>NW_026575159.1:26506250-27755625 GCF_905146905.1 Nyctereutes procyonoides
ATGGAACTTTTGGTAAAATATTTTGGGAAATGCAGGGCTACTGGCTGATATCAGTCTCCAAATTGTTCCTAGGATAATTTTAATCACCATAAATATTTCACTCCTAACTCTCCTCTCAACTGCTAATACAGTTAGTCACTCTGCATTAATATCAAACCTTCATTCACAGGATCTTAATTATTAACCATTAATTATAAAATGATTAACTGTAGGTAAACCTTAGCTCGCGTTAATTACATTTCAGTCCTGAGCAGGGCTCACGCTAGTAGATGTGTGAGTTGAGCGCTCCAGTGGGATTCCCACAACCTGGACCAGTCTTGGCTTTATCGCAGGTGTGTGACTTGGAACAAGAAGTGAAACTCCTGAGTCTCATTTTCTTTTTTTGTTCAAAGAACTGCTTTGATCCTATCTGGGTGTTTGAGCTAATAAGGTCCCTCCAATATAGGCCAGCAAGGGAAGGGAGCACATCTTTTCCCATCCTACCCCGAGTAACTCTACTGCCTTTATTAGGAGGATAGCACCTGACAGGCATTGTCCACTCACTATCTGCCAGGCTCTGTCCTAACAGTCCCTGCCCTAATGTCCACAAAAACTAGTAGCAAATTCTCCAAAGAAACCAAACAGTAATGAAGTGGAGACTGACTGGGGATGCTTTATTCTATGACATTTCTAGCTTTAACATCCTCTCCATAATAATACCTTTACACATGCAAGCACACCAAATGTGTGTGCATGTGTATGCATGTGAGTGTGTCTGCGTATGTCAGGACTGAAAAGCAATGTGTTGCAAGAGCTTAAAATGAGTGCAAGAGACCAGGCAGGCAAGCTGAAGGGGCTGGGTGAGAAGAAAGGTTATTTTTTCCTAAGAAAGGTTGTCAAGTCAGCAGCTCGCGGGTGTCCTCTCCTCAGCCAGAGTATTTCCATCTATAATGAGAAGCAGGTTCCCAAAGGTTTAGAGTGAGTCAACAACCCAGAGATAGAATGTCAGTTGGATCTGGTCAGTTGTTTAGAGTTCAGTCTGTAAAAGAGGTAAGAACATTTCCTTCTCCCGACACTGCCTGGAGTCCCTGAGAAATCAGATACTAGTTTAATGTCCTCACACTCTCGATCTGGTCCTTCCATGGGGGACAGCTAATGGCTGAGCCCATGTCCCAGTGAAGGAGAAACCTAGTACTTGAATTGAGGCAGTGCAACCTACAGTATTTCTGAGTCTTGAGGTCTCTCTGAATCCTGTAGGTGACAAATCAGATACATCTAGAGACAAGCATCTGGCACTGTATACTTACACTCATCTGGAGATTATGAGGTATGCTCCCAGTAATGTTAAACTGAAGGGTGTAGATGAAATGGACTCAAATAGAGACTTACCCAAATTCCCTTTTCAAAAACCTGGTGAGGTTCTGGCCAAGGAATAAGGTAGCCAAATTTGCACATAGTATAAGCTGCCTTCCTGGAGCACCAGGGCTTGAGGAGAGCTTCAGAACTAAAATTCTTCAAAAGGGCTGTAAATCAAAGCCAGAAGAATCAATCTCAGGATAACAGATGAGTGCAGGGTCATGAATCTGAACCCTATGCCAAATGGGAACAGGAGAAATATTATAAATACATTGAGGAGTTTCCTTTAGACAAGACCTGGTACTCCTCCTACTAATTGCCTTCATGACATTTGGCAAGTTCCTTTGCACAAACTGGGCTTTAGTTTGCCCATTAGGAGAGAATAAAATGTGGCTGATTCTTACATTTATCCTCCTGTTGCAAAGACCGGGATTGCTGTTCAGTCAAAGCAGTCTTTCCCACCAAGCCCAGATGGTAACCTTTCTCGATGTGGGGCTCAAAGGAACCAATTTGGTTGGATTCTGGGCATCCCAGAATCACTAATATAAAAAATCCTTTCCAAAAAAAAAAAAAAAAAAAATCCTTTCCAGTGCAAACAAGCTTTTGAATTCCAGATGACTTCTTGTGGAAGCATTTTGGTCATTGCATTTCCCTCTTGCTGTATTAGTGCCATCTCCACAGGCTTCCTTCCAGCTTTGGATTGCTACCCTGAAAGTCCTCACCATGCACCATTCATCTCAAGATATTTGCACCTGAAGGTCACCTGTAACCTGAAGTCCTCCATGCTGAAAGCAATCTTCCTGATGAAGAATACATTATGAAGACTAAGTTATAAGTGCTGATAGGCATCTTAATGACTAAATCTCAGCCGCTTTTACAACCAAACATGTTTTTAATTGGACTTCCTTAGAGACCACCTCCTCTGTGGTGTCTTGAGGAATGTTCTTGCCTGGCATCCTTGTGTGAAGGGCACTTTACAACTTTCAGTGCTAATTATCCTCTGGAGGAAAGAGTAGAGAGACCCTGGCCAGCAGCTGGTTCCATAATCTAGGTCAACTCTGTGGAGTTGGTCTTTTGTTATTTCAATTTCCTTAAACTCGTTATCAGAAGAAACCTATAAACTCTTGATTAACTGGGACCTGACTGAGTAGAACACTGGATTTTCAATAAACTTTTTAAAGCCCTCCTCTCAAAGAGCAAGAGGCAAAAGACAGCAAAACAAGTTGATATGAAGGAACTCAGAATAACTAAAGATGCCCAAGGAAAAAGCATGAATGACCTGATAGCACTTGTTGTATTTTTGTGTAATTTTTTGGTTTTAGTTGTTGAAAATATCACCCATGTTTTCTCCCATGCTTCTGTGGGTCAGGAGTTCAGGCCAGGCTCAGAGAAGATGGTTCATCTCTGATCCACATGCTGTTGGCTCAGCAACTTGACTGGGGCTGGGACATCCAGGATGGCTTCTCTTGCATGTCTGGGGCCTTGATCTGGCCCAGATGAAGCTTGGAGCCCTGCTTCATCTCTACCAGACATCCCTTTCTCTCTAGATGGTCTATCGTCAATCAGGAATAGTCTAGAGCAAGCCTTTAAACATGGTGGCCGGCTTCTAATTTCAAAGCTTAATTTGGAAGTTCCCTCTGAAGCATCAGTCTGAGGAGGATCATCACAAAGTTATGGGTACCAGTAACAGTGGTAAGGAAAAAGAGTCTTTGGTTCTTACTCCTACCAGTGGAAACTGATGACTCCCACCTCTCAGCCTTCTTCTGGTTCAGAGATTCAGAGTGACTGGGGGGTTCAGACTGGGAAAGCAGTAGGTAACCTTCATGAATTTGCTTTCTTCCTGTTTTGTTAGAGAAGTCTGAGTGTGTCTTAGTGTGAGCTCTCCAAACTTCTCTTCAGTAGGTAGCACCATGGAATGTGAACCATACGTCAGTTGGAAGCCCATCCTAAAGTCCACTGCCCACATTGACTGTCTCACAGTTTATCACATTACCCACCTGGCTGCAGACTTCAACAGCTGTTCAATTCCCACCCCCACCCCCTAAAGAATCTCCTTGTACGAAAGCATTAGTGAGCAATGTGGATTAACTGACAATTATGGAATGGAGAACATTTACATAGCACCACCCTCAGCAAAATTCAGAAAATATATACATCCCCTGTTAGACATTTATCTTTCCCAAATTCCACTTTCCTCTGCAGGATCCCTAAAGGTTTTTTTTTTTTTTTTTTTTTTTTCCCTCTCCTGCCTTCTCTTGCTCCACTCAGGCTCTCAGGGTCCTCTCATGTCTCCACCACATGATACCAGGTCCTTCAAATTTATCTTGCCTCTGTCATGCAAACAGTGCAGCTCTTTTCTCTTAAATCATTTACCTTTCTCAATAAAAATTTCTTTTTCTTTCTGTTTTGAGAGCTCAGGCCATGAAAATTACAGAAAAGTGAAGACTATTCTGATCCAGTTCTGTCCACCTCTCCCATTATCGGTGCCACCACCATCAGCATGACCAAAACAACAACATGACATGACACTGAAAGCCAGTTGGTGGCCCTGGTCTGTTCATTTCTTCAGAAATTTTGGAGAGCCCTACACTGTGCCAGACTCCATGCTAATCGCTCATACAAGGGTGAACAGCACGTGTCTACATGGATCTCACACTCTGGTGCGTGAAAACAGATGCTTTAAAAGCACACAAAAACAAAGAAATGCATAAACAGACTTAAGTGGTAGGAAAGAGCTAGAGCACAGTGAGAGGGAGTAGGAAAAACTTTCTTAGATAAGGGATTAGAATGGGCTACGGTTAGATGGGCTGTTTAGGCTGAGAGACAAAGGATAGAAAGAAGCATCACTTCTCTTGCCGAACTCTTGCCTTCCTCTCATCATCTTCTTGCTCTCGATGGAACAAGCCCAAGGAATGTTCAATAAGAAGACATCAGCCTGAAAGTCTTTAAGCTGGCAAAGACCTTGGTGTGTCCCAGAGAGAGTGGAATAGAGGGAATGTGGACAGTAGAGCCCCAGTCAGTGGCACAGAAATAAAGATTTGTTGTAGGATTCACACCTTATACACATGTGGGAGGGGCTGGCAAGTGGTCTAGAAGGAGGGAATTGGAGGACCAGAGAAACAGTCACTGAAGCACAGGCAAGGTGGACACATCAGAGCTTGTGGGAAAGCCCAAATCATGAGCATGCCAGGAACTCTGAGGGAGGAGCTAAGGAAAGGTGTCTGGGACCTGCCAGCTCTGGGGAGCGGCTGAACTGGTATAACCGGCTGAACTGGTATAACCGCTGCCCCTGTGGAGTCACAGCCAAGTGCTCCATTGAGGTCAGCAGCTTGGCAGATATGCTGGTTGCAGAGGAGATGCAGACAGGGGTGCTGCTGGCCTTCCGTGTGCCTGTTCATTGCCAGGGACGACCACGGCAGCCTCCTGAGAGTAATAACTGCTTTCCTTCCATCCGCAGCTTCCTCTTTGTGTAGCTCTAAATCAGAACCACATAGCAAAAGGGATTCTGGGAAACTGAGCTCCCACTACTCCACGCAAGGGTTTGGATTTTCTACTCCTGGGAGGGAAAACCCATTGGCCTTTAGGACTCCAGAGCACCTCATGGAAAACATAAGTCCTTCCCTGCCATATACCTGACCTCCCTCTTGTCTCTCTGCTACCACATTTGTTCCATATTTGATTGTTACTAGCAAAGTTCCTCAGCCCCAAATCCTTCAAGTGTCCTTTTTCTGGGAGACAATAGGCATATCGCACACCCTCCTCTTGGACATTTAAGTTCCTCTCTGCAGTCACAGGGCCCAGTCTGTGTCCCACTCCTTCAGAGGTTCAGAACTCTGGGTTTGGAAAGGACAGACTTTGTAAACTTGGGTTAGGACACCAATGTACTACCCTCTAGGTGGTAAGCAGGGTCAAGTTACCTGTCTGAGCCATAATTGATCCACCTGTAAAAGGATATAGCAAACCCTACCTCATAGGATTGTTGAGGGGATTAAATTTGAAAATGCATTTTAAGTAGTTGGCGTGTATGCCAAATGTTTAATCATAGCAAATGCACAGTTTAAGTTAATTCACCTTCCCCTCTCCCCCCGATCTGTGTGCTGTTTGGGCTAATGCTAGCACAACTCTGAGGTTAATCATGGCCCCATTGACATCACTTATTCCTATTTTCTTTATTGCACATCACCAATATTGTAGCCATTATTAAGCTTCTAAGCAGGATGAACCAACTCTTTCATTTCTCCTTCTTCCCCAGTATGGTAATACTAAAATTAGCTTTCTCAACCTCAAATAGGCATCATAGTCATGGTGCCTAACTCAGGTTCCTTATAAAGACTAAAGAGATAATGTGTGAGAAGGGGCTTAGAACACGGCCTGGCCCATGGGATGAACTCGGTGAATGTTTCCTATTGTTACTACTATAACCGTGATCACTAGGTGCACCCTTGTTTCAAAGGTATTGGGTAAAGTCCCTGAGGTCTAGGTGGGAGGACCCAGCACAATGATGGACTCAAAAGTGTCTTTCCTCACTCAATGAGTCAAATCATGAGATAAGTCTAAAAACCTTAGCTGTTTTCTTTTGGAGAACTCTAAGCCCCTTAGGACATCCCTGAGAGCTCAGGAAGTGGACTTCATTGTGTTTCCCTCTGACCTGAACCTCTGGATCCAGTTGCTTAGGGCAGACTGGCAACTTCAAGCTCCATTAATGACTCGTCCCAGGAGTCCACTATGTCCTCATGTAAAGAGCCCAGAAATGCTGGCCAAAGGGACAGACCCATCATTGTTCTTTTCTAGGATTCCTTGAGATATTTATGATTACCTTTCCAAATATGTAAGTCTTGTTCCAACAATAGCAATAACGATGTCCAATATTTATTGAGCATTTACTATATGGTTGACACTATGTTCAGTGAATTAGATTCATTGCGTCTTTTATCCTCACTGGCCAATGGTAGAAGCTATTACATCAGTTTTATAGAAGATGAGACTGGGATGTGTATGTATACATTAATCACACTGGATTAATTTGTGTTACATGCATACTACATACAAATAGAAATGATAAAGTATAATAATTTAAAAAGCAAAAACAAATGCATATAGTTCAGTTTTCAAGTGCCAGGCACAAAGAGAATTGAAAGCCAAAGTGGATAAGTGTAAAATCTCATACTGTGGCAGCCCTGGTGCGTAGGGGATAGTATTGGACTTAGAAAAATGCCCATATGTTTACAGGCTTGGATTCCAATCTCATACAGGCACAGGAGGGAAGTCCTGGAGGCCAGAGATGAAACATATGAAGGAAGCAAAAGGAGACTTACTGCATGGAACAACAAAATTCATCATCTAACTGGTAGGGTTTACAGAAGTAGAATATAGAGGGATGGGGATAAGGTAGTGTTTCAAGATATAACTGAACTTTCCAGAGTGGATAAGACATAAATTCCCTGAATATAAGTCCTGAGCAAGAAGGGTTAGATAACCTTCTCCAAGACCTTGTAACCAGTGAGCAGTGGAATCGTTCAGATTGACTCAATCCAAATGCAAAGCCCTTCATTTTAACTAGCACCCCATGCTGCAAGCAAATCTTTGGTATTCTCCTGGAGGGCTTAAATCATGACTAATTCATGGTACTCTTAGGGCTGTAACAAATCTCAAATTCTAACTGGTTCAAATCAATGACAATCATGAAGCTGTCAATCTAGTATTTCCTAAAACATGTTTTCAAAAAACATTTGTACCATAAAGTGTTCTTTTGGGATTGGTGAAGGGTGGGAGTGAGGAGGATTCTCTAGTTAAATAAGTTTGGAAAACACTATACATGCTACATGTTTTTGTAGAGGCATAGCAAATATCAATGTATTAAACTTTCTGATAAGGACATCTGTTTGACTTCAGAATTCTTTTTTCCCCAAATACCAAGAATTATTGACCTTCAGAAGACTGTTTCAATCCTATGTAATACTGAAAACAAGTAATTATTCAACTGTTTTTGAATACTTCCATTATTAAGGGATTCATTACCAGCCAAGGTGGTCCTCTATTTTTAGATAGCTTTTATTGACAAAATTCTTTTTTTTTTTTTTTTTTTTTGTTAAAAGGATATGTTTTGTCCTCTGCCCATTGGTACTAATCTGACCCTTAAAGTTACAAAGAAAATGTCTTGACCTGGTTAATTTATGCTGCAGTACCAGATGTCAGTGATTTATAACAACAAACATTTTTTTTTTCTTGCCCATGTATCTATCAGTTCCAGTTGAGCTGAGTCTCTGCTCTTTGCTCTTCTTCATTTCAGGGCTGAAGGAGCACACTCCATCTTGGTTCTGGGGCCAAGGAGAGAGTGTGATGGAGGAGTCACACCTGGTTCTTACAGCTGAGCTGTGGTAATCACCCCTTTCTTTCACATTTTGTTGATCAAAGCAAGTCACATGATCCAGCTGATCATCAAAGAAGCTGAGAAGGTATGATCCTTCTAGGGAGAGACTAACCAATACTGAGGAACTATAATACAACCAATGCCATATAGTCAAATTTGAAAATAATTACTAAATAGGTTTTGGTAGCAATTCCAATATGTATGGAGGATGGCATCAGATTCCACAGGTTAAAAGCTCAGTCCTACAAGACTGCTCACTTGCCCCTCCTCCCCAACAACTTTCAGGCCCCTTTTGCAAGTACAGATTGTTACCTGTATTTCTGACCAACGGGCTGTACATTATGGGATCCTAAGACCCCTCCTCAGGTTTGATTAATTTGCTAGAGCAACTCACAGAACTCAGAGAAACATTTTACTTACCTGATTACTGGTTTATTATAAAAGGATATAACTCAGGAACAGTCAGCTGGAAGAGATGCATGGGGTAAGGCATGGGAAAAGAGCATGGAGCTTTCATGCTTTCTTAGAGCTCAAATTTCCATGTCTTCATCACCCTGGAACTCTCAGATCTCCCTTCTTTTGGGTTTTTATGGAAGCTTCATTACGTAGGCATAATTGATTAGATTGGCAATTGAACTCCATCTCTAGCTCCTCTGCCCTCCCCGGATGTGGCAGTGGGGGAGGGACTGAAAATTCCAACCCTCTAATCTCAGGGTTGGTTCCCCTGGCAACCAACCCTCATCCTTAAATTGCCTAAGGGCTTTCCGAAAGTCACCTCCTTAACATAACAAAAGACAACTTTATCTCACAGGAAATTCACAGTTTTAGGAGCTGTGAGCCAGAAATGGGGAGGAAGACCACATATATATTTCTTATTCTAAATCACGTATCGGAGCTACCATGTGCTCCACAGCCTGGCTTCCCCAGCTTCTCCAATTTCCAGTTCTTTTTTTGTTCTTCCATGACATGGTTCTGAGTCTCTTGGGATCTCCCTTCCCTAAATATGTTCCCGCTAATCATAACACTTATAATTAATACTAATTATTGCAATTATAATTAATAGTTATAATTAATAATAACAACTGGTGAATAGAAGTCTGCTCCACTATTTATCAGCATTATTTCATAATCCTCTCAGGGGACAGATATTATACATGCAGATGGGGAAACTGAGGCTCAGGAAGTTTAATTGATTTAACCAAATTCACACAGCTGGTACCTCACAGAGGCTGTCTGACTATAAAGCTTATTAACCTCTAATGAACATGCTGCTTCCCTGTGTAGCTCTGTTCCCTAGATGTGTATGAGAAGCTGAGGATGGGCTGACTCCTTACTAGTCTTAAGAACATATGCTATGGGGTACAAATGTCCAAAAATGAGATAGAAATTCTATAATTCAACATTGAAGCAAGAACAAGAATATGTTGGCATATCTTTCAAAATCCCTGTGTCCTCCGAGCACCTGGAGGTCTATTTGTGCATTTAATGTACATCCAAACCATCTGTGCATACTGGGTACAATAATCAACAGAGTAATTTACGGACATGATCTGGATCACAGATGGAAAAAATATTTTGCTTTATATGTCAACTTTGACTTTTTTTTTTTTTTAACAAATGACCACATTGAGGGCTATGTTGAAAAGGATCTTGAGGGATCTTTAAGAAAGTGTGATATAATCCATAAGCAATGTCTTCTAAGACAAAGTAAGAATGAAGCTGTGCTATGCATACCAAGCATCTGTCATTCCAATCATAGAGAATGCCACCCTTATGATCTAGGGAATAGTTTCTTGGGAAAATAGTGAACTAATATTTGATTTTATAAAAAGGAAGGAGAAAAAGAATATTATTTTAGCACCTGTCATTGGGCATATGCTTTATTTCACTTACTACTCATGACACAGTGCAAGTGGGTACTAGTGTCTCCATTTCATGATCAAGAAGATGAAGGCTCAGAGATGTCAACTAATCCCTTCTGAGAGCCATAGCTAGTAAATGGTAGAAACAGGATCCAGTTTTAGGTCTGATGGACTCTTGATGCTACCCCATGACATGCCACCTTCTAAAATGCTCAGAGTGCAATAAAATGTCCCACCAGTTCAACTCATTGTTGTGCCAAAACGTGGCCCAGTTCCAGTCTATCTGACACATTTCTGTCCCTGTCTTTCCTCCTCACTGGCTGAAGACTCATTCCTCTCAGAACACAAATGGCTTTGAGACAAGATACTTAGTGTTGGACCAGATCATGCTTCCTAAAGGTGCAGGTTTGCATCACAACTTTACATAAATGCTCTTGGCACTGACAGCAGGAGGCAGGCAGGAGTGTGGCTCTGCCATGTGACAAATATAGAGCTGCTGTCCTGAAAACTCTAACAAGAGACTAACCCTCAAGGGAGATGCCATGCAATAAATAATTTTTGCCATAACACATTCCTTCCCTTTGCATAAATTTAACACCCGCTCTCTGTACAATATGTGATCTTCCTGCTAACTCTCCATAGACAGAAATAGCTCTGGTAAAATGTGATAAAGACAAGTGACAGAAAGGAAGGGAGACACGACACATTGGAGAGCCTAGCTTTACTGCCGGCTCTTCTACAATGGATATTACTATTTACATCCTTCATAATGGACAATATACAAAGGATGACCACAATAGGCAGCAATTTGGGACTCTAAGATTCTGGTTCCCTGTTTCCTTTGCCCGATGCTACTTGGCTGCCAGCCTCTGCTTCCTTCCTTTCCCCATAGTGATGGCCACAGACCATTTCCCTTACCCTAGACATGCAGCCCAGGCACCAGCCTCAAGAGCCAATATGACCTACAGTGGAATAGTTCTAAGGAGGTCTAGCAAAACTCATATATTCAGCTTGTATATTCTGGATTTTTGGCTCAGTTAAGATTGCTGTGGAACTTTGAAGGGACCCTGCAAATATCTGTAAGCCTCTTTTTCTTTCTTTCTCTTTCTTTCTTTCTTTCTTTCTTTCTTTCTTTCTTTCTTTCTTTCTTTTCTTTTCTTCTTTCTTTCTTTCTTTCTTTCTTTCTTTCTTTCTTTCTTCCTTTCCTTTTTTTTTTTCCTGGAGATAAGATCACTAACACAAAAAGTCAGCCTTAGATGTTTCCAGCCACCTAAACATTTCCCCCCATATCTTATCTCCCCACAAAGAGGACCTTTTAGTACCTAGAAAATCTTGACTTGTTGGGCAGTGCCCTATGTTCCCTTTGGTTTAAATAGCCTGTGTAATCTTAATGTTCCTATCTCTAGGGAGGAAGCACACTGAAAACAATTCCATATTCCTGTGGACAGAGGCACTCTTGGTTAGGTAAGGGCATCTGCTCAACATTCTTAATTTCCAGAATTCTGCTAATGGCAAACTTTCCCTTGCATTGCTCTTCTCCTTTCCAAGTCATTCTGTTGAGAATGCCGGTTACAGTAGCTCACCATCCTCCACTTCTAAGCTTCAATGTGACCACATGATCTATAGACTCCATCCCTGAAAATCAAACAAGGAGCATTTCAAGGGACAGATATGTCACTAAAGTAAGAGTAATCAAAACACAGACATGGAATTGAGCAGAAGTTTTTTCAGTTTCAGGTGACCGAATTACCTACCCAAACTTGTTTAGACAGAAAATACAATCTATGGGTCTATGTAAATTAGAAGACAAAAGTAGATGCACTCCAAAACCAGCTGAATCAAGGACTTCAAAGGTTCTCCCCAGATATAGGTCTCTCTCCATTGGTTCTTTGCTGTCCTTCACCCACATGTCTGGGTCTTTGCATTTTTCTGTGTTGGCTTCATTAACAGGCACACTCTCCTGATGTGATGGCAAAGGTACCCACTAGCAGTTCCAGGCTTGGGCTCCATGACACTGGCAATCTGGACAAAGTAGAACACCTCTTTTCCAATGGATACAGCCCTAGGACTGACTCTTACTTGTCAATGGGTTGATTCCTAATTCCAGTCAAAAAGCTTATACTATTTTTAGATAAAGCTGCATCATATGCACCTGGAAGAGATGGCCTCTTCTCCATCCAAGAGATGGAAAGGAATACCAAGATTCCTTTCTGATGAGCTGTTGACTTAGACTTTGGTATATCTAGAAGGAGACACAGCTACCAGAAGACACACCAAAATATAAACAGCTGAATATGGGGAGATGATACACAAGATAGAACTCAGCCCCAGCTCACTTTTCTCATCTCCCTAGACAAAGGCACCAGCTGCCTATAATGAGAGGTATGAGAGAGTCTGTCAAATGTCCCACCTGCCTGGCATGGTGCATGCCTCTCTATGGTAACCACATGGACCTGGGGTTCAAACATTTTGCAGAAGTTTACTCCTGAGCACTGAGCTTGATACCACATTGCCTCCTGCCTCAATGCTGGTCAAAGGACTCTCCTGGCTACTGCTTTCTACGTCTCAATGATTCAAGAATAGTCATAAATATTGAGTGGTAACACTAATAAGTGAGCCCCTGCTGCTTTCTTATGAACTGGGTAACCCATTCTCGTCACTCAATTCTTGTCTAGGTCTAGCTTATATGTTTCAGTTATAGTTTTGGCTGCTAGCCTTGTATATCAGTCCCCTTAGGACTTCATTTCCCTAGAAATTGAAGCTATGTCTTTGAATGCCTCCAGCTAGTACTGTGGAAGCTGTGGTGTGCTGGCATTGCTACAGAGTGGTCATAATCTGCCACAATGGTAAAAGTCATCAAGTCCCAGACTCAGTTATTAAACTACCTGCTTTACATCCCCACTAATGTCACCTCTGGCTCAACATGACCAGAATTCATTGCACCAAATCTCTTATCCCCATGCCACTTTCCCACCAATGCTCTTGGTTTCAGTAGATGGCATCACTACCTTTCCATTTGCCCAATCCAGAAATGCAGAGGTCATCCTTGACTCTCCCTGGCATTTTGCCTTGCTTGATTCCACTCCAGAGTCAACCACCCTGTCCCATTGATCCTACTCCCTTTAATTTGTTGGGACTGTCATTCATCCCCTTCCCTACTTCTAGCATCTCAGCCCAAGCCCCCAGCATCTTTTAGCCTGACCACAGGTCAGGCTGTCCATGTCCTCTGTGTCCATTCTTGTCCTGCTCCAGTCCATTTTCCACACTGCAGCCAGAGAGTTAATTTCAAACTACAACATGGAGTGTGTTGATTCCACACATACTGCCTTCTGGTCATTCCTTTTGCCTCAGCCCCTATTCATCCTCTAAGTCTTAGATTAAATGCAACTTCCTCAGGTCAATTTTCCTTGACCATTTCCATAGCACCTATATTTACTCTTCACAATGTTGATCAGAATGGTAGTGCCTCAATTATTTGTGCTACTATGTATTTCATATCTGCCCTCCCAGATAAATTAAATTCTATAGAAGGTGAGTGCTCTATCTGGTTCTTTTCCCCTGCCTTTCCAGACCCTAGTTCCTCACAGAGTTAATACTCCTTAAATAGTTAACAAATGAACTTATGAATGACTATCACAGCACATTCAAGCAATCTAAAGAGATCCTAAATAGTCTTCATTCTGGAATGCTGCAAAGAAAAAAATATCTGTTTTGAAGGTGGGACTAGATAATCCTTAGAGTTCCTTCCAAGTAATCATTTTTTTTTTTTAATTCTTTCTCAGAGTCTCATTGTCCTAATGCTAAATGCTAGTGATCATTGCTGAGTATCACAGCTGGAACATGGAAGATAGAAGAGGTAATCTTAGCATTTACTAAATTAAACCATCATGGGATGTACCATTAGCTGTTATAGTGTGTCTTTAAGTCACCTATTTCCATTCTGTTTTCAAGCTCTTTCTTCCAAAATGGGAGAGGGGACAAAATTCTATTGACCCAATTTATGATATTCTAAAAGAAATTTTAACCTATCAGCCCAATAAATTAGAGGAGGGTTTTAGGCCTTACAAAAGGATTCACCAGAGAGGTTCCTTGAAACAGCAAACTCTCTAAAGGCATTTAAAATTGGATTTGATTTACAAAAATTTGATTTGCACATAACTATTCAGGAACATATCGATTGTTTAAAGTGAGGTACACGGGGACATAACTACTTTTAATCTTTTATAACAAAGGCAGCAATTAAAATTGCTTTTGCTAAGCAATTTTTGAAATGGAGGGTTCGATATCTTTTCTGGCTTCCCACTCCTCAGAAGACTCCCTCTCTCCCCACACACTTTTCTCCTCCTAATTAAATGAGGTAACCATTTTGGATTCTCTATAGAATGCAGTTTATGACAAAATCATACTCCCATTTTATGGATCCTGAAAAAGTCATGCTGGGGGCTTAATTTCATTTCCATCCCTCTTTGTTAATACAGCCCTTCCTAGTCTCACTTTGTGGAAGTATTGTTAGGGAGGGATTGATTTGTTGGTTATTAAAAAATGGTCAATTACGGTGGTATTACCTGCCTTGTATTCCCCAATCACAGTGTCATTTTCAACCCACGAAAAGGTTTGCCCTTTGTGTGTGTCTGTTTGCTTTATTTGGCATGTGGTGCGGAGTGCCTAATAAGGAATCTTGATGGCAGTTTGCTTCATCTCCAGATTGAATTTCTTTATAGATCAGCCTCAGTAATTCATTTCCCAACTGGTTCTAATCAATACAGCTCGACACGCTTAAGGTTAGAGAAACTCACAAAACTGTGCTACTGATTGGGCATCTCAACGCCCCTTCTTCATAAAGGCTTTCTTTGATGGTGACCTGTCCAGCTGATCCACAGCCTCTTAGTGGAGTTAGGGCCTGTGCTCTACCCAGGCCCCAAAGCTGCCATTGTCTTGTTTTCTTTGATTCTGGGAAGCCAGAGGCCAGAGAGGCTTTTATGAAAACAGCATAATGTGAAGGGGAGATGAATAGGGGCGCCTCTGGTGTCCTGGGGACTTGCCGTTGAGCCTCAATGAGTGGCTCAACCGTTCTGAGATTCCACTTCAGCATCTACAGAATAAGGCATCTAGACCTGTTGATATCTGTCTGAGCTCTTGCTGACCTCTGAAGTGCTAAGAACTCTGTGTGGAGACAGAGAGACCTGCTGTATTCCAAGTACCTGTCTCATTTTTCAGCAGTGCACTCTGAAATGACCATCATTTGGATAAAGGGATGGAAACCACTGTTTCTAGATTATAAAAGAAAAAAATCCTTGCCCTCTGCTACAGTATTCCAAGTCTGTCTCTCATACCTCCTAGCTGTGTGGCCTTGACCAAGTCACATTGTCATTCCCAGGTGGTTTCCATATCTGTAAAATGGGCCCATTCAGGGGAGGCTGTGAGGGTCAAAGAAGGTCACAGACATGAGAAGCACTTTGAAAAGTAAAACAGAATGCATAACAGGGACTGTTGACCAGGTGGCCATTGCACTGCCAGAAAGCAGAGGCTTGCACATCACCCTAGAGCTTCATAAATCTGGCTTCTTCTTGCTGCCTTCTCTCCCAGCCTCCCCACTGCAGTTGTAGTTTTACGCCAGGCCAGAAATCATGGCTTGTTTCCAAGTCATCGGAGTGCAGAGACTCATTACTGTCAGCAATGAGACCATTCTCAGGGGGTGATGCAGAGATTCAGCCAAGAAAGCCCAGCCAGCCTGTCCACCCCACCATGCTAATGCCTAATACCACCGGTAAAATAGCCAGTCAGCCAACCAATGCTCTGGCAACAAATTGGCACATAGGGCTCATGAATGCTCCAAGTAGAGGATCAACATTGAGGGTGAACTGGCCTCATACCCTTTCAGATCTACAGTGGCATTCATCAACCATTTAGTAAAGTTCTAGCATGAAGCACATTTATGCCTTTTTCCTAAAATGCTACCAATGCTGATTTTTTTTTTTTTCTCAGATGGAATATACGTAGATCCTGGACCTGGAAATTTAGTTCATTTCAGCCATCATTTCTTTTAAGTATCTGTAGTGTCCTGAATCCTTACTTGGAGCCAAATTTTATACCAATCACATTCTACAGATGATTTAATTTATTTTTCACATCATCTGTAGTAGGTATTCACTTGGTAACACGTTTGAGTGAACAATTACAGTTAAATAATGAATATATATTGCGTGCTCTCTACATGCTAGGCATCGGTTAGTCACTAGAGAGGAAAATGGGCAAGGTAGCTGCCGTTATTGAACTTATAGTCTAAGTACTGTGATCCTCATTTGTAAATAGAGAAACGGAAACACGGAATATGAGTTAATCTGTCCCAGATCACACAGCGAGATATCATCAGGTCAAAACTTTGAAAGTTAAGTCTCGCACGGCCCCATAGTGGAATAACTAGCACAAACTTACCTTCTGGTCCCAAACAACAATAAAATTTGTACAAAAAGTGGAAGCAAGTGTTTTCACACATTGGACTGTGATCTTTCACTAAAGAGAATCCCATAAGATGAGCCTCATGTTTGGACTCTTTGATTTGGGAATTCTAAAACTGAAAATTATAATAATACTTAAATAGAATTTATCATATAACTTAACACATTAGAGATGGTAGAAGAATGGATCAATACACTTGAGATAGATGAATAGAAGTGGAAGGGTCTGAAGAATATCAGGGGGAGAGCTTGAGAAAGGGGACAGAGCCTTAGAGGCATGTGGGATAACATCAGTGCCTAGCATATGTATAATTGAGGCCCCCACATGAGAGGATTAAGAGAATACAGCAGAGAAAATATTTCAAGGAAAAATGGCTCAAATGTGCCAAATTTGATGAAAATATCAATTGCTATAGATCCAAAAAGCTCAGCAAACCTGGAACAGGATAAATACAACGAAACTCTGGAATAGAAAGGAGACGATCTCAAGGACGTTAGAAAGATAAAACATTCCATAAGTTAAAGGAAATGAACAAATTTCTTAAAAAGCATAATTTAATGAAAGTTACATAAGATTTTAAGAAATTGAAAATTTTATTCTAAAATTTATATGGAAATTCAAAAGACCTAGAAAACAAAATATTCTTAAAAAGGAAAACGTGGAAGACTTATGCTATGCAATTTCTAGACTGACTATAAAGCTACAGCAGTCAATACAGTGTAATACTAGCCTAAGGACAAATAAGTCAATAGAATAGAACTAGAGAATCCAGAGATAGACCTATACATTTGGACATTTGTATCAGTTGATTCTAAAAAAAAAAAAAAAAAAAAAAAAAAAAAGCATGTTACTAATTTAGCAAAAAAAAAAAGGAAATTTTATTCAACAAATGTGGGAAAAAAGGGATTCCAATACTTGCCTAATAAAACACAAAAAAATTAATTTAAGAGACATCATGGACATACACATAAAAAGCAAGTACTATTAATCTTTTTAAGAAAAAAGAGGATATATTCAAACTTTGGTATGTCAAAGATTTCTTAGAAAAGATACAAAAATAACTAACTCCCAAAGAAAAAAATTGATAAATTGGACTTTACCAAAATTAGAGACTTCTAGTCATTAAAAAAAAGAAAAAAGAAAAAGTCTGTTAAGAAAATGAACTGGCAAGCCACACACTGGGAGAAATTATTCACAGTGCATATATCTGACAAAAGACCCAAATCCATAATATAAAAAATCCCTTTAAGTCAATAATTTTTTAAGTAGTCATAAAAATAGACAAAAGACTTGAACAGACGCTTCACAAAAGAAGATGTATTAATGCGTAATGAGCTTATAGAAAGAGCTCAGCGTCCTTAGTCATTGGGGAAATGCAAATTAAAACCACAATGAAATACCACTATGGATCTACTAGAATGGGTGAAATTTAAATAATAACACCAAATGTTGCCTATGCTGTAAAGCCACCAGAACCCTCATATACTACAGGCAGGATTGTGGTAATACAAATGCTTTGGATAATTGGCAATTTCTTAAAAAGTTATATATGTATCCTAGGATCCATCAAATTTGTTTGTAGGTATTTTACCCAAGATAAATGAAAATATACATCCAGGGAAAGACTTATCTTAAGTGTTTGTAACCGCTTGGTTAAAAAGTCACTATCTGGAAATGACCCATCATGAGAAGAATGTGTAAGTATATGATAATGCATTATATTCTATATATTATATAATTTTTGTGAACTACTAATTAGCGATAAATGCTCTGTATTGTTATCCACAGCGACATGAACGCATTCTAAGAACATCATACCACATGGAATACATTTTGTATTCTTCATTTACATGAAAATTCCAGGACAGGCAAAGCTAATCCATGATGAGAACGCCAGTTGTCTTGGGAGCAGTGGGGATTACATGGGAAGGGTCATAGAGAAATTTCTGGGTGATAAAAATATTCTTTATTATTACTGGTGTTTTTTGTTACATGGGAGAATGCATTTAAGACTCATTGAGCTGTACCTTTAAAATCCTGCTTAACTTCCCTGTATATAAAAGTTACTGTATTTAAAATAATCCAGTCTGTCTGACCCCACCGACCACATGTTTTTCTGCTCTACTGTGCTGGATATCAGGCAAAAAGTTAGCAACTGGGAATTTTACTAACCTGAAATGAGTCAGCACATTGTGAAGTAGAGAATGGATTCCTCTATCAGATGAGTGAAAGTGAGCATGCTGTTTATAAAATGTGAAGGTGACAGAAACATTTATATTTATTATTAAAAAATTATTATTATAAACTGTTAAAGCAGTGCCACACCCTGGGAATTTTGGAAAAAGTGGCCATTTGTATTACCTCTTGCTGCAGGGGGAATTACTGTAAAATAGCAAATATTATATCCTCATGTTTTCTGTGGGTATGGTGTGGAGGCTGAGAAAATTAAGGCCATTCCACCTTAAGTTCAGCGTTAGCACAAGTGCAGCCATCCCAGGCCCCTGTGAATAAGAGCTGAGACTTACCTTGCTTCAATTACAGGAAAAAACAGCTTAGAGCTTAACGCCCCGGAAAGCCCCATATTAGAATGAGAACAGAGCTCAAGCCAGTGGCAGAAAGTCCCATATCAGAATGAGAACAGAGCTTAATGTTCTTGAAAGCCCCATATCAGAATGCAAACAGAACTTGAGAAATTCCTCCCTCCCCCCTTCTGGAGGTCCCCTAGACCAGCCCATAAAACTAAGCTGGAACCCACCTTAGGGTCCAAGTCCCTGCTCCTCTGTGTCGGGTATACTTGGACCCAAGCTCGAACTTCTAAATAAACCCTCGTGTGTTTGCATCTGTGTCGGCTCCTTGGTGGTTTCTCGGATTCGTAATCTTGGGCACAATAGTTCTGGGTGTCCCAGAAGGTTGCAGTTACATACTCAGTGGGGGTGCAGTTATCCGAAGGCTGGAGGGTCCTCTTCCAAATTCATTCCATGGTTGTTCACTGGCCTCAGTCCCTCACTGGCTACTAATAGGAGCCCTACAGGGGATCCCTGGGTGGCTCAGAAGTTTAGCACCTGCCTTTGGCCCGGGCGTGATCCTGGGGTCCCTGATAGAGTCCCACATCGGGCTCCCTGTGGGGAGCCTGCTTCTCCCTCTGCCTGTGTCTCTGCCTCTCTCTCTTTCTGTCTCTCATGAATAAATGAATAAATAATCTAAAAAAAAAAAAAAAGAGGCCTATGTTCCTTGCCAAGTGGGCCTCATTAGACTGCTGGGAGTCCACACAACAAGGCAGCTGGCTTCCCTCAGAGCAAGTGGTCCAAGAGAAAGAGCACAAGACCAAAATGGAAATCACCTTGTCTACCAAACCCTAGCCTCGGAAGTGACCTGCCATCACTTTGCAGGGTTCTGTTGGCCACCGAGACCATCCTGGTATGAGTGGGAGGGGCTGTGCCAGGGCAAACACCAGGAGGTAGGATCATTGGGTGCCATCTTGGAAGCTGGCTGTCACTTTTTATCCCTGCTCTGTAGATGTGTGATTTAGAACAAGTCAGTTATTCAAATCCCAGTTTCTTAATCTATGAAATGGGAAGGACTAATTACATTTGCCTCAAGGGATTCAATTGGCAATATTTGAAGTTTCTTAGGAGGGAATCTGGAATGGAGTAAATTTTCATTAGTGTTAAGTTAAAACACAAATAAATGAGTATAAGACATGTCTACTATCACTCTCCTGGCCATATAGCCTGCTTAATATTTTCCAACTGATTGAACATCTGGACCAACTTTTAGAGATGGATCCTCCTTCTAATGTGGACCCTTGAAGCTAGTAAGTTCTATAATCAACCCATACTCAGTGACTCCCTCCCATCTCTGCTTTATTTATCCCACGTGTGTGGTATCTTTTACCTTTTCTTCTCCTATGAGCTCTCTTGAAAGAATCCTGTGCTTTAATCTTTGAATTTTCCAAAGCCATTGTTTGAATCTTGTATTGATTTTCACATAGCCAGTGCTCAAACACTATTTGCTGGCTACAGATGTTTTCCAGAGCAAATTACCCAGGAGGTGAAAGCAACTCTCATAGATATATTAATTGATTATTGCCCCAGAAATGCTGTAAGATAAGCTACCCCCAAACTGAAAACCATAGAACAACCACTTACTCTCTTGCTCATAGGTCCACAGGTCAATGGACTATTGGTTGATCTTGGCTGGGTTAGACTGGGTGGCTCTGCTTCAGGCTGTGAGTCAACTGGGTCTGGCTTCTCACTGCAATTTAGGCTGAGGTCTGTGCCACGTGGGTTTATGTCAGGGAACAAGGCTTAGGGTAAGCACCTACTCAGGAGACAGTCTTCCCAGGTAATGGTAAGAGTGCATGAGAGCAAATAGAATCAGGCATTGCATTTCATTGCATCTTCTTGCTTCATGAACGCAACCATCTCATTGGCCAAAGCAGGTCACGTGACTGAGACCAAAGTCAATACCTCTGCTTCCAGTGAGAAGAACTTTAAAGTCACATGGAAGAGGGCAGGAACAAAGGAATGAAAGTTGAGGTCAATAGATCTGCTATATAGAATACAAAGTTGTCAGAACTAAGAGCCAAGCATTGCTGGGGAGAGTTGACGTTCTGAGAATATTTAATATTGCCTTTTCACATCTAAAACTTTGAAACACTTGTGGAATGAGTGGAACAGGAAATTGGGTGAGAGGCTTTCTGCATAAGAGTAACATGATCCAGAGTGTGGATTTTCGAGATTCAACTCTGCTTTCCTCCACTTACTCTTTGTGGGCCTTTCCTCAGCTCTTTCAGTTTCTCTTTTTTCTCAGATGTAAAGTAGAGATGGAGGAAAAAAAAAAACCTACTCAAGTTGTTGTGAAAATCAACATAAATTAACATATACAAACTTCTTTGGCTTTACTATGTGCTCCATGTTTGTTTCCCCATCTGTCCTGCTGAAGTGGCAGGGAGGATAGAGGGAGCTTTGGTTTTCCAGCAAGTTTCTGAGACCTGGACTCAGTCAGAAAAGGGCTCAGCTTTCTCGACTGGAAAAAAAAAAAACCCATAATGACGGGCAATTTTCACCACATCTTCCACTTGTTGCTCAAAGACAGACAAGCGATCAATTGTCACTTATTTTGGTTCTAAAACACTAAGTTATTACCATAGAAACATAATTATAAGTAATTAAGTAGAAACGTTTTCTGAAACATTTTTGAATTAAAGTTCTAAATTTCTTTTTAGAAATTTACTCAATTCATATAAGCATAAGTCAAAAACTGTAGCACACATCTTATTTCCTTCCAAATCAAATCAGTTATTTGTGGTAATTTTATCAAAAAGAAATGAATGAAATCCTCTCTAACCTTATTCTGAATGTATAATTTCCAGCCTTTTCCTTATGAAGTGGCATTTAGCCTACTGAAGCAATCTGGAGTTTAACCTTGTTTTGCTTTTGCATCCAGTAAAGGTCTGTGAGCAGGCCGACAGCTGTTGAGAAGTACCTTCCATCAGCACTAGAATTTATCTGGGCTCCCTTTGCTGGAGAATGCCAGAGAGGAATCCTTTAAGGTTTGCAAGAAACCCATTGCCTCTTCTCTCGTCTGTCCTTCCCCACACTCTACAACTTGTCTACCACCAAGCCAAAAATACATCTTACACCCAAAATACATTTCAAATCCATCTGCACAACCCAATTATCAGTGACATGGGTTGTGACTATATGCTTTCAGATGTCTCCCTGTATCTACTCTTGATCACCATCCCAAGTCTTGTCACATAGAAACCACAATGGTCTTTGAGAAATCTAGAATCACACCCTTCTCCCTCTGGAAGAAAGCCTTCCTATGCTTTCTTATTGTAGTTAAGATAAAAGCCCAATTTGTTGGGAGGCCATTAAGGGTACACTTGGGCCTGCATGGTTTTGCCCTGGCCAACATTTCAACTTCTTCTCTACTTCCTTAACCCCTCCATACTGAATTTTCTTCCCCAGCTATTTAGTATTCTAACCCTTTCCTTTTCAGGATGTTCACATGGGTTATCCCCTCCATCTGGAGCACACCTGCTTTTCTCTTCACATGTTAGGTTCATTCCCATCTGTCATCTCAGCTTAAATGTCAGCTCCACAAAGTGGTCTCCTTGATTCTCAGGAGCTGTCCTACTGTTCTCTGCTACCATCTCATTCACTTCTTTCACAGTGCTCATCCCGGTTTGTTATTATAAATGTATTTGTGCTTTGACTTATTTAACGTCTGACTCATCCACTGGATGTAAGACCCATAAGGATAGGGTGATATCTGTGTTTTGTTCACCGAGCATAATGGTGCATTGCCCTGTTCCTGATCCTGAAAGGTGCTCAATAATTACTTCTTAAGTGGATGACTGACTGAATGAATCAATAAAGGAGACGAAGTCATCAATATTTCCCAAGAAACCTAAAATATCTCTGAAGCCCCATCACAAGACTGTCACTGGAGAATTGCCCATTGAAGCCAGAGGATATCTCCTAGAGGAAAATGCACCTGCTTAAGGGCAAGAAATCCCTGGATCAATTTCTCATGTGACCCTCCATAAATTTTGGAGTCTTTCTGAGACACAGGTTGTTTATGGTTAAAATGAGGGTTTGGAACCAGATGTTTAAACATTAGGGCTGTGGTCCACTATGGAAATGCATTTTATCTTATTTTAGAGTAGTTAGTTTTTGTCTAATTTTAAAATGTTTTTGACTCTGAAAAGGTTAAAAAACCTTGAATTAGGTTAACCCTAAAGTCCCATGTACCTCTGACAGTCTGTGTTTCTACAAAAGGAAGATCAGTCAACACTAGATATGGCTGCATGTAACAGAGACCCAAAATATCGGTATCCTAAACAACATGGAAGTCTACTTCTCTCTCTCTCTCTCTCTCTCTCTCTCTCTCTCTCTCTCTCTGTTTTACCTCTGGAAGTGAGCATTCTAAGGTCAGTAAGTATTCCAAGCTGCTAGAGACTCAAGCTCTTATCTTGTTGCTCCATCACATGAATGGGTGGATATTCCAGCCAGTGGGACTAAGGTAGAGGAGAGATAAGTAAGGGGAATTCTTCTTCTTCTTCTTTTTTTTTTTAAGATGTATTAATTTATTTTAGAGAGATAGAGAGCGTGAGTGAACGAGGGGAAGGGCAGAGGGAGAAAGAGAGAGAGAATCCTGAAGCAGACTCCCTGCTAAGCTCAGAGCCTCACCTGATGTGGGGCTCCATCCTAGAACCTTGAGTTCATGACCTGAGGGGAAACCAAGGGTGGGCCCCTCAACCGACTGAATCACTCAGGCGTCCCATATGTCCTATTTTTAAGGACAGAAGGGAAAAGATTACATAGCACTGTTACTAACTTCCCATTAGCTACATCTGTCTGTAAAAGAGGCTAAGAGATGCAGATTTTACTCTAGGTGGCCATGTGCTCAGCTAAAAATCTGAGATTCTAATACTTTGGAAGACCAAGGCGATAAAGAGTCTTTGCCAAAATCAGAGATTTTACATGAGTCTTAAGTAAAGAGATGTGACAGAGATCCCCACTATCACAAGAGATATGCTGTGCCAAAAGGGATTAGGCATGCAGGCTGCCCTGCGATTTACAGAACTTGGAATATCTCACAGAACCTCAGGTTGCAAGAGAACTTCAATTGTATAATCAAGCCCTTTTAGTCTGCATAATTCCTATTGCATCCATCATGGTTTCTTCCTGAATGCAATTTATTTATACATGGAATGAATCATCAGTGAGCACCTCCATCAAGTACCTATTTGCAGGCACTGCATCAAACTCTCTGTGTAGGGAGTGCACAGTCTAGTGGGAGGCAGACAGCACACCTTCCCACTGTGGTCTCAATCAGCTTTCATGGGACAGTGGGAGCGGAGAGAAGGGGACCCTGCTTAATTTTCTTAGGAATCTTACAGTTCAAGGAGGGTCTTCTGGAAGAGGGCCTGAACTGAGTTTTGAAGGATGAGCAATGGGCATAGTGCCTGGCATGCAGGAAGGAAAGGAGGCATTCATATCATCTCTGAGGGATGATTAGGAAGAAAAGAGAGAAGAGGGGAGGGGGTAAGGGGAGGCGGAGAGGAGGAAGATCAGAAGAGATGGGAAGATAGAAGTTATTGCACTGAAAAAAATAACTAGAGGCTTTCAGATTGCTGATCTGGTAACAATTGAAACTGATCTTAGGCTAAAAATATATATTCTATATAGTATTTTTATACTGAAAAATGGTAATGTTTTATGAAACAGGCAGGCTATGTTTCTCTTTTCTTGCTCCCTTTTCGTGCACAGCCCATGATGCCAAGCATCTCACCCATTCTGTGCATCTTTGCATGTGCATCTTGCCTCTGGATGGTGAGCACCAGAGGGCAGAGGTCCTGTCTGTTTTTCTCTCTAGACTCAGACACCAGAGTGTCTGACACAATAGCGGGCCCAATAATTGCTTGGCAAATGAGAGAATGAGCAGATGTTAGCCTGATGAAGAGAGGCAGGCCTTCTATGTAGAGGAAACAGCAACCAGAAAAATGGGAAGTCTTCAGAGAGATGAAGCAGGAGGGGTTTATCCCTGCAGAAGTTGGTATGCACACTGGAGTGGAGGGAGCTGGCTGTTGGTGAAGACCATGGCTTCCCAGACAGCCTCCTCAGGGCAGCTTCTCCAGGCCCACATCACCAGCAGCATGTTCACAGTGGCTTCAGCCTTTCCTGTATGAATCCTATCACCATTTGTAACCACACACCTGAGTAGCACACAGTGGTTAAGAACCCAGGCTTAGTCCCTGGGCACATATCCTGACCCTGCTACTTCCTAACTTAAACTGTCTGTGACATGGCTTTCATATCTGGAAAGTGGAAATAAAAATGCCTATGTCATAGGCTTGTGGGAAGGTTTTAAGTGAAACAAAATTATTTATTTATTATTTTGAAAAAGACTTACTTTTTTGAGAGAGAGAGAGACAGAGAGAGGTGGGTGGTGGGGAGGATAGAGAGGGAGAGAGGAACTCCAAGCAGACTCCCTACTGAGTGCAGAGTCTGATGCAGGGCTCAATCTCATGCCCCTGAGATCAGGGCCCTGAGATCATGACTGAGCCAAAATCAAGAGTTGGATGCTTAACCAACCAAGTCATCCAGGTGCCCTGAAATTGGTTTTCTATTTTTTAAAGTAAACTCTACACCCAACATGGGGCTTGAACTCATGACTGTGAGATCAAGAGCTGTATGCTCTACTGACTGAGCCAGCCAGAGGCCCCTGAAACAAAATTAATTTAAAGTGGTTAGAGTAGTGTCCTGATCACACTCAGTTAATTAATATTAGCTACTGTTAAGGGACAGATGAGGAGGAGAATGATAGGTAGCTGACAGATGGCTGGACAAACAGGTAACCTGTGTGACTGGTTGATTATGGTATGTCTAACTCTCCTACTTTATGAGCAAGGGGCAGGGACACATCTTAGATGAGAGAGGCAGTTTATGGAGCATGTGCTCTGTAACCAGAGTGGAAGGGTAAGGGTGACTGGTGGAGGGGTGCCTGGTGGAAGGTGGGGCTGGTCAGGAGGCAGGTGAGGCAGACCACAAGGGGCCTTGGAAGTTGTGCTAAGATTGAGCTTGTCCCTTGGGACCAGTCTAGGCTCCTGAAAGGAAATAAAATGATCTGCTTTTCTGCATCCCAGAGGCCAGACTGGAGGCCCAGACACCAGTTACTCCAGTTCAGTATATGATCCAGGGAGTAGCTAACCAGAAGGTCTGGGTTGAGGAAGGGCCAGCTTGGAAGGACAGAAGGGTTTCTGCTCCTGTGATGCTATGAAAGGTAATTCACATCTTCCAATTTTAGCTTTTTTATTGGGAAAGCAGAACTAAGACCACAGTTCTGACAGGGATTTTGGGAGGGAATATCTAACATGTGTGAAGACTGACTCCCATACAGTTAGTTTGGTAGATGATCAGCAGGTTGCACTTCCCTTCCTTCTCCTCTTATGGTCACTCCCTTCCCAATATCACCATCGCCTCCCAAACACACTTAAGTTTCACTGGACTGTATTTAGAGAGATATGGCCTTATCTTCTGATCATTCACTCTTAAGAATGAAGTAACCCTTCAAGGTCAATGAGTCTTACTGAGACATTTTTCAGAAATGGGAAAGACCCTAGTCACAACTACTCCATACACATGGAGACCAGAAGGATCAGAAAGGTAAGGTGATTTGCTAAATATTGTACAGCTTGTAGGCTTTAGAGCTGATCTAATTTGTACCCCATTGTTGATCCTACACCCACTACTGTTTCTTCTAGCTTCAGTACCTTGAAACCTAGCTCAATGTGCCATGGGATGTGATTGTCAACATCCAGAAATATTTATTTACTGTATTCCCAATCAGCAATGCCGGCTAGTCCAAGGTTAAAAAAAAAACTTGGCAGCAGTAATATCCGTGACCTGTAACACACAAACTATATGCCAGGGACTCGGTCACTTTCCTTACATATATTAATTTGTTTCATCCTCATTATTATTCCCATTTTATGGACTAATAAATCTTAGTCTCAGGGAAGTAAAACCATTGCTTATAAGTGATATAATTAAGATTCAAATACATTAAAACGTTGAACAATTGCATTAAGGGGTTATTATGTGAACATTTATTTTGTGGCTGATACTCTACTAGATACTGGACCCATCTGACTACCAGACCCATCTGTCTTGCTCCAAAGTCATGGCTCATCCATGCAGAGCCCAGTTGACAAACAAAACATATTAAACTCCCAGGCCAATTTCTCTTCATCATTCTAGTTCTTCTGTATTGATATTTTTTCATTATTTTCAACGATATTTTAATATGACTTATTTTTATCTCCTATCATACAGCATGTCAAATTTCAAGTCTGTTTAATCCAATAGATGCATAAGTGAGTCATCACGATGCAAAAGCAGTATGCTACAATAGAGGGTAGGGAAATGTAAAGATTAATAAGACAGGATCCTTGCCCAAAAGGAGTTGACAGTTTAATGCTAGGTAGTGGAAGGATTACACCAAGGTGCTGGACTAGGAGTGTGAAGGGAAGAGAAATGACATTCAACAAAGGTCCACCTTGTGCCAGATGCTGTTTATTGCTGCTCTCCATACATTATACACACAGCCCTCAGCAGCACTGCTTCTGGTGGGAAAGAAAAGAGGGTCAGTGGCTCCGAGCGGGTGACTAATCTGCCTAAGTTGGCACCACTCATGCTAGTGAATGGCATCATGGAGATTCCCCACAATCTGCCTGCCCCCAAAACCAGGACTTTATTTACTACATCTCCATCACCAGTAAGCAACCAGACAGGGATAAGAAGGCAGCTATCATTCTGACTGAGAAGTTCTCGATTGCAACCCTTAACTGGTCGTCACACTTAACTTTTAAACTTCTTAACCCTTAATTGTTCTTTCACTCCTATGCTTGAAACCTAGACATACAATATTAAATCGAAAGGAGACTTAAAATTCCATGTTTTCTAGGAAGGGAAATAGATATTTACCTCCCAGCCAATGGGAAAGGCAACTCCAGCTAATTGTGAACTGATCTTCTCTAATTTCTGAGATGAGAAGCCTGGAGCCCAGAAAGTCATTGTCTTTGTGTGTCACTGAAGGTGATGGAATTAATCCCAGGTACGTGATTTGCTTAGCATCCACACAGTTGTGGGTGCAGCATGAGCTGCTGGTGTAGGAGTAACCCCAGTGTGGTTCAGGTGGCTGGAAAGGTGATGGGACTGGAGGGGCTCAAGTATGGAGAAAACCAGGGAGGAAAACAGAGATGGAGCTGTAGTTCTAGAGCAAGATGTGGGACACAGAATGGAGACATGCCCAGAGCCTGGGGAAATGACTAAAGGATGAAGCTCAAAAGACAGGTAGGAAGGACCCAGGCACTGGGGACAGAGAGGGAGGACAGTCCTTGAGAACAGGGAACAATAGTGAAACAAAATCCAGAGACCATGTAGGGCTCAAAATGAGGAATGAGACCTTGACAAGGCTGGTCGGTCCCAGAACCAGGATGAAGATGAGGGTTAACTTGGCACCAACTAGTTATCTCGGGTAACACTAAGCACATAATCCTCACAACTGCATTATTGGGTAGGTATTCTAACCCCTTAGTTACAGATCTGAAAGTAGAGCCTCAGAGAGATAACTCACGTAGCACATGGCTGAAACTGGAACCCTGATCTTTTGTTGACAGGAACCAGGTTTCTCCACTACCACGCAATGATTCTCAATCAGGGATAATTTTGCACTCCCAGAGCTATCCCATAATAGCCAAAGAGATGGTTCGTTGTCACAGCAGGTAGAACCTTGGGATGCTGCTAAACATCTTGCTGTGCCCACGACAGCCCCTGCGAACAGATCCAGCCCCAAATGGAAACCGTGCTGTGGTTGAGAAGCCTTGTTCTACACTGCCCGTCTCAGAAACAAAGTATTTTGGAGCAAGTGCTTTGTATTTGTAATTATGCATTCATTTACTCTTCCCACATTTATTGAGTGCCTTCAACTAATGTCTCTCTCCCCATTTCTCCCACCCTCTAGACCCTGGAAATCACTATTCTACTCTCCACTTTAGTGAACTCTAGGTTTGGAGATTACACATATGAAAGAGATGATGCAGGATTTGTCTTTCTGTGTCTGGCTTATCTCATTTAGTATGATGTTCTCCATGTCATTGAAAATGACTGGAATTTCTTCTTTTTTAAGGCTAATATTTCATGTATATGTATATTATATGTATATGTATATGTATATTTATATTTATATTTATATTTATATTTATATTTATATTTATATTTATATTTATTTATATGGCTGTGGCCAAAAAGACAAAAGATAAATGTTGGTGATGATATGGAGTAAAGGAGGAAATGCTTGAACATTATTGGGGAGAATGTAAATTGGGGTAGCCATTGTGAAAAACAGTACAGGAGTTCCTCAAAAAGTTAAAAGTAGGACTATCATATGATCCAGCAATCTCATTATCCCACTTCTGGGCATATATCCAAAGTAAATGAAATCCACTGTTTTAGACTGTAGAGTTGAATAGAATGGTTGAAGTCCTGCTGCTTGATATTTATATTCTAATGAGAATACTGACAATAAACACATCTGTCAGCAAGTAGACAGCACACAAAGCCATGGGATAAGTGGGCTTATCTAATGAGAGAGGGCACATAGAGGAGAGAGACAACATAGTCCTGGGCCCTCACTTTTAGAGATTGGAAAAGGGAGTAGGATTGAGCAAAGGGCTAGAGAGGGAGTGGTCATGGTTCAGAGGAGAACCAGAAGAGCCTGGGGTTCCTGAAAACCCTGAAGAAAGTGTTTTAGCAAAAGGAAAGTGCACCCTGCTGGGTCAGAAGTAACAATTTCAGATTATGGCCACACCGCTGCCTTCCAGCGAGATGGGCCACTAGGCCTCCAAGAATCTCAGGCTATCATCCAGAGACTCAATATTTTTTTTTCTAAAAATGCGACCTCTGAATGTTACTGTAGGAATATCAGTGAATGGATATGGACTCCCTTTGTAAGTTGCTTTATGAATGAAAGAGATCATCATTATGTCCTCGAGAAATCCTGTGTGTACAGATTTGGTTTCGTGTTGTTTTTTTTTTTTTTTTTTTAAACTTAACAAAATGAGTTTGCTGACGGGAACAGAAGGATCATTTCTGATGTGGCACATCTCATGACGTGCATTAGAACCATCCTGATAAAAGGTGAAGGGAGGGATTTTTTTCAAGTTCACTCAGAGTGCTTTGGCCAAGTTTTTCTTTTCTTCTTTCTTTTTTTAATAATGTATTTTAAACAGATTCACTGAATGAACTATTGCCGTCATTGGAGTAGAGCCTACGTGGTCTAGAACTGATCCATTGTCACACAGGAGGAGATTTGAAGGTGTTTCTCCAAAGGATATTTAGGGGCTTTTGGGAAAGGGAAAATAGGGAAATGAATGTTGAGTGGGCAGCCAAAAATATTCACTAAGGTGAGGACTCGTTCTTTAAATCTAGAAGCAAACTTACTTAAATAGGGATCCTCTATTCTTAAAAATAGCAGGTGTTTGCATTGCGCTTTCCACGCACCAGGCATTGTTCTAAGCACTTTACACATATTGATGCGTTTAATCTTTGCAACAATCTTATGAAGTGGCTACAATGGAGATCCTCATTGTACAGATGGGAAAAGTGAGGTTGAGAAACTCCCAGAAGTCAACTACGCTCCTAAGGAGCCAAGCGGTAGGAATACAGTCTGTGCTGGTAATGACTATTCCGTGTCCCTCCTGCCTCTCCTCTATGTCCCTTCTCATGGTGGAGAGGACAGAGGAGGAAAGGGGCTTAGCCAAGCTTGGTCACTGGTTAGTGGTAGAGCATGGGCAAGCTTTCAGTTTCTCTGTCTCAGCCGTCAAAATGATCAAGCAGGCAACTTTTTTAAATGAAGATTTGAGAAATTGTCAGGCAATACATAAAGACGTCTGTGGCTGGTCAGAGAGGGGAGGAACAGACGTAGGGGCAGCACCTGCCTTATGATTGCTGGTTGCTGCAAAATCCTCTACCCCCACAAGGCTCGCCTCTGCTTTTATCATCTCTCATCCGTGGGCTGCCAGCTTCTTTGGGTGAAACCACGTGGACTGGCCATTCCTTGGAGACATTGTCTGCATTGGCTTTGCTGTCTTCCAAAGGCTGAACACCCACGAGAAGCGAATGTGTCTGCCTCCAGCCATTCAATGCATTAAGATTCCTTGAGTACGGCTTCCTGGGCAATGCTGAGGAAATCAGCCACTGAGCCAGACAACCAGATAAGTGCGTTTCCCTCTGGAATCCACACAGGCTACAAAAGAATTAACGAGGATGAATTAAGGGTTGTCAGAGCTTGGGGAAGTCAAACTATTTTCTACCCAGGAGCAATCTGTTAAGATCATAGAAATTTGGACAAATAGCTGGAAAGCACATCTCAGGGAACAATTTTGGACCAGTGAGCAATACAAAATGATTGTCTGGCTAAGCCTTGCCCATCTCTATCACCTCCAATCCTATTTTTGGCAGGTCTCTGTAGAACTATCTAGTCAATATTATCTCTCATCAGGGCCCTACCTTGGGTCTGCCCAGGGGGAGTTAGTACTCTTTCCTTCCTCTGATTCCCCACTCTCTCCACCGGGCCCAGGGAAACTCCAACTTGAGTTCTGTCCTGGGCCAGGCATTTCATTTCTGAGTAACTCTGGTTCATAACAAAGAAGGATACGCATGTCAATGCTGAGTTTGATGGGGAAATAGAGGCAAATGTAGATTTGTTTCTGTGTCTTTGCCTTTTAAAGTATGTCTTCCTGATTGATCTTGGAACTTATATTTTTCACGTTGCCAGGAGAGGGCTATTTCTTTTATACATTTGTTCTGTTTAACTACTAAACAAAGAACATTAGTGGACTCCCTTGCATAATAATAAAAAAACTTTATTGTTGAACATTTGCCAAAATATGCATATGGATGGATGGGTGGGTGAATGGGCGGATAGATGAATGGTGGGTGGGTGTAGTGTAATGTACATATGTGGAACCCAAGGTTTAAAAAACACTGAAGGATTATTCTGAAGCAGAGAAAAATTATTGGAAGGTCACTAAAGTGATTTTTAAGGTGTGTTGAGTGCCTGCTATGTGCCAGACACTATGTGGACAGCTCTCAGAATGCACAGGCGGACCTAGATTCTAACACATTGGCTCATTTCCCACCCTTGCTACTCTCTCCCATCTCCCCCAGCCCAGTAAATAACAAGAGCCTGATCATGCATGGTTAGATACCGCCTTACGTTGGATACCGCGCCTTGTCTAACACTTATTCATTCATTCAACAAATGTTTATTGAGCATATATCATGCTCCAGGTCATGTGCATCGAGCAGTTATGGAGAAGATAAATAACTATAACAGTTATAAAGAGAAATAAAGTCTTGGAATTTAATTCTAATCTGGAACCTCGCAGCTCAAAGTGTGGTCTACAGACCAGCTGCATTAGCGGCCTAGTAAAATTAGGAATCTCAGGCTGACCCCAGGACTACTGAGTCAGAATCTTCAATTCAACAAGGTGTCCAGAGGATCTTGATGCAAATTGAAGTTTGAGAAGCACTTTCCCCAACCAGTGGCTTTCAAACTTTATTGCAGATTAAAATCACGTAGGGGAACTTTAAAAAACCCTGATGCTCAGGCCATGCCTTCTACCAATTAAGTCAGAATCTCTGGCATCAGACATTATCAATTTTTAAATTCCCCAGGCAAAAGCCCTGCCTCACAAAATTTCTTCCCACTCCTGACCTGTGGGCTTTATCCTCAGTAAAATACTCAACTGTCATACAAAGGGAATAATTTGTGAAATAAAAATTTTTAACCCGAACTATGCAAATATGTGGCTACCTTGGTTATAAGCCCCCCCCCCCCCCCCCCAGAGAGCTTAAGTGGAACAAAGAGAATTTGCAACTGGTAAGTGGGAGAGGATGTGAAATGGGTTTCCCTGCTGGTGACAAGCTGGCAGACCCGGCCTCCTGCAGATGGCTGGCTGTTGTCGACACGGAGCCGCATATCTGACACATACGTGTTGGGCTCAGTGTTCCTTCCTGAGCCAGAGCAGACGGATTTGGGAAGAGAGGACAGCGGGTCTTCAGAGAGGAGAGCACGCTGTCCCAAGTTCTCATCGACAACAGGCTCTGTTCTTGAGGAGCAGCCAAAATGCTTATTTCTCACCAAAATTGAGTCATACTGAAAAAAAAAAAAAAGCAGGAAGTGGAGCCAAGATACAAACTTTTCTCAAAAAACTTTATTCCCAGACCTTCAGTCTGGTGCCATGTGCCTGTGTGTTTCCTTGGAGCCATTCCTTCCTCCACTTCCATCCCCTAGTCCTAAATCTATGGGGGAGGGGGAGCAGAAGACACCCCAGACTAGAGTTTCTGAGCCTTCCGTGTGACCCTTGGAACTGGCAACAATTGCCGTTATGCTTTGAAAAAGTGGCACAGATCTCTGAATTTCATCTCTTGGAACATCGTAAAAATAACTTTTCTCACCAATTTACACCCTGTGCTCATCATACTTCTGTCCTCTCCCTTCCTCGTTATCAAGCTTGAGAACCACAGATGTTCAGGCTCTTCCAAGGATGCTATCACAGATGTGATCAAGGGAAAAGTCAAAGGGCAGGAGTTCCAGATTCTTCATGGGTTTTGTCATGAGTCAACCTCTCTGTCTCTGTCTCTTTCCTATACCTGGTTCTTTATTCTCACTCTGTTCCAGCGGGTCTCATCCCCTGTCATGGACCCACCTGTCTCTGTCCCAGTGACCTATGAAGCTATGTCTCCAGTGTGGGCTGAAGCTCCTGATTCAGGCTACCTGATGGCTTCAAATTGTTCTCAAGTAAACACTGTGACATCTCTGTTTTGTATGTACCAATGTGTACACACACACACAGATACACTTACGTGTACACGCACATCTACACTCACACTCAACAGAACTTGAGCTTATTCCAGGGTACCCCAGCTCAGAGGAAGTCACCACTATTTATCATCCAGTTATTTTTCCTCCAAATCTGGCCTTCAGGGATACCTGGGTGGCCCAGTGGTTGAGCATCTGCCTTTGGCTCACGTCATGATCCCAGGATCTGGGATCGAGTCCCTCATCGGGCTCACCTGCTTCTCCCTCTGCAGTGGTGCTGTGGATGGATACAGCCAAAGTGACAGGGGCACCACTGTATTGATGCAAGCTACAAATAATAGTGTCTGGAAAACTGACAATTTCTTAAGTGATTTCTATATTGTAGAAATTTGAGGAATAAGTATTAAAAGAGATGATGTCTCAGAGAATGTTGTCCCCTGAGAGTCACTCACCGTAGAAATGACACGGTTAGCCCAACATTTATGAGAGTCAGGTGGTGCCCTACCCAGGAGGCTGAGGTTTGATCCAAGACTCCTCTTACAGGTCCCAAATGCCCTTTCCTTATCTCCTTCAGAAACACTAGGACACTTCAGGGGATGCCCGTAGAGATTGAGAAAGTGATTGACTGACTCCCTCTGCCTATGTCTCTGCCTCTCTCTGTGTGTCTCTCATGAATAAATAATTAAAATCTTAAAAAAAAATCTTGCCTTCAATCATGGCTTTTTTCCCTATAGCATATTGATTGCCAGCACCTATTGAAGCTGCAGCAGAAGCACCCCTCCACTTCTGCTGCATTCTCTGGGCTGTGACCCCAACTCAGACCTCTGTCTTCTGTCACCCAGAGCACTTCCAGCTGTTGGACCCTGGCTCACGGGTGCCAACGTGTCCCCGTGGACGCCCCAGAGACTCAGACCCCAGACAGGCAGATGCAATTAGCAAGAGGGTTTATTGAACGTTTGCGCAAGCAAACGGGCTCTCCGCCTCCGAGGAGGAAAAGAGCCCCGATTAGCAATTACAGGGATCTTTTAAAGGCAAAAGGAAAGAAACCACCTAAAGACAAAAGAACCGCGGGAGTCGCATGGCATCCAGGTTGATTTCGGGGAGGGTCAACATGAACCTATTCAGGGACATTCCAATCAGGGTGTGGGGGGAAATGGTGTTCTTATTGTAAACAGAATGCTTTTAGTTGCTAAAATTTCAGGAAGGCGCTGGATGGGCTGCCTCTGGGTTAGGGCTGGCCCTACTTACAAGGGGGGAGGTTTCTTCATTCCCTCCTCTTGTTTGGGCTGATTTTAACCTTAATATCTTAGGGAACATTTATTTCTTCAGTTTGGAGGGCCCGACATTGCTGAGTTAATGTTGGGGCCAGGCGGGAAGAGAAACACCTCAAGATGGCGGATACCCCAAAATGGCTGAGGTTCCTGCCACCACCTCCACCTGGGACGTCAATGGACCAATGACCTGCTGACAGCTTGACGCAGACCCTTAGACCTCTCCTTTGGACTTACCCAACCGGACCCAATGCCCTTCAAACCCCAGAGGAGGAAGTCACCTTTGACTGGCCGAACTGCAATCCTTCCTTTGCATAGTGAGGGTCACTCTGACTGGTTGGATTGCAATCCTCCCTTTGCATATGAGCCGACCAGTAGGAAACCGTTCTGCCTTACAACGTTATGTAAACCCCCTGCCACCTTGTCTTGGCGCGACTTCCCTGACTCACTCTTCCCCTCCTTGAGTCGTGGAACCTCGCCCGAGGGTGCCTGCAATAAAATCTGTTCTTGGACCCTCGCTTGCCTTGGCGGTCTCATTTCCATTTAGTTACCAAAAAACCTAACAGTTAATACCAGAGCTTGGGTAATAGGCAATCTTTCTCGGATGAACTGGAGCAGCCGGTAGAGGACGCAGGGGCCGAAAGTTAGCAGCAGGAGCAGGACAACTAGAGGGCCCAGAATGGTAGAGATTAGGGTGGTCAACCAGGGAGACTGATGAAACCAGCTTTCAAACCAGCCCTGCTGGGCCTCCCGGTCCCTTTGTCTTTTATTTAACCTTTCCCTGAGTTTGGCCATGGAGTCTCTGATGACTCCAGGATGGTCTGCATAGAAACCGCATTCCTCTCCCAGGGCCGCACACAGTCCTCCCTCTTTCAGGACTAGTCAATCCAAGCCTCTCCTGTTTTGAAGTGCTACTTCTGAAAGTGAGGTGAGGGACTGTTCTAGCTTAGAAACGGACTGCGCTAGTGTCCCTAGATCCTCATCTACAGCTGTTTGGAGTTCCATATAACGTCGTGAGCCCCGGATCAGAGCAGCTGCGCCAGGACCCACCCCAGCAGCGACCCCTAGTCCCAACATAACGGCTAAGGTTAGGGAGACAGGTTCGCGCCGAAAACGGGTGGGATGTTTATCATACTGATTTTCTAGAGTTTCAGCAGGGTGATAGAACACCCTGGGTATGATCTGCACCATGACACAGAAGTCGTTTGAGCTATTTAGAACCTTAGCCGACACACAGGGGGGGAGGCCTTTGTTGCATGCCCACCAAGTTCCCGGCTGGGGCTCCAGGTAAGAATCAGTCCCCAAAATCGGGGTGGTAGTGTTGCAGAGTCTCTGATAGCCCCGGGGGGTGTTCCTATGCAGGTTCCCTGTCCTGAAACTTCTGTAAGGGTGAGTTGTGGTTGGGAGTCGGGTGTGCATCCCTGAGTGCTAGTGATGTTATTATAGGTCCCTGAAGTAGCAATTCCCTCATAATAAGGGGGGGGGGGGATGCAAGGCAGAGCCAGCAGGATTTAGTTACATCGGGGCTGGTTCGATTAAGGGCCAGGAATGCCCCTATGATAAGATTAAACAGTCGTTGTCCCGTCTCGGGTGACGACCGAGGGGTTGGAGTGACCGGGAAGTTAGTGGGTGTGGCACTCCCTGCGGCTAGGGCCGGGGCAGCTCTTTGTTCCCCGAGGACCGAGTTAGGCCCGATCGCCACGGGGTCTGGGGATTCTATTTTTAGTTTAATTCTGAATATAAAACCATCATCTGTTCTTTCTTTGTATAACCTGAGTCCCCACGTATATCCATTGGCCCAGTAAGTAGCCCTTTTTCCGGGCTCCGTGAAGGATATCCATAGGGGATGACACCACCCTTGGCAGGGCCCATAATTAAGGGTTTTCCATTTGCTAAATGTCGGGTGAGTATAGTTAGCCTTGACAGTGATATAATCCCAGGAGGAGGAGGGCCTCCATTCTGTATCCCCAGTAGTTTCGCACCCACAATTTTTACAATAGAAATATTCCCCTCCTCCACAGGTGGGATTTAGCCTGCGATCTCTGTGGTGCCCGGGACAGACATAAAAGGGAAGAGTGCTTAGCATGGCCCTTCTGTCAGGCGTGCCACATCCTCCCCATGGGTCTAATCCCAGTTGCCCTGGAGGGCTTTCTTGGTTAGGGGCTCTAGAGGTGTTGAAGTATCCCTCTAGGTCCCATGGGCTAGGGGCCCCTATGGTTAGCTTGCATAGGTCAGGATATAGGTTAGGCCACCAGGTTCCCACGGGGGCGGTCTTAGTTATAGACCAGACCTCGTCACCCCCAGACATTAGTACCTGCCAGGTTAACCTTTTGAGGGCATGAGGGTCACCTTTGGCGGAGGTGAAGAGCGCTAGGAGAGGTAGGAATATAACAACTGTCATTGAACAATTTTTGAAAGTCTTATCTTGAGCGGGTTTTGGGTGCGGTGGAGCTTCCATTGGAGTGGCTCGTCCGGTCCGTCCTGGCTGGCGCCAGCGGTGCTCGTTGATGGGGCGCGCTGGACGTGTGAGGCGTGGACCCAAGCAGCAATGCCGTCTACCTTTAAGGCGGTTGGGGTGGTCAGTAGTACAGTATATGGGCCCTTCCAGGGGGGCTCAAGCGTCCTGGACTGATGTCTCCTGACGTAGACGGAGTCAGCGATCTGGAACGGGTGTGGGCCGGTTGTGTCTCCGGGGCGGTAGACAGCCGCAAGGGGTTTCCAGATCTGGTGCTGGATAATCTGGAGCGCCTTTAGCCTGTCCTGTAAACCGGGAGTGTTAGCAAGAGGGTCAATAGCAGAATCTAGTAAGTCCGTTACTGGTGGGGGACCTCCATAGAGAACCTCGTAAGGAGTTAGCCCATGGCGCGCGGGAGTGTTCCGGACTCGGAACAGAACCATAGGGAGGAGTTGGACCCAGTCTCTAGTGCCAGTCTCCAATGTCAATTTAGTTAGGGTCTCTTTAATTGTTCTATTCATTCTTTCTACCTGACCTGAGCTCTGGGGTCTGTATGCACAATGTAACCTCCAATTTATCCCCAGTAATCTGGCCACCAACTGACTTACCTGGGAGACGAAGGCGGGGCCGTTGTCCGACCCTATTACCTTGGGCAGTCCAAACCGGGGGAAAATTTCTTCCAGGATTTTCTTGACAACCACCTGGGCGGTTTCTCGCTTGGTGGGGAGTGCTTCTGTCCAGCCTGAAAAGGTATCTATAAACACTAGGAGGTACTTGTTACCATATTTACCTGGCTTGATTTCAGTGAAGTCTACTTCCCAATTAGTTCCGGGTCTTTCTCCCCTCATCCTGGTTCCCTCAGGCATCTTGAGGTGTTTGGTATTTACCTTAGCACAAGGTACACAAGCGTCGGTTACCTGTTGGATCAGGGAGGGGAGTTTGGGAATGTAATAGGTCTGACCTTCTCTCCGGAGGAGTGCTTTTAATTTTTTGTGTCCGAGGTGAGTCCATCGGTGGAGGTGAGTCACCAGTTCTTTGGCCCTTTTCTGGGGCAGGACCGTCTTCCCTTGGTGTTTCCAGACCTTCATTTGCTCGTCATATTCTGCCCCTATTTGCTGGACGATATCTAGGTCGCTGTCTGAGTACTCGAGAGAGAGTTGCCCCGGTGTCCGGACAGCCTCTGGTACTTGTAGGGAGAGGGCCTGTGGGCCTAGTGCAGCGGCCCGTGCTGTTTCATCGGCCATCCTGTTCCCCTCTGCTACTAGGTCATTGCCTCGCTGATGCCCAGGACAGTGAATTATACTCAGTTTTCTCGGCAGAAAGAGGGAATGGAGAAGATCTTGTATTTCTTCTCTGTTTTTGATGTTTTTACCTGCTGAGGTTAGGAGACCCCTTCTACGGTATATTTCTCCATGAACATGGGCAGTTGCAAAAGCATATCTGCTGTCAGTATAAATGCTGACCTTTTTGTCCTTAGCCTTTCTTAGGGCCTGAGTTAGGGCTATAAGCTCTGCCCTTTGAGCTGAAGTCCCAGGCTCTAAGGCACTGGCCCAAATGACAGCTTTCCCATCTACCACAGCTGCCCCGGCTTTACGCTCACCATTTCGTAGAAAGCTACTCCCGTCGGTGTACCAGGTTGCTTCAGCATCTGGCAAAGGCTGGTCCGTCAAGTCCCCTCTGGTGCCATGGACTTCAGCTAGGATCTGGTGGCAATCATGCATTACTAGGGAGGGGGACTCGGTTTCTGGAAGCAAGGTGGCCGGGTTTAGAGATGTAGCCATTCCAAACTGTATCCGCTCAGAATTCAGTAACATGGCCTGATAATGGGTGACCCGGGTGTTTGAGAGCCATCGATCAGGGGGCTGGCGGATGATGGTCTCTACGGTGTGGGGGGCCACCACAGTGAGGGGTTGGCCGAAAGTCAACTTGTCTGAGTCTTTTACCAGGACTGCCATAGCCGCTATTATTCGGAGACATGGGGGCCATCCTGCAGCCACGCTGTCTAATTTTTTTGAAAAGTATGCCACGGGCCTTTTCCAGGGTCCCAGTTTTTGAGTTAGGACCCCTTTGGCTATTCCATTATGTTCATCAACATATAGCGTAAAAGGCTTGGTTACATCTGGGAGGCTCAGGACATGGGCGGTCAATAAGGCCCTTTTTATTTTGTCAAAAGCCAATTGTTGCTCCTTTCCCCAGTGGTAGGGGGTGTTGGATTTCGTGAGAGGATATAGGGGAGCCACCATCTCCGCAAACCCGGGTATCCAGAGGCGGCAGAACCCAGCACTGCCAAGGAACTCTCGTAGTCCTTTGGCATTAGTGGGTGCTGGGATCAGGGCTACAGCCTTTTTGCGGCTCTCCGTCAGCCACCTCTGGCCTCCTTCCAGGAGATATCCCAGATAGGTCACTTGTCTCTGGCCTATTTGGGCCTTTTTGGCGGAGGCCCTATACCCCAGTTCTCCCAGTCTCTCAAGCAGGGCCCCTGTACCTTTTACACAATCCTGTTCTGACCTAGCCACCAGGAGCAAATCATCCACGTACTGCAGAAGGACGAGGTCCGGATGGCCAACTCGGAAATCTGCCAAATCCTGATGCAAGTCTTCATCGAACAAAGTGGGGGGTTTTTGAATCCCTGTGGCAGCCTTGTCCAAGTGAGTTGTCCTGAGAATCCCGTCTCAGGATCTTTCCATTCAAAGGCAAAAATAGGCTGGCTTTGAGAGCTTAACCTTAGGCGAAAGAATGCATCTTTTAGATCTAACACCGTATACCAGACATGGCTTGGGGGTAAGGTGCTGAGCAAGTTGTAGGGATTCGGCACCGTGGGATGTATGTCCTCTGTCCTCCAGTTAACCTCTTGTAAATCTTGTACCGGCCGGTAATCTCCTGTGCCGGGTTTTTTTACGGGTAATAGAGGAGTATTCCAGGGCGACTGGCAAGGTATTAAAATGCCCAATTGTAATAGTCTCTGTATATGTGGCCGAATGCCTTCTTTGGCCTCTTTGCTCATTGAATATTGCCGGATCGATATGGGGGTGGCCGAGGGTTTTAAGTTTATAATTATGGGCGGCTGGTTTACAGCTAGTCCCATTCCGGCCGTTTCCACCCAGGCCTGAGGGTAGTTAGTGAGCCATTCAGAATCTAGGGGCTGCACGGACGGTGGAGAGTCCTCGTGCAGCCGGTGTTCATCCTCTAGGCGCAAGGTCAGTACCTGGAGGGGCTGCCCTTCTGCGCCAGTAATAGTGGCCCCTTTTTGCTGAAAATGTATCTGGGCCCCTACTTTTGAAAGAAGGTCTCTGCCTAGGAGCGGGTAAGGGCAGTCTGGGACCAGTAAGAAGGAATGTGTTACTTGCCCAGTGCTCAGGTGGACCTTCCGTTCGGTTGTCCATCGATATAACTTGCCTCCAGTTGCCCCCTGAACCCAAGATGTTTTAGAGCTCAAGGGTCCTTTTGCCTCAGTTAAAACTGAATGTTGAGCCCCCGTATTGACCAGGAAGGTCACCGGCTGTCCCCCCACTTTAAGGGTTATCCTAGGCTCAGAGGGGGGTTCCTGGCCCTGACATCCCTAATCTTCATCTTCTAGGGACAAAACAGGAATGGGCTTCTTTTTAGGTCCCTGCGTTTGGCCCTTCCTTGGGCAATCTTTAACCCAATGTCCTTTTTCCTTGCAGTAGGCACACTGGTCTCGTTCAACCCGTGGTCCTCTTTTGTCTCCCAGGTCCCTACTCTGTCCTGACTTACTCTGCCCTGAGCCCTGTACTACGGTGGCCAGTATAGCCTTGTATTAACCTCTGCAGAAAACCTGCCGGCGTCTCATCTTTTCCCTGCACTATAGCACGTACCTTTGCCAAATTGGTGGGGCGACGCCCTGCCCCTTTGAGACCTGCTAGGAGTACCTGGCGATAGAGACGGAGCCGCTCCCTACCAGCAGCAGTGTCGTAGTCCCAGGTCGGGCGAACCAAGGGGAAAACATCCTCAATCTCATTAGGCAGCTGGGTCGGCCTCCCATCCACCCCCGGGACGTTTTTCCGAGCTTCGAGGTAGCCGCGCTGTGTCTCCTCCGTGGTGAGGAGAGTCTGCAGGAGCTGTTGGCAGTCATCCCAGGTCGGCTGGTCGAGGTGTCCATTGGGTCCTGGCTGGAAGACCAGGGCCTTCACCTGCAAGATAATGTCAATTGTAAAAGCTCCGTTCCTGGGCCACCCGACGTTGAAAGCCGGCCACTCCGAGGAGCAGAAGGTGACCCATCTTCGTCTTCTGACTTCGACCGAAAGATTGTGTGTCCGGCCGGCGACTTCTTTCCAGTGATCTAGAGTGAGGCTTAAAGGAGTGGTTACAGTCTGCCCCATGGGTGTAGAGAAGGGGTGAGCGCTGAGGAGGAGGACAGGAGAGGAAGAAAAACACGGAACGAACAGACGCACACGAACGACAGGACTGGCGCGGCAGATTCAGATGGGAGCGGTCGCGAACCACGACCCTCCCCGAAGAGGAGGGAGTGCCGGGGCTCCGTTCCTCTTCCAGACCACTCCGGAGTCCGACTCCAGAGGGGGACCAGGGGTCTCGGGCACGTCTGCCTCCCCCGCTGGTCCAAATACAGAATACAGAGTACAGCATCCTGCAGGCACAATACAGACCCGGCACAAAACAGACCCGGCCAGTCAGACAAACGGATGAGACAGATATGACATTTAGCGAGCTCGGTCTTACCTCCTACCGGTCTTAGGATTGAGTCTGGGGCGTCTCAGATCCCAGACGAGCCCCCAAATGTTGGACCCTGGCTCACGGGTGCCAACGTGTCCCGGTGGACGCCCCAGAGACTCAGAACCCAGACAGGCAGATGCAATCAGCAAGAGGGTTTATTGAACGTTTGCGCAAACGGGCTCTCGGCCTGGCCTCCGAGGAGGAAAAGAGCCCCGATTAGCAATTACAGGGATCTTTTAAAGGCAAAAGGAAAGAAACTGCCTAAAGACAAAAGAACCGCGGGAGTCGCATGGCATCCAGGTTGATCCAGAGGGTCAACATGAACCTATTCAGGGACATTCCAATCAGGGTGTGGGGGGAAATGGTTTTCTTATTGTGAACAGAATGCTTTTAGTTGCTAAAATTTCAGGAAGGCGCTGGATGGGCTGCCTCTGGGTTAGGGCTGGCCCTACTTAACAAGGGGGGAGGTTTCTTCACAGCCACCAGCCCAGTCATGAGCCTTTCCAACACACCCTTCTCAAAGTAGCAAAGCGATGGATCTAGAATAGGAATCTGATCCTGTCGCTCTTTCCTTTGGGACATTTCAATGTTTTCCCATTGAGCCAAGAATAAAGCCCATGCTTCTCAGCCTACTTTCAAGGAAGACTCTTTGGCAACAGTCCCCATATGTCCCTGCAGTCTTGGCTCCCATTGGCTCCTCCTCACATTCAGCCTAACCAACTTCTTTCAGTTTCTCAAACACTCCATGCTCTTCCTCACCTCTGAGACTGTGGGCATGCCTGTATCTTCCTTTCTCTCAACACCTCTGTTCCTGGACATTTTCCCATCCTACAGGCTGAGGGTATAGTTCAGCCTCCTGCAGGAAGTCTGACTCGCAGAGTGGGTTGAGTATCTCTGCTTGTTGTTCTCATTCTCCTTGAGTCTTCCAGAACATGGAAGTTAGCAGACACGTGCTGTGTGCTGACTGGAGCCCAGACCAAGCAGTTCCCAAGAAGAGGAGCCTTGTCTGTCTGCCCAGAGTTCTGTCCTCAGCACCAGAGCAGACATCCACAAGTGTTGGAGGAATGACTGCCAGCTCCTGCCATTCTCTTGATCCCTCACAAGGCAAAAGTCCAGCCAGCCTTTCATGTTGTTTGAACCCCACTGCTGCTACCTTAGTCCACACTCTTGCCTTCTTCCAATCTCACCCCTATTACCAGGTCCTCTCAAAATGGTTTCTCATCTTCCCACCCAAAAGTCATCCTGCTATTTCTGTGCCTCATTTGAAAATGCAGAGTTGATCATTGCTCTTCCTTGGTTAAATTTTTTTATTGATACCATTGTCCTCAGGGTAAAATCTAATCACTTCAACATAGCACAGAATTCATGGTCACCTCTTCACCTTTATGGTTCACTGTTTTCATGTCTGCATCATACCTTATTATCACATTACCTTGAACCCCCTCAAAGATTTCCAAACACTTTAGGGTTTCCTCATGGTTTTGAAAATAAGGATCTTTCTGCCGAGGATGACCTCTGCCTTTCCCTCCTTCTCTGCCCAGACTTGGAAACACTTCCTTGTCTTTGGAGATTCATGTATTCATTAAACAAATATTTAGCAACCATCTACTATATGTCAAGGCTTATACCAGACATCAGAGGTACAGCACTGAACAAGACAAACACAGGTATTCCTCCCCAACCCCCAAGAGTTTAGGATCTGCTGGGGAGAAACGTGTGCTTCTGTTTCCATGCCTAAATGATGACTTTCCTGACAACCTCCCTCTTCCCTGCTTCTTTAAGCCCCACTCTGCCTGTACGTACACACACACACACACACACACACACACACACATACACACGCACATACATATATACCTTGTACCTTTTTGTTTACAGAGCTGTCAGACCATACAGGAAAGGGACCATGCCTGATTCATCTTATGTCTCTAGCACGGAGCACAATGCCTGGCACATAGTAGGTATTCGGTAAGTATTTATGGGATGAATGAATAAGAAGTTAATGATTTCTTAGTTTTTACCAGTAACTGAAGCTTTTAGGAAAATGAGGCACAAAGCAGGTTAGTGTGATAGTGGAGATGGACTGAAATATGATGCAGAACAGTGGTATTCCACGGAGGAATGAGACAACTTGGACATCCCAGTGGAAATAACTCCACAGCCAAAAGGCAACAGGATGGGACTCATTAGTGAGCAATGGTTCTGCCACAGGAGATTTGAGGTTCTCCTTTCCAAAATAGAAATTTCCCTTCTAGAGTCAATATGCCACCCCCATGTCTCCCATATTTGTATTTAGGGCTTGCCCACTGCTGGTACAGTTCTCATCTAAAGCTATACAGTTGATGAGTAGAAGAGCTTGGATTCAAGCAAGTTCTAGCCTCATCCCAAGCTTCTGCTTTTAGCCATGCCTCAAAAGTTCCTTAGCCCACCTCAAAGTAGATGACTCCAAAGCTGTCTTTTGCATCTGAAAATATTTTGATTCTTGTGACTGTAAGCTTGGTCCTGGGACTGAATGCATCCCTCAGTTGACCCTGCTCCAAAAATTTGTTGGTGTTTTGTCAATGGAGGCTTGAGGCCTTCTTGGACTCCATTTACTTTAAATGTCTGGAAATTGAAGCAGATGATGCAACTGGGGTTTATCATTCTAACCTCCTTTCCCATCAGTAGGCCCACAGATGACCACAGGACAGAACAGGAAGAAAGTGGAGAGCCTGGTCTGCAGTGGTGCTGTGGATGGATACAGCCGAAGTGACAGGGGCACCACTGTATTGATGCAAGCTACAAATAGCAGTGTCTGGAAAACCGATAATTTCTTAAGTGGTTTCTATATTGTAGAAATTTGAGGAATAAGTATTAAAAGAGATGATGTCTCAGAGAGTGTTGCCCCCTGAGTCACTCACCATAGAAATGACACGGTTAGCCCAACATTTATGAGAATCAGGTGCTGCCCTACCCAGGTGGCTGAGGTTAGATCCAAGACTCCACTTACGGGTCCCAAATGCCCTTTCCTTGTCTCCTTCAGAAACACTAGGGCACTTCAGGGGATGCCCTTAGGGATTGAGAAAGTGATTGACTGACTGGTATGATTTACCCCTTAATTTTTCCTGCAGTTTTTCCATGAAGTCTAAAATATTGTCATTAGAGGCACACATTGAATTAGAAGACAGCAGTTGTAAAATGGAAAGAATATGCTTTCAGTATGCAAAATTACATTTAGTGGATGCTTAAGATTCCATTGAATATTTCTATTAATAGACATTAAGACCATTTCCATTTTTCACTATTTTCATGCTGCACTAATCTAATACTTTTATACATGCCTCTCTCTGTCAAAATCTATTATTATTTACTTAGGAGAATATTCTAGAATATCCTATCAGGCCAAAAGTCCTGAAGTTGGTGGAGATGTACATTGGTAAAATTTTCGAAAAATAATTTTCCAGCCCATACGACTTAAACAAATTTTAAATACTTCTCATACAGACTGATGCTGTTCTTTAGAATTATGCTACAGCTGTCAAACATCTGATCCATCCCTCTCAACACTGGATCAAAAGTAAGTGCATCCTCTGAGCCTCTGGCTGGCCATAGTTGGAGCACACCACGTGAAGCCTCTGTCTAGGTTGGGATGAATGTATTAACACTCATGAGCACATGTCCAGTCTGTCAGTGCATTGTGGGTCATGGACCCCTCATAAGGATGTCCTTGAAGATGGTGATGATCATCCCCCTCCACCATTTCAGCAACAGTGTCAGTGATGGAGAAGTACCTGACATAGGGCCATTATGTTGGCCGCTGGGGATTGTCACTTCTTCCATGTGTCCACCCTCACCCCTACAAACATAGAATACTATTTCATAGAATGTTTCTGGACAGGCTTGATGTCCACTCAGAAGATGTGATATTTAAACATAAGGAGAGTCAGCTGGATGACTATCAGGAAAAGAATGGTGTCAAGAATTCATGGTCTCCCAGGCCAGGGCTGAGGCACTGAGGGGATAATGTGCCAGAGAACTGCAAACAGGCCTTGAAGCTGTGGCAGGTGGAGCTGAGAGAGATACCAGCTGGCCGGAGCTGACAAGGAAGGAGAGTGGAAGCAGCAAGCAGTGGGTGGATGCTGTTTTTATGACATTTTCTTCAAGTGGTTTTGCTTTCTGTTCTGAGATTTTGTTCTTCAATCCAACTTAGAATTTGCCTTCCCATTACTGATGATGTGATATGTCATATATTTGTTTATTCCCTTCTAGTTTATGCCAAAAGAATTCTTACCTACTCCAAACATGGGGGAGTATTTGTGTATATATGCATGTGTTCTTTAAGCACATGTGATGCCACTCAAGGTTGGGGTGGGAGATGATTAGTATGTCAATTAAGGAGTATTTCAGGAGACCAAGGCTGCCCCTGGCACCTCTCAGGGGAGTTTACCTAGTTTGGTCAAAACATGCCTCCTGGTACTAATGAACAAGGGCTTAGGAGTCAGGAGGCGGGGCTCAAATCCTTGCTCAGCTACTATGTGACCTTGGCCAACTTCTTTCCATGGCTCTCCATTTCCTCATCTATCAAACAAAGATTGTCCTAACAAGTCCAACAAACCCACCTTTATGCCCATCCTGGCCCATGAAAGCAAGCCCTCTGCTCTAGCCAAAATTGGAATCATCAGCCTGAGACCCTGCTCCCCCTCCTAAGGCCCTATCCTATCCTGATCAGACTGCACTAGAATTCTCCCTGGTTCTGAGCTCTGCACTTCTTACCCTGTCCCGGATGACTGCTCTTTCACCCCCTGATTTCTCCGTCCTCCTGATTTTCCTGAGGAGATGGACCAGCTCTTTGGAGCTGGGGTATGGGATCCTCTCTGGCAGAGTGCTGCAGGACAAAGGTGGCTTCAACAGAAGTGCAGGTGTGTAAGTCAGAGAGTTTTCATCTACTTCCTGAATTCTTTTTGTTTCTTTGCCTCTTGCTCACCTTACAATTTATTAGAAGTTTTGGGAACATTCCTTGTGGCTCAGCTGAGTTCTGAGCACAAAACTGGAGCTTTCTCCAGGCATAAACTAGAGCACTGAAGACAGAACAGTCCCTTGGGAGTGGTGCTGGGACACTTACTCCAGGTCTTTGAGTTTCTGCATGAGGCATCTTTCTGACCCTTCCCCAACCCCAAGCGCCTCCCCAAGGGAACTCAGGAGAGGAAGTCAGTGATCTGATGAGTGAGGTGGGGAAATGCCACTGAGCCTCCTGGAAGCCTCAGGAGACCCACATCTTCTGCTCATCCATGTGATAAATTCAGAGAAGTAGCACACACCTCCACCCCTGCAGTGGAGAGGCCTGAAGGGTGAGCTGGCCACATTCAATGTGGCAGAGGAGGAGCAGGTGGGAAGCTCCATGTGTGGTGGCTCACCCAAGCTACAATCTCCAGACCAGCCAGTTCAGTTATAGAGCTGATATTTTATTTCCATTTATTTGACTCATAGCTATCATTTCCCAATTTATTTCAAACTCTGAGGATACATAGCTGTGATTTATTGCCCCCTTATAATCCCACATATTAAATGGCTTGCCTTGAACCCCTAGAGATCAGAAATGCAATTGACATTCAGAGCCCAGAATAGTGCAGAGAGACATTGCTTCTAGCACAGCCATAGTGCTTCAGAATGCTCTCGTCCTGCAGGTATTTTACCCATGGTTTGCAGCATTTCTACTGTGTCTGCTTGAGTGTAAACACCACCATACCCAGGCCACAGATGAGCCTGATCCTTGCTTTTTCTATCTGATTCTGACTTGAACAAGTACCACTGAGGCAAGTATTAGCTTGCAGGAAGAAAAGAGTCCTTTAGGCCTGAAGAAGACCTAATCAGAACAAGCAGAGATTCAGTTTATGGGCTTTTTAGTTGAGAGTAGGAGGAATAATTTCCTGCTTCTTTTACTGTGTTTCTGAGGACTGTAAGCCAAGACTTAAGATTGAAAAGCAACTACATTCCACGTGGGGCTCAGAGGCACCAGTGTATGATGATTAGGCCTTGAAATGGGTTTGAGTGGGTCAGCTTCCTGAGCTTGAGTTTTCCCCGACACTGATACACTAGGTCAGGCCACAACCTAAGGTTTCAGGGACCCTGGTTGCTGCTCCATCCAGGACAAGGTGGTGGATGTCATTAGGGACAGAAAAAGTAACAGAGTCCCACTGACAAGTTTCTATCAATTTCTCATGTTGATTCAGAAGACTACAGTAAGTTTTACAAATCAGATGGACAAGAAAGATATCTCAAAGTTCTGTGTCTAGAGCTCTCTTACTAAATTGTGTTTCACCTTCAAAATTGCAGAATTAAATTGGTTGAAAACGTGCTTCAGATTTATTTTCAAAGCAAGCAAGAAAAATGAATGGGATCAAGGTAATAAAGCCATGGAGAAGGCTGGTTTCCTTCATAGGGGCTGAGATTTGGGTCCAGTCCAGACAGCCAAGAAGGTAAGTGAGATTCTGGAGGATGATCTGGACAGGTATGGGAAGGAAGCAAAGATATACCTGCATCCAACCATCCTTAGTGATGGAGCCAACAGGAAACAGGTGTTGTAGTAGTTGTTGGATCATAAAAAAAAATGATGTGGGGGCCAAATAAATCTAATAGAGTGAGAAACAGTCAATAACTGAGAGGGCAGATTAGGGTGATGCCTTCAGGCCCAGAAAATATATAGAAGTTCAGTCTCAAAGCTACAGGTGGACACAGTAATTGGAGCAGCCAGACAGCCCCTCCTTGGACTCCAGGACAGCCAGGCCAAATGGTCACACATGTCTAGACAGATTTGAAAGGGGTTGCCTGAGAAGGTTGTCATTGTTAAGTAAGGCCCAAGGGAAGCAATGTAGAAAACTGTGCTCTGAGTAGGCACATTTGAATAATTTAGGGACTTGGGGCCCACAGAAGACAGGGGGATGGGTGATTCATAAGAGATGCAGTCGAGGGGTGCCCAGGTGGCTCAGTTGGTTAAACGTCTGCCTTCAGCTCAAGTCATGATCTCAGAGTCCTGGGATCAACCCCATGTGGGGCTCCCTGATCAGCATGGAGTCTCCTTCTCCCTCTGCCCCTCCCCACTGCTCACATATACTCTCTCTCTCGAATAAATAAATAAAACCTTCCAAAAAAAGAAAGAAAGAAATGAAGTTGAGGCTTGAGCTAGAGGTTGGCCTGAAAGAGGAACAATTCCTGGGGCGGGCGGGGGGAGGGGGGATGTACAGCAGAGAGGAACACAGATGGCTAAGATTTGCACAGAGGTTTCTGGAAGGGGCAGCTCTTCTTGATGTCATCCATATTACAGTGCTATACTCACACAATAAAATATAGTCAGTGTTAGAAAAACAAATTCTCTTGTCAGTAAGACAGCAAATGAAAAGAAAAAGGAAAGGACTCAGCCAAGGGGGCAGAAAGGAAAGGAGCCTATTTAAGAAACAAGTTAAAATGTTAAAGATTCAGCCAAGGGATTTTGAATTTAGTTTAGATGCAAACGGAAAGTGGACCATGGGAGGCTTATGCCATGGTTGCAAGGAAAAGTACGATGGAGGGAATTCTAACTGCTGCTGAATTACTGAGGCCTAGACAGTTGCAGAACCAGGGGAAAGCAAAGCTCTGGGGGCAAGGCCAAGGCAAAGTGATCAGAACTCTCGAGGCAGACAGGGTCGGAACTTCAGAAGCCTTGAGTGCATCTCCAGCTCAGGAATCTGCTGAGGATGCTTCTCCAGCTGCAACAAAAAACCAGCTTCACAGACGAATAGGATGCCATAGCCAGAGGCAGGGGCAGCAGCCACTGAAGCTCGGGTATGTGGCACTGGACAGAGATCACGCTCATTGTGGTGAGGGCAGGGCAGTGGGGAGGCAGGATCGCCCCAGCGCTGGCAGGAGGCATGGACTTCAAGAGGGTCTGAATGCAGCCTGAGGAAGGGGAGAGTCTCAGGGGTCATCTGCAAAAAAACCCATTGCAGCATAAGGTCACCGCTGCTGCTCTGTCTCAACTTTACAAGGAGACGGAAATAGCTCAATGGCCACCCCCTGAGAGAGAAGGGAGTGTGAATGGGGAGATGTGGTTAACAAGGCACCAAAATTAACCTCCTGATGTGAGAGTGCTTCGTTCACAGTTGACAAATCTGCACAACTGGCTTAGACTAGCTGGCTTCCAGAGACCAAGTGTTTCTCTGCCTGCCCTAAGATGCTCCTGAGATGCTCCTGGTCTTTGATGACAGGGTCGGAATTAGGAACTGGGCCCTGGGAGCTTGTACAGGGTATGAGGCTTCTAGATGTTGTTGTTGTCCGGTCGTTGGTTGAGAAAGCCTGGCATTGGTATAATTGTTCTGTTAACTCTTTAGTCTCCTTAAATGGGAAGATACATTTAGGAAGATCCACGGGCACTGAGGGGGGCACTTGACGGGATGAGCACTGGGTGTTATTCTATATGTTGGCAAATTGAAAATAAAAATAATAAAAATAAATTTATTTTTTTTATTAGCCAATAAAAATAAATAAAAATAAATTTAAATAAAAATAAATTTTTTTCAGTAAAATTAATAATAAAATAGAATAAAAAATAAATGTATTAAAAAAATAAATAAAATAAAAAATAAATTTATTAAAAAAAAGGAAGATCCTTGGGTTTGAATTAATTTTGGCAGAAATTGTAATCATTCTGTGAAAGGCTTTCCCAGTAAGCCCAGGCGGGTTGTCATCAGCAGGGTTTGATGTCTAAGTCCCTTTCCTTAGAGGGTCCTTATATCAACCACTTAATCTCAGTGCAGGACCCCTCAGTGTTTCCGTTGGACAACACATTGGGTGTAAATGGGATCTGGAGTGAGAAATAGGCTGTGATTATTTAGCCTAGAATTCAGGGAACCACCTTTTGGGTCCTATTTGGCAAAGGTTAAACAGTCACCAGCTGTCTCAGGAGGAAGAAGGAAATGGGGAAGGATGTGGAGGGAGCTTATAAAGGTAAGAGCAGACCTTCCCTGAGCTCTCCCTCTGAATGAGAGCTGCACTCCTGGCTGACCACCCCAGTAAGTGAGGAGGACACAAAGCCCCCGGGAGTATCAAGCAGAGTATCATCTGCTTTTCCCGAGTCACCTCGAGCTTCCCCTTGCAGCTCCTCAGTGTGATTGCTCAAGAGAGGAACTTACCTGAGATGCTCCAGTTTAGTTCACAGAGACTCGAATGAGAAAGCTTTGTTTGCTCACACAGATGATGGCCATCCTCAAACCCCGACTTCGTCATAATAAAACTCATATAATTTTGTAACTTTCCAATTTGCAAACTATCATAAACTGATGCGGTAGGAAGGGTTCCTGCCTCCTGGGACCCCAGGAGCAGCTTGGTGTGTATCAGGGATAGTTCCAAAAATTATGGAGGGCCAACAGGGAAAGTTAACTCCAGGGATGATGCTTGATCCACCTGCTTCCGAACCAGAGACTGCCTTTATTTTCCTAAAACTCCAGAAGCTCTGTGCATTGATAAGTTGAGAGTCATTTCTCTGACAGCATAATATTGTGTGATAATTCAGCTTTGCATCTGATGGAAGGCTGCATGCTTTCTTGGCACCATCCTATAAAATCTTTACACGAATCCTATGAGGAGCTTCTATTTGTATCCCCATTTTGCAGATAAGGAAACTGGTTCAGAAAGCTGGAATGACTTATCTGGGACTACCACACGGCAGGTTGCAGGGCTGGGATTCAACCCTAACTCAGTCTGAAATGGAGTGTAGACTATTACCTGGCCTCCCAAATGTGAGTTTTAACACTGAAAAGAGTGAGTCTCCACTGTAGTTCTCAGATCAGCTCCCCCAGGAATTTTCAACCACTGCTGGAAGGGTGCTGATGGCAGAAATTAGAACAATAGAGAGACCCCGTGTTGTCAAAGGCCTGGATAAATACAAGCTCAGAAATTGAGGCATAACCTTTACAGAACTCAATCACTGATGCGTAGGACTTTGTCCTAGGAAAATAATGATATGAGGGCACAAAGATATTTGCACAAAACCATTCTCCAAAACATCATCTGTCACAGTAAAACAAAAATTTAAATAACATTCATATCCATGTCTAGAAGGACCAATTAAATGTATTAGGAAATCCTCGTCTGACACATTGGACTGTGGCCACAGACAATGGTCATATAGATCTGTATGTATTGACCCAGATATATGTTGACTGGGAATGGCAGGTTACACAAGAGTATGCATAATAGAAGCTATTTCTCTGAAAAAAAAATTCTTTTTTTTTTCTTGAGAGAGAGAGTGAGTGAGTGAGGAGTGGGAGAAGGGCAGAGAGAGAGGGAAAGAGAGAATCTTAAGCAGACTCCATGCTCAGCGTGGAGCCCAACTCGGGGCTCGATCTCATAACCCCCAGATCATGGCCTGAGCCAAAATCAAGAATCAGATGCTTAACCGGCTGAGCCACCCAGGTGCCCCTGAAAAAAATTTTAAGGTGTTAATGAGTCTGCACGGGAAAAGGCTGAAGGGCTATGCCGATCAAATCTCTGTAGGGAGACACCTAGCCTAGAAGTCAGGAGTGAGGGTGCCTGGATCCCACTCTTGGCTCCTGCCCGAGACCTTGGATATGGCGCTGAATCCTCTCAGCCTCAGCATCCTCATCTGGAAAGTGGAGATTATGATCATTATTTTACAGCTTTGACTTGAGGATGCAATGAAACGTGACTGAACCTTCGCCCGTGTATCTTAGCATCTTGCAGATATAAAATATGTGCCTCTATAATCTAATGCATATCAAGTCTCAGCATTCTGCATGCCACAGGCTGGGCACTCGGTCGATGATGCCGATTTTGATATTTATTATTTTTGATAACTGGGGCCTGTTCCAGTTATCTCGTGCAGTGTAAGTATCTAAACCCAAACTTAGTGTCTTCAACAAGAACCATTTTATTAATTCTCACAAATTCAGTGGGTCCCAAATGTGGGCCGGGCTGGGCTGTTTCTTTGTCTCTATGGCACCACCTGAGGTCACTCCTGGTGCTTGGCTGATGAATGGACTGCTTTGGAGCATCCAAAATAGCTTCCCTCACATGTTTGGCATCTCAGTATGTGTGACTAGAAGGCTGGGTTCAACCGACACTCTTACTTGAAGCATCAATACCTCGCCTCTCCAGCATGATGCCCTCAGGGTCATTGGACTTTTTACGTGGGGGCTGACTTTCCCCAAGCCAGCGTCCCAAGAGAAGATGGTGCAACCTGCTTGGCTTTTTTCCAGCTTGTCCACAGAACTCACACAGCTTCACTTTCATGGACTCTGTTAGGTGAAGCCCTAGTAAGCCCTTTCTGACTCAAGGGGAAGGGTATCATAGACCCTCCTGGGTCAAGGAGAGGAGTGTCAAAGTCTCATTGTAGACAAACACATGGGATGCAAGATGTTGCTGCCGCCATCTTTGGAAAATGCATCTGCCACAGATCCTACCCCCGGGATATTCAGTATTTTGCAGATATATAATATGTGCATCTTTAATCTAATGCATGTCGCTATAAACAGAGCTATAGGCACTTTTATATAACTAAACACTGAGCACACAGATGTGTGTGAAGACATGTAGAAATTCGGCATTAGCATTGCTTTGCTTGAGGAGCAGGTCTGATACGTGTGAAGTGTGGAGTATTTGTGCAGGAAAGCGCTGGAAAGAGGAGGGAGTTGCTCACTTGCTGTATATATAGCATAGGTTTTGCCCTTTACAATAAGATGATGTATTTCATTTTGCTTTCTCTGTTGCTATGGTATCTGTCACTTTATTTATAACTGGATCTGTTCAGTTGCATCCATGTACTTGAGAAGCTTTTCTGCCTTGAGAAGGAGCTGTAGCAAGCACAGGAGGCACCCCGGGTCGGGGGTGGGGGGGCAAAGCTGGAGTTCAGGTGTTCCTGCTCATTCTCTTTTACCACTCTGTTTGAGTTGCCTCTCCAGATCCTTAACAGCCCCCAGACAGGGGGTTCTAACCTGCATCCCGCCCCCACCCCAACTGCTCCTGCACCTCAGCCTGGGTGTCTGTCCTGGGCATTCCTTGCTGGTCACCTGAACCTGGGCAAGTTGCTCAGGGCTTCTGAGCCTTTGCTTCCTTCCCCCTCCCCTTTGGAGAACAGGAAGACTGAAATAGATGTTATGAAAGCCTGTTCCCAATCCACCACTGTCCATGGCTCTTTCAGTTTCTGGAGAACCCTGAGTCTGGCCCACCTAATGACTTTCACGTGCTTGGATTCCTCTGCTGGTTAGATTCTCCTCTGTTCCTTCTCATCTTTTAAGTGAGATGAGGAGCCTTCCTCGGTCTGCCATTTGCAGCAGATACACATGGTGCTCATGTGCTCGCATCCCCTTAGATCAGAAACCTCCATCATTTGTTTGCACACTGGCTTCCAGAGTGTGCTTTCATTCCCAACAGCCAGCATCTGAGTCTCTTTGTTGGCAGGCTGCCCTTGGTCTGCCAGAAGCTGCTTTGCTGGAATGCAAGGGGAGCTGAAAGTGTTTGGGCATTTACACACCCCAGGCATAACCCTTAACAGTGAGAAGGATGCCAGAGTGTAAATACTTCAGCTTTTCTGTTGCTGTTCTGGAAAGCTATGCCCTACACTGTCTCCAGAGCTCCCCTGTTAGTGGAACCATTGTTCCTTCCTTGGGACTTTCCTTGAATTCACTCACTTGCTTGTTTTCTTACTATCTCTGTCCCACTGCTCCCTTCCCCACTTCACCACCAGCTTGCCCTGGGAATACTTCATAATGCAAATGTTCTTCTTAGAGTCAGAGTTTGGAACACTCACCCTGAATCACTTTCAAAATGAAATCTCACTATAGGATTGCCTCACTCTATGTCCAGTTTGTTTTCCAGGATGGCACAGATCCCAACTTATAAACACCTATTGTTTACTTTGTAAATCTCTCTCAGAAGTGTGTTCCAAAAAGACAGAGACTATTTCTGTCATGTGCACTATTTTGTGTCATAATATAATTCTTAGAAAAGAAATGGGCTTAATTTTTTTTTTAGATGAAAGAGTCATTGAATTATTATCCCTTTATACAAATGTCCACACTGATACCTTCCCCTTTGCTCTTGGGGTTACTTAAGATACTCCCACTATCATGCCTTCATCCAAATTCTTTCATTTATTATAACTGATGAATAAATCCTAGAAAAATACACAATCTCACTATTTATCAAATCCAACTGACATTAGAACAAATATATAAAGAGCTCTCACAATTCAAAAATAAAAAGACAAATAATCCAATTAAAAATGACTAAGTAGACATTCTCCAAAGAGATACAAATGTTAAATAAGCACATGAAAGGATGCTTAATATCATTAGTCATCAGGAATATGCAAATCAAACCACAGTGAGATACCACTTCACACCCACTAGGATGGCTAAAATTAAAAAAAAAATCAAATAATAATGTGTTGCCAAGGATGTTGAGAAATTGGTACCCTCATACGCTCCTGGGGAGAGAGTAAAATGGGGCAGCCACTTTGAAAAGGAACCTGGCAGTTCCTCATGGAGTGAAACAGAGTTACCATCTTACCCAGCAGTTGTACCCCTGGGCATATACCCAAGAGACAGGAAAACAGGTCCACACAAAATCCTGTACATAAATATTTATGGCAACATTATACACAGTAGCCAAAAGGTGGAAGCAACCCAAATGCCCATCAACTGATGAACGCAACATGGTATATCCATACAACGCATTATTATTTTATATACAAAAAAAGAATGAAGTGCTAAAAATGGATCTGAAAACATGCCAGGTGAAAGCAGCCACTCGTAAAGACCCACATCATATAACTCCATTTTTACAACCTGTCCATGATAGGTGAATCTAAATAGACAAGAGTACATTTGTGGTTTCCTAGGGCTGGAAGGGGTGAGGGATTAGAAAATGATACTTGAAGAGTACAGAGTTTCTTTTTAGGGCCATGAAATGTCCTGAAATGGATTTTGGTGATGGTTGTTCAACTCTGAGAAGATACTGAAAACCATTGAGTAGTACACTTGGAATTGTTGAGTTGTATAGCAATTGAATTGTATCTCAATAAAAGTAGTTAGCAAACAAATTTACAGGAGACCAAGTGACCATTTGAACTTCTTAACTTAGTTAAGCTATCACCGTCCTGGTGAGTGAGAGGCAGTGACCAGATCACTACTGTCATAGCTCGATAGTGATGTAGTCACACATCATAACCCTTTTGTATGGCATGTTGATGTGATTTATCGAGAGTCCCCAGAAACTTCATACCCTTTGGCCCTGTGGTTCTACTTCCTAGAAATGCAATTTTAGGACTTACCCTGAAACTTAAAAAGCAGTGCCATACATGATGGCACTCATCCTGATGCTGTTTGTTACAACTGAAAAGAATCAAAATGTCTAACAATGAAGGTAATGAAGGTAAATGTCGCCATGTGTAAAGGTGATGATGGTGGGACGGGAAATGGCCTGCCGTGCTGATAGCGGCATGACCACGTATGTAAGGAAGCCTGCTGGGGGGTGGGCTTGGGGAATGTTTTACTCCATGCCTCTGAATTCTCTGTGACGTTGATGTATTCATTTTATATCAGTCCCAACGTTCATCCGATTCTCATCCATAACAATCCCCCAGACCACACAGCCCTTTCACTTTTCCAAATTCCTAGGTGATTTATGGTTTATGTGACATGAGCTGGCCGGTGTTTGAGAACAGTTGTACCAATGGCTATCCTTTACCAAACATCCTCAAGGAGTCAAATGCTTCACGAGCAGTATTTTACTTACTCTTCTCAGGGCCTGGTACGTATACAGGGACTCTTTTCTGGCAATAAATGGCATTTCCGGATATAGTGATTGAAGAAGACAAGGAAAGTGACACCTGGCTGGCTCAGTCGGTTAAGCGTCAGACCCCTGGTTTCGTTTGGTTCAGGTCACGATCTCATGGTTGTGGGATCAAGCCCTGCATCGGGTTCCCTGCTGGATGCAGAACCTGCTTCAGATTCTCTCTCCTGCTGCCTTTCCCCCACTCAAGTGTGGTCTCTCTCTTTCTCTCTCTCTCTCCCAAATAAATAAATAAACCTTAAAAAAGAGAGAGAGAGAAGGAAAGTAACCCATCCAAGATCACCTGCTTGTTAGCAGAGGAGCTATGGTCATACCTTAGGCCCCTCAGGACCTCTTCCCTTTGGCAGCCCACCAGGTGGCTCCAGCATTTCTACAGGGGAGACTGCCACAGATGCTCTTGGGGCCCCATTCATATCCCCGATACCCATCTTCCCTACAGAGGCTCCTTGTTTCTAGCATGTGGGACCCTGCCTGAGAGCATCCTCTGGTCCATGAGCATGGTCCTCCTAGGCACAGAGCAGGTGGACAGGATCAAAGAGAAGGATCTCAGGAGCAGCATTCACCAGTGACAAGCGAGTTGGTGTATAAATGCCCAAGCTTGCCCTTCTAGGGGACATTTCTTAGACATGTTCCACACTGAGTCCCGGATGTCCCCTCTGAGATTCAGCTTCGATTGCTCACTGATGTACCATGCATTGGCTTCCCTCCTTTCTCTGTCTCTTTCCTCCATAAATGCTTCTTGGATGGGCTCCCCAATGAGATACTTGCATTACATCCTGTGTCAGGAGAAAAAGTCATGAGGGATTTGAATCTGGTAGGAAGCTGGGTCCAAGAGCCTTGTCCTGATGCTACATTTACTTAACATTTTTTATAATTGGGGTGGTGTAGCTTTAGGAGAAGGCTGATGGGGCCTGTGGGGTGAGTCAGGGTGGCAAGCTGGCCACAGTGCTCTGCAAGGCATATATATATCTGGTAAATATCTCCTTTTTCTCTTGCATTCAGTCTCAGCTTCCACACATGAGTATCTGACGAATAGGCTCATGGCCTTCTGAGTCTTTGGTGCCCCGAGTCCCTTAGCACCTGGCACACTTCTAACCACCCAGGAGCTATGGAATACGTGGTTGCTGATGACCAATTTAGTTATAATACATCATGGTTAAGTCACTCAGCGTCTCTGAGCCTCCACATCCCAGCCTGCATAATGGGAACAGGACAACACTGACTCCCCAGAAGGGGTCTGGGGGCTCAGTGGGTGTTTGGTATGAAGGCAGTGCTCAGGATTAGTGGTTGTTGATAATGTATAAATAAACTCTTTTGCAGCCTGTGGCTGGAGCCCCCTGCGGCCGTGCCCACTCTTCGCTGGGGCTGGGGTGGGGGGAGTGGGAGTCTGAGCCTGAACTCCAGCTGCATCGTGGAGGCTTGGACATGTAAGTAACCCCCCACACCTGCCTTACCACAGAGGGGCTTCTCTGGCCCCACCAGCACCCAAGTCTCTGTACACTCGGCAGCTACCTCTAAGTTCTCACCCCAACTGCTGGCTTCCGTTCAGAGTAGACAACAGAGCAGCAAAACCCACTAACAGCTCTGGGGAGGTCCCTCTGGGCATCTTGTGCCCCACAGCCCTGCAGTCAGGCTCCAGCACCTTGTGCAGATGATGGAAGGCATGAACCGTCATGGACTGGTGTGGGGAAAGAGCCACCAAACCTGCCCTCAGCAAATGGAGATTCCCTAGTCAGAGGGCCCCAGCTCTGGGACAAGAGGACACTGAAATGAGTACTTGGAGGAGGCTGGGACCTGGGTGCTGACCATCTAGCTGTGCCATTTGTGTGGCTCACATCTTCTTCCTCCCTCATCTGTAGACTGGGCACAGTAAGGGCTGGTGTTGTCTCTTTCTGAGAATTCTATGAATCTCAGTCAGTTATGACCCCAGCACAATTTCTGGCACATGATAGGGGCTTGGGACTCCTTGTCCTCCCCTCTCAATGAGCCCCAATTTTGCCTTCAAGTCATGTACAAGGACTTCCAGTAGGATGAGCATGGGGATCTGGAGTCCAGTAGGATCAGTAACACAGAGCAAAACCTGGGGTCCAACCTTCTGTAGTGCTTGTCCTCCTCCACCCCTGTTTGTCTCTTCTCTCATCCACACCCTCCTTTTCTCATCGGGAAGTAAGACCTTCATGGTCCCAGAGGATGTATGACCCTGCCTTTGAATGCAGCAGGGGACAGGCAGTTGCTTGGGGGCTCACCCTTGCTGTTGTCTTGGGAGTGGCAATGTCGAGGAGGGGGATGGCAGGAGGGTGCCGAGGACAGGGGGCGCAGGGACATGGGAGGGAAGCCTGCTGAATCCGGGGCCAGCTGGACTCAGGAACGTCCCTGGAGCTTGACAGTTCCAGATTCTCCAAACAGGGACCTCCCAGACAGGATTCCCAGGCCCCAGTGCCCACCCTCCATGGGGACTGGGACTCCTGCTGCCACAGCAAGAAACAGCATTTCAGATGGTTCTATCCCAGAGGAGAGTGAAGAAGAGAAACAAGGACATGGTCACCAGCCCAGAATTCTTCAGGGCCTGTCGGAAAAAGGCTGCACCCAGCACTTCCCTGCCTTCTGGGCTGCCTCTATCTACTCTCTCCATCCTTGCCTGCAGATTTCAATTTCCTTGCATCCCTTGGTCTGTTTGTGACCTGCTGATGGTAAAATCTCTTCATTTATCAATGTGCTCAGGATGGTGGCTTGGGACGTACATGCTCTGGAGACTTCCATGATCTATATACAGAGGTAAGAAGTCGTCATGGGATTACAAGAACTGGTTCACTCTGTACTCACCTAATGCAAGAGGAAAGACCAGTGTGTGTGTGTGTGTGGGGGGGGGGTAGTTTCCTTTAACATCTGCATGGTTTTGCCCTTTTCAAATGGCAGTGGGAGCCACTGCGAGCCTGCCAGTGGCCCTGGCTCTTCCAACTGTACACAGGTCTTTTAATGGAAAGACAGTGCAAGTTTGAGTTCAGAGGGTCTGGGTGTAGTTCCTACTTCTGCTAATAAACAGTTGTTTAATAACCCTGGGAAGTTAGGTGACCTCTCGTAAGATTAGGTGAAATTCAATTGTTATAATAAATAAGTCACATGGAAGGTGGGAGTATCAAGGCAACTTATGTAAATAAAAAGTATTTGGGAATTTTAGAGCTGTTTTGGTATTCCTTTTGTGACTTTCCTCTTGCACTTGATGGATTCCTGCTCATCCAGAGACGGTCATCCCCTAATTATTAGTAATACTTCTGGTTTCCAACCTCCAATCTGAATGACAATGGCAGCAATAAATACCTGATGAAAGAATAAAGAATGAATGCATTCATAAATTAATCAGTCAACCCATAAAATGGAAGATAAGAACCTGGGTGGATTATAAAACTCCCTGTGGGTTGTAGAAGAAGCCACAGGCTCAGACAAATGTGGGGCTAGGAAAAACGTTTCAATCCTATGGTTAGCTCAACAGGCAAAGATAGTGGATGGGAAATGAGGTGGGGATAGAGAAAAGGAATGTGAAGAAGGTGGGGTGGAAAGGAGGTGAACAAAGAAATCTGAGTTGCTCAAAGCCAAGATCCCACACTCAGAGGTACTGGAGGTGGATCCCAGGGATGGGTTAGGTCACACAGTTGGATTGAGGGGACCCAATATAGAATCAAGAGCTTGCATCTTTAATGGTGGCCCAAGCTCTGTTCCCATCAACTGGCATCCTGTAGTGGGACACCAGGTTGGAAGGAGCTGATGCCTCAAGTCCTTTTTTGAATAAGAAAGAGTGGGAAATACTGGAGCAAAAGTAACAAGCAAAAAAGGAAATAGCATCTCTGAATCTGGAGGGTTGGACCCTGTCATCAGAGTCATGGTGGATTATTGCTGGCAGTCACTGTGCACTGCTACTGGGAAGCATCAGGCCACCTGTGCAAGACAATGGCAAATAGGGGTGGGCCTGGGATCCAACGTGCATGGTCTGTCTTCAGCCTATGTTCTTAACCTCTGGATTATATTCAATTGCAAGGTGGAGAAGCCCAGGGAGCCGAGGTAGCCAGAGCCAAAGCAGCTCCACAGTGTGTGTGCAATACCCCAAGGCAAAGAGCAAAGCGCATGTAAGGAAGTTCACTAGGGCAGGGCACCAAGTCAAGGGTAGGGAAGGCCAGAGACTGGTTAGGCACCTCTTCCCTGCTCCTCTACTCTGATCTGGGGAGCCTCAGGCCCTAAGCAGAGCTAGAACTTCCCTGGGGCAGGTACCGCCCATCAGGCTTGGAGCCCTCCTACCTTAACCACCTGGAAATGCTCTTTCCCTTTTACCCCCTGCCTCCTGATCCCAAGACCACTCTTAGCCTAGCAATTTTCCTCTCTTTAGTTTTTTTTTTTTGGGGGGGGGGTTGTGGGTGGGGGTAGGGGTGTGTGTGTGTCCATTTTTTTAACCAGACCAGACAGGCATAGGGATGGAGCCACCACTGGTTTCCATAAGCCTTTGACGAGTGCATAATGAGAATCGATTATCAAATAAATATGCTGCAATTAGCCTGAAACCACAATGCCATCTGTGTTTTTTTTAACGTCCAAATGTGGTTGAAGTCTGTGGCAGGAGCTTTCCTGATGATGTGCAGAGAGAGGCAGGATGGCACCTGAGGGGGATCCCAGGCAGGGATATGGCCATGTGGTCAGGGCAGAAGGCTGCAAAGTCTCAGACCCCTCCTGGTGACTGTCAGTGGCGCTTTAAAGTCAAGTCTGGCTGGGAAGCTGAGAAGAAACTGTCACTTGTTCGGGTTTGGGGCTGCTCAGGAGAGAAAAGTGGGCAGTGACACATCTGTTCCTTTTAAAAATCACTTTGTTAATTGGCTCTCAAAGGGAATATGTCCTATTTGATGGAAAATACAGTGAGCTGTTCATCGTAGGCACTTGATAAATATTTGCAGGATTGAACTGCATGGAGGTTCTCTTAAGTCCAGACAGAGTCTCTGGAAGGTTTTGGGCAAGATGCCCAGAGAGTCCCTCCAAGCACAGCACGTGGAAGGGGTAGTGAGGAGGAGCTGCAGGTCAGCAGAGCAGATCCAAATTTGGAGAAATATAGTTTGGTTTGATCTTGAACAATTGAGGATTAAATTGAATTGGAACATTTCTTAGCATCCCTGGCAAAATCGTGAAGTTGATAAAGTTTGTCCTTTGAGGCACCTGTTACCCTCTGCTTCACTCCCCACCCCCCCCAACCTCCCCCCACCCCTGCCCCAGTTCCCTCCTTGAGCCCCTGTGTGATTCCTGGCAAGCCAGTTAACGTGGGCCAAAAAAGGCCTGCCTCTGTTAGGAATGACATTTGGCTGTACGTACGAAAAAGCCAGCCAAGGTGACTTGGCCAAATGGGTATCTGGAAAGGGGTACATCCCACCAGAAATCAGAGAAATCAAACAAAAACGAAAGACCCCACAGGCTAGCGAAGAGCTAATATTTGTGAGACTATGGAGGAATGACAACTTTCACAGTCACTGGTGGTGACATAAATTAGGGAAGCCTCTTAGAACGCAGGCGGATGGAATCTGGTGACGATGGAGATGAGCGTGTTCCACTCTGCTGCCCCGTGGGCCCTGCGCCCTGGGAGATGCTGGCGCTGTGCACAAGTGCTCAGGCTGGGGCGCTCGAGCAGCACGCTCTGTGACAGTGGGTGAGAAGGAAGAAAAGAACCTACTTATCCTTCAAGACAGAAATGGATGAATTGTGATGTATGTGTGGGTTACTTACTCAGCGGTGAAAATTAATGAACAAAAGATATTTTTTAACAGAGCGTGGAAGGAGGAAAGCAAATTACAAAAACATTCATTGGTATCAAACCACAAAAAAATGCAGACGCTTTAATACACACAAAACAAAAATATATATTGCTTGCAGGTTATTATGTACAGTCAAAATATAAAAACATGGTTTGATAGGATATGCACAAGTTTTAGATCCTGATTACCTTGGGAGAGAAGGAGAGTGAATGAGGGACTTCCATTTTATGTTTTTTTTTTTTTTTGCTTTTACTTTTTAATAATTTATGAAGCAAACATTGGGACAGAGGGAATGTTCATCATTCCCAGTGCTTTTTTAGTACATTTCATAATTTAAGCAATTAAAGAAGATAAAGATGATAGCATGCACAGCTGTCAGAGCCTTGATGGCAGGAGATGCTGGGACTGCTGCTGGCAGAGGTAGGACATCCCAGCCTTCTCCAGGAAACCAGGTTTGGCCTCTCCTCCTGGTTCATGAAGTCTTTTTTTTTGGGGGGGGGGGGTTTCTCATCTTTCAGATTTCAGATGCAATCAGCACTTCCACATCAGATCCCAGGTAGTCCTGACCATCTTGTACTTTCTGGAGCCAAGCTCAGCCTCTCTGGCTTAATTTTAATATGCCAGGTGGTCTGGATTCTTAGCTGGGACCTTCAAAGGTTGTACTCAAGGAGAATCGAGGCACACAACAGAGGTAGTCTGCAGCAAATATGTGAAAGAAAAAAAAAAAGGAAAGTTTTTATGCAAGAGTCTGGCCCCTTAACCCAGTCTACCTTTAAAGGAAGTCAAATCCTTGATATTCCTAAGGGAGGGAGACCTGAATACTTCCTGCCCGCCTGCAGCGCTGACCCCATTCTGTTTGAATCCCAAACTTCCATAAGCACAACATTCTCAGGACAACTGATCTCATCTCATAGGTAAGCTGATTTGCATGAATGTTGCATGGATATTACCCACAGCCACCATCCATACGCGGCTTTCCACGTGCTAGGCTCTGCACTGGACATTATATACATTACGCTTGTTAATCTCCGCAACTAGGAGATGTGCATGTGGGTTCTTATTCTGTGGACACAAAGATGCCAAGAAATGTACCCCAGGGCACAGGGATGAGGGTGGCTGAGCTAGGACTGGACCCGGCAGCTCGTGCTTCCCGTGTTTGTGGGGAGTGTGGATAGCTCGGAATGCAGTCGTCCTCGGACAGCTCGTCTCCACAGCATCTGTTCACCGAAGTGGATTCCACCTCTGGTCCTTACCACCCTCCTCTGTGCCACGCTTCCAGCTCGCCCGCCCCACTTGGATATCTGATACACATCTTGAATTTGACATGAGTTCGAAAAGGACTCTGATTTCTTCCACCACCCATTTGCCCCCTGGTCTTTCCCGTTACAGCGAAGGGCATCAGCATCTACTCGACAGCTCAGAGCAAAAACTTAGAAGATGCCCTCAAACACCATTCAACCCACCAGCCAGTCCTGAAGTTTCTACCTCCAAAAGACATGGTAGGTTGGATCCAAGCACCTTCTTCCTGGGATGACAGGGCTACCCCCCAGCTGGTCTCCCTGTTTCCATCTCTCCCCTGCTGTACCTCCTTCAGAGCAGCCAGTGACTTGGGGCGAATTGTTCAGTGTGCCCCCAATTTCAGTGGCTTCTCGGCCTACACACATGTTGGCTTTATGAGTGTGTGACCTGTGCCTTCGTGCTCAGGAGGCCCCATAGTTGGTTGAGTGCTCTGCTATCTCTGGCTTAGAAGCTTTAGGGATTTTGGAGTAAGGACGCCTGCGTTTCTGTTCTGCACGAGGCACCATGAATTAGGTAGCTGGTCTGTCTGCACAACACCAGCTCCCTAATCTCCCTGTGACCTTATCTCCTATCGCTTTCCTTCTTGCTTCATCTGTTCCAGCAACACCCGATCTCCTTTCTGTTCTTTGAACCCACCAGGCTTATTTCCATAAGCTTTTGCCTGTGCTGTCCTTTCGGCCTAAATTGCTATTCCTCAATGAGTGTGCATAGGTTCCTCTTTCCCATCATTCAAGTGGTAGCGTCAAGTCCAGCTCCTTGGAAAGTCTTCCTAGAATGAAGTCACCCCAGTTGACGAAGCACTTTCTTACACCCGGTTACCTTCTAACCCATTACCTTGCTCTACATTCTGCATAGTAATTATCTCTTCCTGAAAGTACTGTATATTTTTTTAAATGCTTGTTATCTGTCTTCTACTGTAATAGAAGCCCCATGAAGAGCAAGGACTTAGTAATTTTAACCAGCACTGAGTCACACCTATGATTATTGGGGGAAGAAAAAAGAGGGGGAAAGGACAAGAAAGGACAGCCTAACACAGGGCACTCTGACCCCCAAACCTTCACTCTAATCTCTCAAAGAACCTTGCATGCTCCATACAATCTGATCCCTGCTGCTCAAGAAACAGTATCAGAGTAATAATTCCTACATTTTGTAGGTCTTCACCAGCACATAAATTAAAAATCTGCCCTTTCGCTGTCCCCAGATGATGACTTCACTGAGCATCACACCGTCTGCAGTCTACCTGACTATACAATTCTACTGGTAACGCTGTAGTTAATTCCTTATGCAGCCACGTGCAGGGATGAGTAACATTTCCTGTGGATACCACGAGCCATATGGGTCCCATCAAAAGTCATCAAACCACTAGAAGAACCCCATCATCTGACACTCTCGCTGTAGAATGTGTATTCTGATTCCTCCCACAAAATTGGCAGATGATGAGGAATATTAATATATTCCCAGGCATTTCAGCTTGCTATTCAGCAAGTACTCAAGAGCACAGCCAAGATGTAGAACATAGAGTACAATGAATGTTACTTTGTAAATGAATTAATGACCACCCACTATATCCAAGTTTTACAGTTATAAATGGGAAGCACACATTAATGGGACATTAGAAAGAGCTATAATCAAAGTAAGAATAACATGCAGCAGGAGTGCAAAGACAGGACTGATTAATTCTGCCCAGAAGGAGATATGAGATATGTGAGTGGGGTCTAAGGGAGGTCTAGTTTGTGCCATGCAGAAGAGCAGGCTTCTGTAGCAGAGCAACAAATACAATTCATCTAAATTATCCATACCTTTAATTGGCATTTAATGAGGAGAAAAAGGTCTGAACAAGTTGTTTAAAGTCCTGGTCTGAGCCCTGGCTCCAGCAGTAGCTTGCAAAGTGGTCTTAGGCATATTATTGCCCTCTGAGCTAGTTTTTGCATGTGAAAAATGAGTTTACCCTCATTAGAGTTGATACAATATAAATAAATGAGATGCTCTGTGTGATGGGGTTCTTTGTGCTCTGAAGAACTGCACACATTAGATTTACTACTTAATTATATTGTTATGTGTTATTTATTATCATCATCATTATTATTATCACTAATAAAAATATTTTTCCAAGTATGACATAATTTAATAAGGGGTTGCATGGGACGAAATATCTTAACTCAAAGGTTTCAAACTTCAGGTTACCAACTATGAATAGGTCCTGAAAACAAGTTAGCGTTTGTTTGGTTCTTTAATTAAAGACAATACTGTTTCTGATTAAGAACACACAGTGGGTTGTGATGTAAAACTTATTATTGCTGGAGGGGAAGTGGTCATAATAAAAAATTCTAATAACTCTACAACCAGAAGTAATCTTAGAGATGTCAGAGACTAGTGTATCAGTTATTTGATTTTAAAAGACCTACAGGTGCAGCCACTCTGGAGAACAGTTTGGAGGTTCCTCAAAAAGTTAAAAATAGAACCTATGATCCAGCAATTGTACTACTAGGTATTTACCCAAGGGTACAGAAATACAGATTTGAAGGGTATGTGCACCCCAATGTTTATGGTAGCATTATCAACAAGAGTCAAACTCTGGAGAGCCCAAAAGCCCATCAATTGATGAATGGGTGAAGAAGATATATGTATGAATATTATTCAGCCATCAACAAGAATGAAATCTTGCCATTTGCAACGATGCAAATGGAGCCAGAGAGTATTTTGCTAAGTGAAATAAGTCAGCCAGAAAAAGATAAATACCATATGATCTCATTCATATATGGAATTTAAGTAAGAAAACAGATGAACATATGGGTAGGGAGAAAAGAGAAAAGGGAGAGAGCGAAACAAGTTGTAAGAGATTCTTAACGATAGAGAAACTGAGGGTTGATGGAGGGAAGTGGGTGGAGGATGACCTAGATGGGGGATAGGGATTAACAAGGGCACTTGTGATGAGCACTAGGTGTTGTATGTAAGTGATGAATCACTGAATTCTACTCCAGCAACCAATATTGCACCATATGTTAACTAACAAAATTAAAAAAAAAAAACTATAGGAGATGATCAGGTCCCTTCATCCTCACTCTATAGTTAGAAACGTGGAGGTCCCTCAGCTGTGAGGGGGCAAAGGCAAGTCATAAAGCCTAGCTTCCCACAAGACAGCCAGTCCTCGGTGCTGAACCAGGAAGGGGCGGGGGGAGGCTCAGAAACAAGAGGTCCTGTCTTCTAAGAGTTTGAATATTTAACGGCTGTTCATTGAGCTCTGCTCTGTGCCTAACACCACCCCTGGCCTCAAGTTGCTGCTTATACTTTAATGGGAGAGAGAAACATGCACACAGTAAATGTACTAAAAGATGAATGAAATTATTACTGGTTGGAAGACATTCAGTGAGGTAATTAAACAAAGGAAGGGATAAAGTAGAGTGGGATGGGGTACACATGGAGGTGGTCAGGGAAGCCTGTCTGAATAGGTTGAAATCTGAAGGATGGAGTTTCCGTCTTTCCTTTGCGATCACAAGATGGGTGCCACCATTGTTTAAGCCAAGAAAAAGGGGTAGAGGGAAAGTGCTTACTTGCCTTTTATCAGGGAAAACAATTGTTACCAGAAGAAAGAATTCTAATTCTTATGGAGCAAAACCTGTGACCTGGCTCCGCTGAGCTGCAATGGAAGCAGGGAAAAGGGAGTATCTCACTCAGCCTGGTTCTGTGGCTTCCAAACAAACCTGCTTTGACAATCAAGGAGGAAAGGAATCGTGAATATTGGGTAGGTTGTTACAAGTGATTGTTATGCATCTCATTCTACTACACATTTCTGTGCATTTGTTCATATAATTCCTTCTGCTCAGCACACCCTTCTTCATCGAATGAAAGAGAAATAAGCAAATGCATATGCTTTTGCTCTCAACCCCATTAGCCCAGAAATCCTCACAAACTCAGTTGGATTCCATGTCTCAGTCCTAACTTTGCTTCCTTTCTCTACCTTGACCTACCCACCTTGATTTCTAGCTCTGTCTCAGGAAAGGTCGTGCATGGAATGACATAATCATGTCTGATTACATTTTATCTACACCCTGAAAGATGGCGACTTTATCTTTCTAATGAGCAGCACATTTCTCGATTCATAATTTATTACACATTATTATCCCCATCTTTTTGTTGGTATGATTGTTTCACAAATTGCAAGCTCCCACTTTAAATTAATACTGATTATGACTTTCCCCAGGTGCATTATCTTACATTTATCTATATTAAATCTCATCTCATTTGCTTCCCAAAACTTTCATTCTTCTCTGTTCTTTTAGCCTCTCCAATACTTATTAAGGTTTAGAATTTGATAGCATCTAAAATGTCGTCAACTTGTCTTTGTTTCTAAATCGTAAATAAGCTAGAATAAATCCCTCTAACATGTACAGGAGAAAAAACTAGTATGTATTGTCCATTGACTGCCTTAGCTGGGAGTTCTTAAGATTAGGATTTGGTGCACAGAGTGTATGTGGAAGGAGATTCTGGGAAGCACAGTGATGGAATGTGAAAGGGGGACAGAGTGAAGAAAAGACAATAAAGAGTGTGCAGTTGAGGGGCACCTGGATGGCTCAGTCGGTTAAGCATCTGACTCTTGATTTCAGCTCAGACTATGATCTCAAGGTTGTGATATCAAGCCCTGCCTTGGGTCCCATGCTCAGCAGGGAGTCTACCTGAGATTGTATTTCTCCCTCTCCTTCTGCTTCTCCCGTCTACTCCCTCCCTCATGAATAAATAAATAAGAAACGAGACAAAGACAGAACCGAAGCTGGGCACAGGCAGTGGACACGGTCCCACCGAGAGCTGAAGATGGCAGTGAAAATACACTCAATGACCGTCACCAGTGATAGCCTAAATCCTGACATGACATGCTGGCCTGGATCAATGAGTCTCTACAGCTGAACCTGACAAAGATTGAACAGTTGTGTTCAGGGGTTGCCTATTGTCAGTTTATGGACATGCTATTCCCTGGCTCCTTTGCCTTGAAGAAAGTGAAATTCCAGGCTAAACTAGAGCATGAATACATCCAGAACTTCAAAATACTACAAGCAAGTTTTAAGTGAATGGGTGTTGACAAAACAATTCCTGTGGACAAATTAGTAAAAGGAAATTTTCAGGACAAATTTGAATTTGTTCAGTGGTTCAAGAAGTTTTTTGATGCAAACTGTAATGGAAAAGACTATGACCCTGTAGCTGCCAGACAAGGTCAAAAAAACTGCGGTGGTTCTCTTCCTTGTTGCTCCAGCTCTGAACAAACAGAAGAAACCTCTCAGCTCTAGCAGGGCAGCTCCACAGAGGCCCACTGCAACACACAGAACTACTGCAACCCCTAAGGCTGGCCCGGGTGTGGTGCGAAAGAATCCGGGTGTGGGCAACGGGGATGATGAAGCAGCTGAATTGATGCAGCAGGTCAATGTATTGAAACTTACTGTCGAAGACTTGGAGAAAGAAAGAGATTTCTACTTTGGAAAGCTAAGAAACATTGAATTGATTTGCCAGGAGAACGAAGGGGAAAACAACCCTGTATTGCAGAGGATCGTGGACATTCTCTATGCCACAGATGAAGGCTTTGTGATACCTGATGAAGGGGGCCCACAGGGGGAACAGGAAGAGTATTAACAGCCTGGAGCAGCAGAGCAACATCTGAATTCTTCACTCCAAATCATGTGCTTAACTGTAAAATACCCCTTTTATTATTCTTAGAGGACTCACTGGTTTCTTTTCATAAGCAAACAGAACCTCTTCTTAAAGTGCACTTTGCAGAAGTTTCACCCCTTTTCCAATGGGTTTGAGTTAGGAGCTTTTACCCTGTAGCAGAGCAGTATTAACATCTAGTTGGGTCACCTGGGAACACAGAGGCTGACCATGGGGCTCACTGTGTGGACACTGGTAACACTCACTGCTGGAGAAGGTGCTTTTATGTCACACACCGAGGTGGAGTCCTCAGTAGAGAAATGTAAAGACAGATTTGAATTTTAGCTAATGTGAAATCTTGGCAGAGAACGTTTTAATAAATAAATGCCTTAAGAGAAATAAATAAATAAATAAATAAATAAATAAATACTTAAAAAAAAACAAAAGAATGCGCAATTGAGTAGTTGACTACTGCTGGCTTCTGAGGCTCAGCTTGCTGAAAATCCTTTGAGAGCTGAAATAGCACATTTCCCTAACTACTGCCCACTATCACTTGATGCTTGCTTCTGGCGGACATTAGTTCTCTGACATGTACAGTCAGGTTCAGCCTGGCAAGCTCCTGTAGCCAGAGAAAGCTCTCAGACAGAGATATAGATGCTAAAGGAAGAAGGTCTTGCAGGGAAGAGATTGTCCGTAAAGCTTTGTAGGCCTCTGAGTCATCCAAAGAGGCCATGAGCAGTGCACCTGCTACAGTCCATCTCATGCACCACTCAGATCCACTCTCGCCACACAGAAAATCTACGTTTTTCTGTCACTGACTCTGCATTGTGGCATATTCTTGCATATTTGTCATCTCCCTCCTCTAACACTCATTTGAGATTGTTCTCTGCCTTGGCCAATATTTCTGCTGATGTAAGTTGCTTTCCCAGTGGGTTAACTCAGAACTTCATCACTGAGGTATCCGAGCCCCTGGTTACAATGCTTTTGTCATGCCACGGCTAATGTGTTTCCACTTGCAGTTACCAGTGGGCATGGAAGCCCCAAGGAGCACCTCAGTGAATCTGCTGAGTTCCATACTTATGTGCCTCTGCTCCCAGTATAAGCAGTAGCCCTAGCACCTCATGTCATTTGTTCTTGCAAGCGTAGTAATTTTCCCTGCTGTGGTCTATCAGCATGTGAAGCTAACTAGCCATCAACCATAACCATTGGCTTGGTAGAGCCCTTCATATGTTGTTTAACAGATACATCCTTCTATTGGAATTTAAGACCACTGGTCCAGGAGAGCCAACAGCTGGAGAGGTTTGGGAGGTTTGGAAGGAAAAAATTGCTCAAGAGATTTTCTGGAGGTGATGGTGACAGGCCCAACAGGACCAATGTTTTTCGTATTCATTCTTATAGGACTATCTGCATGGTTCTCCCCTTAATTCCCTTGTCTCCCATCTTCCAACCAAGTTCTTTTTAGGTCCCTGACCAGGCAGTTAAGCTATTCATTCCTATACATATCCTTTCCTCAGACTCCTTCTATGTCCATTTAAAGTGGATGAACAAATCTGTTCAAACCCCATACGTGGAGATACTTTCCTACCTCTGTCTTTCATGGACATATCCCTGAGATACTTTCCTACCTCTCTCTTTCATGGACACATTCCTGAGTGAGATTGGAGGATGGTCAGTATACTAACAAATTGCGACGGGCCATTTAAGAACCTGGACTGGGGTTTTCCTTCTCCATCACTGTCATAGGGAACCTCATAAGAGGCCATTTATGTGAGTGGTGGGAGAGGCTCTCGTGCAACAGCGGTATGTGACAGGGTCTGGGTCATGGATTCATATAATTCACCCATGCCTCCCAGATCTGCCTGGGCTTGATCTAGCATGGACCATTTTTATCTTATGATGAGTTGTTACTATGCTTGCCTAACCTTATAACCTGGTAGCTCTGACAATACCTCGCTCTTGATGGACGGTTCCAGTTGCAAAGTCACTTGATGTCCCGTGTCAGACACTCAGCCTTCATTAAGATTCAGAAGCATGGCCAGACTTGCTTTTTTGAACAGCATATAATTATCTATGATAGAAGTGTATCTTTGATCCAGAAACTTAGAGGTCTGCTCCATGGCTTTTTATTGAGATTGCCAGGTGCTCCACGCAGCATCCTTATCTACCTGAATATATCTTTCACCAGAAGATATGCCTGATCATATAGCTCCGTGTCAGAGCAATTTTTACTGAAGCCTGAACCTGTTGCAGAGTATTCTTTTTTGGCCCCAGTCAAAACTGGCAGGCTTCCTAGTTATCAATAAACTGTGGGAGCTGTACTCCCAAATGTAGTATGTGCTGTCTTCCAAATCTAAAGAGTCCCAACAAACACTGTGCCCATCTTTTATGCGTAGGGAGCTCTACATGTAACAACTTGCCCTATAGCCTGGAGGGCAGATCTTCACATGCCCCAGATGGTTAGACACCTAATTTTACACAATTTCGCCAATGTGGCAGTCCCCAAAATCTTCAATGGGGGTTATCTCCAACCCTCTGGTGTGGGAAAAGTATGTGTTTTGGTGAACATGTAGCAGTCTCTGAGGCATATGTACATATATACACGTGTATGTATATATAGTTGTGTAGATTTATCAAACAGCGCATCTTCAGCTTTACCAAAGGGAAGTAGGAGTAGAGAAGAGAAGCACAATGATTGCCTGTCTCTTCTCTCCCAGAGCATTTCACTTCAATTTGCCCAGGGTTTCAATAACACCTAAGGGTTGAATATTATGGATTTAAGAGTATAGTAACTTCTGTGAAATCCAGTAATTATACAGGAGCACACAGATCCAGTACACAGACTTTAGCACAGTTGACATGGTGAGTGGACCCACCAATATCCTGATAATTTGCATATTCTGTTTCAGCATAACAGTAAAAACAATTCAGAGAAATCAAAACCAGTGAGAAATTTAGGAGGGCGTATGTGTCAGAAGGGGTCTGAGAGGACTTTTCAAGCAAGACAGAAGGCTCTAGGTAAGGAAGGAAAGAATACACATAGATCCTAAAAGAGTTAAGACTTTTGCATGAGAAGAGAGTATAAAACAAAGTCAAAGATCTATGATAGAATGGGGGAAATATTTGCAACTTTCATGACAGAAGATTAATACAGAAAGAGCTTTTACTAATGAATAAGAAAAATGTCAACAGCACAATTTTAAAAGAATGGGCTCTAAGATAAAAATAGTTATTTCACAGCAGAGATTGTCCAAAAGGGCAATAGATGTCACAATTTCCAGGTAGAAACTGATCCATTTCAATAAAAGGTCCCTTCTTCTGCACTTTGGAGAATAATTTCATGCTGAAAGGAATGAAAATAAAGCATCTAAGCCTTTTGGAATGAGAATAAGTGACTTGCAAAGAGAGCTCCCGCTAGCTTGAGCTTAGTAGAGCAAAATAGTATTCCCAAGTGAAGGTACCTGGGACACTTAAAGCGCCAGGAAATCTGCTGGAAACTCTTAGGGAGCCACTGAAGAGCCATGAGCCTCGTTGGCACACTATTCACAAAGAGCCTGCATCAAGTCTGGTGAAGGGAAAAGAACCAGAGCTGTATTTAAGCCCATCACTGCCATCTACTAGCTAAATGGCTTTCGCAAGGGTTACAGGCTGAATGGTGTCCTCAGAAAGATGCATTGAAGTTCTAACTCCCCCATGCAGTGCTTCTGTAGGATCTTGTTTGGAAGTAGGTTCTTTGCAGGTGCAATGAGTGAGATGTAGATGAGGCCATACAGAAGTACAGCGGGCCCTTAGTCCAGCATGACAAGTGTCCTTACAGAAAACAGAGAAGAGGGCAGCCCCAGTGGCCCAGTGGTTTAGCGCTGCCTTTGGCCCAGGGCGTGATCCTGGAGACATGGGATCGAGTCCCATGTCGGGGTCCCTGCATGGAGCCTGCTTCTCCCTCGGCCTGTGTCTCTGCCTCGCTCTCTCTTTCTGTGTATCTCTCATGAATAAATAAATAAAATCTTAAAAGAAAAAGAAAACAGAGAAAAGACACAGAGATACACAGGAAAAAGATGAACACGTGACAAGCAGACATCAGTGTGATGCATCTACTAGCCAAGGAATGTCAAGGATCACTGGCAAACACTAGAAGCCAGAGGAGGCAAAGCTTCTCCCTTTCAGATTTCAGCGGGTGTGTGTCCTACTAGCACCTTGCTTTAGGACTTGTAGCCTTCAGAACTGTGAGCCAATACACTTTTGTTGTGCTTTTGTTGTAACCCAGTTTGTACTTTGTTACAGCAGCCACAGGAAACTAACACGGCCAGGGTTAAGGGAAATTATTCATGACACTTATGCTAAGGCTCTCCTATATTTAGGATTATCTCAGGAGCTATAGGGACCACTGAAATGGGGTTTTGCAGTAAGGAAAAGAGATTGGGCTCATCTCTGAATACAACACGGAAAAGTAGGGATTTTATAGCCAACAAGTAGGGGAAGGTGGGTATCAGAGGATGGAAAATCATTAAGAGAGTAGGATAAGTCTTGCGGACCGGCCGATAGGATTCTTAGGAAGGCGCAGACACTAGTCTGGGGATGGGAGGGCAGGGAAAGGGATCAGATCCTGAGGGCGATCGCATCGGGGGAACACGGGTTCTGGCATTCATCTCACTATTTCCTCTACCAACAGATCTCCCTCCAATTCCCTCTTTAAGGACCCTATGATTACATTTAGGAGCCACCCAGATAATCCAGGAGAATCTCCCCACCTAGAATCCTTAACCTAATCACACCTGCCATGTTGGGTAATATTCACAGGTTCCAGGGATTAGGCGTGGGTATCTTTGGAGCCTACCATCACGCTCCCCTTCTCTGAGCTTGTTTCCTTAAACTGAGGATAGTGATGCTTACTTAACAGGGTTGCTGATACGGTTTCCTAAATTAAACTATGCATTTGAAAGCTTCTAGCACCAGCTCTGGACAATCGGAACTGAGCAGTAAACACTAACTGGGTTTTAGAGTCTTCTAGAATGACAGGAGGGCCGGGGTTGTGGGAACATGCCTCCTTGGTAAGTCCTCTGGCACTGCTGTCACTTTAGGGGCTGGCCCCTCCCCACCTGCTTCAGCTGGGGACAGATGCTCTAGGAGTCAAGGGCAACCCGCAATTTCCAGCACATACCCAGTGTGACTCTGCAGCACACCTGATTCTTCTTTCCCTGAGTCGTGTGTGAAATGGATCTCACCAAACAGAAATTGCTTTCCTCTTATTGCTCTCTCAACCTTTAGGGAAAAGTAGTGTTATTTTTTTTTCCATCCTCAAAACCTTTTAATAAGAATCTGCCCGCAGATACCCATGGCTTCAAATAACTCCAGCACCAGGCACTCTTCTTTCCACTCCCCCCACCCTTTCTTCCTATTTCTCTGGAATAAATCTTCATTCCCTTTATTTATGCTTGATTCATTCAAGTAGACACAACTTTCATACAGCATTCTTTAATCAGAGTTTTGCTTTTGACATGTTTTAATTAGATCCCTGCTTACAAATTTAGTCAGCACATAAAATAACCTTCCCCCTCCCCCCTTTCAGCTGGGACTGTAGAGAACACTATCTATCTATCAAGGCTGACAAGTCAATTGTGAGAATCATTCCACCAGGTCTCTATAAAAATATCCGGTGTGAGAACTTTTCAAAGAGAATTCTTCAAAACTCAAATCAGCCTGAGGATCTGGGTCATGGTGTTTGGGTGATGTGGAGAGGAAGCAGGGAGAGAGGCTGTGGGGAGAGGCCCTGCCCAACAGCCCAGGGAGCTTCCACTGTTGTTCTGCGCCCTTCCGAGGACCAGCTCTGACGAACTGCGCAAACTTGAGTCCGTTGGCCTTTTGGGGGTCACAGTTTTCACAGCAATAAATGCGGGGTGGGGGGAATAAAAATAAATAAATAAATGCAGGAAAATTCATTTTTCCACCATGTTGTTGTGGATTTTTTTTCTTTTTTTGAAAATTTAAATTCAATTTGCCAACAAATAATGCATCATTAGTTTCAAATGTAGAGTTCAATAATTCATCAGGTGCATGTAACACCCAGTGCTCATCACATCATGTGCCCTCCTTCATGCCCATCACCCAGTTACCCCATCCCCTCACCCACCTGCCTTCCAGTGACCCTCAGTGTGTTTGCCAGAGTTAGGAGTCTCTCTCGGTTTGTCTTCCTCTCTGATTTTTTCCATTCCATTTCCCCTCCTCCCCTTTTGATCCTTTGCACTATTTCTTACATTCTACATATGAGTGATGAGTGTTGTGGAAAGTAAACAAAACAATGTACGTATAGTGCCAGAGGCATATTTGTACGCACATACGTCTATTGACTTATCGACTTTTTAATCCATATCTCTAGATAAATAGGTATGGATACCGGTAAGGTGTAGGTACATAGGTACAGATGTGATATAAGTGGAGACAGAGATACAGATAGAGAAGCAGCTCTCGTTCTGCCCATGTGTGTTTGTTCTCCTCCACCACAGAAATAGGTAGAACACCATAGGACATATGAATGGACTCATCCCTCACCCGTTTTATCCATTCATTCTATAAATATTCACTGTGACCCAGACTGATGCTCAGGGATGTAAATATTTTGGTGTTCCCTTTCTTGCAAACACTGTTAGTGTGGCAGTTGCTGTCAGTGCCAAATTCAGTGACTTAGCACAACACACATTTATTATCGTATAGTTCTGGAGGTTAGCAACCTGACATGGGTCTTGCCAGGCTCCAATCCAGATGTTGGCAGATCTGCCTTCCTTTCTAGAAGCTGATCTGTTTCTTGGCCTTTTCAGCTTCTAGAAATTACCCCATTCCCTGGCTCACGGTCCCCTTTGTCCATCTTCAGGGCCACCAATGTTGTGTGACTCTACGGAGTGCCTTTTACTGCTGTCACACATTCCCCTGATTTCTCTGCTTGCCCCTTGTCTTCCTCGTTTAAGGGCCCTTGAGGCTACACTGAGCCCATGTGGATAATCAAGGGGAACACGAAGCCAGCTGATTAGCAAGTAGTATCATCTTGAGCACATGCTGTCGTCATCTCTCTTAGCTCAGTTTCCTTATAAATTGAGTGGTGATGAGTTGAGAAGAATGTCTAGGAAGGCCTAAGTGAGGAGGTGCAAGCAGATGACAACATTGAATCAAAGCTGCCATGGCACAAGCAATGAGCGTCAGGAGCCCTGGGTTGGATCCTGTGTCTGCTTCTTAACAAGCAGGGACATGGAGTGGGGGACTGGGGAGGAGCCCTTCCCTTAGAGCAGTGGAGCGGGGAGTCTCTGCAATGAACCAGAAGGGTGGGACTCATGGTTTCTGAGTGAACTGCAGGCAATCCTGCTACATGGTTGGCAACACTGCAAGGTGGCAGAGTGGGCTCGCCCCACCCACCGCCTCCTCCTCACCTGAAGTGTGCTGACGTCTTCCCCAGGGAGGGTGACCAACTTGTCCTTTGTCCAACCCTGGCAGGTCTCACTTCCTGGGAAAGCCCTAGTCCCCAAACCCCATGAGGCTGAGGGCATGGAGGGCAAGCCTCCCCTTGGAGAGGCCCTGGAGAAGTCCTGAATCAGAGACGAAGCCAAGGGGTACATGGGGCATATGCTTCCCAGGGGAGGATGAAAATGGAACCAGCCTTGGGCTGTGGTCATTACACTTGGAAGGAACACCCTAGGATGCCCCCTGAGCTAGCAGCTGTGGTCAGCCAGACCCGAGGCCAGATAAGAATGTCATTGTGTGATGCCTGGAGTCATGAGACCTGTGCCGGTTGGGCATGGAGACTTGACCTGCCTGCCTTTCCTGGGGACTGGTGCCTAAGGATCAACGGCGCAGGGAGATGCTCTGCAGACACCAAAGGGCTACAGAAATGATACACTGACTTGTTTTTTAAAAAAACAACTCAAGGGATCCCTGGGTGGCGCAGCGGTTTGGCGCCTGCCTTTGGCCCAGGGCGCGATCCTGGAGACCCGGGATCGAATCCCACATCGGGCTCCCGGTGCATGGAGCCTGCTTCTCCCTCTGCCTGTGTCTCTGCCTCTCTCTCTCTCTCTCTCTGTGACTATCATAAATAAATAAAAATAAAAAAAAAACAACTCAAGAGACACATTTAAGTGAGAGATAGGTGTGAGGTCCCAGGTTCGCTGTCTTTGCTTGTTTTTATAACTGCGTAGAGACAAACCAGGAAGGAATGGAAACCCAGTGAGGAGAGACCCCCCCCCCATCCCTGCGCGAGGACAAATCTGAACCTAAATGAGAAACAAAGTCCAGTTAATGAAAAGGCTGCAGGGTGTTTGCTCAGGGGATCAACGTGGATTATCTAAGAACTGGGTCCAGATGCGCGCTGGAACAAGGACGCAGGAATTTCTGTGACTCACACATGGAAACGGCTTCTTTAATTTATGCAGCCAGTAAGCAGCGTAGAACCCAGTTCTACTCTAACCTGCAAAGACTCACAGATGCCATCTTAGAATCGCAGAGTTAAACCTGAACAGGCCTTTGGAGATCATCCAGGGCAGGCACGTGCTGCCATTTCCCCCTCCGGCCACTCACAGAAAATTGCTGGGTGATGGAATCTAGACAGAGCCTCAGAATCCTTCTCAGCCCCCCAAATTATTCAGCTGTCACGTGAGCCAACAAACCCAGCCAGGCTGTATGACTTAATCAAACATATTTTTTTCTCTTCTATAAGCAATGTGAAATAGAGGATCAAAGAAAAACATTTTAAATGAACATAATATATATTTAATTGTAATATGCAGTCAGCCTAATTAAAACAGTTTTGTGGAAAAAGAGAATTAACTTCCCATCACTCCAAATCTTCCTTGATCTGTATAAACATACAGATTTACATTCATTTCACCTTGTTGTAATCAACATGTACATTCTATTTTCCCTTCTGCCTTCTTTACTCACCATCAATCAGTGTGCGCAATTGTGTGTTTACTCCAAAGAATTTTCATTTTAATGGCTATATATTAGCTCATTATTTTGCTGTACCAAATTCCCTGTCTTGCGTACCCTGTGGTAGCTCTGCAGGACGGCTTGGGTTGGTTTGCTAGGGCTGCCGTAACAAACTACTGTACACTGAGCAGCTTAAACAACAAGAATTTATTTTCTTGCAGAATTAGAGGCTAGAAGTCCAAGATCAAGGTGTTGGCAGGGCTGGTTTCTTCTGAGTTCTCTCTCCTTGGCCTGTAGATGGCCAAGAAGACCCTGTTTCTTCACGTGGTCTTCCCATCATACCCATCTGTATCCTAATCTCCTCACGTAAGGACCTCAGTCTTCCTGGATTATCACCCAACCTGATGACCTCACTTTAATATAATTACTTCTTTTAAGACTCTGTCTCCAAATACAGTCACATTCTGAGATACTGGAGATTAAGACTTGGACATATGAATTTGGGGGAGAATTGTAACTCAGCCCACAGAAACTTCTCTTTCATTTGGGCTCCTCTTTTAGGTTTTTCAGACCTGGAGCAGATGTCACTGTCTTCTGGCTGTCAGTCTCTCGTCCTCTGCCCATTGCTACCTTGTGATGTGACCTGGAGTTTATATCCAGTGGGCATCCCCCCCCTCCTTGGTCAGGATGCGACAGGAGCTGGGAAGTTGCTGGCATAGAAATCCTTTCTTTCTCACCCCTAGTAAACCATCCCAATCCAGTGCATGTTCCGGTTCATACAACCAAGAACCCAGCTGCATGTTCCTGGGAAAATGTAATAGTATCTCAGTAAGGGGCCACTCTGTACTTTCCTGCCTCCTCCCTTATCTCTCCAGCTTCCTTCTTACTGTATTAACCATGTGTTTCTGACACTTTGACATCTGGGGTCTTACTGACTGGGACCCTTCAGGCACGAACTGGGCTAACCCGTTCTTAGACACAGTAAATGACTCCCAGGTAAGTGTGCCTTTTATGTGCACACCATTCAATCCAGAACCCACCGCCATACCCCTCTGTCTCTATCAGGCTCTCACACTCCAGCCACTGTCTAGCCGCCCTGGTCACCCCAGGCCCAGGTACCAGACAAGCTCTACTCCCTTGTGTCCCAGAGCCCTCTCAAATAACTCAAATTACTCGAATTAGCCGACCTTAAACCTGCTTATCTGACCTTACCCATTCCTTCCTGCAGAAACCAAATAAGGGTTCTTGACCCATTTCCCTAACTCCTGCTTCCTGGTCAACTCTGGCAGTTCTCTGTGTGGCTCTACCTTACATGGCATCTCCCTTCCTCTTGGGAACCCTGAGTAAAAACTATGGCAGTCCTCTCCTGACCAGTTTGCCTCACCACCATGCCTGAATAACTATAGAATTTAGATTTTTTTTAAAAGGCCTGCCTCTTGCTCTCCTGGTATTTCATCCCTGAATAAACATGAGCTCCCAGGTTGTGCCTCAGTCTTTCTAGGAAGATTGAGCTAAGGAATTACCCAAAGGAAAGAAGACACATTTTCCTTACTAGCCTACTAAGTCCCAGGCTATGTACTCAGACCTACACCTATTTAATTTCATTTGAAGTCATTTACAAATACAAGAAAATTGTTTTATAGACCTGACTGCATATTGGCTTCCTCCAGAAAGATCAAGCAATGTGAAACTCATGTTTCTTTCCATCCCTGACAGTATTTGCTCATTATTGTTTACTTGATAGGTGTTCAGTAGTAAATTAGAAGCTTCTTTTACTTAGTGTTACTTCAATTGCTAATGAGCTATGCATTTTATTTTACTTTTTAAAATGATTTTATTTATTTATTTGTCAGAGAGAGAGAGAGAGAGACAGAATGAGAGAGAGAGAGAGAGCACAAGCAGGAGGAGCAGCAGAGGGAGAAATAGGCTTCCTGCTAAGCAGGGAGCCCAACAGAACCCCAGGATCATGACCTGAGCTGAAGGCAGACATTTAACCAGTTGAGCCATCCAGGCACCCCAGAAGCTATGAGTTTTAAATAAGAGTTATTTTGTTTATTTCTTTTACTGCCAGAGTAATATATTTAGTGTAAGCTTCTGCTCCAACCTCAGGTCTTGGCACACAGTAGCCTTACGGGAACTTAACCAGCTCTTACACTACACTCAGGTTCTAAGAATTGGCCTGACCTTTGTGGAGGCTAATTCAGGGACCCCCAGATCCCAGGCCCTTCGGTGAGGCAAAGCTGAAGAAATCTTACTACTTGCTCTTCCTGAGTGCCACACCTTGACCAGGAGCTCCTTCAGCTACCACAGGGCTTGGTACTCAACCAGGAATGTGAGCCCCTCAACCTGGGGTGGGGGTGGGGGGGTGCTTGGAGCAAACCCTTCATGAAAAATAATGCTTGTTGGTAAAGCACTTTGAGATTCTTCCAAGAAACCTAGATTCTCAGGACAAGGTGTTATTATTTAGTTGATGGGAAACAAATATCCATGTAATCACCATAATTATATTGTCAAAACTGCTTAAAATATCTACCCTGCTGGGATTGCAATGATGTCAGGAGTTTTGTGACTAGTAAATTGGAACATTATCATGAAATTAAAAAAGAAAAGTTATATTACCAAGTAATTCATCAGAATGATTTGATATTTCAAGGATAACCACCAAGCAATTTCAGGAACATATAATTATTTTTTTACTTGCTATTTTATGATGCATTACTCAGTAGCTGTGTGGTTGACTGTGCCTTTTAAATGGAAGAATAACGAATAACAAGTCATTAGCAGATCAAAGTCAAGGTGGGAATACAACTTGGATTTTCCTGATTCTTTCTGGGCTTTTGGAATCAAAACACTCGAGCAGTGACAGGCACTCGGCAGTCTCTGGTACCTGAAGCACAGGGAGCATGCCTGGCACATACCAGGGGCTCAGTAAATGCTGACACACTCATGATTTCCTAATTATTTGATGTCGTGAGTCTCCAGGACTTCCCATATGCTATTTTCTTGGCTAAAATTCCACTTTTCCTTCTGGAAAACCTTGAGTTGTCAATAAAATGGCCCAACGATCACCTCCTCTGCAAAGCCCTTTCTGGAATCCTAGGGTAGATCTATGTGTGTTTTCCGTGGTACACTACCGTCCTCTGTACACACGTCCATTGTAGGCCTACCACACTAAATGGTCTCTTTCCCCACTCTGTCTTTACTGTATAGTAAGCTCCTGGAGGGCAGAAATGACTGGCCTGCCTTCTTTTCTGCCTCCAGTTAACAATATTAACTAAGCTCCTGTGTGGGTTGGGCACAGTGCGAGGTCTGAGGGATACAGTGGCAACCAAGCTAGACATGGCTCCTGCCCTCATGGAGCATCTGGTTTAATGACATGTTATTTCAGGTGGCAGTTTGAGTTTTTGGGACAAATCCTGATTAATAGATATGTAAAGAAGGATTGGTAGGAAGACGGAAGAAAGGATGGCAGGGGTAGGAGGCCTTAGAAGAATCTGCACGGTGATGTCGGTAGAGAACCAAATTTCATTTCAAACCTTGGAAGGACAATGGGAGGCAGTTGTGACTCTGATTTATCAAGTGGCAGAACTAGGGCCAGTGGCTGGGAGTTATAGGAAAGCAAGTATTTCCATTATTCTGTATCAAGGGATAAAGAGAAGAAGCTGAATAGTATCCTATTTGGAGATGCTGTGAATGCTAGAAGGTTGCTTAACTCAATGCCTGCACTAGGTTCTGGAGAGTTCTAGTTGATTCTAGGTTCTAGTGGGTTCTGGAAGAAAGGAAAAGGTGGAAGCAGAAAAGGAGTCCCCGCATGTAATTGTAAAGCCTAGGGGAGATACAACTTAGAATACGTGTGGAGAACAACTTTGGATTTTAGTGTACTTCATGTTCAGTCAATAAGGAAGGCAACCCAGGTGGTGAAGGCAGTTGTGTGATCTCAGGCTGCCTCGGTAGAGCTTTTTTCCACAATCAAGGTGGATGACATGATTGGCCACATTGAAATCCAAGGCATCTCACTCCAACAATTGACTAAGAGTAAAAAGTGGGGGTCCTGTGGGGGTCCTGATGTAGGACACCATAGCATTAACCAAGCCCATAGCTCAGCAATGGGTGCTAAGCAAGACACCTCTAGTGGTGCCCCTTTGCAGTTAGGTTTATACCATCACTCTGGCTTATCTTTTCACAAATGTTCTGATTCTCATCCAATCAAAGCAGTGATCCTGCTTCCACCATCTCAACTTTAGCATGTACACAATATGGATTTTTTCATGGGCTGTGTTGTGTTTCCTCAAAATTCATGTGTTGAGTTCCTAACCCCAGGGCCTCAAGATATGACTGTATTTAGATATAAAATCTTCAAAGATGTCATTAAACTAATTAGGTCATGAATTCAATATGGCTGGTGTCTTTATGAGAAGAGATTAAGACACAGACACAGAGTAATGACCATGTGAAGACACAAGAGGAAGGCAGCCATCTGCAAGCCAACAGGAGAGGCCTCAGAAGAAACTCAGCCTGTCAACATCTTGATCTTAGACTTCTGGCCTCCAGAATTGTGAGAAAATGCATTTATGAGTTTAAACTGTCCTGTTTGTGGTATTTTTGTGACAGCCCCAGTAGGCTAACATAGGTTCCAATACTGTGGAGCATGCTTAGTCATCACACATAAGTAGTTTCTGCATTATCTACTTCACTGGAAATCCCTTGCTATTGGATTTCTGTTAATGACTTCATTTGAAAACACCACCACTTCCTGCCAAGGGCTGTACCAGGAATCAGATATGACCATTTCCCAACAGAAATACAGTTTCTAGAAAATGGAAGGAGGGATTGTGCTCTTCTCTGGATGGCTTGAGTCCTACTTGTATTAGAACACTTTTTCCTCGTACTCAGTTGCTATTGATGTGTTTGTCTTCCCAGCTAGATCCATGGGCAACTTTAGTGCAAGTTCTCTGCCTTTATCATCCTGGTGTGTGCTCTGTATGCACACACACACACACACACACACACACACACACTACAGAGTTCCTAGGGCAACAAAGTGGATGAGTCGATGAATGTCCACCAAACTCTTGCGAATAGTTCATTTTCCAGTGATCATCTTCCTCCTGGGAAAAGAAAAAACAAAGGCCAGGACCCACAAATCCACTTGTAATCTGGCCTCCTAGACAGGAAGCTAGTTTTCTCCTTATAATGTAGTCCGTTGATATCTACTCATCTATCACTATGATTTGTTTACGGCCCATTAGTCTCCCTAAGAATGGGTGTGCTCTGTGTAAAATCCATTTTACGAATAAATTTCTAGTGGGTTTGGGAAGGAGTTAACTAACTTGAGCTCAGACTTTATATGTGGTGGCCTCTCCTCTCCTCATCAGGCCTCACCTGCCAGCCTCTCTCCTCTCCCCATTAAGCCTCACCTGACAGCTTCTTCTCTCCCCATCAGGCCTCACCCTGCTGGCTTTCCTTTCTCCATCTCCTGTGGTCATAATGCCTCAGTTTCTTCGGACTGCTCTAATAAAAGTGCTATAAACTGGTGGGTGGCTTATAAATAGGAAATGTGTTTCTCACAGTTCTGGAGACTAGCAACTCCAAGATCGTGGTGCCGGCTGATTGACTGTCTTGTGGCTTCCTGGTTTGTGGATGGCTGTCTTCTTACTGTGTGCACACATAGTGAAAGGGGTGACAGCACTCACCCCATTCCTGAGAGCTTTACCCTCATAATCTAATCCCCTTCCAAATGCCCCACCTCCAAATGTCGTCATATGGGGCATTAGATTTCAACATGAATTTTTCAGGATCACAAACTTTCAGCCCACGGTATATAACCACCACAGACTTCTTGGCCTGGCAAGCTGAAGGCAGGCACTTCCTCCAGCACCACCAAGAGAACCCCAGCACACACATCCATCTCTGCTCAAAACCCTCAGTGCTTCTCTGTGGCCTTTCACAGTGGTTTTCAAAACAATGTCTGGGAAAACAAAACCATACTTTTCACTATTGCTTCTATTTTATTTTAGTAACAATGCATAATTCATCTTGCAATTTTCAATAACATTAAAGGAGAATGTGTCATTTTGATGTCTGTGGGTATGAAGAAAGTGAAAAAAAATGATAAAAACTGATAAAGTTCACATTTCTTAGAATGTCTGAGAGCCACAGTGACCTGGTTTCTGCTTCCCTGTCTCTGAGCCTCATCAGTCCCATTTCTTCCATGAGCTCTGGAAGCCAGAGGCCTTCTGAGACACTGGTGCCTCCTAAGCTGTTGTGTGCTATTTTCTCTGTCTAGAACACCCTTCCTCTCTTCTTTCCTTGGCCAGTCATGGTTATTCTTCAATACATAAACCTCATCACCTGAAAGAAAGTGCCCTAGTTTCCCTCCCACAATCGTGATTGTGTCTCTGTGACAGTATTTGCGTTGGCTTTCATTTTTTGTTTTCCCCCTTTAATGGCAGGAATTGTGCCTTCTCCAAATATGTACCCTCTAGGCCTAGTATAGAATCAAGGGCAGGGTAGGTGCTCAATGGATGCTTGGTGTATGAAGAAATGAGAGCAAGAGTAAATATGATACATCAGAGCTGAGTTGTCTATGTCACATTCCTTCAATAAAAGTTCCACCTGCCTTGTAAGTCTTCTGAGGTCTTGGGGGGTCCCGGCTCCACGTTTCATCTTCTGATTGCTACAAGGCTGCCAGAGAGAGTCCCCTTCTTGAGACATCTGCCTAATTCACTTATGTCAACTCAAATTACTTCCCTGTGCTTGCTCCCCTCACTGAGACTTTGTGCTTGATATTTGTTCACCAAGTATATCAACAGTGTCGGGGGTTTAATCGAGATGTATAGACTATAAAGGAATTTACAGTATTGGCACATGTGTAGGTTGGGGCCAGGGCTAGAGTCATCAGTCATGCCTGAAAACTTGTCAACAAGGTGAAATGGCCAGATGTCTTATTTTCACAATTCTGTAATTCTCTTTGAACAATAAAAAAAAATGTTCCATCTAGACAATATGTTTCTCTTCTAATAGATGTCACTTCCAACTACAACTGTCTACATAACAAAATACACTAGATGCCCTCTATAACTCTCCCTGCTCAGATCTGATTTGGACCCAAACAATGAGACTCAGGAAAATGGAAAGAGGGATATGAAAGCAGAGCTCCCTGTGGAACCAAGAATGACAAAATAGTGACATAAAAAGCACAATTTATCAAGTGGAAATGAGATCAATCATAGCCATATACTGCAGGCATTCAGCAGGGTTATCACGTTCCCGGGTCTGGTCTTCAGCTCTTGTCCCAGAGACTCCACTTTTGGGGCTCCTCTCAAGGTGAAGAGCTTCCAAAGGGTATAGTGTAGTAGAGTAGATAAAGAGATATGGTTTACAATCAGAGATGACCTTGAGCAAGTGAACTGAACTTCAATTTTCTCATTTTCTAAATTTGGCCAATAATGGCATGTATCTTCTAGAATTGCCATGGGAATCAAGAGGAATAATTCAGGGTAAACTACTAAGCAAAATATCTGGCATGCAGTAAGCACATCAGTATTATAACATACAAAAATGAAATGTGGAGTATACAATGAAGCAATTGTTTGTAGTAGGAGAAAGATCAACTGTGGCATACTATGGTTCTTGGTAATGATCAAACTATAATTAGGAAATTTTTTTAAAAACTGACTTTCTGGATGAACGTAGAAAATGCAAGATTCTGCAGACAGACAGACCTGGGTTTGAGTGTCAGACTCTACATTTTAGTTTTGTAAATGTCTTCCCATCTTTATACTTAATCTTTAAAATGGGTTTGATCAATCCTCTTCACAGGGTTCATGTGAGAAGTAGAGCGATGACATCCAGAGCATGCTGGATGTCGAGCCTGGCACACATTCAGTCAAGGGCTGAGGGATGATTAGTATGAATTTCTTTGGTTTCTGCTAAAGGGATGGAAGGAAGAGCTCTGCCATGGAGGGAGGACCCTGAGTTTGGATCCTGGTACTTTTACTAATAGCAATAGATATTTACTTAATTTTTTTTTAGAGACCTCGATTTCCTCATGTGAGGAAAAACCAACATAAGGGCTTGCTACTGGGCTCAGAGCTATGAGCTTCTGTGGCTCCATCCATCCTGGGTTCTTCTGAAGAGTGCCCAGAATGCCTCTCAGGGATTTTCACCCAAAAACCAACCAGAAGAAGTAGGGGATCCCACTGTTGAGACTTGCCCCTGGGGATGGTAACACCCCTACATTTCCAGGTCGTAACTGGGGGCTTGCTAAGTGTAATACACCAGCATTGGGGCATCAGAGTGGATGGGAAAGATGCATGACCTCAGTCTAAGAAGGGAGGCATCAGCATAGTGGGCACTTGATCCTGCATGACACCACCCACCCTGCCAGGGCCGTGACCAGAGGTGAGGTTGAAAGATTGGGAGACAGGGCACAAAGAGGATGGATGCATTATATGTAGCAAATAATCTTGAATTGACTTAAAGGATTAGAACCAAAATGCTCCCTTCTAGCTATAAATATTTGGTTCACCTAACCTGAGTTGATACAGCAACAAAAACCAGGTATTGGTTGAAAATATCTTTCGATGAAGTACGTGATGACAGATTTCTGAAAACATCTGTATGCTTGATGAAATTTATGTTCATTTTGCTCTCTTGTTCACACACACACACACACACAAACACACACACACACACACACAGTAGAGGATGGAAGGGAGGGAGATATAGAAAAAGGAAGCCGTAACCTGTGAGTAATATCAAGGAGGGGGTGCTATGGACTAAATGTTTGTGTCCCTCCCAAATCCATAAATTTAAGACTTAATTCCCAGTGTGATAGTCTTTGAAGTGGGGTCATTGGGAGGTGACTGGGTTTCAATGAAGTCATGGGGTGTAACCCCCATGATGGAATTGATGGTCATAAGGAATGAAGAGACCACCTGGCACACTCTTTCTCCCCACCATGCAGGGACACAGCAAGCAGGTGGTCATCTGTAAGCCAGGAAGAGGACATTCACCAAGAACCCGCCCGTGCTGGCACCCTGATATCAGACTTCTAGGCTTCAGAAATAAATGTTTGTTGCTTTAGCCACCCTGTCTATGGTATTCTATTATAGCAGCCTACTGACTAACACAGAAGGAAGCCCAGCCTCCACCTGCCTTACCCCACTTCTCAGAGCTGAACTCTCACTCTGAAGCTAGCACTTGGATGCAGTCTCATCTTATAGAGATTATGGTATAATGGTAAGAGACATCTGCACGTTGAGCTTCACTAACACATCATCTTAAGGTCTTTGAAATTTCTCATTTCAAAGCTTTGAGAAATTCTCTGTGTTATAATAGATGGATAATTGATTTCACCTTTGGAGCAGACCATTCTTTTGTTGCATGAATACCACCTCTCAGATGGGAAAAGAGGAGTGCTGTCCTTCAAACCCATCCCTTCTTTCCTTGCCACCCACAATCCTCGTACATAGAGCAAAGACCCTCTTCTGAAATGGGGAGTTTTAAGACGCTAACTGAGGTTTAAGCAGCTGACTACCTATGAAAAGGTGCCTGTATTATGGGCAGAACTGAATGTCTACAACTTGTGTCTTCTAGTAGACATTTTCTTTTCTACGGGCTTTAGATTCAAAATGTTTTGTTCCTTAGACATGTGTATAGAGGGATGCCTGTGTGATCGTTTTCTCACAGGACACCAGGAATTGAGACCTTAAAGATGCAAAAATAATATGTGGGCCTGACCACCATCTCCTGTTAAAGGAGAGCATGCAATTAACCCATATTAGATTGCAATATCCCACATATAGTAAAACAGAGTTGGCAATTCCAGAATGAAGGTCACCAGCTAGATGTGTTGTGCTGCATTTGGATGACTACCTTCTAATGGGACTGACTTACTAGAAGACACAGCACAGGGCCAACTCTTGTAAGAAGAAGGTGGGGCTACCAGGAGGGAGTAGGCTTTCTCTGGCAAGGGCAAATCTGGAAACAGAGAAGAGGCATCTGAAGGCCTTACATCAGGAAAGAGAAGGGACTTTGTCCCATGGGGTACAGAGGTGTATTCAGTATCTCACCAATGCGGAGTGGAAGAGAAGGCTGACCTTTGCTTAGGGAGGGAGCCAGGAATGGTTATAATACACTTCCTCCAGGACTAGCCTGGGGAAAGGCTCTTCCTGTGGAACATGAGAGCAGTTTCACCCAGTCTAAGTACTCTGAACTGTAATTCCCTTGTCACTCAGGCCTGCAGGGAGCCTCTGTGAAAAACCACAGAACCACCTATCTTGAGGTTGTGGGGTAAAAAGGAAGAGAGTCCTTCCTTCTCCCTGAAAGGCATTTGACCCAAGAAATGCTGGTGCTTCCAGAGCTGCAGTGTCGTGCTGGGCTCCCTGACATATACGAGAGGGAAAGACCCTGGACGGGGCTGATTTCCTGCCACCACTTCGACAGAGACACAGGAGCACCAATGGCTTGGATTTTCCTCCTTTGTTTTTTTCAAAATATTTAATTGTCCAACTCAATTTCTTACCAGACTGATCTCTCCTTAGGAAGTTGCCTGAAATACAAAAAGCCACAGCTATCTGATGTGTGGTGTTACTATCTTTTAGTTGAAAAGGGAATAATTAATGAAACCCAGGTTTTCATAAACTTAAATTTTTTTGCCCTTCACATCTGCCTTTACTCCTTTTAATAGAGAAATTGAATCTGAGATGAGCTTTTAATTAAAAATCTCATAATAATATACAAAATCCAGAAGGTAAGGAAATTAAATATTAAATATGGATTTTTTTCCTTCTCTTTTCCTCCCCACATTTCCTGTTATTTGGCATGTGCAAAGTTTATTAGAATAATAGGAGACAGAAGAACTTTTAGTGTCAGAAAGGACAATACTGGAGAAGGTTAATTTTGGTGGTGTGAAGATCCAATGGCTTTTAAATTCATCAATCATGAACCAGACCAAGGGGTGGGAACCCTCTTCTACACTTGGGGGTATGGACACCACCACCTCATTCTCAGATAACTAAATAAATGGATGATAGTCCATGACAGCAGTTGAATACCCTGGGAAGTGGGGAGCAGGGGGGGTTGTAACAAGAGGCTTAAATGGGCTAAGAGCCTGAATTAGGGAAAAGAGAGATTCTGGGGAGAGAAGCTCTCAAGAGAAGTAAAGAATCTCTCCTTGATTCTTTTTTTGCATCTGACAAGTTGACAGTGACACTATCTGACTATGGAATGTGCAAGCTCCTTTTTCCTTGATGGGTATGTAAGAGTTTGGTCGGTCGCAGGGGAAAGAAAACATCTTAAATGTTTGACATTTATAAATAATGTTTATTACTTTGGTTCTAATGAAACTTTAAGAAGAAAAATGGTAATGTTTTGCAGTTCTATAGAAAATTCCAAGTTTTTTGAAGTTCTTGATTAAGAGAAGATGCCTAGTTCCTTAGCGGCTTCCATAGCTGAACAGTCCTGGGACAAGAAGCTTTAGAAAGCTGGAACACAGATCTCCTGGTGACATTTTTTAGTGTTTCATAAGCCAACTCATGGCTGGTGTCAAACCAGGGAGATTGTAAAACCTACCATGGCGATCACCGGTGTAAAGATTTATCTGGTGTGACAAGAATAGGTTAACTAATGTCTCCAAGGGGCGGGGGGTGGAAGGGACACAATGATAAGAAAGCTGACAACACATCAATGCTTGTCATTGCGAATTCACAAGGACACGTTTGTTTGTTTGTTTCGTGTTTGTTTAAACCTAACCTCATTCTGAAAAGAATCTGAGGAAGTCCTTACACATAGCACAGCAAGATAAAAAATAAAAATAAATTAGAAAACTGGAGCAAAGGGAAAATAAGCTGGAATACTAAAACGAAAACAGAATTTAGAAAAGTCATCAAGCAGAAAAGCATGCTGTGAAGTTCTGCATGATTATTCCAGTTGAGCCACCGACTCCTTTCTGAACGAGACACACTGATTTTCTACCAGTAGAGGCACAAAGCCCAGCCCCCAAATTAGCATTTGGACCCGTTTCCATGTGGCAGGTACAGCTAGATGGAAACTTTGTATGAGTAGAGCTCTGTCCTTACTGCTGGGGGCAAAGCCACACCTATACTTCCTTAAGAAATTTTCTTTAAAGCCTTAATTTTCATTTGATCTTGGAGTGTCCATGAAAAAAAAACCTCAAAGCCAGTTTCAAACTTCAAAGCCAGTTTCAAAACCAGATGGTGAATTCCTTCACTCATTCAACAATGAATTGACAATCTACTACTACCAAGAGCCATCCTAGCTGCTGGGGACAGAGGAACGTGTAGATCAGGGTTGCTGCCCACATGAAGCTGGGGGAGACAGACAGGCCAGTAACTTGGCAGGGTTGGGTGGGTGCTGGTCATAGATGTATCTGTGGGTGTACAGAATTGGGGCACACTATAGTGTAGGGGGTCATGAGAAGGGAAGTCCCCAAGAAGTAGAAACTGATATTCTTTTGGCCTCAGTGGGTTTCATTCATTCATTCATTCATTCATTCAGACCAGGGACTTATAGAGTCACAGCTCCCTGAATCTTATCGTCAACTGGCACGTCTTTAGCCTCACGCTTTTCTAGTTTTCTTTCTAGATTATTTATTTACTTATTTTAATGAATTTATTTTTTATTGGTGTTCAATTTGCCAACATACAGAATAACACCCAGTGCTCATCCCATCAAGTGCCCCCCTCAGTGCCCATCACCCATTCACCCCCACCCCCCGCCCTCTTCCGCTTCCACCACCCTTAGTTCGTTTCCTAGAGTTAGGAGTCTTCATGTTCTATCTCCCTTTCTGATATTTCCTACCCATTTCTTCTCCCTTCCCTTCTATTCCCTTTCACTATTATTTATATTCCCCAAATGAATGAGACCATATAATGTTTGTCCTTCTCCTATTGACTTATTTCACTCAGCATAATACCCTCCAGTTCCATCCATGTCGAAGCAAATGGGGGGTATTTGTCATTTCTGATGGCTGAGTGATATTCCATCATATACATAAACCACATCTTCTTTATCCATTCATCTTTCGATGGACACCGAGGCTCCTTCCACAGTTTGGCTATTGTGGACATCGCTGCTATAAACATCGGGGTGCAGGTGTCCCAGCATTTCACTGCATCTGTATCTTTGGGGTAAATCCCCAGCAGTGCAATTGCTGGGTCGTAGGGCAGGTCTCTTTTTAACTCTTTGAGGAACCTCCACACAGTTTTCCAGAGTGGCTGCACCAGTTCACATTCCCACCAACAGTGTAAGAGGGTTCCCCTTTCTCCACATCCTCTCCAACATTTGTGGTTTCCTGCTTTGTTAATTTTCCCCATTCTCGCTGGTGTGAGGTGGGATCTCATTGTGGTTTTGATTTGTATTTCCCTGATGGCAAGTGATGCGGAGCATTTTCTCATGTGCGTGTTGGCCATGTCTATGTCTTCCTCTGTGAGATTTCTGTTCATGTCTTTTGCCCATTTCATGATTGGATTGTTTGTTTCTTTGGTGTTGAGTTTAATAAGTTCTTTATAGATCTTGGAAACTAGCCCTTTATCTGATATGTTATTTGCAAATATCTTCTCCCATTCTGTAGGTTGTCTTTGAGTTTTGCTGACTGTATCCTTTGCTGTGCAAAAGCTTCTTATCTTGATGAAGTCCCAATAGTTCATTTTTGCTTTTGTTTCTTTTGCCTTCGTGGATGTATCTTGCAAGAAGTTACTGTGGCCGAGTTCAAAAAGGGTGTTGCCTGTGTTCTCCTCTAGGATTTTGATGGAATCTTGTCTCACTTTTAGATCTTTCATCCATTTTGAGTTTATCTTTGTGTATGGTGCAAAAGAGTGCTCTAGCTTCATTCTTCTGCATGTGTCTTTCTAGATTTCTATTGCTCCTGCTATACTTGCTTTTCAATCACAAAGAGAAAATTTGATAGACCTATATCTACATTCTAAAGTTTATTTCTGAAAATTATTTCTACATTTCAAAAAAAGTGATTTTATATTTATTCTACGATTTTGATTACCACAAATAACATAAAGAGAAAAAAGTCAAATTGGAAAAACCCCAAATCTTCATTGTGGTCTTAGGTTTGACTTCAATATCTCACCTGTTTAATGAGGATTAAAAGTACCTGCTTCATAGAATGGGAGCTAAATGAAATACTGGATGTAAAGTGCTTAGTACCCAGACAATATTTGACAAATGCCAATTTCTCCTTGGACTAGAAATTATCATTTATTTATTTATTTGGACTAGAAATTATCTTGAAGAGATGTTTTTGTGATCAATTCAGTTTTCCATCAAACATTCCTTTTCAGTGTATACCAAGCAGAGTAATGGGGATAAGGAGAAGGAAATCACTCTGCCTACTAGAGGCAAGTCTGTGACCCCTGGATCATTGGTACCTACCTTCATGGTCACAGGGTCTCAGTACCTCCTTCTTAACTCCTTCATGAGAATTTTCCCAGTGTATAGGATTCTCACAATTTCCCTGAGATCAATCTGTCAGATACTGTCAATGCCCAGTGTTAACAGCAAGTCTTCAGAGAGATCCCCCAATGATGCCTACCTCTCTATATCTTCACCCTGTATAAATCCCCTCCAAAATTTATGTAGAGGTGGCATTATGACTCACTTTGACCAATAGAATATGGTAGAAGAGATGCCCTATAACTCCCAAGGCTGGGTCTTAAGGTATATTTGGTTTTCCCTTTCACTTCCTGGAGTGCTCCCTCTTGAAACCTAGCTGCCATGCTTTAAGAAGCCTGGGTCACATGCAGAAGTCACATGGAGGAGATCCAAGGTCCTTACTCATCAGCCCCAGCTGAGCCCCCAGTGACAGCCCATACTAACTGCTAAACATGTGAGTGGGCTTTCTTAGATGTGTTAGCCCAGCTGTGACTGCAGTCCCAACTGGTAATACACGGAGAGGATCTGACCCACCAAGCTCATTCAACACACATAATAGTGAGAAATAAGGAAATGGTTGTGCTTTTAAGTCTTTATGTTTTGGGGTGGTTTATTACATAGCAATAGAGAGGTGAAACACCTAGTGTTGTCCTGTTCTTTGTCTCTTATTAATCTGTCATTGGCCAGTGTAATTTGCCTGGCTCCAGCTAGAGAACATAAGAAGGGTAGAAGATGAGATCTTTTTTTCCCCTACAATGCCACGGGGAATATAAGACAACATCTAGCTACCAGTATCCAGGCTGATGCCTTTTTCTAAGGACTTTGGAGAGCTGATCTGCCCAGTGCCTGCTGAGATTTGGGACATAAATGTCCCTTTTCACTTGACCCTCAGATGGGATCATGTTGAGGCATATGTTCTTCATCATTTCCCAGAGTTTAACCATGGAGCTAAACTCCAGGACCTACTACAGCAGTGGGCTTAAAAATGTACCACTTAGTGGCTTCCTTCTCTGGGGGAACCCAAATTAAGACCTCTTTATGGGATACACTGTAAAGGATTATGTGTGGATGTGCAGGCTATTGTAATCTTAGAATGAGTACCTGTCAAACCCCTAATATTCTCCCTACCACATAGTAGGTGTTCAAGGAGAGTAATGTACATTTGTTGAGCACCTACTATACACACACATTCTCAGCATTGTATACATATGGCTTATTTAATTCTTACAACGCCTTCCCAGATAGGTATTATCATCATCTCCATTTTGTAGATGAAGAAGCTAAGGGTATGAGAGATGAAGTGTCTTGCCCCCTAGTTACTCAGCCAGTAATTGGCAGAGCTCGGATTTGAACCTAGGTTGTGTGACACCAGAGGCTACCTTGTAAAAAGCAAAAAGCACAGGGCTACACCACTTCTTACCAACATATAGCTCCATCTATTAATGGCAATGAAGGGACCCCAGGCTTTAAATGTATTCAAAATATTAGAATTCAAGGGGAAAAGAACAAGACTGCTGTTTGGTTAAAGAGATGTGTTACTTAGGAGCTAGCTATATAAACTCAACCCAAACATGATTTGGACTTTCTCTGTATGAGCCCAACAATCAAAAATGGAAGGTGCAGAGGCACAGACTTTGGCTCATTATATAGGAGAGCTTTGTAATGGTCAAAAATATTCAACAATTAAACAGGCTGCTTGAGCAATTTCTTGAACACTAAGAGCAGTCATGTCATTTGTGCTGGTGCTGTGAAGGGGTTTTGTGCATCCAATGGTGGTTATATGATAAGATATTTAAGACTCTGCAGACCCCAAGATTCAACAACACAAATTAATTGGTACTTATGATCTTAGACTGTTACTTATGTCTGTCAGTGAGATATTACTGACTCTAATGTGGAAATTTATGTACTTCATGCTTTCCTTCCATCCTCTGGTTCCTTGCAGGGCTGTTACAAAGATAAGAAATAATGTGTATAAAGTCCCTGGCACACAGGAGGCCAGCATGATGGGGATATCAGGTGGTGCCTATTATGATATAGCCTAGATACTCTCTCCTTTTGTTGACCATGTAGAAGGAGGCCAGATGTGTGCTGAACCTTCAGATAAATGGTCCCCTTATTTATTACAAGAACACTCGGGGTACGTTTCTTATCCTTAGGAGCCAAGGCACTAGGGTGGAGAGAGGTACCCAAGGTCACGGCATCATATCTGCCTGATTCCAGAGCCCTTTCTGTTCCCTCCCTGCAGCCTCTGAATGGCACCAATCAATTCTTATCCATCACGACTCAGGATCTTTTCTAAAACAACCTTTTCTGATTTTGGGTGAGAACAACAGAAGTTACTTAATTGAAAGAAAGGGCATTTTGCGGTAAGAAAAGGTTGTCATTTTGTTCCTTCGACTATTGGCCCTTAAAACATACACACGATTAATGAACTCACTGTAAGCAATCTTTCGCAAATTATTTTCCCCTGAATCCCACAGAAATTGTGATTGTTTTATAGTAACTGCTGCTGTGACACAAAGTGCCTTCAGCAAACATCAAACATGGTTAATGCCTTCACCAAGGGGAACAGCTGCCTGTGGAATAATAGACCAGCCAGGTGGGATTGCCAGTGACAGCTTTGGCCTCATGATACATAGGCTATAATCTGGCCAAGGTGAGCTTAACTTGGAATAAAATGAATGTATTGAAATGCATCTTAAAAATATTAGCTGGACAGGTTTTTTTTTTTTTTGCAAACATTTTGCAAATGTTCTTAATTTTGCTTAATGTTCTTCAAACTGCAACTCTACAAAATAGAACAGAAGACTCCAGACCTGGTGTAAGAACGCAAGTTCCTGACACTCCCCTGGGGCAAATCATTTAACTTGTTTGGCCCTCCATTTTTAAAGAATAAAAGGAAGATAGGGAGAGGGGAAGGAGAAAGAAGAGAAAAGGGAAGTGGGAGGCATAAGGACCAGAGTTGGAGGCAGGAGAAAGAGGAAGAGAAGGAGAGGAAGATACAAGGAAAATCAGAGGGACTGGACATATTCCCCAGGCCACCCTGCACTGGAAGTCTGGATTCTCCAGTGACATGTGAGGTTTAGTTTCTCATGTCTGACACTGTGGCTGACCCAGTGCCTCAGGGCTACATCTGCTGTTGTAGACACGGGCATGCAAATGAACCATGTGGCAATACTGCCATCAATCCCCAAGTCCCCTCCCATCCCTGTAAGAGCAGAGCTTCGATATGTGACCTAGAACTGTGATAGCTGGAAACAGCTGCATGTCACGCAAAAGCAGAGAAGTCCCCTGGTGCGTGGACATCAGTGCTGGGCATGGGATGGTTGTAACCAGTGGAAGGTGGGAAGGAATGTGTGCCTCTTCTTTCAGAATCCCCCAGTGCCTATCCTTCATCCCAGTCCCAGAGTAAAGTCCAAGTGCAGGAGAGCCACAGCCAGAACAAGGTCACAGCTGCCCCAGGAGAGGTGGACAACAGGCATGAGCAATAGGCCTCGTTGTGTGAGCCGCTGAGAGCTGAGGGTTGTGTGTCTCTACAGAATGACTGTGTCATCCCAATACTACTGGTTTTAGGGAGCCTTGGGGACTGGAAATATCACAGACTACACTAAGTGGCAGGTCTCAGTGGTTCCCTCAACCACACCAGTCATGCCTGGCTCCAAGCTCCCGCTCTCGCTGAGGTGGTCCCTGCAAGCCCATTCACGCTGCAGGTGCCTCTTCTCCCAGCTCAGGCTCACCCCACCTCCTCTTAATTTCTTATCCCAAGTGGAAACCAGAATGACTTTTCCCCCTGGTGGCTTTATTCTTAGCACTGGACCCATAGAGAATGAAAGAACCCTCTGTGTAGCTGTAACTCTCTCGAGGCACAAAGAACTTGCCAGAACACTGTGCTAAGAGACCTGGGCAAGCTTTAGCCTGGCTTCTAGCTGCACTAAATTGTGCCCCTAAAGGTGTCTCCTAGCTGAGTCAACGTCACTAAACCACTAAATGTATGTTGTCACAACCCATATTGCCAAACCATGCTCAGTGGGTCTTTACCTCGCTGCCTTCTGTGGTTTCCATTCCTCCATAGCCATTCTAGTCCCTCCTTGTCCCTCTTCCACATCCCATCGCCCCTTCTTCTCCCCTCTCTCTTCTCCCTTTAGAAACCTCATCTCTCTTGTCTTCAGTGGAGTTGAGCTCAATTTAGCCTGGGGTTTCGCTCCCCTCCTGCAATAGTCTGAACAAAGTCTGTCTTAACACCTTCCGCAAAGGTCCAGTGTGCTTCTCTTTGGCACCAGGGACGCCAGTGTCAGGTACGTGGTATCTTTCATCTCTCGGAATGCCACACTGGGATGTTTCCATTTCTTCCCTCAAGGCATCTTCTTTCCATCATAGGATACCACAGCCCTTCTGCCTGCCTTTGCGTGCAGCCTTCTCTGCTCAGGGTGGGGTTGGAGGGTCCTTCCTCCCATGCCCTGCCCGAGGGACTCTCAAGATGCTCACCACTGAAGCCAGTCTCCCAGTGGGGCTCTCATCCTGGCAAGGAAACAGCCAAGTGGAGCATTAGCACTTAACACCTGGTAGGGAAAGCGAAGGAGGTGTGGGTATTCCAGGTAGAAGCACCAGCTGGAAAAAAGGTCTGGAGAGGCGAGAAGAAAAAAGCATGCAAGCAGGAAAATGTTGACATTTGAAGATAGGCCATGCAGATTAGAGTCCAGAGCCGAACATGATCAGAGCCACAGGAAGGTTGTAAGCAGGAACAGGGAGATGCACGTTTTAGAAAGATCACTGCCTTCATCACAGGATGGCCGGGAGAAGGGGATGGTGGAGAAAAAAAAAATCCATCTTATTTACTTCTCACTACCCAGCATTTAGCACAGTGAGTGGCACGTGGCACTCAGTGTATACATCCACTCCCTAATTCATTAGCAAATGTCTAAATGCTGACATTTACCAAAGGGCTATTCTATGCCTCCTACTCAGCTAGGTGTCGGATAAACACGACTCATTTTATCTTCAAAACGAGCTGAAGGAAAAAAAAAAAAGCTGAAGGGGAGATACTGTACTTATCCTCATTTTACTGGAGGTTTGGTTCAATAATCTATTCAGGGTTGCAGAGCAAGAAAGTGGTAAAACCAGGGTCTGACCCCAGGGGTCTGCTTTAAAGTACCCACATTCCTAACTACTGGGGCCCAGTGTTCCCCAAGCTCCCTGAAGATAAAAATCCTTCAAGGCACTCCTTACATCTGCAGATCACCAGGGGTTTCTCAGCTGGGCTCCCAAAGCCTGCTAGTTTTTACTAGTCTATTCATTATTACAGGAGTCCCAGGTGATGCTTAACCTCAGGGAAGTTTAGAAAACAGGCAGGGAATAACGAATCCCTGTTGAACTGGCCCAGAAGGTGACAAAAATGCCTAGTGAGAAGTGACAGTGCCTCAGTGGAAGCTGATAGGCATGAAGACGGGGAGCCGAGCTGGGAGGCATGCCAGCCCTGCCAGGGACCCCTCGTGTCAGGCTCTGTCCCAGACACCACCCCAACATGATCTAAGCAGCAGGCGAGACCAGAAGAGGTGTAGAAGGGTCCTCAGTCACCTCCAAGTCATCAATGAAAACACCTCAACCTTGCAGGAAGACCTGGGCACTGCCCAGCGGCAAGAGGTCCTTCTGCTGGGCTACAGGCTCCACGTGAGCCAAGTCTGTCTGCTGAGGATGTGCTCCCAAGTCTTCCCAGGTAGTCCAGCGCACTCACTGCCTGGGACTGTTCCCCCCAGGGTGACCTGACTCTCTCCTTAAAGCAGCCCCACACATCCCTGTGGGCCACCCATGGGCGTCAGACAGTCTCTGGGGCTCTGGGGATTTGGTTGGTCCCTTCTACCCCTCTTTGCTTTGCTTTTCTCTTCCTCCTTGTCTGGGTCCCCCAGGCTCTGCACTCTTGATTTCATCCCCCGTGTCTGGCCTCATTCCTGACCTCTCACCTTGACAACTGCCTGGGGTCTTCTCATCCGAACTGCAGCATCTATAAGGACTCTGGCTTAGACACAGCCCTCAAGCCTCTCGTCTTCCATGTGGGGCTCACCTCCTGAGCCTCGCCCACCCCACCAGTGCCCATGGACCTGCCAGGCTCTCAAAGACTGAGGCCCCACTGGGAAAAGACCGCTTGCCACTAACCCAGGGCCTTTTTCCTTTCTTTTTTTATTTTTTTAAGATCTTATTTATTTATTTATTTATTTATTTATTTATTTATTTGCGGGAAAGAGCATGAGCTGGAGAGGGGCAGAGGGAGAGAGAACGAATCTCAAGCAGACTCCCTACTGAGCATGGAGCCCAACGTGGAGTTCAATCTCATGACCCTGAGCTGAGATCATGACCTCAGCCAAAATCAAGAGTCGGATGCTTAACCAACTGCGCCACCCAGGCCTTTCCTAAAGAGGCCATGGCCAGTTGTGGAACTATTTTGGTGGGGACGCAAGGGAATGTAATTGGAACACACTTTGCCTAAATCAAAGATTTTTACATTTTAATGTGCAAATTATCTGAGGAGCTTGTTAAAATGCAGATTCCTACCTGAGGAGGGAACGGGGCAGGTGGTGGCAAGTCTGTACTGCTAACATGTACTCAGATGATCTCATGCTGCTGGCCCAGGGCCTCCTCGCTTTGAGTGGAGAGGCGGGACTGATTCTCAGGCAAATGGCAGACAGAGGCATGTCACCTGGAAGCCGGGCCTCCCACTCTGGCTCACCTGAGCTAGGTGTCTTTCTGGCATCTCTGCAGCAGCCTGCTTCTGTCTACCATTTCCATGGTAATTACCACCTACGCTGCAATAACCAAGAGCCCTCTGAAGGCAAGAATGGGATCTTCTGGCTCTCCCTTCCCAGGCCCTGGCATATTTCATATTAGCATTTGTTGCTTGAATGAATGAATACAGTATGTCTAGGTAGATAAAATTAAGTGTACCAAAGACCTAGAGCAAGGCTCAGCAGACTCGCGCTGCGAAAAGTCAGATTGTCACCATTTTAGGCTTTGCGAGCCACAGGATTTCTGTCACAACCATTCAGCTTTGCCATGGACACTACATATATGAGTGGCTGTGGTTGGGCTCCAATCAAAGGATTTACAAAATAGGCTGCAGGTTTGGTCCAAAGATCCTAGTTACCGATGCCCTAGCCTAAAGAATTCTTTTTTTAATTTGGACAAACATTCAAGTTTGGTTATTTGTCCTTCATGTTTTTTAGGGTATCAACCAGTTCTTGTTGTCGCTGTTTTTCTGAATTATTTCAGGTCTACAAAGGTTACTGGGGAGAGGATTGATTCATTTAATCCTCTGTAGAATGAGAGCGAGACCCATCTACTTCAGCCTCGGACACTCCCACCTAAAAGAAAGTGGTGTCCCTCTGTGCTTAACTGAAACTGGAGCCTCGGCTTCCCTCACAGACCTGGATTTGATTTACTCTTCCAGCTCTTGGGTTTCCTCTTGACTCAGGCAGCAACCCCAGACCTTGGCTCTGGCGCAGGGAAGCCACATCTCCTTATAGGTCCACAGCATAGCCCAGCCCACTCTCTGTGGAACCTGAGGAAGCTCAAGTAACTATTGTCAAGAGAGGAGTGGGTAAGGCACCTGGCATGAAAGGCAATCTGTTCACATCTTTTTTTCCTCCTCCTCCTCCTCCTCCTCCTCCCATTGTCTCTGGAGGAACACATGGCTGCCTAGAAGACGCTGGTTGGAGAAAAGGGATGGCGGTCAGGCAAGGTCTCTTGGCTTCCCTGCGAGAGTGACAAGGAATGTAACAAGCTCACAGATCACACCTTCTTGTCCAACTGTTTCCACCAGATTGGCTTCTCACTTTGAAAGATTGCCCAAGCAGGTGGCACAGGACAGACACCTCGGTGCTGTAGTGCAAACACCTTCCACCGTAATCCTACATCCTCTGGTAACACTTGTCACTTCACACATTTCTCAGGGAGCCCTTTTACCTGCTCCGTGTTTCTTGGGACCAGATTAGTGCAGATCTGTGAGGTTTTCACCAGTCCAAGGTAAAAATGAGTAAAAGCATCTGAAAGCCCTCTCTTGTTACACCGTAAGTGAATCCTGTTATTCCAGTTCCTGTCCTTCAGTGCATTTCCCCAAATCTTTAATTATAGATTCATGTATTTGGCTCCCTACAGGCTGATATTTTCGCTGAGGAAAGAAACCATGTTTGTTTTGTTCACCTCTGTATGTCCAGCATAAAGGATGATTTTCAAAATATGACACAGCTGATATGGCAGAGCCAGGCCTTGCCAAACAGAGTGGAGAGGGGTCAGTTCACTGTACTGGCCTGTTCCAGCAGATGATCAGCCCTGCCCAAAGCCAAGCATGGGCTAAATTCTCCACCAGAATTTTTGAATGAATACATGAATGCAATGTGTTTTTCACAAAGCTAAGTTTAGTCAATTTAAAGAACCGAGCTTTATTCTAAGAGTATGCTTTTCTCACTTTCTGATGTGGGGAAATCAGAATACTCTTTCTGAAAGAAATTAGAGTGGTAATAGATAGTAGAGCTTGTGTGCTTTCCATTTAATGTGTTATTCAGTAAGATTTTTAAATAATTGGAAAACTTGTCAGACCCCAAATTATTTTGAAACATTGTAAGTTTAATAAATCCAGCGTTCGGGGTAACTGCCCTATTCTATCTTTGGGCTATTTTTGCTGCTGTTATTAATATGTAATTCACATACAATAAAATTCATCCCTTTAAAATGTATAATTCAATGGGTTTTATCCCATTCATGGAATTATGCGCCCATTGCCACTAATTCTAGACTATTGTCACCACTCTACTAGAAACTTGGCACCTGTGAGCAGTCAGTTCCATTTCTCCCTGTCTCCTCCCCTGACAATCACTGATCTGCTTTGTGGCTCTACAGATTTGCCTATTCTGATCATTTTGTGGTCTTTTGTGTCTGGCTTCTTTCAATTAGCATAATGTTTTCAAGGCTCATCGACACGTAGCATTACTTCTTTCCTTTCTACGGCTGAATATTATTCCTTTGTATGGATATACCACATTTATGTATTCATTAGCCAGTTGTGTTGTTTCCACTCTTTGACTATTTATGAACAACACTGCCATGAATATTCATGTACAAGTCTTTGTTCAAACACCTGTTTTAATTCTTTTGAGTATATGCCTAAGAGTAGAATGGCTAGGTTATATGGTAAGTCTATGTTTGACTATAGGAAGAATCACCAAATTGTTTTACAAAGTGGGTGCACCTTTTAATTTCCCACTAGCAATGTATGAGAGGTCTCATTTCTCTACATGCTGAACACTTGCTATTGTCTGTATATTACAGCCATCCCCCTTAGTTCAGGCTGCTATGACAAAAACACTGTAGGCTGGGGGTTTTAGACAACAAACACTTGTTTCTAGTTGTTGCAAAGCCCAAGATCAAGGTACTACCAGATTCAGTGTCTGATGAGTGTTCTCTTTCCAGTTTTCAGATAGCTGTTTGCTTGATGTGCCCTCACATGGAAAAGAGAGAGATTCTTTCTCCTATGTCTCTTCTTATAAAGACACTAATCCCACTCTGAGGGCTCCACCTTCATGATTAACCTAATTGCCTCCAAAAGCCCCCACCTTGGAACACCATCTCATTGGGGATAGGGCTGCAACCTATCAGTTTAGGGGGAACCCAAGCATTCAGTCCATAATACCATGGTAGAGGGTGTGAAGTGAAACTTCATTGTGATTTTAGTTTGCATTTCCCTAATGGCTAATGATGCGAAGCAACTTTTCATATGTTTAGTGGCCATTTGTATATCTTCTTTGCAGAAATTCCATTTAAGTCCTTTGTCCATTTTTAAAAAATAGGTATTTATCATGTTGCTGAGTTGTAAGAGTTCTTTATGTGTTCTGAATACTAGGCCCTGACAGATTTAATTTGCATTGTTTTTCTTTCAGTGGGCTGCCTTTTAACTTTCTGGATACTGCACAAGTTCTTTGCACAAGTTTTTAGTTTTAATAAAGATTCCTATTTCTATCTTTTTTCCTTCACTGTGCATTTGGCTTTATAGTTTCAGCTTTTATGATTTGATCTATGATTCCTTTTCAGTCTATGATTCATTCTGAGTTGATTTTTGTATATGGTGTGAGGTAGGGTCCAAGTTCATTCTTTTGTATATGAGTATGTAGTTGTCTCAGCACTATTTTTTTTTGAAAAGGCTATTCTTTCTCCAACTGAATTGCCTAGACATTTTTTTGTTATAAATCAGTTAACCATAAATGTATGGGCTTATTTTTGTACTTTCAGTTCTATTTCATTGATCTTTATATGTCTATCCTTTGGTAGTACCACACTGCCTTAATTGCCTATAGGTTTCTAATGAGTTTGGAAGTCAGGATGTATAAGTCCTTCATCTTTGTTCACTTTACATCTTAGACTATCTTGGCTTTTCTGGGAATTTTGCATTTCCTTGGGAATGTTAGGATCAGCTCATCAATTTCTGCCATACACTACTTTTTCCCTTTCTTAAAATTTAAATTCAATTATCCAATATATGGTACATTATTAGTTTCAGATGTAGTTTTCAATAATTCATCAGTTGCATATAATACCCAGTGCTCATCCTATTGTGTGCCCTCATTAATGCCCATCAACCAGTTACCCCATCCCACCACCTACCTCCTTTTCAGCACGTATTTTACTGAGGCTTTGCTACAGTTCTCAATGTCTCTGGATAGAGTTGATGATTCAGTTCAGGACCTGGAGGGAATGCATAATAGGGCCTGACCAGAGCCTTCAACTTGTTCCATCCAAAACAAGCTCTTTCTTTCACAAAACTACTCAGAGAAGCCTGAGTGGATGGGACTTCACTCTGATATAAGGTTCTGGTTACAGAGCCACTGGTCCCTAAGATTTCAGAAAAACTGCCTTTCCTATTCCCTCTGTTCAAGGCAAAATGCCAGTGTTAAAGGATTCTACTACCAAGTGTACCCAAAGCACACTGTGGTTGCCTATCATGGCCTATCTTGTCCTATTATCACTGTTTAGTCCTTTTCCCATTCATCTTAAGCCCTATGAGAGGAGAGGCCATGTAAAGTGTCTTCTGGACTATTCCTGACCCTCTAGCCAAGCTTAATCCCCATGTGCCCCAAGCAATCGTGGCCTGCAAAGTAGAGACACTGTTCTGGACAATTTCCCAGACCTCTATTCTATTTATGACCAGATTGTTCTAAACTTAATCTCTTGCTGGACTTAAAGTCATGACTCTATAATCACAGCCTAGATCTTTAATTCAGACAACCTCCTCTTCCTATCCCCCAAAGACAGGTGAGTCTGTGTTCCCCCAAGCTGCAGACATCACCTCTCTGCCACACCCTTCAAGCTGCCAATTTGCCCCTAAGTTGGCCAGAGTTAGAAAAACCAAAAGCCCATATATAGCTTCTCAGTTAGTGTCTGGACTAGCCATCGTCTACTCTCCCTCCTCATCAAAGTGTCACAGGTAATTGTTCTTAGGGGGCAGCCTGGAGCAAAGGCAATGGGAAAGGGGGGAAGTATGATGGTTATACCTGGGAGGAAGCCTCAAGAGAGAGTTAAGGAGAACTCAATGGGTGTGGAATCTGAAAAAGAGTGGAAAGAATGCAGAAAGTGCCCCATAACTCACAGAAGACTTTCATTAACCACCTAATTTGAGCCACGACTGTGCTAGGAAATGTGGGAATGTGGACTCAGTTTTGCCCTCATGGATCATCCAATATTAAAACATAGAGGAACATCCACCTTTTAAAAATTTAATACAAGTCATTTCTAAATTCTATTGTAGTAAGTGCTGCAGAGAAAAAGTTCAGATGCTATTATAGCATACATGACAGGCATTAAAGTCTGGCTAGCCCAACAGCTGTTCCCATTTGCACTCTCCCTACCCTGACTACCACTTTTCTTTACATCCTTCCATTGTGGAGGCTGGAGAGCCAGATACTTTCCCAGCCCTTCTTGTAGCTAAGAGTGACAATGAGATGTGGTGCTGCTCAACGGGATGCAAAGGGAAGACTGCTGCACACTTCTGAAAAAGCTTTGCCCTCCTAATGAAGAAGATGTCACCATTTAGAATTGCTTCTGCTCCCTTTGTATTGCCTTAAACATAGTGTGATGCCTGGAGGTGCATCAGCCACTTTGCAACCATCAGGTGACTAGAATGAAAATGAGCAGACTGATGATGGAATGGAAAAGTGAGAGAGCCTGAAGTTTCTAGGGGCTTCTTTGAACAACCAAGCCCCTGCCCACATTAGCAATCACCTACTTCCAGAGTTTGTCTAACTGTTCTATGACTCCTAGAGAGAGGGGTCAGAGATGGTGTCACCAGAGTGTTCCCCATTGCTCTGTGCAGCTGCCAGCACATGGCAGAGATTCAGTAAATACGTGGTCTACTGGCCAACAACTCTTTGTATCTCATACAGCTCCCAGTACTGAATTTAAACAAGACTGCCTGACTTGCCCAGGCACTAGGAGGTTAAGACCTGCCCAAAGTATTAGGGGATTACTAGTAGAGCTAGGAACAAAGCTTTTTCATTGGCCACGACTGTCCTTCTAAAGTGGGGTCCTTCTCTGGGCTCTGGTAAACAGCCTTACTCCTACTGTACAGCCTCATCCTCCCAAGGTCCCAAGGTGCTTTGCTTCCTTCCAGGAGAATGCAAGGCATTTACAGGGAAGGGAGGAGATGATAAATTCCCAGAACATCGGTGTTCAAAGACATTCTAAAACCTCCCAGCTTGGGAGTATAAATTGGTGCAACCAACTTTGTAGAGCCGTTTGGCAATCACTAATAAAGCATATGCATAGGCAATTCCCAGCTATCCACTTATAGGTATACTCTTCAGAGGAACACTTCAATGCAGGCATAGAAGACAGGCACATAGAAGTTCGTTGTCACGGGTTTTGAAAAGCAAAACTTTGGACACTCCCCAACTGTCCTTCCATAAGGCACTGTATCAGTGATTATGGTCTTGTGGTGCAATGGGAGACCACACAGAAGATAAAGCAAAAGTACTGATACACAAGGGGGTGCAGGCATATCTCAAGGCATACTCTTGAGACAAAAAAGCAAGTTACAGAAAGACAAAGGAGACTGGATTGCTGCTTTAGCCAGGTCAGGCTGCCATAACAAAATGCCACAGACGGGGTGGCAAAAACAACAGGGTGCTTTCTCACAGTTCTCAGAATGCTGGAGGTCTGAGATCAAGGGCCAACAGGATCGTTCTGTCCTCACATAGCCTTTCCTGGGGCTCAAATCCCATCAGACCAGAGCCCCTCCCTCATGACCTAATCACCTCCCCTACCACCAAATGCCATCACATTGGGGGCTAGGGCTTCACTACATGAATTTTGGAGAGAGACAAATAGTCTATAACAACTGCTATTTCCTACCTCCCATGAGGCAAATGGGAGGACTCAGCCATTTGGGGGAGTCATCAGTTTGTCTACAGGCATCCAGCCCACAGATAATAGAGCAAGCCTCCCTACCCCCAAGCCCAGGCCCTGTTCTCCATACCATACTGGTCTTCACCAGTCATACCCATTCTTTCCTGCTGCCATGATTTTACGTATGAGAATGTGTATTATCATTACTTTCTTCCATTATGTTGCTCACTGCTCTTTCCCACTCAACCTTACTTGCTTGGGATTCAACTGGGACATTTGTACTCTGCACCCTCCCTTACCTTTTTGGGAAGCATTTTTTCTTGGTCTGTTCGGTGTGCCTGTGAATCTCTGTGCCTCCTCCCAGGAGCTGCTAACACATGTATTCAGTTGGTCTACAAATGTTTGTTGAGTGCCTATATGTCAGATACTATACCAGCACTGGGGACTAAAAAAAAAATAGGTTTCAGCTCTGAGGAGTTTGGAGTTTAGTGGTGAATAGATGGAAAACCCTTGTTATGTTGCAGGCACTGTTCTAAGTGCCTTACTGCAATGGATTTATTTAATACTCACAACATTAGCAGCCCCATTTCACAGATAAACAGTACTAAGGCAAAGAGATTTAGGTCAATTCCCCAAGGTCACATTGCTATCAGGTGGCAGAGCCAGGATTTGATTTCAGGGAGTCTGGCTCCAGAGTCTAGGATGGATAAAGCATTCCCCAGATATGTAAGCAGATGAAGATGGGGCACTGTGATAAGCTGTAAGACCCAATTCTCTGGAGGATGTGGGAACCCAGAGGAAGAAATGTTCTTGGAGGGCTGCCTGGAGGAAAAGATCTTTGAGCTGAGTCATGAAAAGGGTCAGAATTCGTTTGGGTGCAATTGGACAGATGTTCTCTAGGCAAAGGGGAAAGCACATGCAAGGACTTAGGGTATGTGAGGGAGTAAACCCAAGTGAGGAGGTACTACGAGATATTTGACAAGTCAGAGTCAAGACTTAGAAAACGTGCAACCCATTCATTTCAAAATCCTTGCTATATTTTTTTTAATGAGGCAGCACAATATAGCTTAGTCTCTCTAAATGCCCACATTTTAGACCCAGAGAATGTTTGTGTTTAAATCTCAGCTCCAAAGCTTCTTAGCTTTGGATCTCATGACATCTCATTTCCTCACCTCCAACTTGGGGATAATGAACTTCCTGCCTCATAGAGTTGGGGCAAGACTTAAATGAATTAATAAAGAGTTCTTAGAACAAAATGGTCTTCATCAACCTCATCACCACTGTCACCTGGCTCATTCATTTGGTTGGCACACTTGTCATGTCTCAGGGTCATGCAAGGCAGGATGGAGTTGTGGGGGCAAGTCCTGAAGCTCACATTTTGAGCTCTTCCCACTCAAAAGTAAATCCAAAGCTAGGGAGGGGAGGGACGCACTTTCAGCCTGTCACTTGGAGGAATGCAAAACGGCCCCACATGTCCCTTTCTGATGACAGCAAGCAAGGCCACTGCTGAAAGACAAGGACTTCTATTAACAAGGAGCACAAAGGAGCTGGGCATATTAACGTTTGACTTTGCAGAAGGAGAGACAAGGGCACAGAGTGGGTCTCAGAGGCAGCTATGGCTCAGTGGAGAATGGCTCCCCAGGGCCCTCCCACAGCAGGTGACCCTGGAGCCTGCAGGAAGGACCCAAATAGTAATGATCTCAACACTATCAGCATTGCTATTTTTAACAGCCGGGTCCTAACTTACATTTCTAGGATGTTTTACTTTCAACAGGCACTTAGGTTCATTAGTTTGTTTAAACCTCACCATACCCTTGAGAGTGAGTAGAAGCTGGGTTTGTTTTTCCAGCTGAAACTGAGAACCAGTTACATGACCTACTAAGTGGCAAGGCTAGAATCCTAATCAAGACTCCACCCATCAGGTAAAGACCTTTTTACAATAAATACATCCCTGCCCCATGATTGTTCTTGAAATACAAACAAAGCCAGGCTGGTTCCTATTCCATTTATGGAGGAGATTTCACAGTCTAGACATCTATAGCCTGAGCCCCCTCCAGTAGGGGAGCTGTGAGGGAGGAAGGAGTCTCCCATCCCACCCATTGGTTCCCAGAATCAGTAAAATTTTGGAGACTATTTTGAAGACAAACACAGGGTGGCCAATTTTGTGTTTTGTAAATTGAGAACATAAAAAAACCAGTTAAAAAAAACCCTCTTCCATATAATATCACAGAGAAAGGGTATTTCAGCACTCCCTCAAAAGTCCCCCAAAGTAGAAAGAATTTAACATCAGAGATAAAGGGCATTCCCCGCAAAACGTGCAAGGGGGAGGGTCTTAGATAAATGCACAACCCATTTAGGACAGCTGTGAATGACTGTACAGATTGTACACGTACAACTTTAGGGCTGGGAATACCATTCATAGGAACGATCCTCATATGGCCTTATTTCTTGTTTCCCTACAGACCAGTAGAAATTTTTGTAGGAGGTAAAATGACAAATAGGATCCCCTTCTTTCATGTCGTTTCTGTAATTCTCAATGTTCCAAAAGGACATATATAAACACTATCTGGTCCAGAGACTTCAAGGCCTGCTTTGAGGATCGAATGGAATCCACCAAGTCTTCTCAAGGACACTTAAGCTAAGCAGAAGAATGTTTTGATTCTCTTTTATGTAGTAACCTTCCATGCAAACCTTTCTCAAAGAAAATGTTTTGTAGGGAACAAAGGCTGGGAATCCCCTGGTCCTTTCCAAGCACCTAATTTCACAGAGTAAAATAAAGTTCCTGAGAGGTCCTGTGACTTCTCAAAGAACATGCAGTCTGTTCCTGGCAAAACCTGTCTGGCAAGTGGCTGGAAATGTAGGGACACCGTTAGGCACTGGGAGCTGACACATCAATCTAGACCCTCCCATAACCCATCTCAACTCCACAGACGCCCCGTTCGCACTGACAGAGTCTACAAATACTCCTTGGATGCTTCTTTACACTTCTTTTCAAGTTAAAAAAAATATTAACCCCCCAAAACAGACCCTCTCTAGACTCAGCCTTCAGTTTAAGTCACAAACAGTTATCTCTTCCTCACTCTGTAACAGGCCATGTCCCAGGCAGTAGGGTCTCATTCACTTAGCATTTCCAGGTAATCAGAGATGGGCTGGTTCCTCAGGATTATCTCTTGAACCTTTATAAATTCCCTGGAGTCCTACCATGTGTAGCATTGAAGGCATTTGTGATGACCTCCCTGTATGTATGATCTTTGCCCTGTAACTTGTGGTTCCCTCCCATTCTCAAGATGGGCACACCCATGTGACTGCTATGACCATTGAATATTGGAAAACTTTATGCCAGCAAAGGCTCTTTCCCCTGCCAGCTGGCTTTTCGGAGGGATGTGAGAAAAATAAGTAGAGCTGGATCATCTGAGGACCTTCCAGATCAGGGTTGCATAGGATGAGTAATTGTTTGGAACATAACTTATACTGAAAGATTATTGTTGTTTATCTGAAACTCAAATATAAGTGAGTGGCCTGTAGTTTTATTTGCTAAAACTGGCGACTATATCCTAAATCAACAGCCTCCAGGAGATGTGTCAGCTGACTGCAAACACAAGAGCGAGCACAGCCAAGATGAGCCAAACCTGGCTAGATTAGCAGAATTGCCCAGCTGATCCACAGGCTCGTGAGAAACATAAATGTCTGTCATTTTAGGCCATGGGGTTGTGGGGTGAAGTGGGGTTATTTTGCAGCATTAGGATGGATATATCCACACAGCACCTTAGAAAAATCAGTTTGTTGATACATTCAGCTGTAACAGAAGAGAGGCCTCAAAAAATCCTGTGTGGGGCAGAAACAAAGTTGGCCCCATAAACAGCCTCTTGATAATTGCAGACTTTCTGAAAACCTTACAATCTACTGCGGTCTGTGTTAACTGTTGCTAGCACACTGAGGTGTGCAATCAACAGGAGGTGTGTTAATATGCACACGTCTTGTGGGATTATGTGAATGTGTGTGTGAGCTCTCATATATACACACCTCCAGATCTTGAGAGATGCTGGCTGTTTATGTGACCGGTCATTGCTGGTCTCTGAGATCCACTCTTGAGAGCTGAATGGTCAACCAGTCCAGTGAGCCACGATAACAAGGGTAGGGCTGTGCTTCACACCTTGATGGTTTCTCAAACCTGGAGCAGGAAGCACTGATGGAATAAGACAGGCTCCCAGGTAACCATAATCTGGACTGCTTGCCTTTCCTCCTTCCTGTTTGCCTTTTTTCTTAGTATCACGAAAAACATGAGTACATTTTTGTTGGGAAAATTTTCCAGTAATACTAAAATACATAGTAAAGGGCAAGAAAGTCCCTCCTCATACCCTGTCTCCTCCCCAATAGGACAGATTTAACCTAGCATTGCATGTGCTTGCATTCCTGTCTTCTAGCCCTCAAACACAGAGGAGATAACATATCGTGGTTCTGCAAATTGCTGTTTTCTCTTAAAATAAGTGAGCCATACTTCGGGCAGTGCCTGACTCTGCATGGATATGGAGATTTCCCCTGCACATGCCATGGATTGAAAAGGCACTTCCCTTTTAACAGGAAGTTAGGCTGTTTCCACTTTTCAATGTTAAAAATAAATTTCTAGTTAATATCCCAGAATTCACATACTTGGGCCCAAGAATGAATCTCTATTTCGAACGTTTTCAGAGAAGCGGAACCTGAGCCAAGGGTACATTTTAAAGTTTGATGGCTATTGCCAAATGTCCTTCTAAAAAGTCTTAGCCGATTCATCCCCCATCAACAATGTATGAAAGCGGGTATCTCCGTATGTCTTCCCAACCCAGGATTATCAATCTTTAATCTCTGCCAAACTGAGAGGTGAAAAATGTTAACTTATTTTCATTTGAGTGTTATTAGTAATTAGAGAAATTGGGTATTTTTCCATGCGTTGCCTGGCTGTACGTGTTTCTTCTATGACTCTGCCTATTTTCCTATTGTACTTCTTGGTTTTCCAAATGATTAAACGAAAGGTCTTTCAATGTTCTGAATGTTCATGAAAATACTTAATCTATTCCAGCAATTTGATTGTCCTCAATTTTATTCATTGTGTAATTTGTCAAATATAAGCTATTTTTTTACTTTTTAAAAACAATTTTTTTATTTTTTTAAAGATTTTATTTATTCATTCATTCATTCATTCATTCATGAGAGACAGAGACAGAGAGAGAGAGAGAGAGAGAGAGAGAGAGAGAGGCAGAGACACACCAGAGGAAGAAGCAGGCTCCATGCAGGGAGCCTGACATGGGACTCTATTCTAGGTCTCCAGGATCAGACCCTGGGCTGAAGGCAACGCTAAACCGCTGAGCCACCCGGGCTGCCCTAAAAACAATTTTAAATTTAGAACAGTTTTAGATTTACAGAAAAATTGTCAAGATAATACAGAAAGTTCCCATATACCCTACATTCAATTTCCCTACTACTAATGTGCTACATTGTAATAGTGCATTTGTTAAACCAATGTCGCAATGTTATTACATTATCATTAACTGGAGTCCACACTTTATTTAGATTTCCTTAGGTTGTTTTTTTTTTTTTTTTTGTAACTGTATCAAGAATAATTTTACTTTTGTGTGTGTTTATTTTTTCTTAAGTTTCATTTGAATTCCAGTTAGTTAACATACCATGTTATATTAGTTTCAGGTATACAGTATAGGGACTCAACACTCCCCTGCATCACTCAGTGCTCATCATGACAAGTGCATGCCTTGATCACCATTACCTATTTAACCTATCCCCCCCAACCATCAGCTTGTCTATAGTTAAGGGTCTGTTTTTTTATTTCTATCTCTTTTATTTTTTTCCTTTACTTGTTTGTTTCTCAAATTCCACATATTAGTGAAATTATATGGTATTTGTCTTTCTCTGACTTATTTCACTTAGCATAATACTTCTCTAGCTCCGTCCATGTCGTTACAAATGGAAGATTTCATTGTTTTTGATGGATGAGTAATATTCCATTGTGTATGGAATCTTTTTTACCCATTCATCTGTTGATGGGCACTTGAGCTGCCCCCCTAGTTTGGCTACTGTAAATAATGCTGCTATAAGCATAAGCATAGAGGTGCATGTATCCCTTTGAATTAGTGTTCCTGTATTCTTTGGGTAAATATCCAGTGATGTGATTGCTGGATCATAAGGTATTTCTATTTTTAACTTTTTGAGGACCCTTCACACTGTTTTCCACAGTCACTGCAAGAGTATGCATTCCCAACAAAAGTGTAAGCGGGTTCCTTTTGCTTCACAACCTTGCCAACTCCTGTTGTTTCTTGTATTGTTGATTTTATTTTATTTTTTAAATTATTTATTTATTTATTTATTTATTTATTTATTTATTTATTTATTTATTTATGATAGACACAGAGAGAGAAAGAGAGAGAGAGAGAGAGAGAGGCAGAGACACAGGCAAAGGGAGAAGCAGGCCCCATGCCAGGAGCCGGATGCGTGACTCAATCCCGGGACTCCAGGATCACACCCTGGGCCAAAGGCAGGCCGCTGAAATGCTGAACCACCCAGGGATCCCTTTGTATTGTTGATTTTAGTCATTCTGATAGATGTGAGGTGATATCACACTGTAGCTTTGATTTATCTTTCCTTGATGACTAATGACGTCGAGCATCTTCTCATGTATCTGTTGGCCGTCTGAATGTCTTCATAGGAGAAATGTCTGTTCATATCTTCTGCCCATTTTTAATCGGGTTATTTGGTTTTGGCATATTGAATTTTGTGAGTTCTTAGTTTAGATACTAAACTTAGATACTAAACCTTTATCAAATGTTTCATTTGCAAATATATTCTCCCATTCTACAGATTGTCTTTTAGTTTTGTTGCTTCCTTTGCTGGGAAGAAGCTTTTCATTTTGATGAAGTCTCAGTAGTTTATGTTTGCCTTTGTGTTCCTTGCCTCAGGAGACATATATCTAAAAAGAAGTTGCAATGGCCGATGTCAAAGAAGTTACTGCCTGTATTCTCTTCTAGGATTTTTATAGTTTCATGTTTTTTTCATGGTTTTATGGTTTATGGTTTCAGGTATCACATTTAGGTCTTTCATCCATTTTGAATGTATTTTTGTGTACAGTATAAGGAAGTGGTACAGTTTCATTCTTTTACATGTTACTGTCTGGTCTTCCCAACACCATTTGTTGAAGAGACTGTCTCTTTTCCATTGGATAGTCCTTCCTGCTTTGTCAAAGATTAATTGACCATATAATTGTGGTTTTGACCTAATGAAATTTTTCTTTTCCAGGATTTCACCCAGGATACCACATTACAGTGAGTCATCATGTCTCCTTAGGCTCCTCTCAGCTGTGACAGCTCCTTAGATGACCATGGAAGTTTTGGTGAATACTGATCAGGCATTTTTTGGATGTCTTTTAACTGGAATTTGTTTGATATGTTCCCCATGATTAGATTTTGGTTATGGATTTCTTGAGAGAAATACTAGAGAGGAAAAGTGCCATTTTTATCATATTGTATCAAGGGTACATACTATCAGCATGACATCATTTTTAATGTTAACCTTGATTTTCTGGCTGAGATAGTATTTGTCAGGTTTCTCCTCTGCGAAATTACCCCCCCCCCCAATTTCCATATCGTACTTTTAAGAACTGTCACTTAAGGAGTGAGGCATTGTGCTCTCTACTTCCTGGAGGGCAGAGTATCTACATAAATTATTTGGAATTCTTCTGCACTGAAAGATTGTCTATTCTCCCCCACTTATTTATTTATTCAACCATTTATTTATATCAGTATGACCCATGAATATTTATTTTACAATTTGGGTTATAATCCAAGGGTACTTTAATTTTTTGCTTGAATTGTTCCGGCTTTGGCTACTGGGAGTTCTTTCAGTTGGCTCCTGTGTCCTTTTGATAGATTTCCTCCATCATTGTGACTTAAAAAAAAATTACTTTATGGCATTATAAGGTTTGTCTGGTATATTTCATGCTCCAGCCTCAGAATCACCTGTTTCTCAAAGGAATCTTGGTTCCTTTTATTGGGGAATTAGCAAACAGTAGGTAGTAGGTATGCTTGTTGGTATCATCCATTTCTTTGGATTTTAACCACTCTAATAGGCATGTAATAGTAACTGATTATTGATTGAATTTGTAATTCTTTAATAACAAATGATGTCAACTATTTTTCCACATGTTTGCCTTCTGCATATCTTCTTTAGTGAAGTGTGTTCAGGTCTTTTAAAAAATTATGGTAAGATATATATAACATAAAATTTACCATTTTAACCATCTTTAAATATATAGTCACATTTTTGAGAAAGTGTTACCAATAGCCATCTCCAAAACTTTTTTCATCTTCCAAAACTAACTCTTCACCCATTTAACAATAACTCCCCAAATCACTCTTTCCCACAGCCTCTCGTAACCATCAGTCTACTTCCCGTCTCTATGAATTTGACTATTTTAGAAACCTCATATAAATGGAACCATAAAATATTGATCCTTTTATGTCTAGCTTACCTCACTTAGCACATTGTCTTTAACGTTAATATACATTGTAACGTGTATCAGAATTTCCTTCCTTTTAGAGGCTGAATAATATTTCATTGTATGTATATACTAGTTTTTTTTTTTAAATCCATTCATCTACCAGTGGACATTTGGATTGTTTCCTCTGTAGTATTTCTCTCAAGAAAACCAGACAGCAACACCCAAATACGGGTGTATAAATACCTCCTCAAGTCTCTGCTTTCAATATTTTGGGGTATATGCCCAGAAGTGGAATTGCTAGATCATATGGTAATTATATGTTTAATATTTTGAGGAGCTTCCATACGGCTTATCATAGTGACTATACCACTTTGCATGCCCCCCACAGAGCACAGGGGTTCCAATAGCTCCATATCCTCCCCAATTCTTGCTATTTTCCATTTGTTAATGTTCGCCATCCTAACAGGTTTGAGATGGCATATTATTATGCTTTTGATTTCCATTTCCCTAATGATTAATGATGTGGATAATCTTTTTATGTGCTTGTTGGTTATTTGTATACATTCTTTGGAGAAATGTCTACTCGAGTCCTTTGCCCATATTTTAATTATGTTTTTTGTTTTTTAGATTCTGAATTGTTTCCACATTTGTTGTTTGTTTTTGTATCATTGAGTTATGATTTTCTGTATATTTTGGTTATAAGTCCTTTCTTAGATAGATGTTTTATAACTATTTTCTTCCAGGCTATGTCTTGGCTTTTCAAAATCTTTTTTTTTTTTTAAGATTTTATTTATTTAATTCATGAGAGACAGAGAGACAGAGAGAGAGAGAGAGAGAGAGAGAGAGAGAGGGAGGGAGAGACATTGGCAGAGGGAGAAGCAGGCTCCATGCAGGGAGCCTGATGTGGGAGGGTCTCCAGGATCATACCCTGGGCTGAGGACGGTGCTAAACTGCTGAGCCACGCAGGCTGCCCGGCTTTTCAAAATCTTAACAGTATTTTTCACAGAGCAAAGTAAATGTAGATTTTCTCCTATACTTTATTCTAGAAGTGTTATAGTTTTGTATTTACATTTAGTTCTATGACTCATTTTGAATTTATTTTTATGAAAGATATAAGGCCTGTGTTTATGCTGCTGTTATTATTATTTTGCATATAAACATCCAATTTTTCCAGCATAATTTGTTGAAAAGATTATCCCCTCTCCATTAAATCTCCCTTGTTCTTTTGTCAGATATCAGTAAACTGTACTTATATTGACCCATTTCTGGATTCTATTCTGTTCTGTTGACTAATGTGCCTATCCTTTCACCAATACCATGCTGTTTGATTACTGTAGCTTTGCAGTTTGTCTTGAAATTGGATGTTGTTAGTCTTCCATCTTCGTTCTTTTTTTTTCAGTATTGTGTTGACTAGTTTTGGCCTTTTGCCTTTCTATGTAAACTTTAGAATCATTTTGTTGGTATCTACAAAGCATCTTACTGAGATTTATAGTAGTTTGTGTTGATCTACAGAACAAGTTGTAAAGAATTGACATCTTAACATTGAGTTAACATGTTAATATTGAGTCTTCCAACCTGCAAACATGGACTATCTCTCTATTTATTTAAATCCTCTTTGATTTCTTTCATCACAGTTCTGGAGTTCACATACAGAGCTTGTGCATACATAATTCGTTCTCTGGTTGCTACTATAAACACTAATTTTTCAATTATAAATTCCCATTGTTCAATGTCAGTTTATAGGAAAGCAATTCACTCTTTGTATCAATCTGTATCCTGCAACCTTGCTATAATCACTTATTATTTCCAGAAAAAGGAATTTTTTGGTTATTTTAAAGATTTTCTACATTAAAATGTAGGTGCCTGGGTGGCTCAGTCAGTTAAGCATCTAACTTTGGCTCAAGTCATGATCTCAGGATCCTGGGATCAGGCCCCATGTTGGGGTCTCTGCTGGGTCTAGTTCTCCCTCTCCCATGGACTCTCCCCCCTACTAGTACTTTCTCTATCTCTTTCTCACATAAATAAAATCTTTAAAAAAAAAAAGATTTTCTATATCAACAAACATGTCATCTGTGAACAAAGTCCATTTTATTTCTTCCTTCTCTATTTGTATACCTTTTATTTCCTTTTCTTTCTGTCTGTTTTTGTCTGCACTAGCCAGGACTTCCAATATGATGCTGAATGGGAGTGGTAAGAGAGGCCATCTTGCCTTGTTCCTGATCTAGAGAAAAACCACCTAGTTTCACACCATGAAGTAGGATGTTAGCTGTAGGTGTTTTGCAACTGCTCACTATCAAGTTGAAGAAATTCCTCAACTTTTATTTTATTTATTTTATTTCTAGATTGCTGAAAGTCTTAAAAAAATAGATTGCTGAAAGTTTTTTATCATGAATGGGTATTGTCAAAAGCTTTTCCTGCATAAATTAACATGGTCATTTGAGCTTTCATCTGTAACCTGTTGATATGGTGGTTTACTTTGATTGTTTTTGAAATGTAAAACCATTCTTGTATCCTTGAAAGAAATCCCACTTGGTCATGGTGTATAATTCTGTTTATACATGATTGGACTCGATTTGCTAATATGTTGTTGAAGATTTTCACATCTATGCTCAAGTGAGATATTGAGCTACAACTTCCCTTTGTTGTAATTTCTTAAACTTATTTTGGTATTAGGATAATTTTGGCTTCATAGAATGAATTACAAGTGTTCTCTCTGCTTCTATTTTCTGGAAGAGATTGTGGACAATTGATCATTTGTTCCTTAAATGTCTGTAGAATTCATGAGGGAAACTAGTAAAATAAGCTAACCTTATAGCACTATTTTCACTACATCAAACCATTTTTTTATAAGTTTGATTTTCAATTTGATTTAGCCCAAAATATTTTAAAATTTCCCTTCAGATTAGAGGAGAACTCAAGGTGAGGGCATTCTGGGTCAAGTACACAGCAAGAAAGAGTGAGAGGACATGCCAAGTTTGTAGAACAAAGATTAATTTTGTATGACAGTTACAGAATATAGGAGTGGTACCCAACAACAGAAAAGACAAGAGGTAAGAAGTCAGATCATGAATACCCTCACATGTCATGCTAAAGAGTTCAGATTTTATTTTAGAAGTAATGGATGATAAAATATCCTACTAATTACTGTTTAGCCCAGAAACTGTACTTTAATCAATATGCTTTATTATTATCTAGAATTTTTGCTACCCAGAATCTATGTAACTGGTCTGGCTTATAAGACCCTCATGTCAGGAAAATGTGGAATGCTAGTCCCTTTCCTGTCACTGAAGCCTGAACAAAGGAAATAAGAGCAGCCCATTCTTCATTTTCCAGATTACATTTTCCAGATTACAGGTTACCCAGCAGTATACTCTCAGAGTACTCCAGAACTTATTCCTTATATAACATGCATTGTAATTTTAAATGAATAAATACAATCACAATTTACTGTTTTCCCCTCCAAAGATTTGGATGAGGGTGCAGTGGATTCCCTGATCTTTCCTCCCTAGCACTTGCAATGACTGAGCAAGATTCTAATTGCCTGTATTAAATCCCTTTCTGCTCAGAATATCTGAAAAGCTTTATCTTTTTCTGAAACATCCCCTAACCACTTTAGTGTGTGCCACAGGATGGATCCAAGGAACAAGACATCTGACATGGGTTATATCTGAAGGTAGTAATAGCCTCATCTCCGGTGGAAAATCGAATGTTGGGAGTGCTTGGCAAATATTGGCTGTTTGACAAGGCATTACAAAAACAAGATGCACTCAGGGGACCATTAGCTGGTTTATAAGCAAAAATAAAAGAGAATAGAGAGAGTCTAGAAATGCGGGACCTTGCAGGATCAGAAAACCTGACTGACTCTAGATTCCAGATGGTAGAAAATAAGATTTAGCAAGCCTTTTATCTAAAGAAGCAAGCAAGCAAACAAACAAACAAATCCTGCAACAAAGATAAAGTCTGTGATCTTCCCACTTAATCCCAACAGCCTCTTGTCCAATGAAGTTGAGAGAGAAAGGTTTGAAGGTAAAGAAGCCACAAAAAAAAAAAAAAAAAAAAGTAGATTTCAAAAATATGTTCAGGAGAGATTTATGGGTATTGTTATTGGTTCCTAGAACTGACTGGAAGCAAAAAGATCAGACATCTACTAAGGGTTTGGGAGGATTGTATTACCAAGGAAACCACAATTTCAGATTCAAAAGATTCCTGACGATTTGAGACTTAAAACATCTTTCATTTCTCCAGCCTTCTATAAGCAAACAGCAGTCTCCTAATACTCTACAGCCCCCAAGGAGATCTCTACTCAGCATCTACTTCAGACGTGCTTACAGAAGAAAACGAGCAAGGAAAAATTGCCCCAGAGGGTTAAAGCTGGGAACATTGAGGAAAATGGATATGTTGGTTCTGCCCAAAGAGCAGAACAAAAGTTCCTAAGACTAGGAACTAGGAACTTGCTAGGGCAAGGAAGCTTCACAAGGTCTACACTATAGAATTCCCACTTTGGCATGGATCAGCGACTATCATGTGTCTTCTTTCCTCTCCCTTTCTGAATGTGAGATCTTATTGTGGGATATTTGTCCCTATTCCACCATTGTACCTTGGGGGAAAGAGATAATTTGTAATTTTAGTTCATAAGTCCCCAGATCCCTAATATTCCATGTGGTCCTCCATGTCCTTTCTTTCCCAACTACCTTTGAAGATTAACACCTAGGACGATCTTGAGAATCATGTACTAAAAATAGTACGCCCAGCCCACTAGCCGGGGTCCCTGAGTGACAGTAGAGAGAAAGTCCTCTGCTGACCCATGTTGGATGGTGCTGTCAGAGAAATAAACATTTAATGTGTTAGGAAGCGGAAAGTGTGAAATCATTTGTTATAGCATCTAGAGTTGATTACACTGATTTATCTCTAGCCACACAGTCACTCAGATAAAAACCACACCCAGAACCCAGGTCTCTTGACGCCCATCCAGTAAGGCTTCCACTGGTGGATTATGTCTTGGGCTGACTCTAAAATGACAGGTGACTCCCCGAGGGCCTTCCTTTATTCGCTAGAATGATGACAGGGTCCTACAGATCCTGTCTAGGTGAGCAAGCATGGTGGAGGCATCGTCTCCTGGCTCAGCTTCCTTACCCCTACTTGTTGAGGGGTTTTATGAAGGTCTGTAACTATGTAATCACCCTCGTCCTTTATGAGCTCAGACAACCCCCCACCCCTTTTATTACATTTACTGTCCTTGCTTGCCCAGGCACTTTTATGACTGGGAGAACAATTGCCTCACTCTTGAGAAACTCAGGAATATCCCTCAGCTCTTCGTATAACTTGTCACAGTATTTTTCACAGCAATTCTTCTCAAGTTTGCTGCAAGAGCCTTGCGCCAGAGTCCCCCCTTGCGGCACTGCGAGGCCGCAGGGCCCTGACAGTGAGGTCATCCCCTCGCAGCCACAGCAGCTACTTTCTCAGACCCCAGCGGGCCTCTCTGTCCCTTTAAACGAGGGTCTCCTCGTGAATTCAAAGGCCTGAGGCCAAAGGCTGAAGGTTAAGAGCTTTCTTTGCTTGGGAAGAGAAAAGAAAGGAACACAAAGTGCTTTCACGTTTAACCTGTTTGCACCTGTCCCAACAGTTTGTGATGGGGAGCAGGTATTATCTTTTGGTGCCTAGTCTTTGAGGTTTTGGCCACCCTGGGAAGATCCTGCTACCCCGACCACCATCACCCCATCTTATTTAGATGACTTTGCTCTTCCATAATATCCTACACTTCTTGAAATATTTACCTGTTTTGAGAATAAAACAGCCACTCATCGCTGAATCAAGGACCGTTTAACCAGCGCCTGGTACATAGTGAGTGATCGATATTCATCAAGTCAACATTGATCAAGAACATACTATATACCAGGACCGGCACTAGGCTCTTTAATACAAGGGTGACTGATTCACACAAAGCCTTTGACCCCAGCGAGGTTTAATTCATGGGAGATAGACAAGAACCAGGGTAACAAGGAGGAGAGTCTGGGAACCACTACTACCACGGAGACAATAGGGCTCTGGTGGTCCAAAGTTGACTGGGGGCAGAGGGGAAACGAGGTGGTCAGGGTGCCTCATTGCGGAAGACCTGGGAATTGAAACCCAAATGAGGAGAGTGGGAGCGATCCGGGTGGAGAAAAGGCCAGGGAGAGGGAACAATCCTAGCAGAACAGCCAGGACAGTAATATTGCCAGGTGGGAATGAGCAGAAGGTGTGAGGCTGGTTGGGCAGCCAGGACCAGGCTGGCATGGGGACCGTGGCTTCATTCTGAGGACAGTGAGAAGCTACTGGAGGGTTCAAGGAGGAAAGCAATATGATTTACTCCATATTTTTAGAACAATCCTTCTGGACTGCTGGGCAGGGAATGGCTGGCAATGATGAATGGCCACAGGGATGGGAGGGAGGTGTTTGCTGCTCCCAGCGGGGGCTGAGGGTTTGGGCAGAGGCCCAGCACTGAGCCTGGCTTATACATTTGAGGTAGAGCTGAGGGGATCACAGTTTCCCATTGGGATGAGGACAGTCCAGCCCCCAAACACTATATGACATTTTTAAAGCATCTGCTTTATTGTAAGTGCTTTACATTTGTTACCCCATCCCTGCATTTATGAAACATTTATGACTCACCCTATAGGCCAGGTTCTAGGAAGTAGAAAGAGTCATCTGCATTTCAGTAGCTGGGAAGCTTGATGACAGAAAGATAAAGGGCTCTACCCAAGGTCTCAGAACTGGGAACTGGATACAAGTCTCATCCCAACGTCCCTGTCATTTCTGTTACATCAAAGTATATTTCCTCCCACTGTTCTCAGGGAGGCAAGAACCCCCATGGCTTTATACTCTTCTTAAAAGTACTGTAACTACAAATAATAATCACACCCGACATTTCTTGAGCACTTACTGTATGCTGGACACCATGCCTATAGAACGATGTACATCATCTCATTTAACTCTTGACATCCCTGAGATGTAGAAGATGGAAGAGGCTGAGGGGACTAATTAGTCCAATTAGTGCAATTAATATTGAAAGCTAGCAAGAATTAGTAAGTAGTGGAACCAAGTTTTAAAACCTGGCCCTGAAGGACTCTTGGCCAACACGGTTTTCTGTCTCTAGGGATACGCAAAAAAGATTTGTATTGTCCTTTACAGTTTATGGAGCATCGCCTCCCCCCCCCCCCCCCCCCCCCGGCCAGGAACCACATCACCTCCTGGAGGGTTTGGATTGTGGGCCAGCACAGGCTTAGGTCAAAGAATGACCTAGAGACACAAGGAGGCCATGTGGATGCAATGTCTGCCGAAGACTCCCTCCTGTCGTGCCAGCTTGTGTTCCAGAAAGAAAGCGGGAGCCCAAGCCAGCGTTTACCCATGTGGGTCAACTTCCAATAAGCACATCAAAGCACCTGAAAATACACGCCAGACAGATCTCTGGGACTGACACAGGAGAACCACCCCAGAATGTTATTGAAAACATTGCCAATAAAAGTGATGAACCACTTCTGCAGGTGACCCAAGACTAAAACTTTTTTTTTCTTCTTTGCCTAGAATGGCATCCCCTTCATCTGTCTTATATTGTAATCAGATACAACCTTGATAGAATGAAAGCAGAGGTCACACTGAACAAACTGGCACTTTACGTGCTCAGAAAAAGGTTCCTTTGTAACAGGGAAATTATAGCATTTCTATAGAGGGATTTTTCTTAAAAGGACAGGCTGCTTTGTTCAAGTGGTGCTGATTTCAGCGCTCTGAGGAGAGGGCCCTTTCAGAGTGTCGACCTGCTGAAATTTGTGGGGTTCCTTTTGTTTGTAGAAAGCTGAATATATTATGGGAGGGGGAATGTATTAAAATAGAAATTGTAAGCCGTTTGACTAGGCAAGGTTTTGATTGTCCAGGAACATCAGACCATTTTACATTTTGCTTATACAGCGTCAGATATCATAGGAGCACCGTGTGAAACATGGTTTAACAGATCTCTGTGGGTCCTGAGTTATACTTTCTGTCCATAGCATGTTGATTCCCTTGGGAGGAGAGCTGACATTTTTTAGCAATGGGAATCCAGATCACAGTATTAGACGTACATTTAAAAGGACAAACGACAACAAAGCAAAATTCTTGAGTTTGGATGATGTTCGGGAAGAAAGGAAATCTAACTTGGACCTGTGGTACTCTGCAATCTGCTGGAGCCAGGCCAAACTCCAGGAAATCACATTGCATAGCAGAGTGTGAACACAGGAAATGCGTTTGAGCTAAAAAACAAGGTTTTGTGTCAATCGAAATGCCAGGCATGTCATGTCTCAACATGTAATGTTATCAAAAATTAAGCAAAGTGTTTCATTTTCCTGGTGTCAATTTTAACACTTAACAATATTTTTGGCATGGCAATTACTGTTTTCATTCCATTAGGCCTTCTGTGAGTGGGAATGTTTTGTCTGCAATCCTAATAATCGTACTTTTTATGAGCAGATGTATTGCTTCATTAAACCTGATTGTTTATAACTAATAATAAAACTTTTACCAAACCTACTAAACTCCATATTTACGCCATAAGTGCTTGCTTCCCCCACCTCAAGATATGTCATGCATATGAAATCAGTACTACCGTTTTTCATGAAACAGCTATATTTGCGGTGGGGTGAAATGAGAGTTCTAAGGTAAGATAAAGAAGGAATTGCAGTGTGATACTCTTTAATTCCATTCACAATGTCCAGTGCATTATAATTTAAACCTGGGAAGGGGGACATCTGGGTGGCCCACCAGTTGAGCATCTGCCTTTGGCTCAGGTCATGATCCCGGGATCCTGGGATCGAGTCCTACATCAGGCTCCCCATAGGGAGGCTGCTTCTCTCTCTGCCTATGTCTCTGCCTCTCTCTGTATCTCTCAAAAATAAATAAGTAAACTCTTAAATGAATGAATGAATGAATGAATGAATGAATGAATAAATAAACCTGGGCAAGAGGGGGCTGCCTTCCTCTTACCATCATAAGGCCACTGCATTATTTCCCAAGAAATAGGGTCCAAGTTTCATTATTTGGAAAGTTACGAATGTTTTGTGTGTTCTAGCCCATAAATAAGGAGAAATGAATCAATCCAGAGGGAGCAAGATGGGTTTGATTTTAGAGCCCGTAAGAGATACCTTGCTACAGACCAGAGAGACACCCCCAACCCCCACTCCCTGAGCATCCATTTTGCAACCTGGGCTGGATCTGCATGACCCATACACTTTCCCTGCATGTAGCTGCTGAGCTGTCAAGGTTCATGCATTACTGCAGCAGATCCTTGCCTATTCTGACTAATAGATACTTGCCTCTTAGGGCTTTGGCAAGAATCGCAGATGTGTCCGCAGAGCACCTGGGGTCGGCGGTGCCTGACTCTCGCACCTGCTCAGTGAATGGTAGCCCCTCTGACACCCATCCTGCACCCACACCTAAACTGGGTCATCAGCCCAGAGGAGGAGAGGAAGGCTCAAGGAGCGGACTGCTCCTGCCTCACCTCTCTGAATGTCATGACAACCTAGAAAATGTTATAAAGCCCACGTGGGCATATGCAAATGAAGTGCGTGACTGCCAGATTTATCGAAAGTTGATAACAGAGCTCTTGGGCAAACAAAGGCAGCTCTGGAGTAAAAGGTTGGAGAGCATTTTGATGCAAATTATGAAGAGGTATTCTTCTCTCCCTGTCAAGCCTTCCTCAGCTGTGATCATAAACAATTGAAGCATCCTGGTCCTGTCCCAGGGATGTTGATGGAGATGAGGTGGGGGTCAGCGCCAGGGAAGCCAGTGGGGTCCTACCGGGCCACCTGCTCTCTGACTCAGGAAATTACCTCCATGACCGCAGGTAATGCTAGCATATTCGGACCAGAATGGACTTACCTGGCTTGTTCCCTTCTGGGCACTAAAGGCAGGTGCCAGCTTCAGGTCTCTTTGTTGCCTCCAACCAGCTGTGTGCCTGGGAGACCTGTGCTTTCTCTAGAACTTCCCTCCCTCCCTCCCCTGCACAGGGGTGATGGGAAGGCGGCGGGGGGGGGGGGCTCTGCACATTTCACGCAGCAAGAGCTGAACCCATGTTTCAAGCAAAATCTCATGCAGAAAGGCAGCATAAAGAATGGAATGGTAGAAATGTTTCCATTGAAAAGGGACCCGGGGCTGGGAGACACTCCAGAGCCACCTGCCCGGGGAACTGCAAGCATCGCCTGCTCCCAGGCTCTGGTTTGGAAACGTCAGGCCCGGGTCACTTCGCAGGTACTTCTGAACTCTGAAATTCTGTGACTTCCCCGGTTCCTTAATGCCCCGTTTCCCGTCCTGCAGGCGGATCTCTGATGCCCCCACCTCCCAGCTCCTGCTCTCCAGACACTCAGTTTTGGCTTTTTTCAAGTCCGGAGATGGGACTCTTTTCTTTGAAGGCTTAGAAGTCAGATTGTAAACTGCTTGTGATTATGGATGACTTTGTTCTTTGCTTCTTGTGTTTTTCAGTTTCCTTTTATGCACATATTAACTTTCAAAAAATAAATTTTTAAAAAACCTAAAAAAAAAAAAAGAAGGGACTAGAAGGAAGCTCTTGGAACCAGTCTCTGTTCCCGAGGATCTACCTCTCTTTTCTCTCCCTTTGGAGAAACAAAGAATATGCTGATATAAACGGTTTCCCATGTTTTTATAGTACTTGGGGTTTACAGGAGTAATTTTATTTTATTTAAAGAGTCATTTATTTATTTATTTATTTATTTATTTATTTATTTATTTGAGAGAGAGAGAGCAAGCATGTGGGGAGGGACAAGCCAACTGTCCGCTGAACACAGAGCCCAACCAGGAGCTTGATCCAAGACCCTGAGATCAAGACTTGAGTCCATTCAGTTTTCCCTCCTTCCCCCTAAGATCCTCTACACTGTTTCTTGTATTCCCCATGTGAGTGGAACCATATGATTAATTGTCTTTCTCTGATTGACTTGGTTTGAACCCTCCAGTTCAAAAACTGAATGGAGAGTCATCGGAGAAGGAGAACAACCATGAGAGACCCTTAACTCTAGGAAACAAACTGAGGGTGGCTGGAGGGGAGGTGGGTGCGGGAATGGGGTAACTGAGGGATGAGATGAGCACTGGGTGTTGTACGCCGCTGATGAATCATTGAACTCTGTATCTGAAACTAATTATGTACTATATGTCGGCTAATTGAATTTAAATTAAAAAAATTAAAAATAAATAATGCACTTTAGCTATCCTCAAAAAAAAATAATAATAAAAAAATAAAATAGCAAAGACCTGAGCCAAAATTAAGAGTTGGGTGCTTAACCAACTGAGCCACCCCGGCACCCCCACATGAGTAATTTTAAAGCCTTTCTTCAGTTTGAGAATATGGAAAAGGGTGGAGAAGGTGAGGCCATCCCCTTCCACTGATTAGAGGGTTCCAGGTTACCACTCAAAGAATGACCTTGGGGCTCAGTGGGGTGCCTTACACAGGCTGCAGCAGACAGGGAGGGCAGGGGCATCCTGTTCCTTACCCCGGAACTATATGCAGCATCTCGGCATCCACCCTGGAACTTTGAATTGTGTGCATGAGCACCTGTGCTTTATCTCCATTTACTTTGTGCATCTGTTGGGAAGATGTGTCCTTAGGTAAAAGAAAAGACCAAGGAGGTTATTTTTTGGTCTGGGAATGCTCAAAATATTTTCCGTATAAATGAATGATAATTGCTTCTTTGCTTCACGTCATTTTGTCTTACAGAAGTTTTCATGGGAATGCTCTGCCTTTAGATGGTGGGGAAACCCTATACTGGGAAAACAGAGTGTCCCTGGGTACCTGGACAGTATGTGGGAAGATGAATGGAAAGTGAGCAGTAAAAGGGAGGAATAGTTCTCAGAGACAGTAGACCTACAATGGATGGGGTATTTTCCCAAGAGGCTGAATTTACCCGTAGGGGCTGTTTTAGACTGTTTTTGATGAGAAGGAACTGAGTTTGTATTCTCTCCACCACCCACTACCCATTACTGTCTCCAACAGCTGGAACAAGGAAGGCTCTGGGGCAAGATGAGATCACCTACAGAGAAGAAATTAAGTTTTCATTTTTGCGCTTCTGAGTTGTGTGTAAATTCCAATTCCACTACATAAACAACAGAAAGAATAAGATGTAGAGAGGGAATTATACAAAAGGGAGGTGGAAGTGGACATTCTTGGCTGGCGTGGTCAGGGCGGGTCCTACTGATATGGTGACATTTAAGCAATGCCCTACAGGTCAAGAAGGAACTAGACACACAAACAACCTTGGAAAAAAGATTCCCAGCAAAGATAACAACACACAAAATGACTCTGGGGTGGGCAGATGTTTGACAGGAGCTTCATGAGATGGAGGAGAAGGACATGAATGAGATTACATACAGGTGAAAGGAAGGAACGGATCATTTCAGTCCCCATAACTATAGTGGCAAGTCACTGAGGGCTTTCAGTAGGGCAATGACAGGATCCAACTCATATTGTTTGAAAAGATTCCTCTGGTAACGTGTGGATAACACCGTAGAGGAACAAGAGTGGAGCAGAGGGTCTGCAGGAAGCCCTGAATCTCATGCATCTCCATGCATGAGACGTTGGGGGCTCTGACTAGGGCAGGAGAGAGAGGGAGAGACATGGATAAATTTGCAAATACTTTGGAGGGAGACTCACCCAGATTTGCTGACTGCTGGTGGATTGGATTTGGAGGGGACGAAAAGGGAGGGATGAAGAACGAGTCTCAGGTTTTTTGCTTGAACAGTTGGGTAGAAGCTGTTGTCATTTATTGAGATGATGAACACTGGTTGTAGAGATATCAAAAATATGGCTGCAAATTGTTACCTTCCTGCCCCCAAGAGGTGGGTACTGTGTCGTCTCCCCTTGAATGTCGCAACTGCGTGGGCCAATAAAGTACAGCAGAGGTGACTGTGGTCCAAGGCCAGGCCATAAAAGACTAAGAAGTCTCCCTCTTCTTAACTGGAGCACCTACTCTTGGGTCCCCGGGTTGTCTCTGTTCCAGTTACTATCACTACAAAACAAGTTATACAAAATCTTCCTGATGTCCAGCAACCGTTTATTATGCTTATGGATTTTGAAGGCCAGAAATTCCTACATAACACAGTGAAGAATGCTCAGAATGCTCATCTCCACTCCGCCAGGCTGATGACTCAAAGGTCGGGGGCTGGACTGACTGGAAGGTTCTCTCACAGGGGCTGGCACCCAGGCTGGGGAGACTGGAACATCTGGGAACCAGCTCGAGGCCTTTTGGCATCTCTCAACAGTCTGTAGTGTTTTTGCCTATTCTCTCCAGCCTGGCAGCTTCAGGGTCACCAGACTTGCATATTTCAGCCCAGCACTCCAAGGCCAAGAGAGTGAGCCGGGGGAAAGTGTACCACCTTTTCTGACCTAGTCCTGGATGTCACACTGCATCACTTCCATTCATTGGAAGCAAAGCATTAAGGCTAGTAGCCCATCTTCAAGGGGGTGGTGGTGGTGGTTAGACTTGACCTTTTGTGGAGTTTACACAAGAGGTACATAGCCATGGCCCTGGGAAGAGTTTGAGCACCCTAAGACCACCATGCTGGAGGGACCATGAGGGGACACTCCACCAAAAACAGTTTAGTGGAACCCAGTCCTCCAGCTGTCCCCATTGAGCACTGGGCATGCCAGGGGATCCCCCAGGAGAGCCCATCTGCCAAGCGAACGTCACCTAGTGACCACCGTCAAAGCCACGTGGAAGAGGAGACTCGCCCAGCTGAGTCCTGCAGGAATTCCTGAGCCACCAAATTATAAGGTAGAGTAAAATGACAGCTGTTTTCACTATAGTTTTTACATAATATGTGACCCAGTAGTAGATAACTGTAGCACCGGGGAGGAGAATCTATTTTTGGACTCCGAGGATGTTTGGGGAGAGAGACTCAAACCTCAACGAGGTGGTGAGAGAAGTCAGCCGGAGCCAGACAGGGAGGCTGCCAGGAACCGTGGAATTGTCAGTGGACTGTGTCAGGGCAGCTGCCGTTGGAGGCGCTGACTTAACACACCCTACAGACTGCGCCTGGATCTAGTTCATCCACCCCGTCCTTTACCACGCAGGCCCGGGGACATACTCAACCGCTCTGGACAGACTACGGAGAGTCCTGTGCCCGTGTCAACCAAATTTTGCCAGCACAAGGGCATTCAACAGAGCTTTTCTCCCTCCACCTTCCCTCTAAGGCTAAAGGAACCTTATAAATGAGGCCCCGTATGGGGATGGAACCCTCTCCCCCATATCCCAGTATGATCTTAACGAAATAGAGAAGATGACTATTTATATTATGAGTGTCTGGGATAATACCTTGAAAAGAACCACATTCTGAAATAAAAAGTAATTTCCTAATCATTTACAACATCCAGGACTCAAATGACTTCTCCAGCCCCTCACCTTTCCCCTCACCTAAACAATCAAGAAGCCTGAATTTGTTTGTTTTTAACTCCAAACATCCAGAGAAAAAAAATCCCATTCTTCTGTTTCATCCCTGAATGGTATCCACATCCCTCCCTAAAAAAGTCAGAACTTTTTTTTTTTTTCAGTTGCAGTTGACCAATCTGAAACAATCCCCCTTGCACCAGAGACTTTGTTCAGGTGAGAAGGAATGGGGGCCCTGCTGGGTCCTTCATCTGTCTTCTTTCCACTCACACAGTCAACACAGAAAAAGAAGGAAAATGAGACATTGGGAAAGGCCATGAATGCAAAACAGCAAACAGACACAGTGATATCAAGACCAGCGCCACTGACCTTTCCAAGTTGGGTCCTCAACACCGAGGGCCTGCTTTGTTGAAATTCTCTGCGGTCTCTGGGGAACAACCTGCCACTGCTGTCATCTGTCCTCAGCTAGACCCTCCCTCCCACCCCACAAAAGAATTTGTTTTACCCCAAAACAAGATAATAAGGCCATAATTGTTATTTTTCCAGAGCTAAGTAAAACTTCTTAAATCTATTATTGGTATTTGGTGAGGGGGGTGGGGGGGGCAGGTGGAGGGAGATTTGGCTGGGACCCCAAAGAGTGGAGGTGTATGCTAATTGCATGTTTTCCATTCAGTTCTCCAGATCCTAAACACAGCCTGCTCCCTGGCAGAAACATCACAGAGGTCTACAGAGGCTGCTTTGAGGCTTTCAGAGGCTCGGAGAGAGCCCTTCGGAGCCCAGGTACGATGATCACTGACTTTTGTCCCAGCCTCATGGTAATGGAGCCACTCTGAGCCTTTCTTCTACAGAAGGGAGAGGTGGAGACGGCAGACAGCAGGGCAAGGACAGCCCAGCAGGCTGACGGGAAGCCGCAGGAGGCTCAGGCTGGTGCTGGGCCCGCCAGATCCGAACCTCAGAGCGGGCTGCTCACAAATGAGCTCATCCCTAGCGTGGTGCCTTTCACCCAACGGCCACTGACTGCTCGGGCTGTTTTGAAGTAAGACAAATATATCTCCCAGTGGCTTGGGATAGAGGAGGGGACGGTACAAAGACTAGAGTGATAAAGCACAAAGTTGAAAGCTGCTCCTGCTGATGTGGCAAAAGGGAGGGTGGGGAGGTCCAGGGGAAGAGAATACACTAAGCTTTAAAGACGCTCATCAGGGAGCGTGACCTTCCTGTACCACTGCTCACCAAGGCTGGGAGCTCGGGGTTGGATGCCACCTTGGAGGCAGGCGGTGCAAGGTGGCTGCAGGGCAAGGGCACGTCTCTGGGGGCTTCTCGCTGGAATCCCATCCTGCCTGTCTCCGTTGGAGTTCTTTTACAAAAGGCAACATCGCCCCCCCACCCCACCCAGGCAGGTACCCTGTCCCATATTTCCAAGGCTCAGAAGGAATTTATCCTCCTCCTGCTGCCCTTCAGTCAGGTAAAGTGTCTGCAACCTCCTGGCTGCCCCTCCCCACATTCTTTTTGGAGAATTACTATCCTGTAGCACCAAGGTTGGCTTTAAAGGGTGAGCTGCAGACCCTGTTTGCACCCCCTTTACTTGGCAGAGGCCCGTGTGCAGTGTCAGAACACTGGGGCCAGCCCACTTGCCCTCAGGCTCCGCACTTCAGGCAAGATGCTCCCCTTCTTTCAAACCTAGCCACACACCTGTCACATGAGGGATGGACTGGGTGACCCTTGATGGGGCTCAGGACAGCCCCTCCCCCAATATGCCCCTTTGGAAGCAAATGATTCTGAGCTGAAGGCCATCAAGAGCCTTGAGTCCAGGCGTGGACTCAAGAGAAGCTTTTGCCCTCAACTACAACAGAAGAATCAAACTGGGGGTGGGAACGGGTGTTTCCCAGAAAAAGGGTTATTGGCGATAGGAGATAGATGTTATCTGAGTAACCCGTCTGTATGTCCGGACAAACATCTTATTACCAAACATCTGCTATTCTTCATGTCACCTTGTGAAGTGCATTCCTTTCCGTTGAAGTCCCAGACCACTGCTCCCCTTTCTCTTAGTTCAGGATGACGTCAATACCTCATTTTGCCTATGTTTGGAATTTCCACATCTGTGTGGATTGCCGGTACCTTGCTCCCAACGCCCTCTGTGGACCCTTGTATCTCCTATACCCAGTGACACCCCATCTGGGTGCCACCATCAGAAATGATACTGAGGTGATAGCTCCCACCCTGCGTGGCTCCTCTGATGCCAGTAGTGTTGGTGTTGAAGGCACATTAGACTGACTCCTCTAGGAGGGCTCGGAGACAAGAAGGCACATTGTAGAGGAGATGGGGAGTCATCCCTCAGGAACCAAAGGCTCCAGATGAGAGAGCTGGATCTGGATGAGTTTCCCCTTGCTGCTAGAACAAGTTACCACAAACTTAGTGGCTTAAAACAATACTTATGATCTTCTAGTTCTGGAGGGTCAGAAGCCTGACATGGGTCTCGCTGGGCTGAGATCAAGGCATCTGTGGGCTACATTCCTTCTCGAGGCTCGGGGGAGAGTCATGTCTTGCCTCTAAAGCTGATGGCGGCTTCTTCAAGTTCCTTGGCTTACAGCTGCTTCCTCACATTCCAAGCCAGCAGTGTAGCCTCATCCAGGGTCTCTCTGACTCCGATCACCACTCCCAGGCCTCCTTCTCCCTCTCTCAAGGACCCTTGGGATTGCATGGCGCCCACCCACATCATCCAGGATACTTTCCTTCCTTGAAGGTATGCTGGTTAGCATTCTCGACTATCTGCAATCTTAATTCCCTTGCTGTGTAACATGTTTATTCACAGATTCTGGGGGGTATTTAGACATCTTGGCATCTTTGAGAGGCCATTATTAGTTTTTTAAGACTTATTTATTTATTTGGGGAGGGGTATGGAGGGGCAGGAGAAGAGGGAAAGAATCTCAAGCAGACTCCTTTCTGAATGTGGCGCCCAACGCAGGGCTCCATCCCAGGACGCTGAGGTCGGAACATTAGCTGAAATCAAGAACTGGATGCTTAATGACTGAGCCACCCAGGTGCCTTAAGAGGCTTTATTTTACCAACTAGGAGATCTACAACAGCACAGCTCTTAGACAAGACAAGAAATGCCTCAGGCTTGTGGCCTCCTCTGTGGCCACTGACCCCATAAGTGGGATGAGGTCTCCTGCTCTTAGCTCCGTAGGTCCTCCCTTGCCCATCATGGAGACCTGAAGAGTTTATTGGAACTACTTGTTTAATAGCTGCTCTATTTCTTACATTGTAATTTCTGTGAAGCAGGAAACCGTGTCTGTCTTCTTCAGTCGTCTGCCCTCAAAACAGTGTATTAGTCAGCATTTACTGTCAACAAACACCCCCCCTACCGCCAAACCTCATGAGTTTCAGTGTTTTACTCAATGCTGCAGACTGAATTCAAGTCTCTTCCATGGGTTTTCACATTCAAAGACTCAGGCAACAGTGAGGATGTATTATTCTCTTATGGGGAAAAAGCAAATAACTGAGAATAATAGTACATTCTACCCTACTTGGGATCGATGAAGAGTATAACTTACCAAATAGATGCCTAGAAGAGCTACATCTGTAAAAGAGGCAAGAACTGAGAAAGACTGGGACATTCCTGTATATAACCACCTCTTTTAATCTTTATAACAGGGTTACTAGAAAAGTCTTGTAATCTCTATCTTCTGATGAAGCATATGTTGGTTGGGACCCTCCTCTGGAGCTTGTGAGTGTGATCTGAAACGAGCCCCCATATGGACAGGAGGACACAGAAGAGAGAAGAGAGCCATTCTAGTTGGGGAGGCAAGACGTCGAATAAGCAAGAGAACTTACTCAGTGGGAGCTGAGTCCTAAAGCAACTGCCCTCACCTCGAGTCCACAGTGATGACAGATTTGAGGCTCTCTTGGGTGCTGCAAGATGAGTAGATCTTCGTGCTCACTGGCCAAATCTTCAAAGCTTATATAGAGGCCTTAAATGAGTTGTCACATAGACCATCCGGAGGTCTCAACACCACATCACTATCTCCAGGCTGTGTCCTTGGGGGCAGCTTCTGGGAGCTGGGGAGGCCAGTGGAATACACATTCCAAGGACAGGGGAAGGGGTGAGGAGTTTCCGATTGTTGGGGTCCAACTTACAGGTCAGCTGGTGGCCGTGTCCTTTGAGTGACCTTCCCCAACCGCACCTTTGTGCTGGACAAAGAATTAAATCTGGTTCTCTCTGGCCCATAGGTCCCACAATCTGACCTATTTTCCTTGAATAATTATTTACAGAATAGGACATGCCAAAATGTCATTTTAAAGGATTGACATTTAGTATATGAGCATACATTATTATTCGTGGTGGGAAGTTTGATTAATATGAATATGCACCATGAAAACAATAAGGATCTGATATATAAAAGCCTTCACCTCCTGTCTTACAAACATGAAGCCATGTTTGTAGCAGGAGCTCGAATCCAGCTTTCTCATCCATTCAGATCCTTTTTCCGAGGCTGGAAGCTCCCCTGCATCCGTCTCTCTAGGCCAAAGCCTCTTTTCCCTATGGCAACATGGAATAGTTGACAGGTAACTGGCGAAAATTGCATTTGCTTTTTTACTGTCTACCAGGATATGAGAATCAACGATTCAGTAATCCAATTGTCGGGTGCCAATTTCATTTGAAATAATTGCTGATAAAATCGAAAAGAAAACTTCAGCAAATCTGAAAACAGATTATAGCAGAACTCAGTGGCACAATGGACTGATATTAAATATTGTTTCAGTACTTACGATCAGACTTCATATTGAATCTAGATGAACACTGGGTCACGGGATTTGGATTAAAGCCAGGCAGAGTCAAGCTTCCCATTATTCACGGTAGTTGGAATCTGAGTGGGAGCTGAGTCCTAAAGCAACTGCCCTCACCTCGAGTCCATAGTGACGACAGATTTGAATTCAAGAGTAGCATTGCCTGACATTAGAGTAATCCTACTGCATCTTCCTCTTATATACTCGTGCCAACCCTCATAAGCCTCACATCCCAGGAAGTGGGTATTGCTTCCCCCATATAACAGAGGAAGAATTTGATTCTTGCCCAACTTCACACAGATAGTTAGGGACAGAGTGAGTATTTGAAACCTGGGTGGTTTGTCCATGGGATGTGATCATCCCACTGGACCACACTGCCTTTTAATCTGGTCGGGAACGGTGGTAGCCCTATCCCATAACTGAGGGTCAAAATCTCCCTCGGATAATCCTATTTAGCTTTCTATGCTGATTAGTTTAATTATATTACTGCCACAGTCCACTTCATAAATGCTGCATAGAAAAAGCTGAGTGTAATTAAAATAACCAACTATTCAAACAGATGTGCATCTGCAAAGCTGAGCGCAAATTGAATTTTTAAGCAACATACTGTGTTTTATATGCAAAAACATCTCCATTAGTTTGTTCATTCAACAAACATTTATTAGTGCCTTGATGCCGTCAGGCACTGTAATAGACCCTGGAAACACGGAGACAAATGTGACCCAGCATCTGTTTCAGGAAGCAGAGACCCCAGTGAGAAGCAACAGACCAAGGAAATCCATCATGATGAGGCTCCCTCTCTGCCTAGACCATCCCTCTTTCCGGGGTTCCCATCTCGGAGCCACCTGCAGTCGTCCCCCCCATCTCTGTCATTATCCAATCAGTCCGCACTGTCCCGAAGGTGTCCTCTTCCCCACTGCAAGGTCCCAGGATGACAGCGCGTTCGCACTGGCTTGTCTCCTCCTGTTACTCACGTGGCAGCCACGGACTCCTGCAGTGTCCTTCTCCATCCAGCCCATGAGATCCCTCACTTGCCAGTGTGATTTCTGTGGAGTCCAAGAGCCTCCCTTCCACAGAGCTTCTTCAGCCTCTTAGACTTCTTGCTGTCTCTCCTATGCTACCCTGAGCCCAACGTGACAGCAAGCTCCCTCCTCGTTTCTGCGAGGCACACCCACCCACATGCACACACACCTACTCACAATAGGCGTTTATGAGTTTGATAAACTCTAATGAAGATTTTGCGGCTGTGGGAACGGTGGAATCACACGGCACACGGCTTCCTGAGGACTGAGGTCAACATACAGAGGGAGCTCCCCATCCCCTTCTCTCCGGATCCATAATCTCAGGTTCAAACTCAGTTTAGAAACTTCTCCCAAACAGCGGTCACCCCCTAGGCCTCGGAGTTCTTGTAGTGCTGTCTGCCCTCAGGAGAGCAGGCCAGGGAGGCAGTCCTAGAGGTCCAGCAGGTGGATGGGTTAGTGCCTGCTTGGGTAGGGAATTCCAGAGTGCCATGCATCAGTCTGACAGGGGGCAGAGGACCCCAGTAGAATGTGAACCAGGCTGCCCCAGTCTAGCACAGTGTTGTTGCTACCATTGTCTTGTCTCCATCCTTACGAGTGAGGAAACCGAGGCACAGGTTAAGTAACTTGCCCAAGGTCAAAGGGCTAAAAAGAGGCAGAGGCAAGATTAGAACTCAGGTAGTGTGGTTCCTAAGCTTCTTCGCCATTATGCTGCAGTGACCCTCAAAGACAGAGTCCCCTGCATCCTGAAGCTCAGGGCTCAAGATAATTGAGTGTGTGTGTGTGTGTGTGTGTGTGTGTGTATGTGTGTGTGTGTTAAGTAATTACTATTCTGAGTTCTGCAGGTGCTATGAAAGCCCAAGGACTGGGGTTGCCCAGAGGAAAGAATCCCTGACCTGAATGTCCTTGGGGGAGACAAGGTAGGCAGGTGGACGTCACAGAATGCTTCCCCAGGGACATGACGCAGAGACTGACTCTGGGCCATGAGGACCAACACATGCAAAGGCTCAGAGCATAATGTTATTTTCCTAGAATATAATAATAACTATTATTTGTATTTATCGATCTAATTACTATTCAGCCTTCACTACAGCCTGTCAAGCAGGAGCTGCTGCTAACCCCAGACTAAGGAAAGATGAAACCAAAGCTGAGGTTCAGAGGTGTCAAGTCAGCTGGTAATAGGTCACCCTAGGTCACCCCGCTAGGGAAGGGAGCAGCTCTGTTTGTAACCACTTTGCAGTGCTGCCTCCAGCCAGCCCTGAAATGTTTGTTAAACTGGGTTAGCTGACTGAGGGGGAGGCAGCAGCCAGGACCCCACCCACTGAGGGAGGCACCTCCCAAACGTGCCCCCTGAAATCCCTCTTAAGGGCAATCTTCTGGCTCAGGACCAGGCCACCCACCAAAGTGGGGAATGTCTTTGAAATTCCAACTTTTATCTGAGCAAGTCAAAGTTTGCTCACTAGACCAAAGGATCTCACTGTGTGTGTGTGTTTTTAAGCTAATAACAATGTTAGATGTGTTACTATCAGACACAACTCCTACCCTAGCAGGACATCTGTGTTTTGCTGTGTCCTGCCCAGCACACTGTTGAGTACCCCAGTTGGGAGCACCAGTATGCGTGATGGAGGCCCACCGAGGATTTGGGGCTGCTTGATCAGATTTCCCTTCTAATTAACTCTTTTTTTTTTCTTTTGGGTTATCTACACTGATCAAATTAGTGTACTTCCTTTGCTTTGAGGGGTGTATGCTAACTGGATTCCACCAACAGAAAACTCTTTTATTCTTCAGCCCTATAGGACCCCCCCTAATGTTCTGTGCAGGATGAACATTTCAGAATCAAGCTCTTGTTGGAGCCTCTTGCATTTGTTTGGATCTATCTCTTATCATTTTACCAACTGATGGGAAGGAAGCCTAAGGCAGCTGGCCTGGAGGCTTGGGAGACTGATTTCCCCTCTGTCTCCCCATGTACCCAGTACCTTCAACTCCAGGCCACTCCCCTCTGTACCCTGCTTTGATCTGCTGCCTTCACTTGGAGGCTGAGATGTTTTCACTTAAAAACTTGAATCTCCAGGGGCGCCTGGGTAGCTCAGTTGGTTAAGCATCTGCCTTTGGCTTAGGTCACAATCTCGGGGTCCTGGGATGGAGTCCTGCATCGGGCTCCCTTCTCAGCGAGGAGTCTGCCTCTCCTTCAGCCCCTCTCTCTGCTCATGCTTTCTCTCTCTCTCTCTCTCTCTCTCTCTCCCTTGCTCTCTCTCTCTCTCTCTCAAATAAATTCTTTTAAAAATTTTAATAAGAAACCTCAGAACTCCAATGCTGCCTCTCCTCCTGTATCTTAGGACCCAGTCTGTCTCCTTGGTTCCTATGCAAGGGCACCCTGCCTGCTTTCTTTGATCATTCCAGGGAGGACACCTGGGATAGACAGTTTCTAAGATGGGCCCCTGTCAATCCCATCCCTCCTTGTGTGTGCATGCAGCTTCTCACATCAAGAGGTGCGCATTACCACCCATCTTCCTGAATCTTCTTGGCCTGAGTGACTTGTTTCAGTCACAAGATGCAGCACATGTGATATTCTAGAACTTCTGTGGCTAGATTCTAAGAAGCCTTTAAGCTCCACTTGGACCTCTTTAGGATGCTCATTCTTGGCATGCTCACTGTTGGAATAAGCCACCCTGATGGAGAAGCTAAAGCCAAGTGGAGAAGCCACGTGTCAGTGCTTCACTTGTCAGTCGCAGAGGAGGTGCTGCCTAACATCCACCATCATCTGACAGCTACGTTAGTGAGCTATCCTGGATGTCCAGCCTTTAGGTGTCTGCCACCCCAGCTGATATCCGACTCTGCCTATAGGAGAGACCCCAGAAAGATCTATACACCAGAGCCTGGCCAATCCACAGAGTTATGAAATAAAATTATAAGTTTGGGCTCATGGGCAGCCCGGGTGGCTCAGCAGTTTAGCGCTGCCTTCAGCCCAGGTTGTGATCCCTGGGTCCCAGGTGGAGTCCCACGTCAGGCTCCCTGCATGGAGCCTGCTTCTCCCTCTGCCTGTGTCTCTGCCTCTCTCTCTCTCTCTCATGTTCTGTGTCTCTCATGAATAAATAAATAAAACTAAAAAAATAAGTTTGGGGTCATTTTCTATATACCAAAGCTCCTGGAGCAGCATTGTAGCCAGTCGCCTTGTCTGAGGCAGCTAGACTGCAGTTCATGTGTTCAGTCTGAAGCTACTGGCACAATCCCAGGTCAAGGGCCTGGAAGGGAACTAGGTCTGGTGTTAGCACAATTGTTTTGCATCCAGTCCTTCCACAGGGCTGTGGGGCACCTGGGGCATCTGGGTGACCAGGCTGTATGTACACTGCAGTAGTGTGGTCACTCAGGAACATGCATATAGGTCCATAGCATGTAAAGAAGCAGTAATGACTGTGTATGTACAGCCTGATATCCAAGACATGACAAAGGTCAGGGTGCTCTGATATGCCCCGCCCTCTTTCCAGGAGGAATCTACACTAATTGGACTGGTCAGATTCCAGGTTGCTGATTTGTTGCACCCTAAAGATCAGGACATGGGTGTGACCCCCTCTCCTTATTGTTTGGGATTCTGTTGCCCTCTCCTCTCTTACAGCAGGAATACTAAGACACTCTCTTTTTTGACTTCCAGGTATGCTCAAAGGGGCTAAGACTGGAAACCTGGCTTGAAGATGAAGAGGTAGAAGGCCTCTTAGGCCCCCACTTGAGCCCACTGGTCTAGCTCGACATTCTAGAATGTTACTTTGGGGGTCAGTGTCCAGGTCAGCTGGCAATAAAATATTACACTAATTTTTGCCTTGCATTGTTTCTTATGTACATATCTTCCTACAGACCTCACTGGGAAAGAAGTCTACGGCTGGCCTAGATTCAGATGTCCCTGCATTCCTTGGCCATTTTGTCATCTTGATGTCATTGAATAACACCCAAATCTTTATTCCTTTATTTGACACGTGTTTACTGAGCACATACTATGCAGCTGGCACTAGGAATAATACATCAGAGAATCGAGAAGATTGATGACCTCATTCTGGAAGGAGAGGAAAGGCACTCAGAGGCAAAAGCCACACCTAAACCATACAGAATGTCATAAAGTGAAAACTACTGGTAGGTGTGAATAACACCTGCCTGAGCAAATGCCAGGGGCAGGAGAGCACCGACTCCAGAGACCGTGGCTGCCTGCCACCAGCCAGGGTGACAGCGGCCAGAGCAGTCTGGAGACCCACAGGAACCCACCTATAGTCTGAAGAAGTGACGGTCACAAGAAGTAGTCAATTCTGCATTGGATTTGAAGGTAAAAGCAACATGATTTTTTTTTGTCAGGTTGGGTGTGACGTAGGAGAGAAAAAGTCTTTGAGCCTTGCAACAGGCTGAAATGAAATGAAATGTGGGAAACTGCAGGAGGTATAATTTGGAATTCCCTTGAGCTTCCTAATAAATATGGTAATTATTATTTACATGAGTACTGTTGGGAATTAGAACTGGGCTCTGACCCTTATAATGGAAGAAGCACAGTTAAATTATTTTACCCCCTTGACCCTCAGTTTCCTCATCTGGACAATTGGAATCATGGTAACCACCTTACAGGTTTGGTGTATGGATCTGCCATACTTAGGTTAGGTACCTTGCATGATGCCTGATGCATAGCAAGTGCTCAATTGATGTTAGCTGAACGTGTGCTTGAATGAGTGATACCAATGGACATGGTTAGTAAAGTCCAGAATTATGTACACTGCATGTTCACTCATTCATTTTTTTAGTATGCATTCATAAACATAGGGAATTTGCAGACAGCTTTGATTCCTAGTTCATCCAATATTCCACCCAAAGGTGCATCACTCTGATGGTAGATTTTAAATCTGTAAGGAAATGGAAAACTGATTGTTGGGTCTCTTGCCCTATCTAATTTGGCAGTGGGCCATGAAGACAAGGAAAAAAAATGTTCTTATTTCTTCTCCAGTGCTCCAGACAGACAAGGCAGGTTGTTGGAATAAACTGTTTAAACTCTTCTTTCCATTTGCATCCAGGGGAGTTCGCAGCTGGCCCAGTTTGTTACCAAGTAATGAGATGGATTAAATGACCTATTCAAACATAATAGTTACTTCCCTGATGGTGAGAGCCCCGTCTTAGTTTTGTCTTGAATCCTACGTAACAGCAAACCTGTGTGGGTAGAGCAGGTGCTTAACACATAAGCTGGTGGAATTTTGATTATTCAGCAAGTTTGTATTTGAGAACAATGCCAATCCTCAAGTCATGACTCACAACACACCCTCCAGGTGGTGGAGGTGATGATGCTGTTGATGCTTATGGACATGAAGGGGGCACCTACTATGCATCAGACCCCCCAGGAGACCTGATGAACTCACCTCTTATCTGCTCAGCAATCCAATGGAGTATGATTATCCCTATTTTAAGATGAAGACCTCGAGGCCATGTGAGTGAGATGATTTGTCCAAGGTCCCACCACTGCTATGAAGAAAAATTTGGATTTGAATCCGTATCTGCCCAACACTTATCACACCATGAAAAGAAAAGCCTTATTCCCACTTGAAAAAATATTTCCCCATAAGCCATCTTAGCACAGTAGAACCTGATTCAAATTCCATGATCCTCAGCTGGCAAGTCTAGTTTTAATTCAGTTCAATTCACTGTTTGAGCAACCAGAGGGTATCAGATGCTGTTCTACACACTGTGAAGAGACAAAGAAGACCCACCCGCCATGGCTGTCCTGTTGTCTAGACCAGCGGGGGCCCTGGAATTGTCCTGAGTCTGCGGGTGCTTTGTCAGCTCCATGCAAAGATGCCAGTGGTGTCCCAAACTCCACTTCAGCATTCTGCTGAAGTGTTTTGATATTTGGGGAAAGTGGAGAGGGGGTGGAGGATCAAAGGAAGGGAGAAATGGAGGAAAATGTGAGTTACCTCTACCAGGGAATTTCTGCCCAATTTAAAACAAAGCCTTAGAAAGAATGGAACCAGCATGGTGAAAGCTCAGAGAACAGCTTGTGGAGAAATGGAGAAGACAGTATTTGGGGATTTGAGACATATTCCAGAGACAACTAGACTTCTATAATGAGGACTCTGCCTATTTTAAGAATTTCTTTGCAATCAAGTATTATAGAGGGAAAAAAGAGGGGTCAGATGCATTATGGGAAAAGCACTTTGTATTAGAAAAATAATGGTGTTCCTATCCTTTCAACAGATCTTTAAGTATAATTTGTCCCTTTGCTTAATTAATTGCAGATTGAAGAGAACTTACTCTGGGATGAGACTTTGTTCTATTGACACTACCATCTGATGAAACAGAGATTATTTTAGACTATTTCAGAAAATGTCTTTTGCATATAGATTCTGATTACATAGATATTAAAATAAGTATGGATGATCTGGCTATATCTTTCCTTCCCCCAAATTTCACCCTTGTTAATCTTCAATCAATTGTTTTGTGTCTGTACCTGCTAGCGCAAAGTTCCATTTCAGAGTAAAATTATGTTGTGTGAGAAAAAAGCCGTTTTTAGATATTATGAGAAAACATAAAAAAAAGAAAGAGCATGGGTATGAAAATAATTCCCCCAATGGAATCACCATGATTGGTTTTCGTCAATGGTTCATAACGAGACCAGAAAGAAAGGAAATATTCAAAGGCATCTATGTGAGTGGATTTAATCAAATAAGATCACAGACTGCTGGAGGTAGAAAGATCTCAGAAATAACCTAGCCTTATTCTGTGTTTGTGAAGATGAACCAATTAAGTAAGGCTGTGACTAGTGGGGAAATCTTGGGCTTTGGGAAGAGTATACCTTCGTCTATCTAATCTCTGTCCCTGACCTTCCCTGAGAGTCAAAATGCTCAGGTCTCCATCTCCTCATCTGCAGAATGAGGATGCAGGACAGAGTGATCTCCCTCTAGCTGTCACTTTTCTGACCACCTGATTTCAGTGGGTCACCCACTGTTCCCCATTCAGAGCACTTATCACAAGTGTAGTTTCCATCTTGACATGCGACCTTATTGGTGTAAGATTTGTTTTCCCTAGAGGAGGAGCAGAGACTGTAGCTGCTGGAGACTGGGGCCATCCCCCTGGAGCTCCTTAGTGCCTAACAGAGAGGGATCCAATGATTTGCTGAATGGATGAATGAATAAAGGACTGAAACAGACTCCGATCATCGTGGAGGTAAACATTATAACATGGATTTCCTGAATACCAGTTACAGGAGAAAAAAAAAAACAAGATTTGGACTCCTATGGAATTCAGTTATTAAAATGGATGTAGATTTCATTTTTTAAAAAAAATAATTGGTTTTCTGGACCTGACATGTAAAAATTAAGTAATTTAACACACTTTCAAACTTTTAGCTGAGAAACTTGACACTTCTCATGAGTACAGGAAAAGAATGCCCTATATATGAAGCTCTCCCCACCTCCACTTCCTTAAAATTTTCTAGATACTAGCTATAGGCTTTTCTTTTTTTTTCTTTTTTTTTTTGCCTGTATGCTAAAACTAGTTATCCAAAACGAGTTTTCCTGAAACAACTACATCTCAGAGCATATCAGTCCAGAATAATATATCAGATATAATGTACGCAGATGGCTTAAGTGGCACATGTTAAACTCATGTTAAAAAAATTTTTTTTAAACAGATTAACATGGAAAGCCTTATCACAAACTCATGGCTACAACAATGATGAGTCATTTGTTCATCTACCCAGCTAACATTTATTGATCACCTATGGTCCCAGGGCTCTGGGAAAACAAGCTGGTGGGGGTGATGAATGAGTATTTGGAAGAGGTCACCATACCATAAGGAAGCCCGAGCTCTGGGGGCCCAGCAGAGGGGAACCTCATGCCGGAAGGGCATGTTGTCGAGGTGGGTTCTCCAGTATGAGTGGGAGGATCCAGGGAGGGAGGAAGAGGCCATGGTGTGGGTTGGGGAACAGGAAAAGTGATCCTTTGGAATGTAGGACAAGAGCAGGAGAACGTGGCTGTCCCAGATGCTGGAGCACAAACATGAAACAGACAAACTGTCATGCAGCCCACTCTCCAGGGTGTCAAGGACAAGTAGACAATTTCATCATGAAATGGACGCTTTCACAGGGAGGTCAGAGTCTGGGCTGGGCTCTGGAACGTGATGAGAAGTCATGGTCTTACACAGACCGAAGCTCAAATGATCAGTTATATGGGCCACAGAAGGCTTACCACTGGACCTGGCAAGACCAGGTGTGAGCACACGAAGTGATGATTCTCAGGGGGGAAAGGGTTTCACGATTTCATTTAAAGCCTCCAGTGGCTTAGAAGCTGAATGAGCTTTGGCTTCAATTTCTATATCTGTGAAATGGCAACAACATTAGCCTTTGGTAGATACTGCCCAAAATGCTAATTCCAACTACTCCCCACCAACCCAATCCTAACAGCCCAAAGTTGTGGCCTCTTCGTCCTCCATTCTCAGAAATGTGTCCTAACTCTTATTTCAGGAAATGTGTCTTCCTCAGAAAAGGTACTATTTTAATTGAGAGATTATCCAGCACTACTTCCAGCTGTGAAGAAATAGTGCCATTCACTCCTTTGGAATCATGGAGACAATTCTTCTCTCCTTGCTCCCCACCCCCTCATCCAGTGTTGTCAAGACTTGCTGATTTAGCAGGTCCCCGGACCTACGCAGTGGATACCAGGAGATGCAGGCAAGGAAGAAAGAGAGGCAGGCACCATTTCAGCCCTTTGGAAAGATGAATCTGTCACAAGCAAACAAGAAGATGTGTAGGACTAAACACAGCCAAGGCCCTGATTTTTCCAGTGCTGCTCAGATCACTGTAGCCTCAAGCAAACCAGAACCTCCTTAAAGATAGGAACAGTAATCAAGAGTGGGATTCAGCCTAATGAATGGAGAGAGCCTGAGAACGCAAGAGAATACCCCCTTCCACGTCTGCTCCCTGGAAGGAAGTTTATGCACAGGGCAGGGGCATGGAAAACAGGCTGAAGATGCTCTGGACAGCCTACTGGACAGAGCTTCAAGCTGCTACATCCTCAGGTCCCCTCTCCCCTGTAAGATGGGGGGAAAGCATAGAATCCTCTTCACAGACACATCGTGAGGAGTAAAGAGAGAATTCACGAAAAAGGCCTGAGTTAGAATCGCTGTTCCAGCCACATGTTAGCTATTGCAGTGGTCTGAGCTTTGACAGAGCGGTGAAGAGGGAAAGACCCAGGGTCTGCAGTTAGATTGGCATGACTTCCAAGTCCAACTTACTGGTTATGTGAATGGTCCCAAGAAGGCAATTGTTTGTTTTGGAGGAAGATTGGCTTGGGGAGCAGATGCAACCAGCATTTATTAAATGCCTACCATGTGTAAGACTCCCTGCTTGCGGCCTATGTGAGTTCTGTTATTTAAAATCTACCACACTGACATTGTTTTCTTTGTTACTATCACCTTCATGACCTATCACTAAAACCGAGTCTCAAAGAGGTGATGAGGCTTGCCTGAGGACACACCATGTGGAGCTAAAGAGAAGACATTTGAACCAGATCTGTGTGCCATATTGGTTCTGTTACAACCCAGACCCAAGCCCTCTGGCTCCACTAATTCTCACAGTTGACTCCTTCACATCTTAAGGGGCCTCCCTGATTGCTCCACCTAGGTGAGATTTCCCTGTCATTCTTCCTCATGGCCCCATCTCCTCTCCTTCAAAGAACTGGTACAACTTGCAGTTCTACATGTCTTTGTTCACATAATAGCAATAACACAAAACTGTTATCTATTGAAGACACTATCCCGATACTCTTCTAAACACTTTTATTGTACTATCTCATTATAGCTCATGTCAGCCTTATGAAGTCAGCAATGGACATATGCTACTTTCAGTCCATAAAAGCGCTGTGAGGGCAGCCTGGGTGGCTCAGCAGTATAGTGCCACCTTTGGCTCAGGGTGTGATCCTGGGGTCCTGGGATTGAGTCCCATGTCAGGCTCCCTGCATGGAGCCTGCTTCTCCCTCTGCCTGTGTCTCTGCCTCTCCCTCTCTCCGTGTGTGTGTGTGTGTGTGTGTGTGTGTGTGTCTCATGAATAAATAAATAAAATCTTTACAAAAAAAAAAACAGTGCTTCAAGAGGGATGTTCATGTTGTCAGTTCATAGGTAAAACAGAACTGGGGCACAAGGAGTAGAAGTGACTTACTTAAGGTCATAGAGCTAGCAAGTAGCACATCTGTCTCCTACACTAGACTCTATACTTTTCGAAGGCAGGATCCCTGTTCCAAAGCCTGAAACTGTAACTGACACGTGATTGTATATACTCAATAAACACTGATCAATAAAGAGATAAAGGAAAAGGAACACGAAAGTGTTATGAACTGGTGGGGAGATGTGTTCTCAGAAACAGCTGCTCTATCTCTGGCCACACTGATTTACCAAGAGCTTGTTGAGTGTCCAGGCACTGGCTTGGCTGTGATAGTCTGGGGAGCATCGTGTGTGTGTGTATGTGTGCGTATGTGCATGTGATGCTCTGATAGACTGAGGCTATGGAGTGTTGGTTGGATCTGTTTTAGTCCTCCACCAGGATGTTCTGGTGGGGGGATGAGAACGTGAACCATATCTCCTTTGCAGCCCCCACTGGGAGAGGCCAGCCACAGAAGAGCTTTTGGGCTGTGGGTACAAAGAAGAGCAAAGGAAAGGAAGGGATGTGGGTCAACAGAGTCAGAGGGGAGGGTGGGACATGGGTTAAGAGAGTCAGAGGGGAGGATGGGACACGGGTTAAGAGAGTCAGAGGGGAGGATGGGACACGGGTTAACAGAGTCGGAGTCAGAGGGGAGGATGGGACACAGGTTAACATCAAAGTCAGAGGGGAGGATGGGACACAGGTTAACAGAGTCAGAGTCAGAGGGGAGGGTGGGACATGGGTTAACAGAGTCAGAGGGGAGGATGGGACACAGGTTAACAGAGTCAGAGTCAGAGGGGAGGATGGGACACAGGTTAACAATTAGAGTCAGAGGAGAGGATGAGACACGGGTTAACAGCCAGAGTCAGAGGGGAGGATGGGACATGGGTTAACAGTCAGAGTCAGAGGGATGTTTGCGGCAAAAGGAAGCCATTGTAGGTTATGGAGCATCCATTCAATGAATTCATGTACATTCCCCCAAACCCATAGATCATTGCAGCTGGAGTGAGAAGACTCCACTAAAAGTAGGCAGGGCCAAATCACACAGGTCATAGAGCTAGCAAGGATGGGACCCTGCATCCTTGATGTATATCCGTGTGACTGTATAAAGGATTTTGGTCTTCGTCAGAACCAACAGCAGTGGAGACCACTGCCAGGTTTTCAGCCAGAAAGAAATGACCAGACTCACATGGGTAAAGATCAGCCTGGGCAGCAGAGCAGGTGAGGGATGGGTTCAAGGCTAGAGGGCAGGAGGCTTCTGTGGAGAGTGCAGGGTAGGGATGGATGGAGAAGCGGGGGACTCTGGGGACATTCGGGAGAGGACATCCACATGGAACTGCTCAGAGAGTCATTGTGTGGGGCTGAAGGAGAGGGCAGTGGCCTCTGGGCCTCTGGAATAATGGAGAGGACACTCTATGAGAGAGAACACTGAAGGAGGAGAAGATTCTGGGCATTGGGGGCGGGGGGGAAGAAGAGTAAAATAAAAGCTATTTTGAAAAGACAGATAACTTTTTTATGAAAGGCAAAGAAGCAAGTGCAGCATACGACCACATTAATCTTTTAATCAGAGCCGTGTTTGTCATAAGGGCTCTTGGGCTAATTCGAGGGGCCTGTTACGAGAGCCAACTTGACGTCTTGCAGAAACTACTCAGTGAGTTAACTGCTCTGCATGCAGCCCCAGATCCTCAGCCAATTTTTAAAGATCTGCTTGGAAGCAACTTCTCCAGCATCGAGCAGCTACTTGGACCTGACTTGAAGTAAATTGTCCTCATGCCATTAAAACCTGACAGCTTCTTCAGCAGAGGTGGCATCATTTCTTTGGAGTGTAATGTTCTATTCCGCTCTGTAGTTCAGGAAATCTAGAAAATAAATCACCAGTGAAAGCAGTAATTTCTGTAGATTTTTTTTTCTTCGCCCACTTTATGGAGCCTGTTTGATTTGACGAGAAGCCTAATTTTCTATCAAGGGGCACATGCACTTACTATAGCGATGACCATTCATTCACCAAGCCCCCACCGTGTGCCAGGCCATTTATGAACGTGATATTGGTTCATCGACCTCAATGTGTCTGTAAGGCAGGTCAATACTTACAATTAAGGAAACTGAGGCATATAGAAGTTAAGCCTGTGGTCTTGACTTCTCAGAAATGAAAAGACCCTTTAATGATAGAAAAGAAAGAGAAGTTGTCACTTGTTTTTTTGTTTTTAAGGTCTTATTTATTTATTCATGAGAGACACAGAGAGAGAGAGAGAGGCAGAGACACAGGCAGAGGGAGAAGCAGGCTCCATGCAGGGAGTCCGATGTGGGACTCGATCCTGGGACTCCAGGACCACACCCTGAGCTGAAGGCAGGCACCTTTAACTGCTGAGCCACCCAGGGATCCCAAGTTGTCGCTTGTTAAAGGAGTTGGCAGGTTGAGCTCCAAGGTCTGCACCCATGGTCTTCCCACCACGCCTCTGAGGTATGAGCCCAAAGCAAAACAGTCAGAGCAAAACCACACAGAGCCTTAGGATCAGAGCAGGCAAGGAGCTCCCCTGCGCATGGCTTAGTTAAGCAAACAAACCCTGCTGTGCGCTTGGCTTCAAATTTGTTCATGCTCGAGTAACTGAGCCTGTCTGTAAAATTCAGTCTCCCAAACTAGTTCTCTCCCAAACTTTTCTCATGGTTTGCAGACTTTCAAAGACAGAAGGTGGAAGGAAACCGCTTTCATTCCCTGAGCAACTCCTGTGTGCTTGAAGGGATGTTTGATGCACAAGTTAGCGGCCCCATTTCACAGATGGGGCAATGGAGGCTCAGAGGAAGGACGCGGATCTTGGCCATGTCACACATCCAAGCTAGTCAGGGAGGAGGTAGGAAGTCATTTCCAGTCCACTAAGTCCTTCGTTGGTGGTTGAGAATATTGGTAGAGCTTTGTTTTGTCCATAAGACCCAAAAAAAAAAAACCAAAAAAAAAAAAACAAAACAAAAACAACAACAGAAAGCCGAACAGTGGATCTCAGTGACTTTTATGTTAGTGGATGGACCTCTCGATTTTGCTGACTTAATCAGCTTTTTTCTTTTATTCCTGGACAGACAGACACATTTTTGATTTGCTCTCAGCCCCCAAGGGAGAACAGGGTCTCAGGACCCCTACTGAACCCTGAGATCAATTAGCCAAAACTTGTTTACAGAGCTGAGATGATTCTATTTAAGGAACGTTGATGATGTGCATAGTATGTGCCCGGTCCTGTTTTAAGCACATTCAAATATTCGCTAACTCCATCCTCTTAATACTCTGATGAGGTAGGCGCCACGGTAATCCAGTTTCTACGATGGAGAAAACAAGCACAGAGACATCAGGCAGCTCAAAGTCACACAGCCAGAGAGAAGCTGGCCCTGTAGACCACGTCTGTAACCGCTATACCCAGCACCTCTCCGCTTGAACCGAAGCCAAGTATTTCTTGCCAGAAGTGTGGGGCAGTGGCTTCTGTGCCACCCTTCCTTTTCCTCTGCGAGCCTTGCCATATACTTGGTTCACACTCAGATGCTCAAAACATTTGCTTCTACTGCATCCACCCTAATGGGGTAAAGGAAGAGACATCCCTACCCTCTCTCTCCTTATTTTATTCCTTTACAGATTCTTTGTGAAGGTCGGTAGTATTAGAGATGATAACGGCAGGTGTCACCCCTGATGGGGGCCTCTCCAATGTCCCCCGGTCCCTATTCCTTACTGAGGAACTCCACTTTTGTACGTGGGTAAAACACACTATATTTACCAGCTCGGTCCTGGGCAAATAAGGGCGGCTGTGTGTGAGACAGTTCTGGCCAAGGATACGTAAGCAAGAGCCATGACGTGGGGCTTCTAATGCAACTGAACAGCAAATGATCATATTGCTTTTTCCTCCTTGGAAGGAGGGCAGAAGCCCAGGGAGGGGTGGTGACATCCCATCCTGACACCCTAAGGTGGGTGATGCAGAAAAATGGAAGGCGCCCGGCACGCTGATCATAGCTCCTAGCTGTCACATCAGTCTTGGGCGGCAGATCTCAGACTCCACGTGGGGAGAGAACAGGGCACGTCTCTTTGGTTAAGCGCTGGCAGCTGGGCCTTCTGTTTTGTGCCCCGTAAACCTCTTCTAATCTGCGCCACCCAGGACCGTAGCCACTACCCACTTGGGGCTGATGAGCCCTTGATTTGGGGCTAGTATTTGTGAAGAACTGGTGCTAATGGTATTCCATTTTAAATGAATTTGAATCTTAAAAATGGAAGCGACACAAGGTCTTCTTCCACGAAATGCATCTTTATAGTTTTGGCAGGACGGCATCTTACTTTCACCCTTTTGCATCTGGATTGGGTAGGGCTGGAGACGCAACATATACACCAGATTTCAAAAACTTAGCAGAAAGGGATTGTAAAATACCTCGTTAATATTATAAATGTATTGGGGATCCCTGGGTGGCTCAGAGGTTTAGGGTCTGCCTTTGGCCCAGGGCGTGATCCTGGAGTCCCAGGATCCAGTCCCACGTTGGGCTCCCTGCGTGGAGCCTGCTTCTCCCTCTGCCTCTCTTTCTGCATCTCTCTGTGTCTCTCATGAATAAATAAATAAAATCTTAAAAAAAAATCATAAAGGTATCGATAACATGCTGAAATATTAATCTGGATTTAGGGGGCTAAATAAACTACCTTATTAACATGAACTTTGCAGATCTCCTTTCACCTTGTTAATGTGGCTGCTAGAAAATTTAAAATCGCCCATGTGGCCCTCCTTGTATTTCTGTGTAACTTTATGTCTCCACCACCCATTGTCCTCATCAGGTGCCAGACGCTGTGTGGAGCACTTTACATACATTTACCTCACAGTGATCTTAAAAGAACGGTTTGTGGGGAGTGATGCTGTCTTTGTTTTATAAGTGGGTGGACAGAGGCCAAAGGAGGCAGCTTTATACAAAGCCCTCCGTTGGTTAGGTGTTGGCCCACGGCTGTGTTTGCTCCCTCAACTGGTGGCCTCAACCATCACAGGCTCCAGGGCAACTTGCGGTGTAGACCTGTGCACAGGCCACTGTGGTTCGTACGTCTAAGCTGCTGTAGCTTTGCGGGGCTGCTACCAGCAAGTGTGGCTAGGAAACCTGGAGAGAACGGATTCTCAGGCTACGATTTGCCAGAGGAAGCTGGAACGTCCCCGCCCCCCGGGCCACCACCTACCAGCTGCCATCCCGGCTGGCTCCAGTGAATCGAGATTGCCCGCGTGTACCTGGCATCCTTCCCTCCTCTCCCATGAGCAGCAAGCAAAGGATTTTGAGGTGTAAACCCAGCCGGTTCAAATCCACACGGTAGTGATGAAGGTTGTGTGCGGGGAAGCCAGGGCCATGCTAGACAGAACCCAAAGAATAAAGTCCATAGAGCCACTTCGGGGGGAAGCCCACGGGTTCCGGATGACAGCTCACTTCTGTTTTGAGTTGTTTTCTCATGCAATTCAGCAGACATGAGTACAGAACCTCAACTTCATGTCCCTTCTTCTTCCCACAGCCATTTTTTGTTAAGATCAGCTCTTCATTTTTTAAACTACAGAAAAGCCCAAGCAAATACAGGCATTTTATTTTATTTTATTTTTATTTATTTATTTATTTTTTAATACGGGCATTTTAAAGTGTGGCCTGGATGCGTTCACTTTGCAGTGGCTTCGACAAATGTCATCACCCCCTTGAGGGGCTGACGGGACACTAACTTGATACTTCCAAAAATGCTTTGTTTGATCCCTGTGCCGAACCCAGACAGGTGCGGGTTTATCGTAAAGTCTTCCGCCTAATGTGGCTCGAATTGTTTTGTGGGCAACTCTGTGCACGCTGACAAGAAAGAGTGGGTTAGGAGATGGACATGGATCTTTTTACTGCTGTGGCAATAATATTTTACATTTCAACGGCGGCTTTCAAATCACAGCATCTTACAGAGCACCAGAGGTTGTGATAATTTGATGCATTGTTGAAATATAGCAAGTGCGTTGGCAGCCCAACATCACATATCACCTTTTAGTCCAGAAAGCCAGGGATAGAAGGCTGCTGCCGCACAGAGGGAAACAATAAAACACACTTCTGTGATGGTTATGCCCCAGAACTCAGAGCACTTTTCAGGGTTTTTCTCTGCAAATCTTTATTGTTCTCATCAAATCTCAATAAAACAGGATGAGAACAACAACTAGCAGCTACTCCTTTACAAGCTCAGAAATAGAGACAGAGACAGAGTTGGATTTTTGGAAGGATTACAAAGCCAGGCAGCGATGGGGTCAATCAATTACAAAGCCAACCAGTGGTGGTGACCAGGCCCGTCTGTACCCCCTTGACTGGTCATGACGCGCTGACCCTGGACATGACAAGTCTTATTTTCCATGACTGTTGCCTCGAGTGCTCATCTTTGAAACGGAGAGAGGCCTAGCATAGAGAAACACCCCTCGTGTGAGCTTTCCTATTCCCTTGTGCTCTCCTCCCACATCCTATGTCCTTCCTTCCTCTTCCTTCCATCTTCTTCCTCCTTCCCTCCCTCCCTCCCTCCCTCCCTCCCTCCCTCCCTCCCTCCCTCCCTCCCTCCCTCCCTCCCTCCCATTTCTCCCTTCCTTTTCCTCTTTTTATTTACGTTCCCTGTTTCAGTCTCTTTCACCTAAGGAAATGCTTCGCTCTCCTCTTTCCCGGGAAGGAGTTAAATCCTGTGTGTGATTCCCTTTTGGTGCCTCCAGCTCCGACCCCAGGGCTTAGGAGCCTGGTTCAACAGCAACTTTGGGGGGATGCACTTCCGCACTTGGCCACCAGGGGGCGGGTGCGCGATGCTGTGGTTTTATCAGCGGCTGCAAGGCCCAGCCCGCAGGGCTCGCTGCCTGCGGAGGGGAGAGTGTGCGACAAGGCCTGGGGTCTCCATCTCCCCAACAGCCAGAGGAGGGAACTGACTTTGGGGGAACATGGGCACAGACACAGATAACTGTCCTCAGGATGCGAGTGACTGAGCTGAAAGGTCCCATTCCATTTATCCTTAGACATGGGTGCAGAGTGTGTGTGCATGTGTGTGTGCGTGTGCGTGTGTGTGTCCAGTTCTCCTCTTACTACCTTCGAGTCACTTAAATGTTCTGGGCAACTGTGTCTTCACCTCTAAAACCCTGTGACTGGTGGGCTAGCTGCTCCCTGTGGCTCCTGCCAGCTGAGTATTTCTGCACCCTGAAGGCCGGAGGGGGGGGCGGGTGGAGGGAGTACAGCAGGGGGGAGCCACCAGCGCACTCGCTGGTCCTCCAGGAAGGCATTCCTGATTTATGGCTGGCCTTTGGACTTTGCGAGCCTCCCAACTTTGGGGACCTCCTCCCCCTGTCTTAAGCCTCTTTTAGTCTACTCAGGGTTTGAAAATGCGTTTCCGTCTGGAGCCAGGCATCAGAGCAAACATTCTTGGTGCCTTTCTCCCTGACACATAAATGACTGATTTCTAGGTAAGGCTGTGCCATCTTTTGGTGCTTGTCTTACATGACAAACTCATTTGTCTCAGGTAGCTGGCAAGTGGTGCTGTCAGAGGCTGTGTTTTGGGAGAATGGACTGGAGCAGGTGTCAAAGGCTTGCTGCTCACCACCACTCCCGGCGAGGGCTGTGGAGGCAGAGGGGTCCGCAGAAGACCGGCCCCCAGGGTGTGCTGTGTGCACAGGAGCTGCGACAGGGCTGGTGGGGTGGGGAGGAGGGAGAGTCAAAAGCTGTCAGCGCGGTCACTTAGTAGTCATGATGAGCCTTCTGCTTCTGCTTTGCCATCATGTTGGGAGGTTTGGATTTCTTCTCCCGGTGCCCAGAGACAACAGGTACCTGACTCAAGATCACACAGCTCGTAAGCAGGAGAAACTGAGGCCTCTCTGGCTCTTGGTCCAGATTTCAACTTCCCCACCCATGGCACTGCAGGTTCTTGGGGGATCTGGAATAGGGCTCACCTTTTTTAAACCAAAGGAATAGGATGCTTGTAGTATGAACAACTAACTGGTGACAAACATGACAACCCTCCGCTGTTGTGTATCCTCTGATGCATGTGGGTGCTGTGGCAATGTCTGAGAGGCTATGAGGTACTTGTCTACACCAACAGGAGCGTGGGGGCAGGTGGGAGCTAGCTGGAGGTTCCGATAGACAGCCATGGTGGTGGGTGGTGGGAACTAGTGGGGCTTGCTGTGGAACCGCAGGCAGGGCAGCTCCTGAGATGACGTGGGGATGGTGACACTTGATGAGGTTGGTTTTAGAAGTGCCCCTCTCTATCTCTGGGGCTGGGAGGTGAATCCCGGACGTACAAGCGCCAGGAGAAAAGGAGACCAGAGTTTCTTAGTACAGCTGAGGGCCTCCACTCCAGGTCAGAGGCAAAGTATGCAGATGGAAGAGGTGGCCCCCAGTGCCCCAGCCTGGAGTGGCTTTGTGGAAGTCTGTTTTGTTCACGGCTCATCCCCTGTACCCAGAGCAGTCCCTGCATTTGACGTGTCCTCAGCAAATACTGGTGTGTGCCTGGAGAGACCCCTGGCCTGAAAGTCAGAAGACCCGAGTTTGAGTACTATCTGCAACTGCTTGCAAAATAATCAGAACCTCTCCCAACATCAGACCCTCTTATCATCAAAGGGATCTGGATCTGAGGGTTAGTGCCCTCAGGAGCGGCCGTCTCATGAAGGCCTACAGGGTCTGCGGCAAGGTGCAGAGGGGCCAGGCTCCACAGCCAGCAGCTCGGCCAGGTTGGTGGGTGGAAACAATTTCCTGAGCATCTCACAGAGACATTCGTCTCCTTCCTCCCTGGAGGAGCCCATGTGGGTACTCATGGTGCTGGGCACCTGCTTTCTTGGAAGGTTCTGAGAGAAGGAGGGTCTGGAGCAGAAGATTCAGTGCCTTGGCTGTCAGCTTCCTGGTGTACAGCCCTCCTCCCCAGCTGCCGGCGAGACTTCTCTGCCAACCCTGCTGCTGGAGGAGGGCTGGAGCCCGTCACCAGTGTCACACACTGATACCTGGGAGGGGAAAACTGGGGAGGGAGGGAGGACGCCCTAGGGTCTATGAGTCTAGGATGCCTTACCGACACTGGTGGGACTTAGGCAAAGTATCCAACTGCTCTGAGCCTCAGTTTCCTCATTTGCAAGTGGTGATAAATAGTATCCCAGCAACCTGTAGGTTGCTGGGAAAACTGAAAACAGTGAATGAAAGAGCCTGGCACTTCGTGCTTAATGAAAACAGCGATTACTCAAAGGGCGGCCTGTTACTGGGGCAGAGGGGCTGAGTGGAAAGGAGACTGTAAGACCAAGTGGGGAGGGAGCAGTGGAGTGTCCAGTATCTGGTCCCCTCACTCTCCTCCCCTGGGGCTCACTGACATCCCAGAACTCCCCTTCTCCCTTCCTCCTTCACATGTGGCCATCAGGGCCTCATGCCCTGGAATGTAGGCCCTGTGATGCAGGAACATAAGCTAGAGGTGTGTGCCTTCCATTCCGATGCTATAGGAGAAAACACCGGCCCACGAATCCTTCCAACTGCCCTCCAGGGCTGCTGGCATGTGCCTGGTTTTGGAAATGTGGTCTCTGAAGCTCACATTAGTGAATTAGCCAAGGTCCCACAGAGTCAGAGGTGGCGGGGGGGGGGGGGGGGGGGATGGGGGATGCTGCAATTATCCATGTTGCTGCCCTGGGAGCCCCACTCTGGGCCCTGGGGGCAGAAACTGAGCCCTGGGGTCCCAGGTCCTTCACTCAGCATGTCCTGCAGTGAGGGTGTTTGCTAAGTGCTCTTGGGAGATGCAGCTGAGGGGAAGGAGAGATTTGGGAAGACCAGGAGAAGAGCCATAAGCACTTACCATGTGCTGGAGACTGTGGGGACTTCATTATGAGCTGCCCTCATGGCTCTGTTATGAAATCGGTTGCATTCTCGTCTCTACACAGACAGGGAGACTGAGGCACAGAAGCGTCATAGCTAGTGAGCAGCCGAGCCATAATTGCAAATCCAGGCCGCGGGGTCCCAGAGGCCACACACTTAACCTATCATTTGACTGCCTCTTGAGAGTTCAGGCCGAAGAGAGCCATGAAGAAGATTCTTACTGGGAACTCTGGAATGGCACTTAGCTGGGAGCCTCAGCAGTCTGGGGTGGGGGAGGGAGATGGGGTGTTTGTGCTCAAGGGCAGTGGGTCCTGGGGGCTGGGACTTAGAGCCAGGTTGGTGCTCCTTGGTTTCCACTCTCAGCATCTCTGGCTGTGGAGGACTTCCTGCGCTTGGGAGGAAGGGTCTGCTCCAGGCTGTTGGCCTTCCCCTGGTTTGTTCCTTCAGAAAACATCTCTGGTGCCCTCACGCCTGTCCCAAAGTCACCAGGCCCCCCCAGCCCCTAGCTCTGCCCCTGAGATGCTCCTGGTGTGATGAACCTACAGAATTACACCTGTCTGTGAACCGGGAGGGACTTGGCGCAGGGGTGGGGAGGGGGAGCATGCTGCACTGACCGCTTTGCAGGGGAAGTCTTGGAAAGCTGTGGGAGTGCGGTGGGTGGGGTGCGGGGAAGGTGACATTGGGGCCCGGACTTGAGATGGGGGTTTGGAGGCAGCGAGGCAGGACAGGCTCAGAGTCCTTGGCCTGCTGGGGGATGGGGCGGGCATGGGGGGCATTTACTCCACGCGCGCAGGGGAAGGGGGTCAGGGGCGGAGGCTATGGCTCGCACGTGCCCCTGGGGGACTCTCCCCACGAGGGGCCAGGCTCGGGCCAGGCTGTCTTCCTCCCTGGGCGCAGCGGTTGTGGGTTGTGGGAGGGGAGGGAGGCACGCAGGTGACAAAGCCGCCCTGAAGGGCACGCGCCGTCGCGCGACGGTCCCGCACCTGGGCGCGCCCCCCCCCCCCCCGAGCTCGGTGCGCGCAGCGGGGATGGGTTAGGGGGGTCCCGGGGGCCGTGTGGGGCGAGCCCCGGGCCCCCTTCCCGACCTCTCCCCGGGCACCCCCGCGAGCGACCTTGGGCGGGCCGCGCGCCCGCTCCCCCCGGGCCTCAGTTTCCCGATAGCGCCCCGGGGGGGGCGGGGCGGGGCGCGCGGACCGCGGGCGGCGCCAGGACGCCCTTGGCGGGGCCCCCCGAGGCGGGGGCGGGGCGGGGGCGGGGCGGGGCGCGCAGGCGCAGGCGCGGCGGGCGGGGCGCGGGCCGGGCTCGGGGAGAGCGCGGGGCGGCGCGCGGCGAGCGGGTGGCGGCGGAGCGGGGCTCGCCCGGGAGCGCTGCAGGCTCGCCCAGGGCCCGCGCCGCTGCTGCTCGGCCCGCTGCGGGGCGGCGGGGGCCACCCGGGACCGGCCCCCACCCCTTGCCCGCGTGTCCCCGCTGCCGCCGCCTCCGGGCCGACCTCCCGGCTTGGCTCCGCCGCGCCCCGGCCGCCGCGCCGGGCCCGGGTTGCGCGCCGCTGGGGCGCGGGCGGGGTCGGGGAGTGCGGGGGCCCGGCGGCCGGCGAGCATGGAGGAGAAGTACCTGCCGGAGCTGATGGCGGAGAAGGACTCCCTGGACCCCTCCTTCACGCACGCTCTGCGGCTGGTGAACCAAGGTGAGGGCGCACGCCGGCCGCCCCAACCGTCGCCCGGGGCCGTTGGGGTGCGCGGGGGCGGGGGCGGGGAGGGATGCGCGGCGCTCGGGGGGCCGACCTGGGGCGGGCGGGGCCCCGGGGGCGAGCTGGGGCCGGCTGGGTGGGGACCTGGGGCAACGTGGGGCGCCTGCGGGGGCGGGAGCCCATGCGCCCTTGGGGGGCTTGGCGCGGGCGGGGGGCGCACAGGCTGGGGCGCTCGGATGCGGCTTGGAGCCCTGCGGGGACGCGAGGGGACCCGAGGGGAGCTTGCGGGTGCGCGTCGGCCCGCGTCCGAGGGCTTGGCCAGGGCGCGGGGGGCGGGGGTTGAAGGATCTCATTGGAGGGGAGTTTGTGAGGGACTCGGGGACCCTATAGCGCGCTCGAGTTGTCCAGGGAACTGTAGAGAAAAGAGCTGGAGCAAAATGGAAGGATGTGAGGGGATGAAATGCACACGAGGTGAAGAAGGGAACAGGTGCTTGGATTGTTGGTGAAGTTTGAGGACCTTGTGGGGGAGGTTTGGGGTCAGGGCATCTCGGAGTAGAGGGACCCCGCGGTCCGCGTGGCCGAGCCCGGCTCGTCTGCTCTCCTCCTCCTCCTCCTCCTCCTCCTCCTCCTCCTCCTCCTCCTCCTCCTCCTCCTCCTCCCACGCCAAGGCTGGAGCCACCCTGGCAGGTGGTCCGCCCTCCCCGGGGCCGGGCAGCTCCCGCCGAGGCTGGCAAGCTGGCCCTCGGAGGGGTTGGTGGGAGAGAAGAGGCCCACGCAGTTGCCCCCTTCTTGGCTTGCTTGGCTTCTCTTTGGGAGGCTCCGGGGGGGGGGGGGGAGGGTCGCCCTCCCTGGGGGCTGGCCGCTTAGGGATCGGGAAGACCGGGCAAGGAGTCTTTGCTGCCTGTGCCCTTTCAGCGCTGCCCCCGCCGGTTCAGGGTGTGAACAGTCCTGCAAAGTACGGGGCGCCGGGGATCCAGGAACCTATGGAGGCGAGCCTGCCCGGGACAGGATTTCCTGGCTCGTTCTCTCCCTCCAGCCTCCTGAGTAATCTGGGATGGATGGTAAATCAAGCCTCCCTTCCCAGGAGCAGTCCTCACTTCCTTCTGTATCCGTTAATCCGTGTTTCGGATCAAGATGGGTTTGGGGGCCACTGGTCTGTTTTGTGTGTGTGTGTGTGTGTGTGTGTGTGTGTGTGTTTCCCCCCTCTGGGTGATGGCAGAAACATTATCTGGTCAGATCTGTTACCTTTTGCCTGGATCACTCAGTGCAGTGACAGTTTGTGGTTCCCGAGTTAAATCGGCTCTGCTGATCTTAATGCTGGCTCTGGCTCTTTTATTGTTGGAAGTGAAAGATGAGGCAGACATATTCTATTTGTATATAGATATCTATTTTTTAAAACAGCAGCCTCCAGCATTCGGCTGTTCCAGCCAGTTCTTCGGAGTAGGGTGTGTTGTCCGCTGATGGTGGTAGCGGGGAGGCTCGGTGTCTCCAAGAATTGAAGCGTGCATGCTGTTTGAATGGTTGAACAGAAATCTGTTTACAGAGCTTTCCCATTTCAATTGCAGGCTTTTTTTTTTTAATTTCTTTAATAAAGTGGGCTTGTGAAAAAGTAATGGGCTCACATTCTTAAATCAGAGAAAAAGAATTTAGAGCTTTGTTCCCATGCTCTTCTGAACAGTTCTGCAGTTAGGTTTGTACTCCTTGCTCTTCATGATTTACATATATCTTTTGTTGCCTGCTGGGCTGTCATTTCTGTGAAAGAAATTTCTTTGTACGTTGTGTGAGATCAGTGGCATTAGCAGTATTCTAGATTGTGGAATCAAGTGCGTTGTTTTTTTTTAATAAAGAAGCTGACAAAGTTATGTTGTATTCAATTAAGGAAACAGCTTAAAAGTGTGATGAGTTATCTTATTTTGAAACTTAGAATTTTTTTTTTCCTCTGTGCCATATTGCCATAGTACTGTGTTGCTAACATGTTAAACATTCCTTTGGTTTCTATGTTTCTCCTATAGCATTAATGGCCTCTAGTTACTTAGAACAGATATTGGACAATGTTGCCATTTACTATTTTTTTTTAGATGTTAAATCTGATTACCTTACTTTTCCATAAAAAAATGTGATTTGGGTAAGAAGTGCATTTTTCACATTGAACAGTTCTATGAAAGAAGGAAAAGGTGCTAGTTGGATGCTCTCTTTACTGTTAATTTAGATTACTTCAGACTAAAATGTTTTGCCCTTAAATTATAAGCTGATAACCAGAATGCAAAGCCCTATCGTTTAAAATATTAATCGTGCTCAATTATGTAACTCCAGAATTACAAGCACATTTTTAAAATAGTGTCTCAAGTCTGAATTTGAAGGGTTAATTAGAAAGCTTTGATTTTGAATCTGATTACCATCTTGTTATTGGCTACAGTAAAGCATTTTTAGTTTTATTTAGCTACAGTTTTGACTCTTTGCCTTGCAAAGAAACTCTTTTTTTTCAGAGTTTATTCTGAATTTCAATGCATTAGCGTTCCAGCACTAACTTGTACAGTGATGATGGTCCGCCGTGAATGCAATACTTTATGTTTTCGTGGAGTGTGTGCAAGTTTCCAAGGCTCCTTACGGTACATGATGCCCAGTTCCTGTCTAACACTTGCACTCTTATCAGATCGACACCGATGTCTCCATTTTTCTGGGGAGGCAGCTGAGGAACCCAGCTACTCAAGCTTGTGGGCAACTGAGATTTAATTGGAACTCAGGTCTTCCAACTCCTAAGGCCAGTGTTCTTGTTACTTAAGCCTTCCTGCAAAGATAGAATAAAACACTTAGCATATGCTAATTTAAAACCCCGCACAGAAATCAGTAGCATTAATATGCTTGTTTCTGGTTGACTTGTCTTGATTTTTCTAAAAAAGTTTCTTTCTATACTTGATTAGTGGTCTTTTTGAAGAAACAAGCATTGGTAGCAGATTTATCCTGCAGGATTTTAATGCTCCGGCCAAGAGGCACTTCTGAATTAAAGCCCTCCTGTGACCAGTTTATTACTTTTGTAATCAACACATTATGCTAATGAAACAGTTTATAAATGAGGTGTTGCCGTTTTTTTAAAAATTCGGTAGTTGTAAACATTGATCAACCCCCTAGCTGAATTATTTTGTTTCTAGTAATCTTTAAGTAAGAACTTGAGCTGGGATGACGTCAAGATATATGCTCCCGTGCTAATACAGGTCGGCTTTTATACCTTTTCCAGGCTTGTGTTTCGCAACGGGTGTTAGTTGCTGACTTTTTATTTTCTCAGGCTAACCCCCCTCCCCCCCCAGCTCTCCAAATACTAAGTACTTTTGTTTCTCTACCAAATGTAATGATTAATGTTTGCTTGCTGTTAAAACTGAATCAAAGAAGATAGGCCTTGGTATCAGCCCTTTCTCCCACTCCCATGCCTGTAGAGTGAATTGACGTTGCCGTTTCTTGCCAAGGAGGTTAATTGGAGATGAAAGTAGCATCCCATGTTTTGTATTATATTTGCTAGGATGGGATGTGCTGACTCTTACTAAAAACATCTTTAGAAATGTCTTATGCATTATAATTTAATCCAGCTCTCTGGTACTGCTTTGGATGGTTTTCAATCCAAGCCAAGTAACCATTAAATAAGATTACATAACCCTGTATTTTTAATTATCTGATATAATATATGGATTGGTGGCTGGTTCACTGCCAAGTTATAGTTAGTGGTTGGTTGCAAGAGGAAGTGGAGCAAAGAGTTCAAGATTAAGGTGGTCTGTTTGTATCCAGATTGATAAAGTTCTCTGTTGATATTTCAGAATAATAATTTTTCGTCTTACATCAGTTTTTCTAATACCAGTCCTCAGCATTACTCAGGATATATGTGAGGGGTAAAAATGTATAAAGGGAGCATCATTACTTAGCCCCATGTGCTGCGTCTCTTTGTTCAACAAAACCTGACGGCTTAAAGTTTCATTTTTGGTGACTGCTTTTGGAAAACATTTGTGATTTGCTTGAATGTTGTCAGACATGTAGAGTAAGAGAGACAAATGAGAATGGAAATTGCAGAATTATATTTAGATGTAGTGTGTGATTCTCTGTTCCATCCAAAGGAGGATGTGGCTTTTCAGTTGTTAATTGTTTTCTTAGGTTTTCCAGAGTTTTTGTTTGTTTTTCAGAAGACAGTGGATGGGATGCCTCACATGTTTCGGTAAACCATTTCTGAGTTTCCTGCAGTGTGTTATGATTTGAAGTGATCCAGTGATTGTGGGTTACAGTGTTTTGGTATTTGGTCCTCAGTGACATGTTTGTTTACAACCTGCCATGGCAGGTGATGGGGCTGGGTCCTGGAGGTCGTGGGGCCAGAACATAGGCTCTGCACCTGAGAAGTGAGTGTTCTCATATATGGTCATTGGGGAATGAGTGTCAAGTTTATCAGTGCCCTCTTCTTTCCTAAGAATGTCTTCAACTATCTTTCAACTGTCCATTTGAAGTGCTGAGTGACCAGATGGTTTAACTCAGCCAGCCTGGGTTCTACTCTGTGCTGGGTCTTGTCTGCAATCTGAATACTCTCACAGCCCGGAAATGTAGAGGTTATCGGCCCAATGTTTCAGTTGGAGAAACTGAGACTCCAATAGCTAAAGTGACTTACCCAGGGTGACATACTTGCCAAATGTCCCAGTGAAGGAAGGTGCAAGCTTTGCTCCTTCCCGAACCACCCTGGCCCACAGAGGGATCGGGTCCAGCTGGGATGCCAGTTAATGGCTGGAATTGAAAGGCAAGTTATATCACATCCCTTTTTGTACCTTGCCCTTGGAATTTCTGCTGTAAGGGATTTCCTGTGACCACATCCATCCCCTCCAAATGGATTTAGATGGCTCATTTTTCCCCAGAGCAGCCAGTGTGAACCTCTCTGATGGTGTGATTGTCCTCACCCTACATTCTTTGGACCTCTGTCTTCCGTGGGAGAGTGTCAGCTTCTGGGCAGGCACGGCCTGGGCTTCCATGTCTCTGTCTTGAGCACCTCGTGTAACTCTGGCCCGCACGTAGCTCTTGCACCTTCAACTCTGGTCTTCATTTCAGTGTTGTGTTGTAATTTTCACAGAGGTGGAAGACTCAGATAGTGCTGTGGCTGTAGGGCAGCTGACGTGGGCAGTGATGACACAGATGTAAGAGGCACTGAGTGAGATGCAGGGTGAGACCTGGAGCAGAAGGCTGCGGTGATCTTTACATGTGGTAGGACTGCAGGGGCCCTCCTCGGGGAGACAGATGTTAGCAGGTCTGCTTTGAATCAGATGTCTATTTACTTTTCTTCTTCCAAGGAACTTATTAAGCCAGGATGCTCTAATACAATTAGCTATCCTTCCCTACATTCCTACTGACAGATTAAAACCAGAAATTTGAAGCCCTTGTTCTATGGCAAATAAGCCTTCTTACCCGAAGGAGTTAATCTGCAATCTCAGACGGCAGACAGACACCCAAAACCAGAAGAGCAACTGGGATTGCAGACTGAATGAATGCCAGCAGAGGCTTTGATATCACAAGAGCCTTTTTTTGCTTGTTGTCATCATTCTTACTGAGTGAAGATAGGATGGTATATATATATATATATATATATATATATATTATTTTTTTTTTTTTTTTTTTTACCAAAAAATAGAAGTGTTCCTGAGCATTGGGGATAATGATTATGATAAAAGCTGCCAAATTGAGGGCCCCTTTGTGCCAGGTGCTTCCTATGCATTATCTCTAATCCTCACAAAGATCTTGCAAGGTAGGTGGTTTTATACCCTGCCTGCCTCTTTTGTTTTTTCAAATGACTCATCTGAGACTCAAAAATGTAAAGCAACTTGCCCAGTCAAGGTGCACAACTTTAAATAGGCTGAAATTTTAAATTGAGCCTGTGGTGTTTTGATAGTATACTTTAAGAAAACAGACAAAGGGACAGAAGTCGGCAGTGTTTCCGAATAAAAGTTTTATTATAGTAGAAGCCAATTAGGAATTTCCACTGGTGATGATGAATTTTTAAAAGAGGTCCCCCTAAAATGTGTTTTACCAGAAAAGGCAAGTTCACTTTTTTTCCTATGTTCTCCAGCAGCTTTTCAGTCTTCAGTAGGCATTCAAGGTAAAGGGTTTTTAATTATGTGTATTTCAGTGGTCAAGGAGAAAATAGGAAGACTTTGTGGACAGTCACTAAGACAAAAGCTCTGTGTGTCTTGAAGGAACCTCTCAGAGGCAAAGAGCCTTTTATAAATACTGTATTTGATCACAGAAGCAGTTGGTTGAAAGGATGATATCAGGGATTTTTAGTCCATTTATTGTATGTTTAGAAATTCTCCATTTTCTAAAAATAGACTCAAAAAGTGGGGGGAAATAGTGCCAAGAACATAAAAGAACATATTCCCAACAGACAATGGTTTTGGCGCTCTGATGGTAGTGGGCTTGGGGTGGGGATGGGGGGTTGAATATCCTCGCCTTGCAATTGCTAATAGTGATAGTTATCATTTATCAAGAGCTTTTCCTGGGTTAGATGCTTTATGTGCAATATTGCATTTAATTTTTCTCACAGGGTTAAAAGAGTAAATCATTTTACCTTATTTTACATGTGAAAAAAGTGAGGGCGTGAAGGACAAATTATTTGCCTATGGTCAGCTAAATGGTAAACCAGGATTCAAATCCTCACCTGCCTACTTCCCAGACACCAGGTGGAGGTGGAAGCTTTCACTCTGGCTGGATTTTCATCTTTGACTTCGGAGAGAAATTCTCTGCCATGCAGCTCTTAAAGTCAATTGCTCGGTATTGGACAGGTGGTCTATGTAGGGCGGACTGTGCAGAGGTGTAGACAATGGCCCGACCAAAGGAGGGCAGGAACTCTGTGACCAGTGGCAGCATGGAAGGTGTGGTGGTGGCGTGGACGTCGGAAATGGTGTTACCTCACAAGGGAAGAGCTGCTACAGGAGGAGCCATGTGATTATGGGAGGTGAAGACTTTGTAGTGTGAGCCTAGATAAATTACTCATTTCTGGGATGCTGGGTTTCCCATCTTTGAAATGGGAACACTTATACCTCCTTTGTAGGGCTGTTGTTTGAGGCATGAGATGAGTACAGTGTCTAACACCTGACGGATGCTTTGTAAACATCACCTGCTCTTTGTACACGATGGCCTCGGACCCGTGTGTGGTGGCATAACTCTCCAGACATAAAATGGACAGTAACTTTAATCCTCTAGCTTCAGTTCTCAGGGTGGGTTTTTTTTTTTTTTTTTGTTATTAGAATGAGTTTAGTTTTCCATTCCAGGAAATACTAAAGGGCAGACCCAGTGGTAGGAAGCCTCCGCAGTCAGACCCAGGCAGTGACTGTCACTGTGCTGCTCAAGGCTCAAGGTACCTCTCAGAGCATAGCTGCGCGCTCAGCAGCTCCTCTCCACAAGCACAAGATCTCTTGCTCTGAATTGGTAAGCTGTACATTTCCATAATTTTTCTACATTTCCATAATTTTTCACCAATCAGCCCCTGCTGCTATTTTAAGGACTTGAAAGGTGTTGGTGGCGACTCACTGATGTTCTTGTTACGATAAGGAGCTGAGGATGTGAGAGCAGCGCGTTTGGTGTCCCTGGTGGGCCGAGCCCCCCTAGATGGGTCGCAGGGAGATGGGGAGCAGGGAGACGGGGAGCAGGCCCGGGGAGGAGCCCGGCGCGTCCCTTGGTGGCCCGTGTGCTCTGCTCCGGCTCCACGAGGTGGCGCTGCGCACAGCTGGTTGCCCTCGGTCGCCGGAGCTCCTCGGCCGCGCTGGATCACGCTGGATCGTCCACCGCCAGCCTTGCATCTGGTGGAACCACAGCGGCCTTTGGCATTTCTGATCCTAACAGGTGTAGTCCGTAGCTCTCCCCCGCATCCGCAGAGAGGCCTGACGCCCATTCCGCAGGCACCGTCTCAGGGCTTCAGGTATGCCCGGTGCTGCTGCCAGGCGCTTGCTCCCCTTGCTGCCTCGGGCCTGGCGACCGCCCGTGACATTGGTCTGTTCTCACTGCAGAGAAGCCGGTGGAGGTGACAGGGTGGGCAGGCGTGTGCCAGGTCATGGTCTGGGGCTTACCGTCCCTAAAGAAAACACCCCCCAAAGCGTTGAACTGAGAGCTGTCCTCAAGGTAAGTGTCAGGATAGTCTGATGGACGGCTGCTGGCCACAGATTTGTTCATTCCATGGGGGAAAATTCTAGTCCTGTTGTTTGCATTGGAGCATAGGAGTCAAAATCTTGGATTTGTCCGAGGAGGCAAGCGATAGTAACCAGAGCTTTGTAGCTGGTGCAGGAGTTCCTGCTTCCTCCCGGGGCCAGGGGCCCCATCAGTACCACGTCCAAACCTGGGAGGAATTTTGGATAAAGCCACGATTGCATTTTTAGTAATTTTAGTAGAGCGGGATATGGGATGGAGTCCATACACCTTCCAGGATGCATACCGAGGTTTCTCTCATTTTATTCATTTATCCAGCTCCGATTGGTGAAGTCCCTGCACTGCTCGGTGCAGCTGTGTGTTCTGTGTTTCGTTACCTGCCAAGGCAGTGATGCCTGCCTCAGAGGCCGTTAGGGGGGAATGGCCATGACTTTATATCTAGTTAGTTTTACTTTATGTTTTTAACATATAGGACATAGTCCATCAAATGTGAATTCACACTGTACTTATCTCATGCCTAAAATAGCATCTTTTATTATTTATTTATTTTTTTTTAAAAGCAAATTTTTTTTTTAAAAAGATTTTATTTATTTATTCATGAGAGACACACACACACACAGAGAGAGAGAGAGAGAAAGAGAGAGAGGCAGAGTCACAGGCATAGGGAGAAGCAGGCCCCATGCAGGGAACCTGATGTGGGACTCGATCCCAGGTCTCTAGGATCAGGCCCTGGGCTGAAGGCGGGCGCTAAACTGCTGAGCCACCTGGGCTGCCCAAATAGCATCTTTTATATTGGAATTTCCTACCTCAGCCCTTGTTCTCTACCTGCGAGATTATCTGCTGGCAGTTGTTTTAGGGCTGGCTTTCTCCTTCTACCTTGCGCCTCATCCGCTCCTTGCTCTGAGTTTGGGAGTGCTCAGCAAACGTGGACAAAGTACTTAGAGAAACCCCTCTCACCGTTTGTTTGCCTCCCAACTGCAGGCCACTGCGAACTACAAACGCTGGAACGAGGTGCAGACAGTGTGGTCCAAGGGGAGAGCTTAGGGATGGGTTTTTTTTTTTTTTTTAAGATTTTATTTATTTATTCATGAGAGACACACAGAGAGAGAGGGAGGCAGAGACACAGGCAGAGGGAGAAGCAGTCTCAAGGCAGGGAGCCTGATGCAGGAATCAATCCTGGGACTCCAGGATCACGCCCTGGGCCAAAGGCAGGTCAGCCACCCAGGGACCCCTTAGGGACGGTTTTTAATGAGACAGGTTTAAGTCCCCATCTCAACTCTCCCGTTCCGTGTGGTGACCTTGATACAGGAACCCTGCTCAGCATCAGTTTCCATGACTGTAAAATTGTTATTTAAAAAAATTTAAAAAATGAAGCCCAGTTGGAATCTTTGGCTGTGTTGGTCATGGGGGGTGTGTCATAAGTGCAGGCCTAGTGGCTGCTGCTGCCCTCATCATCATCGTCACCATTTCATTTCACATTTTTTATCCAGCAACCTGCGATCCAGGGAGGGAGATAAACATGTAGAGGGGATGATTCTGGAGTGTGTGAGCGCTGTGGTGGGAGGAGGAGTGAGGGAGGTTCTGGGGCTCAGAGAGTGGCCAGCTTATGGGTGCTCCTTGGAGAGGACTTGAGGGATGCAGAACTCCCCCCGCCCCCCACAGGAGGGAAGAGGACTTGGGTGGGGACACAGGCTCTCCTGACACCCCGGTGATGCCTAACCCCCATCTGCCCTGTTCATCGTGCCCCTCGTATCCTCCTCATCCCGTTGTGGTTCTCTGCTTCTCTTTCCTTCCCCTTCCCCTTGTGAGGACCTTTGTTTCTTATTCCTGGCATTAAAAACTTGTATTTGGAACCGATTTTAAAAGAGTTGAAAGAGTAGTGCTGCCACCCCACAGGCCCATTTGTCTGGACTCACCAATGGTTCGTATTTTCCCACGCTGGCTTTATCCTCTTTTGTATTTATGTATGTTCCTGACACTTTGGGGGGTAAAGTGCCTGTGTCACCCCCCGGGCCTCTCGGAACATAAAACACCGTGTGTGTATTTTCTCAGAATAAGGATCTTTTCTTACATAACTGCAGTCATAGATAACAGTGATCAATTTTAGGAAGTTAATCGTTGTTTCCTACTGTTATCCCATCTACAGTCCATGCGCTCAGCTTGCCATTTGCTCCCGCTTTGTCTCTTAGAGGCTCCAGCTCAGGATCCCACAGCACATGCAGCCTGGGGACCTTGGGGGCCTTGGGGGCTCAGTCTGGAAGGGCTCCTCTGCCTTCCTCTACCTTTTATGTCGTGCTGTTTCGGTGACTACAGGGACCAGTTGTTTTGATAGAAGGTCCCTCCATTCGGGTTCTCTGTTTCCTTAATATTGGAGTCACATGTGTGACCTTTCGGCAGGTGTGCCACAGAGGTGACAGTGTGTCCTCTTCAGGACCTCGGAGGAGGAGGCACGCCATGTCAGTGTCGCTCTGTCCTGTTCCCGATGAGGTCGAGTTTGGGTGCTTGGTTAAGTCCCGCCAGTGGCTCCACTGCCAAGAGACTGTTTCCCTCGTGCAAGTCATTTGTACTTTGGTGGGGAGGCTACTACCTTGAGGCCTTGTAAGTGCTCCTCATTATAAACTCTCCCTCACGGACTTTAGCACCCATTAATGTTTCTTAGCTGAATTATTACTGTGTTGGCTGTAAAATGGTGATCTTCTTCTTGACTGCGTCTACACTGATTGCTTGACGGTCTCCTGGAGGGTACGTGTTCATCGTTCTGTCCTTCCTCCTCCCTCTCCCCTCCCTCCAGCTGTCATCTGTCTGTGTAAGTTCTTGATTCAACTGGTGACGATGCTCTACTGTCACAGTATATAAATTGACAAATCGCCTCAGTTTTGGCCACTGGGGAGCTCTTTATCGTGACTCCTGGGTCCTGTTGACAGGGCCTCCCATATGTCTTTTGAGTCTTTTTTTTTTTTTTTTTTGTAACTTCCTAACAGCATTTTGTTTTAGGCACATCTTGTAGTTACTCTGTCACGGCTCTGAAACCAGCCATTTCTTCCAAGGCATGGGGTTTCTCACAGTGTGGGATGATCTTTCGGCATCGACATCTGGGCTGCTGGTTTATCATTGCCCCTGGGCCCTTTCACTGGACAGAGTGGGAGGTGGGTGTGTGTCCACGGGGTATCACCCTTGTCCTCGTGTGCAGCTCCGTGTGGGCCAGCAGACTTCCTTAGGAGGCCAGGAGTGGATATTTTGTGGGCTGTGCATTCTACTCGACTCACCGTGGAGCCAAAAAGCAGCCAGAGACCGTGTGGAGACAAACGTATATGGTTGTGTCCTGACAACACTTCAGTTAGAGAAACTAGAGCACCTAGTCTGCTTGCCCTTCCCTGCTGTCAGCTACCAGGGGGCAGGGACCAGGCCTTGTCTCTGTTTTCCGATGCCATCCACATGAGGGCACAGAGTTGTCCCCTTTGGATGAGTGGATTAATGATAATTGTTAGTTGTTTCTGTTGCAGACCACTCATTCCTTTTATGTGGATCTTTTGGATATCCGTTTCTTACGCCTTGTCGATGTGTTGAGGACCTAATTTGCAAGATGTGAGTCTTTTAAAAGCATAATATGCACAAGATGCAAAGTAGTGGAAAAATAATTTCATAAACGTCTCGAGGGTGCTTATCTCACTGTTGTAAAATGGTTACCTTTTTCTTAATGTAGACGTAGCTCAAGACAGAGCCGTAATGTGCAGGCGTCACGCGGGGCCTGTGCTCTGGTTTAGCGTAGCCCCTGTTCCGTGTAGTCTTCCCTGAAAGCAGAACTCAGCACCAGTCGATTGGGTGAGAAACCTCAAAATTATACTCCTTTCATTGTCTCAAAATAGGTTTGTTTCTTCACAATTTTCTTTATGTAATTTATTGCTCTAATTTATTCAAAAGAGGGACTTCATTATGGCAGTGACGAATGGATTTTATGAGGGAGTGAACCTATTCTCAGGGAAAAGCGTGTCATTAGGAAGGGCTGCCTGTTGTCAATGCACACTGACAGCAATCCAGGTAATGTGCAGCACCCGAGTATTGCAGATAGCAATAGCGTGAGCATAAAGATGCAAATTAAATCAATTTAGAGTGTCTCTGAAGACTCTAAAATAAATCAGACTTTTAGTTATTGCTTACATTTTTTTTCTTAATTCCCCAAATTCAAAAGTCAATTGTCAGCGTGTTGGTAAGCAGTTGTTCTGTTTTTTGGCAAGCTGCTTGTCAGAAAAGCATGAGGTTGCCCTCAGTCCTTTCTCAAGACTTCAGAAATATGGCTTTAACCTTCTGCATCCCAGACACCTCATGGTTCTGTGGAAAGTCCTGGTCTGGTGGGAAAAGGGAAGCTGCGCGGGTCTCCTGCCCCCACCTGGCTCTTGTCTCCCATGTCCTGAGCTGCCTTCTAAGATTTTGATTTGGTTAATGAGCTTTATTGCTTTTTACTGTTTTGTTGTTTTTACGTAGGGGAAGTACTGTCGTGAGGAAGCTATAACCTCGGTGTCTGTGTGTCTCTCACGCATTCAGACACACAGGAGGAAAGCACTGTCTGTGGACACGTTGCCCATCATGAAGTGTACCATCAGCTCAGAACAGATGGAAACCCAAGCTCCCTGCCCTGCAGCTGTTTGGTCTACAAGGACTTAGAAGACCACAGGGACAAGAAAAAAGTCATGTGTCTTAACAGTCAATTGCCTGTATTCTATATTGTACTTTCTTTCAGTTTCCTTTGACCTGCCAGGGTTTTGCTTATCAATGGTAACTAGGGGTTTTACTCTTTTTTTTTTTTAAAGATTTGTTTAGTTTTTTTTTTTTTTAATTTTTATTTATTTATGATAGTCACAGAGAGAGAGAGAGAAAGAGAGAGGCAGAGACATAGGCAGAGGGAGAAGCAGGCTCCATGCACCGGGAGCCTGACGTGGGATTCGATCCCGGGTCTCCAGGATCGCGCCCTGGGCCAAAGGCAGGCGCCAAACCGCTGCGCCACCCAGGGATCCCTAGGGGGTTTTACTCTTGGTGATAATAAGCTCTGTGAGCCTCAGTTTCTCTATCTGTAAAATGATTATGAGAAACTCTGTAAAGTGCTGGCATCTTGTGACCTCCCCGCACTACCAGGGACAGCCTCGACACCCACCTCTGGAAGCAGTTAGAAGGCTGCATGTCAGTTCTTCCCCAATCTTTGTTAGAGCGCCACGTCACTTCCAGTAGTCATAGCAGAAAATAGGGTTTGGGCTTGGACAGTCGATGAGATGTCACAGGAGCAGCAAACTCTGCTAATGAGACTTCAGACTTTTACTCTTTTGGGAAATCTCAATTTTCAGAGACGCTTTGGGAGAGAACTGGCAGCCTCTGTGTTTCTCCGCTGCCTTTCCTCCTGGACTGGAGGGTGATCAGCTCTTAACCCTGAAAGGATCGTGCTCCTCAGTGGGGCTAAGTGATGAGACACAGGGCTGGATCGTGCTCTTTTCCTGCTGAAGGAATTGTTTCAGCTCAGTGGAGAAGCGGTCAAATTCAAAGACATTTATTTATACTGCAGATGGTAAGTGCTGCAGCAAAGACAAGTGCAGGGTCCTGTGGCACTGCCTGGGAGTGGTATGTTATCCTGACTTGGGGAGGGAAGAGGGACTGACCTGGGCCTGGGGGAGCAGGAGAGACATCCTGGGCTGCAAAGGGTGACATACCTGTGACATGAGTCAGTTGACTTCTCGGAGTCTGTTTCCTCAGCATTGACTGTGGGCATCTATGTGGGCGCAGGACCTCTTACTAGGCATGTGGGGTGCTTGGAGTGGGCTCCTGTTCTCTTCCCCTGGTGTGTCCCCAGCACCTGCTGGAGAGCCCTCCCTCCTCTTTGCAGCCAACCTTGCATTTATGGCACTCTATATGACAATGATTTGTTGGGAGTTATTTCTCCCATGAGAATCCAAGTTCCTTTAGGCGGGAAATGAGACTCATTGTCTTTGATTCCTTCCCTGGTGCCCAGCACGGTGCCTGGGTGATCGTGGGTTCTCTCAGTAATGTTTGTAGAATGAAGAGTCAGTTAGTCTCATATTCTTCTTCTATGCGTTATGGCAATGAATTCATGATCTCAGGGTGGATGGAAGAAACATGGAAAAACAGTGTTTTCATTTTATTTGAGTTTCCAGCTACTGATTTTGAGAGACTCCCCATTTCTCAGGCCATTGTGGCGGGTGTGTGCACCCTGGTAGTATAGGCAAGAGCCTTGAGTCTGGGACTCAGGCTTTGTCTTTTAAGAATTACTGGACATATACCTTCACCTCTCTAAACCCAGCTCCTTGTACGTTCAAGGAGGCGCAGTACTGCCGACCTCCCAAACTTATTGTGAGGATTTAGTGACTGACCTCCCTTAAGATGCTATAGAACAGACAGATGCTCCAGGCTGTCGGATCTCCAGTGCTCAGAATAGTGCCTCACACACAGTAGGCGCTCAGTTGTTGTTGAATGAACCGTACACGTGAAAGCGCCTTCTATTAGCTTGTCTGGAGTATAAAGTGGAAGCAGGGATGTATTGAGAAGTGGGGTTGGGCCATAGGCAGGGACTAGAATGTGCAGGGCCTGTAAACAGCCGGGAGTATGAATGTACTTTAAAATTTGGAGCACAGTTGACAGATAGAAGGCAGGGGAAGGACATGGTCAGTCAACTACGTGTTTCGGAAATATCATTTGGGATGTTGAACAATACAGGTTGAAAAGTGTTTGAAGTACGTGAGTTCAGAATTATACGTGATATTCCTAGACGTCTGATTGCGCTAGGGCTGCATCGGCGTGTATTTGGAGCCACGGTGGAGGAGGAGATTCCTCGGGGACAGTGCAGATTCAAAGGAGAAAAGGACAAAGAGACCTTGTGGCCGCATGGACCCTGGAGTCCTGGGCAAAGGAGAAGAGCCCGTCCAGTGTTTCCTTTTCTGACTTCGTAAAGCGGGTGTGAGTCCATAAGGATAAATTACACATGAAGCTGTGTGCTCTAAAAGCTTTTTGTGTGTGCATGTCATGCATTTCTTTTCAAGTAGGAATCTTAAAAAGTTTGTCACTGTGAGTAACGCTTAAGCAAAACAGGATCTGCGTATTCTTGAACCCTGAACTGGTAATAGTTTGAAGTGGTTGGTGGACCCGTCAGGTTAGCCCAGGCTTGTTTGTGCGCAGAGCTCCCTGGCTCCTCCTTGCTCTCTTGTTCTCAACCACACGTCTTCCAGATTGACTGGAAGGTCCAGGTTCACGCTTTCCCAGTAGAGCTTAAATTTAAGTGAAATGCTTTGTGGCTTTTAATTCTCACCACCAAACACATGCTGAAATGGCTGCTTTCTTTGTGTATGTTTGCTTAGTGTTGGTACAATCCGCAGTAAGGGTGGGTCTGCAGTCCATCCAGAAGATGAATCCTGCTGCGTCTGGGAGAGCTGTGGCTCACAGGTTCCCTGGGGATATATGTGTGCAGCAGGGGGAGACCCCCTCACTGTTAGAGAACCGGGGCCACAGACCTGTGACACAGGAACTTGCTGCTCCTCCTTTCCTTAGGGCTTAGGGAGGAGCAGACTCGTCATCTGCTTCATGCTACCGCCCCTTAGGTTGGACCCTAGTTCTTGTTTGGTCTTCAGAATGGGTTGGCAGGGGCCTCATCCCGATGAGTAGAGCTGTGTGGTTTTCTTAGTGCAATAGGCAGGTGGTAAAAATGGGCAAAAAAGGCAAATTCTAGGAGAAAAGCCTTTTAAGGTCCTCTCATCCAATGGTATTTTCTTATTCTCTACCTGTCCTGGAGGTGTCACCTCCTAGTGCTTGGGCCACTGTGGAGGCCCAGAGGAGTTCATGGGACAGTCTTTTTCACTGGTGGTGACATTATAGTTTTGGGGGGGACAGCGAGGATCCTTGGCGTCCTCCAGAGATTTGGGTGTGTCACTGACTCTTTGCATATTAGCTCTTTTGTCTGCAGAACATACTAGGAATTCATGAAGCACCAGGTCCTAATTTACAGTCTCAGGTTGTCACTTTCCACTTAGTGACCTTTGAAAGCCCTTTTCCAGAATGGTTTTGCTATTGGTTTGAAAAATATCAATAATAAGCTTTTCTAAGTACCTTGATTTGGGGGTCCTTGTTTGGAGTGAAAGAATATTGGCCTCCGCTGTTAGTACATCTAAGAGAAGCAGTATTTCTTCTGATTAAACAAAACCACAACATGCAAAATAGGTTTCAAACCATAAACTTGCCTTGAAACTTAACATATGGTATACTTGAAGCCAGTATGCCCGAGGGAAATATGTACCATGTCTTGCTTAGTTTTGAATAATAAAGGCTTCTCTTGAGTTGGCTGCTTCTTTAACACCATACTTCTAGGCAAATGGGTTATATCTTAATTATTTTATTAACACCATTGTTCTGAAATTGTAATGAATCCATTTATATTGATTAATCTCTTAAGTTCTTTATGGCAAAGTCCACGAATCAAGCACTGTTTAGATCGCGCATCAGTATAGTTCAGAAAGAAGTGATTTTCCTAAGAGATTTAAGATGAGGTTCATCTGTGTAGAGAAAACAAAAACCGTTTGCTTTTTCCTTTTTCAGTTTTCGGATTCAGATGTTGTTTGTGACTTATTTACAATAAAACTGAAAATCTGGGAGGGAGAGAGGCTATCTGTGTTCTAGGGCTACTATAACAGTTGGCAGGAATTCAGTGGCTTTATTATCTTACGCTTCTGAAAGGCAGGGGTCTGGAATAGTTCTCACTGGGCTGAAGTCAGGCTGTCAGTCAGTAGGGCTGCGCCCCTTTCTGGAGACTCCAGGGGAGAAATGGTTCCCTAACCTTTCCTCCTGCAGGAGGCTGCCCACAGCCCTGGGCCCCTGGCCCCTTCCTCTCACCCCGAAGCCAGTAGCGTCAGGCTGGGTCCTTTCCATGCTGCCATCCCCTGTAGGCCTTTCTCTCCTGCTTGTCTCATCTGTTTGTGAGATTCCTTGTAGTTAGCTTGGGTTTACCTGGACAATCCAGAATAATCTTCCTATTTTACGATTTGATGATTAACAACCTTAGTTCTATCTGTGACTATGTAGTTTACCATTACCGTGCAAGTTAACATTCGCAGGTTCTGGAGGTGAGGATGTGTGGGTGTCTTTGAGGGAGATGTTTCTTTCTGCCACGGAGGGATTAAAGGAGATCGCAGAACACTCATGTTTACCAGGTACCAAGTACATCTACAGCCTAGTTTTGGGGATTTTCATGTGTTAGGATAGTATCTCGAATTATACATCAGGGGTTCTGGAGTTATTAAGTAACTTGTCGGTGTCACATAATTGTTAATAATAATGAGCTGTTATTTATTGAGTTCTTGCTATGTGCCAGCAGATTGACAGACAATATTTTTCCTCAATTCTTAGTACAAGTCTCTGAGATAAAAGACATAAATTCCACTTTACAGGGAGAAAAAGTACTTGGCTAGCTTGTAACTGAGTGCTTTGGATTTTGTCAGTCTGCTTCCCAGTTACAGTGGATTAAGATATAAGAGTCTTACGGAGCCCATCATCATACTGAAGTTGTTACTGGGTAATATTCAGAGTACCTGTCAGGGTATTTGTCAAAGATTGTTTGGGTCATGTGTTGGAATGACCAGGTAGTTAATTGACTGACTTGACAACTTCTCTTCCCTCCCCTCTACCCTTCTACTACTTATCTTATGGACCATTCCAGCCTTAGCGAGTGTTTATTAAGCTCCTCCTTAGTCACTGCTTCCCATCTGTTTTCCATGTTGTTTCATGCATCACTTTATTTATAATCTCTGCAACAGCCTTTTACAGATAGATATTAACGCCCCCATTTTATAACAAAACTGGGCCTGACAAAGGTGAAGGGCAGGATTGGAACCAAACTCTGTTTTGACTCAAGACATGTGCTCTTTTTGCTTTGCCGTAAAAGGTGTATGTTATTGACAGATTTTTGCTTCATTCCTGCATATTCAGCATGATCACTTGAAATAATTCCATAAAATATGAGGAAAATATGGAGAAAAGAAACTAAACATAACTGATGTAGTAATTAAACTGTTAAAGAATGCCCAAAGAACACAAGATTATATATTCAAAGGTGGGGCTAAGAGGTGCTTGGTTTATACTGACCCTGGTGAGCTCAGGGACATGGAGCACACTAGGACTTGATTTAGCAATTTGTTTCAATTAATGTTTCTGTTGAGCTGAACAGTGTTCTCCAAATATGTGTACATCCTAAGCCCCAGAACTTGCGAATGCTTCCTTGTGTGGCAAAAGGGACGTTGCAAATATTATTAAGGATCTTGAGGTAGAGAGATTATTATGGATGTTCTCAGTGGGCCCCAGTGAATCTCACTGGTCCTTATAAGACAGATGTGGAGGAGGACTCAGAGTCCAAGAGGAGGCACGTGGCAGGGGAAGCAGCGATCATAGTGATGTGGCCACAAGCCATGGAATGCTGGCAGCCTCTAGAAGACAGTGGGACAGAACTCTCCCTTGGAGCCTCTATAAGACGTGCTTCCTTACAGACCCATTTTAGACTTTTAAGTTTCAGAATTATATGCTAATGTGTTCATGTTTCAAGCCAATAAATTTCTGATAATTTGTTACAGTGACAATAGGAAGCTAATAGAATGTTTTTAAATAATTATGACTTCCTTAACAATAATAGCTGGAGACTTCAGTACACTTGTTCAGTAATGGATACAACTAGATAAAAGATCAGTAAGGAAAGACCTAGACAGCATTATAGGCTGACTGGACTTAGCAGACACCTGTAGAACACGTTCCCTTGACAACAGCAGAAACAATTTTCTTAAGTCAGATGGAACATTCTCCAGGACAGATCATATGCAGGTCCATAAAGCAAGCCTCAGTTAATTCTAAAGGATTGAAATTATGCAAAGGATGCTTTCCTTTTTCTAATGAGAGTAGAAATAACAGAAAGAAATTTGGAGAATTCACAAATATGTGGAAATTAGTAGACACCCTGTAACTGATGAGCCACACAAGAAATCACAAAAAGAATTAGAAAATACTTTGAGATGAAGGAAGATACAACATAGCAGAATTTATGGGGTACAGTTAAAGCAGCACTTAGAGGCAAACTTATAGCTGTAAATACCTATATTCAAATGAAGATAAATCTCAAATAAGTTTCCTAACCTTCATCTTAACACTCTGTGGAAAGAAGCAAATTACATCTAAAATAAAGAGAATAGGGGTGTCTGAGTGGCTCAGCTCAGGTCATGATCCTAGAATCCTGTGATCGAGCCCTGGGTCAGGCTCCCTATTCAATGGGGAGTCTACTTCTCCCTTTGCCCTTCCTCTGTTCATGTACATATGCTTTTCTCACTCTCTCTCTCTCACATGCTTATTCTCTCAAATAATGTCTTTTAAAATTTTTGAAAAAAATAAGTAGGATGAAGGAAATAATGCAGATTGATTTGTACTTGAGATGTTCCATGTGGCTTAAGAAAAATCTAGTTTCTGCTACTGTCAAGGGAACGTGTTCTATAGATGTCTGCTAATAATACACACTGGAATGGAAATTATCAAAAAGAAAATAAATAATAGAGAAAATCCACAAACCAGAAGATGATTTCCTGAAAAGTTCACCAAAATCTAACTTTAGCTACATTGACTAGAAGAAGAGGGAGGAGATTCAAATGACTAAAATCAGGAATGAAAAAGGGGTCATTCTACTGAATTCACAGAAACCATAGGGATTGTAAGGACACACCGTTAGCAACTGTATATCCATGAGTTAGAGGACTTGGCTGAAATGGGCAAATTCCTAGAAGCACCTGAACCACCAACACTGACTCAAGAAGAAGTAGAAAATATTAATAGAATGGTGAAGAAATGAATTAGAAAATAAAAGTTACTCACTGAAAAAAGCCCAGGTCCAGATGGCTTTACTGGCAAATCCTACTAAACATTTAAAAGATAATTCATACAAATTCCTGACAAACTCTTCCAAAAAAATACTTTCCAATTCATTCTGAGACCAGTATTACCTTTATTCCAAAATCAGACAAAAACATCACAAGAAAACTCAAGCCAGTATCTGTTATGAATATCGACATAAAAATCCTTAAAATACCAGCAAACCAAATCCAGCAACATATAAAAAGCATAATATACCCTAATCAGATAGGATTTCTCCTAGGAATGCAAGGTTGGTTTAGCATTGAAAAATCAGTTAATATACCATCAATGGGATACAGGACAAAAAAACCCCACAAAATCATCTTAATAGACTCAGGAAAAGCATTTGATAAATTCTAACCTTTTCATGATAAAAGCAAACTAGGAATAGAAGGGAACTTCCAAATCTGATAATAAAGGACATGTATGAAAAACCCTCAGGTGATATGATAATTGTGAAAGGCTTTTCCCTTAATACTAAGGAAGAAGCAAAGCTGTCTGCTTTCACTCCTACTATTCAACCATTATTCTGGAGATGCTAGCCAGGGTAGCTAGGCAAGAAATGAAATAAAAGGCATTGGCATCCAGATTGGAAAGGAAGAAGTATGATTAACTACATTTTATAGATTACATTATCTTTTATAGAAGATGATAAGCAATTTACCAAAAGTCTATTAAAACTGATAAATGAGTTCAGGACACTCCTTTCTTCCTCTGCTTTTGCATTTAAATTTAAAATTGAATAATTTTATGTTAATAAATAGGGTCTGTACTGGACTATAAGTTTCATGTTGCCAGGGATCATGTGTGTTTTACAGACCACTGCATGCATAACTAGCTCCCACACATGTGCCTTGTGAATCGAAAGTCCTCTTTACGCATCTGATAAATGATTGCTTATTTTGGAAAGAAATAGTAGAAAGTATAAAAATTTTCTTTAAAAGTTGCCCTCTGTGGGATGCCCAGGTGGCTCAGGGGTGGAGCATCTGCCTTTGACTCAGGTCATGATCCCGGGGTCCTGGGATCGGTCCTGGGATCGAGTTCCTCATCAGACTCCCTGCGTGGAGCCTGCTTCTCCCTCTGCCTGTGTCTCTGCCTCTCTCTCTGTGTGTCTGTCATGAATAAATAAATAAAATCTTTAAAAAAAAATAGTTGCACTCCGTGAAAGTAGTCATTTAGTCATTGTCAATATTTTAGATAGCTTCCTTCTCCATTTGGAATTTTAGATTTTAGTCTTTAGTTTGGTGTTCTACCGTAATCATTTTCTTAGGTCGTTGCAGAGTTGGAAACGCTTTTTTTCATGGCTAGGTACTCCCTATACTTAGCTGATTCTTCACCAGTGAGCATTTCCAGTTTTGGGAATTATAATTTGGAATTGTCTGTCCTATTGCCTTGTCCGTTTCTGTTGTTGCCTAGATTACTGTGATAGCCTGAATCTGCTTCCTTAACACTAGTGGTGTTCTCCTATTAAGATTTGCATCTTAAAAGGAAGCAGTGAAAAATGCAAATCTTTTTAAACAGTCATTCCTTTGTTTAAACGTTTTCACTGGTACTTCATATCTTCAGATAAAATCTTAATTTCTTCTTTATCCATTCATCTTTTGATGGACACCGAGGCTCCTTCCACAGTTTGGCTATTGTGGACATTGCTGCTGTAAACATTGGGGTGTAGGTGTTTCGGCTTTTCACTGCAGAAGATGTGGTCTATGTATACAGTGGAATATTCCTCAGCCATTAGAAACGACAAATGCCCACTATTTGCTTTGACGTGGATGGAACTGAGGGTATTATGACGAGTGAAATAAGTCAGTCGGGAAAGGACAAAAATTATATGGTCTCATTCATTTGGGGAATATAAAAAATAGTGAAAGGGAATAAAGGGGAAAGGAGAGAAAATGAGTGAAAATATCAGTGAGGGAGACAGAACATGAGAGACTCTTAACTCTGGGAAATGAACAAGGGCTGGTGGAAAGGGAGGTGGGTGGGGGGTTGGGGTTACTGGGTGACGGGCACTGAGGGGGGCACTTGACGGGATGGGCACTGGGTGATATGCTATATGTTGGCAAATCGAACTCCAATAAAAAAATTCATAAAGAAAAAAATCTTAATTTCTCAGGGTGGTATTGACCCTCACTTTGGTCTCCAGTCTCCTTTCTGATCTGTCCTCCACTCTTGGGTCCTGAGGTTGCTAGTGCACTGGATTTCTTGTCTGATTCATGAAAGCCACATGCTCTTTTGAAGGCCTTCTTGTGTGCTGTGTTTTATTTAACAGAAATGCCCTTTTCTCTTTTCATAAAAGAGAGTTGCTTATTATCAACTCATTTCTATTCTTAGGGATTCAGCTGAGGTGTTCCCACCGAGGGGAAACCTGTTTGCCCCCCACTCTTACCTCTGGCTTGGGTTCTCTGGCTGTCCCTTCCTGCCTCCCTCTGCTAGTCTTTCCCAGTGGACTGGGATTTCCTTCCTATGTGTGTAGGATAAGCTCCTTGAAGGCAAGGACAGCGTTCTAATCCAGTCCTCTTCTCACCTGGCTTATGTTTGAAAGTTGCTGATCATATCTTATGGACCCTTTTCCCTCTTTTAAACATGTGGCACGATGGTCAGACCTGTTGGAAAACGTCTTCTCAAACCGGTCGTTACTATAGTTGCATCGCTGTGCGGCAGCGGCCCCGAAGTGTGAGGGACCGTGGCAGGTAAAGGCAGTCAGCTGCCCCAGTGCACTTGCACGGCCTCCTCTGCCCTCTGGCCTGCAGCCGCCGTCGCACTGTGGGCCGCCGGGGGAAGCACTGCCATCGCGGCTGTGCGGCGGGGTGGAGGGCGCTTTCTGTGCTTGAGAATCTTGGAAGCGAATTCATTTTTGAAACTAAATAGTATGCAGTCTATGAAGCAGATTCATGCTCTGAATTTAAATGATTTCATGAATGCGCTGTGCTGGAAAGGTATGATGTTCAGGTGCCGGGATTCCTGCTGTCTCTCGCAGGAGAGCTTGGCGTGTGTGTCCTGCTCGTTCTCGCTCCCTGTCCAGGGCTGTTAGACTGTGTGTTCGGGGGCCAGGACAAGCCATTTCTAGGTGTGTAGTAGAGCACAAATGCACATTTGCCATTTGTTTTGATGTAAGATGACTTCGCGTGTCCAGTATTTGGGAAGACGGTACTGGATTGTGACTAAGAATGAGGCCTCTGGGGTCAGATTGCTTCCATTCAGACCTGCCTTGTCGCTCCTGCTTGCTGACTGTGTGTCCTGGGCCAGTACTGTCAGCCCTCACTTCCTGGATGTCCTCCGCTGGGGTATAACGTGGCATATAGCTCTGCGGGTGATGGTGACAAAGAAACCTGCTGACCTGGGAAGCTCTCCTTGCCTGGTAGGTGGTAGCTGCCGCTCTTGTGTTACTTTTTCACAATTAGTGTTGGCAGAGGGCTGTGGGCTCGTGGGCTGTAGAACTGTCTACACTGTGGGGAATGCTGCACGGACAGTGCCTTCTCCCCCACTCGGTTATCCTCCTTGCTCAGGTCTCCTTTTTTTTGAGCACCCCTTTCCCACCTGACTTGTCACCCATTTGTCGTCTTTCCCTCTGTGTTGGCATAGAAAGTGCACGTGGACAGCGTGTCTCCTCATTGCTGTGGCTCCAACACCTCCAACAGGGACAGACACATAGTAGGTATTCAGTAAGAGACACTGAATGAATGAATGCCGACAAGGAAACCCCAAATTAGCCTGGATGGGATGAGAAAAATCACAGAGGTGGTGCTTTTTACGTTGGACCTGGAAGGATGAGTAAGAGTTTGCCAGCTGTGTGCTGGGTTGGAGGAGAGCATGCCCGCCAGGAGAGCAAGTTAGGAGGTGTGAATGAGGGGAATGGGTCACAGCTGGGGTTGCCTCCCCCGATGGCCAGTTTGTGTGGAGATTGTAGGGGTTTGTTTTCTGTTTGGTCACTTGCTTTGTTGCCAGTACCATTTCCATCCAAACTCTTGCTCTGCTTCTTGCAGGAAGTGTTTTCATGTAAGGTTCCATGTGGTAACTTAATCTTTTTGGTAGAAGTTAATTTCTAGAATATTAGCCGTTCCCCAATGATGTAATCAAACATAAATTGGACCAGATGATAATGGTAAAGATGATGACGATGATGGCATGTGAAAGCATTTTACAGGGCTTTTACCAAAGATTTTCATCTGTTACTTCCCTTGGGATTCTTAATAGACTGTAAGGTGTACAGGATTGGTGGGCATCCCTGGTTTGTGTATATATTTTTTCTTTTGCCTAGGCACTCAAAATGTATAGCTTACAAAGATATGCCAGGATCCTTACATCACCACCAGAGGCCTGAGCTCCTGAGTTCTTCATGGGATCTTTGTTACTGACCTTTGCCAGGCACTAAACCACCCTGGACCCTGGGCCCAGAGAGTAAAGGGCAGCATGCCTGAGAAATGTGGTTCATGCATTCATTCCACTTAGCCGTCTGTCTCACTGTCCACAGGCTGTCCTGGCTCACGGTCAGCACGCCAGCCTCATGGTTTGGGAAGCGAATGAAGAAGTCGGTGAAAGTCAAGTCCCTGTCCAGTACCATGTATGATGCTTTATTTTTCTCTCTAAAGGCATCACCCCTTGCAGGTCATAAGCTCCATGAGGCAGGGCTTTGTGTTATTTGCTGCTGATGCCACATAGTCAAAACAGTGCTTGGCATGCAGAAAATGGTCAGTGAACATTCTGGATGAAGTTTATTAAAGGAGTCTACAAGAAGCCCACTTGCCCTAGGTTCTTGTCTGAGCTCCTCTTTGTGGTGATGGGGAGATCAGAGGTGTGGACTCCTCCCAGAAAGCAGAGGTTTGCTCATAGGCAAGGGGCATATCTTTCCTCTGTTTCCTAAGTGAGAAGAGTTAAGTGATCTGTGCACAACTGAATGAGTTTCTCAGCTCCCTCAGAAAGGCATGTTAATAGTTGTTTATATGTAATCTGTGCATATTTAGGAATGTATGTCTTGTGTTTCATCTACCAGATGTTTTCAGTATATGAAGTTTGAATAGTAACGGTGATGTTTACCTGTATGTAGCAAACTCCATTCTTATATGGTATATTTTTATTATAAGTTGACATGATTAATTGTGACAGAAAGAGATTTGCAGAAATACTGTTACCAGATCTGATCTAACCTGAATCATACTGCACACAAATACTTATTTTCAGAAGCATCTCTGATGAAAGAAAAGCAAGTTAGTTGTTCTCTTTTACTCCCTCTTTTTCTAGAAGAGGATGGTTTAAGCTAATTTGTATAAAAAGATCTTTCTTTTCTATCTGGTGTTTTGATCTCAAACTTTTAGATCTTTGTAAAACAGATTTTCTTCCTATATTCTTTTATGTTTGTCTTTAATTTTCTCAACATTTTAAATCATTTAAATACTTTACCATGTAATGTCTAAGGATAATTCTCATTTGACATCTTTTGTCAGCGGTGGTTAATATATTTAACATTTGAAGTTCAAGAGGATAAGTGTGTCATTGCTCATTGTTGATTTCCCAGCACATAGTAGGCTTTATTTTTTTTATTATTTTTTTAAAGATTTATTTATTTATTCATGAGGGACACAGAGAGAGAGAGAGAGGCAAGAGACACAGGCAGAGGGGGGAGCAGGCTCCCTGCAGGGAGCCCGATGTGGGACTCAATCCCAGGGCTCCAGGATCACGCCCTGGGCTGAAGGCAGCGCTAAACCCCTGAGCCACCTGGGCTGCCACATAGTAGGCTTTAAATGTTTGTGGAATAAGTGAATTTGTTAAATACCTGTTGTATTAGATGCTGCAGGAGCTGGATGGAGGTGGGAATGTCCTGAAAGGAGTGTGGCCCAGCTGCTGGGGGAGCACTGGGGGCTGTAACTCACGGGTATGTTTGGAAGGAGACTTCACAGGAATGGCACGTTTGGGATTGAACTGACAGGCAAGAGGGGGAATGGATAACACCATGGACTCAGGGATTCCAGAGAGACCACAGTAGTTCTAGGGTGGTGAGCAATTCTGGGTGGATGGTTGCCCTAAGGAGAGGAGAGAAGGAATTCCATTTTAGTATCTGTACGAGCAGATGGAACATGGACAGTGCTCTAAAAGTAGCTAGAGGAGTCTTTATAATTTTTAGGTTTAAAGGATTGTTTTAACATTGTTGAACTTGTCACAGAAGTGCTTCAAAAATGGTAGCTTTTAAAAAATCAGTGCTAAAAATTTGTGCCTTATTTTCAGAAATGGTTGCTTTGTGTGCACATGAATAGCTGGCATGTGTATGTGTGTAAATATGTATTTAATCTTGAGAAGAATACCTATAGTATATAAACATATATATAGAAAATAGAATATGTAGTTCTACAGAAAGTTGTGTATTTAGTTTTATGTATTTAATTTTAACTCATACATTTGTTCATACTGATCATGCTTCGCTAAGGAGAGATTATTACCATATTGATCTCAGAAAAGAACTAAGAGGGAAGTACATTGATAGATCTTTTCATTGTTATTACCAAACTATTGAATAATCAGCTTTATTAGGTATACATGTTGGGTTTCAGGAGACATCATGTTTCTCTCCATGATTAGGCTGTGAAAATACTTTTCTTATTGTGACTTGATCCTGAAGCCCGGCAAAGATAAGAAGTCCAGAGACCTATTCCAAATTCAACCTATTAAGGAAAAAAAAAAAAAAAAACTTAAAAAAAAAAAGATTTAATTATGCTCTCCTCCGTCCTTTTTAAACCGCTATTTAGATTCAGCATCTAGAGATTAGAGAAGGTTAAGGATAGCAAGTATCAGCCTAGTGCTAGGCATCTTTTCAAAAAATTATACCATCCTCAACAATAGAGAGGGTTGAGGGGCACCTGGGTGGCTTAGTCGGTTAAGCGTCTGCCTTCAGCTCAGGGTCCTGGGATCGAGCCTTCCATCGGCCTCCCTGCTCAGTCTGCTTCTCCCTCTGCCTCTCCCCACCCTGCTCATGCTCTCTCTTCCTCAAATAAATGAAAATCTTAAAAAAATAAATAAATAAAAAGAAAGAAAAGAAAAACAATAAGGTTGAGAAATAGAGCAAGACGAGGACCAGGACTATTGGTGTTCACGGTGTGAATTTCATATCTGATTGGGAGTCTGGAAGGAGCCCATGTTCAGCGAGAGGCTCCGATCAGCATCGTGACTTGAATTGTGTAGCAGTGTAACTTCTACGGACAGAGGACGTGTCTTGATTTTTACTGGGGACTCAGTGTATGGTTAGTTCCTGATCATACCTGGTGCTTAATGAATGTTTCTGAGTGGAAGTTAACTGTGCTCAGCTAACTGTGGGTTCAGGTCCCAGCAATGCTGATTGTTATTGTGCATTAGATAAGTTAACGTTTTTGAGTGTTCTCTATTCTGAAAATGAGAGGAGATGTCATGTGCAGAGGCCGGTCGTGGATGGCCAGCCAGAACACGGAGCAGCTATTCTAACTTATTATCATCACCACATCACAGCTAGTAATATACTCACAGGACTTCTTCTTTGTTAATTCCGTCCAGCCCCTTCTCTCCTGCTTTACGAAGTCCGCCCCCCTTACCAGGCAGTAGTCCCCCACAGGATCAGGGCCTGTTTCTGTTCCATTTCCCTCTGTCTCATGCTGGGCAGGGAGCAGGATTCGGGTCCATTTGGTGACCGAGGGACACGCTGCCTATCTGTCATAGTGCCCTGTTGCCCCGGTGTGTGGTACCGACGTGTGTGCCTTTCCTGGCTCTGGACTACCCACGACTACCCACTGCTCTCTTTCCCGTTCCATGCTGCCTGTATACAGGCCTCAGCTGTGATCTGAGGTAGATGCAGAAGTAGCTTAACATTTCACGGTTGTAGGGCACTTAGCAAGGCTCCAACCCTTCCCTGTGCATCAGGACTTGTATTTGTATCTGGGGAAGATTGGGGTTCTTACTTGGGAGGGAGAAGCTAATGACTTCTTTCTGCCCATGGAGAAGTGCCTTACAGTCCCTGGACAGTGACTTCGGTTTTGATGACCTCTCCAGCTCCGAAAAAACAACATGTCTTGTTATTTTTGACATGTTGGCTATAATTTGGGTTTGTAGCTTTTCACCGTAGGGAATTGGCTAGTCTTTGTTAAGTGCAGTGTTGTGGTTACGGAGATGTTACGTGCAAGAAAGTACCTGCCCTCCCTGCCTCCACGCTTGCATACATGTGTGAGTCACCACGGGCTTTGGACGTGGCATATGTAGCTGTGTTTGACCAGCCTGTGACTCACTAGTTTTGTGGGCGTAGAGCCCATCTTTGAACCTGTGACTCAGGTAAATTACTTCTCCCCTCTACCCTCTGCTTCCTCACCTCTAAAGTGAAGATAATGGTTGCTAAGATGGAAGAATGAGAAAGACTTTCAGTTTGTAAACTGTAACCCAAAGCCAAAGTGCTTCAGCATCACCAAGTACACCAGGGCTATTGATACACAGGTGTGGGATTCCACATATTTTATAATTAGCTTTGAAAAGTTGAATGATATGAAAGTAAGTGACTAAGGTATTGTGTAATCAGGTGTTAGGAGGAAAGCCAGGGAGCAGACTGAGAGCACATTATTGAGAAAAGCCAAGTGTCCCTGGGGGTAGAAATTCTGAATTTCCGTGTCTGCCAACATTAATAGTGAATAATGGATAAATGTTCTCTGGTTTTTTGTGTGTTTTGTGTTGGAATTTTTAAAACTACTTCTTTGTGTAATACCTTCAAACACAAATCATTAAAATAGGCGATGACAGTAATGGTATTAGAAACAAATGGCACTTAGCATAGGATTTTATTTGTGTATCTAATATTTATGTAATATATGCTATGTGCACATGGTAGGTATACTTATTTTATTTTATTTTAAATGATCTTTATTTGTTTATTCATGAGAGACACACACACAGAGAGAGAGAGAGAGAGAGGCAGGCAGAGACACAGGCAGAGGGAGAAGCAGGCTCCATGCAGGGAGCCCGACATGGGACTTGATCCCGGGTCTCCAGGATCACACCTGGGGCTGGAGGCGGCTGCCCGGTATACTTATTTTAAATGGTATTTTAGAACAAAATAAATATTTTTTAACATTTTATTTTCATCAGTTCTCAAAAAGAGCCCATAGTGTACAGTAGCGCCACTTTCAAAGTTGAGGAATGCAGGCAGGTGAGGGGGACAGGGGAGTGAGTCAAGGTGAGTGCAGGGCGGCCCTCTGGTAGCTGAGCAGGGCAGTACGTATCTATGGGATCAAAGCTCAGCTCAGCTCGGCTGTGGACCCCCTTTTACGGTGGGAATGTCTGGACTTCCCTCTGGGTTGTTGCAAAGATTATTAAATAATTATGGTCAAGTGTCTTAGGCACAGGAGGTACTCAGTCCATGTTGGGTCTGGTGCCATGAAAGAGGTCTGACCCAGTGAAGATGGTGTGAGGTCACTAGCACTGAAGTGGCAGGTAGTGTTGTGAGAGTAGATGGAATCCAAAACCAAATCATAGAGGCCCAGGTGAGAAAGCACTTATCTGGCAAAAAATCAGAGTGGCCACATTTAAACTTCTAATAGAACAATATAAATATAATTGAGATAAAGTAATTATTGAGAAAATTTAACATAATTTGATAATTTGCAGGAGCCACAAGGTCTTCTTATTTTCTCAAGCTTCGTTCAAATTAAGAAAGAATTGTTTAAAATAAGAATTTTTACTAGGAGCCTGGCTGGTGGCTTGTACAGGAGGTCCTCATGTTGACCACTATGAAAAAGTCCTTAAATATCAAGCTGTAGGACCCTGTGTGTGCCTGTGAAGTGTTCAGGGTTTGAAAATGTCAGTGTTTGACAATATTTTGTAATAAAAAAGGAAGACAATTTGGGAATGCCCATTTATTCACTTAACTTCCTGCCTTCCACATACTGGCCTCGTTCTTGGCATGAGGTCCTCAGTAATGTGGCCAGGACCCTCCTCTGGCAGAACTTGACTTACAGCAGGAGGATTGACACAGTGAAGAAAACAAAGGGCAGATATCCAGTGAATGGTCAGTTCCCTGAGGTCCAAACTAGGGCATTTCGGGTGAGTGGGCTCAAAGGGACTGCCCCCTGTAGCAGGGACCTCAGCAGGGGCTTCCTTGGAGCACAGAGACACACGGAACCCAGAGCAGATGTAAGAGACGGCTTTCCAGGAGCTGGTGATGCCTGAGCTAGGTGTAAGCTGGGTGGGGATGGGGATGAGGAAGGCCTCCCTGCTGTGGGATGGCCTGGTAGCAGGGTCAGGAGAGAAAGGATCAATAGCCTAGAAAACCAGGCTTACCTGGAGGATTTTCCCAGCCTCCTCTGATCCTTGGAGCTTGCTCTCCTGCTCCCCCAACCAGAAAAGTGAAGATTGTTCTTGAAGCTTTTTCTGTCCATCACTGGTGCGGAATTCCAAATTTTGGGCTGCCTTTAAGTCCAGGATGGGAGAAATAGGAAAACAAAAAAGGCACTAATCACTGGGTGGATTGTCCTTTGCTTCTGGTTTCTTTCCCCTGTGCTCCTGCCATTTGCTTTGAAAGTCCTTTAGATGACTGCTTTATGCACTCTGTCCAGGTTTTGGTCACATTTCTGGGAGATACCTGGTATACTGTGCTGAGTTCCACTCTAATTGAAGCCAGAATCAGAACCTTCTTTTAAAATGTAAAATTTTGCTTTTTTTCTTAAATTTTTTAAAAGCTCTATAATTCATTTTGTAGATACTTAGTCGTGTACCGAATATTTCATTTCACAGAAATGATTTCCAGTTTTCCCTGTTGTTATAAATAACACTGCAATGAACTTCTTAATGTAACAAAAAAATTGAACCTAGTTCAATTCCTTTAGAATGTTGCCTTTGATTTTGCTGTTTTGTAAGCACAATATCAGATAATATTCATTAAATATATGCTGTGTGCTAGTACTGTCCTTAGTTCATTAACTCATGTTAATTCTTATAATTCTTATAATAACTCAGTGGAGTAAATACTCCTCTTGGTTGTTCAAGAGTTTCTGATTGGGAGTTTTTCAATCAAGTGACTAAAAAGTTGGCATCCCAAAACTGAAGAATGGATTGTATGCTTTTGCAAATATTTTAAAACATTTGTTCAATTTCATTTTTAAAAATATTAACATTTAATGTAAGTATTCTTCTGAGCAGAAACTGATCACAATAGTGAATACAGTGAATAGAATTAATACAAAAGTATCTTCTTGTTAAATAAGTCATCGCAACTAGAAATAAAGTTCATTTTTTTTCTGGCTTCTGATACTTTTATATATCTGTCATTAGCTTAAATGAGCTATAGCTTTTATGAGGAAAGCTAAAAAAAATGTTTTGAAGACATGAAGAATGTGTAAGTAATATATTTGAATTTTATAAAATACTTAACAGCAGACTCCAGCCTGTGAATAGGATATATTCTAAATCAGGATTGGCAGTCTTCAGCCTGTCAGCCAGATCTGGCTTTTTTTAAGACTCACAAGCTAAGAATGGTTGAAAAATATGTTTCTTAACGTGTAAAAGTTACATGAAATTCAAATTTCAGTGTCCATAAATAGTCTTATTAGAACACAGTCATATTCGTGCATTTATCTATTGCCTATAATTTCACCGTAGGTTTTGTGCTATGATGGAATTGAAGAGGTCTAACAGACTTATTATGACTTGCAAAACCTAAAATATCTACCTTCTGACCTTTCACAGAAAGTTTTCTAACCCTGTTCTAAATAGAATTATTACTGGGAATTTGACACATCTTTCCATACAAAAATCTTATTTCTAAAAGTGTGAGTCACCATGGGCTTTGGACGTGGCATAAGCAGTTGTGTTTGACCGGCCTATGACTCACTAGCTTTGTGAAATATGGTCATGAGCTTTAAATGCCATCATGAAACCACAATGGGCGAGTCCCAGTAAGTGTTCAGTACATGCTAATGTATTCATATATGTTGAGTTTCTTCCCTACTTTCCCTTAGTTTCCAAGCTGACCTCTGGATTTCTAGTTAACCCAATACTGTAAATGAACTAATGTTATCCGCATGGACTTACCTTACCACCCTCCCCCTTTGGAATGAGTACCTTTCTTTCCATGTTGCCCTAGGAGTGAGAAGTGCTTTCTCCCCAGCCCTTGGGTAGTCTGAGAGCCTCCCTACCTTCTCCCATGCAGGGACAGGCTCATTACATTGTCTCCAACCACTGTTACTTACCTAGAGAGAATTCTTTGAGTTTTAGTAAAAACGAGAATGTTTCCCTTTCCAAAAAAAAAAAAAAAAAAAGCAAGATGAGGAAAATGAACTGGAATTCATACATTCAGTTAGCTAAGCTTTATTTTCATGCAGGTAAATATTTAGTCTGGGTCAAGGTACATGGTGTGTGTGTGTGTGTGTGTGTGTGTGTGTGTGTGTATTTCAGTTTCAACTTATAAGAAAATTGATTTGGTTATAAAGCTAAGGACCAGAGAGCCCCAAGAGATAAAAGTCAGTGGTACTGTTGGTTGGAGACCCTGGGGAGAGTTGATTTAGTTTCATCAGTAGATTAGTATGATAGTTCTCAGAAGTGTGGTCCAGGGAATCCCTGAAAGGGGGTCTGTGAGGTCAAAAGGATTTTTCCCAAGAAAGGGGTATTTTTGCCTTTTTCACTGTTAACATTTTCACTGGTAATGCAAAAGTAATGCAGGTACAGTTCCTGGCCCCTTAGCACAAGTATCAAGACAGTGGCACCAAACTGTACTTGAAAGTAATTTTATCTTTCACCACAACCAGGTGCTGGCATGAAAAAAAAAGAAAGTCAGTTTCACTTAAGAATGCTCTTGTTAGAACAGTAGAAATTGTTAATGCTCTCAAATGTCACCCTTGGGATACATTTATTTTTAATATTCCTTCTCACAAAAAGGGAAGCCCATGTATGATACTTCTTATGGATACTCTAGTAGTAAATAGTTGTCTCGAGGAAAGACACTTGTGTGGTTGTTTGAGTTGTTAGCTGAACTAGCCACTTTTTCATAAAAATCCATTTTTCCTCAGAAGAAAGATTGACATTAACAGGTAAGTAAAGGTTATTCAAATTTGAGTACTTTACAGACTTTTTCTCAAAAATGAATGAAATGAGCCTTTACTTCAAATTAAGTAGCTCATAATATTTGTTATCAATTACAAAATTTGAGCTTTCAAATGAAAATTAGATTTTGGACATTTCAAGCACATGCTTAACTGCTTTCTAATACTTAAAGATTCTGGTGAGAGTAGTGATATAAACAAATGTACTTCTTAAATATTGTAAATGAAATGTGTTTGCATTTGGAAGATCTACATAAAAAGGCAGTATTTTTCAAATGATCATGTATGATATTACAAAGTCACGCATGAGCAAGGATTCATTCCAGGACAGGATAGACCAAATGGGTTATAATTTAACAGAGTACAGAAACTTCATTGATACAGTTTCAGATTCCTTATTGCAACTCATCTTTAAGAAATTAGTGCTAATTGAGTTGTAGTGTACAGAGAATATCCACCATTGTCTGGAAAGACATCTCCTTTTTCCAGATGCATGCCTGTGTGGAATTTTTTCAGAAGCTCTCACAACATGTAATAGCTGAAACACAGAAGAGACAAGAGAATTCAGCTGTCTTTTTATGAGATGGACATGAAAGAAATGTTCAGAAGTAAAATGGTGCCATATTTCTTGCTGAATTTTTCTTTTTCTTCTTTTTCTGGAAACCGCAGTTATTTCCATGAAAATACATTTTTATATTCAAGTGTAATTTATTTTTGTTATTTTTAAATTAATATTTTAAAGTTTCTCAGTTTTAATTTAGAATATGGTAGATATTAATAGATTATGACATGTAAACAAAAAGCTCTCTGAGGTTCTTAAATATTTGTATGAGTCTAAGTCTAAAGGGGGCCTAAGACGAAAAAGGTGGGAAACCTGGATTTGTGAGACCTTGTTTCACATCTAGGATAATGCTTAATACATTTGCAGGGACTCTAGAATGTCTTATTCCATGAATAGATTTAAGTTTCTTGGCCAATAGCTATTCACACATTGCTAGGTGCTGTTCTAGCTGTTTATTTTAGTAATTGTTTACTCTATAAACTACTATCATAATGTAATAAATTGGGCTGTTTTGTAATTAATTCATACATTTAAGAATATTTTGGTAATAGGAAAAGTCACACTAATTTTACAAGGACAGGTTTTAATATTTATATTTTTCCTAATTTATTTGACAAATATATAGATTAGTGATCTCAAGACTGGAAGTACCAATGAAGTGCTGATGACTAATTGTTGAAAACCAAGGATGCTATGATACAGTAATATGGTGTAGTCCATACAAAAGCATTTTGAGTAGGGGATTTTGCTGAATAAATATACAGGATTGTTAGTTAGCACAAGACCTGTGAGTTGCAGTACTTTGCCCTATATTTTTTTTACTACTGAACTTTGTATATGTTAAATTTGTAAAAATACATTTTTCATTTACTTTTTAACCATAATTAAAAGTATTTGTATATCTATTGAATTACTGCACTTAGAGAAAGCTCTGAGTTAAGAGATATTTAAGAGTTAAGAGTTAAGAGATATCAGTGGAAGTAGAAATAGAATATATAGTTTTCTGTTCTGTATCCAGTTATTTTTTGTATATGGCAAGCATGAGATTGGTTGGTTTGCTTATGTATATCTAAATTGTTCTAGCACAATTTGTTGAAATGACAATCTTTCTCTACTGAACTGCCTCTAAATCTTTGTCAAAAATCATGCCATATACATTTTTAAATGAGCTTATCATTCTACAGAAAAATTACTGGGATTTTGATAGGCAATTGGATTAAATTCATAAATCAAATTTGGGAGAATTGGCATCTTAACAATGTGAGTCTTCTGACCTGTGGATGTAATATTTATCTTCATTTATTTGGATCTTTTAAAATTTCTAACAATGTGTTGTTGTATGTTAAAGATTTTATTTATTTGAGGGGGAGGGAAGGTGAGAGAGGGAGTGGACACAAGTAAGTAAGGAGAGGGGCAGAGAGAGAGAGAAGCAGACTCCCCATTGATCAGGGAACCAGATGTGAGACTGGATCCCAGGAGCATGGGATTGGGACCTGAGCTGAAGGCAGATGCTTAACTGACTGAGCCACCCACATACCCCTATTAATGATGTATCAGTCTTACATACATTTTGTTAAAAATCTTTATTTCATTTTTTTGATGCTATTAAAGTGTTATTTTGTGTGTGTGTGTGTGTGTGTGCATGCATGCTTATACCTAGTTGATTGTCTTATAGTGCCCTATATCCACCAATTTAGCTAAACTTACTTAGTAGTTCTAATTGCTTTGTTGTAGAACCCTTGGGATTTTCTGGATCACTTTGTGAATAAAGAAGTTTCACTTTTCCCTTTCCAGTCTGAATTATTTTTATTCTTTTTCTTGTCTTATTGGACTAGCTAGGATTATTTCTTGTCCCCACTACCCCCAAATAAGTGAGCAGATGTGATGAAAGAGGACATTATTTTGTTCCTGATCTTGGGAATAATCAGTCTTGCACCATCAATTGTGATGTTATCTGTAGATTCTTAATAGATGTTATTTACCAGATTGAGGCAGTTTTCTTCTCATTTTACGTAGAATATTTATCATAATGGAGGTTTAATATTTTAAAATGCTTCTTCTAGGGGCACCTAGGTGGCTTGATTGGTTAAATTCCAGCTCTTGATCTCAGCTTGGCTCTTGATCTCAGGGTTGTGAGTTCAAGCCCCAGGTTGGGTTCCATGTTAGGTGTGCAGCCTACTTAAAAAAATAAAAAATAAAAATAAAATAAAAAAATATTTCTTCTAAATCTATTCAGATATTCATATGACTTTTTCTTTTTCCAGTTCGTTGATATAGTGAATAACACTAAATTATTTTACAGTGTTAAGGCTTTATCTTCTTGAAATGATCCACATTTGGTGATCCTGTATTCTAGTATTTAGCTATTGCTAAATTCAACTTGTCAATATTTTGTTAAGGACTTTTTCATTCTTCATTAGAGAGATTGATACGTAGTTTTCTTCTAAAATCTTTGTCTGATATTTGTTTTAGGCTAATGAAATGAGTTTGGAAGTGTCCACTCTTCCTCTATACTTTGAAAGAGTATGTGTACATTTGGTATTATTTTTGCCTTATGTGTTTAGTAGAATTTACCAGTGAAACTATTTGGTCCTAGAATTTTATCTGTGAGACATTTTTAAGCTATGAATTCAGTTTCTTTAATAGGTAGAAATTTATTCATGTTATCTTTTTCTTCTTGAGTGATCTTTGGTATTTATGTCTTAAGGAAATTGTCCATTTCACTGAAATTATAAAATTTATTAATGTAAAACTATTTACAATATTTTCTTATCCTTTTAATGAATATATCATCTTTAGTGATGTCATTCTTATTCCTGATATTGGTACTTATGTCTTCACTTTTTTTTCTTGATCAGTCTGGCTAAAGGCTTACTATTTTTATTATGATAAATAATTATAACATCAATATTGAGCTTCTTAAATAATTAGCTTTTGGTTTCATTGATTTAGTTTTGTAATTTCATTGATATTTGCTCTTTATCATTTCCTTCCTTTGCTTGCCTAGGCTTAGTTTGCTCTTCATTTTCTGGTTTCTTCAAATGGAAGCTTAAGTCATTGAATTGAGACTTTTTTCTTTCAAATACAAGCTTGAGTAGCCTCGTTTCAGTGCACGATCTTCGTCAATCTTGTTTCCTGCCCTTCCTCTGGTAGCAGATGCATATTTGCCTGCTGTCAATGCAGTACCTGTGTTGGGGCAGGTTTTGTTTATTTGCATATTTTGTTTTGTTTGTTTTAAAACAGATTTTTAATATCTTCTGCAGTGGGTTCTGCTCACCCCCACCCTCTCTAGTGAGCTATGATCTTGCTTCTAACCCTTCAACTGCATTGGGAGGGTTATTTACCCTGCCTTAGTGGTAGATGACTTTGCCCTTTGTGAGAGAAGGGTCTGGAATACAGCAGGGTTTTTATATTTTCTGCCTCCCACTGGCATGTAGTCACTGCTTGTCCCACCCAGAAACCATCCTTGAAGTCTCCTGCTCTGCCCTGGTCTCGAGCACCCACTGGAGGCCTGTGGGGATAGTTGGTGAGTGGGTGTGTTTTCCCATGCATTTTAAACTATCGTGCTAGCTCATAGTCAGCCTCTATAATTTGTTGAAATTTCAAGTGTTATCTTCATACTTTTATTTATGGCCGCCACTTACATGCTTTGCCAAGGATAAAGCATTTCTTGGGTCCCATCTCTCCTTGGAGGAGCTTGCCACCGTTTAGGATTCAGTTCACCTAATTTTGTACCTTAGCTTTCTGATTGGCTCAAAAATTATTTTGTGATATTCGGACTTTTGTCCACGTTAAGTAGGAAGCTATGTTATCCTAATGCTGTCTACAGCTTGGGTGTCAGCTGTGCCTCAGCCTGCTAGGCTTTGAAACGTAAGCAGGGAATTACCTTCAGCACCCCAGGAAATACCGGAGCTCCAACTGGAGGAAGTACAGCATGAGTTTAGTCTTGGTTAGTGTGTTTTATCAGTCAGAAAGGTGACCGCGCCTCCTTACTGAATTTATGCCAACAGACAGCAGTTACACCACCATAGTATTTGTGGGTCCTTTGTGATTTCATATATCCCTTATCAGGTTGTATCATGATTTTGTCTTTATCAGTCTGTTCTGACCAAGGCAGAGTGCCTTCAGGTTAGAGGCTTTTCCCAGTGGATGCACAGTCCATGGCACCCGGGCGAGATGAAGACGTGCATAAGCGGATGAATGAGGGTTGGGACAAGAGCAGTGTGTAGACAGCCTATTTTTGCCTCAGAAAGGTGATTAGAGAATTTCAGAATTGAATCACTGCAGTATATAGATGATGCATTTAAGCCTAGATGCCTGGTATTTTAAATATTTTACGAAGCATAGTTTAAGCAAGTAAATATTCCTTTTGAAATGTAAATAGGAGCTGCAGAGACATTCCTTTCCAGGGAACGCAGGGTAGACCCTGCAGATGAGCTGGGGCCAGGCTGGGGATGGAGCTGAGGGCACGTTCGTTAACTGTAGACACCCACAGACATGAGCCTGGAAGCTGAAATGGGAGGAAGAGAACTGGTGCGAACAGAAAGGCCATGGTAACAGAGAGAAAGCTTATCTAGAAGACAGATCAGAAAACCCTTCACAAGTCATTTTTTCTTTTAAACAAGTACCAGGGTTTTTTGTGGGTTTGTTGTTGTTCTTGTTTTAAATCTGCCAAATTGGACATGGAGGAGGCTGGTTAATACTTAGGCAGGTGGCTCCCTTAGCTTGGAAGCTGCACAGCCTGGCATATTCATGCTATTGCCCCCCAGCCTTATGGGAGGCCCGAGGTGGTGCACTGGTAGTGCACATGGTTCTGGGGGGCGACCGGATTCAGCGGGGTGGCTCTCGCTCAGGAGCTCCCCTGGGGTGGCAATGAGATGGCGGCCAGGGTGGCAGGAGCAGAGGGCCTGAGCGGGCCGGCGGGGGCCTCTGGGTGCTGGTGGCCGAGCTTGGCGTGGGGTGGGGGTGACCCCCAGCCTACCCACAGCCTGGTCCCAGTGGCTTAGCCCCCCGTAGCGGGGCCCCAGAGGGAGTGTCCCTGACGGGCGCCTCCTGCTCAGGCCCCTGTGACCCAGCCCTGGAAGTCCCAGAGGGCCACCTCTGCCACCTGCTTTTGGTTAAGTCCCTAAGATGAGCACGGGTGGAAGGGGGATTTAGCCTAAGCCCAGGAAATGCCACCGTCATTTATGAGGTGTATGAGCCAGAAGTGCTCCGTGAGTCCTAAAGGGAGCTTTCTCAGGGTATTTCTGAAAAGGGTGGGTGGGTGGGGCTCTCAGGATCCCAGGGGGCCTACACCCCCCCCCCCAGCACTTCTTTCCTCTTTATGCTTCATCTGAATGGCTGTTTTGTAGGCTTCCAACATGTGTACATGTTTCCTTTCTGCATGAAGTCAGCCCTGTTACCCCTAATGTCAGCATCTCTGTGGCCTGCTAAAGCCCGCAGCATCCCTGTAAGTGCCTCTCTTGGGCTGGGGTGCAGAGGGGAAGGTGGGTGATTTGTGAGGGTATCAGGCCACGTCTGTACCAGTGAAGAAATTGATGATAGGCTTTCATGTAAATGTATCTAAAGGCAGCATTTATTCATGTCTCCTCTGTGTCAAGTACTGTGGGTAGTAGGTTTTTTTTTTTTTTAAGATTTTTACTTATTTATTCATTCATGAGAGACACAGGGGGGAGAGAGAGAGAGAGAGGAGAGAGAGAGGCAGAGACACAGGCAGAGGGAGAAGCAGGCTCCATGCAGGGAGCCTGACATGGGGCTCAATGTGGGGTTCAGTGTGGGGTTCAATGTGGGACTTGATGTGGGACTCCATCCCAGGTCTCCAGAATCAGGCCCTGGGCTGAAGGCGGCGCTAAACCGCTGAGCACCCCCCCCCCACCCCCCCCCCGGGCTGCCCTAGTAGGTTTTCTTTATGCACTAAACTTAGGTTTTTCAGCAACCCATGAAAAGTACAAGTGAAGATCATTGTAACCGAGTAGATAACTAACTTATCTGAGGTCATAAAGCTAGAGATTAGCCATTTTTGGGGTGCTATTCCATCTGACTTCTCAAAAATATATTATTCTGTGAATAATCGGGTCACTATCAGATGATTTATATGTGATGGTAAAATAGGAAGCAGCCCTGTCCTTTGGCACTAAATCACTGTGGCACCCAACACCCTTTTCTTTGTGCTGCCCTGTGGTTTGTGGTCCAATTCTTAGGCTAATGTGCTCATTTAAGGATATTGCATGGCTCTATATGAATGGAATGAGGGGGCTTCAAGATGTTCACAAACCCAAAGATGAAAAAAACCTAGTTATGGTCTATCCATATTGCATCACTTGGAGGGATTAAAGCCTTAGTACATAAAATATACTTTCTCTGGGGATTTTGGAGTTGATGCGTGTCCTGAGTGGACCACTGCCTTGCTGGGTGTCCCTCAACCTAGCCGACCATCTTCCTTCAGGCAGCCAGCTTGTAACAGAGCAGAGCACATAATTCTCATGTTGAAAATCTTTCAACAAGTCTTCACTTCCACGTGCCTCCTCTGACCCTGAAGTAGACTGGATTGAGCTCTTCTGCTAACGTCTTTCTTAGCCTGTGCACGCACCTGTCAGGATGCCCAGCACCCTTTGCTGTCATTATCCCCCTAATGTCTACCTTCGTTGCTCTTTCAGTTTTTTGATCACTGGAACTCTGTCTGTCTTGTTTCTGGAAGAGCTCTGCAGCCAGCGTGACCTCAGGCATGTGAAAGGCATTCAGTAAATAGATGAGTGAAATGATTTTGAACTAATGAGTGAAGATTGGTTTTCTTCTTCTTTTTTGAATATAATAAGTACACATATGTTCACCACTGATTCATTTAGTCATCTGAAATATATTGAGCACTTACTCTGTGATATAAAGGCTGCAGAAGAAAGAAAAGTGTTCATCTCCTGTGAGCTCACCTTCTGGAGTGGGGAGGGGACATGTACTGGTACCCGTGGTGGCTGCTGTCAGCGAAGCGCACTCTTACCTCCCTGTCCTCCTCTGTCCTGATCAAGACTGGGTATCATCCTTTGAAAGAATCCTCATTATTGTAAATTTGGGTTAGATCTAGGTCAGACTGGGTCAGTTCGTTGTTACTCCTTTTAGAATCGACTGACTTTTCCTATTTCTCTCACCATACAGCCACAGGTCAGTTTTGGTGCCTTAGATTCTAGTGGCACAGGTGAGAGATGTGCAGGAGAACAAAGAGCATTGCAGATTTCATTTGGGAAAAGTAGGTATTTTCAGTGTGGGTTTTTTCTTTTTCTTTTTTTTTTTTTTTGTGGGGGAGTGGCTATCACTTAAAAGTGTAAAAATATAACAGTAGGTAATAGTGTCTACTGGCTGTCAGGCATCATTTGTATTTATTTTCTTTTAGTTGCTTCTACCAGTACTGAATAGTAGGCATCATTGTCTACATTTTGCCAATAAAGAAATAGCATATCAGATTAATCATTTTGACCAATGTCACACAGCTAAGTGTTGGGGATGTTGCTTAAATCTACTTCCACCTATTTTTCACTCAGCCTTTCTACGAATTTCCCTTCATGCTATTAAACCTCCTAATGCACTTGGGTGTATATGTGTGTGTCCCATTATACAAAATGGAAATTGCCACTCTTATCTGTAACTTTGTCTTTCTTTATAATTTCCTCTTTTTGAAGATATAAAATCTTAGATACGGTACATAGCCGGCAGGTCATGTTTTTGTTATGGCACAGTATCTATGCATCTTAGCTTTTTCTTTCATTGCACTTTTAAACACTATTAATTTTTACTCTAGAAACACATCAGAGTGTCTTAAGCTCATTTATCTTACTTTTTCTTCCTGAGTTTTTAGCCTTGCCTGATGGAGGAGATTTACTTGGATTTTTATTTGATCAAAGACACTTTTTTGTATTAGGTGGCAATAAAAATGTTTTTAATCAGCCTCCTTTTATCTGACATTCTTCCTTCCTAGAGTCCTTATCCTACTTACACTTCCACAAAGTTAACATGAAATAGAAAATATTTGTTACATTTAACGTAAAGTTTATCTTCGTTAGTCTTATGATGGAGTTAAAACTGTTATATATTGGCTACAATTACCTTCAGGATTTTTTTCACAGAAAATCAGATTTTTGTTGTATTTAATGATACTGCATCCCTTAATTGAAGAGAGTTTATCACTGATCTCAGAAAATCACTGCAGCTGCTGAGGTAGGTCAGACTTAGCCCTAAAAACACGAATAAAAGGATTTCAAGAAGAGATAAAAGTTCAGTCGAAAGTGGTACAGATCCTAGTGAGAGAAATGCAGTTCATTGTGAGGTACGATAAGCCAGGATCCTATAGAAGTTTGGTTTTAATCTGCTTTTTTTTTTCAATTGATTAGATAAAAAGAAGTGATATTATTGGAGACTTTTCTACGTGGAGGACACTGTACTTCACGTGGTGTCACTCACAGTCCTCTTATTTCCAAAGAATGGAAACTGACCCTGACTAACCAACAGAACTTGAACGTCAGAGCTCATAGGGCCAATGGAGGATGATAAGAGTAGGTTTCAGAATGGACAAGAACAGGGCCCCTCAGAAGAGGAATTGTCTGGAAAGGAAGCAAATGTCACCCTGCCCCTATCTCAAGGGCTGTTAGTCCCAACCATAGGTAGTGGTTGGCAGCAGTGGGGTGGGAAGAGGTTAGAGAGTTCAGAAAATATTTCCCGGAAGAAATGGAAACGAAATCTCAGAAAACTTGTAGTTTGCTAAGGGTCAGTTAACTTGGTGGCAAAAATCAACAGCGAACTCCTATCTTAGAGTCATTGAGGACAATGTATTCATTTATTTGTCTAGTACTTGATACATCCAAGGCACTGTCCTGAGTGGTGGAAGTTAGCCATGATTAAGACAGAGCTAAACAATTGTGATAAATTCTGCAAAGTAGCATGGCATGAGTGCTTTGGGAAGATGAGTAAAATGATTTAAAAAGGAATTAGTAGAAGCTTATGTTAAGTATATTGAACTTGGATTAAATATTCTCATTGAAGGGACACCTGGGTGGCTCAGTGGTTGAGAGCCTGCCTTTGGTTTAGGGCGTGATCCCGGGGTCCTGGGGTCTAGGGAGCCTGCTTCTCCCTCTTGCCCGTGTCTCTGCCTCTCTCTCTCTCTCTCTCTGTCTCTCATGAATAAATAAATAATTATCTTAAAAAAATTCTTATTGAAGAATGTAATGCTATTGCTATAGCTGAAAACATGGATCATTAATCTGATGTAGATTCAGTACCTGTTACCTCCACTTACTGCCTTGATAGGCAAGAAAAGACCCTCCTGTGTTTGTTACCTCCCTCAAAGATTAATTAAGACAAGTTATTTAAAAGTGCCTAAAATATCCTTGTCTGATATTCAGGAGCCTCTCAATAAAGCTGACCTTCATCTCTTTCTCTGCTTGCACCATATGCAGTGTAGTGTATGGCCGAACAAACATTTATTTATGTCTATAAAATAGACATAAACAGCATTGGCTGATTTTTGGAGCCCTTCCCCCTTTATTTTGCATTATTTTCCTTCGTAGAATTTCGGGCCTTTGAACATATCTGATTGATGACTCATGAGCATTTAAAAGGTGTGATGCCTGGCATTTAAGAGTTTTAAAAGTCCACATGAAATATCAGTCATGACGTGGTTCTTGTCTCGGGCAAAAACTGTCCCCTGTTAACATATTATTTCTGTGAGTGGTAAAAGCCATATTGAGAAGAACCACATGTAGTTGAGCAAGAAACTGAAACAATATCAGAAAATGTTTAAAAGATCTGAATGCATTTGGGGGAGGTAGAATGAATTCAAGAGATTTGAGCTACAAGTAGATTAGAGGACCAGAAGTTTGAAGTCGTACATTTCTCCCCATCCTTCAGTAAGATTTATACCTGTTTACTAGATGTCTGAAAGTGTAGTTTATCATTTCATCCTGTCTTGTAGAAAATTGTAGGGATTTCTTTTTTGTTTGTTTCTTCTTTTGTAGGTACTGTATGACAGAATTTTCCTTGGTGTTTTTAGTCTCAGAGTAAAATGACTTTATAGTCACAAGAAGACATTTTGGGGTGCTGCTGTTTGGGGACACTCACTTTCTGCAGTCTTCAACCTCTGGCCTTAGGTTTAACATAGATATGTGAGATTTTCATTAAAGTGCATACCAGCACACCTTGTACTTTTTGCCTGAATTGTTGACATTTTTAATTTGCTCCCCTCTTCTGATGTGGGTAGTTACCAGATAGAGGCCTACAGAGGTCTCAGAACCCATTCTTTCTTTATCACACCCTTTCATTCTTGTACAGCCTTTTTGAGGCATTTTTGTTTATTAAAGTAGTTTGGCCTTAACGCAGAATCATCAGAACAGCCATCGGGCACTGCTGCAGGATGCAGTTTCTCTCCTGAACCACAGAAGGTCTCACTGCTCCCACCCGGGCGTGAGTGCCCCAGGCTTCCTAAGAGCTGCTGCTTAGTGTAGCGCTGCACGCCCTTGCTGACCTGCCTGCACTCTGCCTGCCTTTTCGTTTTCAGCTCTGTCACCAGACACCCCCCTCCCTTCTTTGCACCTTATGCTTTTGTGACTCTGTTGCCTCATAGTCTTTGCAGACATTACCATAGATAGACCCACAAAGTTTTGCTCATGCGGCTCCCCATGCATGTGTAGGATACCCCTGCACACACCCAGGGCCACTCCTTTAGGCTCTGCTAACATACTGCTTATGCTGAAGTTCCTCTTGATCTTGGACCTAGAAATGTTTATCACCTCCTTTAAATTTTGTAATATTTCATTTGTACTTTTCGTGAAGTGCTTACAGTTTATACTTTGCACTGTGAGTATCCACACGTGTGTACTTTTTGAGAATAGGGTCAACATCATGACGCTGTACAGTAACATAGACACTATTTATTGAGCTGCTTGTCCCCAGAGTCCTTTCTATCTAGGTATTAGCTGGGAGCCTTTGTAGTGTGTTGTAAGGGCTCAGTAAATTGTTATTAAATTAAAAAAAAGGGGATCCCTGGGTGGCTCAGTGGTTTAGCGCCTGCCTTTGGCCCAGGGCGCGATCCTGGAGTCCCGGGATCGATTCCCACGTCGGGCTCCCGGTGCATGGAGCCTGCTTCTCCCTCCTCCTGTGTCTCTGCCTCTCTCTCTCTCTCTCTAGGTCTATCATAAATAAATAAATAAATCTTAAATAATAAATAAATAAATAAATTAAATAAATTAAATAAATAAATAAATAAATAAATAAATAAATAAATAAATAAAGATTTGAACATCATGCCATCCCTTTCTGCGGATCACATGCCTTTTCACTTACTTTTTTAGTTTTTAGCTGTATTCTAGATCCGTGCTATGGGAACTTCTAGCCACTTGAAGCTGTTAAAGTTTTAATCAATTAAAATGAAATAAGATGAAAAATTCAGTCAGACTAGGCACATTTCAAGTGCTCAGTAGCCACATGTGGCCTGTGACCACTGTGTTGGACCCTGTGGATGTACATTTTCATCGTCACAGGAAGTTCTCTTGGGCAGTACTGGTCTGTGTGGTTCTGCCTGCCTTCTAGATAGTCCCTGTGTACATGTGGTATGAGTGTGTGACATGCTTCTAGGCGAGGAATGACGTAGTAGGCAGTCAGTGTTGTGTGGAGATACACCTGTCTATACTGTTACGGAACACTTCCCTTGTTTGATCACCCCAGAGGCACAGTTTTCTGTAGATACTGTGCCAATCCTCTGTTCTCTTCGCTGTTCTTGGGAACCGTTCCTCTGCCCGGCATACCACCTCCACTGCTCTTTGGAGGGAAGCAGACGTGTTTTTCCTCCGTCCGAGCTTAGAGAGCTGGCCACACCATAATAGGACAGAGAAGGCTAACCCGGCAGCCTCGTGTACATGCAGTTGGAAAGGCCGCCCTTGGGACCTGTGGTCTGCAGCTGCCTTCTGCCCTGCGAGGTAGCCTCCTGGACAGGGCTTGCCATGGTCCTTGCCTCCATTCCCATGATGCTTGAGCAGCTCTTGCAGGTTGTCTGAGTGTCATCTTCTACGTGGCCTCATTTAATGTCCACCTCTGCCAAGTGAGATAATAGGTGGCCCCTGTACTACAGGTAGAGTTTCAGGGAGGGTAAGACACTCACCCAAGTAGACCGTTTGTCCCAGGTGAGTCCAGGCAGCAGCGTTTAGGCATCTCCAGCTTCACGTTGAAACTGCCCCTGCTTTACCCTGTCCAGGTCCTTCCCAATGGTGGCATCTGTACCAGCTGCTTGGTTTGCTGACTGCAGAATAATCAGGAGGAGTCAGGACTTATTATGACTCTAATCTCTCTGGAAATCTTTATCTCTAGTTCTAATTATATTAATACTTAAACTTGTCATTGAAGTTTTATTAGCCTTCTCTTCATATATACCTCTGCTCACATTAACATGCAGAAATATAGAATGTGTGGGAGGCTAGAATTGGCTATGTGCAGTGTTGAGGCATGGCACGTGATGTCTTTGATTAGTCCTCATGACCTCAGGAGTAGGTGTCAATATTCCTAATTGATAATTAAGGGGACCGAGAGCCCTCTGACTTTTTTTTCTTTTTCTTTTCTTTTTTTTTTCCAATGTCATACTGTATGTAAGTGCTGGTCTGCGATTTGAACCCATGTTTTTATTAGTTTTTTATCACTTCAGGTCTCACTATATTAAGCTCTTCTTTCTGTATCATCATTAATTTATACTCTCTTATTGCAGGTGTCAAAAAACTAGACAGTTGTGCTTGTCTGGAGGCTGTAGGTTAATATGCTGTTCTGGGAGTGCCATCAGCAAAAACAGGTGACAAATAACTCGATTAAGCATTCACTTAGGGCTATTTTTGAATTTTCCTCTAAGCAACTTAATTTTACATTCATTTTATGCTCATACTTTGGCTCCATTTGTTCGCAAACTTGAGATCATGGAATTTAAAGAACTTGGCTGGTTGTAGCATTTGTATGTAATACCTGTGATACAGTTTCTTTGTCAGAGGCATAATTAACAATATGATTTGTACATCTACTGCCTTCTGGTATTCACAACACAGTTTGTAAACTTAATTAGTTCTTGGAATAGCAAATGTTTTGAAGATGATAAACACTTTCCCTCTGAATAATGTGTTGAATGGTTATATATTCATAGAAATTTACTCTATGTTACTCAAATTAGAATGCTGATAGGTATGCTTCTCAAGGTAAACATCACCTGCAGTTGCATATTCCCAGATTATATTGTGTTTTTGTGCTTTTCACAGGGGAAATCAGAAATTTAGCTCAGATAATTCAGCCTCCAGGATATTCATTATGGTTCCATTGTACAGAGAACATCTATGCTAATGTCATTACATAGATGCCATTTTTCCCAACTTTGATGTGATCATTACGGTATAGATGGGGTGGGGGGTGGGTGAGAACGAATAAGCTGTGCTTGTGCTTTGCTTGCCGCTGCTCTGTGCTGTCAACGACCTCTTTGAGGCCAAGGAAGTAAGATTGCGCTCTCTGCAGGTAAAAGAGATGCTATGTAAGTACGCTGTATGCCCAGGAAAGCTGTCTGGCCTTTGCTTTAGGGCCTTATTACCATTAATAAATCACTGGTCTAAAATTTAATTGAGTTTTCAAGCACTGTGGAAATAGAAGAATCAAATTAGAAGAGGCTCAGTGCCATTAGATTAGTGACTCCCAATCCCAGGTGTTGGGGACAGGTCTGAAAAGCCTAGGTTTCTCCCCATTCTTATACATGAAGAAATGAGGGTTCAGTGAGGCTAAGGGACTTACCAGAAATGCTCTGGTGGTCCAGTGCAGGCCGCCCCTCCAGCACCTGTGCTCCCTGCCATTCTCTGCCTGGCTTGTGCTCCACTGGGACCCTTGAGGACCTAGCATGAGACTTGGCACAGAGCATTTAAGATTCCCAGCCTGCTAATTCTTGGGTACTTTCCACTGCACTTCCAAGAATTTGCCAGAAGGGGCTATCAGTCAGGTAAACAGAAATCACATCAGCTATTTTCATAGAGAGGATTTGCTGTAAAGAATTGGTTAGGCAGGTGCCTGGTGGCTGGCAAAGCAAGTGTGGATACAGAAGTGACACAGACTAATACAGGTACTACCACGGACCCTCACCCTTAGGGCACAGGGAACAGAGGAAGAACCTGGGAGGAAGCACTCCATGGAGCAGGAGTTGGGGGGATGGGGGGAGGCCCAGTCAGTGTGGTTACTCAGGGAGCTTGAAAAGGGAGCTCCAGAGCCAGGACCTGGACATCTGAGCAGAGGGTCCTGGCTTGCTGAGGAAGTGTGGTGAGTGTGGCTCTGGGAAGGTGAGGGAGTCACTGTCACTGCTGGAATTTGGAAATGACATGGGGCATGCTGCTGGGAACTGGAGGCAAAATGGGAAGATTGATGCCCCAACAGGCTCTCCTCCTCTGGAACATCCCCTTGCAGACCAAGAGACCACAGCTTACGAAGCAGTTTGTTTATATAAATGAGAATATAGGCGCCTTTCATTTGGTTCATTCACACCTGTGGACATTCTTAAAAGTTCATCAAGTCTTACATGAAGAATACCATCGTTCTCTATCATTCACTCAAATATATTTTGAATGCATGTTGAATTTATGATGTGGAACTAGGTACTGGGGCTATGATGATGATTAATGTGGTTTTGCGTGTGTAAGGACTAGTCAGGCAGACAGATAATAAGATTTTAAGTTCACCTACAGAGTCCTGACCAGCACAGACTGGGCCCACCCAGTTAAATCTTAAGATCACTAGTTTCACCTTGGATGCTGTTATTAGCATCTTCATCTCTCTACTGTGCCACTGCCCTTCTGACTGACCAAATCTAATCCCTCTTATATGATATATAGAAATATTTATACATATGTTTTTATTTTTCATGAATCATTTATCCTTTAGGATAAGCATTTTAAGTTACTTTGGCTGGTTTTCCTAGAAAGCGCTTTTCTACTTTTCCCATTATTTCTTGCTTTACACAGTATTCTTAGACTTTCTTCCCCTAATCATTCCTCCTCCCTCTCCCATGAATTACTGTTATTTCAGATCCACTGTGTGTCTGTTGATGTACTGTGGCCCACGGTTGCTATACAAATTGGTTAAATTCTTGAAAGTGGGGCAGGGGAACACTTCTCTGGATTGCTGGCCATGCTGTTCTCCTTAGTGTTCTCATTTTAGTTTGTTAACTCATTTGTAGACTAGAACAACAAATTTTCCCACCTCCAGTGTTGAAGACAAGAGAATAGAAGCCTGTCAGACATCAGCGTAAGATACTAATTGCTAGCTTTAGTCAAAGTAAAGCCCTGTATGCCATCCTTTGATTCTGTCTCATTTGCCCAGACAGGCCATGTGGGTCAGTCCTGTAAAGTAACAAGTGATCTGTATATTCAGCCTTAAAATAAATCAGTCAGTTGTCAGGAGATTTGACAAGTAGAACTCACTAGCCTGCATAATTGTTTAACTAAATTCTTTATGGTGAAGGATAGAATGAAAACGAATGAAGTTGACTGGCCTTAGCATCTTTGGGTTTTTTTTTTGTAAGATCCCTAGATGATTTTAATGTACATCTTGGTTTAGAATGTGAAGTTCTATACCCAGCTTGACAAATACCTTTAAGAAAATCCCCAGTGGGAATGTCTACTGTGAAGAGACAGCATCTGACTTACAAGGAGGAGCCGTGCACAAAATGTAGCTGGAGAATGACCTCGTGTGGGTAACTCTTTCCAGCTTTACGTTGGTGTGGAAAGCTTGTTCTCATTTTCAGTGAACTGTATGTATCTGTGTTGGCATGTTCCTGTCCTCAGAGGCTGGGACTCTAAAGTGTTTCCAAATTGATTTTTTTTTTTTTATCAGTGTCTTAACTTCTATGATGATTGAATCTGGGTGACAAAATTTTTGTCTCTGCCATTATTGTATTTTGTTTTAAAAAAGCGTTTTATGCCTGTTTGCCACTTTCCAGGTAGCTTAGAAAAACATGGAGTTATGAGGAAAGTATAGTATTTTTAGGCATCTTGTATGTTTTGTATTCATATTAAGCTGTGTTTGTGTGTGTGTTTTTTTTAAGCTGTCTTCATTTTACTAGCATATCTCATGGTTTTGTTGACACATCTTTTGTATAGTATCGGAGTAGATGTATTCTTTGGGATCTAGTTGCAGTCCTTGGTTGTGCTATTTATTTTTAGTGTTATTTTTATAAAAGTGACCCTGTATCAGCTTATGAAAAATATGATTTAACATCTTAAAGATCTTTCCCCCCCAATTACTCTTTTTGCTGTATAAATAGGGACTGATTATGATTATGAAACTGGCCTAAAAATGTCTGTCTAGCCATCACATGATTATATCCTGCTTTGATTTTATTTTGAATAGTCCATCATAGCCGTGGAGTTTGTATTTTGTATATCTAACCAATAGAAAATATTCATTGGTAATCTTATTAGATATGAAAGTAATAGAGAGTAAAATGCTTGCATTATATGGTTGTTATAGGATATCATTAGTACAGTCATATTTCTATCTCCAAGTGTGGTAATGCCAGCAGGATAAATGAGAAAGACACTGAATCTTCACACAAAGGAAATGGGTTTTATAATGAGTACAGTCGGAACAGAACTAATCTCTTTCTTGGATCATTACTTCACCTAATCATAAAACCTTTTTTAATTCAAATCCTTGCAGGGTTCTAATTGGTGACCTCTGGAGCCTGATAATTGTTTAAGATAGCTGGTCTTTTGCAGTATACTTAATGATGTTTGCAATTAAAAGTGAGAAATGTGGTGTAACCCTCAGGCAGGTATAACTAAAAAAGTAGATTTTCCTTTTTTCAGTCTTTAGTAGTTATTCCCATCCCTCCTTTCAGTAGTTATCAACTTAAATCGTTATTGACTTGAATTAACCTTTTGCAATGTTGTCTGCATTTAATCTGTGGGTTTACTGAATCTTCATTGGACAAATGCAAATGGATTCTATCAAGAATAATACTGAAGCATTTGGAACTGCCTTGGATTGGCCTGTTTGGGAAGGCAAGAACTCCTAGCCAAATTTCATCACCTTCTTGGTCCATCTTCCTGTTACAGGTCTTGTTTGCGTGATTTAAGTAGAAGCTGAACCATTCTTTGCAGTCAATGCCAGTAAATACTTCTGAACTTTCTTTACTACCAGATGAAAATGGGTCAATAGAAGAGAAATTTGCCAACATTCACCATTAGAACTGGTAGAACCATGGGTGAACCTGCGTACCCCGGCCATTTGTTGTCTTCATCAGTCTACATAACAGCATGCTGGAAATGAGTTTGCCCTGTTGTACATTTATTATGTTTTTAACTCCCTCTGTTGCTTCTGTTATATTTCTCAGTAAATAGTGTGCATTCCAAAAATGCAGTCGATGGACCATTCCTGTAAAAATCTATTGATTTATTGGAGGTGGAATTTAATCTGTTGTGCTTACCTGTTGGCTCGAAGGTTCAGTTTTGAATTCAAAATTGTATGGTAATTTGGAGATGAAGCAAAGCCTTTGAGAGTCCCTAATCCTGCAGTCCAGCATCAGCTCTGCCACTGAGCAGGTTTAAGAGAAAAGAGGATGCCCCATCATCTGAGAAGTCGTGAGGACTAAATGTAGGTAGAGCCCCAGTAGAGTGTCTCGTGTATAGGAACTGTTCAACTTGTTAGGTACCTTCTGCAAGTTTTAGGGAGCTTCTCAGCTCTGATTCATATGCTTTGGTCTTTATTGTTTTAAAATTTGGGGCAGGGAGCGGAAACCTTTTGCAATTAGAAGTTTATTTTGAAAATTGATAGAATTTTGTATCCAAATCCAGTAACCTACTTATTTCTGAAGGTCTTTGAGTCTTTCTCCTTGAGGCATTGAGTGATCATGCTAGGTATCTTTGTATTGCTCTTTTTTTTCTGCCATGATGCCCTTTGTTTGGTGAACGACTGCATATATTTCAAGGGAAATTAAGGTGCCAGTACATTGGAAGCATTTTTTTTTTCCGTAAAAAGAATTTGACAAAATGTTTATAATAATTCTGAGTAGTGCTCAGAATTTTTTAGTTATCTGGATTTGATCCTTTAGAATCATATAGCTTTTCTTTAGAATTATATAGCTTTAAAGAAAAAAGTATTATTTAGCTTTCACAAATTCTTTTTGAAATCCATTCTATAATGAGATACTTGTAAGTAAATCATTGCAAATTAAGTACTATATGAAGTAATACTGGCCTATATTCTATGCATTATAATTTTTAAAGCAATGTGATAAACATTGGTTCTTTTGATACTCTCAATAGCTTGGTGACTTTCTGCAAAAATGAAATAATCCAAAACTTTTTTTCTCACCAAAATAAGATCCCTATACTACAGTAGTACCAAGAAACCAGAGGGAGTGTTACTTTAGGAAGAGATGAACCATGGTTGGAGTGCTGAATCGAGGCTGACTGTGGGACCTCAGCTGAGTTCCTGGATGCCTCCAAGCAACTGTTCCCTTTCTGTACAATGAAGATTATAGCTACTTTGCTACAATATTATAAAGATTAAATACCTAGAAGATAGTAAATAAATTCTGGCAACCTATATTATTGCTATATTTTTGTTAATTATCTATGACGGATAGAATTAATTCTTCTCTTCCTCTTTATCAATCTTTCTTCCTTCCTGGAGAAGTTCGACTTTCTTTCTTTGTGTGTATGTTTTTGTCTTACGTGTTGTATGTATATTTAAGGATATTTGTGCCTAAATGTTTGCTGTCTTTATAAAAAATAGTTTACTTCCAAGCATCCTTAATATTTAGAGTATCGACTGTGTCCCGCTTCCTGGATGGTATATGTGTGTGTATTTATGGTGAGTCTATTCATCCTTATTAGACAGTGATATGCATCTCTACTCTACTGTGCCATTTATTTCTCTTTATGGAAGATTATTTGCAAGATCATGAGCTGTATGAATCAATCTAGTCTGGGCAGGTTTTAGTGTATTCAACTCTGGTTTGAATCTAATAGGTATTCAGTTAGGTTTGGATTGCTTAAATAAAGTAATTCCTTAGTGAAAACATTTGTCATGTTGGAGGTTAAAACATTTCTTTTCAGACCAGCAGCCACAGTAACATTTTAGTAATCTGTCAAATAGAATTTATAGTGGCTTTGAACACTATTTATATATCTTTTAAGATCAATTTAAATCTTCCAACTGGGCTGTTGTATTATTTTGAAATAGATTTCTGAATATTGAGCATGTGATTATTCTCCTCCTTATCTGGGCTTCTTGTTACTGTAAATCCCGGCTGAGCCCTGTCCTCTCTGATCAGTTATAGAGGGTTAAGGTGCTTGGAAAGGGGGTCTACTGACTAGATTTCTGTCCCCACTCAGACTTAATTGTGCAGGCTTAATTGGTGGTACTTACCTACATTTTTATGACCCTTTTAAGTGAATTTTTACTAAGTGGCATGCATGCATGCATGTATTTATTTATTAATTAATTTATTTATTTATTTATTTATTTATTTATTTATTTATTTAGAGAGAAAGAGTGAGTAGGGAAGGACCAGAGGGAGAGAGAGAGAGAGAGAATCTCAAGCAGACTCCACACACAGTGCAGAGCCCAAGGCAGTCCCAATCCTGAGATCATGACCCTGAGCCAAAATCCCTGAGATCATGACCCTGAGCCAAAATCAAGAGTTGGATGCGTAACCAACTGAGCCACCCAGGTGCCCCCTAAGTAGCTTTTAAACAACTAGTAAGATGGGCTTTGACATTAGATATACCTTGATGTCAATCCTGACTCGAGTCCTTGTTACCTAACTTATCAAACTTGTTAAACATTTGAATCCTCTGGTCTTATTCTGTGAAATGGACATGATAGATCATAGATTTGGTAGGATAAAGAGAGACTGTAAGTCCAACACAGAGCCCTGTACCTGGTGAATCACTAGGTAATGACAGTAATTACCGAGTCAGTACTGGTATAAGTGACCTCTGAAACAATTGTCATTACTTTGCAGTATTTTGCTGTGTGATCCATGTGGTAAGCTCACAGATGGAAAGTTCTGTGTGTAAAGGAGGCATCAGAAATTCTTTGAAGACTCCTTTGGTTTACCAGAGATGAAGGCCTAGGGAGCTGCTTTTTGCCTTCCCAGGTCCTCTGTCTACCCATTCTGCTCTGCTCTGCGCCCAGGAGGCTGATGTAGATGCATGAGGCTGTCTTAGCAGACACTCCTGTCTCTGCCTTGTAGCTGCATCTGAACTGCGCAGTGGGAGGCCCCAGCAGAGGGAGAAGTGAGATCTGAGGGCTTGTTCTCTCTGGCTTCTTCCCTGTTAGGTTACAGGGAATGTAACCTAATATAATGAGTTGTCTGCTTCCTTCCATGGGAGTCTAGGACCCTGTCAGGCCACCCTCACTATGCGCAGCCTCTTTCTTTGCCTTGTCTTGTTCCCTTGGGCTCATGTCTTGGGGCAGTAACACCTCCCTTCCTCGCTAACCTGAGAGTGCTCCATCATTCTTTGTTGCTATGAACCTAGCTTCTCTGCACCTTTGATATGCAGGTCCTTAATTACTTCCTCTTCAGATTACGGAGTTTGAATGCCATTGTCTCCTTCTGGAGTCCTGTTTGTTGGATCATTCACCCAGGGGAAGAACAGAGGCTGTAGGCATAAGCAGAGTTGCAGAGTTTCAGGGTTTCTCACTAACAGTTTTTGACCTAAGAGATAAATTCCATGTGGGCTCAGCATAGGAACGTGTTGGTTCATTAATGCATTCTTTCATTGACCTGTTTTGTAAAGAATGCATTTTTCTCCTTTATGGAAACTACAAGCCTGATTGGGTTGTTAGCTAGACAAAATGTTTTAACGACCTGTGGATGGAACTTGTTGGCAAAGTGTGCTGTAATCAGAGTCCTTAGTTTGAGTCTCTGTAATATGGCTTGCAATCTCTGTGACTTTTAGAAACACATTTTCCAACTTCTATCATGTGTGCAACGTGAATAATACTCACTGATCCTGGAATATTGTCAGGATCGTGTGAGATAAAGCAGCAAAAAGACTGAATAAAAGGTAAGGCTATAAGCATGTGTGTTTGTAATGAGTTTTCACCATTCAGCCTCTCACAGCATGTCCCTGGGAGCCCTCACCACATGCTGGGCACCATGAAAGGGGTAGCTGACAGTCTGTGGGAGAAATCAGACAGTAGGAGGTTAGCCCTATGGTAAGCATAGGTGCTGTGTTCTTTTGGTTAACTCATCTGGGAATTTAAGGACAGCCCTTCCGGGAGTAGAATTTAGTTGGAGACACCAAAGAGAAGACACCTCAAGGGCAAAAGCCCACAGAATATTCCAGTCTTAGAGAACAAGTTCAAAAGCCTACATACGGCATGGTGGACGTTGTGCTTTAGAACCTGTGGACAAAGGTGGGTGTTGTGGGCTAGAGAATAGGATGGTGACAGGAGCACAGGCGTGTCCTGTGTGTTCTCTCTGATTGGATACTCAGTAGGCTTGATGCTTGCTCTAAATATGAAGGCTTTGCCTCTGACAGCTTCCTCATTTGTCTTCTGTCCACATCAACTATAAACAAGCTGTCTGGTGCCGTCCCACAGTTGTTGTTTATCCTGACAGACTGTTTTATTATCTAGCTGTGTTTTAACCTGCCCCAGCCCCCAACCCCCCACATCCCATCCGTTACTTACACCTTAGCTGCCAGATTGCCTTTCCTTAAGGATGTCTCCCATCACAACACACCCCAGCTAACCACCTTTAGTAGCTCCCTGTTGTTACTCAACTGTTAGGATCTCAGTTTTGATCTTAAGAACCTGGCTTGCCTCTTTATGTTTTTGTCATCACTTCTTCTCTGTGGTGGCCCAAGAGAACTACCCCTCCTTTCACCCTGAACCTGTTCCATCTTTCTGCAGGAGCCCAAGACACAGTCAGGAAATTGAGTTCATGCCTAAGCTTGTTCCCTAACGGGCTCTGTGATGGCAGGATCTTGTCGTCATTACTTGTCTCATCTATTCCATTTTGTACTGTTTGAAGAGAAAAGGGAAAAATAGATTATGCTATCTTAGTAAAACTCCATCTATCAACTGCACAGTCTGACTAATCGAATGAGCGAATGTGAACTGGTGTTACACGAGGCTACTTACCTTCAGTGAAGAATTCATCATTTCCCTGCCTGACAAACTCCATTCCTTACCCTGTAACACATACTTGCTAGCTTTTCAAATAATTGTCCAAATTCCAGAGCTGTTAGTCCCTTTCCTGCAGCACTGTGTGCGTTATAATATTTGTCTGTTTCCGTGCACACATTCCCTATATTCTGTTCCCAGCACCTTATATAGTTTCTCAACATATCAAAACCCAGTCAGCACTTTTGGGTTGGTGCCAATCCTCACTGCTCATCCAAGTGAACCTCACTGTGTTTAAAATATTACCAGATTCTCAAATTAAAATGTTTTACATGTCATTTTCAGAAACCTATCTGTTGCTTCAAGTAAGATAAGCAGCCTAGGTAAATTTCCCGTTGCAGTTTCAGTAAAATAATACATGAATGAAGAACTTAAAATGAATGATCAAGAGACATTAAAGCTCTGGATTACTAGCCAAGATGCAAAATATAAGCATGGCCATTTCTGTATAAATTTTTATTCTATTCTGTCTCCGTATTTTCAAAAATTGTATAAAGCGCTTAAAATTTAATTTTATGTAATTTAAATGGGTAAGATATTCATGCTTCAAAAATTTAAAACAACATAAAAGATACAGTCCTGCTTATTGTCTACTGATTCCCTCATGTCCGCTAGTTACCACTGTTACTAGTTTTTTATATATAAGTAGAGAGAAATTTTCTGTGCATATACAAGTGAATATGAACATATATTGTTCACTGTTTGACACTGTGTGTGTGTGTCTGTGCGTGTGTGTAAACAGTGATTCTGGTGGAGATCGTTTTCTATCAGAAGATAAGGAGTTCTTGATCTTATAAAGTAGCTGTGTGCTGTTTCATAGTGCAGGTGTGCCCTAGCTTCTGTAAACAGGTTCCTGTTAATAAACATTTAGATGATTTTCAGCGTTTTGCTATTAAATGGATAACAGTGCTATAAATGGATAACTTTGTACGTAATATTTTATACTTAAGTCTGTGTGTAGGGTAAATTTATAGAAACGAAGTTGCTCAGCAAAAGGAAAATATCAGTTTCGATGTACTTGATTCTATGAGAGAATATAAGCATTTTTAAAAAGATTATTTAGTTGAGAGAGAGAGCAAGTGAGCAGGGGGATGGCAGAGGGAGAGGGAGAGAAATCATCAAGCTGACTCCACCCGAGCACAGAACCTGATGTGAGGCTTGATTCCACAGCCCTGAGATCATGACCTGAGCCAAAATCTAGAGTCCGCTTAACCGAACAAGCCCCCAGGCACACTGATCTTACGCATCTTTAATAAAAATTTACAGTACTCAAATTATTTAATATGTTAAATAAATACTGAAAATTTAACTCGGTGTAAATCCAAAGGTGATTTGGCTGGTTTTTAGAGGATTAGTGGATTTTACTATGTTTGATGGGCTGAAATACAAAGGTAAGTGGCCATTGCTTAGGAAGCTCTGTACATGCCCAAATCAAAAACAAAAAAGAAATGGACAAATAAAAAAGACATTGTAATTGACACTAGTTTCTGGGCTGACAGAAATTTGATGTCCATGGTTTGCAAATATAACTTTCTAATCCCCTGCATTATATAAACCCTAATCACACATTTGCTTATTATTTCTGAGCTGGGAGATGGCATTGGTACATTGAACTGTGTGGTAACAAAATGTAATCTGGGGATTAGTCAAAGTCAAATCCCTCATGCATTCGACCTCAGAAACCTGATTGGATTTTCTCTGTGGTTGGCCTTCACTGGCTGCAGTTAACTAAGAGGTTACATCCACCTTGGTGGTGTCAAGCATCTTCCCTTCCCTAGAGAAGATCAGAGAGGTGGTCACGTGGGTTTTGGAAGTGAAATGCCCAGTTAGGGACAGGCATAAATACCAGAAAGCTGTTTCATGAATTCGTACATCTCTTGTGCAGTCCCCCTGCTTTTTTGCATTGTATTTTGTGGGACTTCATGAAAACATCAAACTTCTTATGATCCTCAATCAAGTGGAAAGTACAAAATTGTTGATTGAATGAATAGTCTCTAAAAAACATCCACAAAAGTTTTGACCAGTTTTGGATTTTGTAGCTGGAGGGCCTGGGAAAAGTCTAGTAGCCATGATTTAAGCTGGATGTGTTTGACCTCAGGCATGGAATCGGGGCTCCTCCTATTGCTGTGTAGTGTGTATTCAGTACATGCAAACCAACACACTTGTAGCATGGCATCAGGCTTTCACAATTTTCAAATAGATCTTAAACAGTGATATATTATATCTGAACATAATTCAAAGCTTACTTAAGGCAACAAGATATTTTAGCAACATAAGATTTTCACAGTTGACTGTCTAGAGATGAAATGAGGTATCATATATTTTTTATTTTTATATTCCTTTTCCAAATCATAGGTATAATCTCAAACTTTAATGTAATATATTGTAACATACATAATTTTTTTCTAATTTTTTGATCTTTATGATTTTATATGTTACTTAAAATGCTTAATGTCACTGATTCAAGGAATAACATTTGAATGCTGATTATGGAGTTATATATTGTGCATATGTGATGAGTGCTCAAAAATCATAAAAATGCAGTGTTATTTGAAAATAGGTAATTACACTTATTTTAACAAATACTTCTGTGCATTAAAAGTTCTTTTTTTTTTCATTCTACAAAGTTTTAGTATATCTAATTTTGTTGAATTTTCTATGCTAAAGGCATTTCCAATTAGAGCATAAATGCATAGATAAAAATGTGGAATTAATTTTCTTCTAATTAAAGCTGAAGTCATGAATTGTCATACTTGATGGAGCAGATGAGATGTGACTTATTGTTCTTTACTAAGGAAAACAAAACTAGTTTAGCTCATCTACACCATTAGTTCCAGTTTTTAAATCCTGTGTGTGTGTGTGTGTGTGTGTGTGCGTGCGCATGCGAACATGCACTTGTGTATTCATGTATACTTCTGAAAGAGTATATAATATTGTAATAATCATTGCCTCTGGAGAGAATGGGGGTAGGAGAAACCTTTTAAAAAATTTTATATCCTGTTATACTGCTTTAAATTTTTACCATGTATATATTTCACTTTTATAGGAAAAAAATCAAAATTAAAAGGACTCTTAAAAGGTTTTTCAACAACAATAACGAAAATTATCTAAGTAAAATTTTGCATTTCACATCCTTCAATTTTAATGTACATTTTAGTGTCCCATACAGATCCTATTTAGAATCTGTTTTCTGGATCCGAAACTAGGATAAAACAAGAAAGCAGATGGAATTATCAATTAGTTTATTTGGAAGTTTAGTATTATCCTCTGGGCCTCTCCTGCTTGCCTTCATCTTCCTCCTCATCACTTGTAATCCCTTTTGTGTAGTGTCTCCTGATACCAACCAGTTCTCCAGCACCAACTGGGTGTCCAGAAGTTTGAGCTAGTTCAGTTCTGACAGCGACTCCTGCAGGTAGGGTAGACCCCACAGAGAGAGGGCTGTGCCCCACAAGACTGCCCTCACTTCAGGCATCAGCTGCAGATGGGGTGTCCGGGCTGCTCACACTGCTGTCTGATGAGCTGCGAGTTTCGGGGTTCCACAACTCATTCCTCAGTTTTGATAATTTGCTAGAGTGACTCACCAGACTCAGGAAAGCACTCTGCTTACCATGGTTAGTTATAAAGGATGTAAGTCAGGAACAGTCAAACAGAAGAGGGATGCAAAGGCAAGGTGTTGGAAGGATGTGGCACTTCCATGCCCTCTCTAGGCACACTACCCTCCCAGCACTTGGATGTGTTCACCAGCCCAGAAGCTCTCCAGACTCTTGTTGAGGGGGTTTTGTGGGGTCTTCATTATGTGGGCACAATTGATTAAATCATTGGTGGTTGATGATTGAACTCAGTTTCGAGCTCCTCTTCTCTCCCCACAGGTGGGAGTGCTGAATGTGCCAGCTTGGCACTTGCTTGATTTTTCACATGGTTGGTTTTTCTGGCAACCAGCTCCCTCTTCCTCTAAGAGTCATCTCATTAGCATGAAGGCCAGTATGGTTGAAAGGGGCTTGTTAGGAATGATAAAGTGCACTCCTATCTCTCAGGAAACTTGTAGGGTAGGGTTTTAGGAAGTTCATGCCAGGAGTCTGGAACAAAGACCAAATATATATTTTTCATTACACCCCACATAGATACTGACTTTTTTTTTTTTTTAACCATGCATTGTTAAAGAAAAAAGTTATTCTGACACTTGTTAAAATGGTAAGGAAGACTTTATTCAGGACTATCATGATAGGTGTCAAGGCTGTCACCGTGGAGGAGAGAGATCAGGTTCAACTTGAATACATGCAAGACAGTTGAGGTTTTAGTGCTCAAGAGTGGAATGAAGGGGTAGGTGGATGGAGGAGGGAAGGCATCAATGCCACCAGGCTCTTTAGTGGTAACTGAAGCCTCCACGTTAAGTCACCTTATCCTAAGGTGCCATGAAAATCTTATTTCCTGTTTTACATGGCATAAAAAAAATGGTGGGAGAGACTTGCAGTGGCACACTGTCTTTACAGTCAGACAAGCCTGGAGGTAAATCCTACTTCTGTTATTTATTAGCAAAGTAACCTATTTGGACTTCTTGTTTGCCGTCTCTTGTGAGGATTGAATTATGTCGTGACTGTGGCATATATTAAATTCTTAGGTATTCCTAGCCCAACAAGCAAAACAAATGAATATGTGTGCCCCTTTATACAAGTGACACCACCTTTGGGTTGTCTCCATGCTGGGGCTCCCTTCCTTGAACCTGGGTATCCCGTGGTCCATCCGTGGAAGGAGCAGTGCACGTACACATTCGTTCAGCACCCATCCGAGCACCTGTTTGTGTACCTCTTACACAGCCAAATGCTACAGGCAACTGTGTGAGGAAACAGCATCTGAAATTTTCTGAGAGTGGGAAGGTGCACCCAGTGTGTGCTTCGTGGTACCTGTTTGTTGAAGGAAGAAACAGCTTTTTACCTAAGAGAAATTTACATTCTGGTGGGAGAGTATCTTGATCCACTTGGGCTGCTGTAGCAGAATACCATAGACTGGGATCCTTATGAACAACAGAAATTTATTTCTACACTTCTGGAGCCTAGAAATTCAAGATTAACGTGCCTGTACGAGGCATGTGGTGTCACACGAGGGCCCGTGTGGTTCATGGTTCTGGTTCATAGATGGCAGTCTTCTTGCTGTGTCCTCATATGGCAGAAGGGATGAAAGGGCTCCGTGGGGTCTTTTCTATAAGGCACTAATCCTTTTCATGAGGGCTGCACCGTCCTGACCTAATCACCTCCTTAGAGCCCCCACCTCCTAAGACCATCACATTGGGAATTAGGATTAGAGTTGTACAGAAAGTATTTTCAGAGTGAATATCAAGGTGAAAGTGATTGATTCCTTCCTTCCTGCCCCACTGGCGAGAGGGATAGTCACACATAAAAAATAGTATTTGATGTGGCTGATTCTTGAAGGAGATGTATAAAATTGAAATAATAACATTACAGGCAGAGAAGAGAACATTTGTGAAGACGTGGGTGTGTAGTTGATCCGTGTCACCTGTGGGGAGGGTAGATTTGGTTGGGGAGGTCAACTGACAGAACATTGTCTAGGGCGTTTAATGCCATCTCAAAGAATCAATTCCTGCAGATGTAAGCCTCAGAGAGCCCAGCAGAGCTGATGGATAGGGATGTCAGGACTTTGTTACACTGAACAGAGAATACTTTCAGGCTTTTCTTAGCGGTTTGAGCAGCCTTTTCCTGGGATTCCAGAAGGCCCCAAGAAACTTATTTTTGTTTGTGTCTGTTTTTTAGCTGGCTCACTGTTCCCTCCACTAGCATGGGCTGTTGAGACTTGACTTTGCAGAGCCATAGCACCTGCCTTTTTTCCTACTGTACTGGCAAAGAATGATTGATAAAATGGGAAATACGTCTTTACTCAAAAAACTCATGATGATCTCATAGCCCCCATTTCTGTATTTGATTTCGTGCCTCAGTAGGCCAAGCAAGAACTCCCAGCCTCTGGGGTTCTAAGACATGCACTTCATGGTTATCTTTTTTCCTCCACAGAAATAGAAAAGTTTCAAAAAGGAGAAGGCAAGGATGAAGAAAAGTACATCGATGTGGTGATTAATAAGAACATGAAGCTGGGACAGAAAGTGTTAATCCCTGTAAAGCAGTTCCCTAAGGTAAGACAGTGAGGTCTGCAGGCTTGGCAAACCCCATCACAAGGGAGCAGAGGTGGAATTTATATTCTGTTTGATATTGTCTCGAGGTGTTTTCCCATAGCATAGCCCTCCCACACCTCACACCAACACAGATATACTTTCACAGTTAATTAAAACTTAAAAACTTACTTCGTGATCCTCTCTTTTCTGATTGACTTTAGTGTTAGTTAGGAAGTCCTAAAGAATTATACTTCTGAGTCATCCTAGTGATGGGGCTTTGGACAACCTATGTGACTTCTTTCTACTCTAATTTCTTCATCAGATGAGGTTGGATTGTTAAGAATTAAATAAGGTTATCCATATTAAATGCTTAGCATAGGGCATAGACACATAAATATTCAAAATATTACCTGTTCCAGAAAAATATTCTATTTTTCATTTATTCAAGTGTGATATCATTGAGCAGGATGACAATAGGTGCTTTAAGGTTTCTATCTAGTTCTAAAATCTTGGTCATTTTAGATTTGGCATGATGATACATTGATACTCTTTTTATCCTGTTTTTCTTTCTTCTGAGTGCTTATGTACATGATTTATGCATACTGCTGTATATACATCGGCAGTTTGTTTCTTTTTAATGCTGACTAGTAGTCCATTGCTTGAGTATACCACAATTTATTTATTTATTTCTAGGGCAGTTTTCAGTTTGGAGTTACTATACATTAAATCGCTGTGAACATTTTCATACAAGTTTTCACACATTTTCATACATTTTTTGGAGGTATGTTTTTCTTTTCAATGAGTACTTAAGATTTAACTTGCTGTGTATTTAATTTTACAAGAAATTGCCATACTTTCTCCCAAAGTGATTGTACCTTGTTGCATTTCCAGGAACAGTGCAAGCCAGTTGTAGTGGCTCTCTATCTTCATCAGTGTCTGATGTTCTCAATCTGTTGAGTTTTAACCATTGTGATCATATATTGGTATTTTCCTGTGGTGTTCGTTAGCATTTCTCTGATGAGGAATGATGTGTTCATTTCATGTACTGACTGGCCACTCCTGTATCTTCTGTTTTGAAGTGTCTTTTTAGGTCCTTTGCCTATTTGTAAATGGGCTGTATGGCTTCTCATCATAGATGTAGGAGCTGTTTTAAATATCTCAGCTATAAGTCTTTTGTTAGATGAGTTTTGTGAATATTTGGCTCAGTCTGTGGCTTTTCTGTTATTTTCTTCATAGCGTGTTGTGATCTGCAGAAGTTTTTAATTTCATGATGTCTGTCTAACATATCAGGTTTTTCTTTCCTTTTACTATTATTACCTTCTGTCAACTAACAAATCCTTCAACTGATAGGCTGGTGAGGGCCACAGAGTGTGGGGTAGGGTTGGCTGGTGAGGGCCACAGAGGTGGAGCAGGTGATGTGAGGGCTGTGTTGGAGGATGAGGTGGGCTTCCCCAGGTGTGTCAATGTTGGAAACCGTTTCAGAAGGAGGGCTCAGCTGCATGCACCATCCTGCTGGGGGGAAGACTTGTGTCTGTCATTTGGAAAAGCAGGCTGAGAGATGAAATGAAATACATTACATCTCTGTGTAGCGTTACACAGTTACACACGTCTGCTACAGTGTTAAGTAAAAAAGGAAAAAGCAACATATAAAGCAGATAATATCCTAGTTGGACAATTATGTGGGGGGAAAACAACTTGACTCAAGAGTAGTTACTCTCTGGAGGGTAGGATTATGTGCCTCTTTCTGCTTTACCTGTTCTGGTACTTTAATGTTCAACAATTTGGTGCAACTTTTATAATTGGGATAAAAAAAGATTTCCATTTAGGGGAAAAATGGTCCCGACATTGTTAATTTGGGAGAAACCTCTGTGCTATGATTGTTAAGATTTAGTGTATGGGTTAAATTCTGTCCATTTCAGTTAGGAGTTTAAGTTAGATTTTTTAATTTTCTTAATTTGGTAGTTGTTAGTTAATCCCCAAGCATTCTAATACATGCATACTATTTTCAACTAACATCATGTTAATCAACATGATTTGTTACACTGAATGTTTTCCTATTAGGTACATATTTTAAATTTGTTGTATTTGCTATTTCACAGAAGGTCTTAGGTTAAGGGTGTTTGAGAGGGAGAAGAGAGAAATACTTAAACATGTTCCCTCCTGGAGTTGAAATGAAAGGTCAGGGAAATTTTCTTTTTAAAAATTGGTTTGCATTTTTCCCTTGTCACATGTTGCAGAGAAGTAAAAATCCATGAATTTACTATGAGGTAGAAACTTATTCTCTAGAAATCTTGTTGGGTTTTAAAATTTCCCACAGTAGTAAATATTTTGACAGTTATATTGGGATGTAGACACTTGCCTTTTCTGTGACTCCTAATTGATTTTCAGAGGCATATAGTATTTTTTCCAGAGGCTTTATGAAAATGTTTATTTTTGGTATCGAGTTGATAGTTTTCCTATAGAAAAAAAAGTGATAATATACTTATATGTTAGTTCTTGATATGTAAGTGCCATTACCAAAATCAGTGTTGGTGGCTAGTGGCGATTTTGGAACTTGTTGGTATCAAGGAACCCTGATACTAAAAATAGTCACTTTAAAACACATGTGTTTGTAAGTTGCTATCAGTGTCCCTCCTGGCATGCATTAACTTTTGGGACCCCATGATGAAGTTGGAAGGCCACTCTGGACTCTGGAACCTCAAGGGACATAATGACCTGTGAGGCCATTATGGTACCTTGTACCATCCAGGTCAGCTGTCTCCCGGGGCCTCTACAGCCCACTTGTCACAGGGAACCAAGGGCCATGTGATTGTAAGTAGAGATGGAAGGACAAGTCTGCAGAGGCTCTTTTCCCTCTATTGTGATCTTCTGACATATGCTGGTGTCATGACAATTAAAAAATTGGTATTTATAAATATAACTTTCAAAAAAGTCTTTTTTTACTTTCAAAAATTTTATGAAGGAATTTTATTTTATTTTTTAAAGATTATTCATTCATTCATTCATTCATTCATTCATTCATGAGAGACACACATAAGGCAGGGACATAGGCAGAGGGATAAGCAGGCTCCCTGCAGGAAGCCCAATGCAGGCCTTGATCACAGGACCCTGGGATTACAGTCTGAGCCAAAGGCAGATGCTCAACTGCTGAGCCACCGAGGTGCCCATATAAAGGAATTTTATTTTATTTTATTTTTTATTTTATTTTATTTTATTTTATTTTATTTTTTTTTGTATGAAGGAATTTTAAATCATATGTTGTAACTTTTCCCTTATTCTCTCTAAAATTCTTGATTATTGACCCAGAAAGTAGCACTTAAACCTAGTTTTAGATTTGTTAAGTGGACTCCCAAAATAGCCAGGCATAAAATGAGGGGTTCCTGAAAAAATTTATGTTCCTGGAGAATTTATTTATGTTCCTGAAACAGATATAACCAAATTTTAAGACCTTCATTCCTCCTCTTCCTGGCAAACTTAGACCTTTTTCTGTGTTTCGTATTTCACTGAATGACAGACCGCACATGTACCTAAGTGCCCGTGCCTGAAATCAGCGTGTGATTTTTGTCTACTAGCTTTTCCTTCATTCTTGAGATACTGAGACTTACACATTTATTATTTCTACTGCCTCAGTTAATTACCATTTATCTCTGTGTCTGCATTCCATTACCACTCCTTAATTTATACTGTCACCCCTCACCTATCTTCTGCAACAGGCTCTTGTCCAGATCAATTTCTTGCCTTCAGTTTCCTACCCTCCCAGCCAGACTGTTGTAGTCTAGGAGTTTCAAACTCATTATTCCATAGTTTGCTTTTTAAATTTGTTTTGTTATCTACCCACCCAAAGAATAGATTCCAGCCTTGAGCAAATAGAGACAGAAAATGTAGATTGTTTCACATTGTACATTATTTGTGTATGCCTGCATGTATGGATTTTGCCCATATCATCTTCTGGAGAAGTTCTTTATACACTCCATTGATTTTTAGAGTTGCTGATGTCTAAATAAGTTGAGCTGTTTGCCATTTGGAAGTAGATACTATTTAAAATTACAATCGATGTGGCAACACCAAATAATCTCCACTACTACCAATAATGCTTAGTGATTTGTGGTTGGCAAATTAATAAACTTAAATAATTATATTTATCTGTAGCTTTAATAGGTCACAATAATTTGTGCAGCAAAGAAAATCAATAAAAACTGTGTTGACTACTGCCATTTGATTTGGCATAAAATAAACTTTAATTCCACAAATATTTCTTGAGAATCTGTTATGTAGGAAAAATGATGACTCAAATATGGGTCCCAATTACTCTCAAAGGATTGCTCCTCTAATAGGAGAAACAAAGTACATTTCAGTAAATAATGTAGGGTATATACTGAATTACCATAAGAGAGATAGACAGACGCTACAAGAATTTAAAGAGAGAAATTTGGAGAAAGAATTACAGATGGAATTAAATTTAGTCCTTAAGCGTAAGTTCAAAATGTTAACAAGTAGAGATCAGAGGGCTGGGCAGAGTAACTATTGGGCCAGAATGATTTAATTATGGGGAAGAGTAGGTTGTAGCAGTCACTGGAATGGTGACAACTAGTCTGGAAAGCCTCTAGTGTTATACTTGGGCATCAGAATTTTATATGAGGGAGGGAGCCCTGGCATGGAGATGATCACACAACTAGAATGTATACTGGAAGGTGCCCTGTGGACGGTCTCCTTTTCTAAAATTCCTCTTAAAATTTAGGAATGATTGATTTAAACCCAAGTTTGAAATTACTTATTCTTAGGAAATTTATCTATGTAGAGGTGTTATCAGAACCATGAAAGTTATTGTCAGTAACCCAAAGCTGGACTCAGTTGATAGCTCTGCCAGGAAACAAGCATAGTTCTGAAGCACCCACTCCATTTCATGTGGATGCCATGGTCCTGAGTCTGTTATTAGGTTTATTGTTGTTTCGAGTTTGGCATTTACGACATTGGTTTACTTCAAATAAGATCAGTATTCTGAATACCAACTAAAATGTGGATTTATTTAACTACTGGGTTAGTGGTTAAGTTATTGGAATCTAAAATGGCCCATGGAGCGAAAAAAAAAGTGGTGATCTGGTCTTTTCCTTTCAAGTGAAGGCCGGTAAGACAGATCTCATTTACTCTTTCCTTTCCATTCTTGCCCTTGGGCAGGGATCAGAGTGTGGAGATCATGAACAAAATGTTTTTTCAGAGGGCTTAATTCTCTTTCCCTGGTAGGGTGAAGGCAAATGGTTGGGTGATGTTTTCCAAAGAGGGATGTATGCACAGCAGTATATTTCGTGTTAGAAACACTTGGTAGAAGTTCTGTTACAAAGTATATACATAGCTTATGGTTTTCTACATGTCAGAATCTTACATGTACTAATTTAATCTTCACAGCTGTAGGAGGCAATGATTATCTCTTGTTCACATATGAAAAAACTAAGTAATAGAGAAGTAACTTGCTAAGGGTTACATAGTTACTAAGTAACAGGAGTTTGAATCCCAGAAATCTGGCTCCCGAATCCATGCTGTTAATTCAAGAAATTAGACTTAGTATTAAGTACCGAGATGAATGCTGGTTCCATTACAGGGTTCTTGTCAGTGCCGTGCAGGTCTTCACGCTGAGACCGTATCTTCTGGTAAAGGGGTGGATTCCACACTGCAGAAAGTCTCAATTGGCTTTCAGTGTATTAGGGCATATAGCTGCGATATGTGCCTGGTATGGATTCATGGGCTACATCAGCTAGTTTTACTTAAACTTACCTTTAAATGGACACAGATTATTGCAAAAGAAACTGTGAATTAGGAATCCCTGGGTGGCACAGTGGTTTGGCGCCTGCCTTTGGCCCAGGGCACGATCCTGGAGACCCGGGATCGAATCCCACATCGGGCTCCCGGTGCATGGAACCTGCTTCTCCCTCTGCCTATGTCTCTGCCTCTCTCTCTCTCTCTCTCTGTGTGTGTGACTATCATAAATTTTAAAAAAAAAGTGTTAAAAAAAAAAAAAGAAACTGTGAATTAAAGTTCTACACATACACTCAAAATGAACGAGGAAAATGGAGGTGCTGATCCTTCCCCTGTGCCTTGTCCAAAGTAAAAGCAGCTGTGATCCAGCTGGATATGACAAGAAGAATCTTCTCAAACTGGAACTATATTTCCCTATGTCCAGTATCATTAATGATGAATCTTTTGCCCTAACTATTGAAATATTACCCCATGATAGATACAGATACAGAATTTAAAATAAATGAGTTTATCCCTACATGTAAAAATACACTTACATACACCATTTTACGTGTGTGTGTATTTATATATGTCTGTGAGAAGTGTAGGAGCCAGTGGTGGGGTAATTCTTTGCTGCCTAATGGAAGGTCTTGGCATACTTGAGTCAGTGACCCAAGGGTGCATTTGCATTTGCCTTCACTGGTGACCAGCTCCCTTTGGCCTCCTTCCCCTGTTACATCTTCTTAACTTTTAAATTAATGAGATATATACTTCATACTGTATCCAAGCATTAAAAAATTCTCTATATCCTCTCTTTTGTATCTTGTATCCTTCTTCAGACCCATCTCTGTATTACCAAACTACCCTGTGGGTAGTTTAGTAATAACAGTATCCTGTTATTTTGTAGTTTTTCTCGGACGTCTTTTTAAGCATTTTAATGAACATTTAGATTTTAGAGACACTCAGTTACAAGATGCTGTTGGCCAGTTAGGACCCATATACCAGAAATGTGCTGCCTTCCATCTGTATGTGTGTGGCATACTCTAGGTTTTCTTTAAGTTAATTAAACTATATTAAACCCTTGGGTAGTGATGGTATATTCTGGACATTAATTTTGATTGACATTCATCAGTCTCTTTGAATGCATGAGATACTGCTTGCCTGTTGTTAGAGGCTAAGTGCTATTGTAGGCAGTTGTTGAGTTGTTGAACAGATGAATGAGACAGTGTCTCTGGCCTCAGAGAGTCACAACCCATGTCCCCCTTAAGGAAAATACGCAGGCAGGTACACTGCTAGGCCTAGAAAAGGCTCTGATATTTGAGACTATGAATACTTAACTTTTGCTAAATGACTGCTTAGTCTTTGTTATTTGGCTGGTGCTCTGCCCCCAGCGATCACTCCCTGCCCGACCCTTGAGTCTGTCCTGGCTTTGTGGCTCCCGTCCACTGAATGCTTACAGCAGAGCTGATGGCTTCTGGGCATGTGCTTTAAGGGGACCAGGCAGCTTCTGGTTTTCTGATCTTGGAAGCCACGTGCCAGGAAAAAGCTCTGCCACCTTGAGGCCACCATGATAAGTGGAAGCCCCGGATACCCAGGTGGGGGACACTCGATGAAACCGAGAACCGAGGACCCCAGCTATCAGCCACATCAGTGTAACAGACGTGGGAACAAGCCATCTTGGGGAGTGGATCTCCCTGCAGTGCTCAGATTGCTGGATTGTGAGCAAATAAATCAATGGTTATTGTTTAAAGCCGTCAGGTTTTGGGTTAGTTTGTTATATAGCCATGGATAGATAACCAGGATAGCATTATGGCATAACCGTTGAGTGCTGCTTTTCTCACTGCCGGGTCAGGCAGGGTGTGTGAAATGACCTCCGCATGCAGGTGTGGGCTGCAGGCCAGGGTTTTAGGGTCAGAGTGGCAGGTCTGTGAGGAGGAGAAGGGCCATCGTAGACCAAACAGGTTGCTTTTAGCAAGTGTCAGGTTTATCCCAGGATTTCATTTGGTGACAAAATAGTAAAGTGCATTTAAGAAAAACAGCGGAGGTGTAGTGAGCATTAGAAAGTTAAGTTACGGTCAGGGAAGATCCTATAACACTGGTGCGCATGTTTGTCACAGTGAGTGGAAGGGACTCCACCACGGACAGGACTTTACGCTTTGGAATTATTTTTGTCTTGTGCCAAAGAATGCTATATATTTGGGATACAGCTGATACAGCTGTGGCTTTCTCAGAATAAAGTGACAACAGCCAGGAGGCTAGAGGCCTGGACCCACCGCTCATGAGCTTATTCTTTTCCTTCTGTTGATTCAGTACTTTGCTGTTGTTGTTGTTAAGCATTACTACGTGTGTAGCAGTGTGTTAAGAGTGGAGATGAGGGGACTCCTGGGTGGCTCAGTGGTTGAGCATCTACCTTCTGCTTAGGGCATGATCCCAGGGTCCTGTGATTGAGTCCCACATCGGGCTCTCTGCAGGGAGCCTGCTTCTCCCTCTATGTCTCTGCCTCTTTCTCTCTGTGTCTCTCATGAATAAATACATAAAATCTTAAAAAAAAACAAAGAGTAGAGATGGGAATTAAGATGTTGAGCTCAGAGTTGAGGAAAACACATATTCTCTTCTCAGGAATCAAGCCTAAAAGGCATCTTAAAGTATCTTAAGATATGGCTTGGTAAGTGTCACCTGGAAGGTGGGAGGAGAAAGGGTGAGCATGGCTCAGGCTGCTGGGAGGCACCGGGAACAAGCTGTGAGCAGGGCCTTGGCACCCTGGAGCTCACTCTTCTTTCAGTGTGAAGTTTTGCCATTGTTGAAGGAGTGAGTTCACATCAACAGGGAACAGTTAAGCAGTGACCACAATACGAAGGGAAAAGGAAACCATCCAGATTACATCTATATTTTAAACTCAGAATTAAATCCAGATTCTTGACTGTGGCCTAGGAGGCCCACTGGGTTTCTGTCTTTTATTGTCTTCCTTCCCAGCCCTGACTCACTCTGCTGCCCTCAGGCTGCCAGCTTCTGGTTTCTCAGAAGCTACTTTGTGCCCAGGGCTTTTGCACTTGCTCTTTACATGGCAGGAAATACTCTGTCCCCACACCCTTGCACAGGATATGGTTGCTTTTGTCCACCTCCACGGGTGCTCACTGCAGGTTAGTCAGCATGGTGCTGGTCACCTGGCTCTCACCACTGGAACATGAAACTCCGCTGGGGCAGGGGCATCATCTCTTTCTGTTTTCCCCTCGGCACCCAGAGCAAGCTCACTGCTTCACCAGCATTGGAGTAGTAAGAACACTACCAAGGACTAGAACCTGATCTGACTACGTGTTTTGTTGACCTTGTCAGTACTTTAAAAGACAAAGAAGCAAAGTGGTTTTTTTTGTCCTTGCTCCTGCAGATGAAGCTTTTGTTCAGGCGGGTGATGAGGGCATGGGCATGAGCCATCTCAGCAGTGGCTTCCCAGGGAAGTGGCCTCAGGAGTCCTCCTGTTCCTGATCTTCCCTGTGAGCATATGGGGGTCAGGGGCGGGAGTGTTGAATTCCTGCACGGAAGACCTCTAAGAGGGGCAGCCCGGGTGGCTCAGTGGTTTAGCACCGCCTTCGGCCCAGGGCGTGATCCTGGAGACCCGGGATCGAGTCCCACGTTGGGCTCCCTGCATGGAGCCTGTTTCTCCCTCTGCCTGTGTCTCTTCTCTAACGCTGTGGCTTTTAGGGCTTAGTGCTCTCCTGTGAGCCCACCCCAGATAAGCAAATGCTCTTTAACTCTCCTGGCTCCCTGCAGGTGCTTGAACTCTGCCCCTTGTGGTTGCTGTTTGCCCTGGGACTTGGGCTTTAGCCTGCCTTCTGCCCAACTCTCTTCTTGCCTTAAAGGGCTAGAATAATGTTCTTCTTAGCTCTACATATGAACTGAAATGGGTAGTTCTTGGAACATGGTAGTTTTGAGAAACTGCAGCAAGTCCGATGACTGAAGTCAAAAGCAGGAGAGCAGTGAAGGCAGAGATATGGGCAAAAGCCAGGGCAGGAGGGGCCTCCTACAGGAGCGTCAGGACATCGGCACTTCATTCTGAAGGTAGTTGGGACTTATATTTTAATCAGAGATGTACCAAAGTGACCTTTGTGTGAAGAGCTCTGTGCTGATTGAGGAGATAGAGGTCGATTGGGTGAAAGAATTCTGTGGTGGGCGAGGTGAGCGAGGATTGTAGCCAGGGCTTGTGATGTGACTACAGAGAAATAGACTGTGTGAGAGACACTGAAGAAGTGAAATCGAGAAGACACAGTAAGGCCGCTGAGCATTCATTAAACACTGTCTTGGGGTACCAGGTGGCTCAGCCACTTAAAGATCTGCCTTCAACTCAAGTCATGATTGCAGGGTCCTGGGACTGAGACCCACATCTGGCTCCCTGCTCAGTGGGGAGCCTGCTTCTCCCTCTCCTCCCTACTTTACTCTCACTATCTCTGTTTATCTCTCTCTGATAAATAAATAACATCTTTTTTAAAAATGCTCTCCTTGCACAGATGTTGAAATAGTGAACACAAAGTCCTCGTCACTACCCTCATGGAGTGACTGTCAGATTTCTGGCTCGAGTCAGGGTACCACCTTCAGGGCCGCTCACTGAGCTGAGGAGCTCTGGAGATAACGCTTGTAGCTGCACTGGCACAGGGAGTTCAGTTTTAGGGTTGAGTTGGAATTCAATAAAGCATCCCTTTGTTGACTAACCAACTTTTTGGTGAACACCCAATTAAGGGGACCTTTTAGTGGAGACAGTGACATGTTCTTGAGATTCCATTGTTTATGCAATGAACAAGCCTAAGTGTAATTGTTGCTGGAGGTACAGGGTCTTGTCATAAATATAGTTTAAATCAAAGCCAGTCCAGAAAAGCATTTGGTCTTTACCAACACAGAACATCATTATGGGATTTTATACATTATGCAGTGAAAACTCTGTTGGTTTACCAGCTTTGTAAAGTTTTCTATTTGCAATTGTAACATTTGTAATATGATAATATATTTGTAATATAATAATTGACATCTGGAAAAATATCATTCATCTTTAAAATAACACATTCACCTTTTATTCAAATCTATGCACAAATGAAATACTAATAAAAATGAAAGTTAAAATGTATTACATTCTTATTTTATGAATAGAGTTGTCCGTCAAAAAACAGATCCCGATTTAGGTTAAGGAAAATCTTTATTTGAAAGTGTTATTACAAGAGCAGGAAGGGGGACGTATAATAAGGAATAGTTCTGAGCCTGGTAGGATCAGTCAGAAGGCAAAGGCTTTCCTTTTACTGGGAGCAGACAGGGCCAGCAGGGTTGGGGACGTGGGAGGAGCGGGACGGGGCGATATGGTGGGGTAGTGGATGAGCGAACGCTGGCCCTGAAGCTGGCGCCTGAAGTGGAAGGCCCTTGGAGGGTTGCCCAGGTTGCTAGTGGGTCACAGTCACGGGCCTGAGAAAAGAGAGAACTTGCCTGAAGTGTGATCAGGTCAGGTTAATGGACATTTTGTGATTGTCAGTGGGGACAAACACATCAGCTAATGTTTCTTGGGACAAAGAATGCAGACTTAGGGGGTCTGTGTCTGGCCTTGCCGTAGGTGAACAGAGGGTCATCCATATCTCTAAGTCACGTGGGGAGGAGTAGTTCTTTGCAGTGAGCCATTCCCAGGAATGGAAAGGGCTTGAGGTTTTCACCATCACTGTTTTTCAGGAGCATGGGCTTGGGGTAAATTCAGCGTATCCCAGTGCTAAGCACTTACCTGGTGTGCCTTAACTTTCTGATAACCCTCCAGTGTGAGGGCTCTGGTAAGCCATGACTTGGCCTCCTGAGGACTGGGAGGGCTAAGGAATAGCCCTGGTCACACTGCCAGTTATGGAGAAGGTGGATTGTTGGGCAGAACTGAAGAAAAGGAGACCTGGGTCAATGTTTGTATGAGAAAGTGGTTAGACTACTGGAGGCTCTTCCTGGCTGATAAAACCAGGCATCTGCCCTCTCAACCTATAGCAGGCTAGAGATATCCTGAAGGGATTGAACAGAGAAGCTTTGGGCTCTGAGACCCAGATGGATACAACTGAGGGCCAGAGATGCCACACGGACAATGAGGGTATTATCTCCCTTAAATAAAGGTACGCATACCTAACAGTGGGAATCCCAGCATTCCAACAGCCAGGCTGATACCTCCTGCTGGGAGATTGGGGAATTCCTATTCAGGGTAATGCTTACCTAGGCCAAGGGAAGAGAAACAGATACTGATATTTGAGTAACTTATGTTGAAAAAAACTGGCCTGCCATCTTAAAGTGAATTGTCAAGTCCGGTTGTCAAATCCCATGGAGGAAAGCAGTACTTCCAGGTAATGTTTTGGAGCCTCCTCGACCTTAAATTTTTAAAAGCAGGAAGCAAGGGATTACTGCTTGGAGGAAAGCCCATAATGTAGAAAGAGACAGAGACCAATTCACAAAGCGCGAATCTGTTGGAAAAAGTAGATACTATAAACTCCAAGTTGGAGCAGGGTTGGGAGGGCACTTCCATGAATATCCTCAGAGATATAAGAATTTATAACACCTCCATAAAATATTTTTAAAGTGCTATAAAAAGAACAAATATAAGAAAATACTATTAGTAGTTAAACATTTGATAGCAGAAGTAAAAAAAAAAAATCAATAGATATGTAGGAAATATACTTAAATCTCCCAGAAAGTAAAATAGAGTGAGAAGGTGAAAGAGAAAGAAGAAAAGTAAGAGAAATTTAGAGTTTCAACTCAGGAGGTCCCAATAGCCAAATAATAGAATTTCCAGGAAGATAAAGCAGAGAAAATCAGGAACCAAGAATAAGGTAGAGATGGGTGGGAGGAAACACTGATTTTTTTTTTCCTATGTTGTATTATTTGCTATTGTTAACTCTATACGTATCATTTCTATATTTTTATTTTTTTTCATTTCTATATTTTTAAAAAGTAATCAACTTAACATTAAATTTTAAAAACAAAATACATGTGAAGGTTAAAAATACTATAGATATTGGAGTTTTCGTTGAAGACAAAAGTAGGCAAGGAAAAAATACCATTTTGATTTTTAAAAAGTTCATATTTTAAGAAAATTTCTTCAATTACCATGGAGAAATTGAGGAACAGTTTTCTCTTAAAAACAGCAACAGCACAGCAGTGGCATAGATCATGGAGGATTGCTGATACCAAAAGAGCAGCTGTATAAGTTTGTAATCAGGAATTTTGCCAAAGAGAACGGTGTTTCTCCTGGTCAGTAGGGCTGACTTTCTTTCTGTGAACAAAAAGTATTCGTGACTTACCTTAATTATGGTAAGGCTTTTAAAAGTTGTGTGAAATTCATAATAATAATCCTTTCATTCAAGATATATTTATTGTCTATTCTGTGCTAAGCATTGTTCTGATTTATTTATATGGACCCATTTAATCCCCCTCACAGCCTTATTGGGGGTAGGTTGTTGTCTTTCGCCGTTCTCATTTTACAGAGGAGCCCATGGTACAGAGAGGTCAGGTAATCCCGTTACAAGCTGGGTTACTCAGTTGGTAAGTGGAAAAGCCAGGTTTTAAAATCATGGCAAGGTCGCCTCAGAGTCCCATACCCTTTATGAATTCATTTCTGCTCTGCTTGTTAAATAAAGAACCCTAAGAATTAAGACTAAATAATTTGTCAACATTTCCATACCTAGTTACTTTAGAAGAGATAGATATTTTAGAAGAGATGCTTGAGAACTCATCTAGGCCAGTGTGCTTCCTGGTTGACTCACTAAGGCTTGAGTGCTGACCTAGGTGGAAGGACCCAGATGTTCCATAATGACCAGCCTAGAGCACATTACATCTTTCCCACCAGTATCCTCGTCCTAACCCTGTTCAGGGTTGATGTCGAATGTGTGTTAAAATTGTCAGGATAGCAACCTATGCATTCTGGGAATAAGCTTAATTTATAATTTGTGAAATCTAGCTGTCATTGAAATGATTGGTTTTTACTTTATAATGTTTAGCCCTGTTTTATGTGACTTGTGGAAAACTGTACTGTGTGATACATATAGCAGGAATTTAAGTTTTTGCCATTAACCAGTGATGTGTAGCATACTATAGTGTTTTCTGGCATTCAAAATTGATAAATTCCTTTCAGATATGAATGTTACAAATTTGGTTTGTTTGTTTTTTCCCTAGTTCAACTTTGTGGGGAAACTTTTGGGTCCCCGTGGCAATTCTCTGAAGCGTTTACAAGAAGAAACCTTGACAAAAATGTCCATCCTTGGGAAAGGTTCCATGCGAGACAAAGCAAAGGTAACATTCATCATAGACAATGGCTACTTTGGAGACAAGTTATCTGATGTACTCTTAGATTATCCATTGTATTAATATAAATTATGTAAGAGCTAGCTAGGATCGCAAATGACATTATATGATAATGTTATGTAAGGCAATGAGTTTGTAGTCCTGTGTGGAAAAGTGAGTCACTTGGGCCAGTTTCAGATTATATGATGTCATACACTGTACGTCTGTAACTATTGCCTTCATTTGTAAAATGAAATAGCAGTGCCTGTGGTTTCAACTGTAGAAGCAATACCTTATAGCAAGTACAGCAATACCAAAATTACCACAAAGAGAAATAAAAGTTATCCGCGGTCTCATTGACACTGTTTGCATCTTAGATGAGTTCCTGGGGGCCTTTTTTCTATGCCTTTATTTCAAATAGTTGAGTTTATATAATATACACTCTGATTTGCTCTTTTTGCCCTTCATTTGATACCCTTTACATTTTGTCAAGTGAAAATTGATTTGAAATGTTTTAATAATGGCTTAGGATTCTAACACACAGTTGTTCTACTTGACTGTATTCCCTCCAACTGCCTCTTTTTTTTTAATAAGCTAAAATTACTGTTATTTTTATTGATCACTTTCTTAAATATACCACTTCTGAAAGAGATTTTCACATTTCATAATGTGCTATCACTCACATTGTTCTCCATTGTCATTTTGTTGCTCTGTCACTGTGAAAAGATTGATGTTACTGGAAACCAAACCCACATTCAGTGGTCACTTTCCATGAAATGTTGAACAATGATTGTGTCAGACAAGAAAGTTATTTAGACAAAATCCAGCTTCCTCTCGAAAAAGTCCATCTAAACAAAGGCTTTTATAATAAAAAATGGCTGCCGTTTGTCGAACAGCCACTGTGAGTGCATTACTCTGTGTTATCCTTGGAAAAATGATGAAAGATAGATAATATTTTCCACGTAAAAAAATGAGATTTAGACAACCTGAGTATATTATCTGGGTTAATCAGGGAAGTTAAATTATTTGATTAGAACAGGGCTACGTATCACACTCATAGGGAAGGCTGTTTAAAAATATAGATTCCCATACAACATTTTTAGGATAGAATCTCAAATGTATTTTCAGTGGGTGTGAAATGATTCTAATGCGTGGCTAGGTTAGGTTAGCAAGCATTGCTGTCTCAAATGGTGTTACTTTTGATTCTCTGACTCATCTCTTCTGGCAGTTGGAGGAAATGGAATCATATATTGTTCAGTTGGTCAGAAATTTTGTGTATCTTCTAGGAAAATGACCCATCCTTCCTGATAGCTTAATAAGGTCTTCAGTAAGGTCATCTGGTCACCAGGCACATGATATGACCAGTGAAATTCATCAACATACTGTTTATTTTGTTTGTTATTTTGTTGTTAAGGGAGTTTCTTTGGTTAGAAGCAACATTTCGTGGCATATAGTGGCAGGGATGAGGGCATCCACAGATAGAGGAAGCAGGTAAGGCAAGTCTTTAGCTAGATTGTATGTTCAAGTAATAGCAAGTGCCTAGCTATCCCTTTAATGAAAAGGATTCTAAATATTATCACTTTGCTCTTAGCACTTGGTGTTTTTTCCGGATTATGTTGTCATTTTTTTAAAGGTTTTTATTTATTCATGAGAGACAGAGAGAGAGAGAGAGAGAGAGAGAGAGAGGCAGAGACACAGGCAGAGGGAGAAGCAGGCCCCACGCAGGGAGCCTGACATGGGACTCGATCCCGGATCTTCAGGATCACGCCCTGGGCTGAAGGCGGCGCTAAACTGCTGAGCCACCCAGGCTGCCCTTGTTGTCATTTTTAAGGGCTGTCCCTGCGTTGACATATTGGGCAGTGCAGTAGCCGAGAATCCTTTTTGAGGGGAGTCTGACGTGAAGTAATATATGACCTCTCTGCCTGTCACCATAGACGCTTTGTTCGAGTTCCTTGAGTAGCACTGAGGGGGCTGGGGAATGAGGTGCTTTGACATCTGCTCAAATGAGTCCCTTTGTCTACCTGGTCACCGAACACCTGCTCCTCCTGGAGCGGGGCACCCCCTTGTCTTAGGCACTCCATAGGCTGCTTTCTTAGTCCACTTACCAGCCTTTTATTAATCCTCTCATTCTCTGCCGTTGACCATGTGGGTCTGAGAATCAATACAGGGACTCTGTAAGTAGCTGATCATTTCCATTCCATCAAGACACCCAGAAACTGGGGAAGTAGCATACATTTTGGGGTTACAGTCTGTTGAGTCTGCTGTGAAGGGATAGGATCAGAAGTCTTTTATCTCTTGACTCTGTAGACACCCTGTCATCAGTGGCCCTCAGTAGAGCAGCATTTACTCAGAGTCAAGTTTGCTTATCCTCAGGCTTTCTGGGCATTTCTTCTTCTCAGTGTATAGTCGCTCCGGTAAAAGGCCCCAGATCCTTGTTGGGAGGGCAAGGTGGAAGTGTTACATGGACACAAGGAGGTGTTCACAGTTATCCCTAGCTTCCTTACTCTCTGCATCCATAGGGCAAGCTAGGGTCTGGTCCTAGGCCAGGAGGTGATCCAGAGAATCAGTAAGAAAGCATGAGAATTGGGGGACCTGGGGGGCTCAGTTGATTGTCTGCCTTTGGCTTAGGTCACGGTCCCAGGGCCCTGGGATCAAGTTCCAAGTCAGACCCCCTGCTCCATGGGGAGCCTACTTCTCCCTCTCCCTCTGCCCCTCCCCACCCCACTTGTGCATGCACACATGCTCGCTCTCTCTGCTCTCTCGCTCTCTCAAATAAATAAAATCTTAAAAAAATAAAAAATAAATATAATATAAATATATAATAATAATAATAATATAATAAATATAAATTCCAAAAAATAACCTGAGAATTTTCATCTCCTTTCAAGGAACTACCTTGGCTATTCAAAACACGGTGGGAAAAGCCTTACCAGACAGGCTTCTGCCAATGGGGATGTCCCAGTAGGGCTTTAACATTTGAATACTAAGGGTTATTTGAATTCTCCCAGGTATTGCCAATCCATTCTCAGAACTTCACTGTTCTTCAGACTTTTTCCTAAATCTCACAGCAGTGGTGGTGGGCAGTCCGTATTGTCATTCAGCAGCACACAGGCTTCAACTCTGCATCTGTTGGCTCCATCAGCCTGTGGCCATAAGCAGTAAACTTTTTAGGCTACTTCTGGCTCTTTGAGATTTAACCTCATAATGTCAGGTCTTGAGTCTGTCATTGAGTTTTTAAAACTCTTCAGTACAGTAAGCAACAACTCCACCTGCCTTGTTTTTTCCTCTGACCCATCATACTGGGTGCTGGCCTCTGCCACACATAGCCACCAGTTCCACCTTCAGAAGCATTTCACTTGATGTCACCACAGGTGGTAATTCAAGCAACAGGTTTGCTACATAAATGGGTGCCACTGGTAGACATCCCATCTTCTGTACTGCAGATGGGTCCTCGCCACCCGAACTCTTGAATGCTGATTTCTGTCAATCCTTGCAGTCTGCAGATATTCTCAGTTAATAATGTTTATTTCTAAAGAGATTTCCATTACTTAGTATTAAAATCTCATCTTTTAGCTTTTCAAAGTGTTCACTATCTAAATTCTAATGAGACCATAATTCATTTTATTCTTGTATTTTCTGCATTGATGAAATTATGGGAGTCATTACTGACTTGTATCAGCTGGTTATGTAGCATAATAATCACTATAATGCTATGATCTGTTAAGCCTTCAGTTTGTGCCAAGCATGCTAGCTGTTTTGCTCTTATCTTCTATATTATGGAATAGTAGAATAATTAATGCTGTATTCATTATTTATTGAGTGTTTATTATGTACTATGCATAATTCTGAAGACTTTTTGTGTCTTTAAACATGAAACTTCGTTTTTACTACAACTCCTTTATATTACTAATAACTTCTAATTATTATTCTGATAACTCCTTTATTACTACAACAACCCTAAGAACAGTGATACTATACTGTTATTCTGCTCTTAAAATCACCTTCAAGATGATAAAGTGACCTGTCTTAAATTATACAGTAAATGTTGACTTGGGGATTTGAAAGTGGAACAAAGTCTATGTTCTTCCCCAAACACCACGTTGCTTGTCCCCATTAGCCCAGGACACAAGCTGGGGAAGCGCCTCACTCTGTGGAGGTGTGTGGCAGCAGGCTGGGATGAGAAAGCCTGTATTCTTTTTTTTTTTTTTTAAGATTTTTAAAAAATTTATTCATGAGAGAGAGAGAGAGAGAGAGAGGTAGAGACACAGGCAGAGGGAGAAGCAGGCTCCATGCAGGGAGCCCGACGTGGGACTCGATCCCAGGACTCCAGGACCATGCCCTGGGCCGAAGGCAGGTGTTAAACCGCTGAGCCACCCAGGGATCCCCGAAAGCCTCTATTCTATTTCCATCTGGGGTAGCAGTGGCAGGGCTGCACTGTGAGTCATGGTTACGGACTCTCATTAGTGTCGTTACTGTGATACTGTAGTAGGATAAGGTGCAATGTTTATGTCAGTAATTCTTACTTTCAAAAGTGAACTGTTGAACATGAAATTTGGTGTTTAAAACTTCAGGTATGAAAGGCAGAGTATCAGACCAAGTGATGGAAAGTGTTCTGATTAGAACAAATTGTCTACAGTTGGCCTGAAAGAATCATGCTTTATATATGTGAAGGAAATACAGGGGATGTTGTGGAGGTTTATATTTGCTCTCCTTGCTTCAAACATTTTCCTCCTTTCCGTACAGTTTCTGACCTACTTTCCGTAAATGGGAAGGGAACGAGCGCTTACTGAGTCCTGCCACATGTAAGGCAGTGCGCTGGGCAGTATGTACACGACCTCCTTTGCCAGCCATTTACATAACGTTGGTCCTTTTACTCTTCTCAGTGCTCCTGCATTAATATACTTATGTTAACACCAAATTGATTTTGCAGATTAAGGGTTGGATTACATTTTATCTGTCTAAACACACACACCTCGTGCTGGCATGGCTAATATTTGGGTATATCTACTCAGAACCCCATGTCCTTGTCATGCTCTAAATGGAGATCTCTCTTTTCTTTATAAGAAATCAAAGTAGTGAAGTAACAAAAGTTGAAGTTTTATTTTATTTTTTTTAAATATTTTATTTATTATTCATGAGAGACAGAGAGACAGAGGCAGAGACACAGGCAGAGGGAGAAGCAGGCTCCATGCAGGGAGCCTGACATGGGACTCGATCCGGGATCTCCAGGATCAGGCCCGGGCTGAAGGTGGCGCTAAACCGCTGAGCCACCAGGGCTGCCCAAAAGTTGAAGTTTTAAACGCTGGAGTCAAGAGTGCTTGTGCCTCTTTGACCTCTTGGCTTGTGGTGGAATTAAAGTGTTTGCTGCCAGGAGTTCAAGGGGTTGGTATTTTGGAGAGGCTTGGAAGGTGTCCCCCATTTTGGAAATCACTCTACTCATCTTAATCTGTCTGATTTGAATGTTGGGAAAAAAAAAAAAAAGACTTTAAAAGACCCAGGTTCTATCATTTGCCACTATAATGAATGCTAGTCAGGAAAAGATAATGGACCAAACTTATTTGTGTCTTGTTGACTGAGCTAGGTTTTCTCCTCCTATTTTTCCCCCAAATTTTATTCTGTAAACAAACAAAAAAAAAAGTTTTTAATGTGTATCATAATTATGTAAAGTCATACAATAAAATCTTTCATTTATTTTATTCACTGTTATTCCTCAGATACCGTGCCTGACATGTAGAAATGTTTTTTTGAATCAGTAGATGAATGAGCAAATGAACATAGAAATAAGTAAATAACGTTTACCTGTTCACTCAAAGGTATTTCGTTGAGCATCACCTGTATACCGAGCACTTTTCTAGACAAGAAGAATGAGCACCAAAGAAGACAGTTGTGGTTTTTGTTCCATTGTGATCACTTCCAGTGAGGGAAATTAGATACTATTCAAGTGAGGAATAGGTATTTTAGATAATTGGATGGTGAAAATGCTTTGTGGCAGCATCACAGATACTCAGCGTAACCAGTGTAGAGGGAGCTTAGGAGATGAGTCAGTCTGACCAAGGGTCTGAATGGCACCTGGCAGGGGTCGAGCTTGGGGGGGCAGGAGAGACAGAGCAGTGAGAGCATCCAGCAGAGCATCTCCTTCTAGGCCAGAGGCAGGAGTTGAGACTTACTCCAACAGCAGCACGAAGCCTTCAGAGTTTTCATAGAAGGTGGGAATGGTAGGATCAGAGTCCTCAGAGTGGTGCCTGCCATTGGTTGGGTCAACCTTCTGTGACAACTGCATGCCGGCTCAGCTGTGTAGTGTTTCTGTTTCTTTTCTCTATAAAGACACACTTCTAAGTGTGTTTTTTTTCTTTCTTCAGGAAGAAGAGTTGAGGAAAAGTGGAGAAGCAAAGTACTTCCACCTCAACGATGACCTCCATGTTCTCATTGAAGTTTTCGCTCCGCCAGCAGAAGCATATGCCCGGATGGGACATGCACTGGAAGAAATCAAAAAGTTCCTCATTCCTGTTAGTACAATTTTCCTTGATAGTTAATTTTTACTTCAAAGTCCTTCCTTTATGTTAATCCTTATTAATTCTTATCAGTAATTATTATTTGCACAGCACTTTCTTAAAAGTGTCCCTGTGAGTTGGCATTTTTCTTTCGTTATATATGAGGCAAGAGATTTTTAGAGACATTAGATAGTACTGGTAAGGCTACATGGCCAAGAAAGTTGAGGGGCACAATCACTAGTTCAAGTTTTGGGACTCAAGTCCTAAGTTTTTTGTAACACTAAAATCATCTACAAATCCATTGTTCTCCAATATAAACGCATCCGTGCCTTCCATGCAGCAAGCATTGTGTGTGGTGTTGGACCAGCAGACATGCATAAAAGCAGTCCCTACCCTTGAGGAGTGTATGTAGTGTAGGGGAATAGAAAAGCATAAGCCAATGATTTCAGTATAGCATGGTAACTATGATGACAGACACAAGCATGCGGAGCACAGGGAAGAACGGCACTGGGCAGATAGTTAGCTGGTTTCTACCAGGTGTTTTATGCTTTGTTAATGTAACAATTGCTATTCTATTTTAACCCTTTGCAGATACTTTGACATTGTAAAAAACGTGGTAATTTAAAGAGAGTGTATCCCTACCTCCATTATGAAAGTTAATTTAGGTCTTTTATATAAATTGCATGTACTAGATTAAAAAAAAAAACCCTAAAACATTGAACGCTTTGGCTCTTTAGATAGTTTATTTAGAGAAACTGTCACAACTGCCAAATAGCTGCCTGAGGTCAGATTGTCTTTAGCAATCTGGGTTTGGTCTAGTAGATTGACTTACATATTGCAGCACATGTATCATGACTATATTATCGGTGAGGAAAACTGAATTTCCAGGGAAATTTGAATTTCCAGGGAAACTTGAATTTGAATTTCCAGGGAAAGGATATATTTTAAATCATGATTGCCTTAGAAAAACCAAGACATGGGATTGTATTAAGTCATTTTACTCGGGAGCGGAAAATGGTTAAACTTCCTTAATTCCCTCAAGCCAACATAGTGATCCATTTATTTAGTTAGTTTTTTGTTTTGTTTTGTTTTACTTTTTAGAAGAGAGAGGGGCTGGGGGTCAGAAGGAGAGGGAGTGAGAGAATCTTAAGCAGGTTCCACACCAGCACAGAGCCTGATGAGGGTTTCGATATCACAACCCTGAGATCATGACCCGAGCTGAAATCAAGAGTTGAACACCCAACCAACTGAGCCACCCAGGTGCCCCTACTCATTTAGTTTAGAAACAAAGTATTTGAGTGCTTTCTATGTGATAGATACATGGGAACTAATAAAAGACATTCTTTTTTCTGCCCCTATTGACTCTATATAATGGGAGAGACAGATAAGAATCAGATATTCATACAAATGATTATAAAATTGCCATTCTGGCGAGACAAAGGAGAGGTTTAATGTCTGAATGGTCATTCAGTATGGACTAGGGAGTGCTGACCTAGCCATGTAGGCTGCCACAGGACCTCCCACCCCATTCCCTTTACACTCCTCTAAGACATGCTGACTTCTCTTGTTTTGAGTCTGGGCTGGCCAGAATTCCATTGCTTAACCCAGGGTCACAAAGATTTTCTGCTCTGTTTTCTTCATATTTTTTATAGTATTCTGTCATTTAAATGTGTGATCAATTTTTTTTTAAAGATTTTATTTATTTATTCATGAGAGGCAGAGAGAGAGACAGAGACAGGAGAAGCAGACTCCATGTAAGGCGCCTGATCTGGGACTTGGTCCCGGGATTCCAGGATCACACCCTGAGCCGAAGGCAGACACTCAACCACTGAGCCACCCAGGTGTCCCAATGTGTGATCGATTTTAAGTTAATTTTTATATATGGTGTGAAGTTAGTATCTGGATTTATCTTTTCCTATACAGATACGTAGCCAGTTGTCCCAGCACCGTATGTTGACAAGTCTGTCCTTCTATTGAACTGCAGCACCACTGTTAAAAATCAACGGAACATAAATGTGTGGATTTGTTTCTGGCTTCTCAGTTCTGTTCCATTGATTTATATACCTGTTTCTCATGCCAGTGTCATGTTCTTTTTTTTTTTCAGTGTCATGTTCTTAATTGCTTTAGCGTTCTAGCAATTTGGTTTAAAATCCAGGTTATTGATTCTTTTTCAAAGAAAAAGTTCTATTTCAAAATTGTTTTGGCTATTCTGGCTCCTATGCACTTCTACATAGATTTCAGATCAGCTTGCCAATTTCTACCAAAAAGCCTCTGAGGATTTGACAGAGGATTTAATCTGTAGCTCAATTTGGGCATAATTTCCATCTTAACAATATTTAGTTTTCCAGTCCATGAATACAAAGTGTCTCTACTTAACAGATACTTTTTTGTTTCTTTCAGCAGTGTTTTTTAGTTTTTGGGGTGCCAATCTTATACTTCTTTTGTTAAATTTCTAAATTTTGTACACTTTTTGATACTATTGTGAATGGAACTTTTAAAATTTCATTTTCAGGGGTGAATGTGTGGCCTAGTCAGTTGAGCATCTGACTCTTGGTTTCAGCTCAGGTGGTGAGCTCAGGATTGTGAGCGCAAGCCTTTTATGGGTTCTGCACTCAGCATGGACTCTGCTTGAGATTCTCTCTCCCTTGCCCTGTACCTATCCCACTTATGCTCTTTCTCTCTCTCTTTCCCTCTTAAATAAATAATCTTCAAAAAACACTTCATTTCAGATGGTTACCAGAGTAGGGAAATTAAGTTGATTTTTTTTTTTTATGCTGATCTTGTATCTTGTGACCTGTTGAGCCATTAGTTCTAGTGTGTTGTTTTGGTTTTTATTGACTTACCTGGGTTTACCACATACAGTCTCATGTTATCTGTGAATTAAGTAAGTTTTACTTCTTCATTTCAAATTTTACTGTGTTTAATTTTTTATTTTATTGTTCCCTTATACACTTTGAATGCATTGCTGATCTGGAGTGGTGAAGATGGAACGTCTTTGCTTGTTGCTTTTAGTCTTTCACCATTAAGTATGATGTCAGCTGTAAGATTTTCCTTGCTACCCTTTACCTTGTGGAAGGAGTTCTTTTCTATTCCTGGGAGTTGAGAGTTTTATCGTGAAGAAATATTGGATTTTGCCTCATTTTTTTTTTTTTTTTTTGGTCCATTGAAATGATCAAGTGATTTGGCTCCTTTTTTCTTTCTCCCCTTTGGTGAATAATAGTGTATTGCATTAAATGATTTTCAGATGTTAAGCCAACCTTGCATTCCTATGTGAAATCCCTATTACATGTTGCTAGATTTGATTTACTAATAGTTTGTTGAAGATCTTGACGTCTATAATCATGAGGGATTCTGGCTTGTAGTTCAATATTTTTATAATTTTTGTGTTAATCCGCATATTTACCATTTCTGGTGCCCTTCATCTCTCTGTGGATGGAGTTGCCGTATGGCGCTACCTGATTTCAGCCCAAAGGACTACTAAAAAAAAATAATAATAGTAATTTTGTTTTTCTCAGATTGTCTTTATTTCACTTACATTCTAAAAGATAGTTTATATAATTCCTGGTTGTCAGTCTTTTTTTTCAGGTGGTAGAAGGCCAGTCTGCTGCTTTCTGGCCTTCGTTGTTTTTGATGACAAGAGTCATTACTGATTTTATTGTTCTGTACATGCTCTGTTGCTTTTATCTTGCTGCTGCCAGGACTTTGTCTTTCATTTTCATTAATTTGACTATGATGTCGTATGCTTATCCTCCTTGCTCATTATGCTTTGTGGGTCCATAGGTATACATTTTTCTTCAAAAACATATGTGGGATGTTTTCAGCCATTGTTTCTTTAAGATTTTTTTTGCCATTTTCTTTCTCCTCTCTCCCATCAGTCCTGGATTCCCATGATTCATATGTTGTTACACCTGATGATGCCCTACACATCGCTGAGGCTCCTTTCTCTTCATCCTTTCTTCTCTGTTCCTGACTGGGTAATTTTAATCAGCTTATCCTTAAGTTTGCAGACTCATTCTTTTGCCATCTCAAATCTGTTGTTGAGCTCCTTTGGTTAATTTTCATTGCAGTTGCTTTGCTCTTTTCTTTTTTTCTAAGTCTCTTTTTTTGTTAGTCCAGTATCTCGGCCCTCTCCAAGACAGTTTATTCTTACTGCTTGCTTGTTCATTTTCTTTCTTTGTTTCTTCCTTTCTTCCTTTCCTTTCCTTTCTTTTCTCTGTATATGGGTCATATTTTCTTGTTTCTTTGCATGTCTCTTTTGAAGACTTGTTTTTGAAAACTCCACACTTCAGATAACATATTATAGCACATTTGCATTCTGATTCATTTTAGTCTCCAAGGGTTGTTGTTGCAGGTTTTTTTTTTTTCTCTTCGTTTCTTTAGTAATTTAGTTGGACTAAATCTGCAGAGTCTGTTTATTTCATGATTTCCAGCTTTGTTAATTTTTTTCCTTCTCACTTTTATTTTAAGCGTGGCCTGATGGGTGTGCCCTCTGTGTCAGGATTGCTCAGACATCACCAGTGATTAGTCAAGCTGTGCTCACACACCTGTGTTAATAAGGCTTCTGCCCTCTGCTGATGGAATTGTGGGGGAGCACCCACAGGCTAGTTAGTTGTCACATCTGTCCTGGCCTTTACTTGTGACCTAGGTCTTAATCCCTGCATCTCCTTTGCACATGTAGAGTCACTGTCAGGGAAGGACGTGTGGAAAGCTTTAAGCTCTCCAGTCTTTGCTGTCTGTGTGCATAGCCCTCCAAGCAGCAGAGATGTGCAGAGAGTATACCAAGGCTCTCCATGGCAGTTAGGTTTCCGGGTAGTGTGCCAGTCTGTTCCTTGCCCCACCCAAAACCTGAATGTCAGGCTTGCTGATTCACTGGACTTCTATTTATTTGCTACCAAAATTGTTACTGATGGTGATAGTGCTGCTGGGCATGGGGGCTTTTCATACTTTCTTCCAGATTAAGTGAACTTCCCTCCTGCTGCAGACTCTGAGTTTTCTTGGCTTTCCTTGTAGTGGAACTGACACATCATCAGGCTGGGGAGTTGGGAGAGCAGCACCCCCACACAAAATGCCCAGACTCCCACTTTTCCTACCTAACATGAATAAACTTACTGTATTTTCAATTTATTATATAACTTCAGTCAGTTCTGAGAGTTCCACCCAATGCCTGTTTTTAACTATGTGGACAAATTTATTGTTGCTTTATATGGAAAGGCTTTGCTAAGCTCCTTGTTTAGCTGAACTACACATCCCATATTCTCTCATTACATTACTTTTTTTTTTCTAAGATTTTATTTATTTATTTATGAGAGAGACAGAGAGAGAGAGGCAGAGACACATGCAGAGGGAGAAGCAGGTTCCATGCAGGGAGCCCGACGTGGGACTCGATCCTGGGTCTCCAGGATCAGGCCCTGGGCCGAAGGCAGCACTAAACCTCTGAGCCACCCGGGCTGGCCTACATTACTTTTCTTTCTTTTCTTTCTTTTTTTTTTTTTTTTTCTACATTACTTTTCTTAAAATCTTATATTATTTTGGACCTCTGACCATATGAGCATGTGCAAAATTTCCCTTCATTCTTTTCAGTGCCTGCATAATATTTCATCATATGCATGTTTTAGAATTTATGTAATCAGTCTTCAAATAATGAACATTTATGTTTTTCCTATAGACTGTAGTACAAACATTGATGCCAGGATTAACCTTTCACAAAATCATTGGCATATTTGGGCAGATATATCTGAACAGGACATTCTTGGCAGAGAATCCACTAAATTTCAATGAATTATTTTTAATGATTTCATTTGAAAACTTTTTTCTCATTCCCTAGCTAACACGTTTAAATATGTTCTAAACTTACTGGACAGAAGAATCCCATGTGTACCTGTGTAATTAGAATTCTGATCACTTTTCCACTCTTCACAATTGAAGAATTAATGTGATAATAGTTTCACTTTTCTGATAGGAGTTAAAATGATAATTTACTAATAACTAGTTTAAAGTATAGAATTATCATTTAGTGTATGCTAGCATGTATAACTTACTTTCCCTCTTGATTTAAAATAATATTAAAGACCCAAGAAAATTATAACTACGGTGATTTATATCAATAGTTCTACTGACTGAAACAGTCACTTAACGGTTTAAAAAATTGTCTAACATCACAAAGCTGATAAGTCTAATTAATTGGTTAAATCCAGGCTTAACCGAGATGTGTTGACTAAGATTCCATAATTTGTTTCTAACTACACGATTCATCTTCTTGAAAGTGTAGTTTTACAAAGATTATGTTTAAAATGTACTTTCATTCTAATTTTTGTGATACCGTTGTAACAAGAGCAGTTTCTTTTTCCTTTTAAAATTTTTAATGGTATTTTTGGATGCTGTGTTCTTTTCCCATGAATCTATTTTTGAACCACATGCAATTTTGTGTCACACCTCCTAGCACTTCTCAACAGGGCAAATATGTAGCACATTTTATTTAGCATGTGCTTTACAAATAATTTATTAATCTTCACACATTTTTAGTAAAATGGTAAGGAACATATTAATAGGCTTGTTTTAGGTTGAAATAATGATAGATTCAGATGACTCTTTTGAGATTGTAATACCCTAAATAAGTTAGAGAAAGCACCTCTATCTGCAGAAAAATCTAGATCCTGATCCTGTGCCTTTCCCACTAATCTCATGGCTGGTTAAATTTGTCCTTATTTTCCTTCCCTTTCCCTTCCTCTGCAAGTGTTTGCTTATTATGGTTTCCAGCTTCCTCTTGACTTCCTTTTCAGCTGGTGTTCATGCTACTTTTCTTATTCATTCCACAGTGCCTTCCACTGCAGGCTTCAAATCCTTCTTTACACTCTGCTTTTGAAAAGTAAGGACGAGATAGCAGATTTTTTTTTTATAAATGTACTAAGTATATTTCATATTTTTAACTCTAAGTAATTAAGAAAACTATTGCCCCTGAACCTTTACTCACACTCAGGGGGCTTGTTTCTTCTATCCTAAGAGCATCCCTCCCACTCAGGCATCTGTCCTCCTCTTCCTCTTGGCAGAGCCTCACAGCTCGAAGACCCGCCTGCCTGTGCTGTATCTGTGACTTAACCCCACTCCCTCTCCATTCCCTCGAGATGGATGCCAGCTGCACCCTTGCCAGAACTACTGTTCCCCAAGTCAGGATTGGCTTTACTGTTGAGTCCCACGGGACTAGTACCTGGCTGCCTGACGGAATGTGAAGGTAGCACTGGCTCCCGGTGGCTTTCACAGGAGGATGACCTTCGTGTCCTTCCCAGCTGCTTGCCACCCATTTCCTGTCTCCCCCATGTGGCTTTTCTTCTGTGACTTTATGTCGATACCCAGAGCCCTTCTCTAGCTCCAGAATCTGCCCCAAGCAACCCATTTGTGTACGGAGGAATTCTTGCTAGAGGTCTGTCCACATAACCACCGTTAAGCTCAGTAATTCTCCAGAGGACCCACAGGACTAAAAAAATCTGTTATACACTGTGATATGGTTTATTTCAACAAAAGGTTATAGATCAAAATCATCAAGAGCAAGAACACAGGGCAAAGACCAGGAAAAGTCTGGCTTAGGCTTTCAGGTGTCCCTTCCTGGGGGAGTTACACAAGGGCACATTTAATTCTCCTAGCAGTGACGTGTGACAACACATGAGAGGTTGCTACCCAGTGAGGCTCACCTGTGCCACAGTGCACAGCATTTTTACTGGGGAGCAGTCATGTACACATACGGCACCTATGGACCTGACCTCAGCTTCTCACAGTCCAGCACACCACCCCATTTCTTGAGCCAAAACAAAGGTTCCTCACTCATCCCCTCAGTAGGTTTAGAGGTAATCACCCAGGGGCCAGCCTTGACTCCAGGCCCTGCTCCGTGCTGTGTAGGGCCTGCAGAACCTTTCCTTGTCCACTTCTGTTTACGTATTTTTAACTTCTAAATTTCCAATTATTATGTGTCATTGCTATGAGATACCTCAATTCTAATATGTCATAGGCCATCATGGATTCAACCTCAACAAAACTGATTACAACACAACTGTACAAAACTGATTACAACACAGTATCACTGTTACTGATCCTTCTTATTTTCCAGATGCCCACTGACTTTCTTGACTTTGCCAATATACCCTCCCCCTGCTGATCTAGGATATCACCACTTCTAATAAAATTAAACATTTTAAACAGTGCCAAGTCTACCTTTCCTCATACTTCCTGCCACTTCCCTACTCCAGGTCATCTTTACCATATACAGGAATTACAAGCTTCCATCTGGAATTTCTGCCTTGAGTGTGTGTTTTTTTTTTCCATTTAATATATTTATGGAGATATAAATCACATAACAAAATTCACTCCTATGAAGTATACAATTCAGGAGCTTTTTGTGTATTCATAGAGTTCTGCAGCTGTCACCATAACCTAGGACCATTTTTATACCCCCCAAGTAGACCTCTTAATGAACAGTGACTCCCCATTCATCTTCCTCCCTATTCAACCACTAATTTATATATTTTTTATTTTTTGCTTTTTACACATCCTTTATGGAGATATAATTCACATACCCTACAATTCACCCATTTAAGGTATACAGTTCACTGACTAATTATGCATTTACAGTTATGCAGCCATCAACATAATCTGTTTTAGACTTTCATCATCCCCCAGAGCAGCCCCGTACCTGTAAGCAAGTACATTCCATTCCAGTCCCCTACTGTCCCTCACTTTTCTATCTCATGACACCAGTAATCTCTATGAACTTGCCTGTTTTTGACATTTTGTGTAAATCAGAACAATATGTATAGTCTTTTGTCCTGCCTTCTTTCTCTTAGCATACTGTTTTCAGGGTTCATTCAAGTTGTTTTTCATTGTTGGATGATATTCTATTGTATGGATATACCATGTCTTATTTGTCCTATCATTATTAGTTGAGGACTTTGGTTGGGGTCATTTCCAGTTTTTGGCTGTTATAAAGAATGCTGCTGTGAACATTCATGTACAGATTTTTGGGTGGATGTATGTCTCGCTTTCTTGGGTATGACCTAGGAGTGGAAATACTAGATTATATGGTAGCTCTCTCTAACTTTTGTTTGTTTGTTTGTTTAACATTTTTGAGGCAGTGCTAACTGGTTTTCTCAAGTGGCTAGACCATTTTTCATTGCCGCCAGCACAGTATAAAGCTTCCATTATCTTCAGTGTTCTCCTTGTTATTATAGTACCACTTGTTAGACTGTTAGAACATCCCTCTATAGTAACTATGCCTGGGCTCCCAATTCTATTTTATGGATCTTTATGTCTACTCTTTAAGCCAGTACTACACAGTCTTTGTTACTATGGCTTTATGGTAAGTTTTGAAGTGGCAATATATTAGTCCTCCAACTTTGTTCTTCTTTTTTAAAATTGTTCTGGATATATAAATCACTTGGGTTTTCAGATGATTTTAGCAAAAAAGCCAGCTGGAATTTTGATAGAGATTTCCTTGACTCTAGATCAGTCTGGGAGGTGGGAAAGCAGGGCAGGGATATTGTCATCATAACAATATTAGGTCCTTCTGTCCATGAATATTGGATATCTTTCCATTTACCTAGATTTTGAAAAATTCCTTCCAACACTATTTTTTAGTTTTTAGAGTACAAATCTTGCTTTTATTTTGTTGATTATTTCTAAATATGCTGTTCTTTATGATGCTACTCTAAGTGGAATTATTTTCCTAATTTTATTTTTGTATTGTTCATTATTAGTATAAAGAAATAAAATTGATTTTGGTGTATTTTTTTTAAAGATTTTATTTATTTACTCATGAGAGACACAAACACAGAGAGAGAGAGAGAGGCAGAGACACAGGCAGAGGGAGAAGCAGACTCCATGCAGGGAGCCCGACGTGGGACTCGATCCTGGGTCTCCAGGATCAAGTCCTGGGCCAAAGGCGGCCCTAAACCACGGAGCCACCAGGGCTGCCCTGATTTTGGTGTATTGATCTCATTATATCGTGCAGCCTTGTGTAATGTGATTATTAACTCTATTGATGTTTTTGTGGATTCTTTGTGATTTTATATATACAGGATTATGTCATCTATGAATAAAGATTATTTGGTGCTTCCTTTCTAATCTGAATACCATTTATTTCTTTTTCTTACATAATGTCCTGACTAGAACCTCAAGTAAGTGTTGGGTAGAAGCGGAGAGAGTAGACATCCTTGTCTTGTTAACCTTATCTTAGGATGATTCTTTTACTTTTTTTACTATTAAATATGATGTTAACTATGGGTTTTCCTAGTTTGTTGAGTGTTTCTATCATTAAAATATATTGGATTCATCTCACAAGTGGTTTTTTTCTGTATTAAAATGATCATGTTTTGTTCTTTATTCTATTTTATGGTATTACATTAATTGATATTTGATTTTAAACCAGTCTAGCAATTTCTGATATGTTTTACTTGTTTTTTTTTTTTGTGTGTGTATATTTCCCCCTTTTATTTTGTTTATGCTCTTGGGTTTGGCTTCCTAATTTTTTTGAGAGCTTTTGTATCTACCCTCACAGGGATATTCATCTATAGGTTTCTTTTCTTGTAATGTTTTTGTCTGTTGTGGTACCCAGACCTACTGGCTTTATAGAAGGAGTGAGAAAATGCTCCCTCCTCATTCATTTTTTTGGAAGTTTGTGAAGGATTATCACTAATTCTTCATTAATTGTAGAAATCACCGTTAAAGTCTTGTGGGCCTACACTTTGCAGGACATTTATAAAGTACTAATTTAGTCTCTTGGCTTATCTGTCAAATTTTCTGTTTCTTCTTGAGTCAGTATTGGTAGTTTGTGTCTTTTTGGGAATTCATACATGTCATTCTGTAATCTTAGTTACCTAATTTGATGGCATACAATTGTTTATAATATTTCTAAAACACAAACCTAGATATGCAACTCTCCTCCTTAAAACTATTGAGTGCTTTTTAGTACCCTTAATTCTAAACCTTTAAAGTTATATTTAAAATGACTTAAGGCTTTGTTTACAAATTTAGTTTCTGCTACCCACACCACTTTGAGACCATACCCCCTACTATCTCCCCACCCCCTCTCCACACACACACACACACACACACACACACACGCACACACACACAGAGGTCCTTCTTATAATTCAGCCACATAGCACTTCTTCCAGTTCCCTAGGTCCCGTTTCTTTGGGTCTTAAAAAAATGCTTTTTTTCTCTATCTAGAGTACCCTACTGCCCCTCTTCTGGTAACTAGTTCACACCCATCCTTAGATGACACTTATAGAGAATCTGCTCTTACTGCCCACAGATAAGTTAGATGACATTCCTTTTTGACCATTTAGACCTGAACTTTCCTTTTATTGTGAAACAGATCACACTTTTATTTTTTACATTCCTTTCTTGATGACTATTGAATGGGGTTGGAGATATTCAGGAAAGGAGGAATCAAGGATGACTCCCGGGGTTTCTCAGTTGAATATTTAAACAATAATGTAACATAAAAAAGAGCAAGTTTCCAAGAATAAAATGTATTCAGTTTTGAAAATGGTGCATGTTTCTAGTATAATAACCAAATGGAAATGTACAAGAAAAATGTGTACATTTGGTTTTTAATTTCAGTTAAGCTATCATGTTATATGTATGTCTTTCTCCTATGCTTGATTGTGAGCTCCTTGGCTGCAGGGATCCTGGCTTGCTCCTTTGGTTCTGTTAGTTGGCATTTCACAGATTCTCAGTAATTACTAGTGGAATTGAGTTGTAAATAACAATGCCATGTCTGTATATGGTATTTTAATTTTATTATAAATATCTCACTTGGAAAGTATGCCCAGCAGAAGGAGTGATGGCTGATTGTAGAAAATTTTAGTTTGGGGAAAATACTGTTCCCCCCCCCCCTTTTTAATAACAATCTGTTGATGCATTTTCATTTCAACAAACTCAAATCTTACTTTATTAATTCAACTGTTTTCCTTACCCTTTCTATTAAAAATTGTTTTATTCTTGTCCTAAATACTTTTGTATTTTTCACATGAGGTGAATTATGCTATCTTCTGTCTTTTATGTAGGACTATAATGATGAAATCAGGCAAGCACAGCTCCAGGAATTAACATATTTGAATGGTGGTTCAGAAAATGCTGATGTACCAGTTGTTCGAGGGAAACCCACCTTGCGTACAAGAGGTGTACCAACCCCAGCAATAACCAGGTAGGTGTAATTAATTGACTTACTTTTTTAGTTGTTAAAATAGGCAACAGTTTTAATGTCATCAGTTGTAATGTCTCCTTTATTAATAATCAAGCAGCTCTATCAGTGTATCAATATCAATATAAAGCCTGTAAGAATATATTCAGACATTAAGATGTCGTAATTAAGGGGATTCACTTTGTTTGAACAGAGATATTCCTGGGTTTAACTAGAACCTGTACCACTTATTGGCTAATGACTATAGACAAGTTTGATTTTCACTCTAACATTAATTTTTTAATTGTTTAACATAGCTTCTTTTAAAGTAATAGCATTGATATGCAGTTGAGCTCTTGGTGGCATGTGCCTTCCCCTTAAAGGACCAGATTAGGCTAGTTCTTTGCCACATCTCCAGTGTTAAGTGCAATGTCAGGGACCAAGTGCGTATCCAAAGGCCTGTTGTCATTTTATTTACTGTGAATGCTCTATTGTATCTGAAAACTCAGCTGGTCCAGGCACATAGAACTTTTCTTCTGTCTTTGGATTGACGACTACTTTTAAGATGAAAAGTGTTTTAATGAGTTCATAAGACAATTTAAGCAAACCCATATATTGAGATAATGACTCTCTCAGATTCATTTGAAAATAATTTTTAATTTTTTAATCTTTGCATCCCAAAGAATTTAGTAGAAAGAAGTAACAGATTTTTCACTGGTGACTATATATATTTCTTCAGATAGAATTTCGCATGAAATTATTTAAAATAGCAGTCTTTTATATCTCCAAGTTCATTTGAGGGAGTAAAAAGTCAGTTTTCTCATTGAGTGTTGCTGACCAGTGCATTGTCAATGAGAGCAATTACAGGTAGGTGATATTGCAACATAAAATAAACAGGTCCGGTCATGGTACCAAGTGGGTTTTCTCTATTAAAAAAAAAAAAAAAAAGGCTAAGAATAATGGGGTTGCTGTCGATGGCTTAATGAAATAATTTATTTAGGTATTCATTAAATGGTAAATCCCTTTCCTTTTGATTTCTTCTACCATTATATTTACTTTAAATCATAAGAAATTACAGTTGACCCTTAATCATTGTGGTAGGTGGGGTACTGACCCATGTATAACTTTTGGCTCCCCCAAAACTTAACTACTCATAGCCTACTGTTGACTAGAAGCCTTACTGGTAATACCACTGATTAACACCTATTTTTATGTTATGTGTATTAAATGCTGTATTATTACAATAAGATAAGCTAGATAAAAGAAAATGTTATTAAGAAATTCACGAGGAGGAGAAAATACATTTACACTACTGTACTGTATTTACTTAAAAAAATCCACATGAAAGTGGACCCATGCAGTTCAAACTTGTGTTGTTCAAGGGTCAACCGCGCTTACTTGCTGCATTAGCATGCTGTGGCTGCTGGGATGAATTACTACAAGTTTGTGACTTTAAACAATATTTATCAATTCTGGGGGCTAGATGTCCAAAATCAGTATCGGCCAGGGCATGATCAAGGTATTCGTGGTGTTCCCCTTGTAGAGGAGAATCCTTCCTGGCCCCTTGCAGCTCCAGGTGCCAGCCCGCCTTGACCTGTGGCCGTACCTCTCTGGTCTCCCTGTCCATCTGCATGTTGATTTCTGTAACGTCTATCTTTAATCTCTGTTCACTTTCCTCTCACATGGGGCAGTATTTAGGGCCCACCTGGATGATCCAGGGCACTCTCCCCACCTCAAGATGCTTGCCTGATACTCACATCTGCAAAGGCCCTTTTTCTAAAGAAGGCAACATTCACGGAATGGATGTCCTGGATGGAGAGCGTAGAGAAGGGAGTGCACCCGGTGCTGCTGCTCAGGGTACTTTTTAGGGGATGCTCTGTTCCTTAAACCAGATCTGCCATTTTGACTGAAGACTATGTCTCATTTCATTGTCAAGTTTTAAATTAAGTGGAAAACGTTAGGCTATGACCAGATGAGGAAGGCAGAAGCTTTCTGGTCTTTAGAGAATCTGGAGAAACACCTCAGTCCACCCAAGTGAAAAATTATTCCTCTTGATGACAGTGTGTACATTGCTTGCCCTTGAAAGCCTTTCCACTGTCTTGACAGGTGACATTCTCTGAGGCAACCGTGTCTCGGCTTGTGGTGGAGTATGGCTGGTTAGTGCTCAGCACTGGGTAGAGCACTTGACACCCACCCCACCTCAGGACGCTTTGTCTGGGCGTCACGTCGTAGGCAGACACAGGCACCATGTCCGGCGAGCCTTCCTGGTCCCCTCGTGGAGAGTGATCATCCCCGAGTCCCAAAGCTGGGGCGCAGCATTTATCATGCTGAAGTCTACCTTTTTTATTTGTTCACATTTTCACTGGCTACTCCTCATTATAATGTAAACCCCTATGTGTCCCTAGGATCTGGCATAAAGGAATCACTCAGTAAATCATTGTTAAGCGAATATGGTACAATGGCAAATCCGTCAGGCTCTTTCTGATCACGTGTCGATCACTTACAACATTTTGTGTTAATGTAGTTCGCAGTGGCGTGACTGAATGTCCTAGGGCGTTAGCTTTGTGGCAATGGTCACATGATTATCAGCATTTGGGAATTTCAGAGTGGAACAGGTTATTACTGGAGTCTTCAAGAATGTCCCCCACCATTACCACTTCAGGATACTTTCTGCTAAAAGATGTAAATGACCTAAAAGTAAATCCTGCAGTGGAAGTAATAAGTGTTTTAATAAAACCTTTCATTTCAGTTTCAAGTGAGAGAACTAAACTTAGACCTTTTTTAGCGCAGGAGGTAAGGAATTTCCTGACTTGTAGTCTGTCCTGTGTGGTGCCTCCAGAAATGCTGCCTTGAAACAGCCTCCCTGGCCCTTTGCATAGACCCCAGGAGAGAAGGGATCGTAGAGTTGAGGCCCCTCCAGGCAGCACGCTTCGGGCAGGTCCTCTCCACCCTGCCCTGCTGTCTAGCACTCTGGGCTAGGCTGTCTTGAGCCTGTGAGGACGCTCCCCTCCATCCCTTCTTCAGAACAGCTGGCTTGTTCCCTGTTGCCTTCCTGCTTGTCCCCCTTTCCTCTGGCCGTTCCCCCTTGCTCCCAGGAAGTGGGCAGTCTTACCTCCCTGCATTTGAGACCAGAAGCAGCAGGAGGAGGAATGGACCCAGCAAATGAAGCCAGTCTTTCTGAGTACTGAATGCATGTTCATCGGTACAGGGTGCTGGATGTGGCGGTTTTGACCAAGGACACGAAGCTGACACAGTCACTCCAGACTTCTTATAAGCTTTCGTTAAATTGGGGAAATTTTCACCTCTGATTTCTGTAAATATTTTACCTCTCCTTTTCTCTCTTCTCTTTTGTGGACTGAAATTCCACATTAAATCTTATGGTGACATTTCCCAAACTACATGCCAAGGTGCTGGGGTGCTGCAGCATTTCCCAGGACCCCCACAGTCCTCAGCATCTTGTAGATGCCACTCGAGCTCTCAGCTTAAGGTAATTGTTTGTAGTTTCAATATTAGATTGTGCTCCACTGACTTATCTTTGTAAAACTGCTATTTTAGTAGTTGCTCTATTAAACAATAAGTAGCCACAATTCCTTTGCCTACAGGGCACTACAAAACTTCTCAAACATGGGGTCAGAGGACACTGCCATTTACATGTCCTCATCCACATTGATCTTCACATGATTTCACTTACTCTTTTTTTAAAGTTGATCATAAGTGATATCACAGATGCTAATGATTATTGTAGTGATTGAAAATAATCTATTTTCCCCATAATGTATGCGGTTATGAGAAATGTTGTCAGGAAAACTGAATAGTTAATATAAGGGTCATAAATATTTCACCGGTATATAATATGATTTGTATTAACCTACCAATCTATATTTAAAAAGTGTTCTTTTTTTTATTATTAAGGAAAGGGTGGATATAGGAAAATGACAAGATATTTCTTTTTCCACTAGTCCACGTCATAGACATTTTCAACTAAAAAATAACAACAACCCTGTCTTGGGATGTAACTTAAATTATTTGATTCCCTATTGGACTTACCTTCTCAGGACATTGTACCACCAAACTGTTAGAACAGAGGTCATACTCCTGCCTTCTGATTTAATAAAAACCTAAGCATGGTACAAGACATGTGTGCCCCACTTCCCAGGGAGAGTGTAGTAGAGGACTTTCCTAGGAAATGAGTTTCTCTGCTTTTCTTGCCATAAGGCACACTGGATTCCTTCCGCCAAGCTCCTGCCTCCTTCCTCAGGATCCACTGGCTCTCTGAACCAGGGCTCCCTGATGGTTATCAGTGAGTGGCCATCCTAGAGTGAATTAGGGGAAACGAGGAGAAAATGTGTCATTTCTTTTAAGATCATTTTAATAGGCGTTGGGAAGACAAAAACCAAGGCAAATAATGTTGCAAGTAGTGTAAGAACTTCCGACAAACCCTTGTGATTCAGAAGCAGCCAGGGACAGGCAGGTAAGAAGGGCAGCTGAGCGCGGTTCTCCTGGTTACAACTTGGCCAACCACGTACACGTCAAGTGCAGCATAAGGCCAGATGAATGTTCTCGGCCCTCCTGCAAGCCTCAGTACCAATGGGTGGAAGATTTTGACAACTGATTTTTCCCTACAATAATGTTAAACAAGATCTATTGATGAGCTGAGACAGTTTGGGGCAGATGGAATCCAACGAGTGCGTTCATGTGCAGTGGGAATCTCCTCCCACCACACCCTGGTTTTCAGAAGCTTTAACATATTTCTTCCTCTTTGAAAACCAGTCAGTCTGTTCCTGCTGTTAGGTCATTTAATGTCACAGAGTTTCTTTGAGCTCTTTCTGTGACAGGGATTGAAGTTACAGAGATGGCTAAGTCATCATTTTGACATCAGGGAGTTTAAGAAGTGAAAGAGAAACAAGTAATTATGGCAGAATGGCATAAATAGGGGCTGGGGGATGTGAAGACAAGTGGAATGGAAATAGAAATGAGGGTGAAAATAATTTTGAATGGGGCACGTGGGTATCAGGCAGGATAGTGTTGGAGGGAAGTCATCCCGAGCAGAGGGGCAGAGACTGGAAAGCAGAAAAGACAGGAAGTCTTTGCTTGGAATTAGCATGCGGCTGTGTGGAAAAATCAGTCCCCTGGCTCTTTTGAGCTGTAGGGCCTCGGGGAGTTTCTCTCAGTGCTAAGCCTTGGTTTCCTCGACTGTAAAATGGAAATAGGACAGTGGGCATATGCTAATCTGAACCCAGCCTTATTTTTATCATGTGCCATTCAGGCCCAACTGTTCCATGATTCCTTTACCCATTACTCAAAATGATCCCACACCACAACTTGAATTCTTATGGAGGACCTTGGGCAAAGTATACATCTCTCTTAAAGTCCTTTACTACAGAGGCCGTGTTATGAGAGAGGAAGACTAGTCCTGTGTAGTTGCAAAGGCTGCAATAGAGCTGTTAGTTAGAAATAATAAAGACTTTTGCGACTTTTATTTTTAAATGAAGAAGAAAGGTAAAAGCATGCTAATGATCAGAATTGGGAGACAGTGACAGGCTTCATAGTAAGGAGTGAGCTCGCTATCATCAGGGGATACATCGCTGGCAGGACAGTGACTATTCGTACATTTCTTGCACTTTATAAGAGGTGCTTCTTACACACTGTCCTACACTGTCAGTAATTTTACCAATAACTAGTTGGCAGCTTCTTAGAGAAGAAACAAATTGCCTTGGATTTATTTTATTCTCTGTACAATGTAGGATAATGAAACAGTTGCTCATGAATTTTTTTTTTTTAATTGTGTTGGAGACCGGATGGATCACAGAATGAAGAAAAGTAGTAGCAACTGGGTTTCATAACAGGCCTGATAAATTCTGGGTCAAAACAGGGGCAGCAGCACTCAAGAGGTTGTTGGAAATATAGGATGGCAGTCCCCACCCCAGACCTGCCGATTCCCGACTCTGCCCTGACATAGGGCCTGGGTGATGAGGACGCAGAACTGGGGATGTGCCGCCCTAGAGCCACATTTCAGATCATCTCTAAAGGTGCTAAGAGTAAGGGCTTCCTTTGGTCCATATTGGCTCTGATGATTTCTTTTGCACGTTCTGAGGGGTTATTACTGAGGCTGCGTTCACGTTTGCCTGCATTGAGCCTCTCATTCACTTGTCAATCCCTGGCAAGAAGGAAAGGTATCTGAGTGATTAAGCTTCTGTCACAGAAAACCACAGAGATGAAGCAAAATTGCCCATGACTTTGTTAGGGAGTCTGTAGGAGAGATAATTGCCCCTCAGGTGGTGAGTGCACCAGGGCGTGGGCCTCAGTCTCTGGAAGCTGTGCTTCCCACTGTGCTACTGGTGGTACCACGCTAAGACCGTGCCACCGGCTCCCTCTGGCACCCAGCGATCAGCTGTGGGTCCCACTCAGTTAATGATGCCAGGCTGGCTCGAGCATTCAGGGCTTCTGCCACCAAATTCATTGTTTCACCCTATGCTATTTGCTCCTCATAATATTTATAGACAAAAGCCAAACGGTGTATTCGTATATGTTTATGCTCTTTCTCTCCCAATCTGCATTATTGCTGCCAAATGTATGGAGTGTACAGAAGGGTGCTGTTGCTAACTCAGTGATGAGAACTGACATGAGCTGTACCTTCCATCTCTTCTTTCTTTTTTTTTTTTTTTTTAATTTTTATTTATTTATGATAGTCACAGAGAGAGAGAGAGAGAGAGAGAGAGAGAGAGAGGGGCACAGAGACACAGGCAGAGGGAGAGAAGCAGGCTCCATGCACTGGGAGCCCGATGTGGGATTCGATCCTGGGTCTCCAGGATCGCGCCCTGGGCCAAAGGCAGGCGCCAAACCGCTGCGCCACCCAGGGATCCCCCATCTCTTCTTTCTTTCGTTCTCCAATAAGCAGCCCAAGGAAGGTGTCAGGACAGATTCCAAATGGAGGACTGCGTAATAATACCGCTTGCAAAGTGCCTGTGTTGGGGTAGGCACTTTATACTGCCATGTGTAACCTTCACGGCCGTCTTGCAAGAGCGGGGTATTATTGAGGCCATTTTACAGGTAGAAAACTGAGTCTCAGCAACCAAGTGACAGAGCAGATCTGAATATGGGAATGTTGGAACTCAAAGCCTGTACTTTTTCATCACATCCTAAAACCTCTGTCAGTCTGTAAATAATTGGTTCTTGATTAATCAGTAACTTTGTATTCAGTCATTTAAAGCATTATTCCCATGAAAGTGCCTGTTCACAGACCTTTCTAGATTATTTCCATATCTGAATTTCAAACCAGGAACCAGGGTCTCACTGCTGAAGAATGCAAACAGAAAGAACTGTGACCGTCACACCTATTCATCTGCTTATTGAGCTTAATATTCATGCGTGTGATCTTCCTGCTTTCCCATTAGCCTCATTCTGAGCAGTGTGGCAACCTAATTTTATTAATTTGAATCAATTTTTGAAGTAAAAAGAATAATGAATTCCCACTGATTATCATCATCTCATCTAACAGACATTTTTTTCTCTACTTGTCCCCATGTTTTCAGTCTAGCTGTTAAATTTTACCCTGAACTTCGTTCGTAGCGCTCAGTGGATACTTGGCAGGATGATCGGATTTTTATGTTAGTCTGCTACTTGCCCCCATGTCTTCCTCTCACCAGAGTGTCCTTTAAAGTAACTGCTGTTTCACACAATTCTCATGGAATTTCAAACACTTAAAAATGAATCTTCAAAGGATCTTTCATAGATAAGTATCTAGAGCTACATATATCAGAATACTTGTCTGAAATTCTCTAACAGACACTTTAGTATGATTCCATATACCCAGAGGGCACATAACCAAACAGTGTTGATGATACTGGGAAAGAATTGTGAGCTTCTTGAATATACAAATTTATGTCTTTCAATTTGACGGAAGACTTAAATTTATAGATTCAGAAAACACGGTAAATATTCTGTGGTCCATATAGTGCCTTGGATGGCAGGGATGGGGTATTAGATGAGGAAGCAAGAGCTTTAGTTTGAATAAACACAGATTAACTGAAATGTCACATAGGAATAGGTTGTACTGTAAGGAGAAACTACTCTCTTCTCTAATCATGTTGAAGATGTTTCTAGATATATCCCAGAGATAAAAAGAGGAGTAAGACTAGAAATTACAGTGTCTGTCATTGCGATTCAGTGATTGAAATTTGCATGAATTGTTAGGTACTTTCTGTGTCCTGTGTCATTTTTCCTACACAGTACCGCTAAGAAACAGTTTGTATAACCCACTTCACTCTGGAGGAACTGGTTTGGAAAGTTCAGACTTGATTAGCTTGAGTGTTAACTGGAAGGCAGAAGTTAAGACAAGTGTAGTGAATAACTGAATTCAGGTCTGACTCCAGTGTCCTTTCTCTTGACCAGCATGTTCACTAAACCAATTTTTATGGCCTAGGATGAACAAAAACAGACCTAATTTACAATTCTTATAAAAGGAATAATACAAGTGACCTACGGGTGGAAGTCTTAGATCTTGCATCTTTTCGATGGCCTTAAAGTTTTGAGAAGTACTGGTCAGGTTTTTTGTAAGATGTCCCCCATCTGGGATGGGTCTAATGTTTTTCTCAAGATTAGCCTGGGGTTAAAGGTTTGGGGAACAAACCCCACAAAGGTGAAGTGTCATTTTCATCACATTATGTCAAGGATCCATATTGTCCACAGGACTCAGTGCAGCTGATGTTGCCTTGGTAACCTGGCTCAAGTCATATTTGTCAGGTTTCCTCACTTTTTTCCCCCCACGAAGGATCGAATACCTGCATAAATTATTTTTATTTATATTTTTTCTCTTCTCTCCAACTTATTATTTCAATCATTTATTTATGTTAGTGTGGACTTATGGGTGTTTATACATTGTATACAGTGGGTTAAAATTCAGTAATGCTTATTCTTTTTACTCAAGTTGTTTTAGCTTTGGTGGTTACTGGGTGTTCTTTGAGTTGGCTCCCCTGCTCCTTCCACATACCCTCAAAATTTTTTTTATTGGTTATTTTACATTTATTTATCTATTTTTGAGCACTTCCTTACTTGCTGCTCTATAAGTTGCCCTAGCATCATCTTGCAGACTTCCTGCTCTAGTCCTGGACACTGCCATTTCTCCGAGGAGCCTTGGTTCCTTTCATTGGAGGGTGGGAGAGACCAAGATCCGAATGCGGGTTCTGCTCCTTGCTCCTGGTATGTCCTCGCTTCTAGGCCCTGTCAGCTAACAGAGTGAGGAAGCATATATATGCTGCTAAGCCATATCTGCACATGTTTCTGTGTGTGACCGCCTGTACCCAGAGTAAATGGATCAAGAGTTCATACTGATGTCTCCGATTCCAATCCATGACCATAGTGTTCATTCTAGCCTCTTCCCCTCACTTATCTGTAACCGTCACTCCAACACCATCCATTTAATTGCTTGATTCCAGGGTACGTATAGAGTGTATCAGAATCATTACGTGTACCTGCATCCCTCCTCATGAGAAGTAAGCGTATCACCTAGAGCAGTACTTATGTGCCATTCTTTTGCCTTTAGCCTTACAAGCTTCACTCTTTTCTAAATTTATTTTACCTCTCAACTTCATAAAGGTGTTGTATATGTTTTTCATACAGGTAAAATGTTTTGTCACATTTAGCATTCCATCTTAGAAGCCCTCAATTTCCTAAATTATATATATATATATATATATATATATATATATGTATTTTTTTTTTAGTTTGCATACATTAAAGTTCACTCTTTGTGCTGCAAGTTCTGTGGGTGTTGACAAATGCTTTGTGTCACATATCCACCATTTCAGCAACCTGCAGAATAGTTTTGTTCCCCTCCCATGTTCCCATGGCTTTACCTGTTCACTCCTCCCCTCAACCTGTGTCAACCATGCGTTCTTTTTGTTTTTTTAACTCATCACTAGTTCTAGTTTTTTTCTTTCCCAGTACGTCCTATAATTGGAGTCATACAGTGTGTAGACTTTTGAGATTGGCTTCTTTCACTTAGAAACATACATTTAGGTTCATCCATGTCTTTTCCTGGTTTATGAGCTCATTTCTCTTCATTGCCAAATATTATTCCATTATATGCATGCACCCCAGCCTGCTTACCCATTCATCCCTTAAAGATATCGATATATTGGTGGTTTTAGGCACGGTGCATAAAGTTTCAACAAACTTTCGTGTGCAAGTAAGTTTTTGAATCATGTGAGTAAATACCTACGAATACAGTTGCTGGGTTGGATGATAATATCGTGGTTGGCTTTGTAAGAAAGTGCCAATCTGTCCTCCTAAGGGACTGTACTCTTTTGCATGCCCACTGGCAACGAATGAGAGCACCTTGTTCTTCACATCCTTGCCATCAATTGGTATATTCAGTTTCTTTTGATTTTAGTTATTCTAATAGATTATAATTTACAATTTCTTTTGATTTAGTTATTCTAATATAATTTAATTTGCAATTCCCTAATGACAAATGATATAGAACATTTTTTCCTTAGGTTATTTGCCATTCTGTATAGCTTCTCCAGTGAGCGGTCTGTTCCTTTGCCCATTTTTTAACTGGATTTTCTTATTGTTGAGTTTTAAAAGTTCTTTGTATATTTTGGATACAAGTTTTTTTTTTTTATCAGATATATGTTTTGCAAGTATTTTCTCCTTTTATGTAACCTGTCTCTTCATCTTTTAACAGTGTCCTTCTCAGAGAAGTCTTTAATTTTAAGAAAGTCCAGCCTACCAAGTTTTAGCTCATGGATTACGTTTTATATGTTGTATCTAAAAACTCATCATCAGAGCAGCCCAGGTGGCTCAGTGGTTTAGCGCCGCCTTCAGCCCAGGGCCTGATCCTGGAGACCCGGGATCGATTCCCACGTCAGGCTCCCTGCATGGAGCCTGCTTCTCCCTCTGCCTGTGTCTCTGCCTCTCTCTCTCTCTCTCTGTATCTCTCATGAATAAATAAATACAATCTTAAAAAAAAAAAAAAAAACCTCATCATCAAACCAAAGTCACACCGATTTCTTGATTTCTTCTATAAGTTTTATATTTTATATTAAGTCTAAAATCCATTTTTAGTTAACTTTTGTGAAAGATATGTCTAGGTTCTTTTCTGTTTCCTTTTTTTTTTTTTTCTTTTTGTGGCACACATAGAAGTCTGTTTGTTCCAGCACTATTTCACTGAATTGTCTTTGCTTCATTGTCAGTAGTCCCTTGACTACATTTCTATGGATCAATTTCAGGGCTCTCTCTTTTGTTCTACTTTTCTGCGTGTATATTTTTTCCATCAATACTTATTACCTTGATTACTGTAGCTTCATAATAAGTCAGATGCTGTGAGTCATCTAGAATTTTCTTCTTCAGTATTAAGTTGTCTGTTCTGGCTCTTTTGCCTTTCTATATACGCTCTAGAATACGTTTGTCAGTCTACAAAGTATTTCTCTGGGATTTTGATTGGGATTATATTGAGTCTGTAGGTCAAGATGAGAAGAATTGGCAACTGAACAATATTGACTGTAATAATCATTAAGCATGGGATATTTCTCCTATGATTTATTTCATCAGAGTTTTATGGTTTTCTACATAGAATAGTTAGTTGTACAGTTAGATTTTGTTAGATTTGTACCAAAACATTTCATTTCTTTCCTTGCTTTAATAAATGTTATCATTACTTTGTATTTTTAATTTTTTTATTGTGTATTTTTTTAAAGACTTATTTTTTTTCTACAGCAATTTTAGGTTCACAACAAAATGGAGAGGAAGGTACAGAGATTTCCCAAAGGCCCCTTGCCCCTCCACCCCCACCGACATGCATAGGGAAATATGAAATACTTCACAAATTGATATGTTGTCCTTGAGCAGAGACTCTGCTAATCTTCTCGGTATTATTACAATTTTAGTATATATCTTGCCAAAACAAATACTGTTAAATTATCTTTTAATTTCAAATTTTAGTTGTCCATTGCTGTTGTATGATATATATTGTTGAGTTATTGTCTGTATTCTGAGACCTTGGTTTGTGCAATAAGATCTAGGAGTTTTTATTTGTTTGCTTGCTTTGTTTTATTTTGTTATGATTAATTCTTTGGGAATTTTTACATGGAAATGATGTCACCTGTAAATAAAATTTTATTTTTTCTTCCACAGTCTTATGAGTTTTATTCCCTTTTCTTACTGAATTAGGACTTCCAGTAAAATTTGAATAGGAGTAGTAAGAATGGCCATCCTTGCCTTATTTCCAGTCATAAGGGGGAAGCATCCAGTTTCTTACCTTTCAGTATGATAGTAGTTGTAGATTTTTGTAAATCTTTGTTTCAACTTGGAGATATTTTCCTCTATTCCTGCATTGTTGAGAATTTTTATTATGAATGATGTTGCATTTTTGTTAGATGTTTTTTTCTGCTTTTTATGATTGTATGATTTTTTTTCCCCTAAGCCTGTTGATGTGGTAGGTCACATTTGTTTGCTAATGTTGAACCAGCCTTACATACCTGGAATAAATCCCATTTGGTCATGGTATATACCTTTTAAATATATTGTTGGATTTAATTTGCTACTATTATTGAGGAATCGTACACCTTTGTTCTTGGAAAGATGTGGATTTTGTTTTGTTTTGTTTTGTTTCATTTCATAATGTCTTTAGTTATTAGGAGGCCTCATCCTTTTTCCCCTTTGGATGACATGTCCCTTCCTGGGGAGGTCAGATATCAGCTAGGCCAGTCCCTTGGCATCTTCCCTAGACTAATATATAAAAGAATTGACCAGTGAAACCATCTGGGCTTGGTGCTTTTCTTTTCTTTTTTCCTTTCTTTCTTTTTTTTTTTTTTTAATAGAGGGGTGGAGGGGGGCAGAGTGGGAGGCAGAACCTTAAGCAGGCTCCATGGCCAGTATGGAGCCTGATGTGGGGCTTGATCTTACAACCCCAATATCATGACCTGAGCTGAAATCAAGAGTCGGGTTCATAACTGACTGAGCTACCTAGGGACCCTGGTGCTTTTTTGTTTTGAAAGGTTAGTAATTACTTTTTCACTGAAGTTCTTTAATAGAGAGAACTTTATTCCAGTTGCTTAATTCCACATTTGTGGGGTTTGGGTTTGGTCATTTGTATATTTCAAGGAATTAGTGAAATTCATCTAAGTTAACAAATTTATAGGCCTTGAGTTTGTAATCTTCCTTTATATCCTTTAATGCCCTTTTAGTCAGTAGTGAGGACCCCAATTTCATTTCTGATATTGTTTATTTTTCTTGTTTAGCATATTGAGATGTTTATCAATTATATTGATCCATTCAAAGAAACAGCTTTTGGTTTTGATAATTTTCTCTGTTTTTAGCTAGGTATTTGTTATCCCAATCAAACTGAAGAAGACATGTAGGCATCCACATTATCTGTGACAGTTCTCCTTATTTGGGGGATGTTGTGGCAGGTGGATCACGCCAAATCTTTATTCTGTGGTGTAGCTGCATTTTTCCATCTTCATTTCTTCAAAAGCCTTGCACATTTTCTCAAGTTTTTGCTTATGTTGAGCTCTTCTTGATACAGCCTTTCTTCCTTCCTCTCTGACTTGATATCTTATATTTTATGTTAGAAATACATAAATATGCTGAATTCTACTTCAGAAAGTATCTGTGTTTATTTAACTTAAGAATGGTATTTTAAATTACTAAATGTTCAGTACATTATTTGTGAAGGTACATTTAATTTTCTCTTTCATGGAACTCTGATGTATGCTTTGGTCCCTAGCTTTGCTAGTCGTGTGTCCTCGGTTTGAAGATCTCTGTAGCCTCAGTTTCCTTGTCCACAGACAAGCAGATACAGCCCACTTCATAGTGCTGGCATGAAGGTTGGTTGTGAGCCTGACCTGGCATCACAGAGAGATCCTCAGTAGGTGTAGCCTTCCCACATGTCATAGCTTCCTACTCTGTCTTAGCCAGAAATTGAGTCTTGGGGTTTCTTTGTTGTTATTTTATTTATTGCTGCTGGATAAGCCACCGAAATGACTTAACTTCTTTTTGCTATGTAGTTGTTTCTCACTTGCTTTAGTTTTCACTTTGCATATGATTTCCTTATTTCTCTTTACAGAAATATGGAACGTTGATTTTTCTGAAATATAAATTCATGTGAACCATGGAATGGTAGAGAATATGATGAATATTGCTAACTTGACCTTCTTGCTTGCAGGGGAAGGGGAGGAGTCACCACCCGGCCAGTTGGAGTTGGTGTACCACGAGGGACGCCAGCTTCCAGGGGAGTCCTTTCCACCCGAGGGCCAGTGAGTCGGGGAAGAGGACTTCTCACTCCCAGAGCAAGAGGAGTTCCCCCAACTGGCTACAGACCTCCACCACCACCCCCAACACAAGAGACCTATGGAGATTATGTAAGTCAAGTCAGGTCACACAGCAGCTGTGCTGATCTGATCGAGCCAGTCCATACATACATAGCATTGGACGTTGTAACCAAGTACCTGCCCTTACTTGCTGTTATTCTCAAATATTCCACCTTAGTTCAGGAAACATTTATTGAGTGCTAAATAAGGTGTGATATGAGAAGTATAAAAAATGAGAAAGAAATAGCCTCTTTCATCAAGTAGCTTACATCTAAGATAGGGAAGATGCATTTGGGTGGTGGGAGGTTCGAGCCCAGGATCAAGGAGACATATTATCAAGCTCTAACAGGTTTTAATGTAGCATTCGTTCATGTTCCACTCCAGGTTGCCTCTGAGTAATTCAGTCATTTAAAAAAGAATCACCTACAGATACCAAGTTGTTTTTACCCTGAAGTGTTTTCCTCTTAAGTGCTGCTGCTGAATGTGGATTCTTAGTTGAATTTTTTTCAGTGAAGAAAAAAGTTCCCAGTTTTTTATGTTAATGCAAATCAGTCAGTTTCCATTTACCATTCAATAAGTCTTTGATACAGTTCATAGACTTAACTGAACGTAAGAGAAAGAAAATATATCCGTGGAAACTGGGTGGAGGGAAAGGGCAGAGGAGTTCTTGAACAAGCATACAAGCCCCCTGGGATTCTTCCTGTGACTTTTGAATTTAACATAAATAAAGAAAATAAGTGCTGGGTAGATGTTTCATATTAGTGATAGAAAGTCTTAAAGAAACCGTACATGAACTGTTGTCAGAGGGAAGCAGTGATGGGCTGAAGTGCAAGTTCTGATGGGTTTTCATGTTTCATGTTGGGGAGATCTCTTGCTGAGTGCTTGGTGCCTCTCTGCGTGGTGTCTGGAAGGCTGCCTTCATTCTCTGGGCTGCAGAGAACGTTGTCTTCAGCAGCAGCCACTGGAAAGATCAAAGTTTTTGTACTGGACCTTGTGTAATTCCCTGAGTATGCTGTGTCCTCTCGGGCTTCCAGACCTTTGTTTTTGCTGCTCTCTCTGCCCAGAGTCTCACCTCATACACTTCCTGTTTGTCCTTGTCCACCTGGGTCAGCTATCCCTAGGGAAACTCAGAGGAGGTAGAGCTGCCATATTGAGCACTGCTATTGAGCAGTGCCATATTGAGCACTGAGTCCCATGTCTCTCTCCCACCTACACTGGGACTCCTGGAGGGGCAAGGATGGTTAGCTTCCCTCTCTCAATGAATGGCAGAGAATGGATCCCGGGAACCAAGTAAATAACTAAATCCCGTAATACTTTCACATTTTTCTATTCAGCTGAGGAAAGATGTGGCCTCTATCCCCTCTCCTTGTTTTTCATACGGTCTGACATGTTCCTATGTTCTAATATTTTGACCAAGCTGACAATAATAATCATGCCTCATGCTCTTCCACAAATGCAGAGTCTCTTGAGGATAGCAGAGGCTGCAAAGGGAAGAAAGAGCTGTTCAGTTTCTTCCAGATAGGCCCCATGCCTGCTGTTTTCCAGCTGGGCTTACTTTGAGTTCTCTTAGGTTTGGATTAATGTAGGTCTGGCTAGATGGCATTGCCGTAACTGTCAAGCAGAGTGTGTGGAAAAGCCGGATCCTCGGCCCTACTACACCATCAGTATGGTAACAAGTCACATGAAGTGCTTGTCTGGCTTCACTGTCACATTTCAGAAAGAGCAGTTGCAGTTACCTTCTCTCCATACATTAATTCACCTTTCCATTCAACAAGATGGATTGAATTCCCACTGTGTGAAAAATACACACGTGTCCTCTCTCGCTAGGTGTACACTAGTGAGTCTAGGATGAAATTAGGTGAATACAAATAAACATTTCCTGGAAGGTTCAAGTCCAGGGGAGGAAAGAGGGGAGAAATTTAAGATGTTGTTGTTGTTGTTGTTTTAATCTATTTGTAGCTCTGCTTTTTAGTGATAAATGATGGGAAAGGCATTAAAGCAATTGATTTGGAAAGAATTCTGTTGAGTTAATTTACTTGCCCTTCCACCGTCTACCATGGAAAATGGGCAGCAGCCATGCAAGCTGTAGCAGTAGGGCTTTTATGAGATGATGGGTGGTGTACTGGAATGAGATTGGTTAGCATGTAAATGTTTGGGTACACATATAGAAAGGGATAACTAATGATATGGTACAAACGGTATAGGTGGACGAACTGGAATTAAGGGGGTTTAAGAGTAAGGAAAAAATGATGGGGTAAGTAATGGTTTAATACGAAGGGGGTTGAATTGAAATATGGGGGTGGGTAAAAAGGGGGAAAAAGAAGGATGTGAGGGAAATGGGATATAAGGTGATAAGGGATGATGTGGTTGAAATAAGTATGTGGTGGGAAGTTTGGGGGATTGGGGTAATAGAGGTAGGGTGAATAGGGGAAAGGGATGAAGAAGTATTTGGAGAAGATAAAGATGGTAAGAGGAAATGTAGTTGAAAATATAAGGAGAGGAGAATATAGATGGAAGGTTATTTTTGGGATAGTTGAGTGGTGTGTGAAAGAAGGATGGAGGTATGTGTTTTTGAATGTGGGGGAAATGTGTGGGGGGGTGGGGTGAATTGAGTTAGGGGGGTAATTGTTTGGTAAAATTAGGTAATAATGAGTTAAAGAGAAAAATAAGGAATTAATAATGTGATTTATATGGGGTATTATTTGGATTTTGTACATTCATATAACAACTCCTGCACACATGACTGCTTTCTGAGTGTGCTCTAGGTGGTAGAGTAGGACACAAAAGGAATATGGTTGACTCTTAAACTACACGAGTTCAAACTGCATGGCTCCACCTGTATGGATTTTTCTGATAATAGTACAGTACTATACATGTATTTTGTCTTCCTTAGGATTGTCTTAAGATTTTTTTTTAAGATTTTATTTTTTTTATTCGTGAGAAACACAGAGAGGAGAGAGAGAGAGAGAGAGAGAGAGAGAGAGAGAGAGAGAGAGGCAGAGACACAGGCAGAGGGAGAAGCAGGCTCCATGCAGGAAGCTCGACGTGGGACTCAATCCTGGGTCCCCAGGATCACACCCTGGGCCAAAGGCAGGTGCTAAACCGCTGAGCCACCCGGGCTGCCCAAGATTTTCTTTTCTCTGGGTTATCTTATTATAAGAGGATAATATATAATACATATAACATATAAAACGTGTTAATCAACTATGTTATTGGTAAGACTTCTGGTCAGCAAGAGGCCGTTTATTAGTAGTTAGGCTTTTGGGTAGTCAAATGTTATATGCAGATTTTCAACTGCATGGGATTGACTGCTCCTACTCCTGCACTGTTCAGTGGTCACTCTTCCCCAAGTTGAATTCTTGTCACAAAGCGTTTGGATTATGTGCTATACCTTTCCCTCTTGATTTGTATCTGTTACACCTAGAAAGATTGTTTAAAACTAATAGCCAAGAACAAGGTTTTTCCCCACTTTACCTAGCATTTTGCAAGCCCTCTACAGTGTTATAGTGAACGCTTCATGTAGCTGAACACTATATATAGCAAACAGTGTTGGGAACTAGTGTGAGGAGGAGACACAGTACCCCCCAACTTGCCTCAGTAGCTCTGCCTCGCAGGTGTGCTCTTTTGACCTCACCTTCATTTCCTGACCCAATTTCAATTTAATTTTTTACTTCCAGCCCTTCTAAATATAACTTTGCAGTGCCTGGCATATTTCCAGACATTGGCCATTAGTCCCTAACTGTTTGAAATCCTGAAGATTATTCACACAATCTGCTTAGCTTTGGAGCACGGGAAGGGGAAAACCCAAACTTAAAAGAAACTTTTAAAAATGTGTTGTCTTGTAGGACATTAGATTAGGTGGGTGTACTGAAAGATTTCCAACTTAGAAAGCCTGGGATCTTGTAACCCCTACAAAATAGTTATCTATTCATGTGGCAAGTGAGAAAGTGGAAGTTGATCTTTAAAATAATTATCCCATTGAACCAGAATGATCATATAGCAGTTTCTAAACTCCTTGAGGATATCAATCGCTTGCTTGCCATCTACCTCTATATTCCTGGCACCTACTATAACATCTGGCACATAGAAGGTTTTTAATAAGTGTTTGGTGAATGAATGAATGAATGAATGAATGTTCTCAATACTGAGTTTGGAAAAACTGCCATGTGTGGAGAACCCACCCCAGATGTCTCCCGTGTGGTTTTCATTTTTACTCATTTAGCAGTTTATGTATAAGTTAATTATGAGCATATAACTGTATAGTGCAATCATTAATATACATCTGTTTCTCACAAGATTATAAACTTCTAGGGAAAAACACTGTATCTCTAGCCAGTAGCATCATTTCTGGCACATTATATGCATTTAGTAAATCTTCACTGGATTAGAGACCTGGTAAGTTTTCCTAATGAAAACGTCCCAAGTCATTACTGTAACCATCCGGTGGGAAGCAAGCAGTATGATAGTTGGCATTTGAAAAAAACATCTTGCCTTAGTTATCCTTGTCTTCTCATGTTCAAAGGGCAGTTACAGGTTATAAAGAGATCAGACTAGTTCCGTGTAGCTCCTGAAAGTAGTAGAGCAATGTAAATCTCATCTCAGTATAAGAACGAACTTTCCAGAATGATGTACTATTTAATGAGAAACTACTCTCCATGAGGCAGTTTGATATATGTTCTCTCGTGTTCTTCTCGTAGCCACTCAGTGAGATGTTATGATCCTATCATACAAATGAGAATTGAAGGCTGGGACAGTTAAGTGTCTTGCCTAAAGTCACGTGGCTGATGAAGAAGCAGCAGATGTGGGATTCAGAATTCAAGGCCTGTATTCTATCTTGAGCAGTCAGGGCTTTATTAAAAACTGTGCTCTAGTGGCTGAGATTATAGGCTCATCTCATGTTTGGAGAAAAATGCAGTGGGTACCACATGTTGCCCTCCTCAGGAGCGTGAGAGGGGTGACCAGAAATTGCATTAGATGACCCCTGTGGTCCCTTGTCCTGTAATCATCCACTTGTTTTAAGCTAGATAAATGGAAATTGAGAATAATTAGGAAGAAAAGAATGGGGTTTGGATTTTTAAAAGTAATAAATGGCAATTTTTATATTTATTAGCAAAAAGAAAAACTATTTCTTTAAGAGTTTCAGAGCATCTGTAACTCTAAAAAAGACTTGTCATTCCTTTGGAACTCAGAAATGTAATTTTTAAAGATCCTCCGTGAAATACATTCATAGTGATAAATGCTTTATTTCTATGAACTTGTTTGGTTGTATCTAACCAATTCAATTTACCTTTCATTTTAACTGCCATTTAACATTTATTATCTGAAGACATTATTTCCAGAATAAAAGACAAAAATTGTATCAGTTGCTTATTTAAACAAAAAAGAGAGTAACATCCTATTCCTTCAGATCCTGCCACAGCTGTGAACATACACGTTTTAAGCCTTAAAATACTCCATATGCTTCAGAGCATGTGCACTAACTTGAAGGTATTCCAGCATAGCGTTAGGCTCAAAAACTCAATGAGTGGTTTGTGTTACAATTGTTGGTAAGCAGTTACAGTGTGCCCGTTATAAGAATATGCTTGATTAGCCCCAGTGAGAAAGCCTGATAATTTGAAGGTATTTCCTTGTCAAAATGTGCCTATTGAAATTTGACTGATTTTTCTCAAGGTGTGTTTGTGAAGATATTTGATCATTTATAATGTCATCTGAGCCAACTGTTCTTCATCACAGTCACTGTCACAAAATACTCCCTGAGCATGTGTCCTTGAGAAGAACATCTGTTAGCAAATAAATCTGTTGGTCCGTGAGATGAGTGTTAGGAGAGGACAGGTGACACACAGTAGCCGTGTGCGTGCAACAGGCTTGCCGTCGGGGAGAACAGATCCTCCCGTCACTGAACGCTTGTCTTGTAAGAATAACTCTAAGGAAACAAGACAATTCAACATGATTAGCTTTTTTTCCAGGAAAGAAGAAAACAGATAATGGATATGTTTTCAACCATTTGCGTATAAATTGGGACCTTCTGCTCCACTTTTAACTTCGTAAAATTAGACATAATTACTGTAACTTCTCATCTCTTTTTTGAGAACAAGAAGTACCTCTTCCCCAAAATGACATTGATTCATTACTTGTGTCCAAATAATTAAATAACTGACAAAGTAATTAGCATAACCCAGAATACATTCAATGAGAGCACTTTAACAATTCAAAATGTTGGTGTAATTACACAGAAAGACATGTTTGATGCTTCCTGGCAGAGCCCAATTTACATATGAATTTCTAAAATGAAACCATTTTTGATAAATCCCTTTAGGCTCCACATGCACAAAAAAACCAACCAAAATAGATGCATGGTCTGCAAGCACTATCTTTTACTGTCTCTGAAAAACGTTGTCCGTTCCCATGATTTTGTTCACAACGACTAGGCCTAACTCCCTAACTCCGGCCTCTCCGCCGCGTGCCCTCCAGTACCCGCTTCCGTGTCCTTCTGTCCCTGGCGCCCCAGGCACCGTCCAAGCCACTCGCAGAGGTGGGGACCGTGGCCTGTGATCACCAGCCCACCAAGCCCTGGCACGTCTGCGAGGCTGTTTGGCCTCCAGCTCCTCACGCAGCCCAGCCTGGGGGAAGGCGCTTGTCGTCCTCGTCCTCGGAGCCACCCGGGTCTCCCTTGCTGCGTCCAGCCCGTGGGCGTGACCGTGTCCTCCCCGCCCTTCCCCCCGGCTGCACCTGTCTGTGATGTTTGTCCCCACGTCTCAGCTGTCACCCGTTTTCCATCTGGTTGGCTCGACTGTTCCTACCACCCGACTACAACAGTGTTTCAGTAAATACTGGTTGTTGAGATGGACAGACGGATGGACGGATGGATGGATGTGCAGATAGACGTGTGGGTGATTGCCGTGGCCTACTGACTCACGCCCTTGCTCACAGCCCTGTCCTGGCTCTGCGTCCTTCCCTTCACACTACTTCTAGAGCACTTTCTAGTGTTTCAATTCCAGCTCCAGAACAAAAGAACTAGTTTAGAATTCTAGAAGGAAAGCTTGAGATTCTTCTGAGTGACATCTGAAGGCCTGAAGTCCTGTCTGACTGTTCAGCCTCCTAACCCTCTGCTGTCCCCCAGTGATCATTTCACATCCTGTTGACCTGTCGTGGTTCCTTCAACACAGCAGGGACCTGAATGCCCTGTCACCTAAAATGTGCTATCCGCTCTCTTGGAGCACCTTTCTTGTTTTGTCCATGCCAGCTCTTCTGCTCCTCTCTTTCTAGCCTCCCCTCCCCTCCCCTCCCCATCCTCTCCCTTCCCCTCTCCCCTCACCTCCTCTCCTCTGTTTTTGCCCAGAGCCTATCACAGGGCCTGACCTTTTAGAGACAATAAATAAACATGTGCTTTCGATGTGGATGGAACTGGAGGGTATCATGCTGAGTGAAATAAGTCAATCGGAGAAGGACAAACATTATATGGTCTCATTCATTTGGGGAATATAAAAAATAGTGAAAGGGAATAAAGGGGAAAGGAGAAAAAATGAGTGGAAAATATCAGAAAGGGAAACAGAACATGAGAGACTCCTAACTCTGGGAAATGAACCAGGGGTGGTGGAAGGGGAGGAGGGCAGGGGGTGGGGGTGACTGGGTGACGGGCACTGAGCGGGGCACTTGATGGGATGAGCACTGGGTGTTATTCTATATGTTGGCAAATTGAACACCAATAAAAAATAAATTCAAATAAATAAATAAAAAATAAACATGTGGAGGGTAGCCTTTCTTACCAGCTAATTGTGTCATTCCATGTGTCTCGTGCATGTTGAATATACTTACTGAAGTGAAATTGAGTCTCTGGCACCAATTTTAGCAACATAACATGGCTCATTTAGTGAACTAATAAATGTGAAAGACAATACAATTTAATAAAGAAATGTTATTCTGAGAGGTGAAATGCCTGGTTTTTTATCCCCCTTCTTGTCAATATCACCTTTCTTTCTTATGCAAATTATTTAACCCTTTTGGACTTTGGTTGCTGTGAGGTGCTGATGGTACTTCACCTAGTGAAGGAGCAGGTTAGGCCGGGTCCTAACTTCTCTTCCAACTTGAGAATTCTCTAATTGATTGTTTTCTGAAGCTGTCTTGGTTCTCACTGTCACCCTAGAGAGGTTTTTTCTAATAAGGAACTACATTTCATCAGATAGAAATCTTGATACTGAAAAGAAACTTACGGAATAAACAAAGCAAACTAAATTTTAATGAGAGAAACAAACTAGAAGTGAAAGTGAAAGTTAGCGTGTGGCTCTGAGTCTCTTGAATTCTAGAACAGAAGTTTTGAAAAATGTTTTAAAAATGAGATTTCTTGGGCAGCCCTGGTGGCCCAGCGGTTTAACGCCGCCTTCAGCCCGGGGTGTGATCCTGGAGACCAGGGATCGAGTCCCGCTTCGGGCTCCCTGCATGGAGCCTGCTTCTCCCTCTGCCTATGTCTCTGCCTCTCTCTGTCTCTCATAAATAAATAAATAAAATCTTTTATAAAAAAAAATGAGGTTTCTTTTCAAATGCATACTCACCATTCAAGATATATAAACTTGAGTTTTCTTGGAAATTTTAATCATACTATTTTCTAACTCATTTAATTATGACCGTGCTGTGCATCTCTTTCTTCATAGGGAGTACTTGCCACTCGGGGAGGTCCCCTGATAACTTTGTGTGTAATCACTGTAAGCTTTTGAGGCCAAGCGGATGAGTTGATCCCCTTTAAATATAAATATGGTAGGGCATTCTAGAAGTGATACAACTTCGTCAGAATGTGGAAGCTCTGCAGGTACTTGGTATGCCCTGAGGATCCAGCTGAGATGTGTAGTGAGGGGAAAGTGGGATCATCCTGCCTCACCCACGTGCAGTGCTGCCCACTTGCCAGAGGTGAGGGACGGCCAGATGGATGAGGGGCTCTCCTGGAGCCCTGCTCTGCCCCGGGTGCACGGTGTCAGGTGTGGAGATGGAGCGTCTCAAGACACTCCCACTACAGCCCCCAAGGGCTGTTTCCTCTCCTAGGACATCTGCCATTTGTTAACTTAATCTGTGTTTTAAAAAGTCACAGCCAGAAAAAAAAAAAAGTCACAGCCAGGGGATGCCCGGGTGGCTCAGTGGTTGAGCACCTGCTTTGGCTCAGGGCGTGATCCCGGGGTCCTGGGATGGAGTCCCGCATCGGGCTCCCTGCAGGGAGCCTGCTTCTCCTTCTGCCTGTGTCTCTGCTTCTCTCTCTGCATCTCTCATGAATGAATAAATAAAATCTTTAGAAAAAACAAAAAGTCACAGCCAGTTTTGAATGGGAGCGGAAATCTAAACCTTGGGTTTCACAAGCAGACAGGCCTCTCCTGTCTCTTCTCCGGCATCATGGCTCCTTCTCTCTGTGGAAGATGAAATGTGCTTTAAGAACAACACTGCTCCTCCTGTTTTCAGTGTCCTCCGAAACATGGCCCTACAGGGACTGCCGTTGACTCCTTTGGCAGAAGAACCAACTCTTCCAAATTTTCAGTGACTGGAAACATCCATGAAGGCCTTTAGGGAAATCCAAATATATTTTGTAAATGTACATGTAATTCTATAATGTAGATTTTGTTTGGAAGACTCAGTGAAGTCATGATCCTCTTTCTTTTGTAAGCTCACCTGGTTTTGATTATATAGTGAGTTTGGGGACTTTAATTACAGAAAGGGGTCGTACCGATGGCAAATTTTCCCAATGCAGTGACTACTGGCATAATTTTTTGACAGTTAACTAATCTCTAAATTGTTTCAATTATCTTGTTTTCCATAGTGAGAAATTTAATTAAAACAGAGTACAGATTGTGAAAAGGTTATTTATGAAAATGCATTTTAAATGTGAATTGAAAAGCCTAGGGACACCTTTTTATTTTAGATAAAAAGATGAAGGTTCTATAATTTTTTACATCCATTTTACTAGAAGCAAGAATAAGAGCCACATGCAATTTACTTGAAATGTCTATCAGGACTGTCACAAGTTGATCTCTTTCCTAAATTGCTTGAAAAGTTGACCTATTTTGGAAACGTGAAACTTTAAGAAATGATTTCAGATTTTAAATTTATGTATTTAGAGGTTGTTTTTTCTTCTCTGTGCTTTAAACAGAACAACCAGAAAAGTGTTTTGTTTAAGAGCATGGAGCCCTATGGAATGACAGTGTTGTCTCTAGGGCATGGAGAACACATTTTGTTTCTGTAATGAGGCTTGCCCGTTGCAGGGAGTGAGCTATGACGGTTGTGTCTGAGCTACCGTGATAGAGGTGTCATGTCCCTCAGGTGAAATAAGGCTGAGGCAGGGAGACGACTTGAGAACCATTGGAATAGCCCTCTAGTGGATCCCCTACAAGAACCTGCCATCTTAGTTTTATCTCCTTGGACATTAACTAGTGTTCTTGGAGCTCAGTCTTTGCCATCAAGCAGATCAGGGCCTAGGAAGAAACACTGCTATCATCCTCACTTTGAATCCTTCCATAATGACCTATCTGTTTCAGGTGGTTGTTCTCTGTTGGATCCATGTATATACACCCTACTTAAGATACTTTTCTTAGAAGAGTGTGGTCACTCCCTTTATTTATAGAATTATTTCCCTTACATTTTAAGTTATTGGTAAAAGGTACCATGCCTTTTTATCCACAGGGCCTAGCATATAGTAGGTAATTAATATTTGATTTCTTGATACAGAAAAAAAAACTTAATTTAGGATAAGAACACCTGTAATTGACTTACACACAGAATATTTCAGGAGGATCAATGAAGGAAGACTAGCTGCTTGACACAATGTGGAAAGACCTAGAGGAGACAGCAAACCAAGCAGGGAAAGGTGCTAGCAGCATAGGCAGAAAGAGCTGGAAGGCTTTCCCTGAGGTCCCAACATGCTGCTCTTCACAGGCATAGACCTCTGGGAGGGGCTGGCGTATGTGGGCATAGCCCTTAGAGGTGTGACACTACTGTTGTATTGACAAGGTTCATTATCATCTTTATGCTTTTGCTTTTATCTAGTTAGCAGAGTGTAAGGTATGTAAGAGGATGTGGAACCTTGAAAGATATTTCAGGGCTAAAGCAGTTTAAAATACAACCACATTGTCAGATTGGGTAACACAAGAGGAAGGCCAGCTGGCCATCCAGATATGTCCTCCAAGAGCGGCATTGTCCGTCTCCTGGGGAGTTGATTACAGGATAGGGTTTGACTCTCTGTTTTATAGGGGATAAGCAATAATATATTTATCACCATAGCTACAAGCAAAGGCAGGAGTCAGACTGAATAGATTCAGATCTTTGCTGTGTCTTTAATTGCTGTGTAATTTTGGGTGAATTGCTTATCTGCTTTATGCCTCAGTCCTCAATTCTTAAATGGAGATATTAGTACTTATTTAGCACATAGTGTTATGAAGATTAAACAAATTAACAACGGAAAGTATTTAGGGGTGCCTGGGTGGCTCAGTTGGTTAAACAGCTGTCTCTTGGTTTCACCTCAGGTCATGATCTTCAGGTTGTAGGATGGAGCCTGGATCAAGCCCCCCACCCCCACCCCTACCACCACCAAGTTGAGGGCTCCATGCTCAGCAGGGAGTCTGCTTGAGGAGTCTCTCTCTTCCCCCCTGCCCCTCTCCCCACTCACACACTCTCTCTCAAATTATTAAATCTTAAAAAAAAAAAAAAGTATTTAAAATAGTGCCTGACATGTAAAAAGTGGTATATAAGTAATTTTGGTTTTGGCTCAGAAATCTAATTCTTCATTTTACCAAGTAGCTTTGTCTCTCATGGCAGACCCTTGTTAAATGAGCCCCAGACATTAATACAGTAGCCCCTCGTTGTCTGGGCAGATCTGTTCCAGAACCTCCAGGGCATGCCTGAAACCTCAGGTAGTGCTCAATAATATAGTCACTATGTGTTTTTCCTGTACACACGTACTCATGATAAAGTTTAATGTATGAATGAGGCACAGTAAGAGGTTAGCAACAACAATAAGAAAATAGAACAGTTATTGTGATGTATTATAATAAAATTTATGTGAATGTGGTCTTTCTTTATCTCAAAATATCTTACTGTGCTGTGTTCACCCTTCTTCTTGTGAGGATGTGAGGTGATGGAAGGTCCATGTGACCAGATGGAGTGAGGGGAATGACGCCAGCATGTGGCATAGCAGTTAAGCTACCGTTGACCTTCTGACAAGGGGTCACCAGGAAGACCATCTGCTTCTGGGCTGTGGTGGACTGTAGGCAACTACAAGCACAGAGAGCTAAATCTTGGCCAAGTGGGGATTACTTTATTTTTTTTTATTTATTTATTTATTTATTTATTTATTTATTTTTATTTATTTATTTATTTATTTTTATTTACGATAGTCATACAGAGAGAGAGAGAGGCAGAGACACAGGCAGAGGGAGAAGCAGGCTCCATGCACCGGGAGCCTGACGTGGGATTCGATCCCCGGTCTCCAGGATCGCGCCCTGGGCCAAAGGCAGGCACCAAACCGCTGCACCACCCAGGGATCCCGGGGATTACTTTATATGAAGAGCAAATATCCAGGACTGTCCACACCCATGAAAACAGTTAAAATTAAAAGGATAATTTCCAGTTTTAACTAGAATGGGGTACAATAGGAATTCTCATCTGCTGCTGTAGGAACACAGACTGATAGAATGACTTCAGAAAAATACTTGATACCCCCTGTTAAAGCTGAACACATGCTTCCCTAAGGCCCAGTAATGCTACTCCTGGGAACTGCTCAACAGAGGAGCATACATAGGTGCATCACAAGACTGGTATGAGAGCTAAGTGGGCAAAAACTAGAAAAAAAGCAAAATATCCATCAAAACAGGGGTGAATAAACAAGTTGCAATATGAAGATACAGACCAGTGCTTTCAGGCAGCAAAAGGGAACCAGCTGTTGCTACACAGGACAAGATGGACAGATTGCACAAGCACTGTGCTGGCACAGAGTAGTGGTTACCCTGATTCCGTTTATGTAAAGCTCAACAGCAAGTTGATGGTGTTGAGAGTGAGGAAAGTGGTTATTTCTGGGGGGTGGTAGTAGCTGAGGACAGGTCCCAGGGATGCCTCCAGTGTGTGTGTGGGGGGGTGTTCTGGAGCTTGATCCGAGCACTGGTTACATAGCTGTGCTTACTTGGTGAACATTCGCTGAGTAGCACACTCAGGGCTGTACCTTTTTGTGCCTTCTTTTGTACTTGGATAAAGGGTTTTGAAATATGGCCAGTTTATTTATTAAAGAAGGCCATACTAGACAGACCCGATACTTTTGTTTCTCACAGAACAGTCCATCTTCCTGCGAGCATGCTTGCCCTTAGACCAGGTGATGATCCGAAGCTTTCTCAGTCTAAAAGCTAAGCAAGGAGTAATCTTAATCTTAACAGTATAACTCTGATAATCTGGGCTTATGTTTTCCTTGTAGAGAAACCTGTGCACTGTGCATCTGGTGTGCGTTTTTGTGGGGCAGGGGTCCCTTCTTCCTGGTGACACAGAGTCACTTGGTGCCTCCCTCCTGCTGTCATTCACTGTGGGGCTGTCTTCTCACTGGGAAGAGTGACCGAATGAATCCATAACTGTTGATCATTCATTATTCATCCATTCATCCAGAAAGGACTTATTGAATGCTTCCTCCTGCCAGGCACTGGAGGACAAGGGTAGCAGAAAAGGCAGGTGAAACCCCTGTTCTCAGTGAGACTCCATTGATGAGAATCTGCCCCAGATCTTCGAGCAGAGAGCAACTAGGAGAGGTGAAACAAAAACAACAAAGAAAACATCTTTAAAAAAAAAAAAAAAAGGATTTTTGTTTTATTTTATTTTTTTATTTGAGAGAGAGAGTGCAGGAGCAGGCATGATGGGGGAGGGGCAGAGGCAGAGGGTGAAGCAGACTCCTCACTGGGCAGGGAGCCCGCTGTGGGGCTCGACCCCAGGACCCCAGGATCATGACCTGAGCTGAAGGCAGGCACTTCACTGACTGAGCCACCCAGGCGTCCCAAGAAAACATATTTGAAAGTGTAAGAGGTAACAAAGCACAACCAAAACAAATACTGTCCAGCATCTTAAAGAAAAGGGGAGCCAAAGAGGTAAGCTCAGCATTTCTCACTGGTTTTTCCCTTGGGGCAGCCTTCCTCAACTGGGCTTCCTCATCTGATTCATGGAATATAGAAAACAATGCTATGAAAGTACCGCCTTTGTAGATGCTTAGGAGAGAAGTGAATTCACTTTGTACAGAGGGGGTGCCGTAGGGCATCGGGCTTCATTCTCCGGTGGAACCCAGTGAGGGCTTTTGCCAGTTCCTGAAGAAGTAGCAGAGAAGGTAGTTGAGCGTTAAAGAAATCTGGAGTTTGGAAAAGTTAAAAGAAAAAAAAGGTGAAGTTTAAAGCTCACCAGATTTGGTTGCAGAGGGTTGATAACCCCCCTAGGCTTTGCATTGGAGCTCAGAAAAGCACTCACCCAGGAAGTCCCTGTCCCTCGTGGGCCAAGGCTAAGCTGGAGTTGCTCATTGTCCTAGCCTCCCACCCAAAGCAAATATAGATTCTCTCTGGAGAAATAACTCAGTGTAGGCTTTAAATTCTTTCTGTAATTTTTCATATGTAAATACAAGTTGAAGCCACCATAAGAAAAAACTAAGAAAAAACTAGAGACAGTAGATTCAAATAGCAGATACAAACTTTATATGTTCTTTATGATCCAGAAACTAAAAGATGAGTTCAAGCAGAGAACTAGGAAATATAGAAAATATAGGAAAATAGGAAATATAGAAATATAGAAAACAGATATTCTAGAACTATAAAATACAAAAAAAGAACTGAGTAAATGGTTTTCAGCAGATTAGATGCAGATGAGGGAAGAAACAGTGTCAAAGTCAAGTTAAATGAAGCAGGAAGACAAATCCTAAACAATACAGAAACTTTCATGAGGCACTGAAGTTTCTAGGGACCACTTCCTTAACTTCAAGCCTGGCAGGCCCCAGATGACCTGGCACCTGTCCTCCCTCTGGCTCACTCCATCTTGCTGTCTCTACCTCAGGACCTTTGTGCCTGCTGCTCCTTCTGCCTGAAATATCCCCTTCCCCCTTAAACAAATCTGCATAAATGGCTCCTTCATTCACTTTTTTGTTGTTTTTGTTTTCTTTTTATTATTTTTATTTATTATTTTTATTTTTTTAAATAATAAATTTATTTTTTATTGGTGTTCAATTTGCCAACATACAGAATAACACCCAGTGCTCATCCCCTCAAGTGCTCCCCTCAGTGCCCGTCACCCATTCACCCCCACCCCCTGCCCTCCTCCCCTTCCACCACCCCTAGTTCGTTTCCCAGAGTTAGGAGTCTTTATGTTCTGTCTCCCTTTCTGATATTTCCTACCCATTTCTTCTCCCTTCATTCACTTTTGTATGTAGAGTCCTTGCTTAAGGCTTCTCCGCTGCCTCCCCACCTCTTCTGTGTTCATGTGGTACTGTCTTTGTGATGCTTGGTTTTCTCTGTCTGCTTTCCCAACAGAATGTCAGCCCCACGGGAACAAGGATGTGGTTTGGTTGTTCAGGACAATATCCCCAGTGCTTAGAGCAGTGCCTGGCAAGTAGTAGACATTCAACAAATGCCCACCTCCTTTGGAAATTGGAAAAATTGACGTAAAAATCTTTCGCATGATGTGCATAATATGACCTGAATACAGTTTAGTAATTCAAATCCCTTTCTTCCATCTTCATGGGATTTCTGGTTGAATTTGGTTTTCTTTAATTTTCTGTATACAGTTTTTCCTTCTCTTGTTTGTGGAATTTCTAGGTTAACCCCTTTGTTATCTGATTTTTGTTTATTGTATTTCTGAGCACCTTGTCAGATTCAAACGAATCTAATTCTGTCTCAGGTACGAACTGAGAGGAGAGAAGTCATTCTGTGAATAACTGACATGACTGTGTTTTCACAAGCTGTGTTCACTTGTGGATAGAATCACAGCTGATCGGGGGCAGCCACTTCTTCATCTGAAACCACGGCAGTTCATACTAGCAGTGGCTGAATGGACATGGGGACCTTGCAATTTTAGACAGTTTTAAGAATGTATCACATTTTATAAAAGACAAATACCTGAAGAGCTCTGATATTTCTCTGGCCTAATAATTTGAGAGTGTTAAAAGGGATAGATCTTTAAATAAATTCACGTTTATTGGGCAGGTGTTGTGTCAAGCAGCTTTCATACATACTTTTTGGTTAATCCATCCACAACCATTGATGGTTTATGGATTATGCTTCCCATTTGGCAAATTATAAAACTGAGCTTTGAGGAGGTTAGGTTGATTTTCCCAAAGCCACACAGCTAGTAAGAAGCAGAGCTGGAATTTGAACACAGGCCTCAGACTCCAAAGACTGATAGGAAGAATTTGTAGGAGTCTAGAAGCTGCCTAATACATTCCTTATAGCTTATAAACAAACACCTAGGGATGTGATTTAATTGTCTAATTAATATTTTATTTAAATGATTATGGAAAATGTTCTTACTTAGAATTATTATTAATATTGTGATTTTTATCAAACCCAGGGAAAATATATTTCTCAAAAGACTGTTTTTAGCTTAATGTTTGTTTTATAAACTCAAAATAATCATTATAAGAGTATAGACTTTTTAAAAAGATTTTATTTATTAGTGAGAGTGAGCCTGCTAGCATGAGTAGGGGTAGGGGCTTCAGGGGAAGGAGAAGCAGACTCTCTGTGAGCAGAGAGCAGATAAAGGCTCAGTCCCAGGACCCTGAGATCATGACCTGACCCTTAATAGACTAAACCACCAGACACCCCAAGACTATAGATTTTAATAAATTTTAGTGTTATATTATAAATGGAAACTTATTGTATTTCAAAATGACCAAATATCACCATAATTAACGTGAGATGTTATAGAAGGTAATTGTTTCCTTTTAAAAGGACTTAAAACTGAAACATTATTTTTAAAATAACTGTCTTTTGTAAATTCTTCTGTTTAAAATGGCTTTTCCCAGCTTAAATGTTATGCTTGATTTTACTTATGACAGAAATAGACTTAAAAATAGGTCATGCTATTTCCTTTATCCTGGAAAATCTCTTCTTTTCAAAGCAAGATTTCTTTGGTATTTGGCCATGTGTCAGTTGGAGTTTTATAGGTCGGGAATGGCAAATGAACACTGTACCTGTGTGAGAACATGTTTCTCTTTCTGTAGCTGTAGTGTCTACCAAGTGTCCAAATCACGCTCTCATTTAAATTCCACATAGACAACTTCACTGTCAAAGATAAAAACTCAGAGGTGTAGCCTGTTGAATAAGTAACTCTGTTACTGAGGCAAGAATTTATATCAGTACACATTTATTTCTTGTCCTTGTTTGTTCACTGTTGTTCATAATATTCTGAGTCTCAGAGACAGAATACAGAGTTTTAAAAGAGAATTTTTTGCTGAGGGCAGGTAACGTGGGTAATGTTTGACAGAAGAATTTAGGTGAGGTCTTAGTAGCAACATTTATAGTATTGTAATAAATATTACATCTGATCCTATAGTATCTCCTTAATTTGCATTCATCTTAAAGAAGCTTTTGCTGTATTTCCTGCCACTTGGTCTGTACTTAGTTCTTGTTGTCATTTGTTCATTCAGCAAGGTCACTGTGAGCCTCCGATGTGCCAGCCCGTTGAGCATACGTACAAGAAAACAGGCAAGGCCAGGGCCTTCCCCTGAGGACCTTACAGACTCAAGGGTGAGATGGGAGGCAGGAGGATAATGCCAGGTCTCTCGTATAAGCAGGTCATCAGGTATCATGGAAGCACAAATGAGGGAGTGAAATTTCAGCCTGAGGTCTTCTGGTGGGAAACTTAAAAGGTGATATCAGAGGGAACAGCAGGTAAGAGAATTTACAGCATGAAATGGTGAAGCTTCTCGAGGGTCTGCAGCAAGGTGCTACAGCTTCCCCTGCACGGTCTCTGGGTGGGATGCTGAGGCAGGCCCATGAGAGGCTTGGCAATATGTGCTTTATTTGTTTTTACTTATTTAAACTCAATTAGCCAACATATAGTACATTTTAGTTTCAGATGTAGAGTTTGGTAGTTCATCAGCTGCATATAACCCCCGGTGCTCATCACATCGGGTGCCCTCCTTAATGCCCGTCACCTAGTTACCCCATCCTCCCACCCCTCTCCCCTCCAGCCACCCTCAGTATGTTTCCCAGAGTTAAGAATCTCACATGGCTTTATTTTATAGGAACAGGAGCAGTGGGGAGTGGAGGTTTATAAACAGGGAAGCAACAGGTTCCGACTCACATTTTAGTGGATAATTGTGGAGGAAGGTTTAGATAAGGGAGCACCAGCACTTCCAGGGAGATGAGTTAGAGTATTGTACTAGTCCAGCTGAGAACTTCTGGATGATTGTAGCACAGCCACCATGGGAATGCAGAGATTGCAAGGAGGTAACTAAAGATTTGTGCCAGATGGAATGGTAGTGGGGTGGGAAAGCGAGAAGCACTGATTCTACCCAGACGAGGGTGCCTTCAGAGCTTTGTGTAGACCCGTGGTTTCTTAGCATTTTATTAGGGATGTGTATCATCTGTACTGCCCTACTCATAGGTACAGGACCCTATTTTAAAAGTGCAGCAAAGGAGATAAAACATCTTTGCACTGCATTTTAATAATGTCAGGGAGCTCTCCTAAGCTTCTTCCAGAGGAAATCCATTAGGTTCTTAGAGCAAACAATTCATAATGCCCACTTTCTTCACTTTGGGTCACCTGAGGCATGGCTCTGGGGCATGCACTGACATGCAAAGGTATGCTCAGGGCAGGAGACAGGACCAGGTGGGGGTGGATCTGGCATGCTTTTTCCTCTGCAGACACTCAGTCCAGTAGTGGAGTGAGCATCCATGTATTGAGCAGCCCTTCCTATACCCCAGGCACTGTTCTTATTCTGTGTGAAACAATAAACAAGACACAATCTGTGTTTGTAATGGTGGGAGAGGCCAAGAGTCATTTCCATGCAGTAATGGAGATGTGTATATCTGATCCATCGTTGGCATCACATGGATGTGATAGACTCTGGTCTCATGGAACTGGGAGGATACAGGAGGAGAGGAGAGTCCTTTGAGCCTTACAGTGAAATATTCCCCTGGCAGAGAGGCGAGCACAGAGGCTTGTCGGGAGCAGCCCGCAGACTGGAAATAATTTTTGCCCTTGAGGCTCGGGACACATGGCAAAAAAATGAGGCTGACATGTTGACTGGGCCGTGTCACAAAGGAGAATGTTCTCTAGGAGAAAATACAGAAATGTGAGAAATTACACAAAGGTTTCAAGTGTAAAGAAAATCGTTCAACATGTCTGAGCACTGCCAACAGGGACATAGTGAGTTCCCCACCCCAGGTTCTGGAAGGCTTTTTAGAGTAGATTCTCTGCTTAGCTGTGTGATTGAACTAAGTCTGTGACATCTCCTCCCTACTAGATTTATGAGTCTACTCAATTATGTGTTAACGTACAACAAATAATTCATTCACTATTAAAATTCCTGCTCTGGCCTCAGAAAAAAAATCCAAAGAGGAATTTCTCAAAATCAAATTAAATACATAAGAAAACAAGCAACCAGTAGTTGGGAACATTAAGAGCATTCAAGAAGAAAAAAGAGAGTGAGAGAGAGTTGCTGATTCCCAGATCTCAGTCCCTCCTGTTGAGGGGCTCTTTTTTTTTTTTTTTTCTGTTGAGGGGCTCTTCCGCTGTCCTTCATCATGGAAACTAATGTTGAGTCCTTTCTGATTAAACCCCCCAGTTGTTGTCTGCAATGACCTCGTCCCCTGCCTTGCAAAAGAGTAGCAGGTGATCAACAAGAATTCCCTCCACTCCCTCCTAGAAACTTACATATGTACTTGCACCTACACTGAGCTTTTCCTCCTTCTCTCCTGTCACACTCTTCTTCACATTTCCCGGTATTTTTCAAGTGTCCATCGAACAGACCATTTTTGTAATGGGAGGAGGTGTGCCCCCATGGCCAAGGCCACCTGTGAAATCATCATGAAAGAAATTATGTGAGAATTGCAATTTTAATCTTTTAAAATTTTCCATGTAAGAATATGGAAGTCAATAATTCAATGATCTAAACAATTTGAAAATTCAAGTAGATTTCTAGCATTGTCATATCTGTCAGAATAATTGAACAAGGAATGAATGACATAACCGTAGGGTTAAAATAGTATAGCACTTAATGTTTTAGTTCTTCTTTTTTTTAAAGATTTTATTTATTTATTCATGAGAGGCGCGCGCACACACACACAGAGAGAGAGGCGAGACACAAGCAGAGGGAGAAGCAGGCCCCACGCAGGGAGCCCAACGTGGGACTCAATGCCGGGTCTCGAGGATCACACCCCAGGCTGAAGGCAGTGCTAAACTGCTGAGCCACCGGGGCTGCCCAATGTTCTTTAAGAAAGTTCCACTCATTTACAATCTTGATTCTTTAGGCATAGAAGTAGACTTCTCCACTTGGTGAAGCCACACTCTTCTCAGGCTCCTAACAAATTACTGAAGAACCACGAGCTCCACATTGCCACACTGCACAGCAGGACGACCTCGTTGTAGGGCTGGCCCTCCAGATTCACCCTTGGTCTTCTCTGAAATTGAAGAATTTGAAGCCACGAGGTGGATCTTGTCATTCAGAATCTGAGTCCATGCTCCTTAACGTGGCCGTTCATGATCTGGTTCATGGGATTACTCAGTTTACTGAGTCTCCTCACTCTCTGCTCCTCCGCTTGCATCCTACAGTGTACCCACAACAAGCTGCTTGCTTCCCTGGATGCGAAGGCTGCTCAGATGTCTGTACCTCTACTGTTTTGCACCTGCTGTTCATTCTGCCTGATTTTTATTTTTAATGCATTTCAACAGCTGCTTTTACTTTTCTCGGCTTTTGAAACTAAGTGCTAGCATTGGCACTTCTGGGAGGCTTCCCTCTCCATTCCCGCTTCCCTTTGGGCAAGTTTGTGCCACGTCAGCGCTCACCATTGCCATGGCATTTGCCATATCACGTTACCATTATCTCTTAATGATCTGTCATCTCTCCTGTGCCATCTCACACCAGAGTAGACAATGATGGTCCTTTTCCATTCATCATGTCTAACAGAGTGCCAGGAACAGGGTAGGTGGCAAGTGGAAGAAGGGTTTTGTGTTTGTATTTTTTTTAAATTTAACTTAACATTATTCTTTCCACTAGGAACACCAGCTTCTTTTAGTTTATTAGTTCACCAGAATTACCAGGAATACCTGCATTATATGACTTATTATTCAAATCACATCAATTTAGTGTTGTTTTGAACGTCCTATCCAACAGCTTTCTCCTTCTTGCATTGGTCATTGGAAATCACCAAATTAGTCACCTGCCTGTGGTGACTGCGAGGAACACTGTGGTTTATATACTGTGTGCTAATTGTATTCTTACATTCTTTTATTCTCCCTCTGCCCTATTTATTGAGTATTCTTTTTATATGCTGTTCTGTCTTGTGCTCAAAGTACTGGACGTGTAGCTCTTCAACAAATATTAAGTTCCTCCTTTGTGAAAGAACATTTTTTAAAAAAATTAGGTAACCATGTACAAAATGTATAAGCCTTATTCCTACAGAAACAGTATCATCTCTTGGTATTGATATTTGCTTTACAAAATGAAAATCATTATAATATAACCTCCTATTTAGGTATTTGTGTTTTCCTAAGCCACATAAATCGAGGTCTAATGTTTCATAGATGCTTTGTAAAAGAGAACAAACTAAGGTAATCACTTTAAAACCAGTTAGTTATTTGGCTCATACCCTTGCAGGCAGTAGCTTCTGATATTCTTCATCTGTTAGTTGTATTATTTTAGAAATCCATGTCTTCATGGGTAATGCTTTAGGATAATAGTTATATGAGCTATCCTTCATAAAGTTCTTAATACATGTCAGGCATTTTATGGAATATGTACATATGTGTGTGTACACAATTTCTCATCCCTTCAAAAAACTTAAGGGATTCACAATTCACAAGTAAAGAAACAGATTCTGATATATGAATGAGCCTTACTAATGAAATCATTGTTAGTAAATTATGGAAGCCCATCTAACTTCAGATCCATTATCTTAGCCCTTGACTAAGATCTGGTGTTAATCAGTACCCTGATTAACATTGGTAATACCAATGTTTCAAAATACTTAGGTGTTATTTTTAGGCTCATTTAAATATTAAGTAAATACCAATCAATCCAAAGTCGCTATGTAATTGACTAACACCAGAAACTTGGTAATCAGTTTTAGGGTAGGATTCATACTTTCATGGACATAAATGTCATTGCAATGTCTTTAATTTAGTCTTATAAAATGATCATTTCTTTGGACCTTTTTGAATTCCACAATGCTTTTAAAATAACTGTAGTTGGGCAGCCCCAGTGGCTCAGTGTTTTAGCGCCACCTTCAGCCCGGGCATGATCCTGGAGACACGGTATTGAGTCCCACATCAGGTTCCCTGCATGGAGCCTGCTTCTCCCTCTGCCTGTGTCTCTGCTTCTCTCTCTCTCTCTCTCTCTCTCTCTGCATGAATAAATAAATCTTTAAAAAAATAAAATAACTGTAGTGTACTTGTTATTACATCTGCAGAATGTCCTTGGTTTGAAGCCTATCTCCAGTAGCACCAGGAGGATGGCTTTTGCTCTTGTTGGAGTTTTTTGCTGTTGAGTTGTAAGAGCTCTTCATATATTCTGAATATGAGACAATTATCAAATATGTGATTGGGAAATATTTTCTTCCATCCTATGGATAGTCTTTTCACTGTCTTGATAATGTACTTTGATGCATAAGTTTTTAATTTTGATGAAGTCTATTTTGCCCTTATTTTCTTTGGCTGTTTGTGCTTTTGCTGGTATATCTAAGAAACTACTGACTAATCCAAAATCACAAAGATTTACAACTGTGTTGTCTTCTAAGTGTTGTGTAATTTTAGCTTGGATACATAGATGTATGATGCATTTTGTATTAATTTTTGTATACGGTGTAAGCTTCATTCTTTTTTATGTGGGTATCCAGTTATTCCCACACCATCTATGGAAAAGACTATTTTGTTCACCACCAAATTGTCTTGGTGCCCTGTTGGAAATGAATTAACCATAGATGTAAGGGTTTATTTCTGTTCTCTTGTGTTGATCTGCATCTCTATTGTTTTGATTACTTAGCCTTGTAGTAAATTTTGAATTGAGAAGATATATGATCTATCCAGGAGGAAGTTCCATGTATAATTGAGAAGGATGTGTTTTCCAACCTTACTGGGTAGAGTGTCTCTTAGGTGTAATTGGTTTCTTTTGTTGAAATCTTCAGTTTCTTTTTTTATTTTTTTAATCATTTTTTAGGTGTTCTTTTTATTATTGGAAGTGTGATATTGAAGTTCCCAACTATTCTTGAATTGTCTATTTCTTCCTGTAATTCTGTCAGTTTTTGCTACATGTATTTTGAGGTCTATTGTTATGTATGTGTACATGTATACATACATTTTATAATTTCATCTTGACGGACTTTTTTTAATCATCATATGTGCTTTTACTCTGGTAATAAGTTTTGTCTTAAAGTCTGTCTTGTCTGATATTGATGTAACTATGGTAGTTCTCTTTGGATATATATTTCCATGGTGTCTTTTTTTTTAATTTTTTTTTATTTATTTACTTATGATAGTCACAGAGAGAGAGAGAGAGAGAGAGAGGCAGAGACACAGGCAGAGGTAGAAGCAGGCTCCATACACCAGGAGCCCGATGTGGGATTTGATCCCGGTCTCCAGGATCGCGCCCCGGGCCAAAGACAGGCGCCAAACCGCTGCGCCACCCAGGGATCCCTCCATGGTGTCTTATGTCTTTTTTGTACCTTCTATTTCCTTTTGTTGTTAGATACTTTTTATTGCATCACTTTAACTCCATTGCCATTTCTTTTTCTTTTCTTTTTTTTTTTAAGATTTCATTTATTTATTTTAGAGAGAGTACATATGCATGAGTGGGAGAGGGGTACAGGGGGAAAAGAGAGGAAGAGAAAATCTCAAGCAGAGCCTGATGCAGCTTCAGCCTCACAAACCCTGCAATCCTGACCTGAGCTGAAACCAAGACTTGGATGTTCAACTAAGCCACCCAGGCCCTCTCTTTTCCTGTTTTTTTTTTTTTTTTTTTTTTTTTTTTTTTTTGTTGTTGTTGTGTTTTTGTTTTTTAATTATTTTCTTAGTCTGCCCTACAGATTACAATTTACTTTTTAACTTAGGTCAGTCTTTTTCATAACTTATACCAATTTAATTTTAATAGTACACAAAAAGTTTGTTCCTCTTTAGCTCTGTTCTTATCTGCCCATCTTTGTGTTGTTACTGTCATGCAAGTTGCAGCTTCATACATTGTGTGCCTATCAGCATACAATTGCATGCAGTTGTTTTTTAAATCAAATAAGAGAAAAAAGGAATTACAGCAAAAACGTATTTATAGTTTTGTATTTCCCTAAGTAGCTGTGTCAGTGTTATTTACTTTTTCATGTTTCACGGATTCAAGTTACTTTTTAATGACCTTTCACTTTACCTCAAGGACTTCTTTTAGTATTTCGCATAGAACATTTCTGCTACTGATGAATTCTCGGTTTTGTTTACCCAAGGATATATTAATTTTTCCATTTTGAAGGATAATTTTGCTGGTTATACAATTCTTTTTTTTTTTTTTTTTTTTTGGTTATACAATTCTTAGTTGACAGTCTTTTTCTTTTAGTACTTGGAATGTGGAATCTCATTGTCTTCTGGCCTCCATGGTTTTTCTTGAGGAATTAGTTTTTGATCTTACTGAGGATCTATTGCACATGATGAGCCACTTCTCTCCTGCTGCCTTAAGATCCTCTCTTTGTCTTTCAACATTTTGATGATGTTGTATGTACATGTGGGTCTCTTTGAGCTTACCCTACATTGAATTGGTTAAGCTTCTTGGATGTGGAGATTAAAGGTTTTCATCAAATTTAGGAGTTTTTTAGCCATTATTTCTCTATGTAATCTTTTTTTCTCCTTACTTTCCTCTCCTTCTGGGTATCTCATTATGTGTATGTTCATGTTTGATGGTATCCCACAGGTCTCTGAGACACTATTCATTTTTCCTTATCATTTTTCCTTTTGTATCTTCTTCCTCAAACTGGATAATCTCAATTGATCTACCTTCAGGTTCACTTATTCTCTCTTCTGCCTAGTTGTATCTGCTGTTAAACCTCTCTGGTGTATTTTTCATTTCAGTTATTATACTTTAAAACTCAAGAATTTCTTTGGATTCTTTATTATCTTCTATATCTATATTCTCTATTTGGTGAGGCATTATTCTCATACTTTAGTTCTTTAGACACAGAATATCCCTTTAGTTTCTTGAATATATTTCAAATAATTGATTTAAAGTCTTTGTCTTGTAAGTCCAGTGTCTCAGCTTCCTCAGGGACAGTTTCTGTTGATTACTTTTTTCTTGTGTATGAATCATATTTCATGTTTCTTTGTATATCACTTAATTTTTAATTTTTATTTATTCATGAGACAGAGAGAGAGAGAGAAAGAGGCAGAGACACAGGCAGAGGGAGAAGCAGGCTCCATGCAGGGAGCCTGATGTGGGACTCAATCCTGGGTCTCAAGGATCAGGCCCTGGGTGGAAGATGGCGCTAAACCACTGAGCCACCCAGGCTGCCCTATCACGTAATTGTTTTAACTGGAGATATTTAATTTAGTGTAGCAACCGTAGAAGTCAAATTCTCCTTCCTACTAGTATTTTTTGTTTTTCTTTCATATTTAGTGACTTTTCCAAACTAATATTGTAAAGTTTATTATGTGTTGTCACGGACATGTGTCTCCTGTTACCTTAGTGGCCAGCTAATGATTGGGCAGAGATTTTATTGAATGCCTAGAAACTAAGTCCTTATCATATTGGAACAAGTCCTTAAGACTCAGCCAGTTGATTTACAACTCTTTCCTTGGCCTTGCCTTTCCTTCTTGTGTTGTACTTACAGGTCATCCTGAGGAGAGAGTTCAGGGCCTTCCCAGGTTTGCCCTGGGCATCTACCTGGTGCGGTGCAGGCACATAGCCTTCTAGATTCCCAGAAGTATGTCAGAGCTATTTAAAGGGCAAATGGATATCTCATCCTCCCACTTCTCTTACTGGCTTTTGATTATACTGTTGTTTGCTCTACTGCCTCAAGCAGCTGAAATCTTATATAATTGCCTCTGATTATTTTCTTTGAATACCCCCAGGGATAAGGCTTTTTGCACTGAATGAGCTCCAAGTCAGGTCAAATGCAATCCTCTAAGAATGAGGTTTTGAAAGAGTTCCACCCTTCTCTGCTTCCTCCAGTGACTCCCAGCCTACTGAGGTCCACTATGGTTACAGCTGTTGGTGGTCAGGGCTCCTGCAGAGCTGGGAGTGGTGGGTGGGAAAAGGACTCATTAAAACATCCCAGAGCTCACCCAAGATTCAGACAAGTTTTTAAAAATGAGTGCTCCTTAGATCTCTGCAAACCTTTTGTTAATTTTCAGAGTTTTGAAAATGTTGATTCTGACAATATTTGCCAGTTTCTTTTTGCTGTAGTAGAGAAAATTTTGAAGGTTCTTACTCATCATTTTCACTGACATCAGTTTTATATTTTTCTTTACGCTATACCTAGATATATATTTAAATGTTAGCTGGATTAATAAACAGTCACTAAAAGAAGAATGGTTCTTTTTTTCCAGAAACTTTTCTGACCTTTTTTTCTACTTCTCCTGTTTTACTTTAGGACTATGATGATGGATATGGCACTGCTTATGATGAACAGAGTTATGATTCCTATGATAACAGCTATAGCACCCCTGCCCAAAGGTAAGAGTTGATCTCTGATTACCCCGTTAACCACTTTTGCCCATCCACATATGTGTACTCTGGGAAATGGGGATAACCAGGAGCAAGGGTAATGTGACTTGGTTTGCATTGTTTTTTGTTTTTTAATTGGAGAAGCACTCTCTGTCTTAACCAACTAGTACATATTATTCCCCCCAAATTTATCATAGTATTAAAGTAATGAGACTTGAAAAATAAAATTGAAAAATTTTTTTACCCTAAAAATGTAACTTAGAGTTCAATATATTCTAAGGAGGAACAGTGTCTACAAAGTCTGTGGCCATGCAAGTCCTAAGGCTCAAAATCACATCAGCAATATGTAAATATCCTACATTGTCAGTGCCTGAGGTGGAAAGAAAGCCCCAGAAGTTTTGTTTGGCATTCAGATAAGGTTTCTGTTTCTTAGCAGCAGTGATCCTGTTTTCTAACAATTTCAAATTCCTATTTGTGAATAATGAGTTAGCTCCAATTCATTTTCTAAAGAGGTGTTTACCCAGAAATAAGTGTTATCAGGCAAAACAGAGCTTGATAGTTACCTCTTGTGATAATACACCTTGATGTTCACTGATATATGAAATCAGTGTTTATTCCTGTTCAGAGTGTTTTCTTAAATGCCTAGAAACCTCTTCCTTTATGTTCAAAATTCTAACTGGAAGACAAAGACATATATACAAAACAAAATATTGTCTTTATTAAGCATAAAAAATATGGACTGTGTGATTATTTTGATGAAGTATAAATTCACCTCTGAACTCATATGGTGCCAGGCAACTTTGAACCAGTAGCTACCATTATGCAGTTCTAGTACCAAGATTGACACGGTTCTTTTTGGCTCATGTCAGAATTTTTCTCATATAACTTGTAACAATTAAGAACCTTCAGACTTGGACTCTCAATTGGTCTTTCGGAATGGAAGCCTGGCACGTTGTGTTTGTATCCTTGACAGTCTTGGGACACCCTATGAGGACTGGTACTAGCTGGTGCTAGCCAGGACTTCACATACAGTATCGCATATAAGTGTCCAGGCCACTTTATCAGGCATGTGGCACTGTTACCCCTGTGGAGATGAAGAAAAGGAACCCAGAGCACAGGATAAAGTATTTGCCAGAAATCTCACATGGAACCTTTACTCACATGTCTAATTTGAATGGTAACAGCAGGGGTTAATGTATCCCTATTTTACAGTTGATGAGATGAGGGCCCAGAGAAGTCAATGACCAATCCAGAATGTGAGCCCAGACTTAGAAAGCTTATAGCCTTTCCACTTTAAGCTGTGATCATGATAATAATAATGATGGTACCATTATTAATATGCTGGATCACAAGCATTCACTCCTTCCATCATTTATTCAGCCTGCACTACTAAATGCCCATCTGTGTTGGGCTCCATGCTTGATGTTTGGAATACAAAGATTATTGAGACAGAGACCCTTTCTTTGAAAAGCTCATAGGCTAGAAGGAAACATTTGCTCAAAAGCAGTGTGATATGATTATCATTGAGAGGTCTGAGGAACAATTCAGTATTTCCATAAGAAGCCAGTGCTAAAGTCTGGCTGAGAATCCTGAGGACATTTCACTGAGTAAAGCGAAAGGGGAGTGGGAGTCACTAGGGGATGAACAGGGAAGGGCATCTCACAAGCTGGAATGGCAGGGCACGGGCCGTGGAGCAGTAACTGCTGGTGGAACTGCTCTTCATCTGTAGAGCTGGGAAGGGTGCTGCACGGGAGGGAGATAAGGTGAGAGGTGGCACAGTCCCTACGGGGCACCGAGGCTCAGGGCTGCAGGCAGCACGCAGGAGCACTACAGAGCCCCGAAGGGCTACAGGCCAGGGCTGCTGCGTTTCGGCTTGGATTCAGACTCATTCCGTGGCAGTGGCAGGGCTGGATGGGCAGGTGGTAGGTCGAGAGGCAGAGGCCAATTAAGAGGCTGGTACATTATAAGGCCTTTAAATGTCAGGGAAGACTCACTTAAAGAGACATCTTGTCTGACAGTCAGTCTGCCTTCTTTGAAGTGATCTTTTCAGTGTTGAAACCCGTCACACCTGAAGGAGGACAGAGAATCACATGAGAATTGCCCACGTTGACAAATGTAGAAGCCACTCTTTGTTAGGTATGCTGAGTATTCGTTTAATCCTCATGACCTGTGACATAAACATCAGTCCTTTCACAGAAGAAGGAAACTGTGATTTATAAGAATTAGGGATCTTGCCTAGGATCGCGCCGCTTACGAGCAGAGGAGCAGGCTTTGCACCCAGGTCTGTGGCTGCACATGTCCTAACTCCACCCTACCAAGCGTCACAGGTGCCGTGAAGCAGCCGGTCCACTGTAAACCCAAGGGAAGTGGCTGTACTGTGGAGCAGGCTGAAAAGATGGTTCTGTGCACTGTATGAGTTTGTGAGAGTTACTGTAACAAATTACCACAGCCCAGGTGGCTTAAGCAACAGAATTTTATTTCCTCACAGTTACAGAGGCTAGTAGAAGTCCAAGTCCAAGGTCTAGGTGTTAGGGGATTTGGTGTTTTCTGAGGCTTCTTCCTGTGGCCTGTGAATGGCACCTCCTCTGTGTGGCCTCATGTGGTCCTTCCCCTGTGCACGCGCATCCCTGGTATCTCCACATGTGTCCACGTTTCCTCTCTTCTGATGGTACCAGTCAGATTGGATTAGGACCCACATGCAGCCTCACTTTAACTGAATCACCTCTTTAAGGGCCCTGTCTCCAAATACAATCCCATTTGGAGGTCCTGGAGGCAAGTGGGGCTTCAACATATGCTCTGAGTGGGGGACCCAATCCAGCCCATAACATGCACATATTAGAACACTGGTTTAAACACAACACTCTGTGTCTCAGAATTAGAAATCCACTCTACACCAGTTAGGGTAGCAAACTTTCAAATCCTCTCCAGGAACAGGTAATATTAACATGGAAATCACCACCACCACCACCTTCAGCTGTTGTACATTTACTGTGTGCCTGCTGCTCTCATCCTCTCTCCCCTCTTGACATGCCCTGAAATGTTGCAGAATTCAAGTCTAAACATGTCATCCCCTTATATACAGCTTCAGAGAAGTTAACTGGGTCATCCACACTCAAAAGACTGAGCAGTGGTCTAGGCTCAAGTTGGCCCCACATTCTTTTTGTCCTTTGTCCCATTGCCTCTCCACTCTCCTCTCATCATGGCTTTGATTTCAGTGGCTGGAATGAATTCCTATTAGTATTTCCCATATACAGTATTCAAAAATCTGATACTTTGTGATGCTTTAGAATCCCGTAGTAATTAGGCCTCCATCTGAACTGGAAGGGTTGCCTTATCAGACTTGGACTACCTTAATCACCTAAAATTTCATTTGTGCTGTGTATTAATGTTGTAAACCAGGACTAATGAAATTAGGAGCCTTATTTTTCCCATTTTACATTAGATCCTTTCAGCATATAGCTGAACTGCCACACTCTCAAGGAGCCTGCAGCCTTAATATTCACTAATAGATAATGCCGTGTAGCACTCAATGATCTGTAATCTACAATTCCTTGATTTTGACACTTCAGTTTCTGTAAAATTAATTTCGTACTTCAATAATTCTCTCAATCAGAACTTGAAAGCCCATTCTGTGCTATAGTTGTAAGGTTCAGTATTACTGCAGAATTCTTTACCTGGTCTGCTTTGAGAGTATAGAGCTATTCTGAAAATATTCTTTGACACATCATGGTGTGGAAGAAAGAGCATGAACAGAGGTTCAGCCGCACTGTCCACCGTGGTAGCCTCTAGCTCATGTGGCTGCTGAACCTTGAAATGTGGCTCATGCAGATTGGGATGAGCCAGACGTGCGGGACACACACCAGGGTCCAAGACTGAGCATGATATAAAGAATATAAAATAACCCTATTACTAAAATTAGTTTTACCTCTTTTTTTTTCTTTCTTTCTTTCTTTCTTCTTTCTTTCTTTCTTTCTTTCTTCTTTCTCTCTTTCTCTCTCTCTCTTTCTTTCTTTCTTTCTGTGGCTACTAGAGAATGTCAAATTACAAATCTCTCTTGGATAATGCAGAGTTAAAGACTCTGGCTCACTCTCTGGCACAGCAGCACAGTGTAGTATCTCCTGATTAAGGCACCCCCTTACCCCTTGGGGTAAGCAAGTAAACTCACCAGGTGCAGAAAGAAAATTAGAGAGGGTCAACCCATATTCATCCTTTTAAAATTTCTATTTCCATGTTTTGTGTTGTATATAAATATAATCTGTTAATACTCTAGTGCATGTGTTACATATAAACAGTTGCAGTAATAAGATCAAAAATGGTTTTCTTTCTGATACAGATGTGTTATCAAAAACTTTTGGATATCTTCTGGCCAACCTATATTTAGACCCCACTTTAATTTTTGCTGGTTATGTGGCTTTGGGCAAGTTATTTGACCTCTCTAAGCCTCACTTTCTAAAATGTAGAACTCTATTTCTTCTTTAGATGGTCAGCCTGAGAGTTGAATGAGACAGGAAAGCCCACAGTCTCTGGGAACGTTTGCAGGATGTGGGGAGCATGTCCTCCATAGTGTCTTTTCCATGAGAGAATTAATAGGGTAATTTGTGTAAGGCAGTTAGGACAGTGTATAAGGAAGGGCAGTGTATAAGGCAGTTAGGATGGTGTGTAAGGCAGGGTGGTGTGTAAGGCAGTTAGGGCGGTGTATAAGCAGTTAGGGCAATGTGTAAGACAGGGCGGTGTGTAAGGTAGCATAGTGTGTAAGGCAGGGCAGTGTATAAGGCAGTTAGGGCAGTGTGTAAGGTAGCATAGTGTGTTAAGGAAGGGCAGTGTGTAAGGCATTTAGGGCGGTGTGTAAGGCAGTTAGGGCGATGTGTAAGGCAGGGCGGTGTGTAAGGCAGTTAGGGTGATGTGTAAGGCAGTTAGGGTGATGTGTAAGGCAGGGCGGTGTGTAAGGTAGCATAGTGTGTAAGGCAGGGCAGTGTGTAAGGCGGTTAGCACATTGTACTAGTAAATCCTAGTTCCTGCCCTCCTTCCCCAGTTCTAAATCGCTCTGCTTCTCATTCACGTAGGGAAGACACTAGAAGATCTGGAAGGATGTGTGAGTAAGTGATTTACAGGGAGAATGAGAAGCGAGACGGGACCCTGTGGAGGCCGCGTCCCCTGGGATGGCCTGGGATTAGTGAACTGAGCAGCCGTAACCCACTTGAAAACAAAATAGGGCAAGACAGCAGGCCCATATATGGCTGGCCGTTGGGCATTGTTACCTGCTGTGTGCACGGGTCCCTTTCAGTAATGACATTTAAACTTTATAAGCTGTAATCATTTTATGGCACCGTTTTGTAGCAGAAACAGCAGTTTCTCTCAGGAGGTTTTACAAACTAGGAATTTTTTCTCCCAATTTTCAAATACCTTGTATTTAAATTAGAGTACAAATGAGAATCCCTGCAGAGTGATAGAAGATTCGGTATAGTTCAGCTACATTTCCCCATTGATTTTTGTAATGACCTTGATAGTTCTAATATTGTAGTATAAAACAAAGCATTGTTTCTCTAACTTCACACATTTAATGAATAACAAGCTGTCAACACAATTGCTGTGAAAAGAAATACGAACTATTCTTTATAATATTGGGATTGTTCTAATATACATTGGCTCAGAAATAGTTATTGATTGATTTCTTTAGACACCCCTCCTGAGTCACTATGGTGAATAAAATGAGCAGGTGATAAATGGCCTCAGCATTCAGAAACCTGCCCCTGCCCTGACATGACTTGAGACTTCACAGAAGTCCTAATTTCAACTCTCAGAAACCATTTGTAAATATATCCATTTCGTTGTAAATTAAATAGAATTCAGTCTTTATTGGATGTTTTATTTATAATCCTACAACAGTTGCAGCTGGGTAGCATGATGACCACAGGTAATGACACTATATTGGATTTGGGAAGTTTGCTGGGAGACTGGATTCCAAGCGCTCTTACACACAAAAAGGTAACTACGTGAGGAGAAAATACATTAAGAGGTTTAATGTAATCATCATTTTTCTATCATCATGTTTACAGTCTTATAATTTTCCTTAAAGATATCACAGTATCTTAGTATGTGTGTGTCTAATAATTGTAAATTCTCAAAGGAATATTTGATTCCTACTGTGAACACAAAGAAAGTAGAACAAAAAGCGTTTCAAAAAAGTGTTAATACCCCTGAGCATAAGTGGATGGCTGTGCGGTGAGGATAGTGAGTTTCTAGATGAGTTTAATACGACCTATCAGTTTCCCAAGAGCTTTGTGGTTTGACTGTACTTTCAAGTACATATTTCATTCCATCTTCCAAAATCTCTGTGAAAGCACTTAAAATTTCTGAAGAAAAAAAAAAGGAATTAGGAGTAATAGCTGCTGGTTTTGGAGGATCTGTTGAGTTTAGCACTCAGCATCTATGTTCTTTCTATACAGTTATCTCCAATTTTCGCAGCGCCCAACAACACGGTGAGTTTCCCTCCCACAGAAGTTGAAGGATTGCAATGTAAAACAGCACCTCACCCCTTTATCCAGATAGGCAGGGTGATGGACGCAGCCAGAAGCTATGAGTACTCTTGGTTTGTTTTCAAATACCAATTCCAAGGAAAGCAACGAGACACGATTTAGCCTTGCCATATGCCTGCCACCTCGTTGCTGTTGCTTCTGTTGGCAGCTTTAGGATTGTATGTCCAGCAACGCCTTCTCGAGAGCCGACTGCAGAGGTCGGAAGAGGATTTGGAATTTCCATTTTGGAAACGGTGACCTGTTGTTTAACTTAAGTTGTCACCATTTAAACATCAGTAAAACTGTTTTTCAGAAGACAATTGCCATGTGGTGTCATGGTTGCCTGTCTTGGACTTTGAAAAGCAGTGATGGTTTGGCATGGATTAAGAGATTGTTAACTCTGCCTTGTAAAATTTCTGTCAAGTATACTTTTACGTAGTCTGCTCTTCTGGGATTTTGTCTGCTTGCTGCACAACCACTGACGATGCCTCTTAGCACCAACTGAGCCGTGTAAGCTGGCAACAAACAAACACAGCCAGCCTGTATTGTGTAGACATTGGTGAAAAGCAGAGATACCAGCCCAAATTATACCGTAAACCCATAGCTTCCATAATTCTCAGCCAAGGACTCTGAGGTAAGAAAGAAAGGAGGGAGGACTGTCGTGAAAAGGTGAAGCCAGTGCCGGGAAGGGGAAGGGAAGAGCAGGCAGGAGTGTTGGCTGGTACAAGAATTGCACTGAGGATCGTCATTACACACTGACCCTCCACTACAGAGTATTGGTTACACTAAGACAGATGCTTGTGTGTGTGATGTCTGTCTCCTCGGATACTAACTTTAACCTCAACAGGTGGAAATGGTCATCCCCATTTTATTCTTAAGGACGCTGACACCCAGGGAAAGATTTAATAAGTGGCCCAAGTCTACCCACTTGGTGACTATTGATTTCAGTCCATTTTCTTTCTATTATAGGAGTGTCTTTCCAGGAGTCACACACATACCACTGATGTCTCACAACATGGTTTCAGATGGCACATAGGCAGACCTTTTTTTTTTTTTTTACAGTTCGAATGGTAGATTTTAAAGTTACTAGGAAAATATACTTAGTGTGTCAAGCACATGATTTTTTAATTTATTGCTATAATTCAATTATGATGCATTGAAATGGAAATAAAGTCAATACAGAGAGTAATGTGAAGTCCTGGTAGGCTGAGTGGTGCAGAGGGGTGACAAGTGCTGCCAGCGGTCCAGGAGGGACTGCAGTGTGGCCAACGCTGCACTCTGCCTTTGTTGACTGGGTAACTGCCAGCCGTTAGTGTGCCACTGCCGAAATGGGAAGGGTGGTCAGTGAATCTGAGCCATGATCGGGCCTCCCTTGGAGTTCCTAAACTTGATACCTTGACCGAATTGAAAGCAAGCCAAGAAGTTTTATAGCTTCAGCAAGAAATTCCTTAGAATTAAATTAATAAAAAATAAAGAAAAAATTTCCAGATCCATTAAGTTATTAGCACACTTTGAAGAAATCAAATATCAGTTGAGTACTTAGGAAGTGTTCACTACTGCATCAGATGTCCATATGCCTGCCGCTTTGTTTTATCCCCCAGAACCTCTCAGGTGGTCAGGCCTTACTTTGACAAATAAGGAAAGTGAGACTCAGAGAATGTGAGCCTGTCCAAAGTCAGGCCTCATACCCAGTCCTCTTAGAGCTCAAGCCCATGCTCTTCTGCCCAACTTGAAGGCAACAATAAAAAAAAAAAACCTGTCCCTATAAATGTGGAGAATACCCACCTCTTGCATTCACCGTGTGGAATCTTCATGCATGATCTTGACGGGTGCGTGGGAACACAGGAGTAGGGCAGACACAGGCTAGTGGCAATAAATCAGTTGCCACTGTCAGTTCACTCTTTCATGTTCTTGAGAATACATGAGATTTATCACTGAGGAATTGCAGAATAATGGCAGTATGTGAAAACAAAGTCCACCAGGGAGATGTACTACATCATTTGGATTTAGCGCTGCCATCTGCTTAATAGCATTGAGAAGACTAAAGCGGTGCTTATGATCAGCCATTCAGAGCAGCGACAGATGCTGCAGAGCGCACGCACAGGGAAGGAGGGTCACTGCTGAAATGTAGAGTATGCGACAGGGTTCCCCAAAAGTTGGGATGTTGCTTAAAACCCAGATTTTAAGCCTTCACTATAAAATTTTAAGGTCTGTTAGATAAAGCGATCTGCACAGTGCCCCCCACACACACCGTGTTTCCTTTTGCCATGTCTCACACATCCTTTTTTTTTTTATTTTTTTATAAATTAATTTTTATTGGTGTTCAATTTACCAACATACAGAATAACACCCAGTGCTCATCCCGTCAAGTGTCCCCCTCCGTGCCCGTCACCCATTCACCCCCACCCCCCGCCCTCCTCCCCTTCCACCACCCCTAGTTCATTTCCCAGAGTTAGAAGTCTTTATGTTCTGTGTCCCTTTCTGATATCTCCCGCACATTTCTTCTCCCTTCCCTTATATTCCCCTTCACACATCCTTAAAATGTATTTTTATTGGGGCAGCCCCGATGCCCAGCAGTTTAGCGCCACCTTCAGCCCAGGGCCTGATCCTGGAGACCCAGGATCGAGTCCCATGTCGGGCTCCCAGTGTGGAGCCTGCTTCTCCCTCTGCCTGTGTCTCTGCCTCTCTGTCTCTCTCTCTCTCTCAATCTCTCTCTGTCATGAATAAGTAAATAAAAGATCTTTAAAAAATTATTTTTATTTTTAAGAGAGTTTTCCTAACCCTGTATGGTTTAAAATTGTGATATGATTTAGTTTAAAACACCATGGGCTATAAAACCAGGCAAACTTGGATTTGAATCCCAGCTCCATCACTTCCTTGGCTGCATGATTTTGGCTGCATTACTTGTTCCAGTCTTTTCTCATCTGTGCAATGATGACAACATTTGATTTATTAAGACTGATTCAGTGGAATGGCAGATGTGATGTAAAGAGCAAAAATTCAGTAAACTCACTAACGCAGCACAGATTGGGCACCACACACAGTGTACTTTACAGCCTTATGGCAGTGGGTTGCTGTTATTATCCCATTTTATAGATGAGGAAATTGAGGCACAGACATTGTGGGATGTGGAAAATGAGTGCTGGAGCTGGCATGTGAGCCCAGACAGTCTGAGCACTCTGCTCGCCTGCCTGTCTGTGCACCCTGCTCGCCTGCCTGTCTGTGCACCTGTTGCTGTTAGGAGTGTTGTCACTGCATTGAGAAACTTGTACAGTCTTTTTCTGAGGAAGACTCCAGTCAGTAAAATCCCAACAAAAAAACAATCTGAATAAAATTATACATGCCGTTTGATTCCCCATTTGTGAAATAGGTATTGAAGGCTTCATTTAACTTAGATTGTTTCGAGTCATAACATGTTTGGAAGCACAGACTTGAGGTCAAAGCTTGAAGTTACTTGTGAAGAATGATTTATAATAGAGAATGTCAGGGTGCTTGAATTTCTCAGCATCTAGTCAAACCTCATTTACTGGACTTACAACTTTAGAGGCTGAAATGATTCAGATATGGTATAGATTGTATTTTCCTCCTCTATTTGTCATCAGGAAGGGATATGTTCCTTCCAGAGAGTAATTTACAAGTGTTCATCAAGAATCTTAAAAGTGCGGGACGCCTGGGTGGCTCAGTGGTTGGGCACCTGCCTTTGGTTCAGGTCTAATCCCAGGATGCGGGATCGAGTCCCACATCAGACTCCCTGTGAGGAGCCTGCTTCTCCCTCTGCCTGTGTCTCTGCCTCTCTTTCTCAGTCTGTGTCTATCATGAATAAATAAATAAATCTTTAAAAAAAAAAAAAGAATCTCAAAAGTGCTTGTAACCTTTGACTCAATATTAGCAAACAAGAGCCTGAACTTACTATACAGTGAGTGCCTAGGAGTAGAAGTATGTTTAAAGGCTCTTTAAAAATCAAAAACAGTTTGTGGCAAAGTTCAGGGAGAGAGATAACGACATTTTTCAGTTTGGGAGGAAACCTATCTATATCACTGTGGCCAAAGTAAGACATGAAACAGTGCCTGAATGAAGGCCGAGTCAAGACTTGGTCCATGAGGATGGAGGCCAATTCTCCTCGATTGGAATCACGGCTCTGCATTGGCCAGCAGGGCAGCTGGGGTCCCATCACTGAACTTGCGCTTCCAGTTCTGCATCTGTAAAACGTGGGTGGTGGTAACAGTAGGCACCTCATAGGATTGTTATAGTTAAATGAGTTAATATATGAAAGGCACTTTGAACAGTTCATTGTAAATGCTATCATTAGCTATCATTACTGTAATTATCTAAAACCCTTGGGGCTAAGAGTCTTAGATTTAGAATTTTTGAATTTGGAAAGATAATACAGTTACATAGCATATGTTATACAACTCCAGGGGAGTCTGCTTGCACTTCTCTGGGGTAGCAATTACCCCTGGTATTTTCTGAAGTTTATGATCAAGGAAAGTATGATTACAGAGAGATGAAAAGCATGTATGGTGAATTGAAAAACAAGATTTCTCAAGAGGGGCATGGTGATCAGCCTTGGCAGTTTGTAATCTTACCAATATAGCAACATTTGTTAGTGCTAGCAATTAATTTTAAAAAAGGATAGACTAAAGGATTGGGAGAGAACCGTCCTGTTCAGTAGAAGCCATTATGGTGGCCAGGCTTCTCTTGATTTGGCCCTGATTTTGTCTGTAGCCTCATGTCAGGTCACCCGTGGATACAGTCTAACCTTATATTGAATTGTGGGTAATTCGCTCAATAACACATGAAGTAGGTGTCAAAGCATGAAGTATGAGAGTAAATTTAATTCCTTCGTGGCTCCTTCAACTATTTTCCTCACTCATACCTTTTAAAGACATTGTGGCTATGTATTTCTATAAAAATTGCATGGAATTTTATTTAGACTTTTCCAAAATGGCACAAACAGGATGATTTGCTTTTCTTTATATTTCATCCTTACCTCATTGCTTGCAGCAGAGCAGCAGTTCCTTGAATCAGTTGTTTTCCTATCTAGCAAACTTCCCTGACCCACTCTTCATGCCCCATCCCTTCCACGTTCTATCAAGCACTAAGCCAGTCTTCTGTTTTCAAAATACTCTTACTACCTCCACTCTCCAGCAGTACCCTACTAGACTACTGAGAATCTGTTTCCTTTTAATACAGAGAAGCTCTCAGTACCAGGACCCTTTGTATTTGTCCTTCCACTCCCCATACCTAGTGCAGTACTGGTCAGAGAACTGACCTATCTGTGGTTTTCAGTTAAATGGATACCATTGAAGAAGTCTGTATCTGTTTTCTTTACTGGAAACACAGTAAGAGGCCTGATAGCATTAAAAAGTCTATGAAAATGCATGTTGTTCTTACCCTGGCTGTGTAACAGTGTCACTGATACAGTTTTTAAAAAATAGGTGCCCAAACCGATCTTCTATTTAATATTTTTAATCTGGATTTTTGTGTAGCGCAGCTATCTGAAAGTTTTTAAACTCGACAGATAATTTCAGTGGGCAGCCAATATTGAGAACCATTCTTCTTGTCTAGTAAGCGTTATATAATGAGGTGTTATATATATATATATATAATGAGGTGCCTATATATATATATATATATATATATATAGGCACTTTTCACAGTGCCTAGCAGATAGTTGCTAAGTAAATGTTTGTTTCCCAAAGAAATACAATATTGGAATTTCTGTTATTCTTCCATTCATTCATTCATTCATTCATTCATTCAGCAAACAACTATTGAGTACCTACTGTGTTCCAAGAAGTATCCCAGGGCTTGATAAGCATCGGTGAATAAAAAGGGTAAAGATCGTGCCCTTGTAGAGCTTAAAGTCCAGTGGTGCTCATGTTTAAGTATGGCAGTCGTGCTCAGCTTCCTGAAGGAGGTGATGGAAGACTTGAAGGAAGTAACAGCCTTTGCCCGAAGGGCATCTGTGGGAGCAGTGGTCTGTGCAAAAGACCTCTGATGGGAGTCTGTCTCGTGTCTTCTGGCACTCTTAAAGTCCCTCTTCTTCCATTTGAATTTGTCATTTTAAATTTCCTAATAGGAAACTTCAAATTTCCCTTTGGAATAAGGTATATTTGAATAATTTGGAGCAAAATGTCTTACCTGTCCAAGAATGTGTTATAATAATTCTTCCTGGTAGTCTCCGTATGATTGAAGGAGCTTGCAAACTTAAAACTGTGAAGACACAGGTGACTGTTGTTGGTGCACACTGATACCTTGGCCTGTGACAGCTTTAGTTTGCAGGATAATGGCTCTAAAAAATATCCACATCCTCATCCAATAACCTATGGTTACCTTACCTTACATGGCAGAAGGGACTTTGCAGATGTGATTAAAGATCTTGAGATGGGGAGATTATCCCTCATGATCACACTTGCAAATGCCTTTACCAAAATATATAGCAAATCAAAAATCGGATACTTTATCATGACCAAATAGAGTCTATCTCAGCAATGCAAGATTTATATAATACATGAAAGTGAATCAGTGTAATCCACCACACTAAGTAATGGAAAACAATCATGTGATCCTTTCCATAAATGCAGGGAGAATGTTTGACAACATTTAACCTACATTGATGGTTAATAACAAATAGAATTCTGGACAATCGAGAAATACGGGGCAGTTTTCCCCAACTGGATAGAAGATATCTACCAGAACACACACACATAGACCCTCAAGCTAACATCATTCTTCACTGGAACATTCCAGGCTTTCCTGCCAAGACTTGGGACAAAGCAGGTTTGTTCACACTCCACTTCACTCAGCCTTGGGCTGAGCGGCCTGACCTGTGCAGGACGGCGAGTGAAAAGGAACAATAGGCGTGCGGATTAAAAAAGGTTCTTCTTTTCTGTTTTATTCACTGATATCATGATCAGGTGGTTGAAAATCCTAAGGGACCCACTAAAAAACTACCCAAACTAATCAACTTGTCAGTTGTAAAGCAGTCAGTACACAAGTCCTGTATCTGCACGGACTAGTAGTTAGCAAGTGGTAGACAACCCCCCAGAGACCATGTGCAATAGCGTCAAAAAACATAAACTACTTAGGGATCCTTTTTTTTTTTTTTTTTTTTTTTTTTTTTTTATGATAGTCACAGAGAGAGAGAGAGAGAGGCAGAGACACAGGCAGAGGGAGAAGCAGGCTCCATGCACCGGGAGCCCGACGTGGGATTTGATCCCGGGTCTCCAGGATCGCGCCCTGGGCCAAAGGCAGGCGCCAAACCGCTGCGCCACCCAGGGATCCCAGGGATCCTTTTTAAACAGTCTTATGGGGCAGCCCTGATGGCCCAGCGGTTTGGCACCGCCTTCAGCCCGGGTTATGATCCTGGAGACCTGGGATCGAGTCCCACATCGGGCTCCCTGCAGGGAGCCTGTGCTTCTCCCTCTGCCTGTGTCTCTGCCTCTGTGTGTGTGTGTGTGTGATGAATAAATAAATAAAATCTTTAAAAAAAACAGCTTTATGGATATATATTTTACATGCTGGAAAATTCACCATTTAAATTGAAATTTTAATTACTTTTTGTAAGTTTACAGAGTCGTGTGACTGTCACCACAATCCCATTTGGGAACTTTTTTTTTTTTTTTTTGAACCATTTTCATCACTCCAGTAAATTCCCTCATCCCTGTTACAACTAAACCCTTTCCTAACCCCAGCCCCCAATCACCATTAATCTCATTTATGTTTTTATAGATTTCCCTTTTCTGGGCATTTCATTTAGATGTAATCAAAATATATCATCTTTTATATCAGTGTTTTTCACTTAGCATTATGTTTTTGAGATTCATCCCCATCATAGCATCTATTGGTATTTTATTCCTGTTTTATTACTGAATGGCATTCCACTTATGGGTACACTGCATTTTGTTTATACTTTTACTAGGTGACTCATACTGTTGTTTTCATTGCTTAGCTCTTACGAATGATGCTAGTGTGAACATTTATGTGTAAGTCTGTGGAGCTTGTGTTTTCATTTCCCTTGAGTAGATATCTAGGAGTGGAATTGCTGACTCAAGTGATAATTTTATGTTTGACTTTTTAAGAAACTGCCCGACTGTTTTTTCAAAGTGATTCTACCATTTTAAATTTCCACCAGTGATGTGTGAGGATTCTTAAGGATAATTATAACAAAAATGTGCAAGATCTTTGTAATGACAACTGTTACTAAAACGTTGCTTACAGAAAGCAATGAAGGCTAACCAAATGGAGATACATAGCCCATGTTTTTGCATTTGGAAGACTCAATATTGATAAAGATGTTGATTCTCCCTGAAATTAACTGCAAATTCAGTACAATTCTAGTCAAAACCTCTACAGTTTTTTTTTTGTTTGGTTGGTTGGTTTGGTTTGGTTTCTCTTTGTTCTTTTTGGTACAAAATGACAAGGTGGTTCTAAAATATATAGAAATGCAGAGGACCCAGAATAGCCAAAGCAGTCTTAATAATGAAGAACAAGTTTGGAATATTGACTTTTCTGACTTATAAAAGCCCCGTAGTGAAGCCGTTCTGGTACTGTACAAGGGTGGGTAGTAGGCCAGTGAAAATCCAGAAATGGACCCACACATAATTGCTTTTAGGAGCACCAAAGCAATTCAGTGGGTAAAGAACTGTCTTTTCAGTAAGTAATCTTGTAACCATTAGATATTTATATAAATAAAGGTAGCTTTGATGACACATACACACACACCTCACACCATTTACGAATATTAATTCGAGATGGTTCATAATTTTAGGTTAAAGTTAAATTCATAAAGCATGTAGAGGAAAATATTGAAAAAATAGAAATCAAGAAAAGATTTAGAAATTTGACTTCATCAAAATCTCAAACATCTCCTAATCAGAGGACATCATTAGAAAATAAATAAGCCACAGTCAGGAAAACATGTTTGCAACACATACATCTGACAAAAGACTTTTGTCTAACCTATATAAAGAAACTGGACAATTCATTTAAAAAAAGACATAACCCAATTTTTATAATATGTGAGAACCTAGACCAGAAATTTCACAAAAGTATAATATTCAAATGGCCATGAAGAACATGCTAGAGTACTCAAGAGTCATGGCTCATCAAGGAAATGCAAATGCAGATTGAGATCTCGGTGGGAAGACCTTGGTGGGATGCCACTACGCTCCCACTTGAGTGGCTAAAACAAAACTCATTGACAGCACCAAATGTTGGTAAGGCTATAGAGCAACTAGAACTCCTACATGTATAAAACAGCACAACAATGAGAAGTTTGGCAGTTTCTTTAAAAATGTTGAACATTTACCTACCCTGTAAAACCAGTAATCTACTCATAATAGTTTTATCCCAGAGAAATGAGAGTATGTATCTAGAAAAAGCTTTATTTAACAATGTTCAAAGTAACTTTCTTTATGACAACCAGAACCTGGAAACCACCCAAATGCCCTTACACAGAGGAATAAACTGTAATGTATTCAGACTGCAACCATGGTGGCTCCCGTAACATCAGTGAAGCTAAGGAAACTTGTAAAAAGTACTTGCTACAAAGCTGCCAGTCTGAGTGGGTGTTTAGTTGTCATGTACTTAACTGTGTCTGGTAATAGGTGGCCATTTTACTGGGCATCTGGCAAACCAGCTGGGGGAGGAGGGAGCAAGCCTGTGGAGTGGTCCCCTGAAGGGCCCTGACATGGCCTGTGCTGCTAATAAGCAGTCCTTGGCGGGGCTCAGGCCTCTGGAGGGTCCAGAAGTGTCCAGAGAAAGATCGATAGAGGCCAGTTGGTGGTGGACCCCAATACCAGGCTCTTAGACCAGGTTCTGCATACCTGCCACGCCGGTCCAAGTTCACCATGTCTTGCTTACTTCTAGAATACCTGTAGCCTCCTTGCTGTTTGCCCTCCCCCTACCTGCAACCGCTTTCCTGTCATTTCTCCGTACTGCAGCTGAATGCTTTTTTTTCAAATGTGCTATGATTATATTTTCTTACGATATTAAGCAATTTTCCTTCATGACTGCAATTTTATATTGAAGTAATTTCTCTGATCAATGTCTGTCTGCTTGAAGTTTTTTCACTGTCATGCCCCCACCCCCACTGCTTGGCACAGCACCTAACACAGAAAATGGTCAATAAATGTTTATTGACTAAAATGGGGAGGTAGAGAATTTTACTTACATCGGTAATTTTAAAACAGAGTAGGTTTTCCAACATGAATTTCTTAATACAATTTTAATGGGTAGTGTACTTGAAATTATCTTAATTCTCCATATTTGAAGAGCGAGACTGAATAATTTGTTATGCAGATTGATGCAAGTTAGTGTCTACCAAATTCTCCAGAAACACAGAAAACCATTTGCTAACCATACATCGTCTCACAAGGATGCTGACAGTCCCATAAAAAGTTCCTTCCACATTCATGCACATAATATTTCACATGCATAGGTATTGCTGATCACAATCAAATTTCTCTAGGAGTAATAGATAATGGCTTTGATACCCCACTATCAAATGTATCAGAAATCTCTTCCAAAAGATACCTCCATATAGCAGATGGAAGGACTGGCTGCAAAAACAAATTCAAGATCCCATGAACAATTCCATTAACAAATGATGCCACGAAATACTGTAAACTGCTCATAAAGTGTTGATAGACCATTTTGAATGCAATGGAAAGAGCCAGAGGAACCAGTACTGGAAGATTATGTGCCTTGGCTCGCAGTGCAGTTGGATTTGGGTCTTCACAGATACAAGTAAATAGGCTCATAAACCCAACCTTCATTTTCTTCGCTGTCCAAAAAAATCTTATATTTTTTAAACTTGTAGGTACATACTTCATTCTTTTGAAATTACTTCTCAGCAACCTTCCCAACATCCTTGTGACTTGTGGACCCATCCCCCCAACCCTTTGCCTTTGCAGGGCTTCCCTCAGAACTCCAGTCCTTGGTGACAGTTATGTTCTATCACATTCTAATACACAATCTTGATGCTTCATACAGAGAATTTTCATTAAAATTTCTTGGGATGTCTAGTGCTGACGTATGTAATTGGTAACAATTTTTATATCCTCTTTTGCCCAAGAAAGTTATAAAAAGAGTCTGTTTTCTTGTGTTTATTCATAAGAAATCTTAGTTCTAAATGTTGATGTGTCTGAAAAAGTAATTCATTGTTGCAATTAACAGCTATAATACAAATATTGAAGCTTGAGTCAAAAAAAAAAGGTCTAACTTTGAATCTCAGTTCTGTCATCTGTTGTGTGAATTTTAGCAAGCCAACAGTAAACCTTATGAAACCTTATATTCAGTTAATAAAGGGAGTGGGCAAAATAGTACTTACCTTCTGGAAAGTTAAATAAGGTTATGAAATTGTGGAGTGCTGTGCAAACAGAAGGAAACTATTAGCTATTGGGTTTTGGGTTTTTGTTGTTGCTGCTGTTGTTAGAGTTGTATCACTGAAGGTGACGTCCTCTCTAAGCAAAAATGAATCATGTAACATCAAAATAAGAACTCTGAGAAAATTATTACTGGTTTAGAAAGAACCTCTGCTTTAATGATATTAATAGCGACTGTCCTTAGGTATGTATGAACTCCATGATCTTATATGAACCTCATAACAATCTTATGAAAGGTTTAGTTTAGTTTTTTTTTTTTTTTTTTAAAGATCGTATTTATTTATTTGAGAGAGACAGACAGATACAAGCAGGGGGAAAGGCAGAGGGACAACCAGATTCCCCCCATGCAGGGAGCCCAAAGTGGAGGACCCAGGATTCTGGGATCATGAGCTGAGCCAAAGTCAGACACTTAACCGACTGAGCCATTGAAAGATTTAGTTTTAAAACCTGTCTCCTGGGCAGCTCCAGTGACTTAGTGGTTTAGCGCTGCCTTCAGCCTGGGGTGTGATCCTGGAGACCCAGGATCGAGTCCCACGTCAGGCTCCCTGCATGGAGCCTGCTTCTCTCTCTGCCTGTGTCTCTGCCTTTCTCTGTGTGTCTCTCATGAATAAATAAATAAAATATTTAAAAAAAAATATCTTTCCAAATGAGAAAATTGGATTAACTGTGCCTCAGTTCACACACAGTAAATACTGGAGCCTGGCTTCTGATAATACTTTTGTTCGACTCCAAAGCCTGGTTCTTAACTATTAATTCTAGACACTCTTCCAAAATGATGACAGTAAGATAAGATACCTGCTTGAAGGTGAAAGTACGCGTCACCAGACAAAGTAACGTTAGCAGTGCGTGGACATCACAGCATCATCATCAGTGTATGCTGCTGCGAAACATGCACACAGCATCACAGACCTGTTCGCAGGCACAGCTCAGAGGTGTTGGAGGAAGAGAAAAGGCACAATGTGAACCAGACTTACTCTTGTAAACAAATTCTTTGCTTTTTACTTTTTCCTCTTTCTTGGAATCTAATCAGAATTCGAAGTTGTTGCTTTTTTTTTTTAATTATGGAAAACCATCTGCAACCTTTTAAGCAGGTTTTTGATAAAGAAGTGGCACAGCAGACGGTTTTGATGTTCAAATAAGAAAGCATAGTTGAATATCTCTGCATCAGAAAAAGAGATATTCAACATCCCTTATTTCAGAATGCAGAGCTCTATCTTTTAGGACTGGGATGAGCTCTGAATTACCCATAAACTCAAACAAATGAGAGGTTTATTTTCTCTTATGTAAGAACATAAGCAGCTGCAGACTTCTGGGATACATCTTTACAGTTACTAAGTACCCAGGCCTCTTCCTTCCTTTTCCCCCACCCTGTGTCCTGAGGCTCCTCCCCATCTCGAGATGCCTGTATTAGTGCCAACCATCCTACTGGGGTTTGTACAGAAAGGAGGAAGAAGAAGAGGAGAATGCTGTACCTCCTGGCTGAGTCAGCCTTCTGGTAGGAGACTTCCCAGAAGCATCACTCTGGAAGTTTGCTTCTATGCCACCTGCAGAAGTGTCTGAGAAAGAAGTTTTGGGGGCTGATGCCTTATCACTAGCACCTCACCCCCGGTCTTACAAGGAGTCTTGATAGGAAAGAATGGAAAAATGTGTGTGCTACACAGACGACAAATGCCTAACGACTCTTACTTTTTAGCAAATAGTTTTTTGTTCTTTAGGATTTTTCTCTTTCTCCTGAGACATAATGTCTATATAGCAAAGCACATAAATTCACACCTATCTGAAGTATATGATTTCTTTGAATGCTTACCTGTGTGTACACCCATGCAACTGGGAGGACCCATGTCCAGCACCCCAGAGGCTCTCTGGCTTTTGCTTTTGGCTCTGGGAGAGCTAAAATCCATCATCTCTTGGTCTCAGAATTGCATGGCTTTTTTTTTTTTTTAAAGTACCCAAATATATTTCCTATCTTTCTGAGAGTATGGGAGACAAATAGTGGTGATAAGCAAGTGGTGTGGAAAGAGTCTATCTGGGAGGTGACAGTAACTAGATTCAATCCTGACTCTGTGGTGCTGTAGGAACCCGACTTTAGAGAAGTCATTTCCTGTCTCTGATTGGCTGCTTTCTCATTACCAAGCCAGATAGAATGTCATTGTTCTGCTTGGAATGCTTTTCTCCTCCTTGTCTGGCTCTTCTCCTAGGTGTCAGCTTAGATCTTTCTTCTTCTGGGAAGCATGGCTGTGTCCCCCAAAACTGACTCAGGTACCCAGCCTCTAAGTTCCTTTAGAGCTCTGGGTGTCTCATTTATCACCTTATCTCTTTGCCCACTTAAGCTGTCTGATTTGCACACCAGACAAACGGATTTTATCACAAAAACCAAATCTGTTTCACTGCCGCATCCCCAGTGTCTGGGGCATAGATGATGTTCCATAAATATCTGCTGAACAAATGTTCAATGAGGGTGGTAGCTGAATCTCATGAATTTCTACTGAGATCATCTTTCTCAAGAGACAGCGTAACGAGAGTTTCTCTCATCTGAAATGGTGGAAAAGTGGTACTACTTTGAACCTAAACTTTGAAAGTAGAGATAATACCCAATGGCTAATTCGTTTTAAAGATGAAAGGTCATTTGTGGGGAGTACCTTGCTCACTCTGTGGCTCACAATAGACATTGGGTGGGTGTGGCCCGTTATTAACTGTTACGTGCAACCTCTGCGTGTCTGGCTGCCCAGAGGCAAGCTGCAGACAGTCGTGGTTGTTGAAGTAGGTCCTCCCTTAACTTAGGCTTGCTTCCAGGGCTTCCTGGCCGCTTTGTCTACAGACCCATCTTCCTGAGCCTTCTTACACAGAAGGTGGTACTCTCCAGCTCTGTGGAGCACAGAATGAAAGAAAAAGGAACCTGAGTGTCTCACGCGAGATTAAGGTTAAACATAAAACAAGCACTTTCTGGCAGGCCTGTTCAAGTGTGTTACTGTGGCAAGTTATTCGGGCTCCATTTCTGAAAGTCTTTGAAAAGTTGAGAGGGAATCATTTCTCTCAGATGATTAAGACAATTTAGCCTGAAGGCAGGGGATGGGCCACATGATCTCTCAAGGTCGATTTCTTCCCTTTGATTCGGTGAAGTACCTCGGAGTTCCTGGACTTTCTAGTGAGGGCCAATTTAGAAGCGTTTCACGGTGGAGAAGTGGAAGATCAGCTACCCATGACAAACTCAGTCTCTGGTTTCTGTGGCGAACCTGTGTGAGCATTTAAAATCTTTTCAGAATTAAACTAAAAATAAAATCCCCAGACCCCGTGGCGATCGGGCCTAACGCGGTCCTCGGGGAACAAAGAGCTCCTGCTAAACTACCAGCCCCGGCCCTAGCCGCAGGGAGCGCCGCACCCACTAACTTCGAGGTCACTCCAACCCCTCGGTCGTCACCTGAGACGGGACAACGACTGTTTAATCTTATCATAGGGGCATTCCTGGCCCTTAATCGAACCAGCCCCCATGTAACTAAATCCTGCTGGCTCTGCCTTGCATCCCCCCCCCCCCCCTTATTATGAGGGAATTGCTACTTCAGGGACCGGGAGGCCCAGCAGGGCTGGTTTGAAAGCTGGTTTAATCAGTCTCCCTGGTTGACCACCCTAATCTCTACCATTCTGGGCCCTCTAGTTATCCTGCTCCTGCTGCTAACTTTCGGCCCCTGCGTCCTCTACCGGCTGCTCCAGTTCATCCGAGAAAGATTGTCTATTACCCAAGCTCTGGTATTAACTGTTAGGTTTTTTGGTAACTAAATGGAAATGAGACCGCCAAGGCAAGCGAGGGTCCAAGAACAGATTTTATTGCAGGCACCCTCGGGCGAGGTTCCACGACTCACGGAGGGGAAGAGTGAGTCGGGGAAGTCGCGCCAAGACAAGGTGGCAGGGGGTTTACGTAACGTTGTAAGGCAGAACGGTTTCCTATTGGTCGGCTCATATGCAAAGGAAGGATTGCAATCCAACCAGTCAGAGTGACCCTCCCCATGCAAAGGAAGGATTGCAGTTCGGCCAGTCAAAGGTGACTTCCTCCTCTGGGGTTTGAAGGGCATTGGGTCCGGTTGGGTAAGTCCAAAGGAGAGGTCTAAGGGTCTGCGTCAAGCTGTCAGCAGGTCATTGGTCCATTGACGTCCCAGGTGGAGGTGGTGGCAGGAACCTCAGCCATTTTGGGGTATCCGCCATCTTGAGGAGTTTCTCTTCCCGCCTGGCCCCAACATTAACTCAGCAATGTCGGGCCCTCCAAACTGAAGAAATAAATGTTCCCTAAGATTTTAAGGTTAAAATCAGCCCAAACAAGAGGAGGGAATGAAGAAACCTCCCCCCTTGTAAGTAGGGCCAGCCCTAACCCAGAGGCAGCCCATCCAGCGCCTTCCTGAAATTTTAGCAACTAAAAGCATTCTGTTCACAATAAGAACACCATTTCCCCCCACACCCTGATTGGAATGTCCCTGAATAGGTTCATGTTGACCCTCTGTGAAATCAACCTGGATGCCATGCGACTCCCGCGGTTCTTTTGCCTTTAGACGGTTTCTTTCCTTTTGCCTTTTAAAAGATCCCTGTAATTGCTAATCGGGGCTCTTTTCCTCCTCGGAGGCGGAGAGCCCGTTTGCGCAAACGTTCAATAAACCCTCTTGCTAATTGCAAAAAAAAATAATAATAATAATAAAATAAAATCTTTTCATTTGACAAAGCAATTGTTACGTCTGAAATGAGGCTTTGCAAACGTAATTACAACAATAGGGTTAGGAATAATAGTCACCTTTTATTTCAAACCCACGAAGTGGCAAGCCAGTGAGAAGTGTTGTGTGGACGTGAACTCCCTTAATTATTACTTGTCCATTGCCACCTCTCCTCAGACACCCGGCTGCCCTGTACCTTCCTGAGCAGCAGCTGCGAGCTGGACACTTCACTCATTCTTCCCTCCTTCGGTGTTTGTATGGAGCACCCTTTGTTTTCAGACACATCTAGAAGCTGGGACTCAGTAAGCTACCTGCCCAGGGATTCTTTTTAATCCCAAATCTGCACTCCCTGCATTCGCATGTAGTCCCTGAGTGAGCTCTTCATCTCAGGGTTGTAAGTACCTTTTATGTGGTGACGTGTCCGGTGCAGCTGTGTCTCCTGACCTGGGGCTTTCCCTTCCCAGAGGTCAGAGAAGCCGCTCAGATCTGGCGTGTCCCCGGCCTGCCGCCTTACCACACCTGCCCCATCTCAGTTAATGGCGGTGCCAGTTTTCCTTGATGCCAGGGAAACTTCCAGTAAGTTTCCATCTCACTCAAGGTATAAACAGAAACAAAGGCTCTCTGTGGCCTGTGACCCTATGTGACCTTCCTTCTCCTTGACTGTTGCACCGGGCCTCCTCGCCCAGGCCCTCTGCGCCTCCCCCCCCCCCCGCCCTGCGGGCCCCTAGGTGTCCCAGAGTGCACCCACCTTCTGTACCTGCTCCTGACAGTCCCCCTCCTGGGGATCCTGCACCTCCTTCATTGTCTTCAAGATGCTTCTCCTGGAACGACATGGCGAAGAGGGTTCTCTGAGCAGACTGTCAAGAAACAGCTGTAGTCCAGGCGTTTCTGTCTTCCTGTTTATATACAAACTGTTTATTGTCTGTCCCGCCCATTATAATATAAGCTTTTTGAAGGTAGTGATTTTTTCCTCTTTTTAATTGAATCCGTGAGTGACTAAAGGAATGCAGGCCCGGAGTGCTTGGCTCAGAGCATTTGCTTCAAAGCAGCTGCATGTGGCAGAGCCAAGACCCTGAGAACCGGAAGTTGCCTGCCCTGGGAGGGGGGCTGCTGTGTGCAGGGCTGGCCCTCCCTTCCTCCCTCCCTCCCTGCCTCCCTTCCTGTGCTCTTGGGCCTGCAGTGGGCCGGCCTCGGTTTGCCTACGAGGGAGAGCAGAACAAGGACAAGACTTGCGCCAAGTTCAGAGAACGTGTTCTTCTTACTGAATTTACAGAAACATAAGCTACTATTCATGTCACAGTAAAATTCAGATTGTAATAGCCTGTTTCACAAAATAAGATGACTAATGCAGACTTCAGTATAACCAGTTTTGTTGATTTTTTAAAAATTATTAATCTATTAGTAAAGAAGAAAAACCTCAGTTTTCTCATCTGTCATTTTTAAATCCTGTTTTATCTCTAAGGGCTGCCTGGGTGGCTCGGTCAGTTTAGCTTCAGACTCCTGGTTTCACCTCAGATCATGATCTCAAGGTTGTGGGATCATGTCCCCTGTGGGGCTCCACACTCAGTGGGGAGTCTGCTGGGGATTCTCTCTCCTTCCCCCTCTGCTCCCCTCTGTTCAGTTGCTCTCAAATAAATAAATAAATAAATCTTTAAAATCCTATTTTTTAAATATTTTTTAAAAATTTTAAAATTTTTTTAAATTTTCAGTTACAATTTAAAAAATATATTTATGGTGTATGTATTTGGTATCAACCCATTTTTAAAATAGGATTTTAAATAGGATTCCATTGTAAACTGAAATTTATGTTAATTCTTAGTTGTTTTTGGGCAGCCCGGGTGGCTCAGTGGTTTAGCGCCGCCTTCAGCCCAGGGCCTGATGCTGGAGACCTGGGATCGAGTCCCACGTCAGGCTCCCTGCATGGGGCCTGCTTCTCCCTCTGTCTGTGTCTCTGCCTCTCTCTCTCTCTCATGAATAAATAAATAAAATATAAAAAAAAATTCTTAGTTGTTTGAATAAGGGGCAGGAATAACTCCCCCCCCCCATCGTTTTAAGCCCCATTTTCCACTTACTTTTTTTGCCAAATCTAATCTCTGAGCTAAAGAAACATGGTAAAATTATTTTTAAAGGTTTATTTATTTAAGAGAGAGAGAGAGCGTGTGCGTGCACATGTGCAAATGGGGTGAGGGGCAGAGGGAGAGAACCACAGCAGACGCCCTGCTGAGCACAGAGCCGGAGACCCTGGGATGATGACCTGAGCCAAAACCAAAATTCTAGGGTAACCAACTGTATCACCCGGGCACCTTGCAAAATCATTTTTTAAGTCTGCTTTTGTTTTCCCTCCCCTGCAGGCCTTGTGATGGGTCTTCTGAGCAGCAGAATGTCTGATGGTCAGGTTAATGATGTCAGCTGTGAAAGGTCTACGAGTTCCAAAAATCAGACCTTAAGTTTTTGTGCTAATAGAATTACTGAACCTTCCTCTCAGAAAAAGAGGGATTCCCTGATGAAACTGTAAATTATATCTGGCCATTTAAATTGAATATTTAAATATTCCAATTATTGGCAAATGTATGTAATTTTTAATTCCTAAAGAGAATAATTTATTTCAGACCTCAACTTCTGTCTCTGTTTTCTTAGATTCTAGGCAATAGAAAATGACATGTACCAGTGAGGGGATTGAAACTGCCCTCATGTTAAAACCATGCCAATGGGTCTGGGGGGATCTACATATCTGCCTTGCTCATAAGAAGTTTAAGTCTCCCCTGACTTTTTGCCAAATGCCCGGAAGACCTGGTTTATTAATCCTGGTATGTGTGAGATCTGGGGCAGCAGTTGTGACATTGAGCTCTGTCCCCCAGGCTAGCTCTGGGAGTGAGCCTTCCTCCCCCATAGTTACATGCACAGTGAGACATTTTTCCAGATAAAAGAATTATTCTTCCAGCAAGTGTATAATAGTAACTCTGCCTTCCTCATACTTCCTGCAGGCAAGTATCCTATGCCTGTGGTTAAAGGTTTTGGGCTCCAGACTCCTTTATACTTTATACTCTCAAAAATTAGTAAGGGCCGCAGGTGGCTTGGTATGTGTGGCTCATATCTTTTAACATTTATCATATGTAAAATTAAAACAGAAACATTTAAAAACCTTTATTAATCATGAAATATATAACAGTTGCAATCCATTACTTAATGTTAACATTAAGTATTCTATTTTTATGGAAAATCGCTATTTTCCAAGACAAAAATTAGTAAGAATTGTGGCATTGTTTTATACTTTTGCAAATATCTTCAGTATCTGGTTTAATAGAAGCTAGCTAGGTTCTTATATCTACCTCTGTATTCAGTCTGATATAACATGTTGTTTTGGTTGAAGTAGTTGGAACAGCAAATATGTGGTTGGAAAAGAGAAAAGAAAAAGTATTTTGACAGCTTTCCACGTAACTGTGGATATTCTTTGATACTACACCAAAGCTTGGCAGGTGGTAGTTTCCTAAAGGTTAGTTATAATGTGGATTCTGAAACCGTGTCAATAAACTTTTCATACTCAGTTACATTAAAATACCTTTGTCCGGGATCCCTGGGTGGCACAGCGGTTTGGCGCCTGCCTTTGACCCAGGGCGCGATCCTGGAGACCCGGGATCGAATCCCACGTCAGGCTCCCGGTGCATGGAGCCTGCTTCTCCCTCTGCCTGTGTCTCTGCCTCTCTCTCTCTCTCTGTATGACTATTGTAAATAAATAAAAAAAAAAAAAAAATTAAAAAAAAAAGAAAAATCTTTAAAAAAAAAAAAAATACCTTTGTCCATTTTATGCTTGGTGGATTTGGAAACATACGTGGGTCATTTAAGAAATACTGGTTCACTGAGTTGTGCATATTTTCAGAACGCTGTAGCACATTTCCTTGTGTAATAGCAAAAAATCATATTCATTATTACCACCCACAGTCTCAACAGAGAATGTCCTTAAGTCCTGGCTTCCTATCCACCCCTATTTATAGGGGTAAATACTAATTTTTCAAAATGGTAGTGTATACCTGAAACCTTGAATTCTATCATTGGTAACAAATACTGTCAGTTTTTCTTGAGAACAAATCTGCCACATATGTACATCTGCATACCCACGGTCTGTCTGTGCTTCCTTCTTGCAAATAGAAGAGGTGCTGTGCGCAGAGCCTAAGCTCAGTCCACGCTGCAGCCAGCAGAGCTCCCATAAGCACACTCGTGTCATCATGCAGAGTCATCAAAAGGTGTGGACTTAACAGTTGAGATTCATTAAAATTAGTCATTTGTATTGCTTCATCAAGACATTTTTCAATGAAAGTACTTTTCTTAATTTAACTGCTAGTATATTTTGGTGCGGCTGCCTTGTTCTTGCCAAAGCATTGACAGTTTTACCCACCACACTGCTTGAAATGTGAGCACAGTGAAAAAGAGGAATAGCATTGGCTTATTTTTGTCAAAATAGTTTGACTTGGTGGGCCCGCTGTAGGATGGCAGGGGCTCTTAGGAGTGCACAGGCCATACTTTGAACACCGCTGCTCTAGGCCATTTTGCAGACGCAAATTCTGTTACTGCTCTGGGAGAGCGCTAGCTTAGAGATGGATCCAGCAGCAAGAGAAGAATAAAGGAAGTTCCCTAAAGCAGTTTAACCCTGTACAGCCTTCCCATCCAATGAATTGTCCTCACACCATAAGCTCCCTGAGGGCAGAAGGGTCATCACCCTGTGTGTCTGTCCCACAGTGGGATGCTGTGAGCTCCAAGTGTGCCTGGGGAGAGGGCCTGGCGCATGCCTCCCTCCCACATTAAGGTTGCCTCGTCCAAATTTGCAGTCCTCAGGGGAAGAGGACAACAGATTAACAGCCTTGCATTTAGATCTGCAACACACTTGACAGAACATAGAAGATGGGAATGGAGTCACGTTACCGCCATCTCTCCCATCGTAGAGGACAGCAGTGCAGTTCAGAGAGCGGCCTCCTGTAGGAGCTGGAATGACCAAGCACCAGGGAAGGGCGCAATGTAGCAGAGCGGTTGGTAGTAACTAGAAGTCTTCCCTCTGGCTCGTGCGGCCCAGTTCAGAAACATTTATTCAGCACCTTCCTGGGGAAATATTATTAAATGTTATGAAAGGACTGAGACGTAGGGCCCTCATTGAGAGCAGATTGGAGGGTTTTTTAGCCACTTATCCTGAAGGATTTCAGATATTTCAGTTATCTGTGATAATGGGAAAACAAGAGTACTCCCAGAATTTCATTTTGAGTATTACTTCTCATTTATTCTGCTTTATCTGTAAAAATTCCTAATAGTTGTGTGAGGATGACAGGCTCTGAGTACCATGGAGGCACTAGACTGGGGGCAGCTAGTCTGGAGCTGTTACCTGGGCCACGTGTGCCCAGTCCCATAATTCGTCCTGCCGGGTAATGAATGTGGGCCAGACTAGATGTCTGCTAAAATATTAATTTTTATCAAAAGGATTATAGATAAAGTTATATCTCAAAGGAATGAGCCAAAATAATCCAGAAAAACGCCAAGCCTTTTATGTTAAGTTTGAACAGCACAGAATTTACTAATGTAACTTTGGAAGAGAATCACTAAAGATGAATTCTGGGATGAATTCCATATTCACCTCCCACCCAAGAAAATTGTCACAACCATCGCAAGAACATACCCTTATTACAGACTCTTGATTGAGACATGGACAGTGCTGTGTCCTAGTGTCGATATTAGTCTTTCTCTGCTCTTTGGTTTGGGGATGCTGCTGCATGCTAGGAGTCAGCACGACAGAGGACACATAGTTCCCATCTTCTAACCTCATTTTTCTCACCTGTAAAACTAAATATCATGTCTGCTTCAGACAGGGGCTTTGAGGATTAAGGGATAATCTATAATGCATTATAAACTAAAAAGGACTTTAAAAGAGCAAGGAAGTAAATCAAGAGGATGGACTAAGAACACCTACCTGTTCCACTCACTCTCCCCTTTCAGAATCCCAGGAAGTGACAGATTCCTGAGGAAGGGAAAGCAAATGGATGGAGATCTATGGGATAGCAAAATGAAACAAAGCCCCATCCATGGAAGAGATATGTGCTGCAGTGATGGGGAGGTCCAATGACTGTGAAGAAGGGGCACCAGGAGAATTGATTGGAGAGCTGCACTTGGAGCAGCCAGGCTCATTTGGCCCTGCCCTGAGGGGTGCTCTGCGGTGCAGGGTAGTGGTATTTATTCCCAGATTACAGCTGGAGCCGGGCAAAGCCAGACCTTAGTGCCACCCTGTAGGGCAACCAGGAGCTCCAGACACAGAAGACAAATGACTGCATATCCCACCCAATCATATATTCTGTCCCTTTTCCACAACCACCAGATGAAAGCTATTTTAAACAGGAGGTAACATCGCCAGACAAGCAAGCTGAGAATCTCAAATCAAAAAAATGAAATATACCCAATATATACTAAACATTAAAAAAAAAACTGGACTCAGCAAACTGAAAAACTAACACTTGGACAGAACAGAGCTCAAAGAATAGAAGGTGATTGTAAAATAAGTAATTAAATCTTCATATGGGTAAAAAGACATGGAAGCCACAAAGGCCAAACCGGTTAGGTTAGCTGGGGATTAAACGTTAAAGAAGGCCATTGAGTATCACCAAAGGACAAAGAGCCAGCAAGTATGATAGATTGGGATGGAAGACAGAACCCAAAACTTCAGAGGTAACCTAAGTAGGGTGACCAGGATGGAAAAACTAAGAAGATTAAGGGGAAGAGAGAGAATTTTGTAAAAGAAAAAAATCAGAAGTTGAAGACACAAGTTGTTCATTTACAGTGAAGGGTGTACCAAGTGCCCAGAGAGCTGTGAACATAACACGGGACAAGGAAAGGATTAGGGGCAAGAATAAACAGACCATCTTAACTTTGCTGCCCAAAGGATTCACACGGATTAACTCCAAACTCCTTGGCATCATAAAGGAGGAGGAGGCAGCTCCCATTGTACAAAGATCTGCTGTGGCCGCAGACAGACCTGACTTACAGCTTTGGGCCTTACTTGTTCATGTTCATCCTTGGATAGTTTAGGTAACTTTCAGAGCTTCAGATTTTATTATATATAAAAGAGATAGAATAATACCTACTTCAACAATTTGCCATGAGCTTCAATGAGAAAAAATACACAGGGGCGCACACTGTCAGAGACCTGTGTGTACCAGGTGAACCAGTAGAGTAATTCCCCCTTTTTGAGAGTTCATGAACTACTTTGTAGTCTGACCCCCACTCACTATGTCACTTCCTCCCTCCTCGTTCAGCCCCTCAGCCAAGCATGTGTTACCTGCATGCCTTTCTCTCACCTCCCAATAAAATGACTCTGATTGATTCCAAGGTATTTTGGATGCACATCCATGCTCATCCACACCTATACCCTGTTCTGTGGAAGTGTACCTTCTTGAGAGTAGAGAACACACCTTCTTTATTTCTTTATCTCCATTTTTCAGAATGGTGTCTTTCAGATAGTAAGTGCTCAAAAGTATTTCCTAAATATAGGACCACACTTGGGCTTAGTGCTTCCTCTTAATTGTACTTTTCAAGTCTATCCAACACCCGAAAAATATTAAGTCCTTTGAGTCCATCTTACACCTTTAGAATTAAGGCGAGAGGAGCCATGTCTTATTCCCCTTTATTCACTGCAAATACTTTGTCTTTCTTGCATTGCCTTGCCACATAATTTTTCAATAATTTTGTTGTAATTAAGTCAATGTATTTGACAAATTTTACTGAGCATCTGCCTTGTACTAGGCGTTGTTCTAAAGGAACTTGAGGTATGTTGTTGAATACAACAGCCTCGAGTTCCCTCCCTGTAGAGCATACATTCTCATTCTACTGAGAGAAAACAGTAAATATAATAACTAAGTAGATAGTATAATGGAAAGTGAAACGTGCTGTAGAAAAAAATAGAGCAGAGTACTGTGGACGCGGGTTACCAGAGCAGGGGGATTACAGTCGTGATCTTGAGTAGGCCTTGTTGAGATGGCATCATCTGAGAAAAGACTTGAGAAAGGTGATGTTAGCCACACAGATATCCGGAGACTAGAGCATTCCAGGCAAAGGGAATAGCCAGTGAAAAGAATGACTGCACAACTTTCTTTGCCCTGAGCAAACTAGAAACTCTGACTATACGGGGGGTTTTGCCAGTGGCGGGCCATGAATTTTAGGGGGCCCGGTGAAAGGATTGCAGAGTTGGGTAGGAGATGTGGGTGGACAGCAGTGGGTGGGCAAGACGTTAGGAGTCCTAGTATTCTAGAACTTGCTGAGCTGACATAAATACAAACAAGGGGGCTAATGAGATTGGTGTCAGTGACTTTAAAGTAGAAATTGGTGGAGAGTCTTGAAGAAATTGAAAGGACAGGGGACAGGCAGATGTCAGGATTGCCTTCTCAATCCCATGGGGACAGGGTGAGCTGGGGACTCAGAATTTCTGTCCTCCTCTGGGACCCCTGTCAATGGAGAGTAGAAGGTCTAGCTAGTGCTTGACTTGATCCTAGGGCTACAGTTTGCTCCTTACTCCCTGTGTTGTCTCTCCATGCAGAGGGCCATTTCTTGGTCCTGGTCGATGGAACCAAGAACCTCCAGGAAAGCCAGGAGTTAGACTGCATCCTCGCACTTCCCTCCACCACTGAGATAGGGTGGAGCGTGGAGGAAGAAAAGGCCCCGGCAGGTGTGGCCATAGTACCAACAAGAGCAGCCCCCTCTTGCTCTGTTCCGGGAGCAGCTTCCCTGGGTCCATTTTGATGGAGTTGAGGTCTGTTTGGCCTACTGTGTTTTCTTACCTGTATTAATGTTACGTGTTGTATGCACAAGTGAAGAGATTTTTAGTGTCTTTTCCCTTTTGCCGTATGTTGGGTTTTTAGTTTATCCTTGGGAAATAGGACACATCTTTGGCTAATAGACATTTGAGGTGCACGAGATGAAGCGCTGGCAAAGCAATTCAGTGGAACTGACAGGTATGAGAATGGGGCTCAGCTGCTCCCAGCTTCCTGGCTTGATGACAGTCTTGCAATAAATAATCAGAAACTGGGTGAAATGATAGCAAATGTCAGTTTAAAGTTTTCACTTGTCAAAACTGAGATTGTCTTATCACCAGACCGTTGCTGGACCAAATTTTGTTACCTCTTACCCTCCCACTCATTGGAAACATTCTTCGCCTCCGATTTTTTTATACTGAACGGTTTTAGGGCACTTCACTGACAAATGCCCAGTCTATACTGATGTGCATTATTGTTCAGTCCGTTTAATAAAGACTTGGTTGGGTCAAAAAGCAATTGTTTGACCTCTCTGTTGGTTAACTTCAGTGCCTGCCATTTACAGTTTTGAGTTACACAGTGGGGACCTGTCTCCGTAAAGGAAATTCGTTTAGGCCCACGAAGATGTAACTCACTTTGTGCAACAGATAAAATTCTCAAGAACATTGGGTTTTTATTTGTCTAAGGAGCCATTATGCTGTAACTTCTGACCTTTGGAAAGGGGACTGAGGGTCATTTAATTTAGTGCTGAGTTTCTGTGAAACATTAGCCACTTTATTTTCAACAAAATGAGAAGTCATTCTGACTACTTTGTGGCCAAATGCTGTGCACGAGCCATCAAGAATGTCAAAGGCGCCCAGGTCTGAGCAGCATCTAGAGCAGGCCCGGGGTTTGACGGCCGGAGCACAAAGATAGTGAGTGGGATTATTCTCCCAGGGAGCCCAGCAGGTGGGGGCCCGGTTCAGACTCCAGTGTCTTGACCAGTATTTGACACTGACATTTCATCAAGAGGTTAGTTGCTGAATTTCTGTCCTCAAGATGAAAAAAATGTTCTACTTGAAAGGCAGTTCTCACATTTAAAGCTATAAAGCCTTAGAAGCTAGGAAAGCAATATTATTTCTTATATTGATTGTTTTTGCTGATTTTAATTTTTTAATATGAGTGTTTCTGTGATCCTCTTTAGCTCATCCCTCGTGTTTCCTTCTCACCACAGGTGTGTTTGCTGCCTCGAGAGAGAATTAGGACTATTGAAAGGGAGAGAGGGAGCTTGAGAGCAGATAGCAAAGTAAGGCAGCACTAATGACCATGACCACACGGCAGTGAGTTCATGTGGATCCTTAGACTTCTGAGCACAAGGAGGGATCCTGTAAGCCCCAGAGGGGGCACATAAGACATTCTGGAACAGTGTTGGGTCAGGTCAGAGTGAACAGGAACCACCTGTGTATGGTGGCCCCGCTGCAGTGAGCAGTCCGCTACCAGCACAGGTCTTCAGCACCTGGTGGTGGTGGCATCCTGAGCTTTGAGCGTAGACGCTGTTCCTTCTGGGCTTTGTGACTCTGGGCAGGTGGCTCAGCCTCACCGAGCCTCAGCTGTTTCATCCCCAGGGAGGGCAGTTTGAGGGAGATATTAAGGGTGACCATGCAGGCAGATATGCAGGGTCTCACTGAGCAGAGTGCCCTGCCTCTCATACTCCCTGCCTCTCTGCCACGTCCCCTAGGAGCGTCAGCTCTCAACCTGGAGACCTTTTTATAAAACCCCATAGCTACAGGTGCCTCCTTAGGAAAATTGCACGTTTCCACGTGGTATATACTAGGTCAGCTTGTAGAAGTGACTCTTCTCTTCCTGGGCAACATTTAAAAAGCCATGGAACTTAATGGCACATCCCAGAGAGCTTATGTTCTATCTCCGTGCCATAGAGAGCTCCCATCGTAACCAGTATGTTACACGATATTTAATTAACCAGTGAGGATGTGATTAAACCAGGATAACAAGATCTGACCTATATTTTGCACATGGAGGAAGCATTTTATACCGAGGAATATTCTAGCCTCAGCGTTTTATCAGTGCTTATTAACTCTGTGTGATGGAAGTGCCTGTAGACACTCAAATTGTTCAGGCTGTCTGGTGCATCTGGGCCTTCTGTGTGCTGTACCCTCAGCCTGGAAGGCCCTTGCCGCCACCCCCCTGCCCCTTCTCTGCACCTCTACCTCAGCTTCACCCCCCTGGTTGGTTGCTCAGAACTGCTGGAGCATCACATTCTCCAGGAAGCCAGCATGATGCGACTCCTCCGTGGACTCACTCAGTGCATGTAGTGTGAGGGCCTGGCAGCCAGAGGAGGGCGAGAAGCGAGCAAAGTGTGCCGCCCCGGGAGCCAGCCTAACTCTGGGAAACTGGGAAGCATTTTGGCTACAGACTGAGTAGCAGGGAGCTTGGAAGGAGAGGAAAGAAGAACATTTCTGGCAGGAGGAGGAGCAGATGTGAAGAGTCCCCCGCACATGCTTGAGGCAAAAAGGAACCTGCCCCCCTTGCTTACCCCTTCCTCCTAGGATCGCCGTGCTGTGCCAGTCAGCAGAGGCGAGGAGTCTCTGGTACTGCTCACCTGACGATGGAAGCGTGGCAGGAAAGCCAGGCATGTTTGACCAACAAGGGTGACACCTGTGTGTTCTCCGTGAGGGTGTAGGCTGACATCCTGGCTTTCTGATCTGCAGCAGCATCCTTGTCTCTAAAATGGGTATGACAGTTCCACTCACCCAGGGGCTGCCGGGAGGACTCTGTGGGATCTCGGCAGCTGGCACACAGCACCACTCACGCCGTGGATTTTGTTATTCATCTTGCAACTTCCTAAGGTGTTAAGCAGCCGAGCTGGATCATTTTCCATTTTGATTAGAACTTCTTACTTGATTGCATGAGGTTGGAATAATGAGAATGTTTATTTCCATGACAATCCAAGATAACACATTCAGGATGATTGTTTCCCTACAAAATTAAGCAGAGTGGGAAAGCGGAAAGCCTGAGAGGGTGAGTGGAAGCTCTTCCTTGGCTACTCAAAATAGCATCATAAACTAATTATGCCTGCCATGGTTTAGTAATCTAGATTTTCCCTAGGTTTGTTCCTACAAAAAAAATCACGTGTGGTTCACATACACTGTGTGTGTGTGGCCTGTTGCCACATCCCCCGCAGCATGACCGTGGTAACAGGCTCCCTCCAGCCCCCCCAGTATCTCAAGGATGCTGGACACAAGGACGTAGCCGTGCCTGTGCTCTGAAAAGATGCTCAGCCTCCATCCTCAGACGCGGCGAGGCCGGGAGCCTCCCTGCTGTCCGGCCACGACTCCGGCATCGCCCTGACCTCCTGACGCTAACGCCGTGGTGCCGGCCTAACGGAACAGCAGATCTCAGTCCCTGGTGTAAAGGGCCCAACGCCCGCAGGTCACGCCGCGGCGGGTTTTCTGGGAGGCAGGGCCGGCAGGAGCTAAGGAGGAAGGGAGCCCTGGCCTCCCTTCCGTCGGGCAGACCCGTGGTTCTCCCTCCTCTCCCCTCCCAGGGTGCCGGGCCCCGGGCGTGAGGCTGTCCACCGCACACCCACCGTCTGTGCAGACCCTGCCCTTGCACGACACGCAGGCCTCGGATCCGTCACGCACAGGGGACACTCACTCTGTGCTCACCGGCCAGTTGCTGTGGCTAACGTGTCAGACGCATTTATTAGGTATTCGGGTGGGAAACCTTTGGTGATTCCTAAGGTCTGAGGTTTCTGGGGCGGATCTCAGCCATCAGCGGGAGTTCCTTCCTTCAGTGTGTAGCCCTGCCCTGGGGTAGCTGTCTCTTCTAAGTTTTAGGATACTTCACTGAATAGGATTTAAACTCACAGTCATGTTATTGTGGCCTGTTTTCATCTTTTGTGTGTGTGTGTGTGTGTGTGTGTGTTTTGTTCGCTGCAGTGGTGCTGATTACTATGATTACGGACATGGACTCAGCGAGGAGGCCTACGATTCCTACGGTGAGTAACTAGGCCGAGCGACGTGAGCCAGGAATGGAACGGGTTAGTGGTCGTAGAAACACCTTCGGGATCCTAACTGGGGAGACCTTCTGACTCTAACACCAGCCTCCTTTCGGCTCATCTGTGCATATCTTGCTATTTTCGGAAACTCCTCTAAGATTTAAATTTAATATTTAAAGAGGACTAAAAACTCTTAGAAGATTGCCTAGATTCACATCCTCAACTTAGATTCTCTGTTTGGGTTGATTGCCCTGTGCTGATTTTCTCATTTATAGAGTCGTTTGCCAGCCTGCAGACACTTGATAGCTCGGATCTTTTTGAAGTGTCTTTGCCTCTTGACAGTGGAGGGAAATGAAGCTGTCGAGACTGCAGCTCTCAAAGGACTGGCCCACCCCCATCTTCATATTTTAATTCATCTCCAATCCCAAACTCTCCAAAAACGTTACAGTGGGAGTCATTCCATAAAGGTTACAGAAGCACTGAGCCAGGAAAGGGATGTAAGGCGCTCTCCGGCTTCCGGGGAGACAGCTAAGCCCCCGCTTACTTCAGTGGGAGCTGGTAGAGATGCTGGGGAATCCATGTCCAAAGTCTCAATATGCAGAAGGAGGACAGGTTTAATTAAAAGAATTGGCGGCAGCAACATGATACTAAGAAGCTCCTTTGCCGGAGGGCAGAGAGATCAGAGAACAGGAAGCTTCAATCAGTTGCAAAGCTCTGATAAATGCCTAGTACCCAGTGCAAGTGAATCAGGATTCTGGTTAATGGATGTTCTGACATTTCTCTGAACATAACTGAAAAACCATTTTCCGGTGTTCCTTTTGAAGTACATTTTGTTATATCACCTGCCCCAAGCCGTGATGACCTCACCTTGGATATTTTTGTTGTTGTTATTGTTGTTATTTGTTACAAACACTTAAGAGAAATACTTTGGTTTGTTGAATGCTGTCTACTTAAATGGATGCAAGTTAGCTTGAGGGAATGACGTTGATTGCATGTTTGTATCAAAAGACCAGGTCATTTTAAGTATTTTTCCTTCACAGCCTTTTTAAATTGGTCTCGGTGGACACAGGGCTTTTAAATTGCTGTATGTTGCAGCAGAGATGTTAACTCTTTGTTGTCAGACTTTTGATGGCTCATTGAAAGTGCTGAGATGGAACATTTCCCCTGACCATGACTTCCATTCTTCACTTTGGCTGTGGAAGGACCTGGGAGACGTAGTGACCAGGATTCTCCTCCACTCTGCCCATCCCCATGTCTCCTTTTGCCTGCACAAATCCTTTATCTGTGTTTTCTCTGTTTTTGCTGTTAAAAAAAATCTGAGTGATCCTTTTCCCATTCGTAAATGTCTTACCGTTTAGCAAAAGGCAGTTCAGTTTGCTGTTTGAGCTTGTGAGCTTTTTTGTTAAACCAGTGACCAGAAGGAAAGTTCTTGCCAAGTCGGTTGCCATTTAAGATACAAAAGTCATTTTTTTCCTCATACTGATAGGTTTTGTTAGTGGGATGACCATTTTCCATCACGTTTGTAATTGTTCTCTAAGTAAATACCCTTGGTTTCCCCCCACCCCAGTACATCAGGGATGTATATCTTCAATATAACCCTGGTTCAGGGTTAACTTAGATTCTGAAAAATGAAGCCAGTGGAATCCATGGCAATGATCTAATTGTGATTCATCTTCCTGATTTTAGGGCAAGAGGACTGGGCTAACTCGAGACACAAGGCACCTGCAGCGAGGACCGCGAAGGGCGTCTACAGAGACCAGCCCTACGGCAGATACTGATTGTACTGTCTGGTGTTGTGAAATAGCCAGTCTCCACCAGTCCTGTGTACTGTTCAAAGTAATGTTTTTCTATGAACAATCCCTTTTTAAATAAATCAAAATGCTTAAAATCTGAATGGATGGAACTTTAAAACTACTTTGTGGAAACATCAACCTGGGCAGAAAAAAAAAAAAAAAAGACATGTAAAATTTTGTTATTTCCAGTCTGTATATGAAAAAATAGGTCATCAAAAGGAAAAAAAAATAACTTTGATTAACTAGTGTTAAACAAAAAACTAGGTTTACTAAATATGTTAATCCATCCTTTTAACATAAGCCTCACCTTTCATTTTAAAGGTTTCCATAGCAATTTAGTTATTTTATCTTTCAGCCATATGCTAGTTTTTTTCTCTTGCCAACATGCGTAAAAAGGGAAGCCAATTACAAGTGCAAATAATGTGGTATTCTTTTGTAACTCAAGTCTTGAAATGTTCTGTAGTGTTGAGCAAAGTCTTCTCTTGCTTGATACTAAATAAACTTTTGAAAGAAATTCCGTGTGTGTGAGCTAACAATTTCATGTTTCTCTTATTTAAAAAGGCCTTCATAAATAGTTGTAAACAGGGAAAGAGTTCATTTAACAACGCTTGTCATAAAAGGGTCACACTAAACATTGTACAACTGACTTAAAAGATGGTATAAAATTAAATGTACCATTCTCTACTCACCGTAGATTTAAATGCTGTTTAAAGAGTCCACATGGTGTCACGCTGCGTGAGTAGCACGTTAAAACGACGCAAAACCAAATCTTGTTTAAAAACTGGTTTTAAAATAATTACTGATTTTCTGAAAAAGATGTGATCAGTTTTCATCTTGTTGAGCGTTTTTTCACTAGTGCAACTTTGGATTTTTTATGAGAATTTTGGTACCTTAATGAACACCTCGCTCCATGCTGGAAGCACTAAGCACAAAGCTTTTAAAGACATTCTGACTTGACTATTTGAGGTCGCACTCGCCAAGGCTGAGGATGTGTAACCCTTAAACGGTCTTCATTGTCAAAGGTAAATAAATCAAATAAGATTTTAATCTCACTTAATTTATCTTAATATAACTAATAAAACCAGGGAGATTACAACTTGGCAAGTTTCATTATCCATTTTAGAGAGGTTTTAAGATCACCTAAATTCTCATTTTAAAAAGTTTAATTTGTTTTAGTAATCTAAAAAGCCTTAGTTCAGTCAGTTTAATTGGGGCCGATTCTTCCCTATTAAACAAATGTAAAACCTCATAACTAGTCGTTTGTAATACATTCTGTGGTTAGTAATTGAGGGCACTTCTTAAAACTGACAAATATTTAATAAAGTTATTCTTTAATCATTTGGCTTAAGGTTTTGTTTTTGCTTTTTTTTTAATTGTAGATTATGTAAAATGTGTAATTTTTGTTTCTTAAGAGATTTCCTTCTCTTTGAGTAAAAAGGTCTTTTCTTTTGTTAGGAAATGTCAGCCATCGTGGGAAGTCAGAGACACAGGTTGTGCCCGAGGAGCAAGCAGAGGTGAGCGCCTTTTGTTCCAATTACTGTGATGTGTTACGGGAGATGAAGACAATTTCATGCTTATCTGAAGTCACATGGTGGATATCCCACGCTGGTTCCGATTAGCAGCACCAGCAGCGACCCTGCGGAGGGCACAGGTGCAGGTCACCACCGCACTTAATACTCAGGATTCCTTTCTGCAACCCAGATAGAAGTCTCGTCAATAATGGGGGGGAAATGTCCAAACTCTTAAGGAGCAAAAGCAGTTTACCCAGCCTAATGTAGAATATGACTCCCGTTTCTTAAAAACTGATTCTGTGTACTCTCTCTATATTTATAGGTGAAAAACTGCAGTGGTATGCTGCAGATTTCTGACAATAATTATCTTAGGCCTGTGAGAGCCTGGTTTTGTGCGTGTGCTTTGCTGTCCTTTCTGCGTTTGGCAAACCAAATTATTACTTCTGTAAGACAAGTACTCTAATGTGTGTCTTATAAAATTATTTTCGTAAGTTTTTTTTTTTTTTAATTTAGGAATATGTGAAGGAAATGTATCGTTAGTCTGGTCTCTTGTTGTTTTTTCGGTTTTTTGTTTTTCTAAACTATCAGAAACACTAGTTAGGCCCTGACATTCCAGAGAGTCTTGCTTTTTTGAAAGTATTTGTATCTGAGCTCTGCCCCTGACTGTGTGCCTTTGGCCATCACCACAGCGAGAGTGATGCTTACTAGCTCATGTAGTTGTTACTGCGAATTGAGTGAGCTAAGATTGTGAGTGTTTTGTAACCTGGAAAGTGAAACAGTAATGTGAAGTTTAATTGTCAAGATGAATATCCATATTTAATATGTATGGGGGGGGGTAGCTGAGCTGTTTTCCCCTCCAATAGCCAAAATTAACCTGAAATAATTAACTTACTGTTAGGAAGAAAATGGTTCTCTTCTTTTCTCATGGCCCAAAATAAGATTTTTGGTTTTGAGTTTTTTGGCGAGGCTCAGGGGGCTTTCCATGCACAGAAAGAGAATGTGACACATCATGCATTTTTTTCAATATGTTGTATTACATTGAAAGTTTTCACTACTTCCATCCCTATTCAGTAGTTTTGGAGGGGGTAGTAGCATATTGAATAATAATGTAGGTTTCTTAAGTGAGAGGTTATAGATAGGTCCCTAGAGGTTAAACCCTCAGATGGTCTTCAGAGCCCATTCGTAGGAAATATTGTTCTATGTTATGTTTATTTAAAAAAAAAAAGATTTTACTTACTTATTTGAGAGGGAGAAAGCAAGAGAGAATGTACAAGCAGAGGGGGAGGGCAGAAGGAGAGGGATAATCAGGTTCTCCGCTAAGCAGGGAGCCCAATGCTGGGCTCAGTCCTGGGACCCTGGGATCATGACCTGAGCTGAAGGCAGGTGTTTAACCAACTTAGCCACCCAGATGCCCCATGTTTATTTTCACTTTTTAAAGAATCCATAGCTCCATTGGTCTATAAAAAGGGATTGTGAGCCAGAAAGGTCAGGAACCACCAGGAATACTATTAGACAAGAGTCCTCCTGCTTGGCTTCCAGGGGCTTCCCATTTTTGGCACATAGCCTGCCAAGCCTTATTTCTTCCCATTTCAACAAGAAGACTCTGCTGTGGACGAGCTGTCTTCTTCGGCACCTCAGAGCACATTGCACAATTCCCAGATCTTTCCCCTAACCTTTGTCTACCCCCTTGGGATTCGCTTCTTTTCTCATTTTACAACATGTACTGAGCATGAGTCCTGTGCTAGACACAAAGGAGGCCCCGGGGGTGCTATTTAAGTGTGGGCCTTCCTTACACGGCAGTAATTCAGGATGGATTGGAAGCAGTAGACTGACAAATTACACGTGCTGGCCCCTGTTCCTTCACCCTCAGAAATCATGCCCGCCCTGTAGGGCTTGGCCCAGTGCCCGCTTTTCCATGGCGTCCTCACCAGTTACACCAGGCCATGAGACGTCTGCCCTCTCTGAAGCCACATGCTTACTTTACACTTACTCGTTTTAGTATGGATGTCATGACTTAGGTTGTTACAAGTTACCGTTATGACCAAGCATGAGCTCATCACTCTCAATAAATGATTTCACTGATTCCTCAGAACTACAAGAAGGTAAGTGTAGTCTCTACTTTACAAAGGAAGACACTTAAGCCTCAAAACACGAGATCACTTTATGTAAAAAACTCACACACCCTGCAACCAGTAGAGCCAATTTTGAACCATCCACTTTAATCCAGAGTAGTCGTTAGCCATGGTCTGGACTAGCACTGATTCCCCCTTCGGGTCAAAGGCTCTTTATGAGCAGGGGCTAATCTTCATGTTACCGGTCTCCCTGACAGTAACTCCTGCAACACTGAGCATTATCAACACATTGCGATTGCGAAGTATTCCCTCCTCTGTCTGCTCCTCCCCAGGTCCAGATTCCTTCCTGGAGAGATTCTTTGACTGTATTTAGGTTCTGAATCGTCTTCTATCCAAGATATTCTGGGTTGAATCAGTACCAGTATCCATTCAGATACACTGATGTATCTGCTGTGCCGCAGACACTGGAAATACAACGCTGATGACAGAGTCCTGTCCTTGAAGACACAACAGCCTACCAGGAAGATGGGCAGGGAAGGAGTTGGTAGGACAGGTGCAGGCACGTGGAAGAGAGACCTGTCTGCCAGCGGGTGGCTGGAGGTGGGACAAGTGCCAGCAGGAGCATGAGCACCAGAAGGAGATAACCATCTAGGGGAAGGCATTCCAGGAAGCATTCGCATCCCAGCTCTGTCATTTACCAGCTTTATAACCTTGGTTAAGTAACTCAGCCTCTATGAACTGAGGTCGAGATGGTAGTTTTCCCTACCCTAAATGGCACGGTAATGCTAGCTACCTCAGGATTGCTGTAGGAGGAGTAGAAACACGTCCAGCACTAATGTAGGTACTCGTTCTTATTTGTTGCTTTATGTAGATACATGAAATTATAAGAAAGTAGGATCATCTAGGAGACGTCAGTTGTACTAAGGTAATCAGAGATAGCAACAGATGATGCCGTCTGGGAGGCACGGGGCACAGAATGATGGGTCTCACAGATCCTGCAAAGAAGCTCAAACACAGTGACCCTATTTCCAACTCTAACATCCTCCTCACCTCTTGGCTTGCCCTTCTCTATCCCCTTAGGCAGAGAAAGTGCCTTGTCGGTCTCCGCTCCGACAAGAACTTTGTACAAACCTCTGTTTGCACTGGCTATTGATCTGCTATCCAGACACAGAGTGTCTTAAAAACTAGGGCCCTAACCTTTTATCCTCACAGCAGAGTAAGTGTTCAGCAAGTCAATGAATATGAGAGAGTGACATTGTCAGTGGATCAATAGGATTCCTAACACACAGTGTCAGGGATGGTTAGGAATAGTTAGCAGAGACCAAAAAACCCAACAAAAACAAAGCCCCCACTCCTGTTAATAGGTTTGCAGTTCAGCTGGTCTGGCTCCATTGGTTTAACTCAAAATTAGACAGTGCCTCTGGTCACTGTGTACAGAGAAATGAATCCCAGAGTCTAAAACTAATAATTTGGAGAAAAAAATGTAATCAAAAGTCTAATTAACCAAAATATCAGCCACTTTATAGGGTTTGGGTAATGAATATTAATAATAAAGTTTGTTATTTTCTATGCAAATATCTACTGTTTACATTGATACTCAGTGTCTTGTACGGATAGAAAGGAAAAAAGCCTATCATTATATTTAAAATAACAAAGTCTACTTTGCCTCGATTCTGTTTCCATCTTTCAGAAAGGCTGTAGAACGTTTTCAAATGTAAATTGCATCCTCCTTGTGTCTAATGGAAAATCCCATCTGATTGAAGCTGTGTCTCAACGGGATTCAGTTTAAGTGATGGGCTTTCGGGGTGGAGCTGGGGCTCCTTGGCTCTGCACACAAAGCCCCCCAAGTGGCCTTGGTCCCACCTCCAGGCCCCTACAGCCTTGCCACTGAGCATCCCTCTCTGTGCTTTCCTGTGTGTGTCATCCCCTGCCTGAAATCATGCTTCCCTACCCCTCTCACCCAGCTCGTGGCACAGCTAGGCGTTATGATCTGTCCAACCTCGAGCTGAACTCTGAAGCTTCCCCTTGTCCTGGAAGCCCGTCCCCTTGTTGGGGACTGTGTCCACATCAGGCCTGGGTAGTGAGTCCCTGCCGAGAACCCTTGCAGCTGCCTGAATTCTGCAGAACTGTGTCCTTCACCGGGCTTTCCACCCACGCCCTGTAGACCTCTTTAGCGTGTGTCCCACATCTGACACCCAGGAAGGGGTCCATGAACAAGCAGTCGAACACGCGAGGGAATAAATGAAGCAGGTGGCTCACGGTCTCCATAGTACAGGAAAGTGGATCAAGGTGTCCTTGCCCTGACCAGGTGGAGTTAGAGGTGAAGTTGGAGAGAGTTTGACTGGTTCTTAAATGGTGTCATTCGGATGGAGAGAGAGAGACATAAAGATCTCATTTGACCCCACTCCCGGCAGGATCCGGGTCTTACTCACACCTCCGTGTCTGCTGCCTAACACCAGTTCCTCATACTTGACAGGCCTGAAAATGCAGAAACAGAATAAATGAGCAGATGCCTTGGAAGTGAGCGGGGCTGGAGGGATCTTCCCCGAGCTAGATGCGCCCCCCTCCTTGTTGAGGTGTCTTTCTCACCAACTGCAAGACGAGGTTCTCTAAACACGGAACCATGTCTTACTTGACTTGTGCATCCAGACGCCAGCATCGAGCCTGGCCCGCAGCAGCGGCTGAGAGGTGTTGCGTGTGCAACCAATGAGGGAGGCAGTGGGTGAAGGAGCAGGGGACAACCTGTAACTTGTAAAATCCCAGCATGGGGCACTTTGCACTATTAGTTTGGTTTCTCAGTGGAAAGGAGACAGTTACTTCTGCAACCATTGGCTTTTTCCGTGGGAAGAAATGTGAAGCTGAAAGGCCAAAATATGTCCTTTTTGAAATAGGTAGTGCACGTGCTTGGTACAAAACCCAAAACTGCAGCAGAGTATACAGTGAAAAGTCGGTCTTCATTCCCACCCCTGCCCCAAACCCGTAGGGCAGCTGTTTGCGTTGGGTTTTTGTGTGCGTATTTTGCCAGAGATCATCTATGCAGACGCAAAGCATGTGTTTCTTTTCTATTTTTTTTTTTTACATACAAAACTGTACACTGTTTTCTACTCCTGCCCCGTTTCCTTTTCAAGTATATCTTGGCTCGATCCCGGGACCCTGGGATCATGATCTGAGCCATAGGCAGATGCTTAACAGACTGAGCCACCCAGGCACCCCCTCAAGTATATCTTGGAATTCATTTTCTATCACGTTATACTATAAAGCTACCTTTTTCTTTTCATTGGCTGAATCGTAGTTACATGATTTACAATTTAAACAAGTATTGACAGATGTGTAGTTCACTCCAGTATTTTACACTCATTAAAGAGTGCTAGAAAGCATAGCCCTACGCCTCTGTGACGGCACTCGTTGGTTTGCGTCATAGGAATGAATTTCGGAAGCAGGTTCATTGAGCCTTTCCATTTTTTATGAATATTACTGTGTTGTTCCCCATAGAGGTATTGGGATCACTTAATATGCTCTTCTGAAGGAAACTTGAACTCTGCATGCTGTGTGCATTCAGTACCGTCAGCTCTTAGCACCTGTGCCACACCGAAAACTCTCCCAAGTGGGCTTGGAAGGGTCAAAGCGCCCAGCAGGGAGGTGGGTGGCACAGGGTGGGTCGGATCCCCGTGTGGATGCGGGGGCAGGCGGGGGCACCGGGCCCAGTGGGAGCAGCTCCTGGGACATCTGAGGGGACAGGGACAGCTGACAGAGGTGGTCCCGGGGCCCTTCCTGAGACTGTCGGGGGTTGGGGGGCTCCCTCTGCTCCTGAGCCTGCACGTATCGGCTCCGAGGGGCCCATGGTGTGACTTTACAGGGTCCTCACCCCCTTTTGCTGTGCTCTTGTGTCCCAGCTCCTGCCGGTTCCTCAGGACCTTCCCTCTCTTCTTTTGCCAAAAGAACCCTTTTCTCTGCTCACTCTTGGGAGCACGGGCTGCAGGCGCTCGATTGGCAAACACCTGACTTGGAACTGCCCATAGGTGGCCCCAAGGTCCAAAACGAGCCCGGCACGGCACGCTGTTCACGTCATCCGCGTCGATTAACCAGACAATACCCCCATTAGTAGATTTGCTACATTCCCGTCTACCTTTTGCAGAATTAGCCTTTAAGTTGTTTGTGCGGCTTGATCCTCACACCCCGAAGCCTGGGCCAGTGGCCCACCTGGCCCCCTGGCCCTGGCCATTCCTTCTGTTGTGGTTGTGTTGGCTTTTTTCCCCTCTTGATTACCACTTGGTAATAACAGTTGTGTTCTGGGTAGCACATCAAAATACACTCTTTGGTGTCAGTTAATAAAAACTTGTAAATATATCTGAAAGTTGAGTCTCATCCAAGGTGACAGGAAGGCAAGGACTGACCCATTTCACATTTTGATATTAGAGGCTCTGTGTAAAACAAAGCATTGCCATTCCGAAATCAGACCCATAAATGCAATGGAGAGCATCTTGATCCTCCTCATGCTAATCAACCGTTCATCTGCCTCGCTGAACACAGATATTTTATGTTCTTAAGTTTCTATAATTCTATTTTGCCTTGTTTTCCATAAATATCCTTATTTCTATTAAGTTTCTGCTTGCCTCCTTCCTCTGCCTACGTCCTGCCATCCCCAACAGAGCATAAATAATTATTAGTTTCTTGATGTATACAAATATATTTCATTTTCCTCTCTTTCAGGGGCTTTCCTCCGAATTCTGGATGGCCTACGAATCGTCAACTCACCAACGTGCCTAGTCAGTACATGAATTCACTTGGGAGCTTGAAAATCACCTGAAATTTTTTTCCAACAATTTTATGTCCTGTGAAATGTTTTATAAAATGGTATGCTTTTTAATTTGGAAAGCCTGTTTAAAAAAAAAAAAAAAAAGGAAAGAGAATCCATCTTATTTTGTGGTCTCCTAACAACAACAAACAGATGACTTGTGTGTTACTTAATAAAGGCTGCCCATTTCAATCTCCTGCACTTTACTATAAACCTAGAAAAACAAAGTCTTGTTATGTCAGCAAGCTCTAAATTTTGCACACTTGAGAACCGTGTACGGCTGCGACTCACTGTAAGAAGCCCAGAGCCCATACATATTCCAGATTTGAAAGCGAGTTATCTGTGTCAGTTATGGAGTGGTAAATAGGGACGTGTTAGGCCAAAAGTCGTCTGTCACATAAAAGGTTAATTATAGGAAGCAGAGTGGCACTGCCAGGGAAGGAAGCCGATTTTCATGCCTCTGGAATTTGTTAGGGAGCATAAAGGTCATAATCCCCGTGGACAGTATTACTCGGTTCCTTCTCTTCGTACACTGGTGCTTTGGGATTTTAATTCAATCTGCCCCAGGAGGATGTGCTATTCCTTCTGCTAGAAGCTCACACAACACGTTTCCTAGTCTTGGAATTTCGGGACAATGTCTTGTGCGTCGTGAAACTGTCACTGTCCCACGTCAGGAGACGCGTTTCCTCCAGGCATTCCCCATACCATGGGGGGAGCATTGTGTTAAGCACAGAATAACCTCCGAGAAAGCTCGCTTTTCCTCCTCCTCTCGTGATGCGGCCTCGAAGCCTTCTCCGCTCCCGCAGCCGCGCCCTCGTATTGGTCAGATGCACAGGGTGCGTCTCAGAAGTGCGGGGACTGAGAGCCCGGTGTTGGGGAGGGCGTTGGAGGTGGGTGCCCATGGGCAGTGACAGTCCGCTCCAGGGACCCTTTTGTGTGAAACTCACTGAACAATCAGGAACTTTAGGACAGAAGCCAGATTGTTGTAGATGGGGAAAAAAAAAAAAAATGAGCTCCCTCAGTTGCTTGCAGCCTTGGCCCACTGAGTCAGGGACACTAGCCCTAAACCTGCAAATAGAATCCCCGGGGTTCGAGCTTCCCAACTCCTGTCCTGTCTCACCCCCAGAACTTTGGCCCCTTACTGTGCTGCCTCCTGGACTTACACTCAAGGCCTTGTCAAGGCTGCTCCTCCACTGGGCACTGCCGAGCCATTGGGGGGCCGTCCTGCAGGTGCTCACTTTCCAGGGCAGGTGACAGGCCATCAGCCGCAGCGCTGGTGAGGACCATGAGAGCCAAGTTATGGGTCAGGGGCGGGGGTCAGACGCTACCCTGTGCGGCAGAGGAAGGACGAGGTCACAGTCAGCGGGGACCTAGAGGAGCGGACAGAGGAGCTGCAAAGGGGCGGGGGCAAGGAGCAGCAGGGATGCCAGGGGTGAGCGTGCACCGAGCAGGGGGCAGGGTGAGGAAGCCTCCAGTGAACTCGGGGTGGCGGCCACCTCCCAGCTTTACTTGATGGGGGCTCTGGGGGGTGTTGAGGGAAGAGCAGCGGGACCCAGTACCTCTTCTGGCAGAGGGACAGTGGAGACCCACCCCCCACCCCCAGGCCACCGCAGAGGGAAGGCGGAATGCCGCTAGCCCGGCCCGGGGTGAGCCCTGGGGACCCCGACTCCAGGCGGCCCTCGATGGTCCTCCCCCGGCCGGGCTGTTGGGGAGCGCAGGCTCTGGCAGCGGAGCCCCTGAGAAACTCCCCCACCCCCACCCCCACTCCACCCCCACCGCCACCCCCCACTGCCACCCCTGGAGAGACGGGAGCGGGGGCCCAGAGGGATGGAGAAGAAGTGGGGTCACAGTGAGCGGGGCGGGCGGGCAGGGAGCTGCACCTAGCCCTGGGGGGGGGGTGTAGCGGCGCGGGGCGCCCCGGGAGCAGGGGGGTGGGGAGGGGCTGCCCAGGAGTGGGGTGGGGGGTGCCAGCGGCACGGGGCGCCCCGGGAGCACGGGGGTGGGGGGTGGGGAGGGTGCTAGTGGCACGGGACACCCCGAGAGCAGGGTGGGGGTGGGGAGGGTGCCAGCAGCACAGAAGCCCCAGGAACGAGGTGGGGGGTGCCAGCAGCACGGGGCTTCCCAGGAGTGGGGGGGTGGGGAGGGTGGTAGCACGGAGCGCCCCAGGAGCAGGGGTGGGGGTGGGGGGTGCCAGCGGCACAGAGCGCACCGGGCGCGAGGAGGCGGGGGTGGGGGGCTCCGTGGGCGCGGGTCTCCTGGCTCCGGGGCGGGCCGCCCACAGGACACACTACCGTCGGGTGACGGGACCTGGCCGCGGGGCCCCTCGGGCCGGGAGCAGCCAAGGGCGAGTGGCTCCCACCGACCGCCCAGGAAGCTCCTCGTGGGGTTCCTGCCCCCAGCGGCGCCCCCAGCCCCGGCCGCTGCCCTCCAGGCTCGGGGTGATGATCCGGTGCTGGTGCTGCCGAGGGGGCGGGCCGCCGGCCTCTCGGCGTCGCTGCTGGGTCCCAAGCCAGCCTGGCCCAGGGCCACCTGCACTGAGGCCCCGCGGGGGGCGCGGCCGGCGACACGGTGGCTCCTGCTGGTGACCCGCGGCCTTGGGCGCAGCGCCCCGGGCGGGTGCCGGGCATCGAGGGGCCAAAGCTCTGACCAGAAGGAGCTGAGCCCCCCCCATCCCTGCTCGGCGGTGACTTCTAGGGGTTGCCGTCCCCACGGCCTGTGTCCCGCCCCAGATAGCCCAGCCACATGCTCATGTCCGGGGCCTGCCCTTGACCCGAGCCGCCCTGGCTCCAGCCTTCCTGCTGCAGCGGCCTCGGGAGCGGGGTCCCCACCTCAGGGACACCGGGCCACCGTTTACCGAGTCCTGCCCCCGGGGCCTCCCAGGCCCAGAAGTTTGGAGACCCCAACACTCAGCCTCTCCCGGGCTTGCACGCTATGGGCTGGGGCAGGAGAGCCCCTCCCAGAGCCACTCGCGGCCTCCCCATGTGAGCAAGCAGCCCACGAGACCAAGCCACAGCCACAGCCGTCTACACCCTAATCCCCAAAGTGGCAGGGCCTCACCTCCCCACAGGCCCCGGGGCAGACACCCCAGCCCTGCTGCGGTGGGAGGCGATGACACCCACGAGGGGCCACGACCCCCACGAGGGGGTGAATGCCAGGAGGCCGGGATGCTGGAAACCAGCCACCACCCTGCCCAGTCCCTGTGCCTCAGTGTCCCCACCTACGACGTGGGGAAGGTAGCATCTCCCTCCCAAGGGGCCGTCCAAGTGAGGCCCGCACCCTGTAAACACTTGATACGTATCAGCTGATGACTACCGTGGAAACACCCCAACACACACACGTGCACACGCGGGCCCTTGTGGTGTAGACACCCCCCTCCCCATTCTGCAGGTGCGAAAGGCCTCAGCCATCACATCCACATCCCCTCCTGGGACAGTGACCTCCTGAGGGCCACCCTCCCCCCATTGCCCATGCTCAGCACACAAGCAGACGCCCAGTCAGGTGAAGGCCGAGGCCCCCACGTCAGGCCGCCATCACAGCGCCTGCCCTGGCAGCAGCAAGGGGAGCCTGAAGCCCCCCGGCCACCACGTGCAGTGTCCCTGGTGTGCGGGGTTCAGCCTCTGCCGCCCCGCCAGCCTCGACTTCACCCCCGAGGCCCCTCAGGGAGGCTTTGGCCTCTGTTTCCCCTGTGCATCCTCCATCTCCCACCTGCGATGCTTCCAGAGCCACGGCTCCCCCGCCCCCCAAGCCCTAGCTCTCCTCTTGGCTCTCTTCTCTCCAGAGACCCCCCCCCCAACCCGGAGCTGCTTGCCGGGCTCTGCCCCCCAACCATCTAGCCCACTAGAAGCAGGACGCTGGGCCAGTAGCTCCTCTGCCCATTTCTTCCAGGTCAGGCCGCTTGGGTTTCAGGCCCTGACGTCCCCTCCCCGGATGGGCCTCCAGAGCCAGGCCGGCCTTCTCAGCCTTCTCTCCTTCCCCATCGGGCTGCTGAGTCTTAGAGCTTTCATCTCTAAGACGGACACTCTTCATGAGGGCCCCAGACTGTTGTCGGGAGACTGAGAAGCGTGGTGTTGGTGGCCATACAGCTGGGCCCCGGGCAGGACGAAGGGACAGTGTTAACTGTGGCCCGCTGATTCCCTCGTGCAGCGCGGGCTGCGCACCTGCTGCCGGGCAGCCGTGCTGGGCGCAGGGCTCTAGGATGGGCCTGCCCTCGGCCGCTCAGGGACAGAGGGAGGAGAGGTGGCAGGAGGGTCACAGGCACATCTTCTAAAAACAGGAACGCAGAGAACCCCAGAGAACGTTTAGATTCTCTACCTACTGCAGTGTTTCTGGTGAACAAGATGCAGGATGAAGTCCCCCAAAACAAAGCGCTGTGATGTGCTAATTCATTCTCCAAAGCCAGCCCCACACCCCTGCTTCCCCACCCCCCAGCCCCCACCCGGGGCAGCGGCCTGCAGCTTCAGCCCAAAGAGGACTCATCCCTGGAACAAAACCGCACAGACACAGGGGCCTGGATCTGCTTCCCTTTGCAGGCGGGAGGCTCATGATTTCCAAAATGCCAAAAAGATGATCACAGAGCAAGATCCAAACTCTTCAAAAGAGGGAAGCCGAAGGCCAGCAAAGCCGGGGCAGCTGAGTCCCGAGCTACTTCTGGCCCCCGTGGCCTCAGCGCTGTCTGCGGAGCATCCGTGGGGGGTGGTTTAAATCCAGAAGATTCCAGGATAGAGGAGCCGTGCAGGCCTCTGGGCCTGAACTCTCTAGACGGGGAGGGATACAAGCTCATAATGGGCAACATAAGCTATTTTCATAGTGAAAAAACACTTGTTGCATTAATCATCCCTCAGACTGCGCAGCCTCGATTGGGGTGAGCTGTTCCTTCCACGACTTAATGTCTCCATCTTAAACCAAATGGTGCAATTGTATTACGGAATATTTATTTCCCTCAGATCTTTTTCTCCTGCAAATCTATAATACTGAATAATTGAGGTCAAACTGGAGATGCTCTTGAGAAATTCTTCTTTTCATTAAACAGTATTAAATGATACGCCTGGTCCTCTGCTGCTGCGCAGCCAACAAGATTCCTTTGGCTCACGCGGTGCTTCGGCTTATTCTCATCTGTTACCAACCAACTCTCCCCTTAAATACCTGAATTCCTGGCTTTTCGTAATCGAGCAGATGAGCCGCAGCGTCAGCCCACTCTCTGCGTGACCTGCAGTCCGCCGGGGTCATGGAGCCACTCGGCCCAGGCACGAGCCCTGGTGTGGCCCCAGCATCCCTTGCCCTCGCACCCAGCACCCAGCCTGCCTTGGTCACGGGGGAGCTGGTAACTGTTGGCCTCTGACATCCGTGGTCACCGCAGTGAGCATCCCCCCGACTCGCCGTTGTGTGGCGTGAGGGAGACAAGGTAGCCAGAAAACGTGGCCAACGCAACCCTCTGGCCGCACCAGGATACGATGGTTATTGGACCTTGCAGCTGCACATAGTCTCCCTTGCGCTGGACTCCTGGGTCCCCGGCAGCTCCGGACTCGGAGGGGAGATGCCTGCCCTCCCCTCATTGACCGGCTGATGCCCCCCAAGCCTGTCCGGGGCACCTGGCCCCTGCAGCCCCTGCAGCCCCTGCAGGTGAGAAAGGGGGGCCTCGCCACACTGGATCCTGCTTAGGGCCAGGAGAAACACTGCCACCGAAGTAAGGGCCTAATCTGACCCTCCGTCCCCGGGGCCACCCAGCACCCTGCCTCCCCCACTCTGGCACCCCGGAGGTCTCTGGTTCCTGTGCTTTGCTTGGCAGCTGTCCTGCCCGGTGTTGCGGCTGCGGAGGCAGGACCTCCTGGGACTGGGGACGCTCCTTGCCCTTGCCCAGCACCGCCTCTGGCCCTCTCCGTGGCTTCATGCTCAGAAGGCTCCAGAAGCAATCGCCCATCTGAGGGAGCTGGCCCTCCATCCACCGCTGAAGGGCTCCAGCAGGCACAGGGCAGGAGCTCACGGGGTGCCGGGCTTGGGGGCACGGAGGGGTCAGAATCCAGGACAAGGAGCTCATCACGGAGAGGCTGGGCCGCAGGTCCCCACACAGTCTGGACCCCTGAAGGGGTGGCAGCCAGAGCGAGGGGCAGACACCCACATGTGGCCCTCGGACCAGCCACTGCCCAGTGCGCTTGCCCGTGAGGCCTAGATCTGCAGCGGGATGTTTCCAGGACTCAGAGGGGAAAGGAGGGGAAGGGGCTGCGAGGAGGGGGAGCTGCGGAGGGAGGACTCAGGGTCAGGTCCTCGGGATCTCCAGATCCTGCAGGGACTGTGCCGGGCGTGGTCGGGACATGCGTCGGGGCGGCCCTCTCGCCCAGGGCTGCCCTCCCTGGGAGCGTCCGGGCCGCGGCTGCAGGCCGAGGGAGGCCGGTGCCTCTGGGACCAGCAGGTGTTGGGCAGGCTGGGGGTGGGGTGTTGGGGGGGCATAGCTCTGAGCGCAGCCTGGGAGCAACCTGGGGCCAAGCTCCCCGGGGTTGGCTCCCCAGGAAAGGGACCCCACCCTTCCTGGCATTCCTTCAAGGTGCCAGGGCGCGTGGCGTCTGTCCCCACAGTCGATGCCCCGGGGGACATGACGTGCTGTGTGCGGCGCGAGGGACGCTCCCCCCAAGACACACCCGCCACCCCTCTCTGCTCTAAGGCCTCCGGGCTTCCTGCTTTGGGGATAGTCCTGCACCCAGATACCCTGTGTCCTCAGTTGACAAACTGGAGTGATGCCCCCACCCCGTGGGGTGAGTTGAGAGCATCAAAGGGTAATGGGGTCCAACTGGCCCAGGTCCCCAGCCCTCCCGGGGGGTGGAGAGGTAGGAGGAGGGGGCCGGGCAGGGAAGTGGAGCAGCGCACAGAGAAGGCCACCGAGCTGTCCCAGCTGTCCCCAGTGGAGCACAGACCCTTGTCTGCTCATAATGACTTTCTATTTTTAGACAGCGCGCTCCCCGCGACCTGCTTTGTAAATACTCCCTCAGCAGCAGAGCTCAGGGGCCGGGGCGGGGGCGGCGGGGTGACGGGCCGGCCCCTCAGTGTCCACCCCAGGCCGGTCCCTGGGGCTGTGAGCTGGGTCCCCTTCCCTGGGGCTGCTTGGGGAGCTCTGGAGCCACATGGGGCCTGTGCTGCTCAACCCGGGGGGTAGGACGCCGCTCAGACCAAATCCAGGGGAGGGACCTCATGTCCCCGCCGGGCCTGCTGGGTGCTGGACGGAGGGGGACCCCGAGAGCCAGCTCACCCCCTGCTCCTCCGAGATGGGGACTTGCTGGGATCCTGGCGGACCCTGCCCCTGACTCCTGAGTCCTCTAGCTCTGGATGGGGCCATATGCCCCTGCTCCTGGCATCTGGCTCTTGCCCGTGGCAAGTGAGGGACAGTGACAGGTGCCCCCGCCAGCCTGGCACGTAAGGACAGATGTGCCTTGCCCTCCCTAGCTCCCCGGCCAGAGGGCTGAGGCCAAACCCGCACGTCCAGAAGGGCCTGGGCTGCCAGGAGCCTCGGCCGAGCCCCCAGGGCCCCAGGGTGAGCAGAGCCAAGGCCGGGGCTGGGGACCCAGAGGTCAGGGCCCCCCACACCCATTGGGCTGCACTCCCAGTCCCTCTCCCCAGCGCGGCTCTGAGGTCTGTGCTCTCCCCACCGCTCTGGGCAGTTAGGGCTTCTACAAGGTTCTAGGAGAGCCATTTGCGTCGTCGGAGCCCCGGGGGTGTCGCGTGGAAAGCCGCGATCGCCACACACCTGTCTCATCCAACTGCACCTCCCGCTCAGGCCCACGGACGGGCCAGCTTCCAGCCTGAAGGCCGGGGCGCGGGGTTACAGTGTCGCCCGCACCCTGCAGTTCGTCCCCGGCTCCCAGGCTCCCCACCCCCACCCCCGCCTCTGGGGCCCTGCTCCCCCCCGCAGCGGGTCCCGGGACACAGCCCTGGGGAGCTCCGTTTGCCTTTCTCTTGCCACACGGAGGCCTGATGGCAGAGGTTCCTGCAGCCAACATGGGACAGCACCCCTGCCCCAGGAGAAGCCTCAGCCGATGAGGCTGCTTCACCCCATTTCTCGGGGGTCCCGGGGGACTGCTCAGCAGCTCAGCCGTCCTGGGCCTCCTCCCGCTCTTCCTTCCTCTTCTCCCCCAGCGCTTCCCGGGTCACCCCAGATCCACCATCGACACCCGAGTCCCCTCCTGAGGCTGGCTTTGGGGCACAGGCCCCCTGCCCCCCAACACACCCACATTGCTGTCCCCAGGACCATGACCATCACCCTGCAAGGCATGATTCAGCCAAGGGCCTTGAGATGGGGAGGCGATCCTGGGCCGCCCAGGGGACCCACCGTCAACCCAAGGGTCAGGGGGACAGAGCAGAGGCGACAGCGTGTCCGGGTCACAAGAAGGAGGGGAGGCGTGAGGACAGATCAGAGTCTGGAGCCAGGAGCTTCGAAGGCAGGGGGACTCCGGAGGCCAGAAGAGCAAGGCCACAGCTTCTCCGCCCGAGAACTTTCTCAGCAACTCTGGGGGCCCCGATGGTAGCCGGGGAGACTGGGGGGCACCTCAGCCCGGGCTTTCGGGGCATTGGGCCTCGCCGCAACAAGCCGCTAGGTTCGCAGAGATCTGCTAGGGCGGCGGCGGGAAGCCACTCCGCACCCCTGACACGGTCCCGGGCCCCCGAGTGTGGTCACAGGCGCCCAGCTGTGACCTGGGCTGTGCGGACCCCACTCACAAGCGGGGAGCTGTGGGCCGACTCAGGCCACCCCTTGGCGCGCACCTCCTGCCGGTGTCTAAGGCTGCTGCGGAGAGCGCCCGGCGGGTGGCGGGTGCGCTGTAGGAAGGAGCCCGAGCAATTTGTTTTTCATTTCCCTTAAATACCACCGACGGTCTCCTCGCCTCTCAGGAGAAATGTATTGTCCCTATTAGGAATGTAATTGGATCCATAGAAGCGGGTGGATTTCTGTAATTTCTACGCACTTGTTTGTTGCTGGCGCCACTCCACCTAGAAGGGTTTGGGGATGGTTTCCTGCATGCGGGCTGCACAAGAGGAGAGAAGGAAGAGATGAGAATGTAGGGGGGCCCAGGGCGGAGCAAGTGGGCTCCAGATAATGAGATGCAGCCAGAGGACGGTGAGATTGGAGAGCAACATGCACCCCGTGAAGCCCGGGATGGGCTCTTGAGCATCCCAGCAGCCAAGGCAAAAAGGGAGTAGGGCTACCTGCAAGGCTCAAGTGACTGCAGGGTAAGAACTTCAGGGGGCCCCCGGGTGACTCAGTGGTTGAGCGCCTGCCTTCGGCTCAGGCGTGATCCTGGGGTCCCGGGATCAAGTCCTGCATTGTGCTCCCCATAGGGAGGCTGCGTCTCCCTCTGCCTGTGTCTCTGCCTCTCTGTGTGTGTGTCTCTCATGAATAAATAAATAACATCTTTAAAAAAAAAAAAAGAGAGAAGACTTTCAGGGAGAACACCCAGGAGCATCCTATCAGCCTGGCGGCAGGTGCAGAAGGCAGGAAGGCGGGACCAGGAAGCCTTCCTGGGAGAGGTAATGCTTGAGCTTCATCTCTTCATCTCGTGGGTTGGGAGGCGTTGGCTGAGGCAGGAGAATGAAGGCCAAGCCAGGCACAGAGCAGCATGAGCAGAGCATGATGTAGAGAGATGGGGAGTGTGCAGTGGATACGAGCGGGTCTGCATAGTGGGAAGAGGCCATGAGGCCGGGCTGGGGTGGGGTAGGGGCCTATCTAGAAGCCCAGGGACACCTGGCTGCCTTGCCAGGGAGCTAGAACTTGACTCTGAAGCAGCAAAGGGCCCCTGGGGGTTTAGTCTGGGGGAGCAGCATCTGAGATCCACGTCTTAGTGGCAGCTGACCGCCCTGAGGAAGGGGATGAAGGGCCGCCTGGAGGCCGCCCAGGGCTCTAGCAAGAATCCTGGAGAGGAGCACCTGTTTGAATGCAAAGCTTGCTCTCACCACCCCCCACTCCAGGATCATCTAAGGGGCATGCAGGGAGAGATAAGCAAGGACCCCCACACATGGCCCTGCAGCCAAGGTCCCCCCTTCAACCCTCCTGGCTCAGCCTGGTTCCTGGAGACCAGTGTGGAGGGACATTTGTCCGGCAGTGGCCAGTTCAGAAAGCCCGGGCTGCCCAGGGACCCAGCCCCAGACACTCCTGCCACTTGCTGCCTGCGAGGCTCTGTCCGCAGAGCGGGGGTCTCTGTGGCTAAAGGAGCATCTTCCCCCACCGCCTTGGTCTGCACGGGTGGCCAGTGCACCCCCCTAAGGTAGGCCGACCCACCCGTGTGCTCCCACATGGGCTCCTGCCCCGAACTCAGGGCGCCAGGAAGCAAGCACCATTCCTACCCCCTTCCTGCCCTCCGCCTCCTCCCCATGCACCAAACGTTGCCAATCCAGGGAGACAGGTTTTCAGGCCCCTAGAGGGGAGAGGAGCACACAAAGGTGAGGAGAGGGGGGCAGGTGGGCCTTTCTTGAGCGGAGAGGGCTGGGGCCCGGATCTGACCCTCCCCCCCAGGATTTCCAGAGCAGTACTTTTTGCACGCTCCTCGCCCATGGCTTCCGTGACTGCTCGAGATGCCATCACAAGGACGTGTGTCCCTTGAGACGCAGAGCACAGGCTCCGGACCTGGACTGCCTGGGGAAACCCCATCCTCACCTCAGGTCTCTCCACATTGCTGTGGGCAGGTGGGATCACATCTGTGAACCCCTGTCTCCCCCTCCGTCGAGTGGGCTACACGGAGAGCTCCACTCGGAGTCACCCTGTCCAATTTGAACTTCAGATAGGCAACAAATAGTGATTTAAGTATAAGCATGTCCTCTGCAATATTTGAGACATAATTTACCAAAAAAAAAAAATGTTTGTTGTTTCTCTGAGACTCTCTGGATGTCCTGTAGTTCATCTGGCAATGGTACGGTTTAGGTTCTCCATTTGTTCTGGAGCATCCCAGGCCCTTCCAGGAGAGATGAGGCGTGTCTGCGTGGATGCCGGCAGAGTTTATCCCCAGCAGGCATCACCCCCCAGAAAGATTTCCCGGCTCAGTAGGATAAGGAAGCTTCTAGCAACCAGTTGTCCAGTGGCGGAATGATTCGGTTTCCCAAGAGGAAGGGAGGGCTGTGTCACATGGAACATGTGTCCCCCTCCTTACACCCCCATGAGAAGGAGCTCCCCTGGACTTTCCCGGCTGGGGGATCCTCTGTTAGAAGACTGTGCACTTTGGAACATTCTCTCTTTTCTCCCATCTCTACGCGGGACTAGAGGGAGACGGACCATCTCGGGTTCTAGACTTGGATCACCAGGGAGGCAAAAGCGTTGGCAAGTCCGTTTAACCACATGATCCAATAATTAACCTTCCTCATTAGGAACCAATATGTAGTTGTATAGAATAGAAAACCCCAAATAATCGATTTTTAAAAAATTTTCTTTATTATTTGAGAGAGAGAGAGATAGCAAGAGAACAAGATAGTGAAAGAGAGAGAGAGGAGAGAGAGCACAAGCAGGGGGAGGAGCAGAGGGAGAGGGAGAAGCAGATCCCCACTGAGCAGGGAGCCTGACGCAGGCCTCCATCCCAGGACCCCAGGGTCGTGACTGGAGCTGAAGGCAGATGCTTAACCTAACCAGCTGAGCCACCCAGGCCCCCCAAATAACTGATTTAAACATGATAAAAGTGTATTTCTTTCTCATAGAAGATGTCCTCAAAGAAGCTGGGCACGCGGGGCTGGTATGACGACTGCAGGGCCCTCAGGCTCTCAACCTTCCCCTCCTCCACCCTCAGTAGGGACTTTCCATCTTGAGTCACCTCACAGGCCAACGTGGCTGCTAGAGTTCTAGCCATTGCGCCCACATTCCCGGTTGGCCGCGGAAGGCAGAGGAAGCACTCAGGGGCTACCTGTCCCAGCAAGGGCAGCTCCTCTCACACAACCGTCCTGGAAACCTGAGCTGGCATTTTGCTTCCGTTCTTCTTGTCCAGCACTTAGCAATTTGGTCCCTCCTGGCCGTGAGGGACAGTCTCCTAACAGACCGCCCGAAATAAGGCTCCAAAGGAAGGAGGAGAGGAAGAACCTGGCGACCTCCAGCCTCTGAGACAAGGTGCCATTTTAATATCTCCACTCGCCTTCTTGCTTACGAGTTCCTGAGTGGCTCTGCTCTGACCCGGGGGTGGGGGCTGATGGGGCTCTCCTACCTGGAGTTCAGACAGCTGCTCGCTGCGTCCTCCTGCCAGGGAAGCCGTTCCCGTGCTTCACAGCTGGTTGCACGTGGCCAGCTGTTCTAGAACCATTCCTCCAAGCAGAATCGTACCCTTGTGAGCGAGCATTGAAATCAGAGCTTCCCTGGTGAAGGCCCTGCTCTCCTGTGCTCACCCTGGATGAGCCCAGGCTACGCAGCCACTGGACTAGACAACCCCGGAGGCCCCTTCCTACACGAGGCCCAGGGACCCTAAGGGTTGGTCACCACAGGGCTTTTTTTTTTTTCTTTTTAAAGATTTTATTTATTCATTCATGAGAGACACACACAGAGAGGCAGAGACACAGGCAGAGGGAGAAGCAGGCTCCCTGCAGGGAGCCTGATGTGGGACTCGATCCCAGGACCCTGGGATCACACCCTGGGCCGAAGTTGGCGCTAAACCACTGAGCCCCCCTGGGATGCCCACCACAGGGTTTTCTTTGTCGGGAGCGACCTCAGGTAGAGGCCTCCTAGCTCCCTGGAAGGTTCTATCATGGGGTGCCCCGATGATAGTGAGAGGGTCTCTCGGGGCTCCGGCTTGCATCAGGGAATCCACTATTGCCACAGTGGGTGTCCTGAGGGGGAAGACTCCAGAGGAGGCTCAGGCCTGCCCTCTCAGCTGGAGGCTGGGTCAAGGCCAAGGACACAGTGAGCCCAGCACGGGGGGTGGGTGGTATCGGAGGTGATGGGTCCCCTGCCCACAAGAAGGCAGGGCTTGGAGCCCAGCCCCTGCACCCCCACCCAGGCTTGGCGGCTCTGGGGCCCTCGGCCCGTCCAGCTGAGAGGCGGCCTCCTCATCCTGCCCCTCGGCCGACGGCCAGACAGGAGGAAGGGCAAGGCCTTCCCGCGGCCTGTGGCTGCCTCTCGGCCTCCACCTGCTGGAGCCTGGCTCCGGGCTCCGTGTCCCGCCGGGGTGAGCGGCCGGCCCGGCTGTGTCAGTCTCCGTCTGGTGTCCCTGGGCCTTGGGCCTCTTGACGGCAGGTGCAGGAGGTCTGGAGGCTCCCCGGCCTTGGGTGTCCCGGCTCCCAGGCCCCTCCCCTGTCCTCCCCAGAGGGTCAGCTGGGAACAAGTGCCCTCCCAGCCCCCGCACACTCACACGTGCACACGCTCGGGGTGTGAGGGATGGAAGCTGCGGCCTTCCCGGGCCCGGGCAGCGAGCTCCGCGTACCCCACGCCCCGCACCTTCCGCCGGAGCAAAGGCCCGCGACGTAAGTGGCCAGGGCACCGAGCCCCACGTTTGCCTCAAAGGGCGAACACCCAAGGAGGGAGGCAACACTGGTTTGGGAAAAAACAAAACAAAAAAAAAAAACAAAAAAAAAAAACAAAAAAATGCTTTGGAAAGGACGTTTGTGTCCTTTTTACTTATTTATGTGTTTATTCATTTATCATTTATAGTCTGTCTACCCCTTGGAAGGGACCCGAGGAGTCTTACAATATTCAAACACATATAAAAGAAGCCAAAAAAAAAAAACCAAAAAACGAAAAACAAAATCCACACCGCTACACAAAATACGGATCATTTAAAAGCAGCAGAGAGAAATCGATGCCCCGGGTACCTGGGCCGAAGTCGGCTCCTGTCGCAGAGCTCCCGGGGGCCTGGCAGGGATGTCGCCTTTCCCCACAGCACGGCGGGGACCAGGGGCTCTAGGCTGACGAGGGGAATCAGAGGGGGACAGATGCCATATGACCACTCGCGGGTGGAATCTAAAAAACCAAACAAACAAAAAAATAAAAATAAATAAATGAATAAAAAACCAAAAAATGAGCACACAAACAAACTAGAAACACTCAAAAATACAGAGAATAAGTTGGGCCTTTCTCATAGGCTTGGGAGTAGGGGGGGTGGGGAGGTGTCAGGGGATCGAAGAAGTGCGGACTTCCAGTTATAAGGTAAATGTGGGGGATCCCCGGGTGGCTCAGCGGTTTAGGGCCTGCCTTCAGCCCAGGGTATGATCCCAGAGTCCCGGAATCGAGTCCCGCGTCGGGCTCCCTGCATGGAGCCTGCTTCTCCCTCTGCCTGGGTCTCTGCCTCTCTTTCTCTCTGTGTCTCTCATGAGTAAATAAAATCTTAAAAAAAAAAAAAAAAAGTAAATGTGTCCCAGGGATGGAAGGTACAGCCTAGGGGATGGGGTCAATGATATTGTCACCACCCCGTAGGTGACAGACGGCACTACACTTAGTCCCCGTGAGCGTGTCTTCCTGCGTAATGGATCCCTCATCACTTCGCCTTCACACCTGAAACTACATCTTAACCTATGTCTCAGTTAAAAAAAGAAAAACCATCCGGTGACAACCTGCAAACGACAAAGAAAAGGAAGAGGGAGGAGCCCGCCCTTCAGGACCCCACCGCTGCTTAGCTCAGAGCCGAGGGGGATTACACGCACGACCGGACACCCGCTCACGCCTGCAGCCACTATGTCTTCGCGGGCACGAGGGAGCACCGTAGCATGCCCATCTGTCTTTTACTTCCAGTCTTTGTTAGAATCTCTGAGAACGGCTCAACGTCGCCGATGACCAGAGGCAGGTGGAGGGCAGTTGTTGGAGCAGGTGTTAGCACTTGTCTGAGTGGGTGTTGTGGTTTGGTGCAGCCGGGGGACCGTCCCTCGTGGGGGCCCTGCCTGCAGAATGGTGAGGCCTGGCCTCTGTGCCCCGCTGCTGGTCCCCGGGGAGCTGTTCCACAAGGCCCCGCCCTAAAGCCCACGGCTCTTGTGCCTTCCTGCGCATCTGGACGGGCGTGGACGAGGAAGAAAGGGTAGGGGTCAGGGTGTCCGGCTCCTCCTGCCAGCAGACCGGAGCCCCACAGCCGAAGGGGGAGCGTGGGAGACCTTAGGAACCAATGAAGACATTGGGTGGGGGGGGGTCCTACAGCAGCCGAGCAGCTCTCAAGGATGGGGGAGAGCCAGACTCTTGCCAGCAGCCCGTCGTGACCCGATGGGACATGTAAGGTGAAGGAATGTCCTCCTTGGAGTGATCATCAGTCCACCTTCACTGTAAGACTGCCACCCACTCTCCCCCACCCACTGTAAAACAGCACTGACCGAATGTTCCGCCTTTGCTTGCATGCCCCCACTGACAGGGAGCTCACTCTCTACCAGACAGCTTGTTTCTTGCTGGCACAGCAGGTGCGGGAGCTAGAGAACCCAGACGAGTGGTGTTCCGTCGTCCTGGCTTCTCTCCTCCCAATGTTACACCTCCGCCATCAGCACCGTGCGTGCACACAACACACAATCATCCCACATATGGGGGAGGAAGCCAGAGGCAGGAGAAACAAGGGTAAATCATACTTCCTCCGACTGACCTAACACCTCCCTTTCTTGCTGCTTCTACACACAAACTGTAGCCATGAAAACCCATCCACAATTCCAATGCCGACGACACTTCTTGAACGTGAAGGTGGCAATCATGTCCTGGGCCCTGAGACATGTCCCAGGGGAGCCCCTGGGCCTTCGCGGCCCCTCCCTGCTGAACCCCACACTGCCTGTCCCGGGCAAGGGCAGGGCTAGGCGCTCGGCTTGTTCCTTCATTGGTGTCTGGAGCCTCCTGATGCCTGGGGAGGGAGCAGGAAACCCACATTTGTTTTTGTTTTTGTTTTTTTATAAATTTATTTTTATTGGTGTTCAATTTGCCAGCATATAGAATAACACCCAGTGCTCATCCCATCAAGTACCCTCCTCAGTGCCCGTCGCCCAGTCACCCCCACCCCCCGCCCTCCTCCCCTTCCACCACCCCTAGTTCGTTTCCCAGAGTCAAGAGTCTCTCATGCTCCGTCTCCCTTTCTGATATTTCCCACTCATTTTTTCTCCTTTCCCCTTTATTCCCTTTCACTATTTTTTATATTCCCCAAATGCATGAGACCATATAACGTTTGTCCTTCTCCGATTGACTTAGGGAAACCCACATTTGGAAGGAGAGGACTGGAAGGTCTAAGGCCTGGAAACAGCAGCTGGGTAACAGATCAGAGACGCCTGCCCTCCTGGCCCAGGTCAAGGCCAGGGTTAAGCCACAGAACTCCCATGTGAGCCTCGAGCCTGGGGTCCTCGGTCCTGGCACCACACAGCCACTGACAGTGTAGACTGTTCCGGTGCGCACGCCTGGGCTCCACCTGGGAGGCTCTGCGACGTAGGTCCTGGGTATTTTTCCCAAGTTCCCTAAGTGACTCCGACACACTGTCAGGCTGAGCATGGCTCCAGCCGGTGCTGAGAACCCCCGAGGGGGACTCTGGGGTGTTTGTCCTGTCTTGAAAATGGTGGCAATGCATCGCCTGATTCCTGAGCAGAGACAACAGGGAGACACAGGCCTCTCACCTATGTGGGGCCCGACTTCGGGTTTCCTTAGATACACTTGTTCGGCCCTGGCTATGAGCCAAGCACTGGGCCGAGAGCTTTCCTTATCTCAGGTAATCCTGAGAGGCCGAGGGCCCAGAGCTGGAAGTGGGGGAAGCAGGCCCACCCCCAGGCCCCCGGCCCTGGCTCGATGCCCCACCGTCCTGTCCTCCCTAGCCTGTCATGTACGAGGGGTGGGAGGGGACAGGGGGACACCTGCCCTGTCCCCGGCACCCCTCGCCCAGGGCCCAGCCAGGAGGTCGGGGAGGGACACGTGGACTGGGCCCCACGCCCTCCTCTGCGGCCCAAGCCCCGAAGCCTCATCACCCTGGCACCTCTCAGAAAGCCCCTTGCGTCTTAAGAAGGGTGAGCTTGGCGTCGTGCAGCATTTGTCTGTTGAGAAGGAACAGCCAGGGCCTTAGGAGCAATCCAGGAATCCAGAGTCTGGCTCCTCTCAGAAGAGTCCAGGCCGGGGCTTCCGAGGGCAGGACGAGCAGGCTGTAACGATGAGGGATGACCCCGGGCGGTGGCACTGAGTCGGAGGCGGCTTCCAGGGTCCGGGGCATCTTGCTGGCTGCAGAGTTCATCACAGAGCATCTGGCACCGGGCAAGTGACCCTGGGCACGGCCAGGGTTTGATCAAGCTCGAGAGCCAGGCCCCTGGCCATTTCTTGCTCGATGACATCAGCCCCGTCAAAGGAACACTGAACATTTTACTCACCCAAGGAGAACGAAAGTGGGCATTAAAAAAGAAGAAATAATAAAAAAATAAAAAATAAATAATAAATAAATAAATAAATAAATAAATAAATAAAAAATATAAAATAAAAATAAAAATAAACAAGAAAAAATAAGAAGCCAACTTGAATGCATGAAAGCCCATTGGTAGAGGCGTGCTCCTCCCTCCGAGAATTTGCACAGGGGGCCCCCTGGTGCCCCCCAGGCTTGCTGAGGGCCGGGGCTGAGGAGCTGCCCTCTGAGACCTTCACAGTGGCTCATCTCTGCTGGAAATTTGCTCTGGAGCCCGAGCGGTCGCCATGGAGTCCCACTTGCTTATGTCAGCAACGGTTTCAATACATCATCATTAAATTGGCTGACGGTGGGCTGGGAGGGGCCGGGAGGGAGAGACCCATCAAGTGCTTGGTGTCAGTAAATGTCAGGAAAAAGGTACATCAGCAGAAATAGCCCGGGCACATTTAGGGACTTATTTATTTTCTTTTGCTTAGCTCTGGTTTGAATTTCCAAGCTCACTCTTTCGATTTCAATCTCAGTGCTGGTTGCAACATCCAGGATGTATGGAATCAAGAGGAAAGAAAGTCGATGTTAAATCAGGTTTTTGTGTGTGCGTGCACTTTTATTTTAAAAAGTTACAAGTGCGCAAATGGACAGGAAAAACCCAAACAGGTAGAATTTTTGGTTCGATCTTTGGGCACATCCGTTTGTAATGAATGGAAGCATTCCCGGTATTGGCTTATCACTCAATGCTGGAAAAACAAGACATGGGGCTTTATCATGCTAATTTTTAGGTTGAACCCTATGAAAGTGCTGGCCTTATAAGTGAAAATGTCCTGAGGTTAGTTTCAAACTAACTGTTGGAGGAGGTTAGGTCATCGAGAAGACGGGACAGCTGGTTGACCCGTCAGCTGGACCCAGGCAGTCAGAGGCTCCTCACCCCCGCCCCGTCTTTGGAATGTGTGTGCTGCCCCCCATTTCCATAGTGGAAGCTGTTCCAAGGATTCAGTCCCCAGAGAGTGAGGTGGTGTTGAGACCATTTGGATTGTGACTGAACTCCATGCAGGTCTCCCTGTAAACCTTTAAGTTTCTGGAGGACAAGAGCAGAGATCGACTGATCTTGCCTCCACTCAAGCCTCAGGAGTAAGCACCGGCCCACCTCTTCCCTCCTAAACCCCATGTCCTAGGGCCAGTTTCGGATTCCACCCGGGGCACTCCTGAGGCTTTGAACTGGTGCTGAGACCTTGATTTGTGTGATTACTTGATTAATATCTGTTTCTGGTGCTGATAAGAAAGTTCCACAGGGACGGGACCCATATTTGTTTGTTTTTTACTGAGACTAGGATGTTGGCTGGTAAATAGTAAGTGCATGTTAAATACATCCAAAAAAAATGACAAAATGACCTATAAAAAGGGAGTTACAGGCCTGTGGGAATCACCACCTAGCTGGAATATGTGGGGAGCCCAAGATCAGGAGTCCGGGATTACTGTGACAACAGTCTGTGGGATAATCAGCCCATGGTAGGCAGGTATGTCTTTGGTATCAGCATCTCAGAGGCACAAATGGGGGGAATTTCATATCCCATGACTTCCGACACCAGAGGCGGATGGTTTCATTGTGTTCCTGAATAATCCCAGGTCCAGTGGGCTTCTCAGCCCCAGAAGAAAGAGCAGGGGCTGCGGCATCCCCGAGGCTGGAGCTGAGGTGGTGATGGGTGGTTTCCGGGGGACATGACAGTGGTATAGAGTACCTTAAATCTCACTGTTCCACCATGGAGCTGGGGGACCCAAACTGGGTGTTCCTGAGAGCTTGGGAGCAGAGGTGAGACCTCTCAAAGACAGAGAGACACACTCAAACAGAGACACAAATAGAGAGAAAGAGACACACACATATGCAGAGACATACAGAGAGACACTCGGGGGCGGGGGGGGGGAGGGAGAGAAAGGGAGCACCAAAGGGCTGACCTGGAGAAGCCAAACTGGTTATTAGTCCAAAAGGCCGGGCTCAGAAGACATAGACAGTAATTTGGGGGCTGAGCAAGTGTTGGAACAAGCCAGGGGGGGAGTGTGAGCACCGGGTGAGGGGTCCCTGGCTTGTTCTGTGCTGGAGGAGCAGCCCGTGTGGTGGCCTGGTCCGGGGGCATCTGACTCAGACTGTATCTGCTCCAGTGAGGCTGGAGGGGCGGCACTGGTGAGTCGTCCCTGAGAAGCCAGGGAAGGCTTCCTGGAGGAAGTGAGACTTCTTCCATGATCCTCAGGACTTCCCTGAGTTGGGTTGGCCCTGCTTTCCCCTCCGAACTCACCTGCTCCCGTTTCATTCTTCATCAGTGCGACTTCTAAGGTCAGAAGACGGTGCAAAACGGTGCCACTGAGGGAGGTGCCGCCCTCACTGGGCTCTCACCCCTGGGTTCAACATACCCGTGACTTAATACTTCCAGGACCTTGTGATACTCGTATTAGTAAACCCATTTTGTAGAAGAGAACACTGAGCCTCAGAATAGGAACTTGCCCAGGGCTACGCAGCCAGTAAGGGGCATGACGACAATTCAAAAGTCGGTCGTCCTGACCCCCAAGCTTGCACCTGCTCTGCCTCACCGCGCTGCCAGGGACAGGTGCGTGGGGGGAAGACATGCAACTGGCAACTCCGTGATGACACACATCCTTGGGGACAGAATCTCACCTCTCCCTCCGGGGACCAGCACCTGGCTGTTATTGCTACAGGTAGTAGTGCTGCTGCTTAACCCTTGTCAAGAAGATCAATTAGCCAATCTCCATAGTTCCAGCTCTCTGCAAACTTTAATCATTTGGCAATTATCAGGTCTTTCAGCCCAGTAATTATTTTCCTTGCTGATCTCTTTAATTTCTCCTGTTCTCCCGGTGACCTTGCATGCGGTGGTGATGAGGTGACCCACAGTGATATTAAATTCTGTGTCGTGGGGGTTTTGGGGAGGTGGATCGGAACATGAAGGGAGCTTAACTGAGCTTTGTGCGGGCTCCGTGGAGCCAGAAGGGCGGGCCAAGGTGTGCCAGAGGGTCCTGGGGGGGCAGGCAGGGGGTCAGGTGAGAGGCCCTGCTCAGCTCCTTGGTCTCGATGTGCACGTCCTCACGTGTAAAACGGTGATGGCAGGCAGGCCTCTGCTCAGGAGGTTGGGAAGTTTCTAGGAGGTGACAGCTGGGAACAGCTGGGGAGGCAGCGGCAACTTCTCAAACTTCCATGTCTGCGAGCACACACACCAGCAGCGATCCTGTTAAAATGAGGCTTCTGAGCCAGTAGCTGTAGGGCGGGGCCTGCGGCAGGGCTGAGGATGGTCACTTGGTGAGACAAGGAGCCCTAAAGCACACAAGTTTACCAACAGAAAGCAAAAGCACGAAGTGGGGCCCAATGTGTTAAAGGTGAGAGAGGGGGTCGGGGGGTGGGGAGAGGAGGGAAGAGGTCCCAGGCTCAACACCGTGAATGACAGGTACACAGGTCGGGGCTGGTGCTTGCACTTCTTAAGCTTCTCCCATGTTCCAGGGGTTGTCGGGTGATACACTGCACACCAGAGACGGAGATACGTGGGGTCCTGTTTCACCGCTGACCAAGCTGGTATGAGAAAGACCCAGTCTCTTGTCCAAGGACGCACAGGAATAGGGGTTACGCTGGGACAGAGCCTGGGTTGTCAGGCCCTGAGCTTCTGGTGTTTCTTGGTTTGGAGAGGGGGACGGGGGTGGGGGCACATGTGACAGGGTCACTGGCGCTCCCTGGGGATCTGGTGATGGGAGCCACTGTTCTTGACATAATGCCACCACCAGGCATTGTCCTCTCACTCCCCAGGTCCTGGGGACTCTGCCCAGTTTCCCTGCCTAATCACAGACCCACCTGTCTGTTCCTTGGCACCCCCAGACCTGGGGAAGCAGAGACTCCCTAGCAGGACCACAGGTCTGGGTCGGGGTAACCCTCTTCCTGCCTCCTTCTGGAAACGACCCGCAACCAGACTCACAGGACAGGTGTGGGGCTAACTAACCCGTGGGCCATGGGACAAAGCTCCAGCCGATGGGGGAGAACGGAAGCGACCTGTACAGCCTCTGGGCCCAACCTCTGGGCCCAACCTCTGGGCAAGAATGGTCTGCCTCCCACCACCTAACCCCCGCTTTCCTCCAGCTAGAACTCAGCTGTGGGGGTGGCTGGCTTCAGGCATGCGGGGGAGGGCAGGCACCGGCCCTGAAATCTCGTGTGGAGCCAAGCAGCCCCCGGCCAGGCCCACCCTGCCCGGGACCGAGGTGGAAACAGCGGCTCCCTTGGCTTCTGTGGCCTTGGGCCTTTTTGTTACAGCAGCTCAGGCTGCCTGACTGACACACATCGCCGGGCAGTGCAGAATCTTAGCACAGAGTCTCCCTCAGTCATTCCATCCTTCCTTCCGCAGGGCTTCTGTCTCCACCTTCCTGACCCAGCCAGTTCTCTCGGATTTCCACCTGCCTCATGGTTAAAGCGCTGACAGTTTTGCATTTATTGCTGCCATTCCACCGTCAACACCCCTGGGCCAAGGGAGATGCTTAACCAAGGGAGTTCATCTTTCTTGTTCTTGCCTGCCGTCACCTGTCACCCCATGCAGCGCTGGCATGACCATTTCTGTGAGTGAATGAGTGAATGAGCGAATGAATGATGAGTGACAAGAATGGATGGGAAGGAAGATGGGAGGAAGGAAGCCACCATCAGTCGCCCCCTCCCTGCCTCCATCACAGCCTCCTTACAATCCCTCACATGGCCCCACTGGTGCACTTTTTCTTCTGTTTTATTTCAGAAACTGCAAACTTAGAGAAGATTGGAAGTATGGGGCACATTTCTGGAACCACTGAGAGTCTGTCCCTGACCTGCTACTGTCATCTGTGAGGCCTTCAGCGGGTATCTCTTGAAACAAGGCCAAAAATCCATGCATTGGCCCCGATGCCTCACTTCCACCCCGCCTTGGCCTCTCCCGGAATTGCCGGGTTGTCCAGTAACATCCTGTGGGGCAAAAGGACGGCCTGTTGCTTTAAGCATCAGGTGCCCTTGGAATTCTTCCGTCCCTGAGCTTGATGGCCTTGACCCTTTTGAGAACCGCAGGCCAGCTCTCTTGTAGACGTCCCTCTGGGCGGGCTGAGGCTCCCTCCAGCAGATCCAGGGCGTGCACCTCTGGTGAGACTATCACAGAAGTGACGCTGTGTGCAAGGCTTTGACTTGTCCTGTCGCTTTAATATTCCAGTAGGATGGGATGTCCAGAGCTGCTCCCGTGAACGACTTCGCCCCTGCAAGTGATACGCATTTTGTGGGGAGGTTACACTCAAAACGTGTATTCATATTTTGTACGAATATGAATGTATTTGCGTATTCATTTATGTCACTATGGATTTGCGGCTTCCTGTTACCTTACTGGTTATAGTCTGTTACTCCCATCTTCACGCTCTGCTTCTGACTGGCCAGTGAGGGTCCCTCTGAGCTGGCTTCCCATGTTTCCATCATCTTTTTTTTTTCTTCTAGGGAGAGAGCGCACACATGCATATGCGCATGAGCAGGAGGGAGAAGGGGAGAGAGAATCTTAAGCAGACTCCATGCTCAGCATGAGCCAATGTGGGGCTCAATCTCACCACCCGGAGAACATCTTTTTTTTTTTTTTATTTTAAGGATTTTATCTATTCATGAGAGACACAAACACAGAGAGGGGCAGAGACACAGGCAGAGGAAGAAGCAGCTCCATGCAGGGAGCCCGATGTGGGACTTGATCTCCGGACTCCAGGTTCACACCCTGGGCCAAAGGGAGATGCTCAACCACTCAGCCACCCAGGCATCCCCCTGAGATCATGACTTAAACCACAATCAAGAGTCCGACATGGGACGCCTGGGTGGCTCAGAGATTGAGCATATGCTCAATATGCTCCCGTGGGCGGGAGGCGCCTGGTTCTGGGCGGCGGGGAGCCCACAGCCCTCCCAGCCTGGGGGGCAGGCCGGCCTTGCGTGGGGAGCGGCCTCCGGGGTTCCCAGCAGGTGCACTGGGCGCCCAGAGGGGCCGGGACCACCCTCCCGCCAACTTTCCGCCCCACTGTTCCTTCTGGAAATGGAAATGCAGCCTCTCTCAGATGTGGGGTTTTTGATGTTTTCATGTATAAATGCATAAAAAAGAGAGCTTTTTTCACACTTCATCTACCTTCTTGTGGGCCCCAATTCCCTACTTGGGCGTCCTCATTTCCTCCTTGATGGGCTGCTGGATTCCACCATCATCAGCTCAAGGAAAGCTCGTCTGGCTGGGGGTTCTGCTTTCCCTCTTGAGCCCCAGAAGCAGCGGGGGGACCGGCAAGGTGGCAGCGGGCAGGGAGGTGTCCTCCGGTCTGTATGCCGCACGAAGAGGGGTGTCAGGCTTGGGAACTGTGTCTAGTTTATGTGACGCCATGGGGAACGTGCAGGGGGAGGGTGACACTTGGCTGGCTCTCTACCTGTGCAGCCCTGGGCAGGGTACCCCCGAGCATCCTGCTCCTCAAGACAAGCATGGGGTGATGACAGCCTGCCTTTCAGGGCTATTTAAGGATGTACAAAGGGGAGCTCTAGACGGTTCCCCCTGCTGGGTAGGCATTCAATAAGCAACAGCCATAATAATAGTAATAATTATTATTCCTTGTTCCTTGAAAGCTACCTTGCATTTAGCAGGTGTTCAATAAATTATTCTAATTGGTTTAATTTCCTTTGATTCTCAAAAACACAGGAACATCCTGACGACAGGTAAGAAGCTTTCTTGTTCAATGAACCCCGTATTTTGAAGTACCAATAAGGGTAGGGAAAAGGCATTTCTTTGCTTCACATGTTTATGATCTCATCATGTGCTACAGCTTTTAGATGGGGACACCTGATCGTCAATTAAGAATCTGAAAAAGAATTCACTCTATCAAAACACATACACACAATGTAAGCGCTATATTTTACACCGAATCGGACCTGCTGCCGGCCAGCTGAGATTTACCGCCTCGTGTCCCAGCAGAGAGAATTTGCAGCTGGATTAATGCCCCTTTCTCGGGGAGTAAATCAATTTCATACATATGGCCATATTTCCACCCAAGTGACAGGCAGCAATGGCTGCTATTTTGTAGTCACCATAGGAAAACCTGGGATAACTCCCAAGTTACTTGGAACCTCCTCTGTGAATAATGTAGAATTACAAATTTTTCCTGTAGAGAGGCATTTTAGAACGCTCAGCCCGGTCATTCCAATGATGGGATAACTGAGGTTGGGGCTTCGGTTATGCACGCTTCATGTCTCCGTCCAGCGACTTCCTTACCATGGCCTCTGAGGCCACGTGGGACCATCTAGAGAACCTTCTGGGCCCCTGTCCACTTTCTTCCCCTATGTCCTGGACTGCTTCCGTCATGGCTGCATATACTCTTCCTCTGCTGGGCCTGTCTTCTACCCTCAGAGGCATCTTCAAGGTTGGGCCTCCCGTTGTGTGTTCTCATTACCTAGAACTTCTCCAGCAAAGCACTCACAGGGGTATCATTAATCACTGCATAATTAATTGATTACAGTTTAATACCTGCCCTCCCTCTTGAGTGTCTTCGTTGTGGAGACTCTAAGCTCCATGAAGATGTGCTCCCTAATCCTCACACTGAGCCCAGAGCATTCATGCATCTTTATGGAAGGAATGGGTTAATGAGAGCTGAATGGATGAGAGGGCCATATGGGGAGATTGTGACAACAATATCTCGGGGATGATCAGTAACTCACTGTATTTGGAGTGGAAGGTTCTAGCGGTGAGTGGGGAAAGAGGAGTCTGGAGAGGTGGGTGGGAAGGCCGAGAGGAAGGCATGTCTTTCAGGGTCTAGAGAGGTGCTGGTCCTGCAGACACACCATGGTTGGGTGTGTAGTTAGCACAGTGCCTTTCACACCTTGCTTTAAGTAGGAGCCCCCCATTCATAGATCTGGGGCAGGGTCTGAAGGTCAACATTTCTAACAAGCTCCCAGTGTGGCTAGACCCAGGATCTCACTTCTAGAAACTTCACTCCTGTAGTTCATGGACGATGGCCTTGAGGTCAAGGAAGCCCGAGGCAGGGATCCCAGTCAGGAGGCAGTTGGAATGGTCCAACGCCAAGGAGATGAGGGCCAGCCTGAGGCAGAGGAGTGGAGACAGAAGGAGGGTCTCAGCTCCAAGGCTCAGAGGAGGGCTGGCCGGTAGGACTTGTGATTAGCTTATTTTAAGATTGCAGGAACTCAAGTATTTTGTTTTAAAGATTTAAAAAACGAAAAAAAGTAAAATTTAAAAAACTCCATTATAGTGAAGATAATGGATTCTAAACCCATGCTGCTCTCTTACCATGGCACCTGGACTCAGAGCTCATGCTTCCCCAGCCCTGTACTGGGTGGAGGACGAGTCAGTCCTGCTTCCTGAGCAGACCAAGTCCCCCAGCTGTGGGGCTGGAGCCCTGGCCCTGAACCTAGCTCCCCTGATTGGCACCTCGGCCTCCCAGACCCTTCTCTCCCCTTGGCCTCATGCTCTCTTCTCGCCCTTACTCCCCTACTCCCTGTTCTAATAAGGTGGGCCAGCCAGCTATCATCAGCCTGTGGTTCTGGCCCTCCTGGAGTCCTCCCTGGCTCAGAGCAGCCTGGGTGCACACCCCTCTTACCACCCTGGCCCTGACTGTCCTGCATGCATCCCTTCCTTCCTTCCGGCCCACCATTCTGATCCTGGTCGTTTTCACCACACCAGAGGCATGATGGCAAGAGCTACCTGGCAAGAGCCACCTGTGACAGGGTCTGCTGGTCACCTACCCATTTCTATTCTCCCCTTCTTCCCTACTTAAAAAAAAAAATAATGAAACTCTCACTTTGGGGCACCTGGCTGGCTCAGTCGGGGGAGCATGTGACTCTTGATCTCAGAGTTGTGCATTCGAGCCCCACATTGAGTGTAGAGATTACTTAAAAATAAATTTAAGAAAATCTTGCAACCTCCCCCCAAAAAAAGAATCTCCCCTTTTTTTTAGTGGGAGCAATGGCCTGCTGAGAAATTAGATTTCTCCCTGACCCTGTGGTTGGCTTTGGCCGTGTGACAGAAGTTGTTGGATAGGCTTTTAGAAATGCTCCTGCCTTTACCCATTTTCCATCCTGCTCCCTGGAATGAAGGTGTGGTGGCTGGAACCCTAGCATCCACACTGCGTGCAGCACATAAGTAATTTATAACCCGCTACTGGTTGTAAATATTTTTCTTTATTTTTCGGCATCACGAGCTGCCCATGTGGGTCTCTTATATTCAGTCTGGCAGCTTGCTATTTTTCTGGGGCTTCTTTCCCTGAGAGCGCCTCATGTCTCTATCCGTAGGATCCTTGGCTGGTTGCAAGCCTGCTCGAGAAACTCTGACACTTTCCATCCCCTGCTCGTCCTTTGCTCTGAGAAACCCCCCGCTCTCCTCACTGCCCACAGATGCCTGCCTCCTGGCTCAACTGGAAGGAGGAACAAGCCCAAGGTGAGCCAGGCACTGTGCTAAGGGTTTTGCACATTTTGGGCCATTTAGGAACTCCTAGAGATAACAAGTCTATTAGTTGCCTTTCTTTATAGGTGAGAAAGTGGCCTCCGAGAGATTATACAACTGCCCCACTATCATTCACGCGTTCACTCACTCAATAAGTGTTCATTGAGCTTCTATTATGTGCCAGACACTGTTTCCATTGTTGGTGACCACCTGTGGTGGTGTGCAGCTTTCTGAGTTGGGGGAGATGGCATGCAGACAGGCTTGGTCACACTATGTCTGTGTCACGTTAGGGTACCCAAGAGGGATGCTCACCATGCCACCGGGCATAGGAGCAGCATCAGGGCAGAGCCCAGCTCTCCTCCTTGGTGAGGTGCTTTGGAATCAGGTGGGGTTACAGGGAAGATGAGTGAAGGACCCCCTCCTACCCTCAGATTGGGCTCAAGTTGAAAATAAATAAGTTCCTAAGGGGCTAAAAGGCAAGAACTTTCCAACCATCTACGATGAAACATCCTAATCTAATTTCGTACCCTCCTGACAGCTGCGGTTACAGCTTCATTGGTGACCACACTGTCCAACTTTAAAAGTTTTCTGTTCTCTTTTCAGAAAATGAAGGCGCCCCGGGCATTGTGAGTTCTTCGTGTGGAGCTGGGGCTGTTTCCACTGAGTGCTCTGTGCCTTAATGGCTCAGCATCGATCGGAGCTATCGACCTCTGGGTTTCAAATAACTGACACGGTTTCCAGTGGACCCAGATAATTAAGACTTCTCAAATGGCAACTAATAATTTGCATTTGCAGTGTAGGGAAGCCATGCTGGTGGGACATCAAAAGAAAAGCTCATCCTGGTGGTCGTCTGATCCTTGCTAATGGAGTCTTAGAAAAATCATTTCACCCTCCTGACCTACCTTGCAGAAGCTATTGAGTGACCTAGGGGAGCTATTTTCATTTATCGGAGAACACTTGGGACTGGCTCGCAGCATTAGGGAGTATGAGCTGCTTCTCGAATTCATCCCTGCTCTTCATCCCTCTGACGCTCACAAAGGTCAGGCTGGGAGCTCCCAGAGGGTGGACTGCAAGAGTTCTTTCTGCTTTTTTTTTTTTTTTGCCCCCAATATCTTATTTTTATTATTTCAAGTTAGACCAACTTAAACATTGTCTAGAATTAAGATATAGCATTACATCATTGGATTCCAGAAAATGTCAAAATTCATTTGGCCGAAACTTAAAAAAGCAAACACTTCTTCTTTATCCCTTACTGGTTGGACCAATGTGATCGATATAACTGTATATATATTAATCTATCTTAACATTTCCATTCATTAGCATTTTATCTTAACATACAAAGCCTTATATGCTATTTCCTTGTAAAGGCTTCCCCCCACAAGATGTAAGGACAAAACACTAGGTAGACATTCTTCAAAGTTTTATTTCACTAACTTCAGGTCAAATTTCCACAACTGTTTTCTGGTCAATAAACTATCCATGCTTGGCTTCCCAGAATGGTAGTACCAAAAGCTTTGTGGGGTAGGGAGAAGAGACCATTTTAAGAAGCACTGCATTTACTCATCTTTCCTCCAGCCTGCATTCCCTCCTTTACCATGTAACTGGCATGATCTTTCTTCCTCTGCTTCCACATCTCCACTGTGTCCAGAAGGAATTAAAGTCCAGACTCCCGTAGGACATGGTGCCGATGGTTGGCACCCACACCCTCTACACCCATGCCCTGGCTCAGACCTCTGTGGATGCAGCGAGTGTACTTCCCTACACCCTGACGAGGGTTCAGCAGTGTGACTTTCTTTAATGGATTGGACGTTAGTGGCTGATTCCTTAGAGGAGGCTTTAAAGTGTGCTCACGCGGCTGGTCTCGCGTCTTGTACTGTGATCTGTCACGGAGAACAGTATGGCCTGGCCAGCTGCTGGTCCAAGGAGGATGGGAATGGTGTGGAGCAGACTGGGACCTGATCTGCAATCTGGAGCCAAGCCCAGCCACACCCAGTGTAGACCAGCTAAACCATGGTCCACCCGCAGAACAAGCGTTTATTGTTGTAAGCTGCCAGGTTTGGGTGGCTTGTTATGCTGCCATGGAAGAGCAGTAGGCCAGAGATAGTGACTGCATTGTATCCGAGTTTTCTCAGGACTTTGTATCTCCACTAAGAGTGGGACAGTACGGGCAAAGACCATCCTCTTACCCATCTGAAATACAGCTGAGTCAGCTATGCAGTAGGACTCAGAAATTGTTTGTAGAATAATGAGAAGCCACCGAAGACAGGAGAATGGATTCGGGGAGCAGTGCATTGTTTGTATCAATGTGTGACAATGACCATAGCACTGGATCAGCACCAGCAGTGTGCCTGGCCCTGTTCTAATTCTTTCCATCCTTCTCCTTTGCCCATCCTCACAGCCCCCTGGGGAAGCTGCCATTAGCATCCCTCCTTGATTTTTCACATGAGGGAACCAAGGCTGGGTGAGGCTAAGGAGTTGGTCCGAGGTGAGTGGCCATTAAGGGGGGAAGGAAGGCACCTTCCAGCCCTATACCCACCTTTTATGCATGAAGGGGGCTGGCCTGCCCCACTTGCCAGGATGGAACCTCTTTTCCAGCTGGTGTCATAGCAGACAGATTAGAACATGGTCGAACCGGGATTTGAGCTGGTTTGTCTTTGCTTCCAAAACCCTTCTAAGATGGGAGTGGGTCCAAGGCATCTGGGAGCAGGACAAGGGAGAGAGGAGGCCAAGGAGAGCAGGGACAAGGCGCGGGAACGGTGAATGACCGGCCTGTGCGGGGGCCCAACTGTAGAGGGGCAGGGGCAGGCGGGGAGAGGCTTCATGGGCCGGGGTCAGGGAGGTCGTGGTCTCAGCTCTGTTATGAGGCCCTGATCTGAATCCCCAGACTTGCATCACAGTTCCCGTACCCAGCTAAAGTCCATGTCATTTGTGAGCCTGGGATACACAGTCTTCCTCCCGTTAGCTCATGCAAGCCTCAACTCGACAAAGAGCAGTGTTCTCATCTCACTTTAAAGAGAGGGAAACTGAGTCACAGAGCTCAGTACCTACAAGGTCAATTAGTAGGTGGTAGAGCCAGGCTTTGGTCCTGGGCAGTCTGACCGCAGAGCCTGGGCTCTTAACCACTGAGGCATGTTTGGCAAGTGAATACAGGAGTCCCTGTCCCCTCCCCTGTGCTCTTCCCTCCCTTCCCCTCAGGCACCCAGCAACCCATAGGACGGCTTTTTGTGATTCAGAAGAAGGCGCCCTTTCTGTGGGGCAGATGCAGCCCCCTCCCAATGGTGCCTGGCTTGGTTTGTTTGGAACACAACCTGTCACCCTCCTCCATGTTAGCAAGTGATGACTCTCTGGTTGCATCTCATGCATGGCTGTCCTCCACGCTCCACCCACATGGCTCCTGTTGTTCCCCCATCCCTACTGGGGTGGTGCGCAGGGAGGACCCAGACCTTTCTCCCTCATCCCAGCAATCCAGCCTGCTGCGCAGGGACTGCCTACCTGGGGACGGCTGAGGCAAGAAGGAGCGGGCAGCGAGGGCTTTGGTCTGTTTTAAGCTATTGAGAATCCACATCATTTAGTTGGGGAAAAGATCACAGTTTCTTTTTCAAATTTCAAGTCCACTGGAAGAACATGCATTTTGGAGTCAGAATTACATTGAACTCCCAACCGGCCCCTCGGCTGCACCTTTTTGATAAAAACAAAATGCTGCCTGTTTCTCAGCACTTCCCACTACCCTCTGCTGAAAAAGTGTCCCAAACGGCCATGATGACCAACATAATTGGCATCCTTAGAGCTGTGCAGTGCACAACATGTACAACCGTAGATGGTGGCCCCAATCCTGACAAGTCACAATATTTATGAACCTTGTTATCTTTACCCATAAAATGGAGTTTTATACTCTTTAGAGAAATGGGTTAGTAAATGTTACCTGCTATTTTATTATTATTGTTGCTGCTATCAGATTTCAATTCTGATATAAACAATTATATTGATGAAAACACCTGGTCTTTACAGACAAGTTATATTTCTCCTATGGGGTTTCAAAAATTTATTTTCCAACTGTCTGGCACAGCCACAAAGCAGTCATTCTTGTTCACCTTTTACGGGCCAGAAAATGGATTTGTGCGTTTTCCCAGCATTTGGACAGAACGAGACAATCAGGAAAATCAAGAGGAACATTCCAAACTCCCTAATTCTCATTCCGCTTTCTGTCGCATCCCTCTGCCCTCCTGAGGCGGTGATGCTGGTGGTATTGAGGATAGTGGTAGGCGGCGGTGGTGGTGGAGATGCGTGCGCGAGCGCCTTTGTTCAGAATGTACCCTTGTTGGAAAGTCTTATTAAGTTGCCTTCTGTCATTGTTCCAGATTTATTGCTTTAATTTGTTTTGGCTTTTTATACACAGGAGCTGCACTTTCCTTTGTTCTACCTCAGTTTCAACCTGCCTGTAGGGTATAAAAATATATTTTTTATATTTTACCCTCTATAGTTTCCTTCTCTGGTGACCATTGTTAAGCAAGAAAATGATTTACTTTGGACTTGAGGGTCAGCAAAATAGGAAGTGATTTGTATCTGTAGCACTCTCGTATTTATGGGTAACAGCGTGTAGACGTGAGCCTGGACCACTGAAGACCCCTGGGAGCGTGCTGGATGAGCTGGGGCTTTCAGGGGACTCTCTCAGCCTCCAGGCCTCACTGCTGTGTCACCACAGATCAGCGAGCACAGGCGGGGGCTTCTCCCCAGGGTGGTACCTGCTCCCTAGGTGGGTCTCCTGGACCTCTGCAGACCCCTTAGTCCCCTCATCCTGCACACGCTGCGCTGAGGCCCCGCGGGAGTTGGCCGTGCAGGGCCAAGTCCGAGTGTCTGTGTGTCCTTCCTTGCACACCCTCGTGGAGGCCACCCACCCATCGATCCCGTTGGTCTACAGCATAAACGAACATAGGGCATAGCATGCCCTCCAAAACTTTTAGAAAACACCCAAGTGCTGATTTTCTATGGCAAAGCCACTGAAGGAAGGAAGGAAAGACAAGAAAGGAAGAAGGGAGGCGGGGAGGGGAAGCTTTGAGCTTTGAGACACAAAAGTCACATATTCCTGTTCTTTCTTTTATTTTTAATTAACTTATTTTTAAAGATTTTATTTATTTATTTATTTATTTATTTATTTATTTATTTATTTATTTGAGAGAGTGAGACAGAAATAGTGAGAGAGAGCAAGAGCGGGGAGGAGAGGGAGAAGCAGGCTTCCTGCTGAGCGGGGACCCCATGTAGGGCTCGATCCCAGGACCCTGGGATCACAACCTGAGCTCGTGGCAGTTGCTCAATGGACTGAGCCACTTGGATGCTGTTCTTTCTTTTTAAAAAAAATTTAATTTGATTTTTATTTATTTATGTATTGTTTATTGAAGTTCAATTTGCCAACATTTAGTATAACACCCAGTGCTCATCCCATTGAGTACCCTCTTCAGTGCCCGTCACCAAGTTACCCCATCCCCCCACTGACCCCCCCTTCTGCTCTTGTCAATCCTCTACATAGATGTTTCCATTTCTCTACCCTCTCTCCTCCCTTCTTTCCCCCTCTCTGTCTCTGTCTCTCTGACAAGGGACACCCCGGAGTCTAGCTCCTGCCTCCTGGAGGCCGCCTCCCATCCTGATTCTTTTGCCGCCTCTTCCCTGTCCTTCACACATGCCCCATCGCCCCTTCATCAGGCACCTGTTCCCTGATCCCCAGCTGGGGGGGCACCCCATCAGTCACCCTCTCTCGCTGCGTCCCGTCTTTGCCTGCAGAGCAACTGCCATGACTCCTCAGGCCCATGTGATAACGTCCCCAGTCCCCGTGCATCTCTGAGTTCAGGCGCAGCCAGTTGAATTAGTGCCTGGGGAATTAGTGCCCCTTGGTGGCAACCACCCAGGGCTCCTCCACTCTCCTCCAGGTTCAGCAAAGATCGGTCACAGCAGGGAAAGGTGATGGGCTTCATAGCATGGATGTCCACACTGTGGGGTGCAGTGGGAATGATGCTCAGTCTCCCACCTGTTACTTGTGGCTGACTTTTCAGCCTGGGTTTCCAGCAACTGAGACCATTTTCTGAGACCTGTCTTCCAGGGTGGCGCTCTATGTAGCCTCCTCTCCTGTGGTCTCTGGTTACTTCTAGACTTTCTACTCTGGTGAATTATCACCTAGTGGACTGGGTTCTTTCTTCAAGGGGAAGCCTGGCCTGAGTTTTCTGACCTTGCAGGGACTAGGCCATGAGCAAACTTGTATCTTGAGCAAAATGGGCTGTGTCCCATGGCCACCTACCTCTGCCCCAGTGAGGGGCATGTCTGTGCTTGGACAGCCCTCCCCATTAGTCCTCCTCCACTCTTGGTAGCTGATATCTCCTGTCACCTTGGCTCAGTTTCAGACCAAATCGCCTCCAGGGAACACTGCCTCCCCAGCTCCAAGAGCTCATGGTCTGCACTAAGTAGTCCCAACCCCTATATCCTCTGTCCCTCTGGCTCAGTCTTTGTCTGTCAGGGAGCCAGAAAGGAGAGCTGGAGTGGTTTAAGGATGGTTCAGGGATGGGGCCAATGATCCAAGTCAAGGCAGTGGTGATTGGCCATGATTTTGTCCATGATCTACCTTCTTCTCTCTTCCCTATCCCTTCAGTGGTCCTCCTCACCACTATCTTTTTGAACCTTGTTCCCATCTTTTGCTAACTTGCATCTCAAGGCTGCATGGCATATTAGTTGGGGTTCTCCAGAAGAACAGCCAGCAGGCAATACACACACACACAGATTTATCATGAAGAACTGGCTCGCTTGATTATGGGGGCTGAGGAGTCCCATGATCTGCCACCTGCAAGCTGGGGACCCAGTGAGCAAGTGGTATAATTTAGTCTCAGTCTGAAGTCCTGAGACTTAGGAGGCTGATGGTGTAAATCCCAGTCTGAGGATAGGAGACAATGAGATGAGATGTCCCAGCTGGGGTCGTGAGGCAGAAAAGAGGGATGGATTCCTCCTTCCTCTGCCTTTTGTTCTGTGCTGGCCCTTGAGGGACCGGATGATGGTGGCCCATTCTGCTGAGGGGGATCTATGCTATGGATTCAAAGGCTAATCTCCTCTGGAAACACCCTCCCAGACACACTTAGAAGTAATGTGTAATCTGGATACAGGGGCCCGTCAAGTAAGCCCAGAAAATTAACCATCACACCAAGGGTTTGGCAGGTGCAAGGGCCTGAGGGAGTGTGCGTAGCTTGGTGTTGCTCAAACCTTTGAGGAAGGGTAGAGCCAAGCTTCCCATCAGCCCCTTTGGATAATAGTGTGCTGCACCAAGTCCTGGCATGGGTGTCCAAACATGCAAGAGAAACAACCAACCAAACTACTGAACAAAACCAACCACCTCCCTCCACCGGAATGGGGGCACAGAACATCTTGCCTCACACAGGAGGGGACAAAATGCACACTCCTTGCCTGCAGTCATCCGCCTCCTGGGCTGGAACACCCCCAGGGGACCTCGAGTTTGAGCCAGGCCGGGGGCTGGAGGAATGAACGGGACAGGTGTTCACTCTTACTCTAAACAGGCTTGCAAACCCTTTTAGGTAAAGGGCCAGACAGTAAATCCTTTAGGCCTTGGGGGCCGGGGCATGAGATCTCGGCTGCAAGTACTCAGCTCCGCCGTTGGAGCAGGAAAGCGGCCAGAGATATGAGGTAAGTGAAGGTGTCCGGCTGTGTCCCAATAAAACTTTATTTACAACTGAGTGGATTTGGGCTATTGGCCTTAATGTGCCACCTTTTGCTCCACAGTCATCTCAGGGCTCCCACCCCCAGGCTTCTGATGGGCAGGTGGGAGTTACCTGTTGCCCCAGGACCCGTGCCCCTTCTCTGAGCTCAGGCAGCTGTCACACCTCCAAGGAGTCCCCTAACCTTGCCGAGAGCTGGGGCCCCCCGGCTTCTCCTTCACCGGCACAGCGTGGGCACTGAGAGGGCAGGGCCCACCCCGGGCTGGGCGTTCTGGCCCTCGCCCTCCACTTTTGCCTGTGTGCCTTCGGCCCAGGCCGTGGGCCTTGCTGAGCAGGAAGCAGGGAGAAGGGGCGCAGGAGCCAGGCTGGGGTGCGGGGAAAGGCAGGGGTGCTGAGTGACAGCTCCAGGGGACCCTGCGGGAAGGGTGCCCTGGGCGGAGGGACGGCACCTGCCGGGGTTGGGGGGCAGCAACTAAAGCACCTTCTCTGCGGAATGGACTTTCTCCCTGGAATAGGGAAAAGTCCCAAAGAAACACACACAAGATCATCTTCCATTGACGTTGGCCAATGATGGCTTGGCCGCCTCTCCAGATACTTAGGAGCGGCCAGGAGGAAAAGCATGTGTTGCTGGGACCCAGGATGGTGGAAGCTGGGCCAGGGTCTGGACACGGTTTTTGGATCCAGGAGCTCTCAAGCCTTCGGGCATTTGATTCAGCTGGAGCATATTTGCCTGGAGAAGTGGTTGGTTTGGGGGGGGGGCAGGGGATTTGCACTGAAGGCTGAGCTGGGAGCCAAGCCCCCAGAGGTGTCTCCTCCCTGGGGGGGACCACAGCTGAGTCCGTGGGGAGCGGGGGCCTGGTGGTTCCTCGTGGACTCCGGAGGGGCTGTGCAGACCTGGAGGGAGGCTCGCAGCTCGGGGCCGGGGGAGCTGCATGGCCAGGGGCGGCTCTCTCAACTGCAGCAAGGCCCCTGGCCCAGCCTGGGCCATTTGCCAATAGCACAGGTGGGTAGTGGGGGAGCAGGGTGACAGGGCTGGCTCTGGAGCCCCTGTGGGCCACTGCCACAGCCCCCTGGATGTAACAGGGAGACGTGGGGGCTGTGCTCGCAGTTCTGAGGTGAAGCCACTGAGCAGCGACATTTATCACTAAAGGATCAAACAGCCTCATCGTCTCCCCTGGCGATGAGGGAACCAGACCTGTGGCAAACGGGGCATCCCCGTGGCTCTGGCCCTCGGGTGGGTTACTAGTTTCCTCTGCTGATGTAACAACCACCACAAACCAGGAGGCTTCCAACAACAGAAATTCATTTTCTCACAGTTCCAGAAGCCAACTGTCCAGGATCAAGATGGCAGCCCAGGCCATTGTGACATGCCTCTCTGGCTTCTGGAAGCTTCTGGCAGTTCTCAGCCTTCTTCAGCGTGTCGATGAGAGGCCCTTATCTCTGCTTCCAGCTCACGTGGTCTCCTCGCAGTGTCTCTCTGGGTCTCAAATCCCTCTCCTTTCTCCCTGAGGACAAGTCACGAGACACAAGGCCCACCCTCAACCCAGGATGATCTCTCAAGATTCTTAACTCAACTACCTCTACAAAGATTTTATTTCCCAGTAAGGTGACTGCACAGTTACCTGGGATCAGGACGTGGACATACATCTGTTGGGGACACCGTTCAACCTACCAGAGTGGGTGTGTGCACCATGAGGGCGCCCTCTAGTCTCCATATCCCCCCCTGCACCCCCAGGTCTTCTTGGGGCATGTCCCTCTCTCCAGCTGGCACCCCAGTCCTGATCCAAATCCTTCACTCTTTCCTTTGGGGTCTTCCTATGGGGGTTTCCACCAGGAAAGACATTCCGTTAGTCTGGTGGTCACGGCACAGAGTCCTGGGGTGGGGCTGGGCTGGGAAACATTTGTATGAAGGCTTGGGGGATGAGAGGCCATCAGTGACCAGCCTGGGGAGCTGATGAGATCAGAATCCATTACTGCCTTGCAATTTTCTTGCTCTGAAGAAAGACTTCTCTCAGTGAGTGAGTTTTCCCAGAAAAGATTTCTAAAACAATGGCCTAAAAGCTCTCCTCGAAAACCACACCTAAAAACAGAAGCCTTCCCTCTAGCCATCTTGACTCCTTGGCAAAGGAAAAAATGAAAAAGGCAAAAGAAAGTAGCATGAGCTGAGAAGGAGGAGCTAAGGGAGAGGATTCTAGTTGTGGGGTTTGTGGGGACAGGCTTCTCCCCTTCTTTTCTTTCTTTCTTTCTTTCTTTCTTTCTTTCTTTCTTTCTTTCTTCCTTCCTTCCTTCCTTCTTTCTTTCTTCCTTTCTTCCTTTTCCTTTTTCTTTCTTTCTTTCTTTCTTTCTTTCTTTCTTTCTTTCTTCTTCTTTCTTTCTTCTTCTTTCTTTCTTCTTTTCTTTCTTTCTCTCTCTCTTTCTCTCTCTCTCTCTTTTTTTTTGGTTTAAACTGGTTTGATTTTCTCCTCTACTTTTTTTTTCAATTTTTAAAATTTTATTTTAGAGAGAGAAAGAGTGAGAGCATGAGTGGAATGGGATTGGTGGAGGGAGAGGGAGAGGGACAAGCAGACTCCACGCTTAGCGCAGAGCCTGATGCAGGGGTCGATCCCATGACACTGAGATCGTGACCTGAACTGAAATCAAGAGTCCGATACTTCACTGACTGAGCCACCCAGCGCCCCTCTACTCTACTTTTTTAAAGAGAGGGAGCCTGTTAGTTAACATTCGGGTCTAGACACCAGGCCATCTTGGGGAGATAGATGGCTGTACGCACTCAGGGCCTTACTCTCCTTGCTGGAAAATGGGTACAATAAAGTCTGCCTCACAAGATGGTCTGGAGGATAAATAAATAAATAAATAAATAAATAAATAAATAAATAAATAAAAAAAATTGGAAGAGGGTCCCACTCGATACCTGACACATGAAAAGTGCTCAGTGGTATTTGTAATTATGACTTCACTTAAGTCCATGAACACCTAATGACATGGGCATGATTTCCTCTTTTCCACAGATTTGGACACAGCCTCACAGAGGGGAGGTCACTTATTCAAACTCACCCAGCTGGGCGGGATGGACAGACCCCCACCCCAGTCCTCTCCTCCCTTCTGTACTCTCTTCCCCTGCTTCCCCTCCTCTCCTCCACCCTTCCTTCTTTCTGTAAGGCCAAGGTTTATGATCAAGAGTGGGATCAAGCTAGGGCAGAGGGAGTGTTGGGGCAAAATGCTGGATTTGGAGTCAGGAGCCTGGAGTCTGAGGCTGGACCATGTGGGGTGGCACCTGGGCAGGGCTCCCTGTCAGGACCTCTTTTCCTTCCCTATGTTGGGCCGTGACAGGAACACCTGCAATGACAGGAACCCTGCCCTCACCACCTGTGACAGCTGAGACCAGGTCCCTTAGGGGGTGATGGACTCCGCTCTGTGCAGGCATGGAACCCGACAGTTTGCAAACCTCATTTTGAGGCCAGATGTCATCAATGCCCCTGGAACTGGCGGCCGCCCCCACCCTAGCCCATCCTCCCCCTGTCGCATCCTACAGAGGTGCCTTGCAGACACAGTTGTCTAAACCCTCTCCTCTCTGCACCTGCACTCTGGGCCCTCTAGGGAGGAGCTAGCAGCATCAACAGTTTTTCTGATCTGCTTCCTTCCTCTTTTTTCTCCAATATCAATGGAAGAGGCTGTTTTTAATTTTTTTTTATCATATATTTATTTAATGTTCCTAAAGGGAGACAATTCTCCAGAAAAGGAGCATCCGTTCATGCTACCTGACCTTTGCATGTGCTGCTCCCTCTGCCTGGGTCATCCTTCCTCTGTATTTCACTGAAGTCCCACCAGCCCTCCAACGTGTGGCACCGCCATGGTGTCCCTGTGTTCTGCAGCCTGGCCTGGCTCGGGCCCTCGGCCCCGCACTCTGCTGGCCGCATTCATTTCCTGCCACACAAGGCTCTGACCTCCACCTGTCTCTGTCCTTGTCCCGGACAAGCGCCATCGGCAGGGCCCACGTCTTCTCCCTCTCTGGTTTCTCAGTCCCCACCACCATGGGGAGTGTCACCCACCTGTCTCTGCCCCAGTCAGCCCCGAAGACCAGCCGTGGAGGCTCCCGGACGCAAATCAAATGTGTCTGCTTCAAATGAAGCCCATATTCTGGTCTAGTGGGGGCAGAGCTGTTTCTTGGCCAATAAATATTAATAAGAAAAATAAACCAATCTTTTAGGCTTCTTCCCCCCAGCTGCCACCCCAGGGTTATAAATTATGTACTGCCTGAGTCTGTTTTGACAGTTGTGATAAAGTGGGTTTCAGATCCAGAGAGCGTTTCTCCTGAAAGATTGCAGCCTCGTGCAGTTTCCATACAGCAGCCCCCACCTCCCCGGTGCCCACCTTTTTTTCTGTCTGGGAGGACGATTTGACGAGAGCAGCTATTTTTCTACTCTGGGGCCTTTTCTGTCACCTCTTTGCCAAACAGACACTGTGATTTTCTTTCTTTTTTTAAAAAAAACAACAACAACAAAAAAAAAACAAAAAAAAAAACTTTGGGTCCTTATCACAAAAACCCGGAAAGATTTTAACGGGCAAAAATGGGTAGCCTCCCTGCAGTGGGTGTGACGGGCCGCCCTGGCTCTCTCCCGTGACCCTCTCCTTTCTCTGGACCGGTTCCCTCATGTGACCACAAATGGGCCCCAACAAAATCTGGGCCATCACTGTCGGCCTGATGAAGGTCCCACTTCCTTTGGACTCTCTGAGTGTTTCCTGTCCTCTCCCTGCCCTCCTGCACACTCACAGTTGGGCTCAGAGATGCCTGTGCATCTCCCTTCCTCTTTGCTGCTTTCCATCTGTTGGGTGCTGGGCCCCACTTCTCCTGGGTCCCCAGCAGCCCTCATGAGCGCTCCCAAGCACCCCACCACGCCCCTTCGTGCTCCCCCCAGGCTCACCTGCACCTGCTTCCTCCATCACAGACGTATTACTTGCATGGAGTGCAAGGCACAGGCTCTGTGTGTCCGTCAATGAAGACGTACGTGTGACTACACCTGTGTAACCTCAAGGTCAAGGCCGAGATGTCCAGCACTCGGCAGCTCCCTGGTGCCATCTCGGATGATGAGCAAAGGCACACTTATCCCAACCCCTGTCAAGATCACCTCCACCTGCCCTCGAATGCCTTATAAATGGAATTATACAGCATGCAGTTTCTGGGTCTAGATATTTTTTCTTCTCACCATGATGTCTGTAAGATAAATCAAGTTTGTTGTATTAGGCGGTAGATTCATTTTTCACTACTAAGAAGTATTCCACTTTCTTAGTTCTTTCTAGCTGCTGTAACAAAATACCACAGATGGGTGGCTGATGAACAACTGATACTATTTCTCACTGTTCTGGAGGCTGGAGGTCTGAGATCAAGGCACTGGCGGTTTCAGTGTCTGGGGAAGGACCACGTCTTGGTTCATGGACAGCTGTCTTTTTGCTCTGTGCTCACAAGGTGGAAGCAGCAAGAGAACTCTCTGGGGTCTCTTTTATAAGGGCACTAATCCCATTCATGGGAGCTCTACCCTCATCACCCAATTACCCCTAAAGATCTCACCTCCTGATACCATTTCATTGGGGATTAGATTTCATGAGATGAATTTCAGAGGGATGCAAACATTCAGCCTGTAGCATAGATAGATAGATATATAGATAGATATTATATATCTAATAGATTTATTTCTATTTCCACTATCAACTCATTTTTATGAATAAAATTATGAGTATTCTTTCACCTATCTTTTGGTGGAAACAGATTTTCATTTCTCTTAAGGACAAAGCTAGGAGTAAAATTTCTAGATCATAGAATATCTTCTAGATTTCTTTCTTTTTTTAAAAAAATATTTGTTTGAGAGAGAGAGAGAGAGAGAGAGAGAGAGAGAGAACATGCACAAGCAGAGGGAGAGGGAGAAACAGACTCCTGGCTGAGTCAGGTGCCCAATGTGGGGCTCGATCCCAGGACCCCAGGATCATGACCTAAGCCGAAAGCAGATGCTTAACTGACTGAGCCACCCAGGTGTCCCAGAATATTTGTTTCCAAAGTAATTGAACCAGTTGACATTCCTACCAACAATGAAGGAAAACTCTAGTCATTCCATATCTTCCCCAATACTTTCTATTGCTAGACTTGTGTGTGTGTGTGTGTGTGTGTGTGTGTCTGTGTATTTGGTCCATTTTTTTTTTACATTGAATCCTCAGTCTTTGATTTGAAGGAGTTATTTGTATATTCTGGATAGGAGTCCTTTTCCACATTTAAGTAGTGCAAGTATCAACTCCCAGTCCCTGGCTTGTTTTATCACTCTCCTAATGGTGTCTTTTGATGAACAGAAGTTCTTTATTTTAATGAAGTCCCATTTATCAATCTTTTCTTTTATGGCTAGTGCTTTTTGTGGCATGTTTAAGAAAGCTTTGTCTACCCAAAGGTCATGAAGATATTCTCCTATGTTTTCTTCTAGAAGCTTCATTGCTTTACCTTTCACATTTAGGTTTATGAACCATGTCAAATTAGTTTTTATGTACTGTGTGAGGTTCACCTTGACTTTTGAAATAGCCTCTTTCCTGGTACTGGCCTCAGCTTCCTATTTTGAATTAACCCAATTTTTGTTGCTAGCATGGATTTCCATTCTAAAGACAGGTCTGATCACCTGACTTTTCTGCTTAAAACCATTTTGTATTTCTCTGACCATAAAGTCTAAAGTCCTTAGCATGTTGTCAGACAGATTCTTCCAAGATCAGATACTTAACTTTTTGCTTTATCTGTTAATCCTCTACATGGATATTATACTCCAATCAAAAAAAAATATCTACTGCTATGGGTTAAATTATTTCCCCTCTACACCCAAAGATATATTAAAGTCCTAACCTTCATTATCTCAGAATGTGACCTACTCCAGGCAAAAAGATAAGTAGTTTATCTTGGCAGCCTTTCTCCGATCTGCTACAACCAATATGGTTCTTGTTTTAGATTTCTACTACCAACTAATGAACTACCCTAACAGCTAGTGACTTAAAATGATAATTTGTTCTCACCTCTCATGATTCTGTGAATCAGCAGGTCTCAACTAAATGGTTCTGGCCTGGTCTTTGGTATGGTTGAAGTCGGATGGCAGCTGGGGGGTGGAGTCATTTGAAGACTCAAATGGGCTAAACATCCAAGGTGGCATCTCCACCCACATCTGTTTGGGATGGATAGAAGACCTGGCGGTGGATGGGCTTCTCTCTTCATGTAGAGACATGGGCTTCCTCACATCATGGCTGTATTATGGTCACCGAACTGCTTACACGGAATCCGGTTCTGTGAGAATGAGTGTTCCGAGCAACCAAAGAGGAAGTGGCAAGGTTTCTTCTGACCCAGCCTCAGAAGTCAGGCAGGATCACTTTCTCCTACATCCTATTGGCTGAAGTCACAGGACAAGCTTAAGTTCAAGGGCAAGGATTACGCAAGAGTTTGAATACTGGAGTCACACCTGGTTAGGTACATGGAGAGACTAGTCAAGAGAGCTCTTTCGTGCATCCTCCTTTATCTGTGGACAGATGATCTTTTGTCCCCCAAAGGACATTTATTAGACCAGTAATTTATTCTGTAGTCAATTTCCTATTATAGAAGTCATGTCTATCCCTGGTATCTAGATTAAAAAGGACAGAGACAAGCCTAAAGGATGGCCTAAAACTCTTCCTTCAAATAGTGCAACCTCAGCAATGTAGGCATGTCTCCCAAACTATTGTACAACACACTACACTGTTAACTAATGGCCCGTGAGGAGGTATCCACGATATCAGTGTGCGTTTTGAAATATCTATCTATCTATCTATCTATCTATATATAGATAGATAGATAGATAGATAGATAGATAGATAGATATTACCTTGGAACTTCAGATTAATAAACAACAGAATAGATGATCGCATTCTAATCTCATTGAAATAATTAGCATTTTCATTATACTCAACAGAGCTCATCAAAACAGCCATGTAATGGAACTAAGATGCATTGCAGACATTTTATAGGAGGATGGATGGAGTTTCAGAGAAGTAGACTGATCTACCCAAGGAAATAGCTTTTCATAGCTGAAGAGCTCTTCAAATCTAGTGTGATTCAAAATCCACTGTTCCTTTGACTATAGTAGGTTTCTTCTGACAGCAGGTTGGTGTCACGTATTACATTACCACCCCTCCCATGTCTGTGCAGACATCACTAATCAATCATGGGTGTCTCTCCTGTTGAATTGAGACATTGCCTCATAATCATTTTCAACCCAGATCTCACCTGAGCACTTGAGGCTCAAGATAACATCTTCTTGCCACCCTGACACTCTTATGTGCTGTTTGTTGGGTGACCAAGACCCTAATGGGATCTTCGACTATGTTTTGGTGGCTTTCTCCACATTGGAAACATTGTCTCTTCTTTGATTGCAGTATTATTAACATGAGGGATATTTTCTGTTTACTCAATTCTAAGAAGCACATTCACACACACACACACACACACACACACACACACTCAGATTTTAACATTTCTGACTTGGGAGTGTATCTTATAGTGAATGTATGCTGTCTTTTTCCCCTCTGGACAATCACTGTTAGATTGATGGTATGAAGTTCAACTGGTAGCATCTTAGAACTAAGGAAATATATCCTCTAATTCATTTATGTATGAATTTGCCTAATAAGTATTTATCTGTGGCTACTCCGTATGAGGATGGGTACTGAGCAATTAGCCTGCAACAGTGAACATGGTGCAGACTCAGGGCTTGAGGACAATTTTTCAACCTTGATATGATTGGCATTTGGAGCCAGATAATCTTTTTTTTTTTTTTTTTGTAGTTGTTAGGGGATGATTATCCTGTGTGTGTTGTAAAATGATCAGCAAAATTATTGGTCTATACATATTAGACACCAGGAGTATTTCCACCCTCGTTGTGACAGCCAGAATGTTCCCAGATGTTGCCAAATACCCTTTTGGCTCTGGGGTGCAAAAATCACCCATCACCCTTAGGTAAGAACCATTGCTCCAGAAGTTAGCTCTCCGGGTCATCATAATCTTTGTCTTTGCTCTCATATCACTCATCTGTGGATTGAGATTTCATCTAAGTTGAATTTAGGCAATTTTTTTCCACCATGTACCTTGGGACTTGGGAAATAACTACTATTTTTAGGATACCTACTACGTGCTGGACATAATCCATGATCTTTGCATATCTTAACTCTTTGAATCCTCATATAGAAGGCTGTGGTATATGAAGAAGGGTTGGTAGTGTGGGCTCTGGTACCTCTGGAGTATAACTCTTGGCTTTTGATGGACAGCTGCATGTTATCATGGGTAAGGTAACTATTCTCTGCCTCACTTTCTCCACCTGCAAAATGGGAGCTCTAAGAGTTGATATTACAAGAATTAAACTGTTAAAACATTGAAAGAACAAAACAGGCATACAAGAGGTGCTCATAAACCAGAGCTTTAATTCTTAACCTAGTTATGTAGTTGCTACTGTCTCCATTTATTCTAATAAGGAAATTGAGTCAGGGAGGTTAAATTGGTCAACTTCACACAGAGAGGTGGGTTGGCAGGGCTGAGGTTCAAACACTGGCATATCTGCTTTCAAAGCTGATGGAAAAACCCCAGAGCCTGTGGCTGCCCTTGCACATGCGGATCCAGTGAGGCTCACAGGCCAGCCACCTTCCAGACCACAGCAATCACACACAGCTGGGGATTGAGGCTCACATGAACTGCCTTATTCAGCCAGTGTTACCGGGGGTCACGGGTTAGAGCACCCGGGCAGCGCTGTGAAACAAGGTAATGGGAAAACACCATAGACTGTGAAAAAAGTCAATGAGAAGCACACAGAGTGAAAGGTGGAAAATAACAGACGAGAACCAATATAGAAGACAGATGCCGGCACCTTGCTGGAGCTTAGAGGGTGGCCAGGGTCAGCTTTCTTATCACAGGCTTCTGGGTGCACTTTGACCCTGCCCCATCTGAGGTTTTGGTGAATGCTTGTGTGCTGGACTCTGTGGCTTCCCTTCCTTGGAGCATGCTGTGTTTGTGGCTTACAGGTTTATCCCTCTCACCCCTACCAAGATGCTCCTGCTCCAGGCTTGGGAGCCACTTAGTGCTGGGGGCCCTGCTTGTGATCCTTGATTGATGCTCATTCATTGGAGGAACCAATGATTACTTCTTTTTTTTAAGATTTTATTTATTTACTTTGTGTGTGTGTGTGTGTGTGTGTGTGTGAGGAGAGAGAGAGAGAGAGAGAGAGAGAGAAAGAGAGAGAGAACAAAAGAAGAAGCACAGGTAGGAAGAGGGCCAGAGGGAGAAGCAGACTTCCTGCTGAGCAGGGAACCCACTGCAAGACTCGAGCCCAGGACCCTGGGATCATGACTTGAGCTGAAGGCAGACGCTTAACCAACTGAGCCACCCAGGCACCCCGACGACCACTTCGGATTCTCATGGAAATCCTCCAACTTAAAGTCTACTTCATGGTGAGAAAACAGAGACAATGAGAATAAGGTGCTTGAGCCCACAGGCCTATGGTCAGGGAGAGGCAGGACTGGATCAGCAGACGGACAGACTAGCTGTTCACAGATGGATATATAGTACATATCCATCATATGTGATGCACACACTCCTTCATTCATTCATCTTTGACCCCTTAGCACATGCCAACCACCTACTGAGTTTCCTGATCCTGTAACATCTGAACCACTGGATTAGCACTTGAATCTGTTGCCTTGTACCATTCATTCTTGGGGGAAATGTATAAGTGTCCTGCTCTGGTCTAGGCAGAGCTTAGTATTGGGGATCCATGGAGAAACTAGACGTGGTCCTGCCCTCATGGGTCTCCCAGTTTGGTGCTTGAAACAGACTGATAAGTAGATACTTCTTCATCTGACACCTGCTGATACGTGATAAAGACAGTATTGGGACAACTGCTTGTGGATTGTTTTCAGATGTGAATCATCTTTATTTGGGTGAATGGTGATCCCTTATAGGCCTGAAGTGCCCCTATGCTCTTTTCATGTCCCCTATTGATGGCAACTTAGGTTTAGAATATCATATCATTACTTGGTCAGGGGCAACCAGTATCTGTACCAAGGTCTCATCTGGGAGCCTGGGAGAGAAAGTGAATGGATTCAGGGCATGCTATGGCCCGTGGCGAGGAAGGAAACTTTTCCAGATGTTCGATTAGGTTCAAAGGGGTGTGGAAACATCAGCCCAATCTGAGCGGCCCCAATGTGTCTGTGGGGGTTGGATCAGTTCACTACTAATGTATAACAAACTTCTCCCAAACTCAGCATCTTAAGGCCATATGTACTAATTGCTGTTGAAGGGTTTGGAGGTCAGCTGTACTTTTCTTCTGGTCTTAGCTGGGCTCATGCACACATCTGCAATCAGCTATAGCTCATGTAGGCAGCTCTACTAATGTCTTCTGGGATCACTCACAGGGATTGGCTGCTATGGGCCAGTCTAGAATGGCTTTGGCTTACCCAGGGCTCCCCTTCCCACATGGTCCCTCACCTCCCATCAGTATAGCCTTTTGAGGCCTGGGTAGGAACCTCACCGGACATTACTCTTGCTGCATTCCATTGACCAAAACAAGTCACAAGGCCATCCCAGGTTTGAGAGGTGGGACATAGAAACTTCACCTCTTGGTAGGAGGAGATGCCAAACTGCATAGTAAAGGGTGTAGGCACAAGCAGACTCAGAGGGGTAGGGCTGTTCTTGCAATCAATCAGTTGGCCACAGTGCTGGAGTTAGATGAATCAGCTGGGGTGGCTGACCCTATTTCTGGAAAATTAACTCAACTTGGAACATGGTCCTAGCCAGGCTTTGGGAGCATGAAGCCTAGGATTCAAGCCCTGTATGGAGGCTAGTGAGGGACTCTCAGGGGTTTCACCCAAGCAGTGGGGGCTGCAGGATAGAGCTCTAGTTTTAGTTAGAGATCAAGTAGTGCACTTAATCCACTGGTCAAATGTGGCTCCATCAAGTCAGTGGCTGAGACCCATACTCTGCACAGTGGGCCAAGGAGCCTCTCTAGCCTTCCAACCAGAGGTGGTGATATGGTGTCTGATGAGCCTCTCACCCTGCTTAGAATGGATTCTAGCAGTGGGAAAGGGCTGAATTCACACCTAAGCTACCTCGCCATCTACTGCCAAGCAGGCCTGGGGAGAGGATTGTCCACTGGGGTTTGTGGGGTTTCTATACCTGCAAGGTCAGGTAGAAACAGACAGATGATCCTAGATCTCTAATTTGCCAGCTGTTGGCTTTGGTTGGGTGCCTTCGTCCCCCTGAATCTCACTTTCTTCCTTCTCAGAATGGCCACCCTGAGGAGTGGTCTTAGTTCATGATAGTGAAGACTTCAGTGAAACAATGCACAAATGTGTAACATGATCTAGTAAGAACAAACATCTACAAATATGATTTAATTTAAAAATCATGTAGCTTTTAAATCTTTAATCTGACATTCAAATTTTATACTAAAAACCCTGGGCTTTGGAGAAAGGTAAACCAGAATGAAAGACTGACTCTATTATCTGGCTGGGATTTGTGTAAATGAGCTCAGCATTTACCTTCTGTCTCTGGGGAATAACCACATTCTCATTCTAGCCAAATCTTGCTCAATCCACATGGCTTGTGTGGGATTAACGTCACTGAGCCCCTGCCCAGTCCCAAGGACCTAGTTAGGCTATTCTCTGGCCACATTGCTTAGTTCAGGGCTATGCATGAGTCAAACTGGACTCCGGTTTCTCTGTGAGGTTTTGCCAGTGAAATCATGGAGTAGGCCTTCTCTTTCCATGGTGTCTTGAGCTTTAAGGACCATGTAAATATGGAGCTTCCGGGGCCATCCTGCCTCTGTGGAAATAGACACTTTCTGAGAATAAAGCCAAGATAGGGCAAGTAATGCTTGCTGGGAATTGAGAAAGAGTCTTGATTCAGTGATTGGACTCCTGGATCTCGCTTTACCTGACCTTGACCCTACCCTTGGATTTCCTAATTACACAGACTTTTTATTTTTTTATTTTTTAGTGTAAGTTTATTTAGCTGATTTTTCTATCTTTTGGAATTAGTTGGTCCTAACTAATTTGTCATGTAATTTCTGAGTCTCAGTGTTCTCATCAGTAAAATATGGAAAGAAGCACCTGTTTCTTACAGCTGTTTGTGGGTTAAATGCATGTCTTAATGGGTGTCTGAGTGGTGCAGTTGGACTCTTGGTTTTAGCTCAGATCATAATATAAGGGTCCTGAGACCGAACCTTGCACTGGGCTCTGTACTCAGTGCCAAGTCTGCTTGAGTTTCTCTACCCCTTCTGCTCAGACTTTCTCTCAAATAAATAAATAAATCATTTAAAAAAAATTCATGTTTCAAGAAACTAGCAGAGTGCCTAGTTCTGGAACGGCTGACATGGGCCAGACCAAATGGGATACTAGGCTCATTGGGTTGGACTTTTCATTACCAGTGGGATACTAGAAAAGTCTTCCTCTCTTGTTCATTGTTGTAAATCCTCCAGTTTCGGTGACCATTGTTAGCCAAAAAAGGCCAAGAGTGGTTCACCTATCTCACAAGGTAGAGAGTTTGGAGGCAAGAGGGCATTAAGTTTTAAGGAGGGAATAGAGAAGTGAATAGCCTCTGTAGACTACCAAGATGGCCATAATCTCCTGCTCATTTTCTACACACTTCTTGTTTTTTTTTTTTTTTTTTTTTTTTTTTTTATTTATGACAGTCACAGAGAGAGAAGGAGAGAGAGGCAGAGACACAGGCAGATGGAGAAGCAGGCTCCATGCACCGGGAGCCCGATGTGGGATTCGATCCCGGGTCTCCAGGATCGCGCCCTGGGCCAAAGGCAGGCGCCAAACCGCTGCGCCACCCAGGGATCCCTACACACTTCTTGTTTATTGAACATTCTTATTGACTTGAGTTTCTCAGGACTCTGTAGCCGACAGTAGTGATTTATAGTAACTGAATAATCCATTTGCTGAGTGGCCATTTGAGGGCTGATTGTGCTTAAAAAATCCTTTATCAAGCTTGCTCTCTGCAAAGCCTATTGCCAAATGCAGAGCCACAATTTGTCCAGGTAAGCATTTGCTATTGGGAGATACTTTCTATGTAGTTTCAATGCTTAATTTTTATTTGACTTTATTTGAACAGGTATTTGTCGTTGAACAGGTATTTGAACAAGTATACCAGGCCTTGTGTTTGGCATTGGGAAAAGAAAGAAGAACAGCCCTGGATGGCTCAGAATTTCTAAAGCATTTAAAATATAATGGACTGAGAGAAAAATAGTAAATAACATATTTTCATAAAAAATCACACTAAGAAGAGTTACCATTTATTGAGCAGCTACTGTGGGGCAAACCCTCTACAAGAGTCATTTTACAAAAACCATACAGCCACCTTGAAAGGGACTTGTTCCTGATGTATGTATGAGGGAATTTAGGATTAAAAAAGGTGAACTGACTGGTCCAAAATGTTGCAGAGACCCCAAGTTTCCTACTAAATATCCAGGTTCCTTTCATCTTTTATTGCAGAAGCCCTCCATGTATTGCTGCGGGTGATAATGTGCTCAGTTATTAAAGTGCATGTTCCATTCTCTTGTGGGTGGAAATGGTTGAGAAGACATGTTGAAGACATTGCTGATTGAGGTTTTGGGGGAAAATCTTTAAAAGGAGATAATTGAGCTCAGAGAAACATCATTTTCCTGCTTCTTTACATCTTCCTTCTTGATTGGGACAAGAATGTGATAGTTGGAGTATTTAGAGGTGTCTTGGACCATGAGGTGAGCTCGAGAATGGAAATCACAAGCAAAGTGTGATGGAAGGAATGGTGGAAGCCTGAGCCCTTCTCTTTTTAAAATTTAAATTCAATTAGCCGACATGTAGTACATCATTAGTTTCAGATGTAAAATTCATTAATTCATCAGTTGCATATAGTACCCAGTGCTCATCACATCATGCATCCTCCTTCATGCCCATCCTCCAGTTACCCCATCCCTCTACCCACCTCTCTTCAGCGACCCTCAGTTTGTTTCCTAGAGTTAAGAGTCTCTCATGACTTGTCTCTCTCTCCGATTTCTTCCCATTCAGTTTTCTCTCCCTTTTCCTATGCTCCTCTGTGCTGTTTCTTATATTCCATATATGAGCAAAACGATGTAATTGTCTTTCTCTCATTGACTTATTTCACTCTACGTAATACCTTCCAGTTCCAACCATATCGATGTAAATGGTAAGTATTCATCTTTTCTGATGGCTGAGTAATATTCCATTGTATATTTCGTCTTCTTTATCCATTCATCTGTTGATGGACATCTCAGCTCTTTAAACGGTTTGGCTATTGTGGACATTGCTGCTATGAACATTGGGGTGCAGGTGCCCCTTCAGGTCACTATGTTTGTATCTTTGGCATAAATATAGTAGTACAATTGCTGGGTCTTAGGGTAGCTCTATTTTTAAATTCTTGAGGAACCTCCATGCTATTTTCCAGAGTAGCTGCATTCCCACCAACAGTGTAAGAGGATTCCCCTTTCTCCACATCCTTGCCTTGTTTCTTGTTTCCCGTCTTGTTAATTTTAGGCATTCTGACTGGTGTAAGGTGGTTTCTCCTTGTGGTTTTGATTTGTATTTCTCTGATGATAAATGATGTTGAGTATTTTTTCCTGTGTCTGTTGGCTGTTTGTATGTCTTCTTTGGAGAAATGTCTGTTCACGTCTCTGGCCATTTCTTGACTGGATTATCTGTTTTTTTTTTTGGGGGGGGTGTTGAATTTGATAAGTTCTTTATAGATCTTGGATACTCGCCCTTTGTCTGATATGTCATTTGCAAATATCTTCTCCCATTCTGTAGGTTTCCTTTTAGTTTTATTGACTGTTTCCTTTGCTGTGCATAAGCTTTTTATCTTGAAGAAGTCCCAATAGTTCATTTTTGCTTTTGTTTCCCTTGCCTTTAGAGATGTTTCTAGCAAGAAGTTGCTGCAGCCAAGGTCGAAGACGTTGCTTCCTGTGTTCTCCTCTAGGATATTGATGGATTTCTGTCTCACTTTTAGGTCTTTCATCCATTTTGAGTTTATTTTTGTGTGTGATGTAAGAGAATGGTCCAGTTTCATTCTTCTGCATATGGCTGTCCAGTTTTCCCAGCATCATTTACTGAAGAGGCTATCCTTTTTCCATTGGATAGTCTTTCCTGCTTTGTCAAAGATTAGTTGACCATAGAAGTGAAGATCCATTTCTGGGTTCTCTATTCTGTTCTATTGATCTATGTATCTGTTTTTGTGTCAAGATCATACTGTTTTGATGATCACAGCTCTGTAATAGAGCTTGAAGTCAGGCATTGTGATGACCCCAGCTTTGGTTTTCTTTTTCAACATTCCTCTGGCTATTCAAGGTATTTTCTGGTTCCATACAAATTTTAGGATTATTGTTCCAGCTCTGTGAAAAGTGTAGGTGGTATTTTGATAGGGATTGCATTGTATATGTAGATTGCTCTGAGTAGCATAGATATTTTCACGATATTTATTCTTTCAAAAAAAAAAAAAACAAAAAAAACCCCACAACTCTACTTTTCTACTTCTGGGCACACTTCTAGAACATGTTTTTCCTAAGATTTTGGGCTTACGCTCTTTTATTTCCTCTTCCCAGGACCAGAGTTTTCTAAGAATTTCTAATGAGACAGTAGAGAGATTATTCAGTCTGTCTCCTAGCATGGGAATTAGAATAGTTTTGATTGATAGTTAAGAAAAGTTCTGTTAGCATCTCAACCTGTTGTTGCTCATGTCATATAGATTTTAGGATTGTTATCAGTTTGGGGGAAAAGTCTATCTAATTTCTACCATAGGTTCTCTGTAAGGTTGCAGGGGATTTTAGGTTTTCTTCTGTACCACTTAAATCTTAAATCATCTTTGATTTCCTAACATTCATTAGCCAGCTTGTCAATAATTTGCTCTTGTGATTATATATTTGGATTTGATTTGATTTGATTATGATATTTTATTTGACTCCACTGATGTCAGCACTTTGTTTCAAATCAGCCAGAAATTTGAATATCTTCTTAATATAGTCAGGCAATTCACTCTCTTCCATTGATCAAAATATCAAACAATCCAAGAGCTTATGCATTATTTCTATGAGAAGAGTCACAATTACCACATTTAGTGTGATCTAAATGTTATTTTCATTATAATTTGCTTTTAAATGCCAGGTTAATTTCTAGTGCTTTTTCCCCCTCATATTTTCATTTAGTTTCCATTAATTTTTAATTGAATTTCCTCTCATTTCCTTAGCAAATAACTTTAAAGTTGATAAAAGAATGTACCTTTCATAAACATCCAATTCAGGAGCCTGTGATTTCTTATTTGTTTTATTGAAACATTCCAAAATGCCTTTATGCCTTTTAAAATTACAGTTAAAATTGTGTATTAAAGCTTTATCAACTTTTTGAATACAGTTTTTCTTCTTCTTTCTTTCTTTCTTTCTTTCTTTCTTCTTCTTCTCTTCTTCTTCTTCTTTCTTCTTCTTCTCTTCTTCTTCTTCTTCTTCTTCTTCTTTTTCTTCTTCTTCTTCCTTTTACATTTTCTTGGTGTTCATATTTCTCTTTTATCTCCAGAAATGTATGTCAGAGTCCTTTAAATATCTTTTTGTTCATGTGCAAGGCTTGAAGAGCTTTACAATGGCCAGGCCACCTTATCAACCTTAAATTCTTTAGAGAAAAATCTAAGTTGGCATGTGTATATAAAATAACACATCTACAATTCAAACCTGAAAGGAAAACATTTAATGGAGCAGAATACCAAAGCTGTCACCAGCCTCAGCACAGTGGAGGCAGCTTTTCCTTCAACAGAATAAGGGAATGAGACGTTCATTGCACATTTCGTGCCATTTTTGAAATGTTTTTGAAGAGCACGTGTAGGCTTTTGTTCTCCATAACATAGCAGTGTTTTCATTATGACCAACTGTGAGTGTCATTTAAGGCCACGCTACAGTAGTCCAAAATTGGTTTCACTTTGTTGAATAAGGTCATAAATAGTTGTCAGTTGCCCAAAAAGCCAAAAAGTAAAAAATCTCTGATAGAATTTTCTGTTAAAAGAGTAGTACCCAGTATTTGCCATGCATCGACATTTATTATACTCAATGCAAAACCTCCAATCATGGAGTCCTTCCTATTTAGCGACTGGTTTATTTGATGTATCCCTTAATGGCACAAGGTTTACGACTGCAACAGCACCCAGCCACATAGGGCATATGTGTATATATACAACATCTCACAGGACACCCAAGATCACAGCAGTTTGGCTCTTGATTTCTTTAAACACTAGTTTCTTTTTTTTTAAATATATTTTTTTAATTTTTTATTTATTTATGATAGTCAGAGAGAGAGAGAGAGAGAGAGAGAGAGAGAGAGAGGCAGAGACACAGGCAGAGGGAGAAGCAGGCTCCATGCACCGGGAGCCCGACGTGGGATTCGATCCCGGGTCTCCAGGATTGCGCCCTGGGCCAAAGGCAGGCGCCAAACCGCTGCGCCACCCAGGGATCCCTAAACACTAGTTTCAAAAGTATCTTTTATGTCCATTTTATGTTTTGGTTGATTCTTTGTATTCCTTTATAATATGATTCTTCCTATTACTATGAACATGTTATTGGAAAAGCAGTTGTATCTGCGCCCAACAGACATGAAGGAAAACACCGCTCATTGTCTCAGGCCATCAGAAGTGATGATATCAGGGACTGAGGTGCATGAGCTGAGCAAGGTCCACGAGCTTGCCACTGACCCCATGCCTGTGTTGTCACTTGTACAGATGGTGTCCCCCCCTCATCCTTATTTGCATCCTTCTTATTCTTGTGCTTCCCACTGGGGAGTGTCCTGATTCTCATACTTGGTGTTATCTCTTCAGTTGTCATGTCTTGTATATATTTTTGGCTCTCAGGGTTCTGTTCTGTATCTTCGTGACCTTGACCGTGTCGATTCCCGTGTGATGTAATCAGAGAGTTTGACATCATAAAGAGTCTGCCAGTCTTTGTCAAATTGTTATGTCATATGCCTGAAACTAAGGCCACATTGTGTATCAACTATACTTCAATTAAAAAGAAAATCAGAAAAAAAGAAGATCCTGCCTGTTTTGCTTTGTTCCATTTTTTTTTTTTGACTTCTACTAAGATACTTCCCGATGGGTCTGAGTGTTGCTTTGATCATTAATTCTGAAAACATATAAAATGAATCTGAAATTAAGGTGCACACAAAACCAATTCAAATGCTTTTAAAAACTGCAACTACTCTGTACTGAGCTACTTAATAGTGTAATGCAATTATTTTTACTCTGCATCCATTGACTTCCTGATGAATGTGTAGGAGTTTGTCTCCTCTTTCTTTAGGCTGCTTTGCTGTGTCACTAACAAGTTTGTGTTCTCTTTCATCTGGAACCAGCAGACTTCATCAGGACAAGACGTGTTGGAAATGTGAGACGGAATCTGATATATTGTGATGCATAAGACACAACTTCTCACACAGAGACACCTGCCACTTAGAGTTCTGAAGGCTGGTTTCTACTCTATAAGCACAGGGGTTCGGAGAAACTCAATTTTTTTAAAAATAATTCTTATCACAAAAGAAAAACATGTACAGTGCATTTATAATCATGCCTGCTGAGAATTTGAGCATACTGCTGGCAGGAGAGAAGCCTTGTTTTGACTAGACATCAAGAAGGACCAAACTTTTAATTGTACACAGTTGATTGGAAAAATTTTCCGCCATCAAACTTCCGACTGTGTACATTGATAATCTAATTTTGCTACAGCTAGCTGCATATGCCTCGTGCCAGGGACCAGAGAACACATTCCCATTATGAATAAACTCTGCATCTTCAAGTTGCTGTGCAGTGTGAGTTAACACAGAGCATGAGTGAAGGCTTCCAGAAGCTATTCATATACCAGGAAGGCTAGCAATAAGTTATCTGTAAATGGCAGTGATAGCAAATCACATACATGTATCTCAAAAAATCCCTATTAAATACATCCCTAACTCAGTCTCCCTTAGGCCAGATACCAAAACATTAATGTAAGTTATTACAGCAAAATGACATAAGGCAAAATCAGCAAAGGAAAAAGGCACATGGGGAAAATCTGGAAGAAAACAGGAACAAGCTTCGAAGACTCCTTTCCAGTGGAGTAACACACAGGATGTGCTTAAATCCCCCAGCAATGAATTGTGACCCTATGTGATAATACAAAACCCTAAATAAAATTTTAAGAAATAATTCAATAACACATTAGAAAAAAAAAGCGTGGCATGACTATATGGCACTTACTCCAATAATCAAGACTGGTTCATTATAAGAAATATATTTAATCTATCATATTGATATATCTAAGGGAAACAATTTATAATGATCTTCTTAGATGCTGAATTAGGCAAAATTGAATATCCATTCCTAACTTTAAAAAAACTTAATATAACTTAATAAAGTGTTTCCAATTTAGTAAATGACATCGCTTTTGTCCCAAAGGCATTTTCAGTATGAATGAGGAAACACTTGAAACATTCTTCCTAAATTCAGGAAAAAGACAAGGATGCCATCACGACTATAATTTCTCATTATACCAGATGTGTTGGTAAGATAAAGAGGTTATATGTATCTCAGAATTTGAAAGGAAGAGGTGAAACAATCACTACTTAAATATAATATGATGATATGCCTGGAAAATTCAAGGCAATTAACCTAAAATGAATTAAAAACAGTTAAATAATTCAATAAGATAGCATGATTCAAAATCAATAGTAATGATTACATCGATTGGACACACACACACACACACACAAACACAGATAGTACTCAGTAGAATAACTGCCATATTGTGATGTATGAAGGAAGATGATAATCTTCAAAATTCCACAGTCTAGTCCACTCCATGTTTTGGAGCGCATTCCTTCTACGAGTTCCCCAGAACTCCCAGGGCATCAGGGAAACAGAGATTCTGATTCCAGGAGGCCAGTTTCCCTCAGATAAAACTCCACACCCTCATCCTTCCAGGCTGGAGATCTGTGAACTCACAGCCACAAAAATTCCAGAGCCAAGAAGAAAGCTTCACCCTTGGGAGAGGAAGCATGAAGGAAGGGGATGAAAATGGCCAGCTTGTGGAGGGAGTTGAATTTCATGATGGGGACCCCATAATAGGACAATGAAGCCCATGGCGGGCTCTGGCATGGGGACCGAAGACTAGCTCAGGGTCCCATGAGGAAACTGTGTAGCTGAGCGCTGAGGAGGGGTCAGCTCAAGCAACAGTAATCTAGAAAGAGAGCAGGTGAGTTAAAGTATATATTTTTTAATATTGTTTATTTATTTGAGAGAACACAAGCAGGGGGGAGGGTCAGAGGGAGAGGGAGAAGCAGGCTTCCTGCCCAGAGGGGAGCTCAATGCAGGGCTCGATCGATGGATCCCAGGACCCTGAGTTCATGACCAAGCCGAAGGCAGATGCTTAACCTACTGAGCCACCCAGGAGCCCCTGGATTAAAACATATTTAAGAAATGAAGTAAGTCAGATTTGTAGTTTGGCCCACGATGGTGGGGTGGGCTTGAAATCTCCATGATGCCGAGTCTTCAATATTTATCCTTCTAATACTGTTATGAACATTTAATTATTAGTAGTATGTTGGTAAATTGACAGAAGCAGAGGCTGATTATTAGAAAAATACTTTACTCCTCCTCTCTGTGCCTGTTACTATATAGCATTTGCTACTTGCAATTCACAGTGAATGTCAGATATGGTCCTAATTCCTCTTCATGGGGTGTCTCGAGTTTAAGGTCATTGATGGAATGGAAAAAAATGGGAGACAAAAATCAAGAGTGAACTCCTAGGTAGAAATCAAAGTGACAGGTCTGGAATGAAATGCGTACAAGTTGAGTAATTGCCATGAAGAGCCCCAGAGTATGTCTAGCTTGGTGTTATCAGTCCTTGCTTCACGGTGTGTTGGGGTGCTTTAAAGATATTGTGTGTTTTTTCTTGAGCATGGGACAACATAAGTTATTTCAAGAACTAAGAGAAAGGTGATAGGGGCACCCTCATGCTTTTTTGCACGAAAACAGAAGAATGCACTTTACATTTTTCATTGATGTTTTATGAGCAATTGCCTACTCGTTGACTTGTGAACTTATTTTTGCCAAATGAACCATTCAAGATGGGGACCGCAATTTAGAAGCCCATAGACTGAAGTTATTCTTTAAAAAGTCTTCATACACTAGAACATTAAGAAAATATTCATTTGGGAAGCAGGCTTTCACAAAATTGGAAAATCTTAACTTTTCAAAGTTCTTTATAACCCAGCAATTTACTTTTTTTTTTTTTTTTGACCTGAGTTTCACAGACAATCAACCCCAGGCTGTCGGTGTAGTTTATCACCACTGAACTTTGCCACCTGGTTTAATTCCCCTTTCAGCTTGGCTTGGTCATAATATCCGCCTAATGGAATCCCATCTCCCAAATTTCTAGTCGTCCCTGCCTTGCACAGTGGATGAAGCTAATCATGTTTTAAAGAGACCAAATATTACAGTGACATAAAAAGGCTCATTATGTCTTAGTCAGGAATATTAAACATCTGTGACCTGCGAGAGGAGAAAGGCAGAGATGAAGTTTGACGTTTGAGTCGAAAGTGGGTGATAAAAACAATTAGGGCATTAATAGAGGAAGATTCTGGACTTTTCAGTATCACTGACCTTTCTAAGCCCACTGCTTCTCTTTGCCATGTCTCTTTGGTTGCTATATCTCCTGAGAGGGGAAAGGGATCATTTAGGGGATTGGATGACAATTCTTTCACTCTCTTCATCCAAGGAGGGCTGCTGCTCCACCCCATTACCTGGGGGTTGGGAGCTCTCTACAGTCTGGGTTCCTCATCAGTGAGCCACCAAGCCATCAGGACCTCCAGAGCTTGAAACCCTGAAGACAGCAGCGTCTGGAGGGCCAGGTTGATTTTTAACCCCCACTCAGGCACTCACCTGCAGGCGAGGCAGACCAAGCTGGAGGGGCAGAGGAAAGGGCTGGTGTCAGCAAGTCAGAGGGAGCAGGGTGTCAGTCCTTCACAGCTGGCTGTGTGACCACCTGCAGGTGGCAGAGGCTCTTTGAGCCCCATTTCCTCATCTGTGAGAGGGAGGTAATGATATCAGGTGCTGTGAGATCAAAGGTGATACGTAAATGGGGCAACTGGTATAGCACTGGGCATGATGGGAATAGTCATCCCACTGTTTTCTCTCTTGATTTCCAGATTCCTGTGAAGACCTGTTTCTTTTTTTTTTTTAATTTTTTTTTGAAGACCTGTTTCTATAGGATGATGTGCATTCAGTTATTCTCACTCCCTGTGTTTACACATACTGCCCATGGGCCAGGTTCTGGGCTACATGTCAGAGATATGAGATCATCAAAAATGCATATTTTCTTTTCTTTTTTTTAAAGATTTTACTTATTTATTCATGAAAGACACACAGAGAGAGGTAGAGACATAGGCAGAGGGAGAAGCAGACTCCTTGCGGGGAGCCCAATGTGGGACTCGATCCCAGGACCCTGGGATCAGGCCCTGAGCCGAAGGCAGATGCTCAACCACTGAGCCACCCAGGTGTCCCAAATGCATATTTTCTCTTTCTTTTTTTTTAAAAAGAATTTTATTTATTTATTTATTTATTTATTTATTTATTTATTTATTTATTTATGATAGACATAGAGAGAGAGAGGCAGAGACACAGGAGGAGGGAGAAGCAGGCTCCATGCCAGGAGCCTGATGTGGGACTCGATCCTGGGTCTCCAGGATCGCGCCCTGGGCCAAAGGCAGGTGCTAAATCGCTGAGCCACCCAGGGATCCGCAAATGCATATTTTCAACTTGGTCCGAGAATGGAGACAAGAGGATCAAATCTATAATTTTGGTATGATGACGTCAGCTAATTTTGTTCTCTATTCTTGTTTTTTTAAAAAATCTTTTTTTTTTAAATTTATTTATTTTATTTATGATAGTCACACACAGAGAGAGAGAGAGAGAGAGAGAGAGAGAGAGAGAGGCAGAGACATAGGCAGAGACATAGGCAGAGGGAGAAACAGGCTCCATGCACCGGGAGCCCGACGTGGGATTCGATCCCGGGTCTCCAGGATCGCACCCTGGGCCAAAGGCAGGCGCCAAACCGCTGCGCCACCCAGGGATCCCCCTCTATTCTTGTTTTAAAGAATTTTAAGTAGCTGACATTTAATGGGCACCCATGATAGCCGAGGCACTGTATGTTTTAAATGTGATGTTTTTCATTTTCAAACAAGTATTTTTGATTTCATAACAAGGTTCATTATGATTATTGCAAAAATATGTAAATAAAGTTACGGATACATTTGTAAACAAAAATAGTGCCTTACAATTTTTCTTGAGAGAACCATTGCCAGAAGATGTCCATTGTTAACATTTGGGTGTATAACTTTCCAGAACACTCTGAGAACTTCTCTTTGTAATTATATACCTAATTCTGTATCAGTTTGTGTGTGTGTGTGTGTGTTAGAAAATGCAAAATTTGGAAACAAAAATTGAATTACATGGTACTGATTTATAGCACGCCTTTTCTGTCAATAGTATATTATGAATCCCTTTCATGTTCTATAGTTCTTAACTGTTTAGTTGTTTCCAGAGTTTATAATGCAGGCAATTCTGAAACAGACAGTTTTGCACATCCATCTTTGTGTCTTAGCCAGAATTCCTGGGGCAACTTTTTAAACAGGTGATTTTGTAGCTATTGCCAGATCCTCTCCAGAAACACTGTGCTAGTTAGACGCCCACCACCTACTTCTCTTCACACACATTTTTATCATTTTTCTCAACCCTCCTACTTAATAGGTGAATATATTTTCTTGTTTTTGCTTTTATCTCTTCGCTTACTGGCTAGGTTGGTCATTGGTTGGCCATTTCTGGTACCTTTGCCAATTCTTAAAATAACTAAAGTTTGAACTCTTTTGCCCAGTTTTAAAGCAAGAAAGCTGGCATCAGAGCTGTTATCAGGAGTTAACTCAAGCTCTCAAGACTGTCCTGTGCCAGGGCTGGATTCACACCTGGATCCATCTCCGGCTGGAGCTGCTTCTCTGGCTCGGGTCCTTCATCTCCCCGGGCAGCTGGTGGATGATACCCACCAGTCAGACTAGAAGACGCAGTTGATGAATTTATTTGCTCCTTCATCGATAGTTAACAACAAGTGCCCCCTGCCTATAGAGCACTGGATGAGGCTCAGGATCATGGAAGTTCTTCTTAGGACTACTTTGTTATGGGAAATTTCTATAGAGACCATCAGAGCAATCCTGGAGTAAAAATGTTAAAGCAGACAGTAGGCTGGGGATTTACTATAAGGAAAGCATGATGGCAGGGGGCAGAATGGGGGGAGGCAATTATATGAAGCAGAAGCATATTTGGGACCAAAACTAATGGGCTTTTTAAATGGGATTAAACTTGAAACTCAAGATCCCTGGCCATCTGGGACAAGGAGGATAAAGTAGGCAATAATGAGAAAATGGCATCTTGGAACTCTTACTCTGTCATTTCTGGAGGACGTGTCTTCCTTAGCCCCATGTCCCCAGCTGCAACACAGTCTCCAGCATAGAGTCTGTGGCATTGAGCTATACGTGTTGGCTGGAGGAACGAGCCAGGTTGGCTTGTGTACCCGCCACCGCCAAACGCACACACCAGCTAGCATCTATTCCTGCCTCTGTAATGAAAGACCTGGTTCTCTTCAAGGCCATTCCCTTGACCTGTGCTCTGCATGCCTCCATAGGGACCCTGTCCTATCACGTGGCTTCTGTATTCCCCAGATCCTCTTCATCTTCCACCTGTTTCTTTCTACATGGACTTAAATGTGCTCAAGTCATTCCCAACTCCAAAAGAACCCCTACCTCCAACACAGCAGCTCAACTTCTGCTGAATTTCCTTCCTTTCTGACAAATCCATGCTGTGAAAGGATAGAACGCCCTTGAGATCTCTGCTTCCTGCCTGTTGCCTAACGACAGTGGCGTCAGACTTCTACCTCCACCACCCAGTGAAGCGACCCTTGTTGTGGTCATCAGTAGTCTTCTTATTGCTAAAGCCAATGGTCATTTCTCATCATGTATCTGACCTGACCTCAAGAATTCTTAAATCTGCATCCGTCATTTATATCCACCCCCTTTTTTTGAATTCCTGAGCCCTCCACCATCCTGGTTTGTCTTCTACCTCTCCAGCTGTACTCTCCCTAAATCTTGCTGCTGCTGGCTGCCAGTTCTCTTCTCAGCCCATGGCTTCCTCACACTCGGGTCACTGTGCCAGCCTGCACATCCAGTGGTCCCCCTGACTCTTTTTGGATGTTCTTATTTGCAGTCTGTTCTTCACACTGAAGGAAGAGTGATGGTTCATCCATGCTCAAATCTGTTGTCATTGCCTTACTAATATAGTCTTCAATGGCTCTTTGTTAATTCAGTAACTAGTTATTGGATGATTGCTATGTCCCTGGTTCTGGTGTATGTGCTGAGGATACAGTAATGACCAAAGTAAAGTTCTAGCCTGGTTAGTTGTCATCTACTAGACATAAAGAGATAATAAATGAATGCATCACATTAGTAGGTGGTGTTAAAGTAGGACAAAGAGAGAGAAGGGCACATCAGAGAACAGGAATGCTGGGGAGGGACAGGGAATAGGAAGTTCAACTGTGTAGCGTTGTTGGCCATGGGAAGTATTTGGATTTTTTTCTGATTGAGTCAGATGGCAGGGTGGCAGCAGAGAAGTGATAGCATCTGATCTACATTAAAGGGACTCCTCTGGGTAGTGCATAGAAAATAGTCTCTATGGGGCAAAGGTGAAGGAGCGCAACCTCAACATGGGACTATTGGGATCATCTAGGTGCAAGACATGTGTGCTGGGGGTAGGTAGGATACCAGCCAAGTGTCTTGGATACTTCCATTCATACTGGCCTGCTTTAAGCCAAGGTCCTGGGCAGCAAAGGCCTCCTCGGATGTCTCCTGTAAGTACAACAGGTGCCTATCAAAGAGCTGGTCTCATTATTGGTGCATTGTAGGTGCTTGTGGGAGTGCCCTAAATGCTTGTTTGGATGAATAATGAGTAATTTTAAAAGAGCAATGTGAGATGATGCAGCCTTTGATTAAAGAAGAGCCCTCTGCTTGAAGGTGGAATGTAAGAGTCCATTACAACACCCATCAAAGAAACCCACTGCCTCCAAGAGTACTTTGCAGCTTCCCTTCATCAGATGTGATTTTAAATAGTTAATTTTTATCAAATTAATACTTTTACCTACAAGAGCTTAGAGTAGCATCATTATATGAAGATTATCACACACACACACACACACACACACACACACACACACACAACAGCCGTCTTCATGCCCCATTTCCCTGAGACTACTCTCAGTGCTTGCTTTCCAAGGGTAACTATGTTCTACTCTTGGCTGTTTTCTCTGGTCTCACTTCCCATATTTCTAAACAAAACACTTTTACTGCGATTTATTGACATTTCAGTTTTAGATATTATCTGTTGACTTTGTGACTATTGTAGATGAAGTTAAAGACTCTTGCAACTTCTCCACTCATATTTCCTTTTTCGCCTTCTGAAAAGAGTTTGAGCACAATGTTAGTTAAATTATTCAGATTGGAGGACATCCTGACTATGGAAATATCACTCAAGAATTATTCATTCAGAAGGGTACATTTACTATATTTTCTCTCTAATTTTCTAACGTTTCCTGGAGTTAATAAATGCTTTGTGTGTTTGCTTAGGTTTTTTTTTTTTTAAGATTTATTTATTTTAGAGGGGGCAGGAGGGACAGAGGGAGAGGGAGAGAATCTCAAGGAAACTCTCTGCTGAGTGCAGAGCACGCATGGGGCTCAATCTCATGACTCTGAGACCAAGACCTGACCCAGACACTTAAAGGACTGAGCCACCCAGGTGGCCCAGGTTGCTTAGTTTTTTATATAACTACCACTGAGTCTTACCTGAAGTCTTTCAGAAAATGCCAAACCACTTCTGCCTCTGGTCAAGTGATTTGGGTACTGTATTATTTCCCTTTCCCCCTTCACACCCTGCCCAGAGCCCTCCCATTCCAGATTCCTGTCTCCTCACCCCCTGCCTGGTCTGACAGCTCTGGGTCTGCTCCATGCTGTCATTCAGGGTCTTAACCCACTACCACAGCATTCCCTTTGCTTCTCTCTAGTACTGGAGACCCTGCTTCCTCATCTTTTGAGTCAGCTAGGACTACCTTCTATTTTAAGTAAGAGAAACATAAGGAGAGTGACTGAAACAAACATTTCCTCCCCCACATGCCAAGAGGTCTCATGTCAGCAGCTGCTGCTTTGGTTGAGTGATGCAGTGTCTCTGCAAGCTTTTCACTCTTTCCCTCAGGGTTGCACAATGGTTGTTGCAACTCCAGTCATCACAGCTACATTCTAGGCAGAAAGAAGGGGAGAGATAGTGTAGCTATGGATATCTCCCTTTTTAAAGATTTATTAATTTACTTTGAGACAGACAGAGAGAGAGAGAGAGAGAGAGGAGGGGCAGAGGGAGAGGGAGAGAATCTCAAGCAGACTCCCTGCTGAGTGTGGAGCCTGACGTGGGGCTCTCTCCCAACCCCGAGATCATGACCTGAGCTGAAATCAAGAATTGGATGCTTAACCAACTGAGCAGCCAGGTGCCCCAATCCCCCTTTTGATAGAAAGCAGAGTTACCATCAGGACCAGCCCTGAAGGCTTCTGCTTCAGCCTCGGGGGCCACAATAGGTTACATGGCCACACCTCTCTAGGAGAGAGGCCAGGAAACTAGAGACCACGAGTGTCGTGCTTGGCCGGGACGAGTCATGATCTGCTCCCTGGGTTAGATGGGCTGGTGCTCCAGGCAAAACTGGCCTCTCTGTCAAGCAAGGAGGGGCTAGGTACTGGGTCTCGGACAAGCAGTAGACTGTTTTTGTCGGCGCCCCTCTAGGCACGCGTAGGCCCCAACACCTGCTCTAACAGGCCAGGCACCCTGTCTATTGAACGTCAGTTGCCCCATGTCGTCTACTGCTGTTGCTCACCTTTCTTGTCTTGATGGGTTACATTTTATTCATTCCCTTACTGTCATCCTTGCAGAGTTTCAAGAAGTGACTGCTTTAACTGGATTCAGATACATTCTTGACTGGCTCTGGACCATCAGAGGACTTCTTTTGTCCCCCATTTTAACAAGAACATTTCCCAAGACTGCTATTTGACACATTCCCCAAGGGCAGGAAGGCTCCCTGCTCATCCTCCCTTCCCTCCTGAGCTTGACCAAGGGCCCGACTCACCCCACGTGCAGTTAACATATTTGCTGTATGGAGCTGCTCTCAGGAAATGAAACTTTACATCTTATTCAGGTCTGCCGGGTGACAGTTTCAGCCAGTGTCTTCTCATTTCTGGCCTCTACAGAACTGTACAGTAGAAAATTCTATTTTCCAGGAGAAAGCCAGGAGAGTAATGGAAACTCCCCAGGGCAGAGTTTCAGAGTCCAGGGCCAGGCCAATGGGCATTTTCTGTCCTAGGCTTCTGAGATGGCAGATTGGAGCTGTGCCAGGAGGGGAAGGGAGAGGAGGCCTGTCCCTGTCTCTAGATCCCGAGATGCTGGCCCAGCCATAATAGTTCTCCAAAGACCTGGCCCCCGGTGGGGTGGAGCCCAACTAACCTCAGAACTCTTGAGAACCTTCCTGGGCAGGGTGGGGGCAAGAGAGTGACAATGACTCTTTGAACAGCTCAACCACTGGCTGCGTGAAGGGTGCTCTGGGTTCTGCAGGGACTGCCTCTTCTGCATTCATCCATTTGGGGCATCAGATTCTTGACTTGGACCATCAGGGAGCATCCAGCAACCTAGCCCCCGCGTATTAGAGTGTGTTGGAGCTGCCTTTGTGAAGACAACAGGGTCAATTGAGACAAGGTCCACACCGACACTCTGCAATGAGGTGGGTCTGTAGTTCATTTCACAAAGAAATGCAGGCTGGCACCTGATAGGTCTTCATACTATCCTCACGGAGAACCCGTAGGCACTAGGCAGGAGTGCCAGGCAAATGAACACGCATCCCCCCCCCCAACTGCCCTCGTCTCTCTCCTCTCTCTTTCTCTTCTTTTTTTCTTTCCTTAATTCCTTCCTTCCCTCTTTTCTTTTTTATCTACTTATCTACTATCTATCTATCTATCTATCTATCTATCTATCTATCTATCTATCTATCCATCATCTATCATGTATCTATCATCTATCAATCATCTATCATCTATCATCTATCTAGTTATCTATCATCTACTATCGATTATCTATCTATCTATCTATCTATCTATCTATCTATCTTCTATCTCTCATCCATCATCATCATCTCTGTCTCTGTTCTCTCTCTTCCAGGCTTGTGGAAGTATAACTAACATATCCTAAGCTGTAGGTATTAGCAGTTTATAAATTCTGTTATATGCATACACCTGGGAGCCCATCACCACAACAATGTAGTGAACAAATCCATCACCCCCATGAGTATCTTCACGCTCCTTCGTCATTGCTCATGTACAACCTTCCCACCCATTCACAATCACCGATTTGCTTTAAGTCACTATAGATTAGTTGGCATTTTCTAGTATTTTCTGTAAATCATACAGTACGCATGCATTCTTTTTGGCCTGGCTTCTTTAGCTCAGCATAGTTATTTTGAGATTCATTAATGTCTTAGTGTGTATCGGTAGATGATTCTTTTTTATTGCTGAGTAGTATTCCATTGTATGATATTCCAGAATTTGTTTGGCCATTTACCTGTCGATAGATATTTGGGTTGGTTCCTGTTCCTCTGGCCATTACAAATAAAGCTGCAGGAGCATTCATGGATAAGTCTTTGTACAGACTGGACTGTTCTTGTGGCTCTCACACTACTCTACTCCCGCAGTGGTGGTGGGTGACCATGTCCTGTTTCACGACATTTGTTTTCAGGTCTCAGTCTTCTGTTACAACATTTTTTACATTTTAGACTTTACGTTCTGAGTCTTTACTAATGAATTTTTCTGGAAGCTTCTACATCCCTCAGGTACAATCTGCAAAATCCTGTATAGGATTGAGCAAAGCTGAAGCTCTCTGTGTAACATGAGCTCCTGGGGTGTGAACCTGGGCATTCTTAACAACTCTATTCTCTCTGGGAGTGGAACTTCATCAGTTTGCTGCAGCATTGGGAGGGGACATTTATTTTTTATTTTTTTAAGATTTTATTTATTTATTCATGAGAGACACACACAGAGACAGAGAGAGAGAGAGAGAGAGAGAGAGAGAGAGAAAGAGGCAGAGACACAGGCAGAGGGAGAAGCAGGTTCCATGCAGGGAGCCTGATGTGGGACTCAATCCCGGGTCTCCAGGATTAGGCCCTGGGCTGAAGGTGGTGCCAAACCACTGAGCAACCTGGGGCTGCCCTGGGAGGGGACATTTAAAAACCTCATTGGCAAGAGTCATATCCTGTTGGAAGTCCACACCAAAAAGTGGTCCTTTCTGGGCAGTGACATAGATGCCAAGACACTTTCTGTGCAATCCAATTGAAAAACCTTCCAGCAGCAACTGAGTAAGAATGGCTTCAGGCCCTATAATAAATCCAGGAAGGAAGATCATGCAGGCTGCACCATGATGTCATGTCAAAGCCTCTCATGCTTCCTTTTTTGAACCGTGACACAGACTCAGGTAAGGTTTCTGAGTACCAGCTTGCCAAACTCATAATCAGTGGTGCAATTTCCATTACTGTCTTTTGCAACCTTCCAATTCCTGTTCCTGAGAAGCACTTGTTTGCCTTTTCCACGCTTCATTAGCATGGTGCTGTGTTATTATTTTTATTATTGACTATCTGCTTGCACATCTCTCTTTCCTCATAAGCCATTGGATCTACCTTCAAGTTGGCTGATTCATTTAGGATACCAAATCTACTGATGAGCTGCTCTAGTGAAGTCTTCATTCCGGTTATTTCCTTGTTCACTTCCAACATTTCACTTTTTAAAAATAATTTCTATGTAAAAAAATAAATAAAAATAAAAATTTCTATGTCTTTACTACTACTCTCTATTTGATGAGACACTGTTCTCATACTTTCACTTAGTGTTTTGAACATTATGTATAGCGACTGATTTAAGTAGTGTTTTGAAGTCTTTAGTAAACCTGGTATCCCTGCTTCCTCAGGGAAGGTTTCCTTTGGCTGCTCTGTGTTCTGGGTGGGCGACCTCCTTTCCTGTCCTATGTGTGTGTGCCACAATTTTGCTGTTGTCTAAAACTGCTACATCATTTTAAATAAGATGATGTAGCTACCCTGGAAATACCCTGTTTACGGGGTTTATTGTTGTTACTCTTGTTTGCTGTTCTCGATGCTATTTCTTTAGTGTCTTGACTAGACTAATTGTCTAAAGTCTGTATTCTCAGGGCACCAGGGTGGTGCAGTCAGTTGAGAGCGTGACTCTTGATTTTGGCTCAGGTCATGATGTCAGGGTCATGAGATTGAGCCCCATGTAGGGGGAGGTGTCCATGCTCGGTGGGAAGTCTACTTAAGGAATTTCTCCCCTTCTCCCTCTACTCCTCCCCCCGCTCCATCTCTCTCTCTCTCTCTCTCTCCATCTTTCTCACAAAAAAATAAATAAAATCTTAAAAAAATTTAAGTTGGTATTCTCTAACATGTGCAGCCACTGAGGTCTGTGGCTAGTTAGCTTAGTGGTCAGGTGAAGATTAGACAGAAATTTTCCTTAAATGCCTTGAAACAGCAAGTGTCTCATGCTTTGTTGGAGAGCTCAATTTGTGTGTTTGGACATGCTCTCAGGACTGGAGCACTTGACACCTCTGCCTTCATCCCTGTCTCGTGCTTGCACAGAGCCTCCAGAGAGCCCGCAGTGACACACCAGGGGCTTCCCGGATATTTCCTGGCACTGTGCACACCACCGCACATGGTTCTGGCTTCCTAGGTCTCAGAAATACGTTGGAGCTTCTCAAAGTGTCCTATGAATACCTCGCTCCCCAGATCTTCCAATTTTTGTGGCTTAAATAGTCTTCCCTTTTCTTGCCTTAAATAGTCTCATCACCTCAGGCTGCATTACAATATTAAACAGTTGCCACTTGCTTTAAAATAAACTTATTTTTTTAGAGCAGGGTTAGGTTCACAGAGAAATTGAGTGAAAAATACAGACAATTCCCATATATCCCCTGCCCTTTGTCAACAGCCCAGGACAAACTAGTACATTTGTTACAATCCACACATCGACATGGGTACATCCCTATCACCCAAAGTGCATGGCTCGCTCTTGGTGCTGCACATTCTATGGGGACTCATAAATGTGTTATGATTATAGTATCATACAGAATAGATTCACTGCCCTAAAAATCGGTGTGCTCTATTCATCCCTTCTTCTCCCTTCTCTGGCAACCACTAATCTTTTTACTGTCTCTATAGTTTTATCTTTTCCAAAATGTCATATAGTTGGAATCATACCATTTGTAGCCTTTGCAGATTGCCTTCTTTCACTTAGGGATATGCATGTTACGTCCCTCTATGTCTTTTCACGGCTTGATAGCTCATTCCCTTCAGTGCTGAGTAATATTTCATGGTCTGGGTGGACCACAGTGTCTTGATCCATTCACCTGCTGAAGGACATTTTGATCACTTCCAAGTTCTAGCTATTTATTGATTTCTATTTGATGTCATTTTTATCATTTTATTTAATTTTTTTATCATGATAAGTGCACTCCCTTAATCTTCATCTTCTATTTCCCCCACCCCCCACCCGCTTCTCCTCTAGTGACCATCAGTTTGTTCTCTAGAGTTAGGAGTCTGTTTCTTGCTTTGTCTCTCTCTTTTGTTTTCCTTGCTTCTTTGTTTTGTTTCTTAAATTCCACATATGAATGAAATCATATGGCATTCATCTTTCTCTGACTGACTTATTTCACTTAGCATAATACTCCTTTATGGCGGAGTAGTATTCCTGTGTGTGTGTATATCCCACCTCTTCTTTGTCCATTCCTCTGTGAATGGACACTTGGGCTGCTTCCATGGTTTGGCTATTGTGTATAATGCTGCTATACATATAGCGGCACATGTGTCCCTTTGGATAAGTGATTTTGTATTTTTGGGATAAATACCCAGGTCACTTCCCAGGTTTGGCGATTTTGAATACATCTGCTGTAATGTGCACAGGTGTTTGTGTGGATGTAGGTGTACAACTCCTTTGGGTGAATACCAGGGAGCACGGTCACTGAATCAAATGATAAGAGTGTGCTTAGTTTTATAAGAAACCACCAAACTGTCCTCCAAAGCATCCGTCTCATTTTGCATTCTTGTCAGCAATGAATGAGAGTTCCTGTTGCTCCACATCCTTGCCAGTGGTTGGTGTTTTGGATTTTGTTGATGTTTTGGTATTTTGGACTTTTGTCATTCTGTTAAGTGTGTAGTGATATCTCATTGTTTTGATTTGTAACTCCCCCAAAATATATGATGTCAAGCATCTTTTCATTAGCTTATTTTCCACTGTATATCCTCTTTGATCAGGGGTCCATTTATATTTTTTTCTCATTTTAAAATCAGATTATTCACTTTTTTATTGTTGAGTTTTAAGAGTTCCGTGTGTATTTTGGATAACAGTCTTTATAAGATGTGTCTTTGGCAAATATTTTTTCTCTCAGTCTGCGGCTTCTCTTCTCATCCTCTTGACCACCGATTGGCTTTGACAAACACCCTGGGGATAGGACTTTTCTCATCGTGTGGGCCCTGAATCAGATCAAATAATGAGCAGCGCTGTGAATGGGGCTTTTCAGGGAGTTGCCAGGCAAGTGAAATATTGCAACGTGATGGGGATGGGCCTTTTGGACAGATCCAAACCTCATCTGTCCCCTCCAGTGTCTGCTAGGCTGTTTGCTTTCACAGCGATGGAGATTACAAGACAGCAGTTTTGCAAGGTTTTTGTAGAACTGGGGAAGAAAATGGGATGAAAATAGAGTAAGTAAAAGCATCACAAAGTACCCTGTTCTTACCAAGATTCAGATCATTTTTAAAAATATATTTAATTTATTTATTAGTGAGAGAGAGAGAGAAAGAAAGAGAGAGAGAGAGAGAGAGAGAGAGAGAAGACAGAGGCAGAGACACAGGCAGAGGGAGAAGCAGGCTCCATGCACGGGAGCCCGACGTGGGACTCCATCCCAGGACTCCAGGATCATGGCCTGGGCCGAAGGCAGGCGCTCAACCGCTGAGCCACCCAGGGACCCCCCCCCACCCCCAGATCAGTTTTTCTTGAATAAACACTCCTTGGATTATTGCAAGAAATCTGTTGACTTCTAGAGTTCTGAAATTTTTGATTTGACATTTATTTTTATTTTTATTTTTTTGGCCAGTGTTACTACTGTTGCCTCTATGCAGTTATAGGCTTTTCAGGGGTCTTTTTTTTTTGCCATTCTGAAGTCTGTCTCTTATTGGCCCTTTCCTGCATACTGGTCTGAGTGTTTTTCAAAATGTGTGTGATGTTAAAAGGTGTTTCATACAACAGATTTTTAAAATACATCTCCTGTGTCACATTCTCTTTCCCACCTTTGATTTCAAAACACCCTTGGTGAATGATTCCCTACCTGCTGGAGGTCCTATCTCCTGTCCCTGCAGCTGTATCTCATGCTGCTTCTCTGCTTTATTGACTCGTGGCTTCTCTCTAAAGCCCCCAAAGACCCTTGACCTGTATGAAGGTGCATTGGGGTGCGAAGTATTAAAGCTTTTGGGGTAAATCATCAACCCATAGTGGAGCAAAGGTGGTAGATATATGCTAGCTTCCTGTACTTGGAGAGACAATGTGAGGGTCATTCCACACTATTCCTTATAGGATCCCTTTGGAGCTCAATCTACACGGGACTGTAGTAGAAACTAGCTCAGTGATGTACAATTTATGGACTTTTTCTCCTTCCCTGTCTTACCATTCCTTCTTTCCTACTTCCTGTGATCACCTTTCAAACTCTTTGTGAAAATTATGTCTCAGATTTTGTCTGTAGGGAAATCCAAAGACACCATGGCTTTAGGAAAAGCTAAACATCTCCTCTTTACTACAGTTCTTAGAGTTTTTTTTAAAGATTTTATTTATTTATTCATGAAAGACACACACACACACACACACACACAGAGGCAGAGACACAGGCAGAGGGAGAAGCAGAACCCACGCAGGGAGCCCAGTGTGGAACTCGATCCCAGGACTCTGGGATCACACCCTGAGCCAAAAGCTGATGCTCAACCACTGAGCCACCCAGGCCTCCTGAGTTCTTTTATCTGCTGTTTCAGATTATCATTATCTAAGGGAATGTTATGGTATGCTTTTAGCCATTGAACCTTTTTAAATTTATCATCTTGAGAGCATGTGTCCCATAGAATATGAAAATGCTTTCAGAAGTGTTGGTTTACCATGTACAGATATCTATTGGAGCTTAGGATATCCTTTTAGATGCTAATTAATGAGAAGTAAGTATATTTAGCATTAAAGACTTTAGTCTTCTGAGGACAAAGTAGCCAAAGTACTTTGGGAGATTGGACAAAAATATCATAACATCATGACCCCTTAGTAGTATACATACATTATAATATTCCAACCCACATGACAAACCACTGTATCATGACTGGCAAGGCTCAATATGATATAGAGATGATAGACTTTTCCATGAGACAGAGTTAATAGTTCATATTTGATGAAAAATTTGTGATGTCTATTCTACAGCAGAATAATACAATTGTGATTTTATGTGCTAAAACGATCCATGTTTTATCCCTTATAATATCCAATTTGGGGGCGCCTAGGTGGATCAGTCAGTTAAGTAGCCTACTCTTGATTTCAGCTCAGATCATGATCTTGGGGTCTCCTGGGATTGAGCCTCCCTTCTGGCTGTGTGCTCAGTGCAGAGTCTGCTTGCTTCTCTCACTTAGCTCCTTCCCACTGCTTGCACTCTTTCTCTCAAATAAGTAAATAAAATCTCAAGAAATTTCAGTTTGGAAGATGTTAGAATTTTGTGATACTGTTGGCTCGTATGCATGTGCGTATTAGGGATGTAATGACACTTCTTGTCTACATCTCATGGTTTGGGGTACACCTTGCTCCTTCCATGTGCTTTGGTGATGTTCCACACTTCCAGGTGACTGGAAGAGTCCAGTGATTTTCAGCCACTTGGATACCATGTCTGAACTTTTCCATATTGGCAATAGATTAGAAGCTGTCTTCTTTTGAATCAAGGACTGTAAGCATGCAGGTCTGAGGCTGGTGGTGGCTGTTTTGCCTGTCATAGGGAGAAAACTGGATTATAGTAAGAAAATAAAGCCAGTTAACAAAGGGAACCAGAGATGAACATAAGTGGACAGAAAGATGGAGTACTACTGTCTTTATTTGAGCCCTTATGTATAGCTATGCCTGAGGCAGCTTTGTTCTAGGACTTGCCAGTGGTGTGACTCAATAAATTCTCTCTATTGCAACTTGCTGAGCTAGTTGATCTTGAAATTCGTTCACTTGTGACCAAAATTCCTGACTTAGATAGGTTATAATCCAAAGTGCATGTTAAATACTGTGTTTGGTTCTGGCCCCATTCCTGCCCTCCCCCCCACCTCACCTCCTATGACCCTGCTCCTTATAGTGGATTTGCTATGGAGTCAGGCAGACCTGGGTTTACAGTCTGATTTTACTGTTATTGTCATGGACAATTTGAAACAGAAGTATCACAGCATCAGTATAAGAAGATATGTCTTAAACCAATCAAATCTGGGGTTAAAAATCCTGGTTATGTCACTTTCTATCTTTGTTACTAAGCAAATTTCATAATCTCTTTGAACTGAATTTTCTGAATGTACTGTGTGAATTACAGCTTTTAACTTTTGTAGTTACTTTGATGATCAGAAATGATTTGCTTTGCAAGCTTGATAAATAATTGTTTTATGTTTTGAATACCTCATTAGTTTTTCTTATTCCATAAAAGCAGTCTCTTAATAAAAGCAGAGGAAGAAACAAATGGAACAAAAACAACAGCAGTCAACCTCAGACTCTGCTTTCTCTGATGATTGCAAGTCTGTGCAAACAAAGGTTACAGGACATCTTGCCTTCAAGAAACATGATAGTTTCCATTTTTGCTCTCTCAACAGAAGAACTAAATAGTGAATGTTTACATTCACTGACCTATATACATTTGTGATCTTAACATATAATAATTTGTCTCATTTGCAAGACTTTTGTGGGACACTGTTCCTTTCCCCTCCCCAAATTACAGAAGAGAAAACAATTCTCCTATGCTCCTCTCATCCCCACATGCCCCATAGTATTAAGGGCAGATCTGATTACTGGTTGAGAAAGGGATACGAGATTGTGTCAGCTATTTTATATCCCTTTTCTCTTTTAACTTACCCTTGACAACCCTGGCAGGTGGTGGAGACCCTACCTTGCTGTAGGAACCTCCTGAGGATTTAGTTCCTCTTGCAAGGTCTCTTCAGTGTCTTCTATTGGCAAAGCCAACAATGGAAAAAATATTTAAAGGGCCCAGCTTCCTTTTTTTGCAGAGCTGGTATTGAAAGATTAACTTGCAGTGAAGAGGTAATAAATTGATCATGGGCACACAAAACATCCCAGGACATAATAAGAGAGAACACATGGTATCAAGAAACCTGAAGGAAATTTACTTTTAAAAGAAGAAAATGTCATATTAAGTGGTTTAGAAAAAGAGTTTGAATGGGACTTTAATTTAGAATCACAAAATTAGAATTTTTTTAAATTAGAAAATTTGAAAGTCACTGCATTTTACTGGCAACGAATCATACTTAGGTTATAATTAGAACTTCCTGCCCCTTAGTTACCTCATCTGAAAAAAAAAAAGGTTTTAATAATGGAGCTTCCTTGTCAATTCTTGTGAGAAACTTAATGGCATTTACACATAATGGATTTAAAACAGTAGTTGGTATATATTAAATGATCAATAAACATTAGCTACCATTTTTAATTTTTAGAATGCACAAAGTGGTTGAGTACTTATTTTGCTTTTCAAAATTGTATTATAATAAGTGCATTCAATAATTTCATTGACTATATATTTATTGATCATCTGCATGCATTCCTCCATACATTTAAAATATATCAGTGACAAAAAAGGGGAAAAATCCCTAGGGGATACTATTCTGGTATAGACTGTACAAGCATTAATAATCCATGAGGTCTCTGTCTTTCTTCTCTCTTCCCTCTTTACCTCTGAACAGAGAGAAGGACAAAGCTCTAGAATGAAATCAGCAAATCACAGCCAGTAGGACACAACTGGCCCACCACTTATTTTTGTAAATGTAATTTTGTTGGAAAATGGCCATGCCTATCCATTTCTGTGTTGTCTAAGGCTGCCTTCCTGCTGCAATGGCAGAGTGAAGTAGTTGTGACAGGGACCAGAAAACATGCACGTTGAAAATACTATCTGGTCCTTTACAGGAAAAGATTGCCAACCCCTGATCTAGAAGAAAGCAGAGCTACAGGGATGGAAAGAGCCTAAGTGGAAAACTTCCCTTCCACCCCATTGCACATTCTCCCACCCCAACACACCCACATTAGACCATGTCTTGAGTGGGAAATACACTTGTATTTGTGTTAAGGCTCTGAGATTTTGGGGACATTTGTTACAATACTTAGCTGATCCTCACTAATTTAAATTGTCACATTTTCTAAAGGATTTATCAATTTTACCATTGGTGGTTCTTAATCTTTAATACTTGTATAATTTATCTTATAAATACTTGGTACAGAATTTATATTTTTCACCTGATAACTGTTGACCTCAGTGAAATTCTAGTATGTCAATGGACATACATTCTATTTTTTGTGAACTTCTCCAGCGTCACTTTTACTGAATCCATTGAATTCTATATTTTTGTAAGAGTCCCAATTTCATTTTGCAAACAGTTTCTGTAGCATTTGTTTAATATTTGAACTGTTTGGCATGCACTGAACAATCAACAAGAATGTAGAGGCGCTGATAGGCATGAAGTCTGTGTTACAAAAAGGACTCTCTTTAAATAGTCAGTTTATTCATGATTATTTTTGCATTAATATCATTTTGTTTTCCTGTTCAACTTTGTAGCTGGGGAATAGATATCAAGTACTCAGATGAAGCTCCTTCTTATATGGAGAGGAAACCTCTAACCTCTGCTTGGAGAGTCAAGAAATGATTGACAAAGGACAAGACACTTGAGATGGATGTTATGGGAAGAAAATGGGGTTAGACTTTGTAGGGTGGGTGCATGTAAGCAGATGTTAATGACACGCATCTGAGCACATACTTGTAGTAGAATTGACTGTGGAAGCACAAAGTGTCTACAAAAGGCATGGCCACAGGTTGAGAAGGTGACAAAATAAAAGAAAGATTGCTAAGGCCTTGAGTACTCTTCAATGAGCCCTTTGCTTTTTCTTTAAGCAATAAGACCCTGGACTTAAAACTGTAGACCTGTCATGTCAGGTTTCATATCTCTGCTGTAACTTCCATCCTACCTCCTCAACAAAGTCATTCATGGGTTGAGGAAGTCCAAACACTTATTTGAAAACTATCATAGGGATGCCATGGAGGGCTTCAAAATGGCAGAGCCACATGAGGAAATCTGAGTTTCAGCAGGATCTCGGTGGCTTTGCCTAAGGATGGACAGTAGGAAGGCTAAATTAAAACGAGAAGAGTGTTTAGGAGGATTGCACCTTTGTTCACTGCAACTAGATTCAGAACCAAGAATTATACAGGTACTTTGTGAATATACATGGGTTGAAAGGAATCCATGGCCATCTTAGGAGTGGGGGAAGCACTTGTTAACGTATCTGATGTGAAGACTAACACAGGCCTGCATCATTGTTGGGTAACCAAAGGTCATCAAGATGAAAGTTCAAGGTGTATCTTGTGTCTTGTTTGAGAATCCAGAGCATTTGGTTGAAAAGAGAGATGCCTGCCCCTCTTGGGACCATCCTGATGGGAGGATGAAACTCTGAGCTGACTCTTGGCCATAAAGAGTAGGCTACAAGCATAAACAATGAGTTTGCCAATTTAATCGAGTTCCAGGAATTAATGTCAAGCCTAAGGCTGAGCAAACCAGGATCTCAGTATCATCCATGCCTGTCTGTTCAAAAGCTGGTAATATAATGATTTTGTTATTGGAAAGATGTAGCAATTTCATACTCATATGGCTAGAGACTCTAGTATCGGGACAGTAAAAGTATAAAAGAAATAAAACGAAAGCACTAATAATTGACACGTGTATTTGAGACCAGCCAGAGTATTTTTTATTGTTATTAGCTGCTATTTATTTAGCTCCCACTATGGACTTACTGTTTTGCTAACATTAACTTTAATTCTTACAGGTGCCCTGCTTGGTCTAGTTGGTTCAGTCCCCAGACATCCTCCAAGGTCCATTTCACAGGCTACTTCCTCCATGAAACCTCCTTTGAGTCCCTAGCAGTCACTACCCTCCAGTGTCTGCTTCTAAAGGCTTTCTCTTCACATTTATCACTTTGCTTAGAATTTTTGTTAATTTTGTACTGTTACTACTCCCCCTTTAGCCTTTTTATTGATGGTGGATCTGTGTTTGACTCATCCCTTACCTGCCCATGGATTCTTCAAGAAGTACCTATCACTCATCTACCATTTCAAGGAATTCAGTAGGTACAGGCCTAGTGTTTTGGTGGAGCTCCTGTTATCATGGAGGAAGCAGCTAATTAAACATAATTTCAGGGTGCCCAGACTGATCCCAGATATTGAGGCTGCATGTTGAAGAACAAGAGGGTAAAAATGCAGACAAAGATTTGGAGATTATGTTTGCACTTAAACTGCAGATTGCAGTTTGGATGGTTGGAAGATAGGGCAGATGGCAGGAAACAATGGGGGATGAGTCTAGAAAGGTAGTTTTGAAAGTCACACATTCAGTCTCTGCTGGTGTGACACCTGTGACACAATAGGTGTCAAATGTCTGTTGACTGTCTTACTTTCCCTTACAAGATGGCATTTCTAATAAAGCCCTTTAATATCTTCCATGTAATAGTTCAACTCAAAATTTCATGGAGTGTGTAGATAGAATAAGAAAGTGAGGTTTTGAAAACCCGGGCTTGAGATTCAATTTCCTAGCCCTCTTTTGGCCTCTCCTGCTTTTGTTCTAACTGAGAAACCCTCCCTGAAGTCAGTAGAAAGTTTGGGTTCTTGGCACGACATAGGTTCAGGCCCTTAGACATTCTATTTTTAATAGACAGACATGGTTGAGTTTTTGTAAATGAAAAAAAATCAATAAGGCTTTGATATAAAGACTTTGCTTTTCATTTTTTTTTTCTTTTTATTTTGGGTACTTTTTTTTTTTTTTCTGGTCAGGAGTGAAAGTCACTCTGTACCAAAGAAAAATGATGTCCACAGCTAAAATATGTTTTCACTGATGTTTTTTGATCAGCTCAATGCATACCAAGTGCTTTCAGGGACTTGGGATCCTGCTGGAGCTGGGGCAGGCATGTGGAAACTAAATTTGTGCATCTCTTGGCATTTTTGTGGACTCTGTCATCATTTTAAGGTGTCCATTGGAAGTCAAAGTTTTCATGGTTTATTAAATTTAGAAATAGAACTCACCAGATAAATGGAGGCTCTTATGTGAAGAGCAGGGACTCTTTTCCTCATCCTAGTCTTTTTCAATTATTACAAACATTTGGTGTCAAACCCCAATGGGTGATTCATCATGTTGCTCCTTGAAAACCTTTGATAGGTCTCCATTGTCTACAGGACAAAACCCAGATTCCTTAGACTTCTTTTCATGGCACACTACAATTCGGCATGAACCAAAACCTCTTGGCTAGAAATGGAAAGATCCAGGTTGATGGTACAGAGTGAGACTACTGATTGGTCATATTGCTCTCAATGGGTATTCACACTTCTGGGGATCAGAGCCTCCACAAGGAAATTTTGTTGGGCAAGATGACATCTGACATGTCTTTGGATTCTTTGTTTTTGTTTGAACATTCTTTATCACTGCTTGAAATCTTCAAACTTATCTCCCATCAGTATTTACCAGATGTCTACTATCTTCCAGGAAATTACAATGTATTATGCCTTTGGGTCTTTACATAATCATAAGAAACATTTGCATGTTTGATGTTGGAGGAAAGCAAACAGAGATCCAAGGTCACAGAGCTGGGACGCAGCAGAATTGTGACAGATAAGAGTGAGGATTCAAATGATATTGGTGCCTTTTTTTGCTGTGCCCAATGTCCAATATTATGAACTTACTAAGTCGATACCACTTAAGCACATGAAGGCTGAATGTTCTCAATGCCATAGTGAGGGGAACATTGATTCTAGTCTTCATTTAAAAAGCCCAATAAATATTTTTGTTTTATTATTTTTTTAGAGACATTAAATTAAATATGTAAGGACAGTCTGGTCTAGTAGAAGACATCTTTTATTAGCCCTGAGGACAGAGATTTTGTCTGAGTTTTGTATGCTCAATACATGTTGAATGAGTGAATGGAGTATTTTTAAACTAGGATTCAGAAGCCTTGGGCATTATTTTTATCTCCATAACTAATTTATTATAATATTTATCAACACTTTAGTGAAGTGGAATAACATTCTAGGATGCCAATTTTCTCAGTAAAATAAGATGGTTAGACACCAGATGATTCTTCCTAATTCCCAGGTTCTGTGAAACAATAGGGGAATACTATATTATGAAAAGTTACAAATATGGAATCTGAAAATCTGAGAGATAATACTTGATTATCTAGAATAACTCCTTTGTTGGAATAGGGAACCAGAGGAAACTCTCAATCTGAACTTCCAAAGCAAAGATCATCCAACTTCTCCCCCTCAGAGAGTTTTTTATTCTTTCAATTAGAGACTACTCTTATATTTTCAAATTCTCCTTCCACTGGCTTCTTCCCCTCAGCCTATTAATATAAGTCTTTGCACCTTTAAAATAGATTATTTATATGAGCCCATGCTTCCTCCAGCTACCTCTCTTTCCATTGTCTATCTAAATAAACCATTCCTTTCTTTTTTCACCTTTTGTTCACTGTGAACCTTGGGGTACATGGATGGGAGGCCTTACTGCTCCACTGACATTGCATTTCTCAATGTCTCAAACTTTCTTGGTAATCCCAGTGTATTCTTTCTGGAATTCTTCTTGGAAGGCAGCTGTGTTGCCTGCTTCTTGAAATGCTCTGTCCCCTAGGCTCCGTTGTCTGCCCTCATGATCTCCTGGTATACCTTACTCTACTTTCTCACATCTTCTCTGTAGGCTCTACTTTCTCTGCCCATTTAAATACTAATATTCTGCAGTTTTCTATCTTCAGTCTTCTCCTTTATATATGCTATCTCTGGGTGATTTCACGTTTCCCCAAAGCTTCAGTTGATGACACTGTCTGAATGTCTGAATTTCAGACTTCTATATATAACAGTTTCCTAAATATGAGTATATTACACATCACATGACTGATACTGCCATCATTCCATGGCCTTTACATTTCTTCTTTCTCTTTTCCCTATCTTGGTGAATGGACCTTCATTCACCCAATTATCTGAACCAAAATTGAGGCATCATCTTGGATGATAATGGTAATAGTTAACATTGTTTGTTCCCAGCACTAGGTTAAATCTTTACATGAAGATTCTATTTAAATGTTAGAACACTCTAATCATGAGATTGCTATTACTTCTAGTTGACGTAAAATGCTCTTTTGTTCATTCACTGCTACATTTTCCCTGCGTTTCACTCCTTGGCATTTATGTTTCTGCCCAAAAAATGAAGGGATTTGGCTAAATTACTTCTACTGTTACTTTTTGATCTCATTTCTAAATTATATTTTTTTAAAGATTTATGTATTTATTCGAGAGAGAGTGTGTGTGAAAGACAGAGCATGAATGGAGAGGAGGGGCAGAAGGAGAGGGGTAAGCAGACTCTCCACTGAACAGGGAAGCCTGATATGGGGCTTGATACCCACTCAGGCCCTGAGATCATGACCTGAGCTGAAGGCAGAAGTTCAACTGACTGAACAACTCAGGTGCTCCTCATTTCTGACTTCTAAGTTTGAACTAGAGGCCCTAACTTTCTGATTTTGGAGTAGTCTGATGTTTTCTGCTTTCCATAAATGTTTGTTACACAAATAACCACTTTCTTATTTTGAGATTTCTTATCCATTTATGGTTGACTTTAACTCAGCCTACCCACATTGGAAAACAATTAATCATTAACTAGTAAATTTAAACATGCACATTCTCTGCAGTCTTGTAATTGCACTTCTAGATACACACTGAAGAGAAACTAGTAGATGTGTATCAGGGGACATATATAAGAATGCAAAAGCAGCCCTTTCATACACAATTAGGAACCATTCTAATGCACAGTAAGGGAAGTAGATGAAGATAGGGTATAGTTATGCAAAAGAATATTATATAGCAGTGAAAACAAGTGTTTGTCTCACAAAACAGAGATAAATCTTATAAATAATTTTTAGTTAAAAAGCAAGACATGGAAGACTACTTGTATTATCATAGCCTTTTTGTAAAGTTAAGACATAAGCAAAGCTAAGTAATATATAGTTCAGACATATGTGATGTGTGCCTAGTGTGAGTTCATGATGAAACTTTTTTTGAACCAAGTTTGTAAAACAAAATATTTAAAGTAATTTTTATCTCTGGATTTGGGTCCGTGGTGAAAGCAAGCAAATGGAAGGAGAAGAATCCTCGATTCAGTAAATGGTAATGTTCTTATTTATGGGCTGGGTGCTGGATGTATAGATACTCTTTACCTGATAAAATCATAATATATAAAGTAAAAGAAAATATAGATTATGGGTGATAGTATTTTTTTAAGATTTTATTTATTTATTCATGGCAGACAGAGAGAGAGAGAGAGAGAGAGAGAGGCATAGACAGAGGCAGAGGGAGAAGCAGGCTCCATGCAGGGAGCGTGACGTGGGGACTCGATCCAGGTCTCCAGGATTAGGCCCTGGGGTGAAGGCAGCGCTAAACCGCTGGGCCACTGGGGCTGCCCCGGTGATAGTGTTTCTTGAGCCAAGAATTACAAATTACAATTAATCTACTTTTGTGTGGTTTATGTCCATAAAATAAACAACACAAAAATAAAATTCCTGTAACCCACATAACAGTATATTTAATTTCTCCCTTATTCACATCAGGATGGTGCTAGGATTTGGAAGGAGATGTAAAGAATTAAAATGATATGTAGAATATTTCACAAGTAAAATACAAATATCTTTCTGTCCATCCATCCATCCATATACCCATCCATCTCTCCATCTTTCCATCCATCCATCCATCATCCAACAAACCTCTCTGGCTTTAGCTCTTAGGTAACTGATGGATTTAAAACTTGTTTATAAACTTTTGGAAGTCAAGGACCACACTTTCATCTTTGCACTCTGCACAGTGTCTTGCCTTGTTACAGCTACCAAAATGTTAGTTAAAAAGAATACAAACTTACCAAGTATGAAACTTTATTTTCTCTCTAAACAGTATATTATTCATGGCTCACATCCCACAGATGAAGAAACTGAGATCTGGACAAGGTAATAAGCCTTCCTGCATTCACATAATGAAGTAAGGGCAGATCTTGGAAATAGCACATGTTTAGCCAGCCCAGCAGTTCTCGAACCTGGTTTGCACATCACAATCACAGGGGACCTCTGAAAACACACATGCCTGGGCCCCACCACCAGACAGTATGATTTAATTGGTCCAGAGAGGGGCTTAGAGATGAGTGTATTTAACGAGCTTCCCAGATGATTTGAATGTGTGTAACTACTGACTCTCCAGCCCATGTTTTCTCTGTTAGGTCTCCTGTGGATTGGATTATCCACTGATGTAACAGCCAAAGTAGGGTTGTTTCAGGCTTCGATATGAGTCCCTAGAGTGGAATCTGCCTAGCTTCCCAAAACATGGCAGTAACCAGAAGAGGTTAAATAGTTACTGAAAGTGCAGAGGAAGAGAATGGATTTAACAGATCCAGAAGAGAAGCTGTAGTCTTTCTTGCACATCATGGCGTTTTGAAGAATGTAGCTCACTCCTGACCTTTATTCTGTGTTCTGGATAATTTAAAAAGAGAGATTCTTCATAAATCTTCCATGCTTCATTCCAGGGAACTTCCTGTGATGAGAAATTCTAAAAAGTATGGTGCTTGAAGAATAAACAAAGCTATTTCTTCCTTTTGCCCCTCCTTCTTCCCTCCTTCCTGCCTGTTTCCTTCCTTCCTGCCTTCTTTCCTATCTTCCTTCCTCTGCCCCTCCCTACTCTTCTCCCTCCCTCCTTTCCTGACTTCCTGCCTGTCTACTGTCCTTTCAGTTCATCATCAATGAGCCATTGATTGAGCATCTACTGCGTGCTGGGGTGTTGCTCAGATAAAAAAGGCAGTGACTGAGGAAATAAGTGAGTACAGAGATCTAACGACACATGGTCCTTACCTCAAGATGCTCACAAACCTGAGTAAATTGAGAAGTCTTTGGTGGGAATGTCTTGCCAGAGGACACAGCGATGGTCAAGCAGCTTGGGCATGATTCTAAAGCAAGTCACATTTTATGTATTCACGCAATCATATATTTTTGTAAAATTTACAAATTAATATCTTTCCATATTATTTTTAAAAGAAGTCTCCCAAATTGTGTAAGCTTTTGGATTTGCAAAGTGTGCACTGTTAGATAGTCCATTCCCATACTATCTGTTTTCCACCATTTTTTTTCCTTCAGCACTTATGAATACATATTTCCTGCCTGGACTGTGCTAGATTCTTTTCTTTTAATTTCATAAAAGCATTTACTTCACACATGACAGAATGCTTTGAGAACAACAATTATGTATTCAGAGTCTCCCATAATTTTGTTTTACAAAATATGTCCTCAAATCTCTAGGGAGATTACAACAGGGTTAAAAGTTGTCTTGAGATCAAAGATCAAATGAAGGAAAAAACCCTGTAATACTCTGTGGCAGCTCATTGATCTTTCCCATCTGCTATGCTGATCTAGATTCTTTGACATAAGTACTAAAACTGCATGGGCTAGCACACAGGGGAAGCGGCATGGAGCTCGTGGGGCCAGAGAAGACAGCCTGGGGCATTTTTCTTAGTGGATTCCCATCTTCAGTGTCACCACACCCATTAGTATTTTAAGTGCTTCAAGAAATGAAGAAACCTGGACAATTTTTATTAAAACCTGAACTTCTGGGCTTATTTAATCCAGATACAGGAAACATATTTTTCTCCTGGTCTAAAACCTGGAGCTAGTGTTTGAGGAGCCCTGAGTGAGGAATGTATCTGGATGGGCTCAGCAGTCCACCCTGGTGTTGGATAAAATAGTAGTGTATCCGTTAATTATGCAGTGATCATTATTGATCCCCTCTTACTGGGCAGACCCTGAACTAGATGCTGGGATTCAATGGTGAGCAGAAACAGATATGGTTCCAGTTTTCCAGGAGCTCATAGAAAAAATAGACATGTCAATTAGATGCATAGTTATCAATGCGATAAATGTCATAAAATAAAAGCAGAGAACTAGGGAATCCCTTATAAAGACAGATAAAGAATTACAGAGAATTATAAATAATTTGGTCTTGCAAGTTTAGGAGAACATCCTTGAGAGAATGACAAAAGATTTGAGATCTGAAGAATGAATAGGAAATTAGGAGATTAGCTTGAGGAGCAGCAAAGAGAAGCCCGGGCAGTAGGAATAGCAATCATATAGTTCCCTCATGGTGGAGAAAGCATGTCACACTTAAGGACTTAATGAAGCAGGTTGAGAACCATCCTCATTCTACCCTTTGTTTAGTTCTAGAGTCTTCTGGGTCTTTTATTGTTCCAGCACCATAAGGATTATGTGTTGACTCTGAATCAACTCTATGGAGTGCTGGATAATATCCTCATGTTATTGACCTGAAGACATTTTAGAATTTTAGGGATATGTTGTTTCCATGCCAATGGCACTGGGTTCACAAGGCAAGTGTCATATGTTCCTTTGGGAGGCCTAGGAGCATGCTCTGCTCTTTACACCTTATCCAAGGAAGAGCTCTCTCTCAGTTTATTACCTGTATTTCATTGAAAGAGTGTAAAGAGTGTCTTTTCTTTTTTCTTTTTTTTACTATTTAAAAATATATATGATATTACATTAAAAAAAGATGATAGTAGGAAGTCCCATACAGAAGGAATGTCATATATGACAATGTAACTAGTGCCACCCTTGACATATGGAAGATATGCGTGAAATATTTGTAGAATTACTACCTGTAGGGCATTTGAGTTTGAGGTGTCAGTGATGCATCCTTCTTTATCCCCAGTAGATGTTAATGCTGTAGTTACTATGTGCACCTCAATTTGATTTGGCATTTCCATATGTCACTCTTTTGTAGATGGTCCCCTTCCTCAGCTCCACACTCTGTGCCTCATGGCAAGAGAAACCATCCCGTACCTAGATTAAGTTTGAGGAATATTGGTACAGACTAACACCTCAGATGACCAAGGCTTTGCTCATCAGGAAGGGAGATCTCCTCTGAACAGGTGCTTGGAAGGGAAACTGTTGTCTAAATCAGGGCAGGGGCTTGTCTTTGTTTGGTTTCCCCAGAAACTGACCCTGAGACCAGATTTGAGTGCCAGCGATTTACTCTGAAGATGATTCCAGGAGACACTAGCAGAGGAGGTTGCAGGAGGATAAAGGGGGGAACAAATCCAGCAAACTCAAGAAAGTTACCACTATGGCAACAGAGCTCAGGGTTTCTGAGGAAGTTGGAAGGCAGGATGGAACATGCGCTTCTGAGTTTTCCTGCCTGGGATGCAAGGTGTTGGGGTGCTTAGCCCCCCTTTCCACTTCTTTCTTTGATGGGAGTCACTTTTGGGGTCTTCTAGCTTTCCCGCATGCAGGCAGAGCTGGAGAAGTTCAGAAGGAGCCTCCCCTGGGGAAAGGTGGGTTCTGAGCAGACATGAGGGCTCACCTATAGTGTCTGCCACAGAGTTGCTTCCACATGAGCCTGGACTTGCCAGTAGTCCTGGGAAAACAAACAAAAAAGGATCCTTAGAAGTGACAGAAATGAATGGCAAATTGGCTGTGCATCTTGAGCAGAAGTCCTTTTATGGGAAGAGGGAGGCTCTCAGCTAATGAAGCCATGACAATCAAATAAAAGGCAAGTCTACACATTTAATGCCCACAGTGCCAGGGTAGCATGCCAGTATGTCAGCTCCTTTTTATTTCCCAGGTGATGCTACATCATTGTTTTTTCATGGTAATAAGTATCGGGGAGCTGTCAGGGTTATTGTTTCTTTCTTTTTTTAAAAAAGATTTTATTTATTCATGAGACACACACACACACACACACACACACACACAGAGAGAGAGAGAGAGAGAGGCAGAGACGCAGGCAGAGGGAGAAGCAGGCTCCATGCAGGGGCCCAAAGTGGGACTCCATCCTGGGTCTCCAGGATCACGCCCTGGGCTGAAGGTGGCGCTAAACCGCTGAGCCACCCGGGCTGCCCAGGGCTATTGTTGCTTATTCCTTCTTTTTCTTTTTAATCACACCAACATTTTTTACTTACTCTTGCCACTCAGCTGAATCTCTCTGGGCTGGAGATGGGAAAGTCTGTGGGAAAGGGCACCTGGGGGGCAAGTGTTGGGCAGGACAATTTACAGTTTAATCAGATAGGGGAATGCGCTATTTTTTTTTTTCAAATGGAAAGCATTGAATAAACTAAAAGTACCATAGCCATAGTTGAACTAAAGATAGAGTTAAGTTTTCTAAATGCTGGATTTTTTTTTGTTTGCTTTTTTGTTTTGGGTTTTTTATTTTGTTTTGTTTTTGGAACAGAGGTGATTTGTTGTCTTGGGGCTGGCTGCAAATAGAGTTTGGCAATTCTGGCTATTATCATACTGACCTTAACCTGGACAGATATACTTGGGTTTTTATCTAAGAATCTTACAGTCTGGCTGCCTGAGGTCTCTTAGAACATTGCGTGAGAAAAAACAGAAGTGGGCCATAACTGTTAACTCGTCAACATTATTTTTCACTTCATAATATTAATAATGTCTAATGTCACTTTTCTGACAATTCTTCACTGCCACTAATAAAATAAGGTTATTTCTGGACAGGAGAGATCAGGGAACAGAGGGTAGATCCATCCATTTTCCATTTAACTAACACTGCTAAGGTGCTTCTCTCTGCCAAGATCTGAGTAGAAAACAAAGTGGATACAGAGTAATAGACAACACGGGCCCTGCCTCTGGAAATTTACAGCCCAGTGGGGAAGATGATAAATAATGGGAGTACTTATGAGAAAGCCAGTAGCTGTTGCCTAGACCCTTCTACAGAATGTGATGGGTGGAATTGCTACAAATGGGACTCACGGCACCAGCAGTAGAAAGGGGCAATGAAGAGCTCATTTTTATAGGTATTTGCTCATGACCTCTGTGGCCTGGGTAATTATGGTTTCTTCTTGGGTGGCTGAAAGAAGGCAAAAATTGGGGGTTTGGTTGAAAGATGATGAGTTTTCTGTTATGTGTTTGGGGTACTCATTTGGGGTGCTCCTGGAGAGAGAGAGAGAGAGAGAGAGAGAGAGAGAGAGAGAGAGGGACTGGAGAAATGAGTCTAGTGTCAGCAGCATGGGTTTCTATCATGGCTACTGAGTGGAAAGTGATTCTTTTCATGAAATAGGGAGATACAAGAATAGGGAAAATGAAATGGAGTAAAAAGGAAAACAGAGCAAGAAAATCATTGGCTCTAATTAGCAACATTTTTTTTTCTAAGGTGGGGGTGGGGAAGGTACTAACATTCCATATGCTGTTCCATTTTTCTCCTACAACACACTAATGGTGAACAGTGCTCTTCTCATTTTACAGATAGGGAAACAGAGACTTGCAGTGGTAGATTGGGTGGCCATTGTAATGCTTCTGTTGGGAGGATAGGACTGATGTATGACTTTCTTTTTCCTTCCAGCATTCAGAACATTGAGAGATAAGAAATGGGATACAGGGGTGCCTGGGTGGCTCAAGCAGTTGAAAATCTGCCATTGGCTAAGGTCATGATCCTGAGATCCTGGATCAGGCCCCACATTGGGTTTCCAGTTCAGTGGGTGGCCTCCTTCTCCCTCTCTTTGCCCTTCTCCCTTGCTTATGTTTTCACTTTGTCTCATGCTGTCTCTCAAATAAGTAAATAAAATCTTTAAAATAGAAGGAAATGGGAGATAGGAGAATAACATTCAAAATGCCAGCTTTATTACACATAAAGCTGATTGGAAACTATAGTTTCAATGTGTGGCCACTGTGGATGTCCTAAGACTTCACTCTAGAGTTGAATTTAGCAGCTCTCTCATGGCCAATGATCATGGGAAGAGGGCATATGCCACTCAGCATACATGATAGAGGAGCCAGGTGGCCTGAGGCCAGAGGGGCTAATCCTTGTATACCACTGGTCCTTCTTCCAATCTTACCCATTGGATAAATCATTCCCCTTCTCTAGAAAGGTGAGTGATGGGCAGAGAAAAAGTGGAATTTTTTTCTGTAGTGATTTTCCCTCTTAGAGAGTAGAGTGGGAATTTCTTCTCATCTTAGGAAATATAACTATTGGAAAACTATTAACCTCTTGATGACATCTAGTCAATGGGGTTTGAACTTAGGTCAGTCTGACTCCTGGGTCCATTTTTAGCACTCTGGTGTAAAGAGTACCAGTTAAGAGTACCAGTTAGAAGAGCAAAGTACCAGTTAATGGTATTGTACCATTTTGGGACAATAATATTAGATATTTCCAGATGCACAATTACTTCTCCTGCCTAACATTTCACTTGATGATCTCTTCTAGGAAGAACCATCATTTTGGAAACCTGACCCTAAATTCCCCTCTTAATCCCACCCCTGTTCCTTTTCATGGGCACTTATTTGTCTTCAGCCAGCTCTGACTGCATCCTAGGACAAAGACAGTGGCATCTTTCTCTTCTTTGTCTTTCAGTAGTGTTTGAAGTTGGGGTTCTTTTACTCTGTTATCAAGAGCAAGGCTGGCAGGCCTTACTGTGACTCTATGGGATAGCAGCCATGTTCCTTGCATGAAAATACTGGAACTTTTCTATCTTCCATCCATAGCACTGTTGAGAAGATGTCATGCATGGTGGGAAGTCAGGCCTGTGTATGTTTTGTGCCCTGATTTACTGGCTGGGGGCATTCCTGCTTCTCTTTCCCTGAGTTCATCCAGTCCTAACTCAACACCTGTTGGTTTAACCACAACAACCCAACCCACCTCTTTCCAACTTTATTTAACCAACTGAATTGATGTAACACACAGAGGATGTCCTATGTCAGTCACAGGAGAGAATTATGTAAATAAATTTTAAAAAAGATTTTATTTATTTATTCATGAGAGACATAGGCAGAGGGAGAATCAGGCTCCCTGCAGGGAGCCTGATGTGGCACTTGATCCCAGGACTCTGGGACCATGACCTTAGCCAAAGGCAGATGTTCAACAACTGAGCCACTGAGGTGCTCCAAACTATGTAAATAAGTTAATCAAACATTATTGTGCACCTATGACATGCTAGATAAGTAAAATATTGGAACAAATGAAGGATATTATGGAGGCACCAAGGAAGTATGTTTGACCCAAACTATGGAAATTTTCCAGAGGAATTGATATTTGGGCTTTGTTTTAAAGGGTGATTCACAGTTATATAGGCATAGAGGGCAGAAAAACACATTCTGTACAGAAGGAAGAACACAGACAAAGTTTCAGAGGCAATAAACAGTGTAGGGCATTCTAAAAACTTCGAGAAGTTCAACAGGAAGTAGGCAGGCCAAAGGTTGGGATTGGTAGGTGGGCGCTGAGGCGGGGAGGTTGGGGATGTGGGGTGTGGGTCATCCTCATATCACTGGAGGCACACTGTGCCATGCTCAGGAGTCTGGGATTTACCTTGGAGGAGAAGACTTCTGACACTGACACCTTGTCTTGCACAGATGGCATTCCTGGAATCACATAAATCCTGGCTGAAGGCTTAGAGTTTTAATCACATTAAACTCTGGCTGGGGATTGGAGTGCTCACTTGCATCTATCTCTTCTGCCTCTCACCCACTCCTGCCACCTTTTGGTGGCTTTCTAATTTGTATCTTTCTGAATTGGTTCTTTTTTCCAGATTTCTAAGCAGATAATACAACCTAATCCTTTCTAGAAGCAAAGAGCCTCTCTGGATCACTGATATTTGATATGTGATGATAATAGCAAATGGCTATACCTTTTATTAGTCTTCTTATGTATCCATGATATACAGAATAAATATCTATATTTCAATCCAGATGGAACTCCCCCTCTGCCTATTTTTGCTGTACTCAACCCTTTTTACGTAGAGAAGAAATCTGACAGCGATCTCCCACTTGCAATGAAGAAGTAAGTACAAAACAAAACAAATGCAAGCACTTAGCGGATGTCTGGCATCATCTACTGCCCCTTCCTTTCAATTTGCAGAGAAGGAACACCAGCTGCAGACAAGGAAGAGCTCGGGCTGAGAAACAGGTCTCCTGTTGCTTGAGCTTGGGCTGCTTCACAGTCCCACAGGATGGGACTATGGAATCCCTGGGAAAATAATACCCTACCGATATTAGTAGAGAGTCTGTGCACAGTTAGATGCATGGGACCATTGAGACTTGCCTGCAACCCAGGTCGTTCTACCCTGAATAATGTCTAATTATATATTTCCATGGTTACTTTCAGAGATAATAACGAGTCCCCTAGCCCCCTAAAACATCACAAGGACTTTAGGAAGCACGTCGAAGAGAGAGCAAAACAAAACCACACAATTACCATGTTCAAGCAAATAATCAGAAACGAAATTGGCTACTGAGGCATATTATCTCTCACTAATTATCATTTTAAATGATGAAAAACTCAAAATGAATGGTACTTTCTCCACCCCTGTGCTGCACAGAAAGCTCCTTTTCCCAACTCCAGGAACTAAGGGCCTAATTATTTGCACTTAATAATTCAGCCGCATCTCCTTGGCACAAATTCCATTTGTTGCTGTAAATGGGGGCCACACTTCTCACAGAAAGTGCAGTTGTTAAAAATAAAACCCTCACTCTCCCTGCCTCCCCTTCCCACTCCCTAGCATAAAGAATGACTATAATTAAGAACAGCCCAATTAGCAGCCTAAGCTCAGATTTCTTCAACCCCCCAAACCCTGCAAGAGTACCTACTCTTTGCCTCGAGTGGGATGTCATTCCCAGAGGACTCAAATTCACACAAGCACTTCAAATCACTCTGGGCTCGATAAAACTTTATCTGCTGTATCCCCTGTCATGTATTTCCAAAGAGGGTTTAAATAAGTACTAGAATAGTAAGTACGAAGTACTTATTCAAATAAGGTAGCTTTCTCAAAAGATTCTGAGCTGTTACTTAGATAGAAGTGATGAATGGCATTTTTAACCTACTCAGTGGAGTTTGTGCCTCACTTTACTGAATGAGCACAGGGTTAGCACTTGTCATGGGGTGCACACCGCACCAGGATCTGGCTTTATGGAGATGATTCCGCAATCATGTCCAAGGAGCTCAGGGTCAAGCAGAGGGAGATGGATTCATACCCACCCAGGGAGCTGTGAAGTAACCCGCAGCAGGGCTACGGAACTTCTGTTGTGGGGGAGACAAGGGTACCATTCATGAACATGAGTGTACTTCCCAGGTCCACTTCTAGAAACTTGGGTCTGGTTTTAACAGAGAAAAGACCAAATTCCTTTTTTGGGTACTTGCAGGGAAAATGGAACCATGAGGCTCAACTCCTTACAAAGGATTCTCAAGGTATTTCTCACTCTGTCCCAAAACTTTTCAGCTCCATTTTCTGTGTAAGCCAACACTGGCACTCTGACTTGGCCATGCCAGACACTTCATGTGTCCTTACTGCAGTCTACCTTGATGCCTTTGCTCTTGTTGCTTCCCCTGACACCCCCTTCCTGCTACTCTGTGTCTCTGGAATTCTGGACCATCTTTTTGAGGTCTGCATGAGCAACATGCTGGCATGGAAGGAATATGTATTTTAGAGAAAAGCTGTCTTCAGTATTGGCTCTGCCAGTGACTGGCTCTGGGCAGGTTGTTTATTCCCTATGTGCTCAGTTTTCTCATGTGTGAAGACAGGGATAAAGGTCCTTGCCTCAAAGAACTGTTGCAAAGATTAACTGAGCAAATGGAAAAGACTCACAAGAGAAGGAATGTGGTGGGTACTCCATAGTTGCTATTTTCTGCTCTGCCTTTGTGTAATCAAACTGCAGCAAATTACATTAGGAGACATACAAGGATTTGCCTTTGCCTTTAAGAAAGAAGGACATCCTGCCATTTGCAACAACATGGATGAACTTGAGGGCATTATGCTAAGTGAAGTAAGCAGATACAGAAAGGCAAATACTACGTGATGTTGCTTATATGTGGAATCTGAAAAAAACCCAAACTTACAAAAACAGATAGTAAAATGGTAGTTACCAGGGGCCAGGGCTGGGGGTATAGGAAAGATACTGGTTAAGGGTACAAACTGGCGATTAGTGGTTAGTAAGCCCTAGAGATCTAGTTCAGGGTATAATGAGTATAGACTGTAATTTGTATTATATTCATCTACTGGCTATGAGGCTAGATCTTAATTATTACAACCACAAAAAAAGAAATGACAATAATGTGTTTTGATAGAAGTGCTATTGCTATGCTGGCCATCACATTGCAATATACAACTGAATCGAATCAATATGTTGTATATTTTAAGTTTATACAAGGTTATATGTCAAATCAATTTCAATAAAAATAAAGCAAACAGAAGACAACCAACAATAACAAAAAGAAATATATAAGGAGCTCAAGTTCTACCAAGAAGAGATAAACCATCTCCTGTGGTCCAAGCTCCAAGCCAGCAGCTATCTAAAGGCAGGAATTGGAGACCTGGGACATCCAGGAAGGTGCTGATTGCCCGGGTCTGGATATAAGATCCGTCACACATGCAACAAAGCAGACCAACATTGTGTTGTAGTGTCTGATTGTGAGCAACCTGTGGCCAAGAGGTATGACTCATCTTTGAATGTCCAGTGACTGGCATGATGCCTTTCATTGAACAAGTGTGCATATGACTGAACGGAATGGGTTAATGAATACACCCTTCATCCACTGGTCCAAAGTATGTGCTTAATACACTGTTAATGATGATCAGAATTAATGAATGAATGATTTGTATTACATGTGATGGAAATTTATGATTTAGTGACATGTGCAGGAAATTCGGGATCAGATAAGATTGGGTTTTATCTAAAATCTGCTACCATTTACTCTCTGTGTGACCTTTACTAAGCCAAATACTAACTACCCCAAGGCTTGGAATAGTAGAGGTCATTAGAGGACAGCTCTCTCTCTCTCTCTCTCTCTCCATATATATTTATATATTTATATATATATAAATATACATATATATACATTTTTATAAAATAAAAATATATTTATATATTTATATATATGGAGAGAGAGAGAGAGAGAGAGAGAGAGAGAGAGACCCCAAGATGGTCTTCAGGTTTCCCATGGTCCTCTCCATTCCCGATTGTCTTCCTCTCTACCTGTGAACTAGATGGCGAAGTAAATTCACACAGGGCCTTCATAGAGGAGGCCATGCTTGAGTTGAGTTTTAGAGGATAAGGAGGAGTTAGCCAGAAGTTAGTGACTAACTAACTCCTTCCAGGAGGAGGGAACCATCATTCAGAGGTCATGGTTCATTCAGGAGGTAGGAACATACGTACTGATAGAGTGAAGATGGTCAAGTGGTGGTTGGAAGGTTGGTTGAGGGTACAAGGACAATTGGTGATGATGACTGTGAGTGCAACCTGAGCATAGGTGGTCTTACATGACTCTCCAGGATTCAGGTCAGGTTAAAATCAAGTTAGTTAACGAGGCTCTTTTGTCTTCGAGGCAATGTGCTGGTCCCAGAACAATGATGGATGAGGAAGATGTGATTTCTGTGCTTGGAGTACACAGTCCCACTGGGGACAGGCAGACAAAGAAGAGGAAATGTCAGTGTAATGTGGTGACTGCTGTCAAGGAGGCAAGTACAGGCAGCTGGAAAATACAGTAAAATCCTCACCACTGTCTTGGATGTAGCTACAGTGATAATCACCACTTTAGAGATGGAGAAACCAAGCTTTGCTCGACTCCCAACCTTGAGCTCGTCTATTGCACGAGAGACGGCAGACAAAATGCCAACCACAGTGGCTGTGTTCCAAGCTGTGCTTTGGGTATGGAATCTCCCTTCTGGGCTTTGAGGCCACTGAGATGCAAACTCACCCCCGCCCCCCAGTCGTTCTAGCTGTCAGGGAGAGAGGAAGGAGTGGATGTCCCAAGTGGGTTGGGTCTCTGTATGTCCTGCAGTGCCCACGCCTGGGTACCTTTTTACCTCCTGTCTCCCTCTGACCCTTGACATGCTGCCAGGCAGTTGCTTAGCAACCTCGGCAGCAAGACTGTGTATCCTGGCATAAATTGCTATTATGCACGGGGAGAGATTTCTCCCTCCTCTCTCTCCTGCGTTTTAAGCAAAGAGACATCCTAAAATAGGGCATATTTTTCTGTTTCTTTTCTTCTTCCTCTTTTTTTTTTTTGACAGACAACTTCTGTGTAAATGTTGAAATCTGTGTTGTCTGTCAGGAGCAGTCAATCTGAAAACTTTGCTGAAGAGAGTGTATATTTAGTAACGGATGACAAAGAGAGGAAGACATTGAGATGTCAATTATTCTGGTGAGTTAATGCAAAAACTGGGTATTTAAATCAAGTGGTTTAAGGATATGAGAAGAAAAAGGAGAGGCTCAGTGCAGATCTCTGTATTTTAAACAGTGCAGGGCTCTATTTTGTTTAACTCCATCTGTCACTAGGGATGTCTACAGTGTCAGCCTAACCCTGTATCTATAAGAGCTGCTTGGTGGCTAAACTAGTGCTTGCTCCACATTCTTGTAGGAAAAGGTGCTGGATTTATAAGCAAAGAGGACAGATTTGAACCCTGACTCTGGATTTTCATATTAGGATGCTGGTATGGCCTTGCTCTTTATTAAAATAGCAAAGATTTCTGAATGAGTTGGTATATATCTTGCCTCCCTTACCCTCACCCCAACTCCCTTTCAGACTCTTCCCACGATCTCCAGGACTTCCACAATCTCCCTTCTGCCCTCTCCCCCTGTTCTACACAGCCTGGGGCCTCCAGAACCTTGTTCAAATGCTCTTTTGCATAGTCAGTCCCAGAGCTGTTCTGCTTATGAAATCTGTCCAACCACCCCTATAGCACCACAGTAATAGTTCTTCACGGGGGGTTATTTTGTTCCTAGGGGACATTTGGCAATGCTTGTGATACTTTTGGTTCTCACACTGAGGGGAGAGGGGTACTATTGGCTTCCAAGAATACTTCTAAGCATCCTACAAAGGACAGGGCACCTCCCACAATGAAGAATGGTCTGGACCCAATTGTCAGCAGTTCTGAAGTTGAGATGACCACTTGACAGCGGTCACCTGAGTCACCCTTGTGTTTTCCAGCCTTACAGAGCACCTCACATGCCCAGCTGCTCAGCAAATCATTCTTTCATACGCAAATTGTTGAAAAAGATGAATGCACCTCATTATTGAGCCAGTATTTTCCTTTCTAGCTTCAAAATTCTAAGACTGAACACTGTTCCAACAGCTTGGTTGGCATATCATTCCATGCCAGATTTATTTTGGATATCAGTGAGGATTCAAAAGTATTGGTGACGTGACTAAATTTATTACTGAGCAAGAAACTTTGGAAGTTTAGTGTCTTAACTAATCTTTTTTTAAATTTTTATTTATTTATGATAGTCACACAGAGAAGGAGAGAGAGGCAGAGACACAGGCAGATGGAGAAGCAGGCTCCATGCACCAGGAGCCCGACGTGGGATTCGATCCCGGGTCTCCAGGATTGCGCCCTGGGCCAAAGGCAGGCGCCAAACCGCTGCACCACCCAGGGATCCCCTGTCTTAACTAATCTTTTGGGCATAATTGTGCAGCTGATCTAGTTTGTGGCTGCCTATAGGATTTTTTCTGTAACCCTTGGATAGGTGTTCTAGTTCCCACCATCTTCCCCGTTTCAATCTATCTTGAATGATGTCCAGACATTTGGCTCTTTATCTCCTGCCGTTAGGATAAACAGGCCTAGGAGAGCCAGTATTTCCAAACTCCTATGTAATGAGTTGAACAGTGTCCCCCCAAAAGGTATGTCCAAATCCTAAGCCCCCAGTAACTGTGGCTGTGACCTTATTTGGAAAAAAAAAAAAGGGCCTTTGCATATGTAGTTAAGTTAGAGATCTTGAGATGAGATCATCTTGGATTTAGGGAGGGCCCTAAATCCAATGACTTATGCGCTTATAAAAGAAAGGCAGAAAGTGATTTGATACACAGAGACACAACAGAGAGAAGGCAATAGGAAGATAGGGACAGAGATCAGAGTATTTGCAAATCAAGGAACACCTAAGGGATTCTAGGAGTCCCCAGAAACGAGGAAAGAGATATGACACAGATTCTCTGTGTGATGATTATTTTTACATGTCAACTTTGCTGACTCTGGGGTTCCCACTTATTTGATTAAACATTATTTATGGGTTTGTTAGGACAGTGTTTCTGGAAGAGGTTAACATTTGAACCAACAGGCTCAGTAAGGCAGATTGCCCTCCCTAGCATGAATAGGCATCTTCCAGTTGGGGATCTTTGGTAGAATAAAAGAAAGAGAGTTGGAGAATTCAATTGAATGCTGAGCTGGGGCATTGGTTTTCTTCTGCTTGTTGACTGAGACTTCACTCTTTGGACTCCAGTTGAACTACAGCCCCAGTTACCTGGGTCTCTAGCTTGTGGGTGTGAGATTGTGGGAAGTATCAGCCTCCATGAGCATGTGAGCCAATTCCTATTTCTTGTTTCTCTGGAGAACCATGAGTAGTAAACTCACTCAGAGCCTTTAGGAAGAAACTAACTCCACCAAAGACTTGCTTCCACACTTCTGATTTCCAGAATTATGAGAGAATCACTTTCTCTTGTTTCAAGCTACTTAGTTTGGTAATTTGTTACAGCAGCCTCAGGAAACTAATACATCTGCATATCTTCTCCTCTTCCTGTGTCCCATATCCCTGAATGGCATTCCTGACCTGCCTGTGTTCAAGTTGCAATTCTTTCCTGATTCCTCCACTCCCACTGGACCTGTGGCATCCAGCAAACTAATAAGTTCTGCAAAGTCTGTTCCCTCAGTAGCTTTTCACTCTTCCCCACTGACTGAACTCCACATCACCAGTGCCCAGTCTGAGGTTTCAATAATGTCCATCTAGTTCACTGTAGCAGCCTCTTATGTGTCTGGCCAGTCCACCGTCCTCTATCTTGCTGCTCTGAACTGCAAAGCTGACCAGAGACTACTTAAAACTCTGGATTCAGTCCTCCTTATAATTATGAACCACTCAAACTCTTTGGAAGACATGTCTTTCTTGATCATTAGTCCCTACAATGGTTGGCCTTGGGCATACACAGATGAACAAGAATAAGCATACCTGTCAGCTGGGGAAGAGACCCAGATAAAGACCTCATTTCAATACAGTGAAGCAAAGGATAAAGAGTGGTTGGTGTTACAAAAGAATGATGGGGAACAAAATTGCTAAATTGTTAATGTAGTCTAGGGACAGAGAATCTTCCTCCAACAAAGCAGCATTCTCACTGACAGCAGGCAGATGAGGTAAGTGAAGAAAGGAGGGAAGAGTGTCTGGCCCAGGAGCAGCCTGACTTGGGCTTTCTGGTTGTAGGCTTTCCTGTTGGCTGTACCTTCTGCCATAATACTTGCTGTTTCCCTTCCCTGACCTGACCCTCCTCTGGGAAGCCTTCCCTGATTACTCCCACATCCTCTGGCTAGAACACCAGGTCCACTCCCTCCCTGGTGTGTACTTTCCCTCCCTGGCTTCACCATCCACTCAGGCAGGTTCCATGTTCACATTATGAGGTCATTTCTCAAGGATGAGTGCACCCCATACACTCAGCAGATGTAGCTAGATAAGAGGAGGGTTACGCCCCTCCTTACAGCAGCACAACTGTGTTCATTTCATACTTAACCTGAGCCCCAGGCACACTCAACATGCAAGAATGACACCATTCTACCTACTAGTGTGGGACAATGGTGAGCACCCAATGAAATAATGGATGTGAAAATGCTTTATAAACTCAAATGCATTAATGATTTGTGAGGTATGGCATGAAACTAAATACAGTTCTAACAGTCTTGACACTATTATTGCTGGGATGTTGAATTCAGTTTTGAAAACTTGAAAGAGATCTCCTTGAATTACCTAATATATTCTCTAAATTGTGAAAGCCAGAATTAGAAACATGGTGAGACTTCAGCGGACATATTATTTTGGAACAAATGTTCCCAAATAATGGTCTGTGAAGCAAGATGAGTATGTCATTAAGTCTTCACCTGTTCACAGCAGATCTGTCAATGTAATGGTACCAACTTACTTCTTTTAAATTGATGCAATGAAAAGTGATCTGTATTAGCAAAATAAATAAATCAAGGTAGTTGTCCTACCTTGATTACTCAATTTTTAAAAAAATCTGAACTCTATGGATGCTGTATTCACTGTTTTAGGGCACTCTTTATTTTGGATATTTTTTTCCTGTAGAATTTTTTGGAAGTATTAAAGAAACCCCAAGGGAAATAAATGGCACTGGAACTGGAAGCATTGGTCTATTTGCTCAAGCACTTTGTGGGGCTGAGAGGACAGGAAGAAACTATGATTTATTGGATGGAATGCACATCCTCCCTAATGCACATGCTTCCATGCCCTGAATAATGTCTCTACAAACTCTGCTCCACTTCCAGTGATCACTCACTAATTCCTGAGAGGGCCATGCCATGTTTGCATGGTTAAGATTCTTAGAGCCATCTTCCTTAAACCAAGCCCGAACTGGTCCTCACCTCATTCCATATATTGATCCAAATTACCCATACGGAATCCCAGAGAACATTTTTAATGTCTTCCTGATGGATATTATTTAGGTATTATAAGTCAGCTAATCTGCTTCTTTTCTTTTCTAAGGTAATCAGCTTGGATTCCCAGGAAATACTCTTGAATAAATCAAGATGATCACATTCTCAATCTTGATGGCTCTGGTCCATCACAGCCTGCTTCCCACCACAGGGTCCTGGTGGCCCTGTACAGATTCTCTGTCATGGCGCATTAGCTTCTCAGGCTACAAATCCTCCAGATAGTGAGGCTAGTCTGGTGGCTAATCTGGTGTTCCTTCTTGTTTGGCATATGGTGCCTGATTTCTGCCTCTGTCCACCCATCTTCAGCTTCTGATGCATTATTTCTTTACCTGAGTAAGGCATGCCCCTTGGATGCTAATTCATTCAGGTCCTCTAGACTCTCTGAGATGATTGGGGTGGAGGGTAGTTTACGAAGGGTGTGCTTTCAGGAGAACCTGCAAAGAAGCAGAGTAAGCAGAGTAAGCATGGTGGGTAGAAACCAAACAGCAGTAAGTCTTCAGTGCAACCATGACCTGATCTGGGTCCTGGAGTATATATCACATCACACAGTTCCTATCCCACCTTGCTCAGGATAGCTTTAGCATCTTTGCACCAGGCAGTTGCTGCTGAAAGTCTTGCCCCTTCCCTCCCAACTTACAACTGAGCAAAGGAGTCCAGTCTGAGTCTGAACCCCTGGCCCTCTCTTACCCACATAAGCAGATGGCAGTGTTCTGAGCATGCTCCTATCTGCTGATTGCTTTCCATAAGTATGTGATCTTTAGGCCTGGACTGGGTTCTAGAAGCGCTTTGACCAGATGAGTACAAGCAGGATGGCCACACTTCTTGTTATCCATCCATTAATGCAACTAAATTTGAATCATGGGGGATTTTTTGCAGAGGGAAGTTTTGATTGCCTTCTGTTCACCCCATTGGTGAGGGAGGGCTCCTCTGCCCTAATACTACATGATGGCCAAACACAGGGACAGTGGAAAGATGAGATTGACAGTATTTTATTATATACTCGCAGAGCCCAGGGCAGACACCTTACTCCATGCAAGGCCACATAGAGGTTGTCCTGGGGAAGAAAAGTGAGCCAGCAGGGGCTGTGGGAGACGCAATGGCTAGTGACAAGTGGATGAGGTAGACCTGGCTCCTATGGGACGATGTGATTGATTTGTTGGAATAATTCCTTGGGTGGTAGGGAGATGAAACGTGTCAGGTTGGGGTCTGGGTGAGGCACAGCTGGCTGGTCCGGGGATCTAGCCAGGTGGGGAGGCTCTCCTGCAGGGTGGTGGCACATCTGGGGAGAGAGGGGAACTCACATTTAGATCTTCAGGACCTTGTGAGATTCAAAGACATCAAGGCAGCAGCACGTGTCTCCTGCAATGCAGGGAGGCAGCCTCATTGTGAGCTCCCTGTTTTCTAAGATCTGAATATTTGACCACGCATGCTGTCGCCATCCGCCTTCAGGGACCCAGGATCAAACAAGAGGCCCACATGCACCAAGACAGAGGAATCTACTGCTCACTCACTTGGATACAAAAGTCCATTTATATCAATAAAACAGCCCTGTAAGCACAATGCAAATTTCATTATTGGTACACCAGGCTGGCTGAAATGCTTGGGTGAATCCTTAAGGAGAACACTATTATTATGTCTGATTTGTGATTTCGCAGCTGTGGAGGATAGGGGCAGGGAGTCAGATTGGTTTTCTCAACATTAGCCTGATGAAAAAAAAAAGTTCACAAAACACATCATCGTCTTGTGTATTTTTAAGATGCAAAATATAATATGTAAAGAAAGCCTCAATCTGCAGGAGACATGGAGCCAAAGTGAAATAAATTATGCTCCATGCCAGGCGTGCACATCCCCAGCCCTGGTTAACGAGCTCTGCCCGGCAGACATCTCAGGCGCTGGCGGATTGCTGGCATGAAGGCAAAGCGCCACTGGCAGGAAGTGGTCTCCATTTCTTTCCTTGATGCTAATTCTCCAAGGCTTGCTTGGCCTCCTGTTTTCTGCTTTATTGAGGTATAACTGACAAATAAGATGGTAAGATACTGCAAGTGGCCATCGTGATGACTTGATCCCTGTAGACACGGTGAAGGGACCTCCGTGTCTAGTTAGTGACCACACCCATCACCTCACTTATTAAAATTTGATTGATTGATTGGTTGGTTGATTGATTTTGGTGAGAACATTTAAGTTCTACCTTCTTAACAAATTTCAGTGTTACAATACCGTGTGGTCAACTACAGTCAATATGTGACTCAGATCCCCAGATTTCATTCATCTTATTCCTGAAAGTTTGTGTTTTTTACCAACCTCTCTCTGTTTCCTCCACCCTCCAGACCCTAGCAACCACTTTTCTACTCTATTCTTATGAGTTTGACTTTCTGTTTTTTTGTCATCATCTTTTTCTTCTTCTTCTTCTCCTCCTTCCTCCTCCTTCCTCCTCCTTCTTCTTCTTCTTCTTCTTCTTCTTCTTCTTCTTCTTCTTCTTCTCTCTTCTTCTTCTTCTTTCTTCTTCTTCTTCTTCTTCTTCTTCTTCTTCTTCTTCTTCTTCTTCTTCTTCTTCCTTTTCTTCTTCTTTCTTCTTCTTCTTCATTAATCTTTACACTCAACTTGGGGCTTGAACTCATGGCCCTCAGTTCAAGAGTAGCCTGCTCTATGGACAACTAGGAGCCAACCAGATGCCACTGCTTGTTTGTTCTTAATTCAAAATATTCCCTTGAAATCTCCTTAAGACCACGTCATGCATGCAATGAAAGATCACTCAAATTAGAAAAGTGAATGCTTACCATTTACATTGACGTGGATGGAACTAGAGGGTATTGTGCTGAGTGAAATAAGTCCATCAGACAAAGACAATTATCATATGGTTTCACTCATATATGGAATATAAAAAAAACAGGGCAGAGGGTTTTAGGGGAAAGGAGGGAAAGCTGAATGGGAAGTCATCAGAGAGGAGACAAACCAGAGACTGAACTCTGGGAAACAAACTGAGGGTGGCTGGAGTGGAGGTGGTGAGGGGATGGGATAACTGGGTGATGGGCATGAAGGGGGACACATAATGTGATGAGCACTGGGGGTTATATGCAACTGATGAATTACCGAACTCTATGTCTGAAACTAATGATGTGCTAGATGTTGGCTAATTGAATTTACATTTTTTTTTAAAGAGAGATTAACCTGATGTATAGAAACCAAAGAATCTGGTTTGTATTGTTAGGGGAGAGATTTGGCTTAGAGAATAGGAAACAGGGCAGCCTGGGTGGCTCAGCGGTTTAGCACCACCTTCAGCCCAGGACGTGATCCTGGAGACCCGGGATCAAGTCCCACGTTGGCCTCCCTGCATGGATCCTGCTTCTCCCTCTGCCTGTGTCTCTGCCTCTCTCTCTGCATCTCTCTGTGTCTCTCATGGATAAATAAATAAAATCTTTAAAAAAAGAGAGAGAATAAGAAACAGCGTGACTATGAGAAGGGTGAGCTTTGGGGTCATGATCATGGCATGGGGAGCCTTGGGTAGTGGGGAAAACAGTTTTTTTTTTTTTGTCAATTTCTCACTAAGCTGTTACACAAGTTCATTAGGCACTTAGCTCCTCAGCTTTCTTACTTACTTACATAGTGGGGATCGTGAGAAGAACCCCATCACACCAGAGGGAGGGGGCACTGGACAGTAAATCAGAAAATGTATGTGAATATGCAAATGGCAAAGCCCTGTGTAAGGGTAGCTAGTGAGTAGTGTCTCTGGGCCTTTGTATCCTGACTTGTCAGATATTAGACAGTTCTTGAGGTCCTTTTAGTTTTAAGATCGCCGAAGGGGGACAACGTGGCCTGCTTCTTCGACAGTGTGCATGCAATGGCCCCAGTGGCTTGTAGCACATTACCCAGAGAAGGTAAAGAATCTAGACAGAGTAGATGGTGTCTGCCCTCAGGTGGTTCACAATAGAGATTGGAAGGTGGGCATCTAAACGAACGAGCCCCAGCAGGCACTGAAGGCTGAGGGTGGGAGGTAGGGAGTCTTGTGTGCAGGACAATGTGGAGGGCCCATGAAAGGCACAACCGCCTGGTCTCAGTACGTCAGACTGGCACATAGGGGCTTTGGAGGCCCAATTTTTAAATCCCCCGTGGGTGACATTGTAAGATGTTGGAGTTACAGAGCAGAACAAGAGGGTGTAGGCCTTTAGATCCCCATTCTGCTAGTGGTGCCATGCTTGCCCAGCCTCCCAGGCATGAGGGCAGGTTGAGTGTCTTATTCAGAGTCACAGAACTGGGAAGTAGTTTAGAGTTAGGCACACAGGTTCTCGGGAAACATCTAGTCCATAGTGAGAAATGGAAGCCCTCGGGGTTGAGAGCTCTTTTATTATTATGAAATGTGTTTTCGCCACATCTTTTCCCTCCTCTGTGTTGTCTCATGCCGTTTCCCAATCTTGACTGCCCCTCAGAATCATAAAGAGAGCACATAGACCTTCAGGCTGCACCCTTGACTGGCTGGGTCAGAATCTTTGAGGGTGAGGCCAGGGATTCAGTACTCTAAGTGCTCCCTACGAGATTCCAGCATGTGGACAGAGTTGAGAACTCCTGGCCTAAGCCTTCTCGTCTGCTCCTGCCTTCCCCTGAGCCGATCAGTTGTAGGCACCCCATCTTCCTCCTGTAGACCCAAATGCATGCAGTTCCTGAATCAGTCCTGACCCAGGCAGCCTCACCCCAGGGGCTGGGGTCCAGAACGGACCTTACTGCCCGAATGCAGAACCTTGGCCACCCAAGCCCACCTTGACCCCACCTCTTATGATGGTCTCCTTCCTCACTCTGTTCCAGTCCAAAGGCCTTGCTTTGGTTCATCCAACACACCAAGCCCCTCCCCACCTCAGAACCCAGGAAACCTCTCTCTCTTTCGGTTGAAAGTTTCTTCCCTGTGAGAGTTGGTGTTGATTCCTTGTCAACTATTCAGAACTCAGCTAAACTCACCTTCTTGGCCCTTTCTCCACAATCCCCTCAGCCCCAGACAGTGTCAGTCAGAATCTTCTGTTTTATTTTTCCCGTAGCACTGGTTACTCACTGAAAAGATTTACCTACTTGATGGATGAACAGTCCATCTCGTTCCACAAGAATGTGAGCTTGGCGAGAGCAGGGCTTGTTCTGTGTCATGGGCGAGCTCCAGGGTGAGGGCATCGCTTCCCATGGGTCTTCATAAATATTTACAATTAGTTTATTTATTCTGCTCGGTTGCTAAGCTCACAGTTATTGTTGATCTGTCTCCCTCTTTAACCATTTCTACATTTCCCATCCGCACCCCCCAGTGTTGTACGCACAGTAGGTGGACGTTCACTGGTTTGGTGGGGTCTACATAATTTTGAACCTCAGTGGATGGTCCCCACAAGTGCTAAGTATATAGAATCTTCCCCTCACAGAAACAATATATCCCTTGAAAACATTTTTTTTCCCCTTTCTGCTGCATTAGCAGTAAATTTGGGGGAAAGCAATCTGAAACAAAAAGTTTCGGTTGTGTGTTGTTTGTATGCCTGGCTACATTTCCTTCCTAGAGGGGATTTATTAACTTAAAATGTAAAGTCTTCCCTTGTGAAAAGCACTTAAATCTGTTTTCAAAAACTTCCCGGACTGCAGCATGTAGGCCAGTCATAAGCAGGCCCATCCCTTCTCTCCAATCCCTCAGTCCTGGGGCTGTTCCCCCAGGCACCCAGATTCAGTGTTCTCCAGAGCCCTGGGTCTGAGTTAAACCTTGAGCTATCCTGGCACAAAATAGAAAGAGACATAAATAAAAAGAAATGAAAAGGATTTTTCAAGCCTAGAATGTGGGCATGACCACAAGGAATGAAGACAGAGCCCCCTCAGCCCTGGCCCAGAGAGCGGAAGACGGTATGATCACAGGCAGGATTAATAACACCCCCTTCATTGGGCATGCTCTGAACTGCAGAAGCAGCCCAAACTTCAAATATCCTTTCCCATCCTGTAGTTACTTGTATGACTCTCTCCTGTCCGTTGTCTCAGGTGACCTTCAAAAGTTTGTCAGCAGGGTGGTTCTGATAGGATGGTTTCTTGCTTTGGCATCAGGAAAGCGGAACTCTGAGCACTCAGCTGACCTGCCTGGAGTCACACAGGTTGATGGTCCATGAACTGAGGCTCAGAGTACATCCTCGTGTGTCCGAATGCAGGCCCAGTCCTCGGGGGCCTGTGTTCTGGCAGAGGATGGCAGGTCTTTGGTCTATCAACTGTGGATGCCCCCTTCCACGTGGTAGGGACCCCTGGGTGTGATCCCTCTGCTTCTCTCTCCACCCTGCTCTCACTTCAGGACTGATAAGATTACACATGGCCTGGGCAGCTGGGCACCTCCTCCTTCTCCATAGAGGACAACGTGCATGCCAAGAGATGAGGCTGGGGGCTCTTCTAGGGCTCTGTCCCTGTGTGCGGTGGGAAGGCTGCTCTGGGCCACCACTGGGACCAGGAGCCAAGCTGGCTTCCCTCTACCATTCATCTAACAGGTGCACTTCTTTGGCCTTTATCCTCAGCTGATATTTTGGCCTCCATCTGCTCCCCCTCCCCTGCCCCGCCAAGACCCACAACCTCACCCCCATGCAGCTAAGTCCGGACTTGTTCTTCAACTCCTAACCTTAAGAAAGACCTCTCATCTCCTTCCTGGGGTCTTCAAGGAGAGCAGACGATGCAATCTCATCCGTCACTTCTTCTGTGTTTCATAACCTGCACTGACACGCTCTCCTTCTGGAGCTAACCTACATTCCACCTGCTGCCATTTATTAAGCCTGTTCCCCCCAGGCTCATGGTGCTCGGCCTTCTGCGAGGAAAGATGAATACCTCGCTCACAGTCACTCTCTCCTCTCCTGCAAAGTCACCCTCTGCCTAGTATCATTATTTAGAGAGATCTGCAGTAGTGCCTCTTTTGTTGGGTTGTCGCTCCCAAGCACATCTGAATCTTGGGTTCATTCATAGACTGTCAGAATTAGAAAAGTATACCAAGCCCCCCATCTAGATTGCCTTGGTATCCCCCTAGGCCCTAAGCATTTATTTTTTTAAAATTTTTTTTATTTTTTGCTTCAATACATATTTTTTTTTTATTGGAGTTCAATTTGCCAACATATAGCATAACACCCAGTGCAGGCCCTAAGTATATTTATTTATTTATCTATTTATTTATTTATTTTTACTTACAAATTTATTTTTTATTGGTGTTCAATTTGCCAGCATATAGAATAACATCCAGTGCTCATCCCGTCAAGTGCCCACATCGGTACCTGTCCTAAGGCCCTAAGCATTTAAAGATGCCATTGGTCAGCCTCATTCCTTTGCCTGGTGTGACCAGGAGCACATACAAGCTGGCCGGTGTTAGAGATCCCCATGCGTTAGACACTGTCAGCCCCTATCTCTGATATTAACCAAACCTTCCCAGGTCTAACCACAACACCAGCCAGGCCACTGAATATTCCAGGTCTGGAAGTTCCTTTTTTTTAAATTTATTTTTATTTTTTTATTTTTATTTATTTATGATAGAGAGAGAGAGAGAGAGAGAGAGGCAGAGACATAGGCAGAGGGAGAAGCAGGCTCCATGCACCGGGAGCCCGACGTGGGATTCGATCTCGGGTCTCCAGGATCGTGCCCCCGGCCAAAGGCAGGGGACAAACCGCTGCGCCACCTAGGGATCCCGGTCTGGAAGTTCCTGAAGAATAAGGGTCTATGTGTTCTAGAGCTATTCCACAGACCCCTGTAATAATCAGGTGAGCTGCTCCAAGAGTTGGTCCATGTATTCAGCTCAAAGCCATTTCTAGATCTTGATTTCCTTAGCTCTCGTCTGACTAGAGTCCTTTGCTTTGGAATCAGATTGTCCTTTCCTCCCTAGTTATTGCTCACCAGATCAGTCAGGATGGGCTGGGTTGTGTGGCAGTGACAGCAACTCCACAACCTCTGCCCTAACACATATTTCCAGGGAGGGCTGTGTTCCCTGAGACCACGTCAAATACTGTGATTGTCATGTCAGAGGAAGATGAGATTGGGATGAATTGTGTGCCAGCCCTTAAAATTTATGACTAGAAGTGACTTATGTCACTTCTGCTCACATCTCATGGCCAAAGCAGGTCATGTAGACGTATTAACTTCACCAGGGTGGGAAAAGCAATCCCACCATGTGCCCACAATCAAAGAGCCACAGGTGTATGTTAGTGCTAGTCATTTTTGCTGCACCAGCTCTTCCCTTTCCAGAAGGGGGACAGTCCTAGAAGCTGTCTCTTACAGTAAGGAAACTATCCAAGCACGTATTCTAATTCACAAAATTTAAAGGAAGTAAACTTTGACCCAAAGAGGGAAAGTGATTTTCCCAAGATCACAGTGGTACGCTATTACCAGAGTCCAGGTGTGCTGGTATGTTTGTTCCATTTTTTCCTTTTTGAACCACAATGTCATGTAGACATATCATTTTGTTGATTTATCCATGTTATCACTTGGGCATCTAAAATCAATAAAATCATTACTAATTTTAACATGAATGGTTGGGGAGTAGTAATACTATGGTTGACTGCTAGCAGGGGAACTATTTAATTTGGTAACCCCCAGGCTTACAAATGAAAGAGAGGATGGTTTTCTTCATGGGAACATGTCTGCATCTAAACAGCAATGTTGCCCATCCTCTCAAAATGCTCCCCATCGGGGCCTGAGCCATAGAAACTGAGCGGCTACTCATAGTCCAGTGCAATGCTAAGCTCTTAGGTGGGAAATGCAATTGCACAATTAAACTGGATGATAATAGCAAAGGCATTGAAAGTCTCCCTCATGCTGTGTGATGGGCTACTTGTTATATTTTGATTTAATCTGGTTCAATCCTTACTCTAATTTGGCAGGCAGGGATTGGTAGCCACACTTTATAGTTGAAAATATTGATGGTCACAAAGGTTAAATAACTAGCTGAGATAGTAAGACTAGTGATTAGAGAGAACAACATTTATCATTATCATCATATCCATTTAGTAGAAAATCCCAGATTGAAATGATTGTGGTTACTTTTCTGTTGATGTTTGATCAGTGTTCCCAGTGGTGCCAGGTACACCCTGTGAGTGCAGGGACCGGGTATGTCTTGGTACCACCATATCCATAGAGTCCAGCACTGTGCCTACCATATTATAGCTGTTCCATGAGTAAGAAGTTTTAGGGACGCCTGGGTGGCTCAGTGGTTTAGCATCTGCCTTTGGCTCAAGGTGTGATCCCGAGGTCCTGAGATCAAGTTCCACATCAGGGTCCATGCAGGGAGCCTGCTTCTCCCTCTGCCTATGTCTCTGCCTCTCCCTCTCTGTGTCTTTCATGAATAAATAAATAAAAACTTTTAAAAAATAAGAAGTTTTAAATATTATAAGGCCATGCTGCCTAGATCCTAGGCAAAGACTGAATTTAAATCCCCTGCTGGCTTAGCCATTTTGCTTTACAAGCTGAGTTTGACCCTCTGCTACCTACTTTCCTCCATAAGCTCCATCCATTTCAATGGAATATTTTTGGCTTTTGTACACAAAATATCTTAATTTTAATATCTTTATATCTCTGTCCCTTGTTCTTGTCTTCTCTCCCTTTCTATACACTCTTATTCATGTGCTTGCTCTTTCCTTATTTTAGTGATCAAGATCTAGAAGCAGCAGCTCCAAAACTCACATGTGGAGAGTGGCTCATTTAATTCTGAAATGGGAATGCACACCTCAAGTGCATACCGGGACTCGGGTTTTGATATGGCATCATGCAATCTCATTTAGTATCACTGCTCATTAGAGTGCTGAAGATCCCTTTAATTATTTCATCCATCCAATTTTAATTTTGTAATTTAGCTGTGGAATGTAATAATTGGGTTTAGCATGTCCAGGCCTTCCTGAAAGTTGATGCAGCCTATAATGGACTTTTGGTCTGGGTTGTCCAGTGACTTGTCAGTTCAGCAGCAACACTGGTAATTAGTGAGTTTGTTAAGTGCCTACTGAGTGTCTGCTTTGTGCCAGACATTGCGCTGGTCAGGGTGATGTAATAAGGACCACATGCCTTCTGGCGAAAAGCTCACAGATTATTGGGAGAGAAAGACACATAAATAGAAAAATCATTGTATTTATGTAACGAAGATGAAGGTGGAGTCACGCCTGGGGCAATGGGTATGCAAAGGAGGACCCATAATTCAGTCTTGTTGGCTGTGGTAGATAAACTACAGGGTGGGGGGTAACCCCCAGTTATGCCCACACCTGGCGCTCATGTCCTTGTGTCCTCACCTCCACCAAAAAGACCTGCGATGTCCTGCTGTCCAATCAAAATAGCCACTTGATTGCATTACGTGAGAGTGTAATGCAATGTCTGTCTTGCTGCCAAACTCTCCTTTATTGGGTTTGATGGAGCTAGTGGCCGTGTGAACTGCCATGTAGAGATGATCACTTAGTCAAGAGCTAAGGGCACCCCGGAGCCAGGAGCCAGGGAGAAACTGAGGTTGTGAACTCAACAGTCTTCAAGGATATGGATCCTGCCAGCAACCACATGAGCCTAGAAGCACAGATTCTTCCCTGGTTAGTGTTGGGACAAGGTCTCAGGCCTGGCTGATACGTCAGTGGAAGCGTGGGCTCCTGACCCATAGAAACCAGAAGATAACATGTACATGTGGTTCAAGCCACTAAGTTGGTGGCAATACCGCTACGTAGCAGTGGGTAGCTATCTCAGTGCGCGAGGAAATCTTCCTGGGTGACGTGTGGCCCGAGCTGTGCCCTGAAGGATGAGTGGGAGTTAGCAGGGTGGCATCGGGAAGAGTGGGGTGTGCTGAGAGGCAGGCATGGATATCGGGGCATGGGGCGAGAGAAGGCCTGGGCTGGAAGGGGGGCTAGTGGATAGAACCCTGTGACATTTCTGCCCTTCAACGTGTGTTGACTTGCAAAAAAACTAATTCCACCAGGTTTGTCCTACAGGAAGCAGCTCTTTGGAAGCAAAGGAGGTCCTATCCACACTCACTTGGATTCCTCTAGTGACTTGAAAAATATTAAGATGCTTTTTCTGTCTTCAGGAAATCCTCCCCATCTCCTTGAACTAGTTTAAAATGTCAGAATTTCTCTAGCAATGTTTGAGTTTCACAGGCTAGCATTTCACACGGCCACGGCAAGGGGGGGTGCTTCAAGGATCATGGGGTGCTCTTACATCCTCGAGCCCCCCCCCAACCTGGAAAGGCATCCTCTGCATTCGACAAAGAGATGGTAGTTCAGGGAGGCTGATATCCTTGGCTTGAGGTGGAAGCTGTCTCAATTTCTATCACCCTACTAGAAAGAAAGCCTGCAGGTGTATGTTAGTGCTAGTCATTTTTGACTCACTCCTGCGAGCCTGTTGCCCCTGGGCCTGGGTCACACTGTCTCTTGCCTGTGGGTGTGGCCCCAGCCAGCTCTGCGCCGGCCTCTCAACCTCACTCATCGGCTGCTTCAACCAAAGCTGACTTCGCCCTGGTTCCGGCTGTTCATGGCCCATCTCCTCCTCTACGCCTGACATCTGACATGCTGACTTCTGGCCACCTCAGTTCTGCAATTTACTGACACCCAGGTAGCTTAGGTCATGACCTCTCTGCCGCATGCTGGTGATTTAACCACATAAATTTCTTCCTTCAAATTCCTTCACCCTTGGCTTCCAAGCCAGGGCTCTCCCCTTGACCTGCCCCTTGCCTCTGATCGGCCCTTCCCTCTCTCCTGTACCTGTCCCTCCTCCCCTTTCCCTATCCTGTCCCTTAGCTAAATGTCACTATTTCTCTGAGTCTGTCCTTCCTGCCATGTGTAGGGGTGCACGTGCTCACCTTCTCTCCCCTGGGGTTAGCCTTCCCGGTAGGAGATGACCTTCAGATCTGTGTCTGAGGCCTTGACCTCCGTGGACCAAACTCCAGCCTCATCCCCTTACCTGCCTGAGGCTCTGTTTGTGCAGGATCGGCTTCCCACAAACACCGGGATGCTGATACTGCCTCTGATTCTGATTCAGGCCGAGGCCTAGGCTGCCTTCCTGCCAGGCTTGCTCATTCCTACTCATCCTTCAGGACTCAGGTCAGCCTCTGGTTCCTTCCGGAAGCCTCATGAGCCTCTGGTAGGGAGTAGATAACCTCCCCTCTTTCCACCCATGTTCCCACTCGGACGGCATTGCCTATTTATGGCTGTCTCTCATTTGTCTGCAAGCTTCTGGAAGGCACAGGCTTTCTTGTCCTTGTCCCTTGCATACCCAGAGACCATCACTGTGCCATTCATTCATTCAGAAAGGATAATAAGGCACCTGCTCTTTGCTAGGTGCGCATAGGCACTGAGGCCCCGGATATCAGGGGCTATGGATCCTACCCTGACAGACCTCGCAGTGTGGTGAGGGTACAACGTGAAGGTTACAACGCCCTGGGATTCCTGTTTAGATGGGGTATCATGAGGCTTTGGGGCAGTGCCACCTAATTTGTACAGGATGGACAGGGAAGGATTCCCAAAGCTGAGACCTGGTGGAGGGCTAGGAGTTAATTCCTAGATGCTGGGGGGGGGGGGTGAGGGTGAGGGTTGTGCGTGTTCCCGGCGGAGGAGCAACCATGCGATGGTGCAGAGATGAGAGGGGACGTGACTCGCTGGGAAGAGTCACAGTGGCTCCCGAGGCCTGATCTCAAGCTGGAAGTGGGATCTGCAGGGAGAGGACACAGGAGAGGATTTAGGACCCTGGGGGCGGCACAGGGATGGCAGAGAGGGTCTGAACCCCCTGGGGAGCACACTAGGTGCTTCACAGCAACTCTGAGAGGCAACACTTTGCAACTGTGACCGTGCTGGGCTGCATTTGGCACAGATGTTGGCAGACGACAGGCGGAGAGGCCAGATGTGGCACTCGGGCCTCCCTGAACTGTCCTTACACTCCCACTGGGTCAGGATGCAGGACCAGTCAACACTTCTGGTGGGTTTCTGCGGCCGAGACACCCTGACCTCTGATTCTGGCTCCCACCAGTCTGCAGTTTCCCTACATACTAGAGGATGGAGCAGTTTTAATTCAGGCTTTGGCGACTGGGGCTTCCTGTGGTTGGAATTTACTTGGGTGACCACAGTGCCTGCAGGTTTCTGCTGGCTTCAAGCGACAGAAAGAGAACAGATGTCCCTGCTTTGCTTTTCTCAGTTTGCCTTGATCAGAAGCAATCAGGGCATTGGGGCGGCTGCTGGGATCCGTGGGGAAATCAAGCTTCCACAGGCCCAGAGCCGCCTGAGCCAGGTCCGAGAGCATCACTGACGGCAGCGGCCTCCCAGCTGGCCCCGTGTGGCCTTCCTGAGGCGGGTAATAAAGGCACACTCAGCAGGACAATTCAGGAGGAAATTTGTCTGCTTCTGGAAGCACAGGAAAGAACCAAGAGAAATGACATTTATATGACGTGTTACCTTTCCCTGTGTTTTTCTTCACAAGTGCTGGGGGTTTCTTTTTGTGTGGCTGGCTGGGGAAGCACGTGCAGCCCCCCTGCCCCGGCGGAGTGCGGCTCTGTGGGCCGGTGACCAGGTGCCGTGGGCTCCGGGAGGAGAGACCAGAGGCTTTGCTCCCTCTCTGGGAGGCATATCCTCACCTGTGGGCCCTGCTCGCCTCTCCAATGCCATCTCTTATCTCCTCAACTCCAAGCTAACTTTACACCCTTTGCCTCCCTAGGCCCTGGCTCTCGCTGTTCCTTCTTCTTGAGGTGCTCTTCTCCTGAATTTGTGCATGGAGGACTCCTGTCTGTTCTCATGTCAAGCTGGAATTGACATCACTTCAAGGATGCTTTCCTTGATTGGGACATTTAATTTTACATGTCGGCTGCGCTGGGCCGTAGTGCCTGGATATGTGGCGGTCAGACATTATCCTGGATGTTTGCTGAGGCTGTATTTTGTGCATTCGATTAACGTTTAAATTGGTGGACTCTGAGTAGATTGCCTTCTGCTGTGTGGGTGGGCCTCATCTAATCAGTTGATGCTTTTAGTTAAAAAAAAAAAAAAAAGACTACCCTCTCCACAGCAAGAGGGAATGTTGTCAGCCAACAACCTTGGGACTTGAACTGTAACAATAGCTTTCCTCAGTCTTCAGCCTACTGGCCCATCTTGCAGATTTTGAACTTGCCAAGTCCCATAATTGCATGAACCAATGACTTTAAATAAATATCTATCTCTCTCCACACACACATATCCTACTGGTTCTTTCTCTGGAGAACCTGACCAATACACTGATCATCCTGCCTAAAGTCGTGCTTCCTTTTCCCCCATCGGGTGCTCTTCTCTATCATTGCTCTGTTTCCATTTCATAATACTTTTTTTTTTAAGTATTTTGTTTATTTATTCATGAGAGACACAAAGAGAGAGGCAGAGACATAGGCAGAGGGAGAAGCAGGCTCCCTATGGAGACCCCAATGTGGGACTTGATCCCAGGACCCTGGGATCATGCCCTGAGCCAAAGGCAGATGCTCAACCACTAAGCCACTCAGGTGCCCCTCATTTCATAAGACTTGTCACCATTTCCAATTATCTTGTTTATATTTTTGCTTCCTCATTTATTGTCTTTTTCCCCCAATAGAATGTACACTCCCAAAGGTCATGCACCTTACCTGCCCTGTGAATGATTTTAAGGCCAGGACCTAGCATAATCTCTTGGATGTGAAATGTGCTGAGTAAATAATTAACTGAAATGAATGAAAGTCTTTTATCTTAAAAATAATCTCTCAAACAAAAACTTGCACACCACTGTTCATAGCAGCATTATTTCTAATAGCCCCAAAGTGGAAACAACCCAACATGTCCATCAATCGAGGAATAGATAAACACATGTGGTATAGCCATACTAGAGAATATTATTCTGATATAAAAAGGAATGAAGTCTTGGTATACGCTACAATGGGGATGCAACTTGAACACATCATTCTAAGTCAAAGAAGCCAGACACAAAAGGCCACATAATGTGTCATTACATTTAAATGAAATGTTCACAATAGGCAGCCATAGAAACTGTCTTAGAAAACGGTTGCCTGGGGCTGGAGGATAGAGGGAAGAAAGAATGGAAAGTGTTAAGGGGTACAAGTTTTCATTTTGGGGTGATGAGAATGTTCTGGAATCAGATAGTGCCAATAGTTGTGCAACTTTGTGAATGTACTAAAAGTCACTGAATTGTACGCTTCAATAGGATGAATTCCATGTTATGCAAACTTCACCTCAATTAAAATAGAGCATGTAGGCATCCATCCTCTCATTTAATCATGACATTCACTTTGTGAGTGGACACAGACTGGAAATTATCGCTGTAGAGTCCCCACAGCTGGTTCACAGTGAGTATTTAAAAAGATAGAACCATGTGTACAGAGGACTAGTTGCAAGATGTAATACTATTACATGAAAAGAAGAAATTGAACATTAATTCATACTGATAAACTGTGATTAGTTACACAAAGCAGTGAACTTCTTTATTCTATATGTACACATGCCTGGAGGAAGGGCAAGCTGGCTGACCCTGACCCTTGGTGGTGCCTTTGAAGAGAGAAGTAGTGTGGGGAAGAAAGGCTTATTTGTATGGTTTGAATTTTATAACTACAACACTTTTTTTATAAATCCCTTATGCATGAATAAATGAATAAAAAATAATTTAAAAGAATTAAATAATTAGACAGGCATAGATTAGGGACTAAGTCTTGACATAAATATCTTCATGGACATTTCATCATCTATAATTCAGAAATAATAATATCCACTTTCTGAGCTCTGTGGGCCAAACAAGATGTTATCGAACAATTCTTGAACTATCAGTTTGTATTATTCCATCTGTCCCCACCCTCTTCCCACTCATCACACAACTATTAGAGAACAAAATAAAAATAATTTAAAAAAATCTCAAATGTTCTCATCACATTTTAAAAATAACTTTTATAGTATGCTAGGTTTTTTTTTTTAAGTGAGCTCTACAGTCAATATGGTGCTTGAACTCGCAACCTTGAGATCAAGAGTCATACAGTCTACTGACAAGCCAGCAGGGTGCCCTCCTTCTTTTTTTTACTTTTACATGGATGCTCATAGCAGTTTTATTCATAAGAACCAAATCTGGAAATCCAAATTTTTATCAGTGGGTGAATGAATAACTAGTGATAGTTTGTCCATACAGTGGGGCTCTACTTAGCGAGGAGAGGCACTGGAAATGCATGACAACTTGGTTGAGTCTTTAAAACGCCATAGCAAAATTCTAATGATGCATAATTTATCTGTTTTTTAAAAAAAAATTTGGCTTCTTGTGTTTTTGGTATCATATCTAAGAAACCTGTTGCCTGATCTAAAGTTATGAGGATGGACACCTATGTTTTCTTCTAAAATGTTAATGGTGTTAGCTCTTCCATTTAATTCCTTGATCCATTTTAGTTACTTGTGTATATGGTGTGAGGTAAGGGCCCATCATCATTCTTTTGCATGTCAGTATCCAGTTATGCCAGTATCATTTTTTTTGCATATAAATTCAACTTTTATTGAAATGCATGATTTCCTCAAAAACCACAAGCTACTGAAATTCACCCTAAGATGAAGTAGATAGCATGAAAAGTCCTATAACTATCAAATAAATTGAATTTGTAGTTTATTTCTTTCTTTTGCTTTTTTTGATTTTTCTTTTATACACACACACACATATGTGTGTGTGTGTGTATATATATATATATATATATATATATATATATATATATTATTGGAGTTCATTTTGCCAATATATAGTATAACATCCAGCGCTCATCCTGTCAAGTACCCCCCTCAGTGCCCATCACCCAGTCACCTGATCCCCCCGCCCACCTCCCCTTCCACTACTCCTTGTTTGTTTCCCAGAGTTAGGAATCTCTCATGTTTTGTCACCCTCGCTAAAGTCTAATCTTTCCCTACTGAGTGATCCTGGTGCCCTTGCTGATGAAAGCATATACACATTTTTCAGTTGTCTTAAGCACTCAAAAATTGACCAAGCTATCCTGACCAAGCCTTATCAATGCATCAAGGTCATTATAGTTATCTAAGTGTTATAATTAAGATAGTGCTGGGGAGGTGAAGAAACTTACCCCAAAGACACAAGGCTGGTCAGGGACAACTGGGATGAAAATCTAGCTCTCTGGATTCCTACTTTGTTATCCTGTTTATGAGTTGCACCCACCTGGAGCAAGACTGTTTTACTGCAAACCCTTCTGCATGATTTAAGATAAAGAAAAATGGGGATCCCTGGGTGGTGCAGCGGTTTGGCGCCTGCCTTTGGCCCAGGGCGCGATCCTGGAGACCCGGAATTGAATCCCATGTCGTGCTCCCGGTGCATGGAGCCTGCTTCTCCCTCTGCCTGTGTCTCTGCCTCTCTCTCTCTCTCTGTGACTATCATAAATAAATAAAAATTAAAAAAAAAAGAAAAATGGGGAAAACTCTGTCAAATTTTCAACTCTCAAGAGCTGAAACTACACTTTCAATTTCAAAATAATAAGCTAGAGATATTTCTAAGACTGTTTCATCTACTAATTCCTCTCATCCTCACTACAAATTTATAGGGGAAATACACTTGTCCTCATTTCATACATTAGTAAAAGGAGGCAGGTGAGGTTAGGCAACCTGCTCAAAACCACACAGCTGGTGAGTGTGGCTAAGTTGGATTCAAAGCAGGCAGTCTTGTTCTACGTCTGCGTCCCACACCACAATCTACTTGCTCTTTGGGACTTTCCATTCTTGGTGAAGGAAGTGTAGATAGGCCTTTCTCTCTTTTAAAGCCCAAAGCCTTACACAAGACCCTCTGTTTACTTTGCTTTGGATCAACTCTTCCCCACTACCTCCACCAGAGGAAAAAAATACGACTAAAATCAGAAAGAAACAGGGAGGGGAGAAAGTAACTGAGTCCTTCAAAACCCACCAGCCCAGCGGGCTTCTAGGCTCATATATTCCTTCATCAAATATGAAGTAATCTCTTCACTGGGTCATGATTGACATTGTGCTAGGCACAGTGATAGAAGACTAGTCCTTGAGGGGCTTAGAGGCAGGACAAGCTGTGTAGGGGATGAAGTATTCGGGCACCAAGATGGGAAGAGAGGACCATGAGGGAGAATATGCATTGTCTGCTTGGGCACAGAGGATGCTCTAGAAGAGAGGTGGTATTGGAGCTGAGGCTGACTGCCATGAGGCTTGGCTCAGGACATGGGCATGTGTGTTATGGTAGGAACTTGGGCTCCTGCAGGCAGGCAATCAGGGGCCATGGCCACCTTCCCTATTTACTAGCTCTGTGGGTTTAGGCTTCTTATTTGACTTCTTGAAGCCCCCCCTTCTTTGGACTGTAAAACACATCTAAAAGTATAGCACACCTTGTTGGGTGGTTATGATCAAACAAAATATTTCCTGCTCATGTGGCTCAAACAATGTAATCCTTGAGCAGCACTCTAAGTGGGGCTGGTAACTATTCTTCACATGTCACCTGTGTTATTATTTCAGCCTGTGACGGTCTGGGGCTTACACCTGGAGGGAGTCTACAAGGTAAGGAGGGAGGCTCAGATCCGACCTTGTAGTTGATGTCCTGTGGCAGGTGATGGGAACCATCCAAGGGCTTTGCAGAGGGTGATGGATGGAGGGGACTCACCTGTGATGGGAAATCTGTGTCACCACAGAGTGGGGGCAGCTCATCAGTGCAGGTGAGCAGGGGGCTCACCTCAGTGCAAGACCGGGTCACCTCGCAGAGATGCTGAAGCTGTGCAGACAACAGCCCTGGTTGCACACAAGGCAGGAGCACCCTCAGAGACATGTGTAGCTGCCAGCTTTCTGGCTTGTCGGTCTTACTGTTTTGTTGATTTAATGGGAATGTGGCATGGGGGATGGGGGCCTGGGAGCTAATTATTGAGTGTTGTGATGAGCTGTCCCTGTCCACTTCCATGTCTCAACTCCACAAGCATGATTTCACTGAGTTGGAACCTGGGCTCTCTCCTCCATTCTGAGACCTGACACCTGCCGTGTCTTTGGCCCATGGATGCGGAACACACACACACACACACACACACACACACACAAACACACACACACACACAAATACATGTACACACACACACACAAACACATAGGTTGTCTCTGCCCTGAGGCTCAGAGTTCGCTGCACAAGCGTGCAGCTTTCTCGTCTGCAAAACAGGGCCCTTGGTTGCACCCATGGCAGATGATTCAAAAAGTCACATACATAAGGCCCTTAGTGAGGGTCCTGGCACATAGTCCGTGCTCAGCAAGGACACCTTTCTGCTCTCCATTCTCAGTGCTCAGAACCAAGTCTGCCCCGCAGTAGACATTTTTACAAATGCTGTTTTAAAAGAAGATATTTAAATGTAGTTCAATTCTTTCTACCATGCAGGGCAGGAGGTGAATGCTCAACACATTTAGGAGACTGTCACACTCTCCTGCTAGGTAGAGGGACCCCAGACTGCCAGCTGGGGACTGCCCTTTGGGTCCCTGCAGCCTTTTGATGAGACCTGATCATCTGATTGTCATTTCTCCCTTTGTTGCCAGACCATCATTTACAGGGCTTTCTACTGGTCTAGGAGGTTCCAGCTGGGGATTGCAGTAGGAGAAAGAGCCATGGCCTAGCTATTCTGGGCTCAGAGGGTGACAGCCCGTAGCACAGAGCAGAACATCTTTGTCAACCAGTCAACCCAGGCATGAGGTGGAGGGTCGGCCGGGGAGCACCTTGGCGGAGGCCAGAGTAAACTCCAGCTAAGGTACCTGTTGCCTTGAGCTTGGAGGAAAGCACAGACAAGAAATTCAAAGATCAGTCTTGTGCCAGGATGGCCCACAGAGGCTGAGATTAGTGTAGATTTAGGACCATTGACTCAGCATGCCAGCAGAAGGTAGGTGGTCAGCTCATGGGTTTCAGAGCCAGAACACAAGGGTTTGAATCCCAGCACTACCTCTTACTAACTGAGCAGGCTTCATGGAGTTATTTAACTTTTTTTGTGTCTCAAAAGACCCATCTATGAAATGGAGGAAAATTATAGTATCTATTTCATTGGGTTGTTGCAAGAAATAAAAACAGATGAAGTGCTAAGAATAGCGCTTGGCACACAGTGAGTGCTCCATCAACACTAATTATTGTTGTTATTATTTCCCAGGATGGGAAGACACGGAAGGTACATGGTGCTGGGATGTGAGCCCCAGCCTGGGAGCCGGGTCACCTGGTTTCCAATCCCAGCTCTGTCATTCAAAGTAGCGTGGCCTTTGGTTTTTCTGTCTTTACATGGACTGAGCTCCCCTAGGGTGCAAGTTTGCTGTCCAGGCCCTCTGAAGTCTGGGCCAGCTGTGGCCCTCAGGTTTTCTCCCTGCCCATCCAATGCTCTAGCCAGACCACGGGCTTATGTGTCCCAACCTGTCACTCCCAAATCTGTCACTTAAACCCCCAGACTCACTCTTTTCCAATGGCTGTGGGCTCACATGTTCAACTCTTCTTGTGAGTCCAGGGCTTGGCACATAGTAGGTAGTCAATCAACATCTCCTCCCTGATTGCTACTTCTCACAGCATATTTGGGCCTCCTTCTGAGAAGCCAGCTGCCAGCACAGCAGGCTTGTAGGTGCCCACTCAGTTCTCCTTGGCTCTGGTTAATTCTGAGCCCTGTGCCAGCCATCCCTTCAGGTGTCATTTCCCAGGGAGTCCCTCCCCCTGAGAGAGTCCTGACCTTGGGAGTGGTGATCCTGGCTACCTCTCCGAATCTACACCTCTGCGCTAGAGTCAGGAAGCCGGCTACCGCTTCAGTAGGGAAGTAATGGTTATTAAAGCCAATCTTGAGGGACAGAGATTTGGGGTGAGCGCACATGGTAAAAAGACCCAAGAATAAAGAGTGAAATGAAAATAAAGGTTTCGTCTGGTTGATTTTTTTTCTTCTTTCTGAAAACTAAAAAGCAAAGCTAGAGTAGGCATTCGAGCCACTGAAGTGTGTATGTCTTCTTGCTCAGCTGGCTTTTATTCTGCATCCAGGCATGAAGTGCAATCTTAAAAGTCTTTTGATTTCTGATACAAACCCATGAGAGAGAGGAGAAGTGGATGGGGGCACGGGGCAGGTCGGGGTGGGTCCTCACAGAGCTGTGCTCTGGCCTCGGCTACCACAACGCTTGGCACAGTCTACCCCGAGGAGCTGCTTCGTTTCTCTGCACCCCCTGGGCTCTGCTAACTCCAAGGCAGAACCCAGACCTGGATCTTTCTTGTTCCCATTGTATTTCCAGGCTTAGCACGGCACCTGCATGACACACATGTATTAATATGGGTGACTTTTGCCAAGAGCGAATCCTACAAGGACAGGCCTGGGAACGTAGGTCCTGCCTATGAGCCCGAGATGGGGGCCAGAGCTGCAGAGAGGAATGGAAACCTGGCCTTTATCTAGGGCTCTTTCTGTGGCAACCGAAAGAACCCCAACCGAAGTGGCCAAGTTGGCACTTTCTGATCCCAGACAAGTGTTCAGAATCCACGTGCTTGCATATGGAGACAAGCTGCATTGTCCATTCTCAGCTTTTATTAAAAAATGAAGGGGACGGTGTGACCTCTGTCTATTGAATTGCTTCTTTATCTCTTAATTTCTTCTTCAATTGGGTAGAGAGTGCCGAGGAGCTACTTGTGAGGCAACTTTAAATTTTGACACCATTTGGCGATATTGGCTTTAGTATGATAGTGGCCGTAAATATCATTATTGTGCTTCTTTTTTATGATTTATTTATTTAGTTATTCATGAGAGACAGAGAGAGAGAGAGACTGAGAGAGAGGCAGAGACACAGGCAGAGGGAGAAACAGGCTCCATGCAGGGAGCCTGATGCAGGCCTCGATCCCAGGACCTCGGGACCACACCCTGAGCCTAAGACAGATGCTCAACCACTGAGCCACCCAGGCATCCCCATTCTTGTGCTTCTTAGGATTATTTTGCATCCTCAATGTTTCTCAAAGGCCCATACCTCTAAACACCTGCAACTAACATCACATGAGGGGGTGAGAGAGGCTTGTGAACATGCAGATTCCTGAGAATTTTCTAGACCTAGTCAGAATTTCTGCAGGGACAAGGAGGGTGGCCAGGATGCTCATGTTTAGCAATCACTGCAGTAATTCTTAGGCAAAATAGCATTTGAAAGTCACTGCGTTTTCTTATTTAATTCTCAATAGAGACACCCAACTCTGTATGTGTATTAAAGAACAAATATATATACACATTTTTTTCCTTTCACAGCTGAGGGGCCTCAGGCTTATTAAAATTAGTAAGTAACTGCCCAAAGCCATACAGCCAATAGCGGCAGGATTATGACATCTGCATTTCCTCCTCAAGCACTTGCCCTGCTCTTCCCAAATTTCAGCTGGTCCAGGTGCCAGGACCGTGTCGAGTGTCGAGCTCTGAGGCTGAGGAGAAGTATAAAAATGATTTCTGAACTCACACTGGTTGTACTTTAATTGGCATGGATGAAAGGGGAGCAAACAGCTAGGGGGTGTGGGCAGATGTTTAAAGATAAGAGGCATAATACCAGGGGTCACAGGAGTTTGGAGGAAGAACTGATCTGGCCTAAATGGGAGAAAACTCGAAGAAGTAAGATTCTCTGGAATGAGTCAGATCAGTCTAGGTGAGAGTGAGCGTGGAGGAGTGTCCCAGGTGGAGGGAACCGCCTGGACGAAGATACAGAGGCAGCAAATTATGAGCAAGTTTGAGGGCCCTTGCAAGCCTGAGCCACATCCGTCACACAGCTGGCAGGCCGTAATGACTTGGGCCTGGCTTATTAAGCACATTTGAAAATTGGGTGAATTGCTTGATTTGGTAAAAAATTACATGGTACATTTAATCAGGCCTCCTTTAAGGAACAAATGTCATTAAACACCACTTAATTAGCTGCCCCTGCAGCCTGACTGGGTGAAAATTATATCCTTGACAAACTACAAAACATTTTTAAGGTCAAATATGGAGAATTAAAATACCACTGGATGCCCTCGGGTAATATGCCCATAAAAGCTCGCCTCGTTTTCATTCACCGAAAAGATTCATTCTGGATTGCAGTAATCAGGACTTGATGGGCTTTCTTTGGAGCAGAATCTTAAGACCCAGGGTGTGTTGGTCTTTATGCTAAAGGGGTGAAAAATAAAAAAGCCCGAAGAACAGACACATACACATTCAATAATATACTTGTTTATCAGCCTGCTGATTTGTTATGGGAATAAAAATGTCTCCTTGCTCTATTAACCCGGGATACTGTGGTGTATTATAGCAATCCAAGCTCTGGCTAGGCCAGGACAGAGCAAGCAAATCAGAGAATATTCAAGAGATGAAGTGGAGGATGCTATCATTTACTTCGCTGCATTTAAAAAAAAAAAAAAACTTCTAAGTCATGTACAATGTTCACACAGAAAAGCACCATAAGTGCTCAGCTTAATAAATCTCCATCAGGGAAAATCACCCTTGTCACCAGCATCACCAGATCGAGAAACTGCTTATGCACAATCCTGCCCAGAGCCCTCCAGTGCTCCCTGTTTACCCTCCCTGGCTCTCCACACTCTATGGGCGATTGCTGTCCTGACTTCTCACAGGAGAGATGGATTTTACCTGCTTCCTTACTCTACATGAATGGCACCCTGCGGCCTGCGCTCATGCTCAGCTTTTGTTCAACCTGGTTCGCCAGATTCATGGGTGGTGCTGTGGGAGCGGTAGTGTGTTGACCCTTACTGCTACATTGTGTTATAAATATGCGACGATTTACTGATATGTTTTTGGCCTACATATTTTTTGGCTCATGAATATTCGGGCAGGTTTTCATTTGGAGCAATGGTGACTAGTGCTGATATGAACGTGCCTTTTGTTGAGCGTATGAGATGGAGATGGATCTATCTAGTCACGAGTGGCTTAGAGTGTGCACATGTGTGGCTGGAGGGCCCATGATGTCATTGCCTTATGACATGCATACTAGTGGGAAGAGCATTAATATATATCAATATTGTATTATATATAGTATTTATCTATTTGTCTATCTATCTATCATCTATCTACTATCTGTTTTTTCCTTTAGACCATCATTTGTGTGCAAAGACTTTAGGTTTATTTATCTCTTTGTCCAAGAACAAATGAACTGCTAGGCATAAAAAAAAAAAATCTCCATATCTGTGTTTAACAAAGGAATGAGGGATCCCTGGGTGGCGCAGCGGTTTAGCGCCTGCCTTTGGCCCAGGGCGTGATCCTGGAGACCCAGGATTGAATCCCACGTCAGGCTCCCGGTGCATGGAGCCTGCTTCTCCCTCTGCCTATGTCTCTGCCTCTCTCTCTCATTCTGTGTGACTATCATAAATAAATAAAAATTAAAAAAACAAAAACAAAAACAAAAAACAAAGGAATGAGCATTGAGCTCAGGTGACCAGAATTCCAGTTATTCAGACTCTCTGGGTCTCAGTTTCCTTGTCCGTCTGCTGGGGAAGTTTTGTTACTTGAAGGCTGCTGACTGAGGGTTTAGCTTTCTACTCAAGGAAATTATACATCAGTGCTCCACTCCTCCGCCCCTTATCTTTATAGTGTGGGGAGTAGTCAATTCTTGTTTTTCATCAGACTTCTTATTAAAGGCAATGTCTACTTAACCTAGATTGGGTTTCTGACATGATATCCTATCCCCGTCCCCAACAGAGAAAGTGTTCTAATTGCAATCAGCAAAATCAAGCCATAATTAAATGCTAGCAAATTGTTATAGTAGTGGAAAAAGTATCTTTTCTTTCTTCTGGTCATTGCCTTCCCCATCCTGCCTTTCCCCACAGAAGTCCCTACCGGATATTTTTATAGGTGTCACTTCATTTTCAACTGTTGACTAACTATATTCTTCTATTCATTTAGGATAAAACATAGTCCCACTGATGCAAATAATAAATGGGATTTGAACAGTTTCTCTTGTAAAAACATTGAGGAGATTCCAAATAATTTATTCGTTCATTTGTCTTGCCTCCCTTGTTTGTAAAGTGAGGAAAATAAGATTTACTTAGTTAGATCACAAAACCTCTGACCCTGATGGACTCAGGGCTCAGCAAATGATTCTCAATCATCTGATCCCTTCTGAGGTCAACCCCTTTAACAGTTAAAGCTTGCATGGTCATTCAATTAGGCACTGGCTCTGCAGCATCAGGCAGGTCTTCTCAGGGCCTCTAGTTCCTTATCTACAAAATGCTTTCTTGGGGCCTTCAGTTCCTTATCTACAAAATGGGGGATCTAGGCACAATTGTTTCTAGCTTTTACATTATCCTCCAAATTTGTTTTTTTTTAAAGAAGGAATTTGGTTTTTAAAAGGAATTTGGGGTGAAGTGGGTGATGGAATGTGGTAGATTGCATTAATATTTCTGATATCTTTTGCCTACGACCCTACACTTCTACTTGCTGGGGTTGGAGGATATTTCTCCCCCACACCCCATCAGTGTTGGACACGGCCTGAGTCTTTGACATGTGAGTGGATGACAGGGTTCCAGTTCCAAGCCAAGACCATACAAAGCTTTGCAGATTGCCCATCTTGTGCTTCCAACCTCCTCCATGAAAACATGCTCTTGGACATAGCTACTACCCCTTCATCCTGAACCCCAGAATGAACACATGCACAGAAGAGCATTCCAATGATCCCACTGACCTGTAGGCTTGGGAATAAAACTTACTGTTGTGCTGCTGACTGCTGATATATGCAAGGAGAACATATCATTTTGTCAGTGAGAGAAGCAATGGCAAAATGTTATCTTTGCCTTGGATGTCTACTCTTGGTATGCAAAAGAGTGGAGACCTGTCACAGGTACTAAGAAACATTATTAGCATTCTGTATCAAAGTCCTTGTTGAGCCTTTAACTAATATTATTTTCATTATTCTTTTTTTTTAATTTATGATAGTCACAGAGAGAGAAAGAGAGAGAGGCAGAGACACAGGCAGAGGGAGAAGCAGGCTCCATGCACCGGGAGCCCGACGTGGGATTCGATCCTGGGTCTCCAGGATCGCGCCCTGGGCCAAAGGCAGGCGCCAAACCACTGCGCCACCCAGGGATCCCCTATTTTCATTATTCTTAACTATTTTATGAAGAGGTATGGTCGTTTCCATTTTGTATCAAAAGCGATGCTCAAAAAAGTCAAGAGACTTGCTCATGTTTATGCAATTAACAAGTGGGGGAGATGGGAGGTCATTCCAGGCTAGCTCAGAACCACTTTGTCCCATTCTAAAAGTGTGGACACATCTCCAGAGGCAAGGGCAACAAAAGAAAAAATGAACTATTGGGACTTTCTTCAAAATAAAAAGCTTCTGCACAGTGAAGGAAGCAATAAATACAATTAAAAAGCAACCTATGGAACGGGGGAAGATATTTGTGAATGACATATTGGATAAAGGGCTAGTATCCAAAATCTATAAAGAATTTATTAAAGTCAACAGCCAAAAAAATATATAACCCAGTTAAGAAAAAGGCAGAAGACATGAACAGACAGCTCAGCATCACACATCATCAGGGAAATACAAATGAAAATCATACTGAGATACCACTTCACAGTGGTCAGAATGGCTAAAATTAACAGCACAGGAAACAGCAGATGTTGCTGAGGATGAGATAAAGGGGAACCCCCTGACGTTGTTGGGAATACAAACTCATGCAGCTACTCAGGAAAACAATATGGAGGTTCCACAAAAAGTTAAAAATAGATCTAGTCTATAAGCCAGCATTGTACTACTATATATTTCTTCAAAGGATACAAATATAGTGATTTGAAGGGGAACAGGGACCACAATGTTTATAGCAGCAATGTTCTCAGTAGTCAAAATGTGGAAAAAAGCCCAGATGTCCATTGACAAATGAACAGATAAAGCTGATGTTAGTATATATGTATATAGGAAGATTACTCTGCCATCAAAAAGAATGAAATCTTGACATTTGCAATGATGTGGCTAGAACTAGAATGTATTATGCTAAGCAAAATAGCTTAGAGAAAGATAAATACCATATGATTTCACTCATATGTGGGATTTAAGAAATGAAATAGATGAACATAGGGGAAGGGAAGGAAAAATGAAAATAAAATAAAAACAGAGAGGGAGGCAAACCATAAGAGACTCCTTTTTAAAAAGGGTTTTATTTATTTATTCATGAAAGACATAGAGAGAGAGGCAGAGACAGAGGCAGAGGGAGAAGCAGGCTTCCTGTGGGGACCCTGATGAGGGACTCGATCCCAGGACTCTGGGAGCACAACCTGAGCCAAAGGCAGATGCTCAACCACTGAGCTACCCATCATCCTGAGATTCTTTTTTTTTTTTTAAGATTTATTTATTTATTTTAGAGAGAAAGAGTAGTGGAGAGCGGCAGTGGGAAAAAAATCTTGAAGCAGATGCTCTGCTGAGCACAGAGCACAACACAAGGCTTGAGCCTACAACCCATGAGATCGTGACCTGAGCCAAAACCCAGAGTCAGACGCTTAACCTACTGAGCCACCCAGGTGCTCTGAGAGACTCTTAACTATAGAGAACAAACTGAGGGTTACTGGAGGGGAGGGGGATGGGGGGATGGGCTAAATGAGTGATAGGCATCAAGACGAGTACTTGTTTTGATGAGAACTAGGTATTATATGTGAGTGATGGATCACTAAATTCTACTCCTGAAAGTAATATTACACAATATGTTAACTAACGAATTTGGATAAAAACTTGGAAGAAAAAAGAAAAAAAAAGTGTGAATGTACGCAAAGAGTGAGTTGTGTGGTGTGCTGCAATGCATTCTCATGGAAATCTTGTGTGCATACGTAGGTCACATAGAGAATGGACAGGGCCAAGGTGAGACTCCGATGATAAAGTTCAGAGTATGGGGGAGAGCTTTGGATCAGACTCCTGGACCATGGATGTGGCAAGACTCTTGCTCACTGAATACTCAGCTCCTCTCTACTCCCCAGACATTCTTCTGGTTACTTGGGGGCACAGCGACTAGGTTCTGGCTGGTTAGATGTGGACACAAATATTATAAGGAACTTAGAAACATTCTGTAGGACCCTGCAACCTCACTCTCCGCTCTACAGTCTCCTTGGAAGCCATGTGTCTCAGGTGATGCAGGTCCAAGATGGAAGCAGCCTCTGCCTCAGGTCACCACTACAAAGACTGTCATTAAGGGCTACTGGGCCCTCACAGGACTGTGACATGAGGGAGAGACAAGCTTTTATTGTGTTGACACACGGACAGTGGCAAGATATTGTTGCTTTGGTATAGACTATCTATTCTCTCTTAAATTAAAAAAAATGTTGGGGATCCCTGGGTGCTCAGCAGTTTAGTGCCTGCCTTTGGCCCAGGGCATGATCCTGGGGTCCCATGATCAAGTCCCATGTTGGGCTCCTGGCATGGAGCCTGCTTCTCCCTCCTCCTGTGTCTATGCCTCTCTCTCTCTCTATCATAAATAAATAAATAAATAAATAAATAAATAAATAAATAAATCTTTAAAAAAAAAGTGTTTTACTTTTTCAGCAGAGTGAGGAAACCTTTGGCTGTTCCCTCTGGAGTGGAGACCCAAGATATTCTGATGTCATTTGGCAACAATTTAAGATGAGTGGCAATGTGAAATTTCTAGTGTTCTATAATCTCTCTAAATGGGAGTGCCGAGGCATATTTGTAGCACCTAGTATTTTTATGCACTCTAGACAAAGCAAACTCATTAGAACATAGTGATGTACATTGAATAAGAAATAAAATGGATGGATGGATGGAAGAAATAATGATAAGTGGTATCTGAGAAAAGAACTGGTATGATGGGGAATGGAAGGGGAGGGACTGTGTCCTCATCAGAATAAAGAGCACCTGCCAAAGGTCTCGTGTTTTCTGTCCTGACCCTGATGTCAGTAACCCTGAGGCAGGAGTCGTTATTTCCCTGGACACCCACAAGACCCCTCCACGTTTGATTGTCTACCAGTGGCTCCAAAGACAGTTCCCTAAGCCTTAGGAGCTGAATGGCCATCCCCAAATCCAGGGAGACTTGCCTCTGGACAATGCCTTTCTTCATGACTTCAGTCTGAAGAATTTAGATCCTTTGGGGGGACTGTGTCAAGAGAGCTTTTAATGAAAAAACTCCATTTCAAATATGCTTTTTTTTTTAATCTCTTCTTTTTTTCTCCCTCTCATTCTAGAGAGGAAGCTGTAAGTGTTTATAATTAATTCTTTGCACCTTTTGTACACTGAACATTTATTGAGGGAACTTTGAGGAGAGTTTTTTATTGTCCACAAGGAGGAATAATAAGACCTGCAATTTAAGCAAGCTTGGTCAAGGAAGTGGGAGGAATAGGCAGTGATCAGGGCTATGTGATCTCAAGGTATTCTGAACAGAGCTCTGAGCCCAAAATACTTCCCTTGGAAAAATCAAGTGTCAGAGAATCTACTCAGAAAGTTCTAGTCTGAAGAATAATAGAAATTAATGGATTCTAGGCAAATATCAGTGAGACAGGCAAAGATTCTCGGTGATTTTGACTTATTGATTTATAATAACATGTATACAGTCTTTTCATTTTTTTAAGATTTTATTTATTTATTTATTTATTTATTTATTTATTTATTTATTTACTTACTTACTTACTTGTTTGTTCATGAGAGACACAGAGAGGGAGAGGCAGAGGCATGGGCAGAAGGAGAAGCAGGCTTCCCACAGGAAGTCTGATGTGGGACTTGACCCCACAGCCCCAGTATCATGTCTTGAGCCCAAGGCAGACGTTTAACCCTCTGGGCTATCCAGGGACCCCTGTTTACAGCCTTTTATTTCTTCAAGCTCTGCAATAGGTATGAGCTCACAAAATGTGCATTCTGTCTGAAGTTTTACCATAAGGAAGAAAAGTTAAGACATGGGAAGCTGATTTCAGGAATTTATTTTGAAGTAGTCATTTTCACATTGTTGGGAGCAAGCCTGCATCTCCTATACCCTCTCTTTCTACTGCTTCTGTTAATGAATGACTCCTTGACACTAGTTGGCTCCTCAGCCTGCAAAGAGGGCCACCTATGTTCTCCCTCCTTTATTTCCTCCTGAGCAAAGGTTGTCTGACATACCTCAGAAAGATTTCCCATGACAATTGAAATAGAATTGGATTTCCGATGGACGTGGTTAAATGTTAAATGTCTCTCATTTAACTTGAGTTAAACTGGTGAACTTGAGTCTAAATCCCAATTCAGGTACTAACCGTGACATGTTGAGTAAGTGGGTCATTATTATAATTCTCAACTATTCATCTGCCAAATGGTGGAACTACCTGGCTTGGAGGGTTGTTTTGAGGTATAAATGTTCTGATGTCCTGGCTCCCTCCTCTGTGCCCATGCTCCACACATGGTAGTTCATTGAGATTCACCTGATTGTTGAGGACTGCACGATCTTGGAGAAGGAGATCGAGCGGTCTCCTGGTGCTCTCATTGTGTTCTGGGGACAGATGCTGCCACCAGTAGGGGAAAAATGGGACATCTGGAGAGGGAGGACCTCTGCCTACTGTCTTGCAACGTGTGATATGTTTGAATGAAGGATGTTGAAAGAAAAGGCAGGAAGCAATTGCCACTATACTCACTTAGAAAGAGTTGGCTTCATATGCAACATGAGTAGGTGAGAAGGGGGGACCTTCTTGGATGGACAGACAATAAATATGTTCTAACAACTCTTCAGAGGAAGCAACTATGGCAGGACCCATATGGTTTAATCAAATGACGAGATGTAAGTGTAGACCAGGGCAAAGAAAGGCCGATAGGAGAAATAGGCATTATGTGATCACATTAATTTGAATGTTCTTATGGAGTAAGAGCTAATTTGGAAAAAGGCTGGCCTAACGGTTACCCAAGACACAGAAGCAAGTTAAGCAGATTATATAACGTTGAAAGACTTTTAGAGGTAAATGTGGAAGAAAAACATTGAAAAAGTTTTTTTTTTAAATTCCAAGTCACTTGTAGTACTATTTGCAAACAATTCCTATGCCCATTATAAACGATAACATCATTTTTAAAAATTAAACCAGATCTAAAAAGCCCTACGAAAAAAATATATTTTTTTTTTTTGCTAATCTACTACCAATTACCCCCGTGTTCTCAGAAGCACAAGCAGCCCATTTCCTTGATCGAAAATGTGAAATTTGCGCTTCTCGCTACGTCAGACTGTGGTCCCTGGGCAGTGTCAATTACCAAAGTTTTACTTGACTTGTCGCATCGTAGAGAATTTACCCACTGGAAAATGAACAGAAAGACAACCTGGGGCCTTTTAGGAGTAATTAATGTGTTTGGGATTGCTGTGGAGCTCTAATTGCTGGTTATAAAATGTACAGTCCTGCTACTTTCATTACTGGGCGGCCGCGGTTGTGGCCGGGGTGCCCGGGAAGGGCAGGGTGGAGGGTTGCCACTTATTAATAGCGCTGTTTCACAGACAGACTCTCCACGCCAGGCCCCACTGATTTATCTTCCCGATGCCATGTTGGAGTCGGCTGCGATTTACAGCTGATTTATTTTGGCTGTGTTAATATGAGCAACGTCACTGGGCCTAATGATTAAGTATTCATGGTCGGCTATAAATTACTCTCTTTCTTTGCTCTAGATAATAAGGGATTATTTTTCATCACTTCTGAGTGTGAATTATGAAGGGCAGTTACTTCTCTAACCACCAGCACATCTAGTCATGGAAGGTTGGTGCGTCCAACTCTCCCGCCTCAGAAGAAGGCAGGCTGCCACTGCTGCTTTTTTTCCTTTATACTCCAATGAATGAATTGATGCTCTTGGAAATTTGTCTTGGTACTACTGTCTGGTGGCGAAAAATAAACTGGGTTGTGTGTCAAGAAATTTGGAAGTTGGCCAGGGTCCTGCTGCTAGTCAGTCATGGGAATAGCTAGACATACAGTCTAGTATTCCTGTCCTCAGTTTCCTGATCTGTCAGGCAGGGAGGACAATACATTTGCCTCTACCCTAAAGTTATTGTAGGGGTCAAAGAGGACAATGTAATACCACTAGGATGATAACTGGAACTATGTAGTTATGTTTAGGTGACTACATGTGTATTTATATATGTAATATATGTGTGGGTATAAATAATGTGTGTGTATTGTTATTTTTGTTGTTGTTCCAAACTATTCTAGCCAGTTTTTTCTCTGGAATAATCTCCAATTGAGGAAAGTGTAAATAACTAGCGTTTATATTGATCACTCACTGGCAATGACTACCATTAATTTGTACTGACTGTATGCCAAGCACTGTGTCAAGTATTTTTTTTTTTAAGTAAGCTCTAGACCCAACATGAGGCTTGAACTCATGACTCCAAGATTAAGAGTCTCATGCTCTACCAACTGAGCCAGTCAGGAGCCTCTGTGTTGAGTATTTTTCCAAGATGAGCTCACTTGGTCCTCTGCAGGCCAAAGTGACCATTTGTTTAAAACCTTTTTTCCACTTTACAGAAAAGGACAGAGATGCTCAGATACAGTAAGAGCTTGTTGAAGATCACACAGCTTGACTGTGAGGCAGTGTGTTGAAACCTGTGTGCTATGGGCTAACTCTCATATGGGACCTGTATAGCACTCAAAGCTCTTTGCAAATTCCCTATACCTAGGATTTTAATGACTATCTAATTTTTGTACAGATGGGGAAGTGGATCTTTAGGGAAATAAATACAAATTGCATAAGCAAGGTAGTGAGGAATTAGAACACTCGAGGTCTAAGCAGAGTGGAGCATCACACATGGGAAGGAGGCAGGGGACCTTGGTGATAACCTGCCTCAGTAACTCAGGCCCTGGACCATAGCAGAGGAAGGAATGTCTTGAATGACTTCATGGGGGAAGTTCGGAGTTGGAATCTTCCACAGGCATGTTGGGGCAGAGAAGGCAGCAACAAGACCAGGCCATTTCCTCTCCTGGTTCCTCCTTCTCATGCATTGAAAACTGATGGCCCCAGAAATGGGAATAAAATGTTCTGTCTTCCAATACCATGCTCTTTCTCCCATGGTCTTGGCCCATTTTGCTTTAGGGCACCTCTCATCTCTCAAATAATCAAGATGACATCCTTTTGTGATTGAGGGACCTCCTTTGTAAGCTCTAGGTTTGAAACAGCAATGTCCAAAGTGAAATAACAGTAGGAGAAAATAATTTTCTGATCACTAAAAAAAGCAAATGTTCTGGAAGAAGGTTGAGAATAAAAAGGAGAGAAGACTGTGGGCAAGAAAGAGATAATTTTGAAGGGCTCCCTCAGGAACATTGTGCACTTCAATGAAATAACATTGCTGCAAGTGTTTTGGCTTATTTGTTTTTGGGAACATCTGTGTTAACAACATCTACTCATCTGATGGATGGGGCACAGATAAAGGTAGCAGCTTAGGAAAACGGACTTTGATCTAAACTGGAACATATTTTACCTGGTGCAAAGAAAGTAAAATGCAAGCAGACATGAGTCCATTACTCATGTGTGATGACTGGAAAATTCACACCACCAAGGGATCTCCTTGATGGCCTGGAACAGATTCAGGGCATAAGACAAAGGCATTTAAAAAAGAGGCAAATGTGCAAGTTTTTAAAAATTATTATTGCTTACACATACTGCAGATATGAGCGATTCTATTGGTTGAGGTCGCTGACAGGTGGGGAGAGTCAACCTCCAAAGGTGAGCGGACAGATAATCAGCCTCTCAGACTGGGAAGCCAGTGACTTGCATGATGTGCAAGAACTGAGACTGACCCCGAGCAGGGAATCATTTCTCTTATATCAGGTGCAGCCTGCTGGAATTCTGGCACTAACTCTGATTTGGGAAGTTTGGTGTTGACCATCCCTTTCACTCTATGGTCCTTACTTTGCACACAGCCCTCTCTGCTTCCCATCTTGTCTCCTTCCAGGAGTAAAGGCTAAGGTGCCCTCAGAAAGGGCTGCTTTACGATGGAGGATAGTAGAGGAAAGGCGGGCCAGGTGGATGTCTCATCAGCTGATTTGGGAAAGGCTAACATGAGTTGTGCGTGGAGGACGCTCAGACCGAGCCTTCCAGCAGGTGTCACACCTAGACATCTGTGGCTCTGTGGACAGGCAGAGACTGGAGGAAGTGATTTGAGAGCTGTGGATGTGCAAGGGGCAAAGGGAGACAAATGTGGGAGGGAGGGCATAAGGCCAGCCCAGGTAAACTCAGGGATTCTTGCAAAAGGGGAAGAAGGATGCACCTTTAGGTAGGACCACAGACAACATCCTCCAATCACCCCACCTTCAGATTAACACTATCACTATGTTGTCAGTCTGTATAGGTCTGAGCACATGCTCCATCCTTTACGAGTTATGGAGCTGAGGTGGAAATTACCTCCTCACTCTTTGCCCCATCACTTTTATTTGCACACTAGAAATGATCATTCTTCTTTACTGCCTCGTTTGGATTTGTTAAGCAGGGTCAAATGACATAGGGTCCCTTACTTAGCCTAAGGCTGTCCTGGGCGCTCTGGTTTCTTGTGACTCTGTGACTATTTCTAGTCATCTGGAAGTTAGTGGTTTTTAACAGGTGCAAACGCTAATTTGACAATTGGTCTCTGGTTCTTATGATGGAAAGTAATTTTTTCTTCAGCACTGGGACATTCATTTCCATTTTAATTAGGGGAAAACTTTAAAAAATATGATAGATTAGAATTTCAACAACACCCACTGGATGTTCTCCTTTCTCCTCAAATCCATTCAAGTCATAGAGGAAAATTAGGATGTCATAAACTAGAGCATTACATACAATCCCCATTTCTCCTGGATTAAATTTTTTAAATCTTTCTTGTTCTTGTTTTAAAGATAGTAGGATACATATTTAGTGCTTTGAAACTAGCATAAACAGAAAACAATTTTTTAAAAATAATTACTGGTTGAGTTTCTTTCCCTGTCATCATGCACAACTCATCAAGTTTATAAACCATGATTTAGAATCTTTTTGTCTGTTTCTCTCCAGGCAAATATCAAGAATGTCAGATAGAGCAAATAGCTTCTTCGTGCAAAACAAAAACAAAAACAAAACAAAAAAGGTTTTACAGGGAGTAAAGTCCAATTTTAAGCTCAAAGCATTCCTGACCCTGAAATCTAGATTTTTTGAGCTTTACCACACTGCCTCCAGCTTGCCTGACTTCCTGGCTAGAATCCTCCCCAATGGGTAACATGACCTCTCTGGTATATTTGAGCTGAGTCTGACTTCTTGAGAGCACAGCAATATTTTTGCACTTGTACTTATCTCAAGGCCATGTGGCACGATTAAGTTGATGAGTTCATTTGAAGTTTGCAGCCAGCATTAGTCCCAAGGGATTTCTTACAAGAGGGTAAATACAGCCCTCGCCGCAAGACTCCGGGGCCTTTGGGTAGTGAGAGAACCAAGTTAGAAAACACATTCTTGTAACTTTAAAAATAAATTCTTGTCTGCCAACTAGAAACAGCCTCCTAATGTGCCACATCCCACATGCATTTGGTTTTAATTTGTTTGCTTTTTCTCAGTGATTGCTCTTTAATTATTGCAATGTTGAAACAACTTGCTCTGTCTCCAAAAATACGCTACAGTAGGTGGGGAAAAGATGAGGGGTAAAGAATAGGCAGCCTGGAAGGCTGGGGAAGCAGCTGTCCAGAGAACGTTCTCATACTCAGGGGAAGGGGTTGGTGTTCAGGGCTTTCATCCCCATGCAGTACCTCCCGAAGGACAGGATGGCAATCCAAAGGCAACTTGCTGGCAGTCAATGTATCGTCTTTTGGAGAATTATGAAATCATTTTTATGAAGCTATGATGCATTAATCTGGAATAAGTTAAACTGGTTAGAATATGTCAGCAGCAGCAGGAAGATACAAATTCTACTTTATCCAAAAATCAAATAATGACGTCTCTAACCCTTGCCTCCCCTCTTCCATACTACTCTCCTGAGATGAAATGGTGAACCCAGGAGCTCATGTTAAACGTTTGGGTTCTTCACTCATGCCATGAGGATGTCTTCTAGGGTCCATATACACTCCACTAAAGTCTCCCCCTTCATGGTCTTCAACAATGATGACAACTGGAGACAACGGCTGATGAGATGATTGCACACCCATCTGAGTGACTTGGTCCCTTCTGCCTTTATTGAGAGGCTCAGATGAGTTCAGTCACTTCCCTGGTTATACAGCTTGGAGGGAGTTTGAATCCAGACCCGTCTATTTCCAAAGTCTGACTTTAATCACTAAAACGTATACCATCATAGGTTGGGTTTCAGACACTATGAGAGTTGTGTGCAGTAAATCTGATGGAGAATGCTCTGAGAACAACTTCTAGAGGAGGTGAAGAAAGCAGGATTGAGCCAAGGAGAGGTTGCACCAGGAGGCAGTTGTAACCCCAGTCTTGTAGGGAATTCTGGAGATAGCATCTTCCTTAGAGATGTCAGAATCGAGATTGTATTTGATCCGTTTTTGGTTGTAAGCTATCCTTGGGGAAGATGAGGCCCTTATAATTAAGCCTTCTGTCTGGAGGAGTTAAATTTCCTTTATGTGCTCCCAAAGTGATCTCCTTAAATTGGCGATTCTCTTTCACTCTTGTTTTAATGCATCCATAAGTAAGTTGTTGCCCTCAACAATAGCTATCAGTTACCATAACCCTTAAAATCACTACTTTATCAGGAAACCAGTCAGCAAAATCCTTTCCTCATCTACCCCACCCCAGTCCACTTGAGAAGTTTGAGCAACTTCATCATTACAGAATGCAGGTAGCTCTTGGCACTTCATCTGCTGCGAGAGATGGAGTCCTCATTGTCGGCTGGCTAGTCAACGATATGCTCCTACATCCTATTTTAGTGTCAGATTTCTGGCACTTCTCCAGATATCAGCTGTCTTAGAACAGAATTGCTGGAAACAGACTCTGAGACAGAGATTTGTATGCAGGAAGTCTGTTGAGAAGTGCTCCTGCTCTCAAGAACAACACCTACGTGTAAGGGAGTGATAATTAGACAGAGGAAGAGGTTGGACAGTGATGCTATCGAACCAGGGGGTCAACAGATCATGCAGATGCTCTGGCACTGGGATTTGAAGCATGGAGGTCAAGATTCTGTGGCAAGCCATTGAACAGTCATTGGATGTTGGCTACTCCCAAGGAGGGTACTTGCCTTTGGGAAGAGGGTTCTTTTCACTACTCAGTTGTTAGGGGATGGTATCCCATGCCCCCAAGACAGGACATAGGTGTCTTGGTCCTGAAAGGGCCTCCTTGGCAGCACATCACGATGAATACTACATGCTGTGAACTCTGTTCCCAGGTAGGCCATGGGCTTACTCCTTAAGAAGATTATTTAACCTCTCTGGATTTCAGTTTCTTCAGCCATAAAGCAGAAGCTCTGCATTTGTGAAGCTGCACTAGATAACATCCAAGGAACTCCCTTCCCCTAAAATATAATTAAATGATTTTTTAAACTTTGTGGATTAGTTTTGTGAGAGGAAACAGAATGGAAAACAAGGTACAAATGTCAGTTACACCTGTTTTAGATCCTCTTCTGTCACTTAAAATTACTGGGAGTTTGGTTAAGTTACACAGACTTCTTTGATTCAGTGTTTCCAGCAACAAAATGGGGATACTGATATTGAATTCATGGACTCACTGTAAGGCTTGAATTAGACTGATTTTTCTTACAGTTCCATCTCCTTCACTTTCACTAGTACTAAGTGAAGACTTTGGTTGGTAATATTCTGATTTATTTTGATATAGAAGTTCATTTGTGTCAAATTCCTCAGATTACATAGCCAACACATTGGGCAAATATTCAGTCATTTTTTTCTGCATGTGATTAGCTGTGTCTGAGAAAACTAGAATATATAAAGGAGGCTTTATCAATAGGAACAATAGGTATAGAAGTGCTTGGGGAGATGGCAGTGCAGGTCATGCATATGAGGTAAGTTATGTTGCCATGTGCCTCCCTCCTGGTGATGGATTGCCCTGATACCATCGCCAGAAAACATTCCTCTGATAGCATATCATTCCTTTATTCTGCTTGGGTGACTTTGTTTGATGAAACACAGTCCAGTGGCTTGTCTTCAGAGAGAAGCACTCAGGTGAGACCAGGACTTGCCTTTCACAGAAGGGAAGGGCAGAAAGTCAAGGTGGGAAGGAAGATGGGATGGAGGACAAAAGATTTTTGGAGGAAGTATGGAAAGTGCATTTGAAGCGATATTTACACAATTAATCTTATTCAAAGGATGAAGCCTATCCAGGGCCAGAATGGAAGGAAAGATGGTCAGTCATCCCAAAAGGGAATTTCAGAACCAGAAAACCTCTTGACTTCAGCTCTTCCCCACGTCTGAGACCATGTAACTCCATATGGGGACATAGATCTGCCCCTAGAATGCTCTAGATAAAGAAATGAGGCTCTGAATACCTTGAGTATAATTCACAAAGTCAGTGATAGAGTGAAAGAACACCTACCTTGGCACAGAACAGAACTGGCTTTGAATTTCTAGCTATCTTGTATACTTGTTGACAATTTAAGAGAAATTATTTATCTTCTTTGAGTCTAAGTGTTTTTGACTATCAGAAATAATCATCCCTACTGTAAAGAGATGGTGCCAGAAATAAATTAAACCACAACATAAGGCACTTGAAAAATAGTAAAAGGTCAGTAAAATATATTTTTTTATTAATAGGTCACACTTCCTCCTGGTCTTCAACCTTGGAAGGCTTCTGTCTACATATGCTAGAGCTTCATTCAGCTTTGATCTCTTTCCCCAAGTTATTGGCTCCAATTTCTGCCTGTGAACACAATCTGGACTTGGTGTTGCCTCTCCTTTCTTGCAGACTTGTATCTCCAAATTTTCTAGCTTGTGGACATCCCTCTGGACTTGAGTATAACTTAGTACTGATACTCTCTACAGCTTGGCTCTCTGTGGTCTGCTGCCCACTTCTATTGTAAGTGGTAGTTGTACTGTGCCTTTCCCACGACTCTGGGCTGCACCTATCATGGTTCAGTTGGTTCCCCCCAGAAACTTTTCTCTTTCTCAAAGGGTGATCTCAATCCCATGCACCTCTCTGTCTTCTCTTCCAACCTGGGAAGACAGATCCCTATAGTCTTCTTCTATAATCAAGAGACCTATATTCAGATCTCAATTTTACTAATTGGCCTTGGGTGAGTCACTTCTTCACCTGCTAAGGTTGTTGTAAGTGTTAAATCTGATGGACTTAATGACAAACCATTTCTTGAGTTCTTACTATGGCAATTGTTGTGATGAACTCATTACACATATTATTTAATCCTCATAAAATATTAATATGTTCAATGGACAAAATCTTAATTATTTGGCAGTGAGAATCAGTGTCAAAGTGAGGACAGGGAAAAGGAAAGGCAAATGTGAGAGAAGGAAGGTATAAGAAAGAAGAGAGGAGAAGAGAAAAAAAGAAAGACATCATCTCAAGAGGAGGAGATACAGCAGTAAGTTGAAGGAATTAGAGACTTTATTTAAGTTCTCTGTGTTCCCTGCTTTGTGAATAACAAACTTTTCTTAAAATCTGAATGTCATAAAAGAAAAGAAATGGAGTCATAGAGTCAGAGTTTGAACAGGACCAAAGATTTATCCATGTTTTATCTGAATTCCCAGATGCCAACATTTGTCAGCACCCTTAGAAAACCAAATGAGTGTTTTGTCTCTTTCCTCTAGTGTCTAGTCCAAGATTTGAGAATTGACAAATTGGTGGCTGGAGCCAGACTATGGGTGGAATTATTTCAATGTTTATCCAATGCCTTATATATTCAGCCAATATTTACTGAATGTATTAATGTATTGTATGGACCAGCTATGGACAGGCATTGAGGATAAAACTAAGAGCTGATAAAATTAAGGGATGTTGTTCAGGTATGAAGGGAATAAACCTTAGCTTCATCTTTTGTCTTTGGGATAGAGAGTGAGTGAGTAGGCAAGATCATGGAATCGGCAATTTTTTGAAGTATGAATGGTTTTACTTGCAAAGTTCTCCTTTCCTTTGGTTTCAAGTCCACCAAATCAGTCTTAACATTTAGCTTAGTGACTTTAATTGACACTATCCAGGGAGATCGATTTGGACAATCTACCATTTCTATTATTTCTCCATAATTAGTAGTCATATCAAATCTGATCCTCATCTATAAAATGGGCACCATCATATTTATACCTGAATCACAGAGGCATTGCAAGCGGTACCAATGTCTTCTGTTAACTATACAATGCCCTAGATATACGCATGTGTATGCATATACACACTTCCCTCCCTTGTATTTTATGATGTTTTGACATATTAAAATCCCTTCTGGCTGGAAAGAACCTACCCCTCCAGGGACTAGTCAATTCTTAGAGCAAAGGGCACATCTAGGACCATGCTTCTGATATGCAACTAATCAATCTAGAGCCATGCCTTATCTATCTGAATCTGTACACCCCAGAAAACAGATTTTTCTTCTGGTATCAGATAACTAGAGATATCCACACTCCTCTGTTCAGATTATAACCCTCTGAAAGTATTCAAACTAGCTAATACTAAAATGTTTACACTGCCCTAGCTTTCCTTTCCTGTGAAAACTCCAATTTGTAGTACATAGCCTTGCGCCTCACTCCTGCCCCTCTGCCTCCTGTTTTTTTTCCCTACGTGGCCCTGTGTGATGCACCATTTCTCTTGTTTCTAGGACCTTTGGGTACAATAGACTTTGTTTTCCTGAGCCTCTCCTGTGTCTCCTCTTGTGGCTGCGCCTGACTGACCATCCCATCAAACAACGCAGAATACAACTACTTTTTGATAAAGGGCTTTATAGCTTATAAAACAAATTTACATCCATCATTTGAAAGTTACAGCAGTCTTTTTAAATAGCTATCCTTTTCCTCAGTTTATAGATTAGGAAATTGATATTTAGAAAGCCAGGCAATCTGAGCAAGCTGACACAGGTTAATAACATTCAGGAGGCAAGACTCAAACATTGGCCTTGGCAACTCAGGTTCCAAGTCCCAAGCTTCAGGGTTTCAGCTGCCCTTTTTAAACCTCCTAATTCGCCTTAATCATCAGTAAGTCTTTCAGGAAAATATGTTAGATCATGCTGAAAGAAGAACTTTTTAAAAAATATGCTATGGGAAGAAAGGGTTAAGGGAATAGCACGGTGAGCCAGGCATCACATGATTTCATTCCACATCATCTCTGTATTACAGATGACCAAACGGTGACCTCTGGATTTATTTCTAGCCCAAAGTCATAGAGGTGGGAAGTCAGAAGGTATGAATGGGGGCCCCAATGCGCTTTGGCAACATGGCTTCTCCCTTGCAACCTCCGTGTTCTCAGGACAACACCGTCCCAGCATCTGAACCCTTTCCTTGATGCTCTGCATTTGCTGACCAAAAATGCCCAGTGGGAATAGACACTAGGAGGCAATTTAGCCAAATATCCTTTTTAGCAAATGATTTATTTACTGCTGCCAGGACAGCATTTTCTCATATTCTTTCTCTGGCCCTCTTCGTTGCTTCCTGTCTTTTTTGTTTCTTTCTCGCCAGGAAGCCTCTTATCTTTGCTGACTGGGGGCCAGTACATCTTCTCCCCACAGTAAATCTGAGGCTAATGGGCTCCCAGAAGAAAAGCAAAGTGTGAAGCCACTCAGAAGCACAACTGTCTTCTCTTGGAATAAGCAAGCCATTTTTCCCTTAAAATCCTAAGTGGGATGCCTTCTAATGACCTCTATTCCCTCCCACTATCCCGCTTTGCAAAACAAACTTTGATTATTTGGGGGAAGAGGCAGTAATTTGTTTTTTATTTTATTTAAATTCAATTAACTAACATACAGTACATCATTAGTTTCAGATGTAGAGTTCGGTAATTTATCATTGCATATAACTCAGTGCTCATCACATCACATGCCCTTCTTCATGCCAGTCACCCAGTTACCCCATCCTCTCACCCACCTCCCCTCCAGCAACCCTCGGTTTGTTTCCTATAGTTAAGAGTCACTCGTGGTTTGTGTTGTTCTCTGATTTCTTCCCATTCAGTTTTCTCTCCCTTCCCCAATGATCCTCTGCACTATTTCTTATATCCCACATATAAGTGAAACCATGTGGTAATTGTCTTTCTCTGATTGACTTACTTCGCTCAGCATAATATCCTCCAGTTCTATCCATGTCAGTGTAAATGGCAAGATTTCATCATTTTTGATGATCGAGTAATTTCCATTATATATATCTATAGCTAGATATCTATATACCTACATACATATCTCATATCTTCTTTATCCATTCATCTGTTGATGGACATCTAAGCTTTTTCCACAGTTTGGCTATTGTGGACATTGCTGCTATAATCACTAAGATGCATGTGCTCCTTGGGATCACTACATTTGTACCTAGTAGTGCAATTGCTGGGTCATAGGGTAGCTCTCTTTTTAACTTCTTGAGGAACCTCCATGCTGTTTTCCAGAGTGGCTGTACCAGTTTGCATTCCCACCAACAGTGTAAGAGGGTTCCTCTTTCCCCACACCCTTGCCAACATTTGTTGTTTCCTGACTTGTTAATTTTAGCCATTCTGGCCAGTGTGAGGTGGTGTCTCATGGTAGTTTTGACTTGTATTTCCCTGATGCCAAGTGATGTGGAGCATGTTTTCATATGTCTGTTGGCCACTTGCATGTTTTCTTTGGATAAATGTCTATTCATGTCTTCTGCCCCTTTCTTGACTGGATTATTTATTTTGAGGGTGTTGAGTTTGATAAGTTCTTTATAGATCTTGGATACTAGCCCTGTATCTGATATGTCATTTGCAAACATCTTCTTCCATTCTGTAGGCTTCCTTTTAGTTTTATTGACTGTTTCCTTTGCTGTGTAAAAGCTTTTTATCCTGATGAAGTCCCAATAGTTCATTTTTGCTTTTGCTTCCCTTGCCCTTGGAGATGTGTCTAGAACAGCAAGAAGACGACCCTCTGTAAGCCAGGAAGAGGAACTCACTAAGAACCAGACCATGCTGGCAGCCAGATCTTCAACTTCCAGCCTCTAAACTTTGATGGCTAAGATGGTATCCATTGTCCAAGATGGTTTAAAATCTGGATATTGACCTCAATGCACGATATAATTTTAAACCCCCATCCTTTTCTTGGTTCTTTGACTTTCTAGCCTTATAATCTGGGCCCTAATCAGTTTGGGCTGCTATAAGAAATTACCATAGTCTGGGGTGCCTTAAACAACAAACATGCATTTCTCAGTGTTCCAGAGCCTGGAAGTCTGAGATCATGGTCAAGTTCTTGGTGAAAACTCTCTTCCTGGTTTACAGAGGGTCTTTCTTGCTGTGTCTCACATGACAGAAAAGCTAGCTAGCTCTCATCAATTTTTATAAAGGTGTTGATCCAATGAGGCTCCACCTTTATAGTTTAATCACCACCCAAAATCCCCACATCAGAATATCATCACATTAAAATTAGGATTCAACATATGACTTTTAGGGGAACACAAACATCCTGGCTGTCATGCCCTATATTCCATTCTTGCAAGATCAAGTTGTCATGAAACTTCAGCAAACCTTATGTCATGGGTTATTTAACTTCAAAGCAAAATGTATTTTAGTTAAGTATTCTGGAGAACAGTTCTTTCATGTTTTCATGTCAAGATTCTGTTTTTATTGCCATCCATTTCTTTTTTTTCTCTTATGATACAAGGACAGATAATTTTAGTAGGCATACAGACTAAATTCATTTTTTAGTAAGTCTCCTGGATTTGGATTTTTTGGTAGCATGTCTTGCAACACTTAGTTAATAAAATAAACTTTAAAGGGGGAAAATAGCTACTCTCAACAATTTGCAGAGTGAACTTATGTCTACCTTTTTCTTTTTTCTTTCTTTCTTTCTTTCTTTCTTTCTTTCTTTCTTTCTTTCTTCTTTCTTTCTTCTTCTTTTTTTTTGTCTACCTTTTTCTTAGCTTCCTTTAGGCCTCTGGAGGACACCTCTCCATAGGGTCTGATAATAAGCAGCTCATCTTACATACCTCACCTCTTCCTTCAGAGTGATTCCATTGCTTCATCTCCATGTTGCATTATGGTGTTGGGCCTTTGAAGCAGCCAGACTTGCTACCACAAGCTACCTAGTTGTCCTCCAGTTATGGAGCTTTGATTACTCATGCTGGGCTCATGTACCCAGTCTAAAACTCTCCTATCTAATTTTGTCCTGCTCTTTGTTCCCTGGCTCAGTTTTAGGCTTGTCTGGTTCCTAAACCTTTTGACTTAATCTCCAGTCTCTGATCTTATTCTTCCCTCTTGGCTAAACATAAGCAGCTTACCTAGTTTGAACCACTAGTTCTTTCTTATAAACTGTTTGCACTTATCCTAGAAATTAATACTCATCTTTTATTGGATGCTTTTTTAAAAAAGGATTTTATTTATTTATTTATTTATTTGACACACAGAAAGAGCATGATCAGGGGAGAAGCAGAGGGACAGAGAGAAGCAGGCTCTCCACTGAGCAGGGAGCCCAAAGCAGGGCTGGATCCCAGAACCCTGAGATCATGACCTGAGCCAAAGTCAGATGCCTAACGACTGACCAACTCAGGTATCCCAGACGTTCTTATTTAAACATTAAGGCTCAGCAAGATCCAGTGTTCCATTCCAGCATGTCTTGCAGGAGAAACTGAAATGTAGAGAGAATGTTAACCAAGGAATTACCAACGTTTTGGTACATATTTTATTCCCTACTAACACAAGGAAGGAAGGGAGAGAAGAAAAGAAAGATTAAATAAATAAAGAGAATAAAGTGTAAGAATTGTTTGAGCCATTACAGAAAACAAAACAAATTAAAGAAGCTTTGTAAAAACATTCAATGGTATGAGAAGGGAAATTCAACTTGATATAAAGGGCATCTACTAAAAATCCTCAACTAACATCATACTTAATGAAGAAAGATTTGATGCTATCTCTTTAAGATCATGGAAAAGACAACACGCATGTCTGCTCTTGCCACTTCTATTCAATATTTACTGGAGGTTCCAGCCAGGGCAATTAGGCAAGAAAAAGAAATAAAGGGTATCTATATTGGAAAGGAAGAAGTAAGTCTATCTCCATTCACAGATGACATAATCTTTCATGTAGAACATTCTAAGGATTCCTCTAAAAACTATTAGGATTAATGAATTTAGCAAGGTTGCAGAATATAAAATCAATACAAAAAATCAATTATATTCTGACACATTTACAATGAACAATCCAAAAACAAAATTCAAGAACAATACCATTCACAATAGTGAAAAAAAAAAAGACAAAGGTGAAAAACTGGTACTGTAAAAGATTTCTGAAAGCAATTAAAGAAGATCTAAATAAATGGAAAAATATCCCATATTCATGAATTGAAAGACTTAATATTGATAGGATGGCAATTTCCCCTGAACAAAATTTGGCATAATGAATGCTTATCAGAATCCTAGATGATTTCTTTGTGGAAATCAATGAGTTGATTATAAAATTCATATAACTACCTTCACCCATTGGTCAAAATATACAAACTTCCAATTATAAAATAAATAAGTCATGGGGATGTAATGTATAGCATCATGGCCAAAGTTAATAATACTATATTGTATATTTAAAAGTTGATAAGAGAATAGATTTTAAAAGTTCTCATCGCAAGAAAAAAATTAGAGCTATGTGTGATGAGAGATGTTAACTAGACTCATTGTGATCGTTTCATAATATATACAAGAATAAAATCATGTTGAGGTACCTGGGTGGCTCAGTCGGTTGAGTGGGTGATTCTTGATTTGGCTCAGGTCATGATCCCAGGGTCCTGAGACCAAGCCCCATATTGAGCTCTAAACTGAGCTGGGAGTCCACTTGAGGTTTCTCTTTCTCCCTTTGCCCCTCCCCCCACTCATGGTCCCTCTGTCTCTCTGCAAAATAAATAAATCTTAAAAAAATCATGTTGTATACCTGAAACTAATATGATGTTATATGTCAGTTATATCGCAAAAAAATGGATATAAATTCCAAAGACATTTTAGGGAAAATAACACATTTACTTCCCTACACAGTTTGAAATGTTCAGGTTAATTATAAAATCGAAAAAAAAATCACACATAGTTCAAAGAATCTTAAAAAAGAAGAATGAAGTAGCTCTCGCACTTTATGATTTCAAAACTCGGGTAATCAAGATAGCCACAGTAATCAAGATAGCATGGTCCTGGCACAAGGACAGATTTGTAGCTCAATGGAGTAGAATTGAGAGTCCAGAAATAAACCTTACCTCAATGGTCAGCTAATTTTCAATAAGGGTGCCAAAGCCATTCAATGAGGAAAGAATAGATGTCAACAAATGGCCAACTGGGACAACTGAATAGCCACATGCAAAAGAATGAAGTTGGACCCTTAGTTTACAACATATACAAAAATTAACTCAAAGTGGCTTGAAGACCTAAACATAAGTGCTAAAACTATAAAACTGTAAAAGAAAAAAAAAAGCTATTATAAAAAAAAAAACCTATTATTACTTACATAGGAGCATAAGCCAGGTACTTTTTTATGTTTTCTGATAGATCTGGTTTCCCACTGGTATCATTTTTCTTTAGTCCAAATATCTTCCTTTAACACTTCTTGCAGTGCAGATTATTGTCCACATTTTTTTTTCAGATATTGTTTCTCTGAAAAAGGTCTTATTTTTGTCCTTAATTTTGAAGGACACTTTAACCATATGTGGAAATTTCTGTTGACTTGTTTTTTTCTTTCAGCATTTTAAGGATTTCTATTGTCTATTGACTTCTACAGTCTTCCCCTCTTTGATGTTCCTTTCATAGTAGAGATTTTGTTTTTGTTTTTTTTTATGTGTGTGTTTTTTTTAAGATTTTTGTCTTCATCTTAGGTTTTCGGAAGTTCGATTATAATGTACCGACACTTTGTGTTCATTTTCCATATTTAACTCAGCAAAACTACTGAGTAAATTATTAAATTTGTAAGTTAAAGTTATTATTATTAGTAGTAGTACTATGAAATTTGGAGAAATTTTGAGCATAATTTAATTGTCATTTATTTTATGCTTCATTCATTTCTTCTCTGGAGTCTGGTATCACATTATGGTTGACTTTTTGAAATTATCCTACATCTTACCAAGGCCCTGATCATTAAAAAAAATCATTTTCCATTGTGTTCAACAGGTCCAACATTATATTGATTTGTCTTTGAGTTCATTGGCTTTTTCTTCTGTTCTCTTCAGCTTGCTTTCATCTTCCACCTGCACGCTGTCCTGAAGCGCTCACATAGACAGCTTGTAATTCCCAGCATCAGCTGTTAGGGAAGAACCCAATTTCCTGTCATGGTACTCAGCTCATTTGCATGGTACTTTACCTTGAGTTTTTTTTTTTTCCCTTTCTTATTTGGGATGGGGAAATAATTTTAAATATCCCTTATATTTTGTGAGAAGGATAATGCTTTAAGAGGCATGTCCTCTTTGGGATGGTTTATGGGGTCTGTTAAAGCACTTAGCCAGTGAAAATGGCAGAAATAGACATTGCTTTATTATCTTCATTCATCTGCATTTTTGGTCAGGTGAGGGTTCACACGTCATAGTATTCTAATGAGTGTCAGATTTTGCAGTCTTATAAAGAATGGCATCTAAGATTATGTTTTTGATATTTATACACATTGGAAATGCGTATAACAAAAGAGATCAAAGGGAATGCATTTTGATGAGTCTTAGAAGGAATAAGAGCCACAGCTGGAAAAATGAGAATGGAAGAAGGTCAACCTTATTGAGAGCAAGAAAGATACTTGGAGACTGAGTCACTACTTCACTGGTTCGGACTTTGCATTTAGTGCGTCACTAACAGCATGTTGACTTGTTCCAAGTTTGTGCCGTTGTATAAATGGACCCAGAAGTCAATACACATGTACTAAATGTACCTTTAGTGGTTCATCTGGGGACAGATTAATCTAGTTAAAATGGGAAAAAAATCACACAGAGTTAAAATAATCTTAAAAAAGAAGAATGAAGTAGCTCTCATGCTTTATGATTTCAAAACTCGGGTAATCAAGATAGCCACAGTAATACATGAACTTTTAATTACATGAACTTTTATTACATGGGGCTTAAAAGGACATGGCAGATACGGGCCTGCGTATGGAAAGGCATGCAATAAACAAAAGCAAAAAAAATTTTTTTAAATGAATGACTAAATCACTACAGCCAAACTGTAATAACCAATAACTACCATAATCTAGAATCTAAGTCCTTCATAGGCCACCTGAAGCTCTATGTGGTTTGTTCTCAAATAGTGTTTCCCCTGGTTCTGCAGAAGGAAGGAGCCACTGACTTTATATACCTGACGCTCTTCCCAGTATCTCTCTCCACATTGTTCTCACGCTCTGAGGATGCCGTGAGTACCAAGAGGGAGTGAGGTTTCCAGTGCTCCAGCTGGAGAGGAAGTTCTCAGGATGAAGCAGAAATTGCAGAGAGCTTGGGATAGACAGACACAAGTGGTCTCCATGAACCTGGGAAGTTTTCATGATCATCCGGGGCTTCAGGTTTATTCCTGAAGAATGTGACTAGAAGGAGCTTCCTGGCAATCAAATGATGGTGACCAATGAAAAAACACATATGAACATGTTTGAAAGCATTTTCACACCATATAAAGGAAATGGGAATTCATGAAGCTGCTGAATGTGTCCCCAGTGCAGGTAGAGGGGCATCAGGTTGTACCAGGTCAGCCTTTCCAGGATCCCTAGTTGCCAGGAAAATAGGAAAGAACAATTTGGGGTTTAACATAAGTAACCTAGCAGTGAGTCTGAATCAGAAAATCTTTAAAATGTTTAAGGGAATTAATTTTCTGTAAATTAGGTTAAACACTCCCCCAAAAAGTAATTTTCCATTCTGCCACTTTCTGGAGGATATTTAACTATTGGGAGTTGTGACTGAGAACCCTCAGGCATATGAAAAATGTGACCATTTGCATATTGGACCTCAGAGACTTCTCATTCCATAGCTGTTGCTTTGTTCATACCCTCAGGGTTAGAAAAGCCAAGTTGTTCTGGGCCAAGCAAGTTGTGTTTGGTAAAAAGAAGAAAATAAATAAAATCAAGGCAGAGCGATAAAGTAACACAAGGCTGAAAATCAGAGGTTTAGATCCTTGTTTTGGCCTTGTCTTGCCAGAGCAGCATGGCCTTGTGCCTGGACACGGGAAAAGCCACCCAGGCCGGATGGATCTTTCCTGTCTCTCCCCTCTCTCATGAAAGAGTCTGTAACGCCTGACAAAACAGACTTGAGCCACTTCCTGCTTGCCAGGGAGGTTTCCCCAGCGCCACTCCCTCCTTCCACTTTGCATATTCCCTCCACCAGGTATCAGTGGATGCCTCCCCACTGACTTGTAATGGGGCTCCTTTACCTGGACCACAACTTAGTTCCATGATGTGCCTCCCATCTCTCCCTGAATACCCTTCCTGGCTTCATGCCTTGTAGCCTCCTCATACATCCTCTGTCCCGATGCCCACACTGAACTCTGGGTGGTGTGGCCTAGTCCAAAACCACCTGGGCTCATCATTGATCTGGGAGTCGGACTGTCATCTTATGTTCAAATTCTACCTGCTTCAGTGAGCTTTCCTGATAGCCTACAGCCATCAACTCTCTCTGTCTTTTCCAAAATAGAATCATATATTTTCTAGCATGTGGAACTTAGTACACCGTCAGCCAATCCTTATTTCCCTACTACACTATGAGCAAGGTAAGATCAGTGAGTACCCGTCGATAACTCATTCTGCATCTCTTCACTGTTCATGGATGGCAACCCTCATCAGATCCCTTTGCTGGCATAACTTCCTCTCACTCGACCAGGGCTAGGACTGGCTCTCATCTTCATGCACTGGGCTCTGGCACATGTCGTTTTGTCTCTCTGGAATGTTCTCCCCTTCATGTGTTTGGTGAATTCCTACTCATTCTTCAGATTCTTGCCTAATCATCGCTTGCTCAGAGACACCATCTCTCTCACTTGCACCACCCCATCACTCTTAGGTCCCTGACTCTCATGGCACTCATCTCAGTTGCGCTTTACACTCTACTGCAAGATTCCGAGCTCTCTGATGGCAAGAAAAGCTACAGTCTTCCACCGTATTATCCCCAGCATTTACAACAGTGCTCAGTCCCCGCTTTATCTTAAAAAGAATAAAATAAATGGTTCACAAGTGAACAACGAACTTTCATTACATGAATGAGTGAATAAATAGTTGCATGGCTTCATTGTTTTCATCAGTGACTGTGGCAGAGTGTTTCCATCTTGGTCACCCAGAGAGATTTGGTTCACACTGGAAAATACAACCAAGACTCGCAGAGTTTTCCAGGTCCTGCAGGCCTCCTGATGTCAGGCAATTGCTCTCTCTGCAATGAAAACAGCAGGCATCAAGTCTACAAGCCTGTACATAAAAAGATCCATTATCCTGGGAGCCAAATGTCACTGCTGGAATGGCTTCCAAACGCTGCCAAAAAGAACATTATTAATAACAGTAATGATAATAATAGTGATCATAATAACACATATTAAATTTTAATTTATATGGCACCCAAGCTCCTCAGCTCTGGGAGGGAATCACTCTCATAGCAGAGGGGAAGAATAAAGCGAAACTCCAAATGAAAGGAAATATGATACAATGTGGGCAGAGTGCCAGGCTGTAAGCCGCTGTGTGGGGACAGAGAGAGAGAAAAGGACCTCACCAGGCTTTGGATGAAGTCAGGCTTGATGCAACAGTTCTGAATTTCAGGGATATAGCGGAGAGAGGCAGAAACATATGCTTTAGTCTCATTTTAAGATAAGCATCCCTCATCATTTCAATTCAAAGCATAGAAAATATTACCCTGGGAGCCCCTGAAGGATGCAAGGAGGAAACCAGTGGAAAGGCCATCTGAGTGTATGTCTACACTGGGAAGCCTCATCACAACCTGACTGGATGGGTTGAAAGGTCAGTGCTCCACAGAGTGTTTACAAGTAATGGTCAAACATTGGAGGAGTGAAAAGAAAAGAAAGTGGATGTTTTAGTGGTTGTTAGGACATTTAAAACATTTTTGCATATGAGGGAATCCAGTGAATTTAAAAATATTAGTAGCTAGAAACAAGAGTAGCTTTTATTGGTTATGGTAGCATTGCTGTCATATTGAAATATGAGCCTTGGAAGTCAGTGGGATGGCGTTTGGGTCTTGCCTCCTCTCCTGACTGTGTGACCTTGCATGTGTCACTAACTCCCTAAACTTCTTTTTCATATTACATAAATTGAGAGTGGTAATAGGTTAGAAAATGCTCAGTAAGCATTAGTATCTCTTTGTTCCATAAAAGTTTATTGACATATCCAACACTTTCCTTGTCTCCATTTTTTTAATGGTGATAATACTTAACATGAAATCTACACTCAACACATTTTAAAACACACAATAGTGTGTTTTTAACTATATAGGTGCTATGTCTTTCCTTCAATGGTGGTAATGGTATCCCAGGTATGTGCCTATGTTCAAACATCAAATTATACACATTCAGTATGTGCAGTTCATTGTATATCAATTAGGCTTCCATAAAGCTCTTACAAATGAAAAGCAAAAATATGGAACACAAAAAAGAAATAAAAAATTATTGACCTTGATGAAGTAATTCACCCTTGAAGCAAAACAAGGAAGTTATTCAATAAAATTTCATATATACAGCACTAACATTTAACAAACACCTGCAAACAGAAGTTCATTGTGACCTATCTTCAAGTTGAAAGGTCTGTGAGCAAATTTTTTTTTTTTTTGAACCCAAGAACTTGGAAGATAGGACTCTTGTTTGCCTGCCTGATATCTGGATATGGTGAGGGATTTGGGGAAAGTCAATGAAGCGGATGATTAATTACTGTAAGATTAATCATTGTATAATCTTCCCCAGGCCACCATCTCCCGCCAGCCTGAATCACAATCTGAGGTGACATCATCCTTCTCCATTGAGAGCATTAAACCTAAAACTGGAATATACATTGTTATCTTAATCTATAGTGGATAAAGAACATGATGGCTTTTTAAAAATAAAAACATATACGCATAACTGAAAAAATTCAAACTATCCAAAGGATACACAATTAAATTAAATCTTCCTACCAAAACTCTAGTGCCCTTCCCCACTAACAGTTTCTTGCTTATCCTTCCATAGTTTTTCTTCTTTGATGTTACTTTGAAACTTGACTAACTTAACTAAACATGACTACATACATCATACACACCTTACAAACTGTCAAATTTTGCCCAATATATTATAATATTAACATCCAATATTATTGAAGGTGTGCTATGTGCTAGTCATTTTTCTCAGTACTTTATGTGAATTACTACATACAGTTTTCATAACATCTGGTTTACAAGCTGTGTGGATTGAGTCACATTTCTTGACTTCTCTAAGATCAGTGTCCTTTGTGAAATGGAGCCGGCACAGCTACCCTGGCAGGGTGGATCTGTTTACGGTGTGTTGTGTGGTGTCTGGTACCCAGAGCTCAGCCATTGTAAATATAATCTCTTACTCATATTTTTTCTGCACCCCATAATACAGAAGACAAGGCCTGATTTTAATTTACTTAGTTTGTGTTGTATGGATAGGAAGATCCATATGATTTGAATTTTTGGGGGTTAGCTTACTCTGGATAAACATGTCTGGTGTGTATTAAATAAGTACAATTATTTTGTATTTCCTGAACACACAGATGTTCAAGTTTATCGCAAGCACTAGGCATAGAATTTAATTTTTGCTTTTATTATTTTATTCTTTCTTTTTAAGATCCCCTTTAATGGTTTCCAGTCTCTGAGTACTATTAGGGAAGAATAAACCAGGTTTTTGATTGGTTCATTGACTGACTCTCCAAATTTGGTTTAAGAAAAAAGCTGGTTGGATAAATCTTTCCTCTAGGTTAGGAGGTTAAATTACGTGCTTTAGACAAACACATATAGCAAAATCAGAGTCCTCGAGGTTTGGATTTGAAACAAATAACCCAGAACTCCCTGCCTAGTACTCCAGAGCTTGAGTAATTGCTATACCCTGCTCCGAAAGATCCTAAACTCACTGTTCACCAGGTTCCAAAAACCCCACATGGAGACCTGGGATCTGTCAACAAATTCTTTTCTGATTCATGGGCCCTCTTATACAAAAAGTCACAAAAATGTAAATTTACAAGACGTTTAATTATACCTCTTATAAATCATGTTAATTGACTATTATGCAGAAAGACACAAATCAGTAGAAAAGATATACGGAGAGCTACAGTGTTTATGTTGTCATTTTATCAACAGGTAGGCATTCTCCAGACAGAGAGAAGAGGGAAAAGCACTGTAAGCAGAATAACTACCTAAGATGGCATGAAAACATGAACCAGCAGTTGCTCTTTAAGAAAATTAGAGTAATTCCATTTGGCTTCTGAGATCCTGTGATCCTGAGGAGGGACCTTGCACACACTTCTGAGGGGCTCCATTGGTTTGGTAGCGAGGGGAACGGCTGAGACAGTGGAAAGCAGAGAAATGCCATGATTAAATTTACATTTCTACTAAGTTAAGTCTTTCTGGACATACTGAAGAGATCAGCTAGATAAATATTATTAAGAGAAAATATTAAATAGACTAATATTGTGAGAAATTTGATAGTTATTTGGAGAATTAAATTTTATTTGTGGTAGATTGGAAAGACATTGGCTGAAGGCATAGGGGTCTGTTAAAAGGATGTTGGGACAGTTGATATGAAAAATAATGAATGATTCAAAGAGACTAGGAGGAGTGAGGGCCAAACAGAAGGAAATGAATCACTGAACATCTTTGATATGATGCCTTTGACCTCAAATAATTAAAATGATGCTAAATGGAAAGATTGTTTAAGAAGATGGAATGAGGGATCCCTGGGTGGCTCAGCAGTTTAGCGCCTGCCTTTGGCCCAGGGTGTGATCCTGGACTTCCCAGGATGGAGTCCCATATCAGGCTCTCTGCATGGAGCCTGCTTCTCCCTCTGCTTGTATCTCTCTCTCTCTCTCTCTCTGTCTCTCATAAATAAATAAATGAAATCTTAAAAAAAAAAAGAAGATGGATGATCAGAAATGGGGGGGGGGGAGGTGGTCAAGTAGGAGTAGATGGTGAGGGCGGGGCAGAGCTTTGTTGTCCCTAGTGTGGTCACCCAGAGGAAGGCCAGTGTCATCAGTATACAGATGGGAGGTGAAATGAGAGGGAATTTAAAACTTGCCCATGGTAGACTGTACTGACAATAAGTAGATCATGGAAGCTTGGGGGCATGGTCATTTATCATGACAAAGGCTAGTCCCTAATAGGTAATTACCATGGGTCCTACATGGCTTAAAATGTATTACATGTATTAATTCATTTAACTCTCTCAGTAAGCCTTTTCAAGTAGGTGCTATTATTAAACCCATTTTATAGGTTTCCCATATAGAGGAAATGAAGTCAAAGGAAGTTAACTACTCATTTGCTGTGAGATAATAGAAGAAAATATATATATATATATATATATATATATATATATATATAATCTGCTCCCTGTTCCTGGCACAAGGCTCTTAAAACCCTTGTAAATTCCCAAGTGCTAAAAACACTAGAAACATCTTTTGTTCTAATGAAGGGAATTCTGAGTGAGCTCCTGGATGGCTGCTGGATGGAGGCTGGTCACCAGAAAGGCAAAGTCATGATTAGAAGCTTGAAATGTTTAGCTCTGACCCCCCTTCCCACATCTTCTGGAGAGGGGTGAGGGGCTGGAAATGCAGTTAATATTTCATCCTGCCTGTGTGAGAAGCCTCCATAAAATCTCAGTAGTAAGGGTTAAGAAAGCTTCCAGGTTGGTGAACACATCCACACTAGGAAGGTGACACATCCTGATTCCAAGAGGACAGAAGCTCCTGAGCTCAGGATTTTTTCAGACCCCATCCTGTGTATCTCTTCATCTGGCTGCTCATCTTATCCTTTATCATGTCCTTTACTGAGCTGGTAAATGTGTTTCCCTGAGTTCTGTGAGCTGCTCTAGCAAATTAATCAAACCTACACAGGGGGTCATGGGAAGCTCTGATTTGGACAGAAGTTGTGGGTAACCTGGGGACTTAACCCTTGCGATTGGCAGATTGTGACAGTGAAGGAGGCACACCAGAGGGAAACTGAGTTCTTCCACTGTAATATCTGAATTCAAAATCAGACTCAAAAGATCTCACTTCAGAGGTTTTATTTATATCCATGTACCTGTAGCCTCTCGGTATAAAGATAAACATCTGCCCAGCCTATGGCTGGGATTTAATATACAACTGGCTAAATTGATGAAAAAGCAGCAGAGAATGAGCCAACAAGATCTCTACCCAATAGTGCTGTCCGCCCACGGGAAGTTGTTCAAACTCCCTATTTTCTCTCCTTACCTTGAAATGAGTGCTCTATTGGGGTTGTTATGAATGGATTTCTAAAACACAGAAAATATCTGGCACTTATTAAATACTCAATGTATACTGACTAAGAGAAAGTCTAATCAAAGTTTACCCCACGTTTACTTTTTTTCTAATTTTGTTACATGATGTTCAGGGGATATGAATAATTATATGATGTTGGTTTTTTTCACTGTGTGACCGACTTCTAAAATACTCCATATGTACTTGCAAATAAAGTATGTAACTTCTGTTTGTTCAGCACAGGGTTGTATCAATGAACTAAGCTTGATACATGCAATCATACGAGCTAACTGACTTGTCCAAATCTCTGTATATATATATATATATTTTTTATCCCTGAGAGATGTTTCAAAATCTCCTATTCTGTGTATTTGTTATTTTTGTTGTGATTCTCTTGTCCTTCACTTCCTCCGTCTTCGAATTTATTTTGAGGTTAGACCGCTTTACACAGAAGTTAACACTTGTTTTATGACCTGTATGGTACTATTCCTTTATCATAATTTAGCTACTTCTTTTTTTTAAACTTATTTTGTTTATTTTGGTAGATATTATTAATTAACAGCGTCAGCTCTCCTTTGATTTATATTTGCCCAGGCTTTGTTCTTCTGTGCTTTCCTTAAAAACCTTCATATGCTGATTCATTTTCATCTTTACTTCTTATTAAATATTCTAAGTATGTCTGCCTTTGGCTCAGGGCATGATCCTGGAGTCCCAGGATCGAGTCCTATATTGGGCTCCCTGCAGGGAGCCTGCTTCTCCCTCAACCTGTGTCTCTGCCTGTCTCTCTCTCTCTGTGTCTTTCATGAATAAATAAATAAAATCTTTAAAAAATATAAGTATGCTCCCTACCTTAAAGTCTTCTGGATCTTCCAAGCACACATACAATAAAACAAACTCTTCACCACGGATTATAAAATCCAATAAAATAGGCCCCTGACTATGTTTCCTACCAATCCCCTCCTCATTTCGTCCACTTGCAACACCAGCCTCCTTGTTGCTCATAGAAGGTCCCGAGAATGTTTTCTCTCCAGGGCCTTTGCTCTTGCTTTGTCCTCTACTGTGTGCACCCCTCCCCTGCTGTCCTCAGGGCTGACCCTCTGCTCACATTTTAATCCTCCTAGAGGCCGTTCTTGGCACTCCTCTCTAACATTCCCTGCCCTGCAATCACTCATTATGCCTTAACCAGCTTTGTTTTTCAGAAAGGATGAGATCCCGCCATTTGCCAAACTCAGATTGACCTAGAGGATATATTATGCTAAATGAAGTAAGTCAAACTGAGAAAGACAAACATGTGATTTCATTTATATGTGGAATCTAAAATTCAAAGCAGAAGAACAAAAAGCAAACAAAACAAAACACAAAACAGAAACAGACTCATAAATACAGAGAACAAACTGATGGAGGCCGGGGGTGGGGGGTGGTGGTGGGAAGATGAGTGAAATCGGTGAAGGGGATTAAGAGATATAAACCTCCAGTTATTAAATAAGTCACAGGGGTGAAAAGTACAGCACAAGGAATATAGTCAATAATATTGTAATAATGTTATATGGTGACAGATGGCGACCACACTTACCCTGGTGAGCTTTGCATCATGTATAGAATTGTTGAATGGCATATGTTGTACACCTGAAAGCAATATAACATTGTATGTCAACTATACTTCAGTAATAAAACAAACAAAACCCCCAAAGACTTTGTATTTGTTCCCTCGGGCTGCTATACCAAAGTATCACAACTGGTTGGCTGAAAACAACAACTTACTCCCTCCCAGTTCTGGAGGCTGGAATCCTGAAACCAAGCTGTCAACAGGGCAATGCTCCCTCTGAAGTCATGGATTCCTTCCTTGTCTCTTCCTAGTGTCAGGTGGTTCCCAGCACCAAGGTGGACTCCTTGGTGCTCCTTGGCTTGTTGACACATCACTCAGCTTCCGCCTCCATCTTCACAAAGCCCACCTCCCCGGGTGGTGTGTGACCTCCTCATAGAATGACAGGTCACTGGACGCAGGACCCATTCTAATTCAGGATGACTTCACCTTAATTGTATCTGCAAAGATCCTATTTCCAAGAAGATCACATTCAGAAGTTCTGAGTGGACATAAATTTGAGGGACACTATTCGACTCAATGAACACTTATTTATATCCATATTATATGTTTGTGTACACTTCACCCTGCTAGAGTATAAATTCTATAAAGATAAGATTATATGTTAAATATTATATATTTATTGGTGTATCCACAGTAACTTGTGGATAGATAATAAATACCTGCTGAAATAAGAGATCTTGTTTTAGGCATGAATAAGTGTAAACAACCTACTTTTTAAACCAAATCTGAGGACTCAATATTTTTTGGGCTGATATTTGGATTTATTTTTACATCTTATTTTGCATTTTGTATTTAGCTTTTTATTGTTTTGTTTTCTTCTTTTTTACACCTTCTGCTTGAAAGCTTGGGTTTTATCTAAATCTGTTTTCCTTTTAGTGTTTGGAAGTTAAGCATAATTATTGTAATTATTTCGTGGCTCTCTTCAGTTGTATTAGGCATTCTTACAGTGTGTAAAGTTAATTAATACTTTTATCCTTCCTCATTACACAATCTACAATTCAAGCTCCACCTTGTTTTTAAGCCAATACAAATTATCATCATCATAATTTTTACTCTTATAATTAATGCTTATTTAACCTGATAACGGGATACAGGATTTTAGAAAAGTGTAACTACAAAAAAAGTAATAATAATAAAATAAAAACAAACAAAAAAAACAAACCAAAACAACAACAACAAGAACAACAAAAAAATTGTTAGGCCAACAGATTCAAACCAAGATTCAAACACTTTTTTAAAATAAATGTTAGGGACACCTGGGTGGCTCAGTGGTTGAGCATGTGCCTTCAGCTCAGGTTGTGATCCCAGGGTCCTGGGATTGAGTCCCACATCGGGCTCCCTGCAAGGAGCCTGCTTCTTCCTCTGCCTATTTCTCTGCCTCTCTCTCTGTGTCTCTCATGAATAAGTAAATAAAATCTTTAAAAAAATAAAAAAATGATAAATATGGAGTACATCCCAAAAATGTGAAGATGAATGTGTGGTGGTGGCTCTAATACAAAGCAATTTTTTCAAACTCACATTTATGGATTTTATTTGTTCACCTGTACTTACTGCATTGAGCTCTTTCTTTCTGCCTTCACATGTTCTTTTATTCAAAAACGCATTTTTATGTAGCATTTTTGAGGAAGAGCCTATAAGCATTGATATTTTAAAAAATGTCTTGGTGTTGCCTTCCCTTTTGAGTGGTAATGTCTTTGGCTCTAGAATTCTGAGCTGATAGTGATCTTCTTTGCTACTTTGAAGACAATGCTTCATTATTTTCTGGCATCTATTGTTGCTGATGAAAAGTCTACTGACTATTTGTTTGTTCTTCCAGGAATTAATCTTATTTTTTTTTTCTGGATGTTTTACTTTGATGTTGTGCTGTTCTGTTTGTTTTTTCTTTTTTTTATAATAAATTTATTTTTTATTGGTGTCCATTTGCCAACATACTGAATAACACCCAGTGCTCATCCCATCAAGTGCCCCCCTCATTGCCCGACACCTATTCAGCCCAACCCCCGCCCCCCCCTTCACCACCCCTAGTTCGTTTCCCAGAGTTAGGAGTCTTCATGTTCTGTCTCCCTTTCTGGTATTTCCTACCCATTTCTTCTCCCTTCCCCTTTCACTATTATTTATATTCCCCAAATGAATGAGACCATATAATGTTTGTCCTTCTCCGATTGACTCATTTCACTCAGTATTATACCCTCCAGTTCCATCCACATCGAAGCAAATGTGGACACCTGCACTGCAGGTCTATTTTTAAGTCTTTGAGGAACCTGTTCCACTGCCCTACGGCCCAGCAATTGCACTGCTGGGGATTTACCCCAAAGATACAGATGCAATGAAACGCCGGGACACCTGCACCCCGATGTTTCTAGCAGTGATGTCCACAATAGCCAAACTGTGGAAGGAGCTTCAGTGTCCATCGAAAGATGAATGGATAAAGAAGATGTGGTCTATGTACACAATGGAATATTACTCAGCCATTAGAAACGACAAATACCCACCATTTGATTTGCTTCGACGTGGATGGAACTGGAGGGTATTATGCTGAGTGAAATGAGTCAATTGGAGAAGGACAAACATTATGTGGTCTCATTCATTTGGGGAATATAAATAATAGTGAAAGGGAATAGAAGGGAAGGGAGAAGAAATGGGTTGGGTAGGAACTATCAGAAAGGGAGACAGAACATGAAGACTCCTAACTCTGGGAAACGAACTAGGGGTGGTGGAGGAGGAGGAGAGCGGAGGGGGGGGGTGAATGGGTGATGGGCACTGAGGGGGGCACTTGATGGGATGAGCACTGGGTGTTATTCTGTATGTTGGCAAACTGAACACCAAAAAAAAAAATAAATTTATTATTACAAAAAAGAAATGAAAAAAAAAAGAGGGTTCCCTTTTCTCCGCATCCTCTCCAACATTTGTGGTTTCCTGCCTTGTTAATTTTCCCCATTCTCACTGGTGTGAGGTGGTATCTCATTGTGGTTTGTTTTTTCATGGGAAAACTATGGTGTATTTGTATTTATCTTGCTGAGAACTTGTCATTCATCAATCTGGAAATGAGTATCTTTCTTCAGTGCTGAAAAACTTCTCATCTGTGTTTCTTCAAATACAAGACCTTCTCATTCTCTCGAGTCTTTGAATTCCTCTGAGATGTGTATTGGACTTCCTTTATCTCTGTCTCTCTCTTTCTCTCTTTGTTACTGATTCTCCATCTCCTGGTCTCCTACGTTTTTGATGACTTGTTCAGATCATTCAGCTTACTAAAAGTTATCTCAATTATACTGAATTTTAGTTAAATTTATTCTATTTAAACAGCAACCTTTTTGTTAATGAGTGGAAGTCTTATTTTGGACATTTTCAAATTTGCTTGCTTGCTTATTTCACACTGTATTTGCTGCCTAAGTTAGTCTTGATGCTTCTATTTTAATTTCCTTTAACTCTTTAGTATTTACTTATTTAAAAGAATGTATATTTAATAATTGGTTTTAATTCTTGTTTTTTTTTTTTGGTTGTTGTTGTTGTTATTACCAATTCTTAAAGCATAATTCTTATACACATTGCACCTGATAATCCATTGTGGTAGCTTGTTTCTTTATGTGGTTGTTAAGTTTTTTTGGAAAAATTTTTTACCCTTTTATTTGTCTCCCTCTGCGAGAGCTATGAGAAATTTCCTAATCATCCTGGGGGAGTCTTGGATTTTTTTTTGTTGTTTAATAATAAATTTATTTTTTATTGGTGTTCAATTTGCCAACATATAGAATAACATCCAGTGCTCATCCCATCAAGTGCTCCCCTCAGTGCCCGCAACCAGTCACCCCCACCTCCCGCCCTCCTCCCCTTCCACCACCCCTAGTTCATTTCCCAGAGTTAGGAGTCTTCCATGTTCTGTCTCCCTTTCTGATATTTCCTACCCATTTCTTCTCCCTTCCCCTCTATTCCCTTTCACTATTATTTATATTCCCCAAATGAATGAGACCATATAATGTTTGTCCTTGGATTTTTAATGGACTGGAATTAGCTTTTTTTTAGACTATATTTTTCTTTTTCTTTTTTCTTTTTTTATAGTTTTATTTATTTATGAGAGAGCAAGAGAGTGAGCATGAGCAAGGTGAGGGGCCAAGGGAGAAGCAGACTCCTGGCTGAGCAGGGAGCCTGATGTTGGGCCTGGTTCTAGGACTCTGGGATCATGACCTCAGCTGAAGGCAGACATCCAACTGACTGAGCCACCAGGCACTGCTAAACTATTTTTTTTTTAAACAGCTTTATGTTCCAAGCAAAACTGAGAGGAAGGTCTAGAGATTTCTCATATATCCCATGTCCCACATATGCACAGCCTCTCCCATTATCACCAGAATGGGATATCTTTGTTTTTGTTTTTCTATTTTCCAGAACGGTGCATTTGCTACCACTGATGAACCTACATTGACAGATCATTATTACTTCAAATCTATACTTTAGATTAGGGTTCACTCTTGGTGTTGCATATTCTCTGTATTTGGACAAATGTATAATGACATGTACTCATCATTATCAGACTAGTTTTTACTATAATTTATTAACTTAATTACACAAGCCTGGGTGTCAGTTTCTCATTAGTGCCTTTTAACCACATTTAATATTCTTGACAGAGCTAAGCTTCCTTGCTATTTCCCAGGGCAGTAAGCAGTGTTCTCATTGAGGCAACAACCCTTTAGGAATCTGGAATTTATGCAAAGACTCAGCTCCAGCTCTTTACATTCATGGACCTATCACCATATCTCCTGCATCTTCCTGGATAGCAGAACTTGAGTCCTCATCACCTATCATACATATCGTGGTGCTAAACCCTGAGAGCCCTCCCAGCATCACTCTGAGTTGATCATACTGATTTTACTTCTTTTTTTATTCCTGAAGCCTAGGAATCCCTATATTTCTTTTTAGTCAATTTGTGTATTAAGCAGTTTGTTATATATTTTCAGTAATATGTGATTTTATAATTGGAGGAGACTTACCTATATTATCTTAAACTGGCTAGATTGTTGGTATCCTTTATATTTAGCATAGTTCCAGGAATTTCATACAATGCTCATGTAGACTTCAGAATATTTTTGTATAATAGCAGCAGGAAAACCCACATAAAAAGCAATAGAAAGCATTTCTTGGTGAACAGAGAGGTCTGACCACCAGGGTATTTAAAGGAAAACCTCCCATAACAAGAGGGAATTTCTACTTCCTCATTTAGTTTTTGTATTATTTTATTTTTCATATAATCTGAAATTAACAAAGATTGTTTTTGAAATGATAAAAGCTGATTTAACATAATAAACACAAAAATAGGACTAAAAGCATATCCAAGGGATTGGAAGATGTCACCTAGCATTTTTGTACATCATTTCTGATTCTAACACCACTCTGCAACACTTGGATTTTTATCTTTGAACAAAACCACACTTGACCCTGATTTTCTCCCCTTAGCTCCACTTCATGAATCTGGGGAGATTTTTGATATTTGATTGTTGCGTTTTCCCCCTCTTTCAAGAGTCTGCATTTGAAGAATTTGTAAGAACAAAAGGATGGAACTTGTGTAAAAAGAGGGGCTGTTTCCTCTGAACAGCAGGGATGAATGGGCAAACAATCCTTGGGTGGTTTCCCAGAAGCTGAATTTCTGGCATGCCAGGCTTTTCACTCTTGGCAAATGCCGTGATGTCTCACCATGGAGAGTAACTCTCTTTTTTTCCCTTGCCCACAGCCTACCAATGTCATCTGAAGGAGCATGAATAGTTGTACCAGGTAGGTCTCTTAATCAGATCAAAATGAATATATATATGAAAATTCCATCTGAAATACAAAATGATTTGAACTTTCTCATTGAACAAGGGAAGCTTTCATTGGTTAGTTTGGAGGGAAAAGGAGCCAAAAATCTCCCCCACAGATGTGCAGAATTTTTGTGTCTCTTCTTTTTCAGCAAGGGAAATGAAAGGTGAAAGGATTCTATGGCATCTGAGAAAGCAGTTGATGGGCTCTAGAAGGCCTGAGGCTTTCTGCACTCAGCAGTGCTCAAGCTAATTTTCCTCTAGTGCCTAGGATGGGTGCTCCTCTTGGGTTAAGAAATTGTACCCTACTCCCTGACCCCAGCAGAGACTAATTTGTTTTACTCCAAATATTATTCTTTTATTCTTCATTCAGAAACAATTTTTATAGCTGAATGCATGTTTGTCATGAATAGAATTACATTCCCCATCCTCTTATACAGTTCAATGTGTCTAAATGACCGTGTTCTGGCTCATGGTACATAAGCAGGTCATGTGTGATTTGAAGGAAATGTTTCCAAAGGCAGTCTCTGTGTTTATCCTCTTCCTTTCTACTGAGAGATGTGATGGCTGGTACTAGAGCAGCCATGCTGGACTCTGAGGTAGAAGTCGTGTGTCAAGGATTCCAGAACAGCAAGATATAAGGAACTTTGGTCCTGAGAAATTAAAAAAGCTACCCTGCCCAATATTGCCTATATCCATTATGGGTGAGAGAAATATATTTGTGCCTATCATTCTCAGATGGACCTTACATGAACTGATACAACTCCTTTTAACTACAGTTCTCATCGTGTTCCATGTTACCATTTAGCAGAATTTAAGATAAAGTTCACAATCCGACCACCTGTTTTCCTTCTAATAAATCCTAGAGACTCTTCTGTAGGTGGATCTTCCAGTAGAGAAAACCCGGCACTTTTAGACTTTGGAGTACCTGAAGGAATGCTGGCTATGAAGGCTACATTGCAATTATTAAGCAGTTATTAGACATACACATTGTGCATTTTCCATCCCCTGCCTTCCTGATTACCTTTTCCCTGAGTAGCAAATAGCTAATTAAGTTAGAATAACACAAATTTAAAATATACAGTCCATTAATGGGGAGTAGGTTGCAATGTAAATTTTACAACTAATTTAGAAAGAATGCCATTTTGAGAACAATTTGCCGAAGTCCCCCCCTCCACCACGTGACTTCAGACTGGGGAAAACTAGTGCTTTAATTACAAGCTAGACAAATAGAGTCTGTGAAATCTTGTTTAGTGAGTTCAGATATAATGAGCTTTCAGAAAGCGGTGAGAAGGAAAATGATCATTTATTTATGTGGGTTTTGCTTCTTGGCATTTTGTGATTACATTTGTTTGGAGTACTTGACTATTTAAAGATTTAAAGGCACTGTTTCCAATATGAGGCAGAAGGATGCCAACAGTCAATCACCGTGAAGAGCATTCCTACTTGTGGACTGGATAAAGTCTCCATGATGAGCATCAGGGAACCAGAGCAATGTGAAAACCTGGGCAATGTCCAGTTTTCTTTCTTGTTACCAATCACTGAAGACCTCTTGCTGACAATAGCCAATGTATTGCCTTTGAGCCATCAGCTAGACCCAAGACTTGTCTATATCCCATGCTCTGCTCGGTTCTCAATCCGACCTACCTGAGTAGTCAACATCTTATTTAGTTCTCTAGGAAATTCATAATTCCTCAGGGATAGAGGACAGGATCTGGGGCTATGGGAGGGTTTGTGGTGGTGTGAAGGGAGGACCTTCATATATCACCACGGTGGCCAACATAGGATCCCTTATCCAATGTGGACAATGCTAGACACTCACCCCAGCCCACTGATCGGTTGTCTCCTTTTCCCTCTCAACTAAGTTCTAAGAAGACAGAACCACCTCTGATCATAGTCATATCTTCAGTTTCTATCACAGTGACCAACATAGAGCAATTGTTCAACCCATATTAAAGACAAACAAACAAACCAAAAACAGATGGCCCTTTTATCTTCAAACTAAAGTTCAGGCTGTTTTGTGTAATATTCAAATACTTCAAAATCTGTCTTTAAGCTTTGTAACTAGCCTTATTTTCTACTTTCTCCTGGCACTTGCTGACCAACCTTATTGAAGCTATAAAAATTTCCCAAGTAGGCTTGGATTCTTATAAACCCTATGCATTTTTTGAGATAACCCGTGGTGAACTTTTAAGATACAACTTAAATGTCATCTCTGCGCAACATCTCCCCAACCAACTGCTTGGGGAATGAATTTACTAGCAAACATTTGTGGATTAGCTATTCTGTTTCAGGAATAGAGCCCCATGTTCTGACATGCATCTTATTAGTACTTGAGGGTGGGTGGACACCAGGCTAGAAACAAAAGAAGTGAGGGCTGAGAATAATGGCCAATAGTTGGCCAAGTCCACATTAGAATACCTATCATTTTCTTCAAGGAGAAAAGTGAGCCTGTGGAATGGAGGACCAATAGATCCCTATTTTTTGGTCATTGCTCATGCTTTCCCCTCTGGCTGCTAGACTCCCCTTCTTCATATTTGCCTGGGCAACTCCTATTTAACCTTGAAGAATTAGGTCATGACTCCTTCTTCAGGAAGCCTTTGTTGATGTAACCTTCTGTTTGCATTAAATGACTTTTGTGTATATGTGTCTACCTTTGTTCTTCCTATTTATCAACTATTTATATGTCCAGTCACCTGGAAATCTTGTTGAAAATGCCAATGATATAGAATCAGACTCTTCAAGAGTGAAGCCTAGAAGTTTGAATTTTAATATCTTTTCCAGATGATGTCATGTGTATTCAAAACCATTTTTCTGAATTGTGAGTTCCTTGGGCTTGGGCATCTTTCATAAACATTGTGTGTTTGGCAGAGTGACTCCTATACAGAAGGTGGGCGATGCACAATCATTAACTGAATGAGTGAATGAGAATGAATGTCAATGCTCTGAGTGGCATCAAAACAAACTAACTCTCCATCTGTCCCTGTGGGCTCTTCAACTCCCTGCCCTGGTCCATTTGGTCTCACCTTCGAATTCTTACCTGCACCTGCCTTCACATTTTATCCTCTCTTGGCTTCTGAGCCCTTCCTTGGGATTTCATTATTTTTCTATGGTAACATTCTATAATTTATTTACTTCTTAGGTTAGTTGTCTTTTGTCTGTCCTCCCCCACCAGAGTACAACCTACTCTGGGACAGAGATATTTGTCAATTTTATTCAGTGATACACTTTCATGATCCAGAACTGTGTTTCAAAAACATTTTGGTAAATGAATGAACAAATTAGTGAATGAATGAATTTCCTGAGATAGATCTGTTTTTGTTCAGTCTTTGCTCTCAAATTTAGTTTGTGCAACTGTGCTTTCTCACCCATTGACTTATTTGTGTCCCACTATCCTCCCACAGTTTTATCTGCTTCCAAATGTCCCTGATGAAGACCTCAGTTCCCAGCCTCTGTCCATAGACACCTCTTCAGCCACACCCAGGACTGGCCCTTCAAAATGCTACTGCCATTCCTAATCTCTGAATGATCAAGGAAGTGTCCCTTGCTTCAAAATAGCACCATTTCCATGAAAACCAAGGTCTCAGCTGCTGTCTTTAATTTATTCCAAAGCTGGGCAAGGAAACTTGGAATGCACAGAACTCCTCTTGGGAAATAAACATGACACCAGTTAGATGCATCACTGCAGATGGCACCCTTCGCTACATCCTCCTAAATGATCCCACATTTGGGCAAGCCAGTTGGGGCAGAATGGCTGGCTTCAAAGGCTTTCTGTCTTGCTAATGAGCTACTTGGCTGAATCTTTTTACCTTGAGGTCACTGGTTTGAAAACAGCCAGATTCCTGGTGATAAAAAGTGCTTCTGTTTGACAGCTGGGCTGCAGTGTGTCTGAGAAATGATACGTTTTCAAGCCAAGCCCTAGTAAATAATTGTTTCTCATTTTTGTGGTGAGGACAGACTCAATCAACATCAAGCCTGTCCATTTCTTCTCTGTGAGCATGGTCCTTGAGGCAGATGGCAGGAACTAGACCTTTGGACAGGTAGCCTGAGATACTTGATTGGTGGGTCTAAGCATGTCCATGTGCGACTGGATAACTCAGGAAATACAGAAGTTGGAGGGAGCTTATCAGATGGGAGAAGTGAGGTGGGAGGCAGGTAGTGGAGTCAGCAGACTGATGTAGGGGAGAGAATCCCTGTTTGGGTTGCAGACATGCATGGCTACAGATTATGATGCTGCCAGTTACTACCTATGTGATCTTGAGTTAGTTAAGAAAATAAATTTCAGATACTAGTTTCCAAATCTGTTACATGGAAATAATAATGTATACCTTACTGTATGACTTATGCATGCAAGTTTGTATAAACTGTAAAGTGCTACAGAAATGGAAATCAGATGATCAACTAACTGAGGTTTTCCAGATTACTTTCAATCTACCCAAATCCTACCGTCAAAGACAAATATCCTCTTACTGACTCAGACACAGAGAATTTTACCTAGACATCATGTGATCTAACCTGCTGTGGTGATGAGTGGCTGCTGTCTGGAAACGTCAGACTGTTCCAGCTGGTGTATGCACACTGCTATACACCAAAGAATGGTACATGCTAGTGTATGGAGGAGAACTGGGTTGCATTCCAGTGCTTTGGAGTCTAAAGCTTTCTAAAGCCTTCCTGTATTTGCTTGTATTTTTTTTCATAAGTTTGGTCATTCACTCCCTAGGAATCTCAGAGAATACAAGGACCTTTCCTTAAGGGAGGCTCATGAAGTCACTTTCATTTCATTCATTCATGTACTCAATCATTCAAAAAATATTAGTACATGCCCAATGTCGTTCTAGGGCTTGGAGTACAAAGCCTGCCTAATTAATCAAGGATGCAGTTTTCATATAATTTCTGGGAAAAAAGTAAAGCATTTTCTGGGCACAGTTTTTTTTTTTTGGCACAGTGGTTTTTATCTTACATGTGGAAGTACCCCTTTTGGAGGATTATGGTCAGCTTCAGGTACTTTTATAAGAGAATTCTACTCCTAGGAATTTATTTTAAGAAAAAAAATGGTCACAAATAGCACAAATGTGTTTATAAGAATGTGATTTACAAAATTATTCATGTTACAAATGAGCAGAGAAATCTAAATGTTTATCAGCAGGGAAAAGTTTGAATAAATTGGCAGCATTGCTGCTGAATGGTACTTTATGTCTACCCATTGTCCAGTACGTACAGTATGTTTCCAATTTGAAGAAAAAATATGAATGTTTATAAGCAGACTAAACACAGGGAAGATATATTAAAATGCACTGGCATAATTCCTCCAACTTGCTAGTGGTTTTCATTGTCTTTGTTGGGCTATGACAGAGACTTGGGTTTGAACTTGAGATGTGAACTTGAGAAAATGACCTGCATCCTCCGAGTCTTCCTTCTAAAATGGAAGTAAAGATGACCCTGCAGGGCTGTTGTGAATTTTCAATGAGATAATGTATGTTAAAGTGTATATTACACAGTGCCTGGTTCAGAATCAGAAGTTAATAATGACCTATTTGTCGATATTATTTTCTAAGGTGTCTACAATTAATATGTATTACTTCATCAATCAGAAGAAAACCCAATCAATATTATAAAGAGAAAGTGAGGGAGTGGGAGCCTGACAGGTGTTCTGACAAGCAAGACATCCAAGGGCCTTTCTGTACACAAATGCCCTATAGTGGGTAATGAATACCATGACCATGTCATGGGAGGTATTGCCATAGAAGTTTTATTTTTCTAAATAAGATTCTTTAGAAGAGACATGAACCTATATTGTAAGGTCCCTCATGACCCACAGAGATTAAGATTAGAGGGCAGAGTTACCACCAATGAATACATCTTGTCAGTTCAGTCTAGAAACACAAGGATGCTCCTGTGTAGGATCCTGCTATGTAAGTAGTGACCTCACACTGGCCGAGGTAATCAAGCCAAAGTTAAGAGCCCATTCATTGTGAGGTTGTATCAAGGATTTTTGCACTGAATGGAAGTTGGACTGGTTCCCTTCCATCCTTAAAATGCTATAAATTCATGAGCTATCAGAAGGGATTTTTTTTCCTCCTTTGTATCTTCCTAGAAACTGGCACAACCATATCTGCTTCCTACCAATATACAAATGTGGCAAGTTTTTTTTATGGCACTTCCCACTGTTGTTGAATCCAATCCAGAGGAGCTTAATAACCTCATGACACCCTCGATGACTATGGATGCACCTCTGAGCCACCTCAGAGTGAACACTCCTGCTATGTGTCCTCTACTCCCATGTGGGGAACATTGCCTGGGCTCTGGAATGAGAAAAGCTACATTTACATCTTGACCACTTTTCCCATAAGAGAGTTACCTGGGACAAGTGTTGCAAACTCTTTGAGGCTGGTTTTCCCAGTCTGTAAAATAAGAATGAGGAATCACTGATCACGGGCCTTTTTGGAAAATTAAAACACGACAAACTGGGAAAATTTAGAACAACAGTGCATCTCACAGAAACGATTCTCATGGCTCCTCTCCATCCCATAGCTTTTCCTCTTCTTGTCTCCTCTCTCTCTACTTGTTTTTCCTTTTTGGACTTCTTCCCTTTCACTTTCCCTGATATAAGTAGAGATTTCTTAATTTTTCCTGGTCCTGTTGAACTTGTATGTTCGGATGCTTTCTCAGCTGGTTTGCACCAAAAAATTAACAAGTGTGCAAAGACTGAAGGGGAGGATCAAGAAAGGAAAAAGGATAAAGAGAAACAAGCAAGCAAAACCTCTTACGTGCAGGTGGCATTAGCTTGGCTTTATAGATGAGAAAGCCAAGATGAAAAGAAATTTAGCAAGTTGTCTGAAGATACAGGGACGATAAGATTGGACACATTCAGGGAGGTACGGCTGTAGACGTGAGCTGTATACACCCTGGAATATTACTCTGCCATCAAAAAGAATTGCAATCTTCCTATTTGCAATGATGTGGATGGAACTAGAGGGCATTATGCTAAGTGAAATAAGTCAGTCAGAGAAAGACAAATATCATATGATTTCACTCATATGTGGAATTTATGAGGACACAGGAAAGAGTCATGAAGCCTGGGCTGCCCACTACCTCAACCACCATGGGGACCCTCACTTCTCACATATGTTTGATGCTTTCACTAAATTCAAAGAGGAAGAAACCATAAAAACAGGGTAAAATATCAAGTTCTATTTATTAAAAGTAACTACTTTTAAAACTGTTGCCAAAATCCATGTAATGTTATATATATATATATATATATATATATATTATCATTTAGAAAACAAGTTTAAAATCTGAATTTGAAGATCTCCTTAAATGTCAGATGGAAGCCAAATAGCCTATCACATCCCGCTCCTCCCTTGCTGGCCTGTGTAATCATTGCAACCTAGCAGGGTGTTTTCTGGTTGGAAATCAAATAGGACGTGGCCAGATGCTTTGGCAAAAGGTGGCCAGTAGACTTTTCAATTAAAATAAATCACAGTGATTGAGTCATCATATGAGCAGAGGTCTTGATGCAGCAAAAAACAACATGCTGATGTGTTTTGAAAGGCTAGTGTCTTATTGTGCTGAGTGTAAGGGGTGAAGTGACACAGGGCCAGCCCCCAGGCAGGCTCCAGAAATCCCAGGAACTGTGCCACTGCCACCATCAAGTGGGGCTGAGCCACGGACACAGTATTGTTCATTGGACCTAAGGCTGGGAAGCCAATTTGATTACGATTTGGCAGAGGCTAGGTCTCTGAAGTAATTTCGAACCTGCCCCAATCATGAGTGAATATCAAGTCATAAAATGAAAGAGCTGGAAAGACAACCATTCCAGCCCCTTCTTTTTACAGATGAACAAACTGAGTGAGGCTCATGGGAGCACAGGCGGAGCTAGGGTCCAAGCGAACTTGCTGCTGGTCCTATGGCCTTGGCCACATCCCTGTACCCCTTTCTCCTCATGTGTAACAGGACAACAGAACTACCTGCTTCATGGAGTTGAGTGAAGACACTAGATGTGAAATCCTGAGCATTGGATTCCACTAGAATGCTGGAAAAATATGATGTGCAGTAGCTAAAGGACAGTCAGGAACACACGCACAGCTGGAAATAGCATAGCCAGGGCTGATGTTGGAGGCTATGACTCCAAATAAGTGCTCTTTCTACCACCTCCCTTCACCTCAAAAAATAAAAACAAAACAAAACAAAGCCCCAAAGCACCCCTACCCCCAAATAGAGTGACTCAGTTGGCACGACTTAGCCTGGGGACAAAATGTGGAGGAGGGATGTGTCTGTGAGAAGGAAGGTCACCACAAAATTATTGCATGTGGGGCTTGGGCTGTTTACTCCATGTCTTCACCAAACAAACCCAGAAAAATGACTCAGTGGTCCACTGCCCCTGCCCACCAGCCTGATCCCTTCTCTTCTCCATGGACTCTGATCCTCTTCAGACCTGTTCTGGGGGAAGTACTGGATTGGCTCACCTCACCAAAATACCGTTGAATGGTTGTAGCTTTGGTGTGACCTCTCACATGGGGACTTACTTCTTAAGTTGGTTACAAGTTTAAGCTAGAAGAGTCAAATGCTAATGGTGGAATCATGGGCTTTAACTACTCAGCAAGACAATACTTCTGAGGACATGGCCCTGTGTCTGTACTGAGAATTAGGTCAGCCTTGCCCCTATGGTTCTTGTTAATCCTCTGGAATCTCTAATTCCCTCTGTTTCAATAAACACTAAGAACCCATTCATTTAGTTACTTATTCAGTTTACTCAGTTAGTCTATATTAAGGTCTAGAAGAGTCTATACCCAGCCATAGACCCAGAGAAGCAGAAGTACAAAATTGAGGACTCCAGTTAAGATGGGTTATTCTGGCGTGGAGAGAGTTAAGCCCTCTATGGGCATTTGGAGGTCCTGCCTGGCCCCGAGTTTCTCAGAGGAGGAGTTACAGAGGAGCTAAGATGAGTGGGGACTCAAAAGAGGGAGTTTCCCAAGTGGCCCATGGGAAAGGACATCCCAGACAGAGATAGCCACCTGTGTAAGGGTGCGATGTTGAAATCTGTATGGTATGTTTAGGGATTTTAAGTAATTTCTTGAAGGTGGAGCACAACATGTGCAAGAGTTTAAAATACTGAGTCATGAGAATTCATACCTGGCAAGGTGCACTAGGCTGTGAGTGATGCTTTTGGAGTTGTCCAATGGAGCTGCTATAAGGCAATGCCATCAAGGACCATGTGCTAAGGACCAGGGTTTTTCCAGATGAAAAAGAGAAATAAGATGTCCAATACAGTAGATATTAAGACACAGGTACAGGCATTGCACTACCAGGGTTTGTATCCTCCTTCTACTACCATGTGGTGCAGACAAGATACTTATTCACTCTCTACCTTGATTTCATCATCTGCAAAGTGGGAATAGCAAAAGTATCCAATTCATAGTATTGTTGGGAGATTTTAATGAGTTGGATTATGTGAAGAATTATGGATTAGAATCAGGCCTTTAAGGTTAGATTATGGATTAGATTCATGCCTTAAAAAATAAAAATAAATAAAAAAAAGATTCATGCCTTTAAGCTAATGAGGCTATGTTACTATTATTTATGGGTTTTCAGAAGGAAAAGTTAAGCAAATGGACTTCTAGACAAATGAACTTTGTAACAAGGAGGGAGATGGATTAGAAGGGGATGGAAAAGAGAGCAGGGAAACCATTGATCAGTAATTGCAATAATACAGGGGAGAGAAAACAAAGATCTAAAGCTGACACAGGTGGTAGAGTGAAGGGGCGGAGTTAACGATGACCTCATTAAAGGGGTATCAAGCCACACCGTTGCCTCACTGAGGTATTATATTAGTCCAGGTTCTCCAGAGAAACAGAATCAATAGAATCAATGGAGGATGAGAGAAACAGAGACAGAGACACAGAGAGATTCTTACTCTAAAATATTGCCTGATGTGATTATGGAAGTTTCTCTCTATTCTACTGGATGATCTGGCCTAAGGGAAACATTCATTAACCAAGATGTTCAGTACACTGACTGTTGAGGTGAATTTAAATATTTACTTATATCTTTATAATATGAGAATATTTCTGAGATGTGCAGGACTTTAATTAATCAGTGCTCTGCAGGACAATGCTTGAAAGAGACGTGACTCTCCTCATTGTATAACCATGCCCAAATCCCACAAACTTTCAGTCTTATTTTTTTCAATGTGGGAAGTTAGACGATTGGGCCAAATGTTATGTAACATCTTCCCTGAGTTGTCTATTTTTTAAAAATCTAGGTCTAAAAAAATACAGCACGATTTCTGTAGCTGGGATTTATTTCATCTGTGCACAGTGTCATTTGCCTTCCTCTATTCTTGGCAGGAGGATTGGAGCTAGCACTGCAAAAAAGCCAAATGCAGTCCCTGAGTATAGGATTTGGCAGGAGCAGCTGTGACAGTGAGCTAGTGGATCCCTAGCCAGGAGAGAGCAAGATGAGAAGAGATTCAGGACTGTCAGAGATGCACAATGCCACAGTGAAAGGATTGGATGATGCCTCTTCACTGGCCCCAGGGCTCTGAGTATATATTCCTTAGGATTCAGAATGTGCTTCTAGATTCTAGGGAAATGGAGATTGGGGAAAAATGTGAATGGGAAAGAGGAGAGGGCAGGGGTTTGGGGCATACTTCAAGTTGCAGAGACATAATAAACAATAATTTATTGAAAACCTACTAATGCTGAGAGCTGATCTTGGCTGGAAGGGTAGAGGTTGTGTGAGGAACATGATCTGAAGTAGACCTGGTACTGGCCTTGCAAGGACCTTATGGTAGAATAACCAAGGAAAGAACAAAAATGGAGTATTGAGAATCAATTCTAAGGACAGGACACATAGAATCCTTCAACATCTGGGTTCCAAATGAGAATACTAAAATTATAGTGTTTATATGGCTCTTAAAAAACTCATATTTTTTCTGTGCTTGGTATCAGTGTCCTGTACTGAGCAGACTTGTGTGAAAATAGATTCATTTTGTTAACCACTGAATATGCTTCCATAATAAGATGGAGATTTTTACTTCTCTGTCCAGGAGGGGAAAATATGAAGTGAAGAGTCCCAGACTTCCACAGAAGTAACGTAACTAATCTGTGAATTTGGGAAAAGAAACTGAGCATGTCCATCTCTGTCTCTCTCTTTGCCTTCAAATCTGTCTTTCTAGAGAGAAAGTGAGTTTTCCATCCATCTCTGGGGCAAGCTCATCTGGGAAAGATGTTAGCGAGTAGGGTGGTATTTTGGTCAGGGTGGGCTAGGGCATGCTGCAATGACAAATTATTGGGCAATGTTTCTTAAGAACATTATTCTCAATGTTTCTTAAGATTTTTTTAAAATTTTATTTATTTATTCATGAGAGACACAGGCAGAGGGAGAAGCAGGCTCCATGCAGGGAGATGTGGGACTTGACCCCGGGTCTCCAGGATCAGGCCCTGGGCTGAAGGCAGTGCTGAACCGCTGAGCCACCCAAGCTGCCCTGCTTCATTGTTTCTGAAGTGACACTTATCCACCAGAGTCAGCTATGTCTCCGCTCCAGAAGGGAGTAGAGGGTCTTTGCAAAGGGTCTTTGCTTCTGGTACCAGGCTTATGGAAATCCTTTTTCTGGACTGTTACTGGTTGCTATGGTTGTTACTGGTTACTGGTTCTATTACCTCCAAAATTCATATATTGAAGCCCTCACCCCAGTGCAATTGTATTTGGGAGATAATTAGGTTTAGATGAGGTCATGAAGGTGAGGCCCTCATGATGGGATTAGTACCCTTATGAGAAGACACACCTTATGAGAGATTTTTCTCTCTTCTTCTGCCATGTGAGGACACAGAGAGGGAGAGGGCTGTCACCAAACTACCATGCTGGCACCCTGATCTTGGACTTTCAGTCACCAGAACTGTGAGAAATAAATTTCTGTTGGTTAAGCCACCCAGTTTATGGTATTTTCTTATGGCATCCCAAGCCAACCAACACTCTGGTCCTGTGGCAAACCCCCTCTGTCAGTAGAACTTGTATTCAGAAGTCTTACTTATCACTTGTGCTTACATTTTCATCACGAGCAAGCAAGTATGAGAGAAGGGAACAGAAAGTCTCTCTCTTGCATTTTCATTACTCCCAAAAGTCATATGGTCAAATCTGAGGTCAAAGGAGTGGGGAATTATAATCCACTCCCAGGGCCAGAAATAGTTCTGAAAATTCCCGCAGTGTGCTGGAGTTGGGGTGGAGGGTCTTTCCGTGGTTTGGCTGTGCGAGTTGCAGGAGAACAGATCTAATTAGCAAGTCTGATGTAGCCACACATCTAAGCCACCTCCTCTGATATGGATGGACCAATAATTAAACTGATATTTTGATCTTTATTTCTCTATTTTCTATTCCTTAATAAGTTCTGAACTTAGGAGAGGAAGAAAAGAGCACTATACGTTCATCTCCCCACTTGTAGATACTGTGGTGCAAAAACTGAACAGAAAACTAGCATGAGGAGGGAGCAAGTATGAGAGAAGGGAACAGAAACTCTCTCTTTCATTTCAACTGAGTACCCAGCAGTCTATTTAGTGCTCTGCTTATTTCTTCCTTAGAAATCCCTGCGAGGTGGTGTTACAATTTTCAATTTACAAGGTGGGAAATTGAGGCTCAGTGATTTAATGTCACCTGCTGAAGGTACAAAGGAATCCCAGCCCGTCTGTAGCTATCTGAGCCCACATTAGCTGGTAGGTTAGTCCCAGGATAAGGCCTAAGAATAGTGAAATACAGCAGTAGCACCCTGTTCTGGAGACCAGATACTAGAAGTTAGGCATATCTCAAGGAGAAAGGTATTCTGCAAGTTTTACTGCTCTTTCACTCCAACATCTACCCATCCATTTATTCATGGTTCCACGCACTTATTTACCCCATCAGCATTTCTCAACTTGCAGCTATATTCCACTTCTAAGTTATTAGAATAGCACTGTAAACAAGGCATGTGGATGCCTACTGTCATGACCTTCAAGACTCTCAGTGAAGACAGATGCTGACCAAACAATTGTAATTATAATGAACACCATGATGAACACCACAAAATGTTAGAGTGTGGGACTTAGTTCCATCTTGTGTATCCAGAGAACTTCCTGGAGGAAGTGATGTTTGAGTTGAGATCCAACTGGTAAGTCACAGCTGACTGGCCTAACTTCCCTTCAGAGCTTCACATGGGGGAACTCTCATAAGGATTCCCAGGTCCTAACTCTACAGATTCTGATTCAAATAGTATGGCATATCTCCTGTTTCCATTGATTTAAAAAAAAAAACTGTCCATCAAAATCCTAGAGAAGAATGCAGGCAACAACCTCTTCAACCTTGGCTGCAGCAACTACTGGCTAGACATGTCTCCAAGGGCAAAGGAGACAAAAGCAAAAATGAATTATTGGGATTTCATCAAGATAAAAAGCTTCTGCACAGCAAAGAAAACAGTCAACAAAACTTAAAAGCTACCTACAGGACGGGAGATGATATTTGCAAATGATGTATCAGATAAAGGGCTAGTATCTAAGATCTATAAAGGACTTATCGAACTCAATACCCAAAAAACAGTCCAGTCGAGAAATGGGCAGAAGATATGAACAGACATTTCTCCAAAGAAGACATACACATGGCCAACATGAAAAAATGCTCCATATCACTTGGCATCAGGGAAATACAAGTCAAAACCACAATGAGATGCCACTTCACACTGGTCAGAATGGCTAAAATTAACAAGTCAGGAGAAAAGAAAACAAATGCTGACGAAGATGCAGGAAAAGGGGAACCCTCTTACACTGTTGGGGTGAATGCCAGCAGGTGCAGCCACTCTGGAAAACAGTATGGAGGCTCCTCAAGAAATTAAAAATAGAGCTACCCTATGACCCAGAAATTGTACTACTGGGTATTCATCCAAAGGGTACAAATACAGTGATTCAAAGGGGCACCTGCAACCCAGAGTTTATAGCAGCAATGACCACAATAACCAGACTATGGAAAGAGCCCAGATGTCCATTGACAGATGAATGATAAAGAAGTTGTGGCATATATATGCAATGGAATATAACTCAGCCATCAAAAAGAATGAAATCTTTCCATTTACAACACGGATGGAACTAGAGAATATTATGCCAAACCAAATAAGTCAGTCAGAAAGATAAATACCATTTCACTCATTTGTGGAATTTAGAAACAAAACATAAACATAGAGGAAGGGAAGGAAAGATAAAATAAGATGAAATCAGAGAGATAGAGAAACCATAAAGGACACTAAACTCTAGGAAACAAACTGAGGGATTCTGTGGGGGAGTGGGGGTTAAAGGGGGAAGGGAAGTCACATGACAGAATGAGCACTGGGTGTTACATGCAACAGGTGAACCATTCAATTCTACCCCTGAAATTAATAATACACTATATGTTACCTAAATTGAATTCAAATAAAAAAAATTTTTAAAAAGCTACCCAGAATTATTAAGTGTTTCTAGTGTTTGGGCCCGCTGCCCCACTGTGACACTTCTTACCTGGTATTTCAGGACCCTGCTTACTTATCTGTATCCTCCATTGGACTGTAGGTTCCCCGAGGGAAGGAATCATGCATTGTACTCACCTTGGATGGACGGAAGCTAGCTTGTGATAAAAGGAGTGCCCAATAACTATCTGTCAAAAACGTGGTGAATGATGAAGAGTGACACCTTTCTCTAATTCCAGTAATGACACTGCTGTCCAGACTTTCCATGCTGAAGTCTTCAGGGTTTTTCTTGGGGTGTTCCCTCCTTCATCTGATACTTGATCCCATCTTTATGTGCCTTCTACGCTTTCAGTTTAGTTTGACCTACTCAAGGCCTCTGATGAAGGCTGCTCTATTTCCTTTCTAGAACTCTGTTCCCTCTGAAGTTCATCTTGTATGGAAGCTGTTGAACTCAATCGCATAAAGCTGAGACCAGTTGGCAATCAGATTTATCTATCTATTATCTACTTCTGGGTTAGGGTTACTAATACTCTGATTATAATCATGGCACCTATGTTCATGAATGAGATGGGCTCGAACTACTTTCTTTTCTCGTACTGTCTTTAGGGTTTGGGTCATGTTAAGCTAGCCTTAGAATGAATGAGGTATATACCTTTCTTATTATTCTCTAAACACCACCCACCTTGTGTATACATATTTCCAAGCATCAAGACTGTTGGCTCTATCACTTGCTAAAGGGACTTCAGACTTGAGAGAGAGAGAGAGAGAGAGAGAGAGAGAGAGAGAGAGAATAGAAACTATAAAGAAAACAAAGGTAGCTAAGGAACTAATTTTGTTACTAGATGCTTCCATATTCATTATCTGATTTAATCCCCACAAGTGCCCAAAGACATAGGAATGGACATATATTCTTGGGATGGTGGACTGGGAGACACTCATGGCTCTATAGTACTTTAGATTTATCCACTAACCCCTGAGACAGTATTTTGTTTATCATCAAGTCTCCTCTGCTCACTTCAGGTTCCCTATATATAAAATACTATTCACAAAGCCCCACCCTACATTCCCTACAAAGTACAGTGTGAGTAAGAGAGTAAAGCACATGGGATCCTGTGCTGGATCTCAGCTTCCCAGTTTCCTGCCTGTCAAGGGATTTAGCTTCTTTCGTCCCAGTTTCCTCATGGGTAAAATGGAGATAATATTGATCCCTGCAGCAAAAAGTGATTGTAAGAGGTAAAGGAGTTCATGTTGGTAAAGTTCTTGGTGAGGGATAGGCACAGAGTAACTGCCAAAATATTTGCTCCTATTATTATCACTATTAAATTAAATGATATTAGTAATACTAATTAATATCACTATCAGCACCATTAGAGCATGTGCATTAGACTTTGTTAGCCGCCAGGCAGCAAAAGCAGAGGATTCTGATAGGGTTCGAGTAGCCACGTTCAGCACGCTACAACTGGCCCAGGAGATATGTGAAACCTGCACAGTAATCATTGGCCAAACACCTCCAGAAAACAGTGTTAGATTGGGATCAGGAAGGCTGGACTTATTTCTCCTTGCTCTGCCACTCATTTTCTGGGAGATACAGTGTCTCACTGCCTTAGGGTGTCATCTAGACTGGACATGTCTTCTCCTCCTTACATGGCAGGGGACTTAGGGTCTAAGGACTCCTGGACAGATTAAGTAAAGCAACCAAGCAGGTGCTCAGTAAATGCTAATTCCTTCCTCTATACTAGGTGTGCACACAGAACATTTTTTGTGAACCAATAAAGCACCAGATGAGATGAATCCAAAAGTGTCTTTCTCATATAATATGCTTGGCTTCCCGAGAAGCCATTGTGCTCATGAAGCAGAGGCAGCTGGGGTTTCCTGAATAGCTGGAAATTTGGCCGTGGAGGCCACAGCAGGGCAGATGGGACACGGCAGCCATGAATTAACAAAGGCATGAATGAGCCATGCAGCTGGGAGGGCGGTAGGCAGTGGAGGATCTGGGCTTACTTGTTAACTTTACCCAAAGGCTCCAGTTCCTGTTAACAGTTTTTTCAGGCTAACCGGAATCCCCAGGGCCTAAATAACAACAATGGGCATTTTCAAAGTTCATTGACAAAGATGAATGAAGTGCTCTTAGAGCCATGGCCACAAGGATGACCAGTGTTCTCATGGAACTTAGAGATGTTCCAGCCCAAGTGTTCATCCCACCTCCTCAGATAAAACAAAACCAACTAGATCTGAAAGGTCATGTGACTCACTCAAGGTCACATGATATCTTCAGAATTTCATTCCTCTACAATCGACTGAGCACATGGTTTGGGGCTGGGTGCTGGTTAAAGGAAGATGAGCAAACCACTCTATTCCGCAGGAGCTGCCGAAAACAAACAAGTAGACCCAGTGATGATGAGTGCACTGAACTATCTCCTGAGGCCTCATGCCATGCACTGCATCTGCCAGGTTGGTTGTGAACCGCCTCATTTTCTTCCTCAGTCATTTGGGTGAGGTCAAGTATGCTGGGTAACATGTTTGTTCTCCAATTTACTTGCTGCCCTGGAAAGCCGGCTTCTATAGATTAGGTTGAACGACACTTAATGGATTGAGCCAATGGGAGACCCAGTAGGACATGAGAGGAAGGAAAGTGGCTTAAGTATCTACTAACTCACTGAATGGTCACACCTCTGTTGGACTCTATGTTTAGAAGGTAGCTTTTCTGGATTCAGACAATCATTCCTTCCCCTCATCCCTGCAGACCTATGGGTGGTTACAGGCTGGAGCCATGCTGTCCTTGAGGTCTGCCTATGCCCTGCCTTCACCCCTGAAATAGACCTTTTTTAATCTGTCCTAAACTTTTCCTAATTTGAATGTGGCTTCTGTCTCCTGCTGGGACCCTTAGAGTCACAATGTGGGAAAAGCATGCTGGGATATTGGGGGCCCCTGAAGGTGATGGGAAGAGAAAAGAGGGAAGAGAAGGAAAGCAGGAAAGGGGGAACCCCCAGTTTAGAAGACAGTTGAAGAGAGTAAATTAAGAGGTAGCATAGTGAGGAATCTACTATTAATGCGTACGTATATGTGATTAGCAGGGTTAGCAAGACCAGATCTTTTTATAGATGAGTATTTTTTTAAATATTTTTATTTATTTATTCATGAGAGAGAGAGGGAGAGAAGCAGAGGCACAGGCAGAGGGAGAAGCAGGCTCCATGCAAGGAGCCGGACGTGGGACTCGATCCCAGGTCTCCAGGATCATGCCCTGGGCTGAAGTCGGCACTAAACTGCTGAGCCACCTGGGCTGCCCTATAGATGAGTAATTAAGGAAAAACTTGTTGCATAGAGCTAACCTCTTCCTTTGCTCCTAATGTGCCTTGAGAATGCTTGTTTTCTATTCCTGGATGATTTCTCCTTCAGCTTTTGCTGGTTGTATCTTCTAGGTTCCAGTTTTGTTTTCTAGGGGGTCACAGGGGTCTTGCATTTTGAGCTCATATTTCTTTGCAGGTGTCTGCTACTCAGAGACGTCAGTGCTGGGAAAGGGTCTGAGGCCAGACTCTAGTCTTGCTCTCCCATTCAAAGCTAAAGGGGAGGGCCAAAAGCTCAGGTCCCACTTTCTCTCCTCCCTCCCTCAGGCACTTCTAAGGCCAGGATTTACCTCTAAACCTGCAGGAAGAGACAGTCAGGGATGGTCTCCTGGGTGCTAACTCCTCAGCCCTGGGAGTCTGGGTGGGGAGGAACAGAGGGCTAAAAGGAAAGCTGGTCTATCTACGTGTCCCTTACACCTCCTCATCTCGGCAAGCCTAGGGGCGACTGCCTTGTACTTCATGGATCCAATCTCTTGTCCAAAGCCTTTGAACCAGGGGGATGGGGGAGGGATGTGTTTAAGAATTGTTTTCTGGATTTTAGGAAGGTGACTCTGTGCATACACTGGGTATTATGTATCAGTCAGGGGGTCTGAGGCTGCACCCTGGAATACAAAACCTGTAATTCTTTTGCAGTAAAACACTAATATTCAGGTGAAGTCAGATTCTCAAGGCCATGAAAGGTCTCCCTATGGTTCATGTTAGATATTACCACCCAACAAGTTCAGAGCAGGTCAGATTTTTCCTGCAAATGTGTCACAAAATCTTTTTGCTTTTAGACCTTTTTCAGTTTTGGCAGGACAGTGTGGAATTTTAACCTTCTGTCTGAAGAGCTAAAATCCAGAGGCAGCTGCTACAAGCATCTGATCTCCCTCACCCCAAGGGAGGAGTGGCTAATGAACATCCCGAAACTAAAAATAAATTCTTATTGATGAGAGCAGTGACTTGTTTATTCACTTGATAAGGACTCACAAAGAGCTCTTTTTGATAAAAGTCAAGGTGTTCGGAATACATGCCTGACTTTTAGAAATACTTCTGCCCTCAATGAATAGGTTGTAAAGCTTCACTCTCAGGGATACCTGGCACTAATCCTCTAAGGATTAGTGTGAGTTCTAGATGCTGTTGGCTGTACATAGACAGTGCCCCAGACCTGGAATCTTGGGGTTTGCCCCTCTTGAACCTTCCATGCAGGGAGTATCCATAGTCCCTGAAAGGGAATGCTTGTTTATACAGATTTTATGAACTATGTTTGCCGTCTTTCTTACCAAGTGGTTATTTACCAATATCTACTTTGTGATAGATTTTGGATTAAGATGTGCTTTCAATATAACCTAATAATAAGACTGGGAGGAGTAGCTAACCTTCATCCATCTCAAACTTTTTTGAGGGGTTACCAATAACAACTTATAATAGAGAACTCAAAGTCGTGCTCGGAAAAAAAAAAACAAAAAACAAACAAAACAAAACAAAAACAAAAACAAACAAAAAAACAAAGTCCTGCTCGGCCAGCTTCAGATACTTCCCAGCAGCAGACAGATGTTACTCACTCACCTGCTGGGCAGGCACGCTGGACAAACCCAGGTCTAAAGCCAATCTGTTCAGTCTCTGTCCCAAGAAGTAGTTGGGGAAACTGAGGACCTTGGTGTCCCACCACAGAGCATGAGAAGAGCCTGATGCCTCAAGGGAAAAGTCGGTCAGGTTTGTCCCATGAGATGACCACTCAGTTCACACAGCCAACTCCCAGTGCAGGACAACCAGACTGGATTGGGGGGACACAAGCCAGCGTGGAGATGTGGGTGGGGAAGCAGGGCCAGAGCTCTCTTCCCAGCTGGGGAGCACAGAGATGCTCACGTTATGGATTTCTTCAGATTGTAGGAAAGAACACACCCAGAGGATGTAGGAATATCACCTTGGCACAGAACATAAAATGTGCCCGTTATTATTATTTGTTTAAATGTGCCCATTATATTCTGAGGATTTACAGACAGTTCATTCAAGGCAGAGCCCAGGCTAGTGTGGGGGAGGCAAAGGCAGAGCAGGAGGACAGGGTGCAGATTGGAATCTGGCTGACTATAGGCAGGTTTGAGACAGGTGTCCAGGTGTGCATAGGGGTTTCAAATTACAAACAGGGAACATGAGTGGTCCATAGGAAAGACGGTGCCCAATCCCAGAGACCGAGTCAGGAGATAGGGTGGATCCTAATGGTCACCAAGTCCAGACCCATGATTTCCAGACCCTCCTGCTGCCAGCTGGAGGCTACTGATGCATTTTTGGCTCTGATGGTGGGGCCTGTGGGTGTTTGTGGCTGGCCGGCTGGCTCCCACAACTGCAGAAATAATTTCAGATCTCTCTGACTATGTGCATAATTTGCTATGAACTTAGTTTCTGATAAATCCCTATCTACCCACATGTTGGAGTAAAATAAGGAAAATATCTTCTGGGGGAGTTGTGACACACCTAGCCCTGGCCTGGCACATAGTAGGTGCTCAGTAAACATCCATTGTCTTTCATTCTTTCCTTTTCCTGGAGACGATGACCAAAAGACATATTGGACTGAATTAAATTTAGCATAAGTATCTCATCTGCCTGGAAGCCTCCCTTCCTTTCTTCCTGAGAATTGCCTGCTGCTTGCCACATATTTATTTTTGTCTGGGGTTTTAAATCCAACTGAATAAAAGGCATTGAAGGAAAGATGCTGCCTGGAGGAAATTATAGGAGAAACCACTTGTCCACCTCAGCTTCCCAAAAAGATGAGAAGGTGGAGAAATAAAACATCTCTATTTTCTGAAAGGTACACACAGGGGAAGAAAAATAAAGTTGTGTGAGGCCTATCTATAATAATTTTCAATTGGAGAGAGGTGCTGACCTGTAGCTGGCTAACATAATGGGAAAATTTGATTGTGCTGCGTCTGGAGAGGTCTAGAAAAGTTGTAGGTGGGTGGGGATGGAGAGGAGTGTTGCTTCGAGGGGCAGAGGTCACTGTCACAGAGCAGTACAGAGGGGTGAGTGACTGGACGTGGGAATGGCAGGCACAAATCGTTGTCACTGCAGGTTGGCTATGTCAGTGGGATGCCCCAGAGATGGCTCTGCAGGACTGAATTGCAAAGCACGAAGGGAAAGGCAGGAGGCCTAGGCCACATGCAGCATCGGGGTCAGGAGTCAGATGGACCTGGTTCTACTCCAAGTGGGACTTTCAGGCTCTGGGAGACCATGAGTCAACTTTCTTACCTCTCTGAACTGTGATACCCTTAGCCGAAAAAATAGAAATTCTAATGTCTACCTCAAATTAGTTTGATGTCAAATTTGATAAATCAAGTAAAATAGCTTATTTCCTGGAGCATGTAAAAGCTCAAGGAATCATCTATTTTAGGGTTCGTTTATCAGAAGATCCTGGACTCTATATCCAGAAGCCAGGAGAGAACAGGAGTAAGTTGTCAATCACATTGAGTAAGGCATGTCTCCAGAGCATCTGGTTGCCTGGCAGACGAAGAACAGGTAAGGCTTCCTGGAGGGATTCTCTAGAGAATACGATGTTTATCATTGGACACTTGTCTGGGTGAAGCAAGCTTTTTTTCAAGCAAGGTGTAGCCTACCTACCAGGCAAAGGAGAGGAGTCTTGGTTTGCTAGCCCTGCAGGCCACATTTACAAACCCACCAGATGCTGGACATCAGGAAATTCAGCAAGGCAGTATTATGTATCGGAAAGAGCCTGAGTGTTCACGTCAGAAAGGCAGAAGTTTGGATCTGGCTCCCCATTTTTCAGTCTTAATTTAACACACTCATTGAGGCCAGCCCAATCCATGGTAAGGGAGGGGGGCAGCAGATGCCGGATGGGGCATGTAGAGACTAACTGGAGCAGTCAATACTTCCATGATGATCACATTCTATTAGGGGAGGGCGATCTCTAAGCAAATGTATATAAAATGCTGTGCAAGTTCAGAGATAGAGGAATCACAGGAGATTATGGGGTGTGCCAAGCCCAGCTTAAGATGCCATATCCTAGAAAGTTTCCTAAAAGAGATAATGCCTGAAAATAGTCTTAAGGGATGAAGGGGATTTGAGATTGGGGGCAGGATGATTTAAACAGTCAGAAGCTTTATCTTCTTGGAAACTCATTTTCCTGAATATGAAATAGAGATCACATCTATCAAATGGGGTCACAGGAGTGTTGACATTCTAGGGCTATGGAAATTCTGTTTCGCTGAACATCCGCAGTTGTGAGCATTAAATTAAAAGTGATTTGATAATTTGATAAATAAAAATAAAAAAATAAAAATCAAGGCTTTTTTTATCCTTGGTGCGGGTAAATATTTTTTCCTATACTTATTACCCATTTGTGTTTTTGCTTTGTGAACTTCCTGCTCTTGCCCTTGGCACCTAAAAGCTCAAGTTTTGGATGTCATTGCAAGGCCTAGGACAGTGATACAGGACATGAACTAAAGATGAGGCCAAAAGGAGGAAGCACCAGTAGTCACAAGTTAGATAATGAGGAGGCTTTCACATGCTGGACCAAGACATTTAGAGCTAAGTTTTAGTAGAACAGCTTATTGGTTCTGTTTTTCTGGGGAACTCTAACACAAGTGGGTAACATTTCACTTAACTGGGGTTCAAGTTAGGGTTTTCTATCATCAAACTGATGAAAATGTTCATCTTTAAACACTGTTTCTTGTCTTGAAGACCTATAGAAATAGACAATGGGTTGGATTTAGTCCATGGACCATAGTCTGGTGACCTGTATTCTAGACATCAGAATGTAGATATGAATAAAATCAAGTCGTTCCCTTCTTCTTCCTCCCTCTGAACCCTTTCATCGGGCAGGTCTCCTGTGGACCCATGCACAGCACAGAGTTAATATTCTCTGTTAACTTGTTGATTTCATCATCTTCTCTCAGAATGTTTGGTTCTCAAGGGCAGGGACCAGGCTCCAAGCATCCTTTTATCCTCTAACTGGAAATAGCTCCTGGCCAAAGGTGGGTGCTCAAGGATTCTAAGGGAGACTACCACAGAAGAGTTGATCTTGCCTGCGGTAGGCAATGATGAACCACCAAGATTGTTTTGTCTAGTTTTGAAAGATATCATGAACGAAGGATTCAGTACTATTTGTATTAGAGGAAATGGGGAAAGCGTGGAACAAGTTATCTAGAGAAGAGAGCAGTGGTGGTTTAGGGGTAGTGGGAAGGAGGGCACCATTGTTGATAGGTGCCATATGTCACTCTAATGTTTCTGGTCTTAGGACTGGTGAGATGGTCATGTCAATTATGACAAGTATTAAGCACAAAGAAGTCATAAAATTGAGCTGTTTTGAGGGTAGAGTGAATAATTTAAAAAAAATGATTTTCAGGGCACCTGAGTGGCTCACCTGAGTTGGGTTAATCATCTGACTCTTGTTTTTGACTCAGGTCATGATCTCAAGGTCATGGGATTAACCCCCATGTTGGGCTCTGCGCTCGGGGGGGGGGGACTCTGCTTGAGATTTTCTCTTCCCCTTTCCCTCTGCACCCCACCCTGCTCTCTCTCTCTCCCTCAAAATAAATAGATAAATAAATCTTAATTTTTTTAAAAAAATTTAACTCTCAGTATAATTAACAATGCTATATTAGTTTTAGGTGCATCATGTAGTGATTCAACACCTCCATACATCACCTGGTACTCATCAGGACAAAAGTAATCCTTAATCCTCACTGCCCGTTTTACCCATCCTTCACCCATCTCCCCTCTGGTAACCATTAGTTTGCTCTCTATAGCATTAAAAGACTGTTTCTTCATTTGTTTCTTAAATTCCACATATGACTGAAATCACATGATATTTGCTTTCTCTTACTAACTTATTGCACTATTATACTTTTTAGCTCCATCTATATCATTACAAATGGCAAGATTTCATTCTTTTTTATGACTCAGTAATATCCCATTGTGCATACGTACCAAATCTTTATCAATTTATCTATCACTGGATACTTGGGGTGCTTCCAAAACTTGACTGTTGTGAATAATGCTGCTGTAAACATAGGGGTGCATGTATCCCTTTCAATTAGTTATTTTGTATATTTCTATTTTTTTAATGTTTTTGTATTTGGGAGATAAATACCCAGTGGTGCAAATTACTGGATCATTGGATAGTTCTGTTTTTAACTTTTTGAGGAACTCTTGGTGGGAGTGCAAACGGGTGCAGCCATGTGGAAAACAGCAGAATGAAAGGATGTGTTTGGATTTATTAATTAGAATAAACTAAAAGAAGTTCACCTTAATAACTGGCAACCTTTCTTTTTTAACACAATTAAGTATATCCCAAGTAATGAATCTACACATGTATTTTCTTTTATTCCATTACTTATTGTCAGAAATGGTTGACTTTCACAGGCAGCTGTTTTATTTTCTGGATCGATTCCCATCTGAAAGGTATAGTGGAACACCCAAATCTTTCTCTCCAATAGGAAGCACCCCAGCAGTGCTCCAACCCGAGTCCCCATCTCTTCCAGAACTCCCTTTACACTTTGGGTCTGCATTACTTTCTTGATGACGGGCTAGAAAGGTCACCTTGCTAAATGTTCATTTCATTAGCAAACCGAGGCTTTGATTTTTTAATTAACTTGCCTAAAATCCCACAGGCTGTTGGTGGTAGAGCTAAGTAGAAAGATGCAAGTGTATATATCCAGTCTTTCAAAACTTGGCCATCCCAGTGTGTCTTCACCAAATGATGATGGCAGTAGCATTCATTTAAAGGAAAATATAATGAGTAGTCATTCCATTTGTCATGCACTATCACAAAGTAGGCTCATGCGATGATTTTTTTTCATGAGATTGTATATATATATATATATATATTTAAGATGTAAAATATATATGTTTAATCACATCATATGCAAGGAGAAGGAAAAAGGGAACTGACATTTTTAACCACCTGTTTTATATCAGAAATTATGTTAAGAAAGTTAGAGGCATCATTTTATTCTTACAACCACTCTGTGAATTAAACATTATTCCCGTTTCCAGAAGTGAATGCTTAGCAGTGATAATTAACTTCCCCTAGGTCATACACTAGCATATAATTGGACAAGCTAAGGTCTGTTATATCCCCAAAGCCCTCTGAGATCATAGCTTCTCTGAGGTATCCCTCAAGTGCTAACTAATCACCCTTCCTCTCAAGAGTCTGACGGAAGTCTTGAGAGAGGAGTTGCTGGCTTTGGCAGGTTCTCCTTTCATTTTTGAGGACTGTCCCATCTTCTGCGGATTTCTCACACGCCCCTTAGAGGGTGTGAATCTGCTGTTGCTTCTGTTGGTCTATAGCAAATGTAGGTTTCCTTATAACTGAGATGATGCCCCAAGACTTTAAAATCCTTCTTATTCTTCAGTGACTTAATGTTCAAACTGGAAGATTTGTGGCTGCATCTGCTGTCTTTCAAAGGCTTTACGCCTGTCACTTCTTGTGACACCAAACTCTACACAAATTCTGGGGAGGTAATTCTCCTTTGTTTTTGCCACAATGCCTTCATCAGCAGCCTGTGTTGGAAGCCACGCCACACCTCATCCTCCAAGCAGAGGAAGTTGGGAGATTATTTCAGCATTGCTGGCTTTTGAGGCAAGAAAATTAGTCTCAGCCAGAGTAAACCATTACTGTCTCCTTATTCAAATGTTCTTCCCCATGAAGTCCATTCGGGGCCACCTTCTTCCTGGTACATCCCAAGTACCTCATTTTGGTTCTGAAGTTTATATGTGGGTTTTTCAAAGAACCTCAGGCATAAATATTTCTGCCAGAGAGGAGGACATTATTTAATTTAATGAGTGTGAAATTAGTTTATGAATGGAAGAGTATTGAATTGCTGTTGCTCTTGAGGACCAGGATCCTGGTCATTTACATTCCTCCCCAAATGTTGCTCTGTAACACTTGACTGATGGGTTAAATCAGAGGCTTCCAATGTAATTTTGGAAGGGGGCTGATAGGTGAAATGAGAGATGGTGATTTCTTACAGAAAGACAGAATTGCCCTAGGAAATCGGCACTGCCCACTTTGGCATTCAGACTGTAAGTGGACATTTGACTGCTAAGACTTGCGATTACAATTGACAGTGTGATGTATGAAACCCCAAACTGCAATAAATGGGGAGAATATTGCAGCTTGCTTGGTCACCTGCAGTTGGTAGTGGGGCAAGAGGCCACCTGGGTCCTGGGGATGGTGAGGAGAGACACAGTAGTCACATGTTGAAACTGAGAAGGACAGGGGTTCTATTTCTTCTTCAACAATAGAAATTGACCCAAGAACTGCATATAAACATCAGAGCCAAATCAGAAAGCATCAGAAAAAAATACCCAAGTTGTTTATTTGTCAAATGTGATTCAAAGAACCTTCAGGTTCCCAAGAAGTGACTTGGGGATATTTGTAGGGTAGAGGGAATGCAGGCAGAAGGCGCTTCAAGTCCCACTGCTGTCAACTGAGCAAGCAGCCACTGTTGTGCTACTGGTGTCTAGTGGAGACTGAGAGGTTGATCATGAGACATCATGGGACAGAGAAATGCAGTCAGAGCCACCCTTTATGAGCTGGATATTGTCAGGCCCACTCAATCATAAGGTCACGTGGGCACACCAGCCAACAACCATCTTACGGAATGGTATAATTGGGATCAAGATTGAGCAGGCCCAGAGGGCAAAAGGAAGCTCCTAAAGAGGTGGCCCAGATCCCAATCACTTGCTCTATCATAGGAACACTTACACCTTGAGCTCTCACATCTATGGCTTCATTCATGTGTGCTTCCCTGCAACTAACAGACAGAAGAGAGAACTATTTTGGCCTACTTCATGGATGGGTCAGCTCTGCATGTTTGTGTCTTAGGAAAATGGGTACTGTAGATGATTTGAAAGAGGCCCTGAAAGAAAATAGTGAGGAGGCCAGGCTGCATACAGCACATCAAATAGGCATAGGGGAAAACATGGCCCAAGTTATAGGCTTGGGCAAAATCCTAGCCAAGGAAAATGGTTTGGGCCGGTTGGGCAGAAGCCAAAAAGGAACATGATTTGAATATCACAGACAAGGATATTCCAGAAAGAGGCAGGTGATGAGACTGTGGGTATAGGCACACTATTTGCTGTTTTCTTGTCCACTGGGCTGCATGCACTATAGAGGAGACACTCAAACAGCAGGCAGACAGGACTCTTCCCTGGATGTCTACTCTGTCTTCTGTCCTCAGCTAGCCCAGCGTCCACTGTCTGCAAAATGAGCCTTAGGGCTGCTATTCATGGACCCAATAGCATAAGCTCCCTCTCACCAGGGCCAGCCTGAGTTTCCCTGCTGACAAATCTGACCTGTCAGCTGCGGAGGCTGATTCTGAGCTCATGCTATGGCACTGTTCCTTGAGGAGCCCGCCAGCTACACTGGTGGGAGTTTGCTTCTGTGGGGGTCCTCATAGTCTGCAAAGGGGAGTGATTTGTCATTCTTGGAACTGACAGATGTTTACTTTCCCTGCCTCTGTGTCTCTGTCAATACCGTCATCTGAGGTCTATAGAGGCCTGCATGATTTGCCTCCATCCGTGAGACCCATCTAATGTCATGGAGGTGCCCCAGTGGGGACATGATCATTGTAACCACTGGCCCTAATATCCTCTTCTTTGCTCATATTGGGCCAGCCTAATGAGATGAGGGGATGACTTACTAGCACTCACCTCATGCCTGCTTGAAGAAAGCACTGGCCTCTTGCTTTCCTCCCTTCCAGGATGCAGAATAAGGGCTAAAGCTATCTCAGGCTAATGACCATTCCTTCACAGTGATACCAATCTGCATGGCTGTGTGATTTGCTCTATCCATTCCACACAATCTGTGGGAAAGGACTGATAAAAAGGCATTTGGAAGGATCCAGGGTGCAGGTTTGATTCTCATTTGCAATACCAACTATACCTTGGCTATAGGAACCTGAGATATTTTATCTTATCATTTTTTCTCTTTTCCACACACACATATGTGTAGTCTATACACATAGTACTTCTATTGTGAAAGATGATGTGCCAATGGTCATAACTTTGATAAATTGTGAAATGTCTCTCCCATCCCTCCTCAGTTCTTATACACCCCCACCCACCTCTCTGTACTTGCCAGCCTGCACGCTTGCTCCTAAGGAATTACTTAGTGAGGGGGGTGACTTAATGTATTTGAACAGGCGTGTATCTGCAGTTAGAAAATCAGCTGCTGCTACTTTGTCCTGATGTGGAGCAGTAAAAGCTGGAGGCTGTGTGTATGACATAGGAGAAGGGGAAGAGGAGGCTGTGTGCCATTATAGAGGGACTTGCTTCCTTCTAAAAATGAGGAGGCTCATCCCATGGCCTTGGGAAGTCTCCTCAGCCATTCCAGACATCTGTTTCCTAATCTGCACAGCAGGAGATTGGACTGGTGTGATCTCTGAGGTCCTTTTGAGCCCTCACTTCCTTTGACCCTAGGAGAGCAGAGTGTCATTCACCTCCTCCCCAGACACCAACTTTAAATTCATCACCTACTATATAACAAGTGTCTGAGGTTTTGCAATGAATGTGTTGCAGTTCTGGGTACAGTGCAAAGAAGAGAGGCAGTGGGGAGCAATTAACTATTTACACTGAAATGCCATATCCATATCCATTAGTTTATTTGCTCCACACAACAGCTTGTAAGGTAGTCAGCTGCCCTCAGGCTCCAGATATGGCTGGTGTCACCACCTTGGGGCAAAAACACTGCTGTTTCTTAAATTCTTTGAGTTACTGCTCTAGGATCTATTTACCCTGATTTGCAGAAAAATTGGTGTCTTCCTCTTGAGGCCTCCCGTGCCCTCATTTGCTGAATGCTCTAAAATTCACAAAGCACGTTTCAATTTGTCTTCACCACATCCCTGTTGATGAGGTGCCCAAGGAAGAAGCCTTTAATTTTTTTTCTTTCATTGGAATATAGACATTTTGGGGTCACAGATAACATTTGCTTCCTGAAATTGGGGAACATCAATTACTCTTGGAGAATTAGTGCTGATTCCTTCTACATATCAGCAAAACCTACCACCTATTGTTCTACTGAACTGAACATTTGGATTTTTTTTTTTGAACATTTGGATTTTTGATGCAATTTGAGTATACTTCACTCCTGTCTGGGTCCTTGAAGGATTACTCCTCCTAAATCTAGATTTATACTGAACTCTTGGTGCTCTCAAAGAGTGCTATTTAAGATTGAACAAGTCAGACCTAAAGAAATGCCAGCAACTGTCCTGTCCCAGGCACTCAGCCTCCATCTTGTGGGTGGAAGGAAGAGCAGGGTGTTTCCCAAAGAAATAGGTCCTCCTGTTATTTCTAATTCTGGGTGAAAAAAAGCAGCCAGCATGTACCAGATGTGGGCAGAGAGTGAGAAGGGACCTTCTTTCTGTGAGCCAAGGAATGACTGTCTGGTTTCTGAAGGAGGGTATGGCTGGGGATGTCTCATCAGTGAAAGTTGGATGCCTCCTCCACTAGGAAGCCTGCCAGGTGAGAAATGAAATCCAGAGTTCCAGTTAATAGTTTGTAAGGTTCACGGACCACCTTGGGAGCCATCTTAGTCATTCTTTGCTTTATTCTTCTTTATTCCTGAAGCATGGAGTAAGACTTGCTATCTCCCATACAATACTGAGATATTTGAGGCAGAAATTTAGGGAGAGATTTTGTTTAAGCTTAGAGCAAACTATGATACTTTCTGTTAAAGAAATTCTAGAGTGATGACAACTTGGAGCAAGGATAGCTAGAAAACGAAAAATCTGTAATCAGAGTCAGTTAGCCGAACCTACAAACAGTGTTTGGAAATTCAGGGATATTTGGGGAGAGGGAAACCCCAAAGGAAAGAGTGGATGTTCTGTTGATCTATAGTCATGGGGTGGGAGTTCTTCTAATTTGAATATTAAAGGAAATATGTCTTTAATCTCTTCCCCAAGATAGTGAAGCAGAATAAACCAATAATATCTTTGAGTTAGGAATAATAACATGTTTATTATTATATGTCATATATATTGTTTTACATTTATTAGCTCACTTAATCATCATTACAGTCCTATGGGGAAACTGAGGCACCAAGAAATCACATGACTTACTGGGAGTTGCAGGTGATCAAGGTGGGAGTCAAGCCCATATGTCTGTTTTGTCCTTTTAGAGATGAGGGGTCTGGGTCCCTAATCTGTTTGTTAAATTCCTGGGTGTGAGCTGAGATTCATTAGCTGGTGATGCCTATAGATCTGTGCCTTTCTCTTCACTTTGGTGGGGAAAGTGGGTGGAACCCAGACCTCCTGGTGCCATCCTACATCTGCCTCACTTTTAGTTTTTTTTTTTTTTAATGTAGAATCTAAATTTATTTATTTATTTATTTATTTATTTATTTATTTATTTATTTATTTATATTTTTCATTGGAGTTCAACTTTTCTGTCTGTCTTGTCTAAATGCTAGTCCCTGTTGCCTCCTCAGACCATGGTATTCAACTCGCACACATGCACATATACATGCATGCACATGTGTTCCTTTACACACATGCACACACTAACACACATACATACACATACACACATGCCTACACATAGATGTACATATGCACACACATGTGCCCACACATACACATACATGCCTGCAATAGACTTGTTCATGCACACACATAGACATAAGCATTCACACATGTGTCCATACGTACATACATGCCCACACATAGACATATACATGCACACACATGCCCAGGCATACACATATGCACACACAGAGACGTATGCATGCACACACATACACAAACACAAGGCTCATGCATGTACACACATGCACACACATATACACATATGCATCTATACATACACATGCATCTCCTTTGTTGCTAAAATATCAGTACTCAGCAGTGACAGGGAAGTCAGGCTGATTCACACTGTGGCTGATTTTGTTGGTTTTAGAGGATTTTGAAAGGTTTGAAAGGATATTGTTGGTAACAAATAGACATTTTAAAAATGTCAAGTCACTCTCAAAATGGACGCTCCTCCCTTAATAGACTCATGCTGATCACTTAAATGCTACAACGCCTCCCACAGATAGGCGCCCAGCTCCTGCTCTAGACATTTCAAAAGGCTGAGATGGGCTGACATCTCCCACAGAGACAATACTCCAGTGACAGAGCTCTCACGTAAATTATATGGAATTAGGTGATGGGCAGAGGGGGAGACTCTATTACTCAGAACTAAAACAATCTACCGAACAAATTGCAGGACTGGTGTGGCATGGGGACCAGGCAGATGTGGATTTGGACCTCTGTTCTGTGCTTGCTGTGTGGCCTTCATCTCTGACCTGGAGTTTTCTCACCTGAGGCATGTGGGGTCAGACCCCTGCTTTGTGTGGATGGTGTGGAGGTTGGCAGTGCTAACCGTGGAATCTCACCCAGTGCAGAGGACATCACTGGAACTCAAAAAAGGGCAGCTAAAGTTACTACTATTTTCATTTTTAAAAATTAAATAAAATGAGAGAGTCCTAACTCTGGGAAACAGAGGATTGAGGAACGGGAGGTGAGCAGGGGTTGGGGTAACTGGGTGATGGGCACTGAGGAGGGCACTTGACTGGATGAGCACTGGGTGTTATACTCTATGTTGGCAAACCGAACTTAAATAAAAACAAATGAAAAGGAATTTTAAAAATTAAATAAAATGATAAGCATGCTTATCAGACAGCTATTTGCTGAGTATGTTAGGACTGAGGAAGACCCCTGGCATCTCATAAAAGCCCTCCTGATCCTTCCCAGATTTTAATCCAACAAGTAGTCACTGAGCACTCATGATATCAGGAGATATTACCTGAGTTCCTTCTTCCAAGCAGCATGGAGGGAGTGGAGGATGCCCCCATTACAAGAGGAGACCCCTATCCCTTGCCTCCATGCTGGTGTGTGGCAGAACAATATATGATCCTCTAGTCTTCAGAATCTCTCTGGGCACTGAGTGGCCCAGCAGTCCTTATGGGAACACCAGAGTTTGGTTGGACTGCCCCTTCTCCCGTTGGTTCTAGAGGAGGAATATTGAGAGCATAGGACTCACACAGTTTGAGTCTGGGACAGGGATTCTCAACCCCGGCTGCATATAAGGATTATTTGGGGAATCTTTAAAACCACCAAAGCCCAGGCTACACCCCAGATCAAGTTAGTCTGTCTGGAGATGGCTCTGGAGCGGCAGGGTTTGCAAAGCTCCTGCTTGGTTCCTGTGCTCCCAAGCTTGACAGCTGTGGGTCTGGGACCTTCGCAAACTCCACGTGACACCATCCAGGACCCAGGCCCCATTTCTGTTTCCCAACTGGCATCATCATGAAAATTGCCTAAGGTGTTTGCTTAAAAAACACTGATTTCAGGATCCTTCCCTGGAGATTATGATCCTTCCCTTCTACGGTGGCAACTAAGACTGAGGTTTTAATGCTTTGAAGTGAGAGGATTCTTGTGTTGTACTGGGAGGCAACTTTCAATTGATGACTCTGACTCCATTTTAACAGCAGATGCTCTTCGTGGTGACAGTGAGTTGCTCTTACTGACAGTTTACTCAGTGGCTTAAATAATAGGATCATGTATCTTCTTTTCCAGAAAGGGTCTTGGTCATCACCTTGTCCTGTACTCTTATTTTATACGTGAGGATTCTGAGGCTCAGAAAGGAGTGACTCCTCCAAGGTCACATACAAATTAGCTCCAGAGGAGTCAGAGAAGCCAGGTTTTCTGTCTCCCTCCCTGCCCCTCCTCCTCTGCGACAGAGCCAGCTCTACAAACTTCAAATCATCAAGCAGCCAGAGTAGCCAGCAAGCAGGCTACTCCTGCACCTCCAAGCAGGCAGCCCAAACTACTTTTCCTTTAATATATCCTTATGACAAGGTGGTTGGTGCTAAACAACATCCCTGGAGGAGCATAAAGCAATACTCCCCCCAGGGCCACACCTGCTGGATGAGGCTAATCCATTTTGGTGGACAGCTACCCTCTGCTCAAGCACCCGGAAACCTTCATCTTCATTATTAACTCATTAATCACCTAACCAGCCGTGTCACCCTCAAGCCCCAAGGAAAGCCAGCCCGGTAGGTAAGGTTGGTGTTGGCTCCCATGCACTGTAATCAATTCATTTGGGGGCAGTGCCGTGGCTGATTATTAGGACTGGAACTTAGAGGTTGTCTGCCCCCATATCAGGTGAAATCCTTGCAGGTGCTCCACGAGGGAGGAAAGTTCAGGATAGTTAATGTTCTTCAGCGGAGGAGGAAGGAAGAGAAGACGGCATGGGGTGAGGCTTATGGCAAGATTCCTCAATTGAATCAGTGATAAAGCATTCACGTGTCAGATCTGATGCCTCTAGCTTTGAGACCCTGGAAAAGTCACTTTCCATCTCTGAGCCTCGGCCTCCACATTTTGGAAAATTGTCCTAAATTATACGAACCTTCTCATGAGGATGAGTCAGCCAGTGAGGTGAAAGCCCTGAGATCTGTCTTATGCAGAGCGGGCTGTCATCAGGCTAGACCAGGACAGGTCTACCTCTATGCAGATATTTCTCTAAGCAGATATTTCTTGAAAATATGCCTAAAACTCATGAAGCAACAGAATTGCATAATAATAGCAATTATTAAGCAGTATCAGGAAAAGGCTGAGTCTTGCATAGAGGAAAGTTGGAGAAAGAGGCCGACCTACCAGTGTAGGACTCTGGTTCTTTGGTGCAGCCACAACAGACTTGCTTCCCCCTTGCAGAGCAAGTTCTAGGAGGACCCGGTTTTATTCTCCCTGGAAGCCTATTTGCTGCCCATCTGAGGTTTCAAGCTCTCTGGGGAGGGTTCAGTCTCCATTGGCCCCTAAATGTCTTATCAAAACACTTTTCCCAGAGCATTTTGATAAACAACCTTTAACTCACATTTGCAGTGATAGATTGCTACCAGGCACTGACTGGCTGGCTCAGCCCCAAATAAGATTCCAGAATACTCAGCCAGTATAATTCTATCCTTCCACTTGCATTCTAACACTGAGGAGGAGAGACACACGGGGCTTCTCATCACTCCCCAGACACGGCAGGATTCCATTTCACAAGTGTGTGTGCCTACGTTGTTCCCTGCCTACTTCTCTGGGTGAACTTTATGATTATCCAACTTGTGACAGCCCAGCCCAGACATCTTTTCCTCTGAATCTCTCTCAAACTCTCTTCTCTTCCCAGGAGCTCTTGCCTTCCCCCAGACTCTCTGGTACCCCTTCACACTTTCACTGCAGTGTACACCACGTTGGTGTCAAGAAGTCCTGAATTACCTGCTGTCTTCACTGATCTGTGTGCCATTTGCAGCAGCTTCCCAACTTCTCGCCTCTGTGCAGTGCAGCATCTGCACACAGTGTGTCCAAAATTGTATGCTTTAGTAGTGGATAAATGTGTGCACGCATGTGTGGGCCAGTGTATTTTGTTTCTTAAGGATTTTTTTTAAATTTAAGTCTTTGTACTATTGTTTAATTTTTCTGGTTTGTAGCAATTAGTTAAAATGATTTTTTTTCCTTTGGAGTGGCCTTTTTTTTCTGTTTTGAGGAACTCTTATTTTGTGTGTTGAGATCAAAGCTTCATAAGGACAAAAACCTAAACTCCTCAAAAGCATAACCAGACTAATGTGTGGGTAGCACAGGGTGATTAATATTCTTTTTTTTTAAAGATTTTATTTATTTATTCATGAGAGACACACACACACACACAGAGAGAGGCACAGACACAGGCAGAAGGAGAAAGCAGGCTCCCTGCCCTGCATGGAGCCTGACATGGGACTTGATCCCGGGTCTCCAGGATCACACCCTAGGCTGAAGGCGATGCTAAGCCTCTGAGCCACCTGGGCTGCCCAATATTCTATTTATATGGAGCAAAGCTTTTTGGCCATGTAGACTAGGATCCAGGCACACATCCTAGACCTCTCCACAATTCTTTCTCCCCCTTCCTCCAATATCTATTTATTGCCATTGATATAAATAAAGTACTCTGTTTTTGAATAGGAGAAGAAGAAATTTGGGTTAGGGAGAAAAAAGGCAAAGGTAGGTCAAGAGGAAGATGAAGTGTCTACATTCGTTTATTCCCACAATAAATTATAATTGTTTTTCTGTTCTAATTGTCCCCGTTTTAAATTATACACAACTTGATGGTAGCAATTTTCTTACCTCTGTATTATCAATGTCGGTAACAGTAACATGGCATGTATTTAAGAAATAGTAATTAGGGATCCCTGGGTGGCGCAGCGGTTTGGCGCCTGCCTTTGGCCCAGGGCGCGATCCTGGAGACCCGGGATCGAATCCCACGTCGGGCTCCCGGTGCATGGAGCCTGCTTCTCCCTCTGCCTGTGTCTCTGCCTCTCTCTCTCTCTCTCTGTGTGTGTGACTATCATAAATAAATAAAAAAATTAAAAAAATAATAATTAAATAAAAGAAAGATTTACTTTTTTCCTAGTGTTTATTTTTCACATGCTTGATGTCAACATTATGTGTGATCGGGTTGGGACAACATAGTCCATAGATCTTTCTAGAGTCGAATGGTGATTTGTTTACGGCTAATTCATGATAGTCATTTATACACAGAGGAAGCCTGTCAGGAGGAAGGGCAGCCAGCATTTGCAGACAAGTTTTCAGAATCATGTACCTCTTCGTATGTTAATTCCATTCTCTGTCATAGTGACCTTGGCATTCATTTATTTTAGTCACCCAGCATCCTTTGTTCTAGTGACAGTTACTATTTGTATTCTATCCATTTGGTTGGGGCTGAAATCCCAGCTCTTTGGACCAAGCACAGATGGGCATTACTTTTCCTTGGACTTTGTGAGACTCAAGAATGGGCACATAATGCAATCAAAGGCAACAGAATTTCAGATATAGTTCTGGAAAGTGAACTCAGTATCTAACTGCAGTATTTAATTGAAGAGGATATAAGATCTGAAGCTGCTGAAGCCTTCCTTTGTCTAAAAGTGAAATCATGTCTGGGGAAGAAAGCAGCATGGAGGAAGACAGAGATGAAGATAAAGTGACCAGGTCCTGTTCCTGATCAAGCCATGCCTGAAAAAGTGTTTTGAAATATTTAGTTATGTGAGGTAGTTCTTTCAATCATTTCAGGATTTCTGCCATTCACAACTGGAAAAGTCCTAACTGAAATACACATCAACCTCCTAATTATCATAGTGACTTTTCCTATGTCTCAGCAATGCCTTGGGTAAGGAACATAAGGATTTGGGCTGTTGTAATGAAGTCTTCATTATGAATTAATACATTGCTATTCTGCTAATTTAGTCAATGTCAGGCTATTACTCATGTTTGAGTGTCTCTGAGTAGGAGAATATTTTTGAGAATATTTTGAGAATATTGTTCTTCTGGATCTGCAAGGCTATAGCCTAGGACCTGGACTACAGTAAACCTGTCAAAGGAGTCTTTCTCTTGTAACAGTATCTCTCATGTATATCCATAAAACCTGCAAATATATATGTGCATATATATATGTATATGTATGTGTGGGTGTGTATGTGTGTGTGTGTGTGTAGTTGGTCTTCTGTGCAGTTGACTCATTATTTTAGACTTAACTTTGCAATAAGTGTCATCTATATTTGTATGAAAGTTTTAAGGATATTATTTGTAAAGCCTGACTTCTGGTTCATAAAGTCTAGTGTTTCGGTCTCTTTGACTAGGCCCTGGAAGCTGCCTCCATGGGCAGCCGGGTGAGTATGGCCTCTATGACTCAAACCTATCACTCCCTTGGACCACCCCAAGGGGCTGGCAGGTCATCAAGGTGCTCTGCTGAACCTGGGTGATTTTTACATCTTGTGTAGAAGCGACATGAGTTGCAAATCTTACATATTAAAGATGTGTGTTTTCAGACTCCTTTATACCCAAGGAATCAGTTCATGTTTAGTTCCTTCTGAATCGTTGATGAACAGTCATATTGGTAGAAACATGTTCTATAAGTTGAGTTTTCTTGACATTACAACATCCATACGAGTGATAAAAAAATCATCTGAGTTTCCCAGGGAGGGTCTTTATCATGCCAAGGATCCAGATGTATTATTTGCAAACCTGGAGCAGGATGACTAGATTTTCTTTCTCTTTCAACACGGCTGTTTGGCACTATAAGAACTGTCCCAGAAGTACAGAAATGAGATGGTCAGGCTCCCCCCCACATCTCTTCTTACTCCAAAAGGCCTTGTGGGTGGACCTTTTCCATTATTTAAATTTCTTCATTGACTCCAACTGAGCCCAGAAACTGTCAAGTTGAAATACTATGAGCAAAACTGGTCTCACCCTTTCCTCTAGTTTATTGGAACATTTCAGAACTTTAAGATTTGTGCCTATTTGTAGAATAGTTGAAGATTTGTAACCAACCCAGAAGGTTCAAATATGTCCTTTCGGCTTGGATTTTCAATGTAGATGTTGCTACTGAGCTCAAACTGATAGTCTTTGAACCAATGAAAATTTTATTGTCAACACTTTCACCATTTTAAAAAAGCACATATTTGACAACTCTTGTGGCCAGACACTGTGCTAGACTCCTCAAAGATGAATGAGCCAAGGTCCCTGGTCTCATGATACTGAGGCCATACAGAAATTAGTTTCATATGAGGCAGAGTGAAATGAGTGTTAAAATTGACACATGCCAAGTGTGAGGGAGCTCAGGAGCAGAGGTGTAAAATCTGCCTGGTAAAATCAAGGGAGGCTTCTCCAAGGAAGTGTGTGTGTGTGTGTGTGTGTGTGTGTGTGTGTGTGTGTGTGTGAAGTCTTAAAGGGTTTCAGACAATAGGGAGAGTAAGGAAAACTGAAACTGTACGGAATGCCAGGAACAAGGGTTGAGGATACGCTTCTCCAGGTTCATATCTTCTATTCTCAACACTGCTGACACCAGCAGCCATCCCTTCCCCATATATCTGATCTCAAATGCGTGTGACTTTGTACTCCAGTCATTTGGAATTGCTTTTACTGCCTCAAAGGCATCAAGTTCTCTCCTGTTCTTAGGTCTTTGTTCCATCCCCTTGGGGTGCTCTTCCTCTCCCCTCCATTTTCACCTGGCTAATTTCCAATCATGCTTCAGAGCCCAGCTGACACATCCCTAATAAATGGGGATTTCTCAGACTTGCAACTTCTGCCCCTCATACATGCTTCTGCAGGACCACCTCCCCTCACAGAGACACTGATAGTTCTCTATTGTAACTGCTTATTTCATTGTCTGCATCGCTGTCGGCTAGACTGCATGTTCTGGAGACATGGATAGATCTGTTTTTTCACTGGTATGTCTCCACTACCTAGATAGGACCTTGCACAGATGGATTAATGAATGAATGAATTTATTGAGTCTCAACACTATAGTAGGCACTTGGTATGTACTGCAGTTAGGGGAGGCCCTGTCACAGCCCCTCCCCTGAACAGGCTCCTTGTCTTTATACAGAACAAATTACAGTTCACAGAGGTTTTAAATGGTAGAGCTTTGGGTGGAACCCACTCCTGACCTCAGATTCAAGTTCTTGACTCCACTTCAGCTGCCCCTATGTTGATACCTAGTTGAGATTCATTTAGAAAGAGAGCCTATGGTGGGGCTGCGTTGGCCTTGATTTGAGTGGTGAAGGGTCCTGAAGATCTCATTGCCAGAGTCAAAGCTCTGTGAAATGGTATTTAGGTTAAGAACCATGTTTCAAATCATTGTTTCCTGATTCATCTGGAGAGACGATCTGTTGATAGTCTTTGGCTTTAGAAAATGCATTGAAACATTTCATCCCTATTTGCATATTAAAATATAGACCTCAAAAAATACCTTAGGGAATAATGCAAGTTTAGCTCTTGATTTGCTGGTGGTTTCTTCTCTGGCTTTGATGAGGAGGACTCTAGCATTGCAGGGAGCAGTTAGGGGATTCGAGTTCTAGTCTCAGTCTGACCCACAGCACTTGAGTGATGACTTTTGGGAAAGGACCCCCTTCTTCGGCCCCTCAAAATCAATTTTCATTGATCTACAGCTGCTATGTAAACATCATAGTCTTTGCCAGTGTTTGGCATACTACATAACCCCACTCTGCCCAGTGAGACATAAAAGGGAGTGTGTGAGGGGCTTCTTTTTCAGAAATCAGATCCTAAAGGGAGAAAGCATTTTGTCCCTTCTCTTTTTTTCCTGAGAGGGATATCATTGAAAGGATGTGCCTGGAGCTGAAGTTTTTCTGTGACCCTAAGGCAATAAACAAAGGAAAATGAAAGATCTTCAAGTCCGTGAGGTTAGCTGACCAGGAAGATTAGAAGAGACTGAGTGTTTGCTGGGCCACTTAAGCCTCAGAACAGAAGCTCTGGTCTTGGGATTCCATGAGGTAATCCGATGTCTTTATTGCTCAGAGCCCCTCTCTATTGGGGTTTCCACTACCTGCAGACAAAGCATCTATAATGGATACATATGGAATCCATTAGGTTACAGCTCTTACATTATACCAAAGGCAAAAACAAATAGACCCAAATGATCTGATTGGAGCAGGTCAGTGATCATTCTAGGCTTGTCTTGATTTGTCCATCTGTCAAATGGGGAAAACATAATTAACCTGGAGAAATGCCAGCAAGGAAATGCATAATGGTGTTATCTTTTCAGATATATAGGTGGTTTTTAAATCAATATACTCGATCTATGATCTGTTCCATGTAGCTCCTCCTTGAAATTCATCCTTCTAGACACAATGTCAAGCAGAGAAAAGAGCAAGGCCTTCAGAGCAAGGCCCTCCCAGGGTTTGTATACCAGATCTTCTGCTGAATAAGTGGCATGGCCTTAAGATTGTTACATCAGTGTGTTCCCCGTAAAGTGACTACTTAGTTTGGGAAACATCTCATTACAGGTAGAGGGTAACATGTTATTCTTTGAGCGTAGCTTTCCTCTCCAGGAGGACTCTGCACTGTTAGTGATAACACACTTCCTCTTGCCTCATCTTCAAGAGTTGATTTGGTTTCTCCTGTCCCCTTAGCCTCTCACATCCAGTCTATTGCAGAGCTGACCATTCTTTTTGTATTTGTTCTCAGAAAAGACTTTGGTTGCAGCACTGAGTAAGTGGAGGGCAATAGTGCAAGGGGAGGCTGGCAAGGTTAAGCTGAAGCTGAGGGGTGAGGGGGCTTTAAGGAAAGCTAAATCCTTGTAGTTTTATGCTGCATGTGCAGCAGAGATGGGGAAGAGACTCCAGCAGCAGGAGGGGAAACAGAAAGCTTGGATGGAAGAAAAGCCATCCTGAGGATACCTGGTACATCTACTCTCTCCTCGTTTTACAGATGCCACTAATCAGTGTGCTGAATCACATAAAGCTTTGTGGTTAGGGAGTAGGTCACAGAACTAAAAATCTAAAGAAAATTCCAATGTTTCTTTTGGGTGTTTTGAAAACATAAGAATTTGTGTGTGGTGGGGCAGTGGTAAAGATAACCAATTAGGGCAAGATAGGGATTTTTGGAAAGCCTTCCCTTTTCTAAGGTACTTACCATCTTCATTTCAGGATATATAAGACCTCTAGTGTAGATCCATTGAATTTTATTACTGGAGATAACAATTAGTGGTCAGAAATCTAGGAAATAAGATCCTATCTATCCATTAAACAATAGAGATTGTAAAGATATGAGGGTTAATACCAATTGTGCCCTTTTTTATAGAGGAAAAATGGATCCCCAGCATGAGAAATGATTGCCCAGGGTTAAATAGAGCCCTGTTATGCTTATTTAATTGGAAAATAGTGGAAAAGAAAATATAAGGCAAAATGCCAATGAATGTTGGTTTATTTATTATGAAGCTTTCCCTCTACCCTCTTTCTTACAGTTTATTGAGTCTCTATTATTTGTGGGCACCATAATAGATTCTGGAACTATAGAAACCTAGATGGTAAGAGGCCCCCAGAAATACATTCACAGAACTATCCCTTTATGATTAATGATTTTGTAGTGGTTCCTTGGAATATGACAAGCATATTTTCAAATGATGTCAAACTCCCACCTCCCCCTGCAGCTGCCAAATGATGAAAAATCTCACATGAAAAAACAGGTGGATAGGACTATATGAAAAAAATCACCACTTGTGACTATTTGGCTTTGGTCCCTTATAGGGAATTCCAGTGTTAAGGAGCTAGATTGGGTCCAAAGGAATACCTGTGACCGCATGTGGCCCAAAGCACCTCGCCAATGAAAGGGAACCTTTGTTGCTTAGACCACAGAGGTCTCTATAAGAGCTGTACATTCCCCCAGGGCTGTTTCCTTCTAGATATCTCACAGGTGAGTGAATCTCCTTCTCCTGGTCCCTGATATTACAGCAGCCCCCAGTATGGGGAGGATGAAAAGATACATTCTAAAGGAACCAAAGACTTTCCAGAGGAAAGACCATACCACATTGATGTGAGAACCTTCACCTAACTCTTGCTCCTCACTCCAAAAGTACTTTCTCTTGTTCCACCTCCAAGACCCAGCCAAACACCCCTATTCTCCAACTTGGCATCCTAATAACATCTTCCTCTTTATCCATATCTAAACCTCCTTCTCTTGTATATGTGGAGTAAAGGGTGTTGGATCTTTTCTGGGGACCGCTGTCACTAACCCTATCAAGGAGATCATCTCTGGTTGTAGAGTAACTTAAATTATCCTGCTAACTGCACTTGTAGTTGGAGTTTTGGGATATGCTCTCTGTGATGATTCATTTAGTTGTATTTTCATGCAGGATTTATTTATTTGGCCACTTCATTCATCCAACAACAATTTGTTAAATCTTACTGTGTGCCAGGCATATCTAAGAAAGGCAGGTTGTCCTTCTTGCATCCATCTTGGAGCAGTGGGTGCTAAGATGGAGACTGGATTCCAGTGACAGAGACACCTAGTATGTAAGAAAATATCTATCTATCTTTCATTAAGTCAAATATATCATTGATTGTAATTTGTACCACTGTTTTATGGGCCACTGAGAAAGAAATATGATGCCAAGAAAACCCAGAAGTGCTAGAGTGGACACTGGTGATCCCTCCTGCCACCTGATGTCCCACAGTGGTAGTGGTCATACCCACATTTGTCAGAGGTCTGCATCCCATGTGCACCAGGATGACTTTTTAAAAAAAAAATCTGTTTGGCTTCTTAGATGCCACAAGAGCTCTGTGCCCAGACCACGGACATAACCCTGAAGTTGGGGGAGTTAATGACATGGGGGGGGTGAGCATCAGCATTTAGTGTCTCAAGCCATGGAACTCCTCAAGGGAACACACCCAAGACTTACCACCAATTATAAGATACATCCTGACTTCAAAGATTTTAAAACACAAAATAAAATCATCTCAGAAATGATGAGTATGGTAATGGTGTTAGTGATTGGGGCTAAGGAGAAAAATTTATCAAGTGAATCTTATGCAGGATATCTAGAAAGCCTCACTGAGAGAAGAGTTTCAAGAAAAGACTGGAAGGCTGCAAGACTTTTGGATATTTGAAGGAGATGCATTAAGGAAGAGGGTGCAAGCCATGCAAAGGTGCTGAGGAAAAGGTGTGCTTTGCCTATTCTAGGGACAAGGAGAGGGCCAGGGCATCTGGAATGTGTAAAAGAAAAGACAGAAAAATATAAAATGAAGTCAGACAGCAAACTGGAGTCAGCTTGTAGAGAAGTTTTGACTATTTTAAGGATTTTGCTCTAACTCTGGATGAGATGGGAAACTGTTTGGGGATTGCCAGCAGAAGAGTGGTATGAACTGATGTAGGTCTTAACGAGGTCTCCTGGCTGGGTTGAGATAGGCTAAGGGGGTAAGAGTGGAAACAGAGAGAACAATTAAGAGGTTATGCAGATCAGGGAAGGGGTGATGGTCGCCTGGACCAGTGTGGCACCAAGGGAGGTGGTGAGGGGTGGTCAGAGTATGGATATATGTTCAAGATAGAGCAAGAAGTATTTCTCATAGAGTGTATGTGGGAAATGAAAGAAAGAGGAGTCAGGGATGACTCCAAAGTCACTATTTTTGTTATATTTCTATATTTTCTTCAAGTTGGGTCACATGACCCTCCCCCTCCATACACTCTTTATATGGGCTTCCAGAACATTCTGTGCTTCTCTAGATTACAGATCACAGAGCTTCCATCTGTCTCAGTTTCCTTATCTGTTGAATAGAGAGGGTACTAGTAATGCAAACCTCATGGGATTTTTGTGAGAATAAAAATAGATCCTATCTATAAGACAGATCTTATAGGCACTTTTCAATGTGGGCTTCAGTGTCACTTCAGTAAATGTTAGCTATTATTCCTATTATTATTTCTATGTACAAAACTATTTATGGTGCATGTCTCTGAGTGCCAAGTGTGGGACAGGTAGGCTCCAGCCATCTGCTCCTACCAGGCTGGCCTCTTCCCACCCACTTTCTGGTAAGCACACTTGGCAAGGGAGGAGGAAGGATAGGACTGGTGAGAACCCAAGAGAAACACTGAGTGACCTTGGACCTGGAGGAGAGGTCTCCTTCCATATAGGTAGGAGCCCTATATGTTCCTCTCTCTTGCTTTTTCTCTCTCTTGTGCCCTCAAGGAAAGTAAGCAGACCGAGGCAGGGCCTGTTTCCTCAGGCCAGGTCTGGCAAAGGTGTTCTCTCTTCCTGGTCCCTTGTATATGAAGGAAAGGGGTGGGGGGATTCAGAACCTATTGTTAACTCACCATCTCTCTTTGGCTGTCTGGCTCTAATACCAATTTTGAAAAATTGTCTGAAGGATGCAGCCTAGGCACATTCTAGATGTTGATCTTCCCATTCAGGGCCTCTGTCTACCTAGGCTCTCTTGTCTTCCCTAGTGTCTTGCTAAAAAGCTCACCTCACTCTTCTGGGTCCATTCAGAAAACTCAAAATAAACCAGAGTACTTTCTTTGCAACATACAGAAGGGGTGAACATGGGCTTCTTTGTCAAACATGCCCAAAGTTTATTCACTTTGGTTGTGTTCTTCCCATCCCTACTCTTGTTCCTCCTCCATCCTTTGTTTTTTTTTTAAAGATTTATTTATTTATTTTTATTTATGATAGACACAGAGAGAAAGAGAGAGGCAGAGACACAGGAGGAGGGAGAAGCAGGTTCCATGCCGGGAGCCCAACGTGGGACTCGATCCTGGGACTCCAGGATCGCGCCCTGGGCCAAAGGCAGGCTCCAAACCGCCGAGCCACCCAGGGATCCCACATCCTTTGTTTTACTCCTTTAAGCAACTGGATTTTTATCCTAGAGAGAAAAGGTAGGTTCCATCTGAGCTTCAGATGAGTTCAGCCATGCTTTACTTCTTAAAGACCATGGAGATAGGAGGGTTTTGGAAAATCTTAGCAGATGAGTAGGCAAAGGGACAAATGACACAGAAGGAGCTTGGAAGCAAAGTGGCTCTGCCCTTGGGTATGAGGCTACATTAATGACCCCAGTTCCATAGTGATAGGAAGTCAAGGAAGGCACACTGGGTGATTTGTAGCTGAAAGATGCTGACTCTGGGTGGCTGTTATGGCAGCCTGGAGGAGGCTCTCATGTGGGAGATGACAGGGAAGTCATGGCTGTCATGGCAGGGAAGTCTAGTAAAGTCTGAGTAAGTTAGTCATGGGATGTGTGGGGCATTTTATTCAATAATCCACCATTTAAAAGGCTCTGTATTGTGTTCTGAGGGGCCTTCTTGATGAGAAGGACACAGCCCATTAGGCTTTCTCCAGAAATCATTTCCCATGCAAGAGATGAGATAAGATGCATCTTTGTGCAGATCCATCCTGAGTATCCCTCTGATTTCCCCCAGATTTGGTTGTAGCAGCTCTAGGTGTGGCCCAGCAGAAGCATTGTCCTAGGGATATAAGCTTGGGACCTTGGTTCATACTGGAGATATGTCCCAGATTTTCAAGAGTGAGCCCCAGACTGGAGTGAATGCTGGTGATCACTCTGATGAGGAGTAGGGTGAAATTGCCAAAGACCTCTCTGCCCCACGGAGGTCTCACTCTCCCTTGCTTCCCTTTGTTCCCACCTCATTCACATCCTCTCTTTGCTTCCCCAGGTCTTTTTCCAGAACATTCCATCAGCATAGGGGAAGTAGAAGTCCTGAGGGATGAAGGCCTACCTATGATCCTGGCTTTAGTTTCCTTACATATAAAATATGGTAGTGGAAGGCTTGGAGTGAAGAAGTGTTCAGATCTCTCCCTGCCTTTACATGTTGTGAAACAAACCTATTTTTTTCCTTCTTCCTGCCTCTAGGCATATTGATGTTCAAACATTTTCCATGTTTTGGCTAAAACCGACTGGACAGAGATGACATATTTTTCCTCAGCAGACCATTCTGGACTTGTGTTTATCTCCCTGCTCTGAGAAAATTAAGTAGTTCTTCCTTATGTTTAATTAAGATCTCTCTTGTTGTAGGCAATTTCCTCCTGAGTAGATTTCATGAATGTAGAGAGCAATAACTGAATGCCTTTTTCATATAGAGCATTCATATGCTCACATATACAAGTTAATCTTCGTTTACAACCCTAAATTTAGCCCCGTTTGGGCCTCATTTCCATGCATTTGCATGTTAATATTCATACTTATGTAGATATATTCCTGGATTCAATGGGAAAGAATATCCCACACAGAAGGTTGAAAATGACAATTTATTCATAGAACTTGATCCTAAGATTCAGGAGAACTTCATTGGGAAAGGTTGCCAGATTAAATATCAAGCTGCTTTTCCTGTACTGTGAGAAAATGGTTATGAATTATATCTTCTCATTTGTCTTCTGCCAAAAGGGGAGCATAGGTAGAAGCCACATGTGGAAGACATCCCCTGGCAAGATAGCTCTGAAGAATGACATAAGGTCTCTGAGATGTGACAGGCATCTGGGAGGAAATGGGCCACCTGGGTGCCAGAAATGTCAATCTTTTGCCATGTGGATACCATTTGGAAGATACATTGTCCCTGGCAGCCAACTCTGGTTCCTTCTGATATATGGCCTCTCTGTCTAGGACTTAAGTGAAGAGAAGAAGCTAGAGAGGTCTGGTATTAGGAGATTCACAGAACTCATGATCCTTAGGAATTAGGACACTAAACTGGGGAGCTAATATTTATTGACTACCTATTAGGTGCTAAGTGATGTACCAGTTCCTTATATGGTAACTTGCTGCCTTTTAAAAATGTCCCTATTAAACCAATATGATTACTTCCATTTTTCAGGTAAAGATACTAAGGTTCAAGAAAGGATGAGTGAGGGGATCCCTGGGTGGCTCAGCGGTTTAGAACCTGCCTTCAGCCCAGGGTGTGATCCTGGTGACCTGGAATCGAGTCCCAAGTCAGGCTTCCTGTATGGAGCCTGCTTCTCCCTCTGCCCGTGTCTCTGCCTCTCTCTCTCTCTCTCTCTCTCTCTCTCTCCTCTCCCTCTCCGTCTCTTGTGAATAAATGAATAAAATCTTAAAAAAAAAAAGAAAGGATGAATGACTTGGCCAGGCCAAGTAGATGGCAGATCCAAGTACTGATATTAGATTTGTCTGATCTTAATACTCATATTCATTTCTGCTTAATAAGGTTTTACTAGTTTGAAATGAAGTATATCTTGGATGCCTTTGAGGTGAAAAGCTTTGAATAACTTCTCTGATTTATTTTCTTCAGCTAAGCCTCATTCAAGATTAATGTTCACATTGGTTCTCTGAGCTCTGTCCCACTAGGGAAAAAAAAAAGAAGAAAAAGGAAATAAGAATTGCATTTTAAGGTTTTATTGGGAGGTGTGATACCAGGGCAGCAAGAAAAAGGGTAAAGGGAAAGTGGGACAAGAAGGCAAAAAAGCAAATATAAGGAGGTTCATTGGAGCTGGCCACAGGTTCATAGGAAAACATAGCTCATTTTTGGCACAGAGGACATCTTTAAGTAGGCGGAACAGCAGTGTTTCCCTGCAGGGAGGTTAGTCTGGGAGGGAGCAAGACATTGTCTTGCTGGTCAACATTTGCCTTAGAGAGTGTTATATTAGCTTCCAGGTGGTGTTGTCTTACCTCTCTCCAGGTAGACAGTGAAAGAGCTGATCATGTGTCATGGTAAAACCTTTCATCTGAGATCAGAAGGGGCCAGAAGAGTCAGATCTTATGTCGGTCCAGTTGGGTGGGACCTGATATGGGAGGTACAGTGGTAGGTGTGACAGAGGACATGCCAGGGCCCGACCCACAGCCAGATAAGGATGAGACATCCAATAGCATTAGGAGATGAGATACTGGGAGCTAGCATCCTACACCTGGGACGTAGGTGAGCCACAGGAATCTGAGGAAGTAAATAAATGAGGATACATAAATCTATCTTCTGTGTGCTCAGATCCATTCGCTTCCTTAGAACATCTGGATCTCACACTATGATACTAGAACTTTCTTCCACTTCTTCAAGGTGGTGGCCAGTTGTAGTCTCCTTAAAAGATTTAACTAGAAATAACAAAGCAGTTGCAATCCCTGGTACCATAGCTGTTCCTGGAAACATAAGGGATGTTCATCATCGCTTTCCCTATCACTCATTTGAGATTTTCCCTATATTTGGACAGCACTTCAGCTATCCAAGGTTGCTTGACTAGTGACCCAGATCTTCATTCCAGAGGGATCTGAGCCTTTAATTCCTAGTCTCTAATAGGTCATGACTACCAGTTGACCATTCACAATGCACAAGAGTATCAGAGGACACCACAGTGAATACTTGATGTCTAAATAAACTCTTCCTATCTCTCATTAGGTAGCAATCCTGGAACTCAGGGTCAATTACACTCAGCAAGTCAGCGTCTCCTTTATTTTCCTCCTGGTTTATGGCCATGGGTGTGTATTGGGGGGGGGGCAAACTGTCCATGTAGTAGTCACAGATTCCTGTTCAGTTTTCTGCTTGGAACTAGGACATTAAACCAGGTAGAGCCTAAAGTGGGGGGGATAGGAAGCAGGCGGCTCACTGGCAGTAACTGCATCAGGGGCAGCCTGTGGTTCCTGTACCCATTTGTTCTAGCTATTGAGGACACAGAACTGTATAGCAGGTTGATGCTGGAGCAGGTGAACTTTTTCTTTTCTTTCTTTCTTTCTTTTTTTTTTGTTAAATTTTTTTTTTAATTTCCTTATTTGAAAGAGAGAGAGCATGAGAGGAGGGGTGGAGGGACAGAGGCAGAGGGAGAAGCAGACTCCTGCTGACCAGGGAGCTGGATGCCGGGCTCGATCCCAGAACCCTGAGATCATGACCTGAGCTGAAGGTAGAGGCTTAACCAACTGTGCCACCCAGGCGTGCCCTTAAATTTTTTCTATAAAGGGCCATCTAATAAACATGTTTGACTTTGTGGGCTGTACCATCTCTGCTGCAGCTTCTCATAGTGACCATGTGAGTATGAAAGTGGCCATAGACAAAGTGCAAACAAGTGAAATGGCTGTGTTTCAATAAAACTTTATTTACATAGCGACATCTGAACCATGCCTTGGGTCAGATTTGACGTGCAGAGAGTGGCTTGCCAACCCTTAATTAGACACAAATACCAAATCTCACAAGCATTCAAACTCCATGAGACATTGTCTCCAGGTTGATGTCTTAGCTGTGCCTTTGTAAGCACTGAATCTTTCAGATCACATGTTTTTGGGTTATGGCACACAGGGTTAGACCATGGAAGCTTATGGCTCTGGGCCCATTGTTACTTCTTCATATTGAATGGCTCCTTTGGTCTACTTCAAGGTGGTGTGAAATAATATGGATTGTAAGTTCTGGGCTGCTGCTGCTGAGGAAGGCATGGCAGCCATGAAGGAAAACTAGTATCTGGAGTGTGTATCAATTCCAGGAATGACAAATCACTACTCTTACAGGGTAGAAGGTATCTGATATAATCAACCACCCATTTAATAGTTCACTATCTCCCTGAAGAATAATGCCACAGAGAGGATTTGTGTTGGTTTCTGCCGGCATGGCGGGCATCCAACAGTATCAGTGGCTATCCCCCTAGATAGAGGAGACCCGTAAGTTCCTGCATAAACCCCATCTGTGTCACCACAGACAATATGTTCATGGGCCCGCAGTGCAATAATTGGGAGCCATACACAAGATAAGTTATTCTATTCACTGGATTATTGAGTGCTTCCTATGTGGTGAATGAGCTCTGAGCATTAATTTGAAACATAAAGATCCACCTGCTTTATAGCCAGTCCTATTAATTCATTCACATGGTATTTCCCAGAATTTCATTTCCATATTCTTTGGGTCATGTGTTTACTGAGCTCCTGACCAATTATCCAAGACATTAACCACTACCCAGGAGGCAGTGTACATCCGTACGTTGGTTCCTCCTCCCTGTGAGTAAAGTGGACGTTTGGTTACATATCTGCACGTCTGCTTCTCCTCTGTGGCTTTTCAGAGCCACCCCCAAGTGAGGCCGTAATAAGGCAGCTAAGTTCTTTTCTTGTCTGTCACTGGATCATAGAGATATCTCTCCCCCTTCCTATTGGATCACTGTGAGATCAAGAAGAGATGTCAGAGTAACAGATATTGGTGGCCTAGATGTCTGGTCCATCTTCAGTGAAATTTTCTCAGACACTATGGATCTTCTCTAGATGGTTCTGAGCATACCCCACTCACCATGCAATAAATCCTGCTTGCCTGCCTGCACTTATAACTTTATATGGTCAGGTCAGATAGCAGAAGCACTTAGTGTTTCATGGTCGTATTATTGTCTCTACTGCCAGGAGGCAATTTTCAAATGCAGAGTATTTCTTTGAGGCAGAGATTATGGCACTGCTCCAGGGTTTTAGGAGTGTGCCTGTGACTTTCCTAATGGGGCTTGTCAGAGATCCTAGACACCAGCGTTGTCTGCTATTATGGAGACCCCAACACTGTGGGATTTGCCAGGTCATAAAGCTCAAGTGATAGAGAAGTTTATACTGATTTTTGGGCCTGTTACAGTCTTACTCTGGCCTTCAATCAAAAGTGGAAATCTTCAAATTGTTCAATCCATGTTTCAGCACAAGATCCCCCAGGGTAATACATACTGCCCCTAAATTAAAAAAACAAAACAAAACAAAACAAAACAAAAACATTGAATGCTGTGTGTTTTCTTTTCTTTTCTTTCTTTCTTTCTTTCTTTCTTTCTTTCTTTCTTTCTTTCTTTCTTTCTTTTCATTCGTGATGAAATTTCTAAGTGGGAACAAATGTGCCCTTTCATTGGAGAGAATGCTCTGGTATATCCCTGAACACTGGAATCCTAAAAGACTTCATGGGGTCATCTTGGAGTTTTTCTCTAATCTTTTGACTCACTTGTAACCCACTAGGCTACCTGCAACACTTGCCACTTCCTATTCATTCAGTCTGGTTAGAAGGATGTGCTTAATATGGTGAGCCAGTTTGATGCCCGAATTGCCAAGATGATCAAAGGCCTAGCAGAATATTTTTGACAGAAAACCGGAGGGTTATAACTTTGAGGTGGGAGATGATGATCTGCTATCTTTGCATGTATATGAATTACATTGGATCCTCTTTACTTTTTTTTTAAGATTTTATTTATTTATTCATGAGAGACACACATACACACAGAGGCAGAGACATAGGCAGAGGGAGAAACAGACTCCATGCTGGGACCCCGACGTGGGACTCGATCCTGGGATTCCAGGATCATGCCCTGGGCCAAAGGCAGACGCTAAACTGCTGAGCCACCCGGGCATCCCTGGATCCTCTTTACTAATGCTGTAGAGAGTAAAGTTCACCCAATCAACGACCATGTATCAAATTGCATAAGCCATGTTGCCCAGCTTCAGTATCCAGCCTCGTCACTGTGAATGAGACATAGAATAATCTCTAGACACTATTCCCCCACTGTTAGTCCCCTAGCCATTCCTCCCCCACACCCATCCCTGGCATCGTTCATGTCCCAATGCCGAGATTACATTATCTTCCCTTTATTTTGCAAGCTGTTACCCACTCTTCAGGGCTCTATCTACCCCATGGAGACTGAAGTTCTCTTCTCTCAGATCCTATTGAAATCTTGTCCATTGCACCATTACACTGTATACATTTATCTAAGTCCTGTCTCTTCTAATTTCTGAACTTCAAAGGAGCATGAATATATCTTAATTATCCTGAAATCCTCAAGGAATAGCAGAAGGGTCGACATAAATTAGGTGCTCACTCAACATTTGTTGAATAAAATCAATGAATGACTTTATGATGTTATACAGGAGTTTACCTTTATGATATTAAGGGTATTATCTTTTCTGTTCAAAACTAGGGATGAGAAAGGACTTTATAACAGTTTAGGATATCCCCACTCTATCTCAATAGAATATTGGCCAAATTAAAATGACAAGCTAAGCCATTCAGGTTCAGGGTGTAATTCAACTCCAGCAAATTGAGGGGGAGAAGAGTTGATACTATTTGCTTTGAAACCTACAGTAATTAAAACAGTATGGTGTTGACATAAAGACAGACATATAGACCAATGGAACAGAGGGCTTAGAAATGAGTCCATGCCTATATGGTCAGTCATTGACAAGCTGCTGAGAACACACACAGGGAAAGGATAGTCTTTCCAACAAATGGTGTTGGTAAAATTGGATATCTACTTGCAAAAGAATAAAATTGGACCCTTATCTTACACCACACAAAAATCAAATCAAAATGTATTAGACTTACATGTAAGACCCAGAAATGTAGAAAAAAACAGGGAGAAAAGCTCAATGGCTTTGGTATTGTTACTGTATTTCATGGATTTGACATCAAATGTAGAGGTAAAAAATGCAAAATTAGACATGTGGGATTACATGAAACTAAAAGAGCTTTTGTACAGCAAAGGAGACTATTGACAGAATGAAAAAACAACCTGTGAAAGGGGAGAAATATTTGCAAATAGTGCATATATATATGATATAGCATATATCTGATACCTGGTTAATGTCCAAAACATGTAAGGAAAACCTACAACTCAATAGCAAAAACAAAGATGAAAACACAAACGAAAACAAACCCAAACCAAACCAAAGCCTAATAACCTGATTTTAAAAATGGACTAAATATTTTAACAGAAATTTCTCTTAAAAAGATGTACAAAATGACAAGATGCTTAATATCACTAATTCAACATCATCATCTGGGGAATGCAAATCAAAATCACAATGAGATATAACCTTACACGTGTAGGATGGCTATTATCAAAAAACCCCAAACACCACAAGGATTGGCAAGGATGTGGAGAGATTGGAACTCTTATAACTGTTGGTGGGAATGCAAAAAGATATAGCCACCAAGGAAACAAGTATGAAGGGTCTTAAAAATTAAAAATAGAACTACTGCGTGATCTAGCAATCCCACTTTTGGGTATTTGCCCAAAAGACTTGAAATCCAGCTCTCAAAGGCATTTCTGCACTTCAGTGTACATTGCAGCATTATTCATAATAACCAAGTTATGAAAATAAGCCAAATGTCTATCCACAAATGAGTGGATAGAATAAAGTGGCATATACATACAATGGAATATTTTATTCAGCCTTAAAAAAATAAGAATATCTTGCCTTTTACAACAACATAGACAAATCTGGAGGACATTATGCTAAGTGAAGTAAACATGCATGGAAGAACAAATACCGCATGGTTCCATTAATATGAGGTATCTAAAATAGACCAACTCATAGAAGCAAAGAATAGAATGGTGGTTGCCAGGCACTGAAGGAGGAGGAAATAAGAAGTTGCTAATCAATATGTATAAAGTTTCGGTTATGCAAGATGAATAAGTCCTAGGGATCTAATGTGCCAGTACATAACACTACTGTATTGTGACTTAAAAAAACCTGCTAGGAGGGTAATCTGTTGAATGTTCCTACCAAAATAAGAAAATTAATTAAAAATTTTAATTAAAAAGAGAAAAACTGGAAGAGGAATCTAAATCACTCATAAGTGGTCTTTTTATTTACTTGAACCTAGCTGAAATCCTTGCTAATCTATTCACTTGGAATTTGGTCTTCCCATTGAGATTGTGACATTTTAGCACACGCTAGAAGGAATGTAGGAGTTTGGAAGCAGTGAGTTGCATGTATGTGGAACCGGAGGTGGGAAAGGACAGGTTATCAGTATAGAATTTACACAGAAGGCTATTTCTGGGTGTGGATGCAGAGATTCGCAGATCCGTATTCAGAGGGAACTTAGAGTGGTTCTGTATGGCTGAGAGGTCATCAGAAAGTGGGGGGATGGTGAGAGAGATTGGTAGACAGGTGGGAAGGGGTCACATAGGAAAAGTCTTTTTTCCATTATTCATAACAATTTGAATTTGATCCCAAGTTTAGGTCTTGGGGACTTATTGAAATATTTAAGCCATCCAGCAACATCATGGATTTCAGTACTGAGAATGAAAAGCAGAATTAGTGTTGGGAATCTGTGGATGCCAACCACTTGCTCCTCCTTCCCATGAGTATCTAACAACATAAGAAGTGGACTTGGAGGTCAGAGTGCAATCTCACTTGTGATTGGGTCAGATCAGTTTCCATTATTTCTTTGTGTTCAGGCCTCCCTGTTAGAACTAAATTCAAGAAGACAGCTTGAATCCATGTCAGAATGAGGCTTCCTTTTACCTCCCCCAACTCACAAAGACAGATCTAAAGCGGCGAGAGCGTGCCCTACCAACAAGACACTTGTCCAGTCCTTGAAATACAGGAGATACTCTTGTTCACACATCCAGAGTCTGATGGAGCAGAGGGGATGAGACAGCCAATGTCCAGGGCTCTGCTGGCTTTTTAGGGCAGTGACTCTGCCCTCAGCTCCCATGGTCTAGCGTGCATGATGCCTCTGAGACACATTAGTCGGGTCACTCCCTTTCCCATGGGATGAATAGGCAAAGTAGGTGAGCCTAGATGACCTGGGATGCATGTCAATGCTGGGAGTGAAATGAGGATCTCCTCATATTTACAGAGATTGAGCTGCTGTAAGGACAGAGGGGGAAGGGTGGGGGACACATAAAAGTGGTGTTCCCAGACTTAGAAAGGCCAGTGGGAAGAACATGGCATCCATAGCCTGCCCAGGAGATGATGAAGCTCTCAGTTAGGGTACATGTGACTGAATGGAGACGACTGTATCAGACAAAGCAGCAGGTGCACACGCTCAAAAAGTAGCATCATTGGAATCTGCCTTCCTGGATGATAACCCCATCTTTCCCATCAACTCATCATCTGACCACCCCGTGTCTTCATCTACGCAACAAGCAGATTCCAGCTGATAATCTATAAAGTCCCTTCTCACAAACACTTCAGCTTGTTGACTCTTTTTCCCTGAGTCAAACTTTTTGAATGTTCTTCTGCTATCAAAAGCTGTACAGCATAAAACTTAAATGACCAAGAACCTATTAAAAAATTAGTAGTTGCGGCCCCAAGGAAATGAAAAGTTTAACAAGGGTACAGCCGGAGCTGGTGTTGAGATGGAGGAGAAGCGTTCACACAGAACCCTTAATTGGTAACTGGGGCAGCCAGAGTTACGCAGCTAACAAGCTAAACAATTTTGATGACATAAAATTAACACCAGGACATAGGAAAAGCCTGTTTTATTTGCTATTTTATGTGTTATGTGACAATTTAATTAAACTTTGAAGGAATCCAAGCAGTTAATTCCCCAGAGAAATAAACCAAGAATGACATTCAGGCCTGTCTCCTAAGGAGTTAGGCAAGGGAGTATTTCTGCATTTTATAATGCTATAAACCCACTTTTTACTTTGAAATTAATGAGTGTGATTAAATACTCTTGGCTTTGCCTACACCCCTTCGCCTTTCCCCTTCAGGGATTGACTTGAGGCTGGGGTCTTAAATAGAATATGGTAAAGGCAATTTGAATCACATGCCCTGGTCTGTAAAATGAATCTCCAATTTGGGTAGCATGGAGGCCTGCCCTGAGCACTTCCACTTTCTCCTCACAAATACTTGTGAGGTGGTGCAACATAATGATAGTCATAATAGCAACAATAGCAGCAGCAAAAACACTGGCCAGGAGAGGCTAGGCTGTGGTGCAGAAACAAGCAACCCCAACATCTCGATGCTTCAAACAGCAAAAGTCTATTTCTCACTCATACTTCTCATCTACCCAGGGATTCTGACATCTCTCTAGGACCCAGGCAGATGGAACAGCCATTACTTGGGTTGTTTTGGTCTCAATTGTGTAAGGAAAGCAAGAACACTGAAGGAGGTACCGGCTATAAAATCTTTCTTCTGGAATTGACATATGCCAATTCTATTCACATCTCATTGGCTGAAGCCAGTTCTGTGATCAGCCCTAGCCAAGGATTTACAGAGGATTCACTCTTCTGTGTGCCTGAAGGAAGGAAAAATGAAAATATTTGGTGGGCAGCACTTCCTGCATGCCAGGCTTTATCCTAAACAACATATGTATGAGCATGCATGTGTGCGCATATACATGTGTGCATCTAGATAGCTCATATACGTGTGTGCACACATACACACATATATCCATAGGTATTCACTTCAATAATTTGAATAATATAAAAATATTCGTGTAGTAGGTTCAAAAGATCTTGAAATCTGGAGTCTCACTATGAGCCAAAATACTCAGCTCTGTGTCCTGGGCAAGCAAATTAGCTCTTAGTTCCTCTATTTTTCATTTTTGGAATGGAAAGGATTAATTTGCCTACTTCTCAGGGCTGGTGTAAATATTTAACGCATATGACATTGCTTCAAAGTGATCAACAAGTATTAGTTGTTTTTACCTGCAAAGAAGGCTCAGCATATTATTCTTTAAAAAGAGACTGAAAAGAAAATTTTTCTACGCTGCCCAGAACAAATGTGAGGAAACTATGTTTTCTTTGGAATAAATAAAGGCTTTAATTTACTTTAAGCTTTGTGTATGTTTCCTTCTGCTCTAATGTGTCATGCCCATCATCTTGACTTCTAAGTTCTCTCTATGCTTCAGCTGTGTTTTTCTCTGCAATTCTAGAGCATTCAATCTCTGTCCCATTCGGCCTGATTTTAACAGTGCCTTGTTGGATATTGCAATACCCTAAGAGACACTTGAACCACTGTGTGGACCTCTGGGTCAATTTGAAAGCCCTGGAGAGTAGCCATCAGGCCAGGTGCATTGGGCAGAAAGGGAACTGACATCAGTGCAGTATCTAAGATGCACTTGGTGAATAATATACAAAGCTTTATAAATATATTATCTAATTTGATCTTCACAATAATTCAAAGAATTATGTATGATCATCTCTGCTATATAGAGAAAACTGATACTCAGGGTTCTTAATATAGTAATGAAAATAGCTGTTATTTATTGAGAACTCGCGATGGGATGAGCACCCACTATTTGTCAGATAATGTAATGATCATACACACACATACATGCATGGGTATCATTTAATACAGTATCTCCACTTAACAAACGTTAAGAGCTGGGCTGGTAAAGAGCATGGAGACAGTTGAACAGCAGGCTAAGGAGCTGGTACTTCCTTCAGTACCGTGTCAGGAGCAGAGTGGTGCAGGATGGGTGGGGAAGGGGAGACAGACACTAAGGAGAGAGATCATTTAAGAGACTGGTGAAAGAGTTCACGCCAGTGGTAGTAAGTCCCCGGACCTGGGACATGACAAGGGAAATGGTGTTGGACAGCATGGTGTGAGGCTTCATAAAAGACTCCATAAAGTCAGAGAGAGAAGAACCATGTGCACTGATTGATGTGAGGGTCAGGGAGGGCAGTGGCATCCAAGGCCAGTCAGCTGTAGAGTTTGGGTAACCAGCAGGGGAATGGTGCTACTTCTAGCAAGTGGGAGCCCAGAAAATAAACTAGTTTGGGGAATAAAAATTGATTCCTAGGTGTATCTCATTTGAAGCTTAGACAAATAGTCAAATAGAATTAGCTAGCAGAGTGGGTCCTCCAGAATCAGGGATTCAGGGGACAGAATTGGCTGGATCTGGGCATTTGTGTATAAACTACAGAGGGTTGGATGTCAAAGTGTAGGAATAAGGTAGAGTCCCAGTGGGGTGTAGATACAGAAGGGGAGAGATGGGGGGCGGGCAGAGCCTAGAGGAAGTGGCAGCCAGGAGATGGGGGTAAGACTACAAGTTGGGAGGAACATGGGTGTCGGGCTGCCTAACCCAGACTCAGTTCCTCAGGCTCTGACACGGCCCAGGTCTTTGGAGTATGAGGTTGTTGTAGAAGGCAGAGGAAAGCCAACCACTAAGAACGGGGTGTGACCTTGGGTGGAGGGGCATTGAGGCCAAGGAAAGTGCTCATCGGGAAAGGTGGCCTTGAGCCACCTGGACTCTTCCAGATGTATGGAAGCAGGTGAAGGATGGGACAAGAGTAACACAGCTGGGAACAAGGACAGCCTGAGCACCTCTTACAGCCAAGGAAAAGGGTCCCAGCAGGGCAGAAGGAGAGTGAAGACAGATGTGGAGCCAGGCACTGACGGATGGCATGGCCAGCACCCAGACTGGCCCTGAGTACAGAAGAAATGGCCTTATAGGCTTTGGTACCAGAGGGTGGAAGAGAGTGAGTGACCAGCAGGATCCCTTAGCAGGAGCGATAGAGGCTGAAGCTGCTCGGTGGCAGTCCTCATCTCCTCAGTGAAGGTCTGATTCTTTGACCAATAGTCACAGCCTTGGATTAAAAGGATGTTAACTTCACAGTCATGGTGAGGTCCGAAGCACCTGCTGGTGCTGCATGCCTACAGCCCACTCTGAGTGCTGGATCGCGAGTGAGGCCAGCGCATGGCAACACTCAATACACGCCTGTATTTAACAGTATTTGAATTTGACTGATCTTATCTCTAACCTTCCTTCCTTTCTGAACTCCCAAGTAGATGCTAAGATGAGGAAGGAAAATTATTTCTGAGACACCTACTGTGTTACGATCATTTATGTACATTGTCCTAGACCCCAGGTTTCCTGAATTCTCCTCCAACTCATGTGGTCAGCAAGTGGCACATCCACGGTTCTGACCATTATTCACGTGTCTCGGAAAAGCATATGCGTCCCGCCAGCATGAGAACACTACACTGTTAATTTTAATGATTAGTGCACTGTGTCACATACAGTCAATACTTACGCATGCTCTTCAGTGGACTTGGAACTCTTTTTCCTCTTTTTAGGTTTGTTCTCTCTCTCTCTCTCTCTCTCTCTCTCTCTGGACCTCTACCCAACACTAATTTCCTGCATTTCCAGGAAGAGCTGACCATGAATTTATTACCGGTGTTAAGAATCATACTGTGTCAGCATGTGGATCTCTCTCTCAGCTTATCAAAAGAAAACAGCTTTTATTTTTAATGCTGAGAAAAGATTGGGATGGTAGTGGGAGAAGTAAGGAGAAGTGTGGAGGGAAGAAGAGATAAGAGTAATAGGGAGCTGTGAGCAAGGTCGGGCAAGGAGGGACCAGTGGGAGTGGGGGAAGGCAAGTGTCTCTGGGAGATGAGAAGAAGAAATGGAAGGGAAGAGGGGGTTGGGGCACGCGGACCTCTGAGGAAAGGAGTGTGGACAGAGGTCAAGGACAAGTGAGAGAACTAGCCAAGGGCTACCGTTTACTATTGGGAACCTCATCCCCACCACTGTGAATTTTTGTTACTTAGACACCCCAGCAGATCAAGTCTGTGCAGATAGGAGCCAGTCTGTTGGACGCTTAATGATTTATAACAAGTACACGAGAATGCCATTAAAAACTAATTCATCACCGACAGGCTAAATGATTTGCAAACATCTGCTCTGCAACAGGACCCTCTTGGGAAGAGAATTTCTAAGGGTTGAGAAGTTCTTCTAATGTAGATATTACAGATGGGAGTTAAGATACAGACGCCGGCATGTGGGTCACCAGCTTTCCGTCCAAAGTGATTAATTAGAGTGATGCTTAAATGTTGCCCTTTGACCTGCCTAGTTCATGTGCTGGAACTTTCTCTAAAGTGAGACACCCTCCAGAATAATATGCAGGTTCAGACATGGCTGTCTTCCACCCTGGCTGCTCAGTTCTCTGAGACGACTAAGTTTCCTAGAACTGGTAGGTCTCTACCTTTGACTCTGCTGACCTCACCTATCAAACAGCAAATCACCATATGAATGAGCTCTTAGGCTCAATAGGTTACTTCTTGTGGAGGACTTGAAGGTAGGTCACATCTCCTGGGATTGGCCTTGGTTCTCCTCCCACTCCTCAGGCAATTTTCATTCCAGGCAATCCTTAAATTGACTGGTTCAGGCGGTAACATACAGCTGTTGCTGTCTTGCCCTGCATACCCAGTGCTTACCCCCGAGTTCACCTGCAGCCACTTCCTAACATGCTTACAATTTCCCATATGTTACAGGTTGAATTGTGTTCCCTAAGAAGATATTCCGGTGTCCTAACCACCAGGACCTCAGAAGGTGACCTTATTTGGAAATGGGGTTGTTATAGATGTAACCTGCAGACAAAGTCCTAGACTCCTGGTTGTTTATATTCTATCAGGAAACAAAACATAAACAAAACAAGAAAATTCATGTAGGACATAACGTCAAGTAGTGATAGCTACGATGATAAATAAAGTGGGATAAGGAATTATAGGGTAATGGGTATGTTACCTGGATAGGTGGCATAAAGGAGGTGTCTTTGAGGATGTCACATTCGATCAGGGGCATATATGGTATGATCAGCACCATCATCATTGTCGTCATTCTCAGTATAGCTGGGATTGAACACAGGCTCTTGAAGCCCAGGGTAATAATATACTTTCAGCAACATTGTGCTGCCTCCCAGTGACTGAGTAGCAGAAAAGAATTTGAAGGCAACAAACAAACAAACAAATAATAAAATCTACTCTACAAAGCTAGTCTCTGCCCATACCCCTGAGTCCAGAAAAAGCTTACACAAGTAGGTCAATAAAAATAAATTCTCCTTCCAGAATATATAAAATATTAATGTTTGAAAAAGTGATCATTTCTGATTCCTGCAGCCATTCAGCATGACCGCAGCTCACAAATGCTATCATGGATATTTTCTCCTTCCTGGCTGAATGTGTGTGTGTGGGGGGGTGGGGGGGTGGGGGGGCGGTCTCCAAGGTGAGGAACATCTATCTCACTGTGCCTTATTGTTATGGAGAACAAACTACCATAAGGCACAGTGGTTAGCAGCACAGGGTTTGGAGCCAGAGAGAAATAAATTATAATTCTAGTGCCACCACTTATTTGTGGTGTGACTGGGCAAGAAGATAAATAGCTGACATGTGAACTCCATGGAGTCAGGACTCCCTTACCTAAGTAGTATGGTGCAGACACAGAAGAGGAGCTCAGGGGATCCGTGAGTGAGGACCTGCATGCATTCACCTTATATCTCTAAGATTCAATTTTCACATGTGTGAAATGGAAATGACAATACGCACCTCAGGTTTTTGTAAATTAAATGATTATATAGCACTTAGCACAATGCCTGGCACATAGTAAGCAACCCATACCTAGTAGCTTTATCATTCACTGTTTCTAGAGTGAATACAATTATGCATGAATGAGAACTATCCATGCCAATGGGAGATATGAGGTGCAGCCTTCTAATGAACAGGAGGGCCAAAGCTAGAAACATCTTTGGAAATGGTTATAAAATAAAATGCAGATCAATGAAGTGCAGGAGCCTTAGTCAAAAGTATCTGAGAAAGATTCCCTAGAATCTTTAGGTAAAAAGAAGAGTCTGGACTGAGATGACATTTAAGGATCAGACATGCCAAGGACTGGGGTACATGTGTATACATATAATTTCCTTGAAAATCTTGTTTCTTTTTTTTAATTTTTTTATTTTATTTATTTATGATAGGCACACAGTGAGAGAGAGAGAGAGAGGCAGAGACATAGGCAGAGGGAGAAGCAGGCTCCATGCACCGGGAGTCTGACGTGGGATTTGATCCCGGGTCTCCAGGATCGCGCCCTGGGCCAAAGGCAGGCGCTAAACCGCTGCGCCACCCAGGGATCCCCGAAAATCTTGTTTCTAGACAGGTGGATATGGTCATGGTCTAACTTCACAGATCTGGCAAGGGGCAGACTTAGGGACTGAGCCAATATGGAAAATATGAGAGTGATATTAACTTCTAGAGTACATCAGTTTTCATGCCAGTCTTTCTGTATGATATCATATGGGTCCATACAGGTCCTTAGACATCTGGAAACCATTCTAAGTTCTATGAACAACCTATTCCTTGGGTTTTCTAAGCCATCAAAAGGGGGAAAAACCCCAATAATGTGCCCATCTACCTCCCAGAATTGTTCAGAGAACCAAACAAAAAACTGGTAAGCATTATGAAAGGATAAAAGCCCAAATGCAATATTATTATTACTAAATTAAGGTAATGATGCTTTATTCCTCATAATTTTTAAAGAAATCTTGGAAAGTAATTTTTGTATTGGCTTTTTTTCCCCCTCCAAGTGTATCTGGTACACAGATGTGAGACTTTCCAGAATGTGACATTCAGTTACAAGAAGTGCAAATTGTCCGTCAACAATCAATAAATCCTTGTATAGACTTTGCAATCTCTAAAGTTCATTCATATTCATTTTCTCATTTGTAATTCATAACAACATACAGAAGAGTCCCTGTGATTATTTCTGTAAGCAGGTGAGAACATCAAGAATGAGAGAGGTAAATGACTTGCCCAAGGTCCCACGCTCCCAAGTGGCAGGTGCATACACAGCTCTTTCAACTCTTGACACAACTGACATCTCCCCTGAGCCTCCCATCAGCTTTTCTTAGGTTCAAGGGGGCATAATTAGGCTAATTATTGACAATGTCTTTTTGCATGATTTCATTTGCTACATTGTCCCAAAGCATAGATTCTGAACATAGATATGCAGGAAATAGCCTCTTTTAATTTGTTCTGCTATATTTGCATATTTTGGAAATATTTAGAGAAAATAAAGCCATGAGCCCTTTAGAAAGGGTATATTGATCTGAATATGTTGTCAAATTGGGGGGCTTTGCACTGACGTGGCCACGTTAATTGAATCCATGAAGGCTCGGAGGACTTCATCAGCTGGGTTAGTAAGTTAGTTGCTAAGATAGTTCTTCACTTACTGGAATCAGGAAAAGTTGGTTTGAACACAACTCTAAGAACTGGATATTGTCCATTAGCTCCTCCCAGCTTCCCTATCCCGCTTCGCGCCATGGGAGGCCGACTCCAAAGGACTGCTTCAACCTCACTTCTTTGCCCTCTTGTGTTTTGATTGGATTCTACCAATGGGAAGCAGCAGGACAGGAGAAGATAGAGAGTTTGGGGTATTTATTCCTCTGGGCTGCTGTTGGCTGTGGGGTGCTCCTGCCGGATGCTCTACCTCCTACAAGGAGTGCGTCTCTGCAGCAGTAGGACAGTTGCAACACACTTCAGGTCCCCTCACTGCTCCCTGCTCTGCCCCTTCGGACTTCAGAAGAAGACAACCACTCCTGTCTCTCTATCTCTGTGGTCATCAACCCAGAAGGTTCCTTCACCCCTCGCTGGTTGTCCTTAGTTCTGCCCATGTCTTAGTAACTGTTGTGGTGTGAAACCCTTCTATCGTCCCTATTGACTGTGACACCTGTTTCCTGCTGGGAGTAAGTCATGATGGGAGATGACAGATGCACAATCATCTTGTCTCAGTCATTCATGCTCCGGCACAGAAGAGGAAAGTGCCCTTCCCCAACACAACAGTGCAAGAAAATAGGCAATGGCAATGGGTAGCACGGGACAAGCAGCAGCACTTGATCCATGCCCTGGAAGGCCTTCGTGACAGACTGAGGTGCCCCCATGAGGCAAAGCCTCCAGGAACAGGCCTCAGTGAAAACGACAGCAGAAAGAATGTCCACAAGGACTCCTGTGCCCAAGCCGCTCGTATCCGTCAGCGACTATCAATAGTCTTGAGGCTCAGAGCTCCTCAATCTAAAAGCACAAGAAGTGGAAGGAGGTTACAAAGCACCCCTGAAAGTAGAAAGGCAGCCAAGGATTTGGTTGAGTAGTGACTGGAAATAGCAAAGGACAAAATTCATGGCTACTCCTATTTTTTAATATTATTTTATATATATATATATATATATATATATATATATATATATATCCTTAACTATATCTTATGCCATATGCAATCAAATAGTTTCCACTGAGATTTTTCTTTTCATAATATGTCTTATTTAACTGAATATATCCAGAATATTACCATTTCAACATGTGGTCAATATAAATCATTGTTAATGGCATTTTTGGGCCTTCTTTTCTTTTTGCTATGTCTTAGAAATCCCACATCCATTCTTACGCTCAGGGAACTTCCCAGTTCCCAGGGTGGCCACATTTCCAGTGCTCAGTGAGCCACCGCATCTTGGACAATGCAGGTCTAGGCTTCCTCACACTCTGGGCAGCTGGCTTTTCTGCATTTCTGATAGACATTTACCCATGGGAGCTAGAAATAGACACCATGAGTGCTATTTCCTAATAGTGATGCAAGCATGGGTTTCCAGGCATAGGCTGGAGAAATGACCTGCAGGATTATTCCTTCTTCCATCTTCAGGGGTGACTGTTAAGAATCTCCAGGCCTTCCAACTCCTACAGAAAGTTTTCCACAAAGCCAGCAACCCTGCCATCTGAGATTTTAAGCAAGAATTGTATTTAGAGAGAGAAAAGATGACCGCTTTGTATCGAGTCAACCCAAGTGTACTTACTACATTGTCTAGAATCTTCTCTCCAGCATATTGCAGGAACGGGGTGTGTGTGTGTGGGGGGGGCACAAGAGAAATTCTAGTGCAAAATTGGGAGGCAAGGTGACCAACAATCACCTTGCTCAGGACTGAAGGGTTTGCCCAGGACTGAGGGGTTTTTCTAGACATGGGACTTTCTATGCTAAACCAGGACAGTTCCAGGTAAACAGAGACAACTGGCCACCCTTCGGGGGGTGGGGGTGGAAATGGAGCAGCACGTGGCACCTGATCTTACTTACCTGCTGGCTCAGGGCAGAGGTGGGGGCCTGTCACTGCTTCACCTCCCCACCCCTCTGCAGCTTCTCTTGGGCCACGTGTGCTCTTAGCTCTGAGAAGAAGGGAGTTGCTTCTCCTGTGTAAGTCCTCCTGCTTGTCTGACCTGCCGCCTGCCCATCTGGAGTGCCTGCCCCTTCCTTCCCTGGGTCCCTGACCTCTGTGCTGGGCTGGTGTGTGAACCAACAATCTTGGCCACCACAGCACAACCTGCTATCCTGCAGCAAAGGACACAGGAAATTTGGACACAAAACAGTATCGGAAAACTGCAAATATCAGAAGAAAGGAGTGAGTGTTCTCATAGTCTTCTCCTTCTGTTCAATATTATACGGCCCCAAACAACTTTCTATTCTTACGTGTAATGCAAAAATATATGCTGACTTGATAATTAACCTCTTGCTTTTAGCCATGGGTCGCATAGAAATATCAGAAGAGAAAACATGCTCATTGTTGTGCCGTACTCTTATTGAAACTTGGGAATCAAACTATATGCTTTTTTTTCTCAAACGACAAAACATTTGCCCAATTAATCTCTGCCTTGAATTTTGTTTGTCTGAGCCTCAATCCGTGTCATTATGCATCATCCAAATCTTGAGAATGCAGTAAAACCAGAGACTGTGTTTCAGCCTCCATTGATCAACGTAATGATTCTAAACATATTGCATATAAAATAATGTACTAATTTTGCTTACTCTTCATTTTTTCTTCACAAACAGAGGAAAACCACGGAGCCTCAGGGGAACTAGAACTCTGCAGTCTCTGCACTTGGACTATAATGAGTTCCAGTGCTGAGTCCCTGCTGCCCTGATTGGCTGGGAGGAGAATTCAAGCCCTTTCCTCTGCGGCAGGGTGAGCCAGGGACCCTGTGGGGCCAGGGGTCTCGGGCCAGTCAGTTAGGAGCCAGTGACAATGAGGCTGTGGTCATTGGTTTACTCTCCAAATATATTATTTTAAACACTTAATTTGGTGTCACAGCACATTCTTTTAGCCTGCTGTTATATTACTGGCCAGTTTGCTGGAAAAGAGCACTGTACTAGGAGCCCTAACACCTGCCTTCTCAAATTTGATCTGCCACTAAATACGGTGACGGTGGGAAAGTCATTTACTTTTATAGTCTTGTTTCTCCATAAACTGAAGGAGCTGGACTAGCCAAGTGTTTCATACACTGTGGTCCATGGATCTACTGGGATTTGCGAACATACTCTTGGTATAGTTGAGTATTCAGTGAGGAATTTTAAATTTCATGTTTTTGTTTAGATAATTTATGGAAAGCTAAAAGTGATGTCTTAGTCGAGTATATGAATAACTAAGAGCCAAGTTCTTCCCCTAATTTAGCTCCAGCATTTGCACTGGGTAAATTAACTCCCTCAAGTGGAAATCTTATGTCAAAGTTTGACTTGTACTGTCCTTATATCCCTTAGGGGCACATAAGAAATCTCAGGATTGAGAATCCCTGAACTAGACACCTTTCTCCAACATTTGGTGATTTTCTTTCCTTTTTTTTTTTTAAAGTTTTGTTTATTTAAGTAATCTCTACATCCCACGTGGGGCTCAAATTCACAACCCTGAGATCAAAAGTCGTACACTCTTCTGACTGAGCAAGCCAGGCACCCCATATTTGGTAATTTTCGACAATAACAGAGAGTGCTTGATTCCACTTATTCACTCATTTATTATTTTAATCATTCATGTGTTTATTATATATTTTATTGCACACCCGTGGCAAGCCAGACATTATTCTAACCACAGAATGAAGGAGAGCCTCTGTGTGCTCTGAAATCTCTCAGCTTCCTTGGGGAGACACACGTGTCCATAAGAGAGTTATTTGACAAGCAATTTTATTTTTGTTATTGTTTTATTTTTTTTAATTATTTTATTTATTTATTTCAGAGAGAGAGAGAGCATGAGCAGGGGGAGAGCTGGAGGGAGAGAGAGAAGCAGACTCCCTGCAGCACAGGGAGCCCGATGAGGGAACTGATCCCAGGACCCCGGAATCATGACCTGAGCTGAAGGCGGATGCTTAACTGACTGAGCCAGCCAGGTGCCCTGGATACGCAATTTTAAATCGAAAATATCTTTAAACTACCTTATAGTAAATCGATCTGTAACTCTCAACTTAACCTCTGACGTCTTGGCCGGCTGATTCCTGCTTTACTGAGACCTCTCCACGGTCTGGGTGCCCTGAGCAGTTTCCTTGCCCACATTCAGAAGTTGCCATGACAATGAAACGAGCCATTCTTAGGAAAATGGCCTTGAAAACAAAAGGTTTTATGCTTCCTTGAAGGCAAGAACAACTGGTAACTATTTTTATTTATTAAGTTGTGTCTTTCCCAGAAGATCTGTGCTAAAATAGAACTGATCCAACCTGCAGAAGAAAGGAAAGGAGGGACATTTGCTCAGTCCATGGCCAGCTAGGCGTGGGATGTACTGCCAAGTGCCTCAGCCTCAGGGAAGCACTGGGGGGTCCCTGGTGGATCCCTCCTAGCCCAGCAGGTCCACCCCAAAGACTTCACATGTTTTGTCACCTTGCAGCTCTGTTTGCACATCTGTATGCTGGTCTTACGGGCTCTACTTCAGTGAGGATTAAGTGACGTATAAATGTGAAGCCTCAGTGAATAACTTTCACAAATTCTAATGTTTGTCTTTCTCTCTTCCTTATGCCTGGACTCCGAGCTGAGACTCCCGGGGTTGACCCTTTGCATTCTGTCTTGGTTACAGTCTTCTCACACTGCTCTGTGGACTCCTGCTCATCCAGCACTTTCACATCCTTGCTCCACTCCCTGATGGGTAGGGAACCAACTGCTCAAGATTAGTTGGAGGTAAAAATGCAAGTGTGAATACACATCTGAATAGTTTCATTTGTACAGGGGGAAGTTATGAGGCCTTGCATTCATGTCAGACAGCAGAGATGGAACACAGGGACTCTGGGACTCCGTCTTCCTGTTTCACCCCTGCCCCCAAGCTGTTCTTTCTGGAAGCTACCACCACCCACTGTAAGGGTGGACTTTCTCTTCTGCTCACATTGCTTTGGAATGAGACATGGTTTCAAAAGTTCTTCATTTCCTTCTTTTGGATATGTTTTAAAACTAAAAGTGGTTCTCTCTAATGATCCATAAGGGTAAAGAGACAAGATCAGTAGGGAAATGCCAGATGCTGGCTTTCCTACCTCTCTGACAGGAGTTCTTAAATCTCACGGGATTGTCACAGTCATCCCTACACATACGTTTTGGGAACATAGTTCCTAGAATTTCCTTTGGGATTTTCCTCTCTCGTTCTCGGATGGGTCTTCATGAACCTTCTTCCTTCTCTAGATCACTTTTGAACACTTTTACCAGGAAATCCACCTTAGAAGGTATAATATTTATTTTCTATCTGTCAGGCTATTTTTGATATCATTTCATATATTCTTCACAAAATACTATAAGCCTGATAAAATGAGCCTTGATGTGAAGGCTATCAATTATAGTTGCTTTATTTCTTTTATAAGGTTTCTTTTCCTCATAAGCCAATGTTTGTTGGGTAGAAGAAAAAGATGTTTGTACAGTTCTGTTGGCAAAGCAGGTCTGAGCGCAGGGCAGAAAAACACAGCAGCTTCTTTAGCCTGAGTAATGCTCTGGCTTACAGATTCCATCCATCCCTTGTTTCCGACTTAGAGCGGATTTGGTTGTAGGAAGGGGTGTGTGGCTGATGCAACCTGTGGTTTTTAGGAAAGGGGTCCACAGACATCCTCTGGCATTGGCCTCCCATGGTAGACAGAACACTCCCCACCCCAATATGTCCATGCTCTGGTCCCTGAATTCTGAGATTGTGCTACTTTCTGTGGCAAGAAGGACTTTGCAGATACAGTGAAGGTTATAGACTTCACCATCTGGAGATTATCTTGAATTTTCAGTCTAATCACACGAACCCTTAAAAGCAGAGAATTTTCTCCAGCTGGAGTGAAAGGGATGTAGCAGGAGAAGTCCGAGTAATTCAGAGTGTGACAAGGATTGGATCCCCTAATGCTGGAGGGGCCACATGCAAAGCATGAGAAGGTGGAGAGGGCAGTCTCTAAAAGCAAAGGCGGGCCCTGCTGCCTGTCGGCAAGGATGGGGACTTCAGTTCTACAGCCACATGGAACTGAATGCGGCCAAATTCCTGAGCGGGGTTGGAAGTAGATTGATCACCAGAGCCTCCAGGAAGGAAGGCAAGTCTGCTGACACCTTTATTTTGACCTTGTAAGAGTCCAGAGGACTGCTGATCTGCACTATCTCCAGATTTTTGACCTTAAGGAATGAAATAATAAGTGGGTATTGTTTTAGGTACAATCTATGGCAATTTGTTGTGGTAGCACTAGAAAACAAGTACACTGCCTTCCAGGTGGGCACTCTTTTCCAATCAGGGGGCTATTTTGCTGTGCGTGGTCCTATGTGCTTGTGGCCCTTTGTAGGGAGGTCTTGGCACTCACCATGGGAACCCAGGATCATGACTCTTTTCTCCTGCTTGTGTTAGCAATCCTAAACTTCCTCCAAGATCTGGAAGCCTCTGTCTCAATAGGTAGGAAATCATTTCCAAAAAAGAACCAAAGAGAAAAAATATCTTCATGTTTCAGAAAATATGACTCCACTACCCAGGTAATCTCCATGTGTATATTAGGTGCCACCAAACAGTGGCGGTATTTAGAAAGAATATGTATGCACACGCATGTGTGTCCACGTTGGGGCAGGGGAGGGTAGGCTGAGATGTCAGGGGGAGCTCTCTGGAGGGATCTGCTTCTAAGCTGAGACTCGAAAGAAGGAGTCTGAGGAAGATGCTGCATGGACAAAGGCCCAGGGGTGAGGATACAGGTGCTGTTGAGGACTGGGGATAGTTGGGGCCAGCCAGCACACAGAGCACTGCCTCTGAGCTTTGGACATTGTCCAAAGAAGGACATGACACCAGCCAAGTGTTTTGTGCCTGAAAGAGCAAAATATTAAGACATGTTTTAGAAGGATCACTCTGGTGATAAAAAGGACCCGGAGGAGACAATGGGAGGAGGGAGAACCATTATCTTCAGAGGATTGTGGTGCCTCGTTTACAGGAGAGCTTGTCTCAGAAAAGTGTTATTACACCCAGGAGGGTCTGGATGTCTGTTATCATCACCTGGCACTCAGGTCCCATTTTCTACAGGAGCGAGGGGCCCTCATCGCTTTAGGTAAAGCTCAGGTCAAAGCTTGAGCATCAGAAGATGCTTATTTTTGTTTCTCTTTCTCCCTGGCAAAGGCAGTGGAACAATAGAAGAGAGAGAAGAGAAAACAGGCTTCACATTAGCCTCCACTTCATCACCTCAAAACGATGACTTTCATTCTCATGGGTTTATCTCTTGGCTTTTCCAAACGCCTATATAATCTTCCACCATTGCAATCTGGCTATAGGTAGTTTTCCATCATGCTTTGGGAAGTGGCTCGGGCACCTTTATGAGGTCATTTTTAATGCCTACCTAACACTATCCCAGAGAGATGCTCAATGGTTTTAATGAACTCTCTTTCTGTTAGACGTCAGGTTCTTCTCGAATTTTTGCACTTGTAAATAACATCTCCAGCAAATAGCGGTATTTGGGGGGCAGGAGCCATTCTGTAGGTTAGATTTCTTCCAATGTTATTAGTAGGTTGAATATTAGAAATCTTTTTGGCTCCTGATACCTATTGCTAAATTGCCCAGAGGTGCTACTTGGATCAGTCTACCCCCATCGCTGGAGATCACTGAGGAGTTGGGAAGAGGAAAGAGGAGGCAGCTGCTCCTGAGCACCTCGTCCCAGGTGCCTTGTGTTTTGTGTCTTCCTGACTCTTTACAATAATTCTGTGAGTCATTTTATTTATTTGAGGCCTTACTTCATGCAGGGAACTTTGCTAAATGCTTTTTGCTCTTCATCTCATTTAATTATCAAAAGAGCTCAGTGGGGAAGATGCCCTGTGTCCATTTTGCAGATTAGGAATACTGCAGAGAGGTTAAACCTCAGAGAGGTTAAATCACTCTTCAAATCAGGTGCTTACAAAATAGCAGAGCTTGGGGGTGCCTGGGTGGCTCTGTCGGCTAAGCAACTGATTCTTCATCTCAGTTCAGGTCTCAATCTCATCATTGTGAGTTCAATCCGTGCACTGGGCTCCACGCTGGGCATGGACCCTACTTGAAGGGAAAAAAAAGAAAATAGTAATTTTTCTACTACATGGGTTAGCAACACACCCTCTCTGTACCTGTTCATCATTAGGTTCATATTTGAAGAAGCATCAGGAGGCAAAAGCAGCAAAACAATCTAGAGATTGAAGAGTAAAGGGCATGCTAGGAGCCACGAGCACTTACAACTTCTTTTGAAGAGTCATAATTACCGTCTGTTGTTCAGCCTAGATCAAGAGCTGTCAGGGCTATTGTCTATAAAGTGTATTCAAAGAGTAAATTCCTACTCCTAGGTTAAGGACAATTTCAATAGCATCTGAGTGAAAGGACTAGTAAGCCCTTGATTGAATACATCTCTGGATTCGTAAGAATGACCAGGCACACAGAAGTCTTGGCAATGGGATCCTCCAGCCTCGAATCTCCACCTGATGGGGGTCATGATGATCCCATGAAGGGAGAGGAATATGGGTGTTTTTAGCCTCGGGTGGGAAGGGTGCGAAGGCGGGAAGCACATGCAATTACACTGTGCCTGGATGCTACACTGGATTCCAACTTTGGAGGAAGCAGAGGGTGCTACATAATCCATCTGCTCCTGTTTAGCTTGCCAGGAACAAAAGTGTGCACAGAAGGCGAGAAGAGGGAACACCATGGGGACTTGGGATAAATCTCCCCTGTTGCTATTTTGCCTGATGTCATGACACGTCTGAAAAGACTAGGTTGTTGTCTTTGGGAAAGATCATAATTTTGTGATGATGTAAGCTTATTTGCTTGTTTGTCTGTCTCATTATTTTATGTGTTTAAGTTCTGTCTGCCCAGTGCATTGGAGCGACAGCATCTTCTCGGCTTTACGGTCATGCAGTTTGACAAAGTGACAGCACTGATTCTGTGCCCATGTCTTTGTCACACGGGAGATGAATACACCAGAGAGAGAGGGGCAGTGGTTTGGGTGTGGTTGGTGCCCAGAAGGGCCCAGAACTGGGCTTGTTAACTCTTCCCAGGGCAGGAATGGGCAAAAGAGATAAGGTAAATCTTCAAAGAGGTGACAGAGATGGGCTTTGGAAGACTTCGAGGAATTTGCCAGGGAGGGAAGCGGGTCATGACATTTCAGGCAGAAGAAATAGCCCAGATAAGGGCATGGTTTCTTTGGGGATAATCCAAGCAGTAGGGGGATATTAAGACCTAAAATGTGCAGTAGTGATGGTGGGAGTTTGGAAGAGGTGAAGGAACGGGGGGAAAAGGATGGGCTGAGAAGAGAGATGGGACACAGAGAGGTCTTGTAGGTGGGGCCCTGGTTTGATTCATTACGAAGCAATTTGACCCAACAGTGCCAACTACCCATACTATGACAAGGTGCTATGTCCTAGAAGCGAGCATTAGGAAACGAGGGTGAAACCCTGTGGGGTCACCCACTAGCCATTCTTGTTACATTAGGTAAAGTATTTCATCTCTTTGAGCCTCAGTCTTCTTCTTTTTACTTATTTTTTTTAAGATTTTATTTATTTATTCATGAAAGACACACACACACACACAGAGGCAGAGACACAGGCAGAGGGAGAAGCAAGCTCCATGCAGGGAGCCCGATGCGGGACTCGATCCCTGGACCCTGGGATCACACCCTGGGCCAAAGGCAGGCACCAAACCGCTGAGCGGGTTTGGGGATCCAGGGATCCCCAGTCTTCTTCTTTTTTAAAACAAGTACATCAGTATTTATCTTACAGGGTTTGCCTGGCAGATTAAAAAAAAAAAATCCAAAGGCATAAAATACCCAGCACCGTTCCTGACAAGTTAGTATTGCTTTCTTCCCCAGGCATTCAGGGTTGCCCAGTAAATTTGGACTGAATATCATTTCATTAAGTAAACATAAATAAATTAAAAATGATCAGTATCATTAATACAGGAATGTGGACGAAATGTCTATCACTGAACAAGACTGCCTCCTGAGGGCCCGCAGGGCAGGGGAGGGCAGAGCTGAGCTTAGGAGAGAGCAGTGAGGCCCAAGGTTCCTGGCACGAAATATTGATTCCAAACAGGGAAGCGCTTTCCCTGAACCCTAAGCTGAGAGACCTGGTTGATAGAGACCCCATCGCAGGAGCACCCTTTGTGATGTGACCCTCCCGGACCCCCGAGAGCAAGTCAGAGCCTCTGTCACAGGTTCTCGAGTTCATTCTTTCCCTCTGTCCCCCTGAGTCAGGGAGCAATAATTCTCTCTAAGCTGGCTCCTGAACATGCAGTTAATTTAGATCTATTGAGTTTACAGGGATTACCTTGCTTCCTTTGTAGTAAATAAAGCCGTAAACAGCTGGCGGAATTGATTAATGACTCCAGGCGAGCTGCAGCATTTAATCAATGGCAAAAGCTGTTCACTGGGTGCAGCCCAGAGCAGACAGGAGCCCAGGGCAAGGACTTCAGCCTTGGGCAGCCCAGGTAAGCCCAGGTAGGAGCTGCAGCCTGGGCAGGGCAGGGAAGAAGGGTCTCTAGATGGTCTTTATCCAATCCAGACACAATGGCCTCTTGCATCGTCTTGTCCCATTTTGTTTGCCTTGGGATAATTATTTGAATTATTATTTTTTAACAACTATAATTACAGGGAAAACAAGAAGAGAAATTCAAATAGATGACGTTTAAAACACCAGATCTCACTATTTTTTATATTCCCCAAATGAATGAGACCATATAATGTTTGTCCTTCTCCGGTTGACTTATTTCACTCAGCATAATACCCTCCAGTTCCATCCACGTCGAAGCAAATGGTGGGTAGTTGTCGTTTCTAATGGCTGAGGAGTATTCCAGTGTATACAGAGACCACAGCTTCTTTATCCATTCATCTTTCGATGGACACCAAGTCTCCTTAGGGGAAAAGAGAAAAAAAATGAGTGGGAAATATAAGAAAGGGAGACAGAACATGAGAGACTCCTAACTCTGGGAAACGAACTAGGGGTGGGGGAAGGGGAGGTGGGCAGGGGGTTGGGGTGACTGGGTGATGGGCACTGAGGTGGGCACTTGACAGGATGAGCACTGGGTGTTATTCTATATGCTGGCAAATTGAACACCAATAAAAAATAAATTTATAAAAAAATAAAAATAATATCAATAGATGAAAAAAAATAAAACCAGATCTCATCTACAATAAATCAAAGTAGTTGAATTTTCTCATGTTTGTATCATGTTACTGGTCACACATGTACATCATTTTTGCATTTTTAGTTTGCTCCCCAATAACCCATTCTCCCAGGCAATCAGAGACATTGTCTAAAAATGTCAACTCGGTCACACTATGCTCTGCTTATGTTCTGCAGGAGCTTCTTCAGGGTCTTCAGAATAGTATCTCAACTCCTTAGAGAGTCCGAAAAACACAGCCTCCATGGTGGGGTCTGGCTCATGTCTCTGACTTTTATGTTTCACCAATATCCTTATTATTTGCCAGAATCCTGCCACGGTGCTCTTCTAGGTTCTCAATCATCCCGTGGGTTTGCTGTAACTGCTAGATCTCTGTGCCCTGCTTTGTCTCTATTCTCCCTCTATTCATTCCTTGATGATTCCAATGCACATACATGTGTCAGAACTGTCTCTTGCCCCAGTTCAAATTAGATTCTTCTCATTAAACTATTTCCAGGGGGAGGGTGGTGGTGCCTGGGTGGCTCAGTCGGTTGAGTATCTGCCTACAGTTCAGGTCATGATGCCAGGGTCCTGGGATCGAGCCCCACATCAGGCTCTCTGCTCAAGGGGAAGCTCTCACTCTCCCTCTGTGCTCTCCTCCTCTTTCTCAAACAAACAAACAAACAAACAAAATCTTAAAATCTTAAAAAAAAAAACTAAACTATCTCTGGGCACCTTGTACTTTACTTTTGCTTCACTACAGTTACAGTTGGGTTGCTTTTTGTCCCATGTCCTTTTCCCCCCTAGAGTGTAAGCCACCTGAAGGTGGAAAATATCTATTTATTCATCATTGTATATGCAGTCCCTGACAGAAAATATGGATCATAGTTGAATCATTATTGACAATTGCATTTTTTTTAAAGATTATATTTATTTATTTGACACACACACACACAGAGTGCACACGCAGGCAGAGTGGCAGGCAGGGGGGAGGGAGAAGCAGGCTCCCACTGAGCAGAGAGCCAGACATGGGGCTTGATCTCACAACCCCAGGATCAAGATCTGAGCCGAAGGCAGACACTTAACTCCTTGAGCCACCCAGGCACCCCAAACTATTGGATTTCATTATAAAAACATACTTTTATAATCTGTCCTTTTCGCTTAGCATTACATCATAAACATCAGACCTCAGCGATGCTTTTGATTGGTTGCTTACTATTCCACCAAATAAACATAACTTATTTTGCTTAATCATCCCCTTGTCGTTGGGCAATCAGTTTTAATCTTTTATTTTATAGTGTTTATCTTTTAGCTTCCTGTGACTAACACACTCAAGAATTATTTCTAGGGAAAATGGGTTAAATTGAACAGCATATTTTCTTTGTTGTATAGTCAGAAACGCAATCATCAAAGTACTTGCCACACAAAAGGTTTGCCAGCAGAATCCCTGCCTGGTGTGTGTGTGGGGGGCAACAATGAGGTCTTCCAGGTGGCTTGGGAAATGGCAGGAAGTACCAGGAAGAGTAGCTCTCCATCTATTCTTCTAAACGTGATGGTTGGGACAAACTCAGACTCTGACCAAGTGGTGAAATCCACCACAGGCAGTATGTAAATAAAAGGCCTAACTCTGGGAAATGAACAAGGGGTAGTAGAAAGGGAGGTGGTGGGGGTTGGGGTGACTGGGTGACGGGCACTGAGGGGGGCACTTGATGGGATGAGCACTGGGTGTTATGCTGTATGTTGGCAAATTGAACACCAATAAAAAAAAAAGGCCATGGTTGTGTTCTAATAAAAGTGTATTTATAAAAACAGAGACAGACTGTACCTGGCCCTTGGGCTGCGTATTGCCAACCTTTGTTCAAGAGAATTGAATCTGATGCTATTTGGAAAATGCTTAGCTCAATGTCTGGAACCTAGAAAGTACCTAATAAAATAATAGTTATTATAGATATTACGATGCTGATGATGATGATTGACATCTGTCAATCTACTGGACTTGGCCACCTGCCCTCATCCTGAGATTTCTTAGATTCTGGCATCTGTAATAACAGACTCTGGTGGCTCTTTCTGCCAGCACAGCTCTGCAGAGCATAGTATTTCCCTCAACAAAACTCAGTAACTCCCCTCTCTTTAGGTATATTCCATCATCATGCAACAATTCCTAGAGTCCTTTGCAAATTCCAACCCTCTCAATTTGGACGCATTAGTTTAAAGCGTATAATTACTTCTAATTGGATTCACGGTCAATGTGCTGCAGCACTATTAGAGGCATAATCGATAATCACTGTATGGAGCAATTCTAGCTCAATATCATCTCTTACCCAAGCCTTCTGATCAGTTGAAATTTGACTGCATATTAGGTAACACCCAACAAATGAGATCTGTGGCCTTGCACCCAGCCTGTGATTACTGCTGGATTTTCCATCTGCTTCAGTGGAAAATTGTTGGCTACATGCACAAGGAGAAGAAACTCCTGGCAAGGTGTAAAAACAGGACAGTTGTCCATCTTCTGTGTCCTTACAGCTCCAGAGGCAGAGACTGACATGATTGCTTGGAGGAGGAAAAGCCACAGTCACATTTATTGATGTATTTAGCTCAGCAAACCTCTGGAAGATTCTTGAGGGTTTATTTAGGCTAATTCTAAGCCCCTTTTAGAAGCACCAGAATATATACAGCCTTCTCCTTTCTCAGAACATTTCATACAAAAGGGGGGTCTTTGGTCCCATCAGCCCTCTCACCTGCTCTCCAGCAACCTCCTCAAGCAAGAAGCAAAGATACTATTCCTTGATCTTATCCTTGACTATTGTAGCTCTGAAGTGTTTTTATTTTTTTCCAGTGATCATTTTCTTTTTTTTTTTCCAGTGATCATTTTCCTTTAAACATTACCCACAGAGGACTACAGCTGAAGACAGAAGAGAGAGCTGAGATTCTGACTCTAAGATTCACCAGTTCTGTGACCTGAGTGACCCAATCCGGGCCTCTGTTTGGAGGCTAGATTAAAGCCAAGGTCATTCTAGCTCTAGCCAGCCAGGTTAATGAGTGGTGTTGGAACTTGCCTTGCATCCATAAATGGGTTTATGCATCTTCTTCATGAATTAACCTGTCTGGAGTCCGGAATCTGAACTACTGAACATTGAGTACAATCAAGGTTGAGGACGGTTTGAAGTATACATTGTTTTATAAGTTAATCCATCCTTTCTATAGAATTTTTTATAGGAAGTTTTTATATATATATATTATTTACTAAGTTAAACGGAGCCAGACAAGTAAATTCAATGAAAGGATCAAGTAACGTGCTGGTTCTTAAGCTACTAGTGTCAGCCCTACTGTAGTAAATAATGGAAGAAACGGTTAAGAAATGAGTAAGGTGCCACGCCCCAGTCTAAGCTCAGTGGCCGGCATATGATTTTTGCTTACATGAGTGGGTAAATGGTACACTCCCCAAGTACAAGTTAACCTCCATTCAGTCCAAGAATGAGTACTGATTCAAAGTAGAAACCACCTTAATATTGCTTATTAGGTGCTGACCACTTGGCAGGTATCATGCTAAGCCCACTGAAGACATGAATTACTTTGTCATAACCCACCTCCCATCATGAGACTGGTTACAGCCTTCTAATTTTACAGATGAGAAAAAGAAGACTCAGGCCCTACTGAGTAACTTAAGGACATGCTACAGGAAATCAGTAGTAGAATCAAGTTTAGACTAAGTAAGTACTGCTCTGACACCAAGGTCTGTTCTGTCATGCCTCCCTGCAAGCTGGTGGCATGCAGGCCTGACCACCTCTGCTTCTGTGGACATAGTGGCTGACTTGTCCCAAGAGAATGTGAGCACCTCTCCTCAAGCCCTGCCATATGGCTTGGTTCCCACCTTAGTTTCTTAAGTTCTTCTGATATTTCATTTGATCTGAAATTTTCACTCTGAATCTACTTAGTTGTCTAAAGTCTTGAAAAATTGCCTATTTCTTGTTAGTTCATGCTTCTTTGGACCCAAGCTGGTGATTCTTGTACCACCAGCCCCTGCTTGAGGTCAGCTACTGAGAGGTTATTGGCCAACCAGAATTGATGGGCTTGCAGAAGAGACCTCCTCCTCCATGTCTATCTTTCTATGTGCCTGGCTATTACCAGGTCAGTTATTACCATGGTTAACCATGAGTACCACATAGGCCACTGGACTCTTGATACTGGATTGCTATCCATCCAACTTTCGGGCCAATGCTATAAGAACATCTTACTGGAACAGAAATAGTTTTGGAGTTACTTCCTAGCTGTAGGATCTTGGGAAGACCACTTAACCTACTCTAAGACTGATCACCTATCTCTGAAGTGGGTATGATACTGACAGCTTCCTTACAGGTGATGGCAAGGATGGGAAGCCAAGTTTGAAGAGCTCTTGACACATGGTGGTTGCTTAGTGAGTGGTGACTTTGTCTTGGTGGAGGTTGTTGCTAATTGCTCTTTCTTGGGGGTTCTGCTGCTCTGCTCTTGTGATGGTGGTCATAGCGTCTTTTACCCCTTTGCTGTAAAGTCAGCCTCCCTGTTTCATACTTCCAAACCTTCCAAATTTACACAGACCCAAGGAAACAAATCCAGCATGCACATAAGTTAATTAAGAAAATGAACGAGATCAAAGGAGACAGAGGTAGTTAGGAAGGAAAAAAGAAAGAGAATCGGGTTCAAAGTGTGGTTGTTAATTACTTGCTCTGGATTTATAATGCCAAGAGGGTCCATCAACCAGAATACAGAATGAAGAAATGAAATAAATTAGCAGAGAAACTTCGCCTTGTGTTGACTCTCTGTAATAGGCCAGAGTCCTTGTGAGTAATTAATAGCAAGTAAGGAAGCCAATTTATTCAGCAACTGAAGGGGTCCTTGTAGAAACCTTTTTAAGGATAAAAACAGCGATTGTGGAAGCAACGGCAAGCTACGTCATAGGAATGAATCACCATTATTAATTCCTAAGGGAAGTCATGCTATAAGAGTGGGGCTTCATTGGCAACAGGGGGATTTAAACTTGAGGGTGGCACAGACAGAGGAGATGAGCTGAATGGAGAGCCTATGGCCAGATATGGAAGCTGAGATCTTCCTCTATTTGCTCTGTGTCTTTGGGCAGCCAACTAACCTCTTTGAGTCTCATATTTTTATTTTAAGTGGAAGACAATTGCCTGGGTGATGGGCACTGAAGGGGGCACTTGACGGGATGAGCACTGGGTGTTATATTATATGTTGGCAGGTCGAACTCCCATAAGAAACATACAAAAAGAAAGAAAGAAAATTCATTCTCCATACAACCCTCAAGGCTCTTGTGAGGATCAAAAATAAGAAAGGATTTTGTAAATTGTTAAGGCCCTGAGATCTGAGCAACCGCAATGATAAAGACAATGGTAATCATGATGGGGAAGATGTTGGGAAGGATTCAGGATCAGGCTAATGTGCAGCCAAAGTTGACTCCTAGGTGTTACAATCTAAGTACAATGCCAGGGCCTAATATGTACCCCAAATACTATCCCCCTGGCTCCCTTGTGCCTCCATTGTTTACCTTGGTACAGCACATAACCCTTGATACTCAATTTCTTCTTTTCATTGCATTGCCATTGTGTTTTCTTTCCTTCACCAATCTCTCATTATATTGTTTCCTGTAATCCACCCTAATTTTTCTTGGGTAAGTGTCAGGGAATAAGGGAATGAATCTATTATGTGCTGTGCCATATGCAAGGCCAGGATTTGTGCATTCCTCACACCACTACATCCTTTTAGCAAAATGATGAAATAGACTATTTTATTAATCCAATTTTGCATTTCAGAAAAGTGAAGCAGGTCCAACATGATACAAGTATTAAATTATAGAGTCTAGAGTTAAGATCACATCTGTTTCATTCATACTGATAAATAACTCTTTTAATGTGTTTGACCTTGTTCTGTTCAGCTACGTTGTTTTAAACTCTTCACAAGGAAGTAATGATGGATTCTGTATAAAGATCATATTAAAGGGCCCAAAGCTACACCTTGAGTCTTTAGGAAAAAGGAGTTTTAATCTTTAGTCTAAAGGCATATTCGTTGTAGTGAAGGGTTAGCTATCCCCAGAAATTAACTACCAGTGCTAATAGGAAACGTCTAGGTTAACTAAAAGGCATGTTACTTTGGTAGATGCTGGTGGCATCATTGTACACTTGCACTTTCTCCCCCACCTCTGGTCACCAAGAACTATTTTCACCAGGAACTATTTGTGGAGTTAGTTAGTCACATTTGAGTTGTGATGTCTGCCCAAAGAAGTGATGGTTTTTGTAAGCAGACCTCATCCTGGTTGTGATTTGTAGACACTGTTGATGCCTCCTTTTGATAAGGGTACCATGCGGCTTCCCATGCTAATGTACAAGCCTCTTGGGAAAGCTAACACTTAGATGGGATTTTCACTTTCTGAAAACATACATGATATAGAGCAGAACCTCCTAGAGAGAAGAAAGGATAGAAAGGTCTAAAAACCAGTGATTGATAACAAAGGCCGAACACCCAAGCTTGCAGGTGTTCTGTGGGAGAATTAAGTGTTGCATACGATGGGGGTTCTATGTGCACACAGATGTGATCCAACTCATATTTAAATCCTGTTAAACACTTGCAATAGTGCAGCACTTGTCAAAGATTCCTAAATTTGCTTACTCCCACTTTCCCACACTCCACCCCTCCCCAGTAGTGTCTCTCTGCTCCATCTCTGCTCTAGTGTTCAGTGGGATATAATCAGAAAGGGTGGGAATAGGCTCAGCAGGTAAGCCCAGCAGGTGCTGCAGACAGGCTGTTTGTATCCAAGCTCTTAAAGGGGACTGCTAGCTGTTTAATTTGTTATTTTACATAAAAAGTGGTTTAGAAAAGAAAATGTCTTATTTATAGGCCTGAATCGCATGCTTTCACCTCTTCAATTGGGTCTTTCTATAGTCAACCTCAGGAATGTTACCCTGTGACCCTTGGTTATGGGGGAAAAACATGTACATATCCCCCTGGAAGTGTTCTGTATATAATTTGCTTATATATATTTGATATATCTGCTAGTCTCAAGGAGCTTGGAGTGTGGTATATGGGGGAGAAGCAGAAATAAGCAAACAAAAAAATAGTCATTTGTAAAACCCTGTGATCAAATGCTGTGATGGGAATAAGCCTAAAGGCATAGAAAGGATATACAACCTACCCTAGGTGAGAGCATTCTAGAAATGAGAAACTAGTTCACCTAGTAAACTGAAGAAGACGCATATGAAATAGTTTCAAAGAAGCTTCTAGATCAATGTAATTACATTACTGATGGATTCTGAAACTGAGGTCTTCCCAGTGGAACTCGGAAGATTATGTGCTTCCCTTCAAACCTCCCTGGCTTTCTTCTCCGACTTAGATTTCGCATCTTGGGTGACATAATTAAACTACTCTCATGTGGGTGTGATTGGGTCTGTTGAAAGAAACCCAAATGCAGGCAGTTACTGATTTCTCTATAAAACACAAGTATTTTATTCCTGTGTAAATTCTTAATAATCTGTAAGTATTAGTTTTGCTTAAGTAATGAGTCAATGAGGAAAAAGATTTGGACAACTACCACTTCTAAGTAGAAATGCATTCGCTTCTTCTCTAAATATTGTGGTTATCATTCACTGATGTTATTAGAAGCTTCTTGTTAAAGTCTTAGCTGATTTCAGCCTGTCCCATTTTCCTCATGATGAAGCTGTGCTTTTGTGGAGGGTTTCCACATCTGACTTCTATAAAAAACTAAATTTGTGCAGTGGCATTTGAATTGAAGATAGTGTTTTGGTGTTTACATGGGAATGTGAATGAAACTCACTTAGAGGAACATGGAAGGAAAAGTTCTTACCATATATTGTTTCCCAGACAGAAAATGATTCTCAAAGGAGGGTCGGGAAAGCATAGTGAGCTTTGGTAAAGCAAGTGTTTCACAGAAGGAGCAGCTAACACCTGGGACTTAAAGTTCTACAGGTTAGCAGGCATGGGACACTGACAGTGCCTGGTATACAGTAGGGGCTCAATAACCCATTTTATTTTTTATTTTTATTTATTTTATTTTATTTTATTTTATTTTATTTTATTTTCAATAACCCATTTTAAATGAGTGCGGGTGAATGGACTTTTCAGTTCTTTGATGATCACAGATCACTTGGTAGTATCTCTGATATTTATGGGGGACATTCCCAGAGATTAACTCTATGCTTCTTTGCTGTTTTGCAGTTTTGCAAAGTGTCTATGGGAGAACTGGCTGCTTCCTTCTCCAGCCGTTTCAAGGCCCTGGCAATCATTCCAACCATCCCTGTGAGCATGTTCAGGGTATGTCAGGGTATGTCATAGCTGGGCTCAGACCCTCTCTTCTTCCCTGACAGCTTTAATGGCCTAACTGGTGCTACGAGGAAACCCAGACTGTTTTAGCTCTTCCCACTGCTGCATGGCTCGGTTCCCTGGAGGGGTCCCAGACATCTTTCCCTCCCTGCTGGTGGCTCTCCCACTCTTTTCAACTCTAGATGCCCAGTTTATGCCCCAAACTCTTTTGATTTGACTTGCATTGCATGCCACTTCTCAGCCCTTCCTTTCCAGACCCTCTCTTACTCATTCTCCATATTAGAGCTTCTATTCACTCCTAAGTCAGGCTATTTGCGATGGGGAAGCCATCCCTGATTTTGAATCTGCTCCCACATTGTGTTGCTACATGGATTTGTTCACACTTCTTTCTCTGTGTCTGTGCACTGGGGTAGCTCCTACCATGCGGCCACTGAACTTGAGCATGCAACGTTTTAGCCAATAGGATGACAGCGAATTCGACAGACCCCAACTTAGAAGCTGCCTTTGGACTTGCCTTCCCAGTTTCACATCTCCAAGTCACCCACATCTGACCTATTGCTTTTTTCCCCATCCTCCCTTGTCCCCCATCCTAACTATTTGGACTCTTGTCTCCCAGCTTCATCTGGTCTCGTCCATCCCACCATTGCCGGCTCCTCAGTCTTGACTTTGTCAGATGCTGCAGACAACAGCTAGCAGCAGAGTCCCTGCCGTGTGCTGCTGGGGGTGCCTCCAGGGAAGAAACTGTAGACGAGTCAGAAAGAAATAGCTTGGGGAGCAGAGGTGCCTCCGCAGAATGCTGACTTGATGTTCTGTTGATGAGCGGTTTAAGGGGTCAAGAGAATAAACAGGTGTGGGGGAGACATGAGCTGTGAACCACAGGTCTTAGAGTGAGACAGGCCAGCCCACTGCTGAAGCAGCTCTGCACACTGCTGGGCTCACGGATCTAGAAAGGGCAGGCTTGGGAGAGGCATATCCATCACAGGAGGCGGACTGCGGCCTCCGGACTCACTAAATGTTAGCACATCCTGTACAGTCAAGCAACATAAATTGGGTCAAACCTTGACAAGTGCTGAAGTTTTGCAGCACAGGGGAAGAAAGTTTTCCCAGTGTCAGACTTCAACTACTGACTTAAGGCTGCTTCATGTTAATTAAACATATTAATATAATTCAACTGTAAGAGAATCTGTATAGCTTTTCAGATTTTCCTCAAAAGGGCTAAAAGCGGGAAGATGCCAATTTAGAAAATTTTCATGAAGGTAATTACATCATGGCAGACATCCAGGCAAGATGTACACACACGAGGGGTTTGGAAGCAACTTTTTTTTTTTAATAAATCTGCTCCCACTGCATTTTATTTTATTTAGCTTCACCACACATTATGGGTTACATGGAGACAAACACCAATCAGATTTGTGGAGTAAACTGATTTGGATTTGAGTGTCAATAATGCCATTTACTAGTTAGTGTGTGGCACTGAAAAAGCTACTTCAGCATTGGAGGTTCTGTTTCCTGGAAAATGAGGAGCCAAGTTATTTCAGACAGGGAGTCTGAGAACTGGAGTAGATTAAAGCATGCACACACACACACACACACACACACGTACAGTAGGAGGCACCAACAAAAAATGTGTTACTATTCCTATTATCCTGTGCAATTTAAGGTTGGTCATTTCACCACAATTTTCAGAATATTATAAAAAGAAAGCAGAACTCTGACCTACCCACCAGCCCCGGGTGTACTCCTCACTCTGGATGTCTGTTGTTATGACCGCCATGTGGATTCATTTTTGTTCTGTTCTCTTGAGTGTGAGAACAGAGATGATCAATCACCTTCTCCCATGACAGAGCTGAGTGGAGGCAGCTCAGAGATGAATGGTGGAAGAACATGAGAATAATGACATTTACATATACATATATGAGAAACACTTTAAAATTGCTTTCAGAAGAAAGGACAGGGAGAGAGAAAAAAAATCCCCCTATTGAAATTATAAAACATGCTGACTCTTTCATAGCAGAATTGTACCCCAGGTTGATGCTATTCATAATAAATTATATGGTGGTGATTTATTTATACCAAATGTTTAAGAAACTTGCCAGATTGATGAAAAATGCATAGGCATGCACTTTAGTCTGACGCCACACATTCAATGGGGGAAAGAAGAGCAAATGTAGAAAGGAAGAGAGGTAGAGGAACCAAGACAAGGCCTATGGGGTGGTGGAGTAATAGAGGAAAAAAACCTTTGTATTTAAAATGACACAAAGAACATGAGCAAAATTTTCATATGGTTGTCCCCAGTCACCCATTCCTAAAATCATGATAAGCTGTAGGTTTCAGGATGGACCCAAGGGCACAGAGAAGGTGGCAATGTCTGGCTGGGGAAGTTTCCAGACTGACCTGATTCAAATCTCAGCTCCGGGACAGCCTGGGTGGCTTAGTGGTTTAGCGCCTGCCCTCAGCCCAGGGCGTGATCCTGGAGTCCTGGGTTCGAGTTCTGCGTCAGGCTCCCTGCATGGATCCTGCTCCTCCCTCTGCCTGTGTCTCTGCCTCTCAATCTCTCTCTCTCTCTCTCAAGAATAAATAAATAAAATATTTTAAAACAAATCTCAGCTCCATTTGTGGAGTGACTTTTTGTGACTATTTGTGGTATGACTCTGGGGGGTTACCCACCATCCCCGACCCAGGCTCCCTTTCCTTTGTAACATTGACTCTAATTATATGGGTGAAACCAGATGAAAACCGAGTCAGCATCATCAACACAAGCTTGGGCTGGAAAGTTGAATAGCAGAAGTAAAGTTCAAACAGAGTCTCTTCAGGATGTCGCTGCAGGTTGAGGAGTGGACATCGGGGTGGACATGGCTGGGGCTGCAGGTGGAACTGTTTCAGCACGCTCCCTCCCGTGGGCAGGGTGTAGCGCGCCGTGTGCACTCTGCCATAGGTTCTCTCTCCCCTTTCATTCTGGGGATCGCTCCGCCACACTCCGGAGAGACTGACTTAGCCTTGCCAAGTGCTAACAGTTCTCGTTACATAAACGAACTGTGACTAATCTTCCCAGGGCCCTACTGCAGAACATTTCAGTTCCATCTCGTGTTTGATCTTACAAAACAATAATTTTTTTGTACTAGCATTTTTGGAGTATGTGCCTGTCAACAAACAGATGAGGTGAAATTGTTGTGTCAAACGATGTAAGCCTCAAAAACTTGTATGGAGAGTTCCAAAGTGCAGGGCCCCAAATCCCTGGTGATTGGCTGAAGAAGAGCTGGAAAAGCAGAGCCCTCCAGCCCTGGCAGCCGACGGGAGTCCATGCGAGCAGGTCCACGTCACCTGTTCTTACAGGAAGCTTCATCGTCTCACTTTGCAAGTTAATGCTCCATCACCAGAGAGCCGCTGACTGCGGTCGGCAGAGCTTTGTCTGCATCACATTCTAGAGACTTACTGCTGAAAAATCATGTTAGTTGAATTTCAAATGCAACTCTCTCTGGAAAGTGCAAATATTAAATCATGGAAATGTTAGCTATATGTGGGACACTTTGACAGAAATAACCATTTAGGTAAATACACATTTTTCGCTAATTCTTTATATATGTCGGTGATACCTGGATTGAATATGTGTCATTTATAAAATAAAATGCTCCTTTCTAAATATTTCTGTGGACCCCTGGATGTCTTTCACTGTTAGGATACAGTTCTTAGATTTTAGGCCAAATTGGATATAAAATTATGTGGGTTTCTATAAAACAGAAATTTCTTTAGGGAATGATGCAGCCTGTTTACTTTTTTTGTTGTTGTTTTGGTTTTTTATAAATTTATTTTTTATTGGTGTTCAATTTGTCAACATATAGAATGACACCCAGTGCTCATCCCGTCAAGTGCCCACCTCAGTGCTTGCCACCCAGTCACCCCCACCCCCCACCCACCTCCCCTTTCACCACCCCTAGTTCGTTTCCAGTGCTCATCCCGTCAAGTCAACACCCAGTGCTCATCCTGTCAAGTACCCACCTCAGTGCCCGTCACCCAGTCACCCCCACCCCCCACCTACCTCCCCTTCCTTACCCCTAGTTCGTTTCCCAGAGTTAGGAGTCTCTCATGTTCTGTCTCCCTTTCTTATATTTCCCACTCGTTTTTTCTCCTTTCCCCTTTATTCCCTTTCACTATTTTTTATAGTCCCCAAATGAATGAGACCATATAATGTTTGTCCTTCTCCGATTGACTTATTTCTCTCAGCATAATACCCTCCAGTTCCATCCACGTCAGCCTGTTTACTTTGATCAAAGGAGGCTAGGGTGGCAGCCAGGAGCGTATAGGACTGGTTTGCACTCACGCTTCTTACTTAGGGTATCCTGGCTGAATGTCTACCTACCTTGTAATAACTTTTATTTATTTATTTTGAAATATTTTATTTTTTTATTTATTCATGAGAGACACACACAGAGAGGCAGAGACATAGGCAGAGGGAGAAACAGGCTCCCTGTGGGGAGCCCGATACAGAACTCTATCCCAGGACCTTGGGATCACGACCTGAGCCGAAGGCAGATGCTCACCCACAGAGCCACCCAGGTGCCCCTAGAACTTTTAAATGCGCTTTCAAATTTCTATCTCACTTTGAGATTTTGTTATTCACATTGTAAGGGGCTTAGAGAGTTTTGGCATCCATTAGGTAGTGGTTCTCAAAGGGTGACCCCACAATTAGGAGCAGCTTCAGCATCTCCTAGAAGTTGCTAGATATGCACAATTTTTAGCACCTCCCTCTGCTCTAAAGCCTCTAGAGAAAGGCTGGGACAGAGGCTGGTGTTCTTCTGCCCACCCAGGGCTCCTCCACCAGGGCACCTGGTGATGAAGCTGAGAGCTGCTGGGTAGTTTGTGTCTTGCCTCATTTCACACTTTCCAGTGACATTTCTCTTTATCTGCGGGGCCATCCTTAGGTTTGTTCTTATCCATCCTTCAAAAGTGAGAAGATGAAGCAGAAGAGAAAATTGCAATAAAAATAGGCCCACACTGCATGCTTGTATACAGATGATATTTTCGATTCAATCAGAAGTATCTACTTCTTTATGTTATTATTTAAAAAAAAACAGAGAAGTATTTTATTCCTTGCACGTTTTTAGACAGGAAGTTTGGCATTAGCCAAAAGTTAAATATTTCTCCCTAGCAACAGAGGCAACTTTCTGGCTATATTTACAAATTGCCTTTGACACAAATGTTCCCAGGAGCTGTTTGTTAATGTTCTAAAACATAAATTTAAACAAGGTATTTGGACATAGATTAGAGCTGCTTTATCCACAAAAGCAAATGACACAAAAACAAATGACATCGGGATTTATCCACCTCACCTGGGCATACCAGACATGAGAGGTATGTGGGATGGAGAGGATTTCTGCCTCAGACAGGAATTCTTTTTATACTTCCTGACAGACGAATTCAAAGTTGGGGAAAAAGTGAGTAGAGTCACACAGAGGTTTTCATGCCTTTCCTGTGTATGAGCTCCTGGGTGGCTTCCTTCAGCAGGTAAAATGCAAGCCTAAAGCACCTCTGCATTCATGTTTCCAAGTTATTTGCCAGTTACAAGGAGGGACACATCAGCCAGTGCCCTTCAGAATTCCCTTCTTGCCTTGTCAATAGGATGGACCACGAACACCTCCTCTGCGACCTCAGGGAGATGTCCTGCCTGCTTTCCCCAACCCCACACCCTCAGGCCTAGGCAAGCCCAAGACCTGCTCAGCATCTCCTTCGTGTTTTTTTAAAAAAGATTTTATTTATTTATTCATTCATGAAAGACACAGAGAAAGAGAGAGAGAGAGGCAGAGACATAGGCAGAGGCAGAGGCAGGCTCCATGCAGGGAGCCTGATGAGGGACTTGATCCCAGGTCTCCAAGATCATGCCCTGGGCCAAAGGCAGGCGCTAAACCGCTGAGCCACCCAGGCTGCCCCCAGTCAGCATCTCCTATGGCATCTCACCCCAAACTGAAATCTGTCTCTCACTTGTTTTTTCCCCTCTAATTTATCATGAACACTTTTGGCAGAGGTCATCTCTTGGTGACCACTGAGCCTCCAGACCTTCCAGCAGATTCATCACATTTCAGGAACCCTAAAAATACATTTGTTGGATGCAAAAATAAGACTCTTGAGCATGGAATGTGGGGAAGATAAAGAGGAGTTAGAGTTAACACGTTCCTATTCTCAAGATGGTTTCTCTCATTGCTTGCTGCCTCAGGGTCTATACCACAGCATCGGTAGAATGGAGAGGGTGCCAACACGTTATTCAATCAAAACAAACAACACAGTTATTTTATGTTTCTCATTGATTGACCCAATCCACTTGGAAGCTCCTCATACAGCAAAGTTAGGACGCTCTTCCCAGTAGCACGTAAGTTCCATTTGTTCCATTCGTCAGCTGAGGCTCCTCATGGAGGAGGGGACACCTAACAGAGGGGCCATGGACTAGCAGAGGGTCGCTTTGGGGATGGTCTGGGAAGTAGTGCATGGGCATGTCCTGAAATAAGGTGGGACCAGGGAAGCATTTCCTTTTCATTTCATTCAAGTAAATTCGACATAGATGCATTGAGTTGTAAAGGCTTAAAAGTAAAGGATTGATAAGCACATACTCACACATACATGTTCTATCCAAATATGTACCTGTCACACCTAACTGCACACATCTCTAGTGCAGAGTGCACCCAGTTCACATAAACAATATGATAAACAAACAATAAATATACCATCCTCTATAGACATCTCCTATGTGCCTCCAAACCTGGAACACACACACCCTCACCTCGCACAGGCATTCAGGTGTGTGCACCCAAAATTATAGGTGTGATTTACACACACATATCACACCAGCACATCTACTTGTACTACGCACAAAACTTGCCCACATTACTCACATTGTGTGCACACAGCTATCACTCAGGTACAAAAACACAATCAATAAATATTTACACACCACAAACAGAAGGGCCTTCGAACTTCTTTCAACTACATATCCCACACATATTCGTAGCCATCCTCCACGCCCCAGCATCTATGTCCTACGTAGCTAGCCCCCATCCCCTTGCCACATATCCCAACATATCCCATTCCTCAGTTGTGATACACACACACACTTTTATACTAGCAAACATACACACACCCGTTCACCCATAAGGATACAGCTGGCAGGTGCTCACACACAAGAGGAGCTCTTTGACACTGTAACAAGCAAGATCCATGCACGTCTGAAAGGGATGGTTTTGAATAGCAGGCTGTCTGAAACCGGGTGTATGAAACATCCATGCACGTCTGACCAAAGCTTCTCTGCTGCTAGAAGCTTCTAAAAGCACAAAGAGAATACACTGCAATGGTCACCTTTGTTGTCATCATTGCCGTCACTGTCCCTTTATCGTGTGTTGTAATTGACTGAACATGTTCAAACACGTTGTTATGTTCAGTCCTTCTAATGTGCATTCGGGATGAGACACCAGGAGTCTAAGAAAGGAGGTGGCTTTTGTAGTGTGACAGTCGTAAGAGGTCAGAGTCGGGGCAGACATGACCCCTTTCTCCTTGTCCCACCAGACCAGCGATTCTCAACTGAGCAGGGAAAGTGATTTGCCCCCCAGGGGACATTTGGCAATGTCTGGAGACATTTTTGGTTGTCACGACTTCGGTGGGGAGGTTACTACTGGCAGTTAATGGGTAGATTTCAGAGATGCCTTTGAACATCTTACAATACTCAGAACAGCTCGCTATAATAAAGAATCATCTGACCCCAAGTGTCACTAGCGCTGAGACTGAGAAAGCCTGAGTTTGACCCAGGTGGCTTCCTGACATCCGTGTGAAGGAGCTGGGAGGGAGCTGCCTGGCCTGACACAGCCAGGCTCTTCAGATGAAGATGGGAAAGGGGGAGTGTGTGCTTCTCCAAGAGGCCATTTGGGCATACACTGGGCTGAGTTTAAAGGCCAGGAATAAGGTAGACACATAAACGGCTTTTCTCTGCTGGCATTATTTCTGCACATGCCCTCCAGAAGTCATCCCTCTAAAAAATGAGAATTTTATTAAATCGGAAGGACCGAAACCTCAACATGAGCTATTGCTGAGTTGATGAATGACTGCCCTACTCTTAAAGTTACATGCCTTCCCTTCAGTAGCAATTAAAAGAGAAACCAGGAAGAGCAAATATAAGTTTCTCCTTGCATGACATAAATCAGCTGGACAAGCCCTTGCGGAGCTGAAATACATCTATCAGGGTCTCCCATTAAATCAATTAGCAAGCAAGAGGGAGGACAGAGGAGGCCTGCAAGGTTCCCAGCAGCCTTCTCTAACAAAAAAGCCTCCCATTCTGGAATCTGAATCCTCCCCTTGTCCTCATTTCTTTGGGCACAGAAACTGCTGGGAGTCAGGCAAAATGAATCATTTCATAGGGGGAAAAAAAAAACAACCAGCTATCATATGATTCACTAGGAACTCTCTGAACAGTAAGGGTCATTCTTAGGCTCAGCTTGAACCCAGATCCTTCTATGGTCCGCTGCGAAGCAGGAGTGGTAGGAGTCCTACCACTTTTGTCAGAAGATCAGTAGTTTGTATATTTATTTCCAGGCGATTGGAATGATGTGCTTCGAACCATGTATGTTCTTGCTTCTTGGCCTTCTAATGACTAAGGGACCTCAACAGGCATGGTTTAGTGACATCGTAACATCTCCCCAGCAGTGCACTGTTCACAGAGATCACTCAGGCCATTCAGGTTGATCTCACAATAATCCAATTCTTATTCCTACTTAATAATGATGAGATGAACGAAGACTGTGAGATAGAAAGTGACTTGACCTCAGACACTGAAAGTGACAGCAGAGGGATCATAACGCACGGATATTAGAAGTTTGGGGAGTGAGCAGCTAATAGCTCACATTCATGGCACTAAACCAGAGGTTCTCAGTGTGACTTGCCTACTGCTGGAAGTAGACATACTGGTGTCTGGGTCCCACCTGACATTCTGATAAAACCAATGAGGTTTCAGCCTGAGCATCAGGGTTTGAGAGTTCTCTAGATGAATCTAACATGCAGTCAAGTTTGAGAATCCCTGCACTAGATATTCACTACACTGCAGGTTGAGAAAAAAGGGCTCTGGGTTTTTAGGATTCATTACAGTGGACCGGTTGTGATGGGAGCCCAGTGACATCTGATTTCAAAGTTCATATTCCTTCCAACCTGCTCAAGAATAAGCTCTAGCACCTGTTGGGTGCCCAGTGATCTCCCCCAAGCTCTCTTGGCTCATGTTGCTTTAATTCTCACGAGCCCCGTGAAATGGAGCAGCATGGGCATTGGGAGCATCATGTTACAGATAACAGTTTCGACATTTTTAATTTTCAGAAAAGAGATATTGGCGGTAAATCCTATTCTTTCCATTCCTTACTCTTGAACATTAAACCTCAGGCTTCTAACTAGACAATGCTCTGAAGTCTGGCCATGAGCAAAATGAAACCACAATCTGATCCCCATGGCTTTGGAAAGAGGGGGCAAGAGAGGCATCTGTTTCCTCTGTTACCTGGGGGCACGTAGCTGGCACTAATCAAGGGAGGCAAAGAGGGAATGATTAGGGTCCAGGACCTCTGCCCTATTTCTCAGGCCACTGCTCTATCCTAAGGTGACTCAACAATGATATTGATTGGATCTGAGAAGTCAAGGGCTGAGGGCACAAGTCTATTCATCCCAAGTTATGAGCTTCTGCAGGGAACATGAGATGTAAGAAAGAAAAGCAGACAAGCTGGCTATGCAGTTTACAATAAGAATGTAATCAAGAGGGATCCCTGGGTGGCGCAGCGGTTTAGCGCCTGCCTTTGGCCCAGGGCGCGATCCTGGAGACCTGGGATCGAATCCCACGTCAGGCTCCCGGTGCATGGAGCCTGCTTCTCCCTCTGCCTGTGTCTCTGCCTCTCTCTCTCTCACTGTGTGCCTATCATAAATAAATAAAAATTAAAAAAAAAAAAAGAATGTAATCAAGATAGGAAGAACTTGAGTGATTGAGCCACCTTCCAGGTCAGAACATCTTTGTTCTCAGATCCAAAGGGATGCCATGCAAAATGGAAATTGCACTGTGGTAAAATAATGCAGTACTGTGGGCCAACATGTTTTCCTAATTGATTAGCAAAGTCTGAGCTTGTATGGAGCCTGGGGACTTGGGACTAGCACGGGGGTCATTGAATCCTTCTGAGTCCGTTGACTGCTCTTCTGTGTTTGTATCCTCAGGCCCACAGAACTCCTGATGATGGCAGGGGCTCAGGGGATGATTCTGAATGAATGCCTGCCAGGATAGCCTGAGCCCATGGTGTACATTTCCGTAGACAAAGTTAGAGTAAACTTTCTGCTTTTTTTCCTTTAGACTCAAATTTAGCTACAGCAATCAAATACTTGGTATAGTGAGATTTGCTCTTTTAGGAACTAAGCACAGTTCCTGGGCTACTGAAATAAAGCCAGTACCATTGTCATAGCAAAGGGCCTTGGGCAATTGTGACACATATGTCTTCAGGCACTCAGTTAGATTGTTCCTGAGTATGGTCATTGGAGAATGATGGATCAAAGGGTCAGGAGATGTGTCAATGTAGCTGCATTTCTATTTCATAAAGCTAAAGATGCAGGAAAGGACATTTATTTATTTATTTATTTATTTAGGAAAGGGCTTTTAGATTAAACAACAATAATAAAAATGTATGTCTGGTTGCATGGAAGACTAAGTCAAGGCACTATGTGTCACCTCATTGATAGGGCACCACGTCATTTCTTCTCATTGAGCTGGAAATGATCAGAGTAGTTTTTCTCAAAAAAAAAAAAAAAAAAACACAACCCTCTTATGACTTCATTGTTATATCCCTCCATGGTTCCTAAATGACCTAGGATTCAGCTAAAGTTCTTCAAGATATCATAAAACATCTACCTGCTTTCTCTCCAGCACGAGCACCCTCTGCCCTGGGAAGCTTCACGTGGTCTCTTGTGGGATTCTACAAGCTCTTATTTGCACAAATCTTGCATTTTCAACCCGTTCCTAAATTCTTGAAGGTGAAAAACAACAACGAATGTTTACTAATTCTTAATATGCGCCAATCCCTCTTGTAAGCTTCCCACATGCATTTATTCATTTGATCCTCACAATAACCTCACAATTAGTATAGGTGCCATAATTACACCCAGAGAAAACTGGGACAGAGAGAGGATAGAGCAGCACATTCAGCATGTGCACTCTCCAGTCTAGCTCCAGAGCCTACACTTACCTCATAGACTTTCCTGTTTCTCTAAGAAGAGAGCAAAGACCAACTTGCTCTTACTCCCCAGCTCACACTTGGTGAATACTTTGTGTACTTCAGAGGCAATGAACATTTTCTACTCTGCACTAGGAAATGTGCTAGACTTTTTACAAACATGCTCTCACATATTTCTGATCAAAATGTTGGGAGATAAATACTATTTCTATTTTTCCCATTTCTCAAATCTGGAAACCAGGATTCAGGGAACTTCAGTGACTTCCTGTGCTTGTGGGGGCCACAGAGCTATGATTCCTAGTCTATATGATCCTAAAACAAAAGCTTATAAATAGTAGTTACCCTAGAAATACATAATAGATTCAACTTTGTTTGTGCAAACAAATTTAATTTTCCACTTCAGGAAGACCTAAACATCACTGAGGTGGAGCAAATACCCAAGTAAGCAGCTAAACGGGAAGGGAGTAATTATCTCTGAGAGGGGGATAATGGAGTGCATTGGACACCTCTTTGTTCCTTTCTATCAGGAGGCAGGGACAGCAGTCAGGAAGCATTTGCAGTGGTAACAGAAGCCCACCCAAGGACAGAAAGCATAGTGATGGAAAGGAAGCATCTAGATGCCTGGGCAACATCTAGATAGTGCACTGTGAGTGATTGCCAACCACTGGGGGACATAGGACAACAGGAAACACAGATGATCCCCAAGTGTCTAACAGGAGAGACCCAGTGCAGCTACCACCGGGCAGAGAGATCTGCGGAGACCAGAGGTATTTGGTGGGATGGGGGGTGCTGATGAATTAAATTGTGGGTTGATTGTATTGCCTCTGGAGAGAAGTGTTGCATTTCCAGTACAGGACACAACTGTAATCTCTTCCTCTGATGGCATTGGCCAAGGAAGCACAGAGAAGATATAGACAACATTTACCTGAGTTTTTGAGTGAAGACAACATGGAACAAAAGACCCCATCAGCCCAAGTGGGATATGTCGTGATGAGGTTGTAAACCCCACTTGTGTCAAGTTGCCAAGATGGTGGAGCTATCATCTCAGCCTATCCTAACTGCCAACCCAAGAGAGAATGAAACATAGGCACTTCTCTCCAGACTCTTGACATTGTCAGTGCTATGATCTATCCCGTGTCTTCACTTCTCTGTGACTCAGTTATTTTACCTGTAAAATGGAGGTACCATGTACCTCGTTGCTTTTTGAAGTTGAAATTAGTTACTATATTTAAAGCCTTTAGAACAGTGCCTGGAGCTTATTTGGTGTGTATCACTCTCATTACTATTATTGTTGTTATTATTATTATTATTATTATTACTGTTGTGATATTGGAACAAATATGGGTCCATCTTGCAGTGGAGTAGAGTGGAAGGGCAGACCATGTGAAAGGGAGACCATTGAGTTTTCAGGTGGGTGAACCAGACTCTAGCCCAGTTAGATCACTGGTATTTTGGAGAATGTAATCCCAGGTTAGACAAGAAGCTCACCCCTCCTTCCACCTGAGAGTGAGATATTTAGACTGACCATCTTTGCAAGGCCTTAAATACTTCCCTCTGGCCAGCATGGGATGCTGTAGGAGGTGCTGGGTGAGAGGTCTCCAGGGAGAGCACATGTCGTCATGTGCCCATTCTAGGCTGGGAGGGCGGGTGGGGTGACACGCCTCACTTAGAGACAGAGTATGATGTAGGTGCTCCATCAGTGTTTGGGGACAAAGCTTACAAAGCTCTGTATTCATGCTAAACTGTCACTTTTTTGTGGTGCTGTGAATTGCTTTGGTTCTGGTCACCTTCTCTCCCAGCTCTTTTCAATAATGTGCAAAGGTGAGGGCGCGGAAGGAGCTGTAGCTAATGATATTTTACATCAGATATACCTTATACGATCTGGGGGCCTTTCCAAGCCATAATGAAAAATTGTGAGCAACAAAGGAAGCAATTATGGGTTTGCCCTGTCGGATGCATTTAAGCTGTGATTTATTGTTGTCAGCTGACTCAAAGTCTGCTTCTGTTCACCTTCTATCCACAAGAAAAGGTACCATAAGCAGTTCTGAGCCAGTCCTCCTACTACAAGCTTTCAAAGCATCATTCATTCCTCATTCATACTTGGCACCAGCCCTAAAAGGATTTAAGTCAGGCAGCCACAACAAAAACAGTGATCCAAAAAATAACATCCCAAGCAGCTCTGACACCACTAAAACTTGGTCGAACTATGTGTGAAACATTTCCTTGGTGCTGGACTATGCTGAGTGGATTACTAACATCATCTCGTTTATTCCTCTGGATGTCCACAGGACATAGATACCATGACATAGATATCATCAATCCCACTTTATGGATAAAGAAACTGAGGCTCAAAGAGACAAGTTAGCTGACCCAAGTTTGCCGTTCGTGGATTCCACTATCAGCCCTTTAACTACTTTTAATCTCCATTGTGTCCATATTGGATCATGTGCTCTGGACAAGTGTAGAATTGGGGCAGGTTACACAATGGTTCTACCCCTCAGTTTGTCCTTCATTAGCCACCTCAAAGTGTATAATGAAGATTACATATGTTTTAATAAAATATAAGATACTTAACAGATACACTCAATGTGTTGATAATTATCTCTGTCCTTCCTCCACTCCATCCTTTGTTTCTTCCTTCTTTTCAACAACGTGTATGGAGCCATTGATCCACACCAGGCACCAGTACATATAAGACAGATTCCCCACACTACAAAGGCACCTTTTTCCAGCATTTGTTCTAGCACAGACAAGTTCTTGTTAGCCAGAGATCTGCATAATTCAGCCTTTTCTGCTTGAGAAAAGGCAGAAGAATGGACTACACTGAGCCTGACATACAGCACTAGATTTTAAAAATAGTAATGGCATATCATGACATTTGTCCAATCAGCCTCATTGCAAAGCACACAGCAGAATCAGGTGATCTTCTGTCTGTATTTCCTGCAAACAAATTTGTCGTGTACTTTGGGTAATTTTAGAAGCAGGATTAACTTCCAATTTGTTGGCACTTTACCGAGGAGAAAAAGTAGAGGAAAATGAGACATCAAAATTAAATTAGCTCCCAATGCTGATATTCTAACCTTAATATCAAGCACAGAGTGTCCACACACCCACAGAGCTAAGAGTTAATCAAATTCCCAATAATAAAATATTTTTCTTCAGGTTGAAGTGATTACTCATCAGCAAATGAAACAGTGGGAGAAAAACCTGGTGTCTTAAACACACACATAACAAATAGACATATACCAGCTGCCATTCTCCATTGGCTTCAGGAAATGCCCCCTTTTGAGGAACCTGTTCTCCACAGGTAAAGTCCTTTGTAGGTTTCGGACCTATGAAGATGTAACATGGTCCCTGCCCTCAAGGTCTACACAGTATGGTCTGGGAACAGACACAAGAAAGATCGCATCCCTGACTGAGCATGCTGCAATGGAAGAATAGGCAAGCTGTAATAGGAGGTCAAGGGAATGAGGGCTCATGGGTGTCTCGGGCCTGCAGGAAGTCTTCTCAGTGGAGTGGATGCTGCTGTAAGGAAGAAAAGAGACCAGTTCAAGCAGGGAGCAGTGTGAACTCAGCACACTCTCCTAAGAACTAAGCAGGGGGTGAGGGGGGCAGTCAGAGAGTTTCAACCTGGTATGACATGTCTCCTGTGCTGCCTCCATTCTCACCCAAGGCCAGGGAAAGGGACAGTTTGCTCTTCTAATTGCTTAGGGAATTTTGAATAACCAAAGAACATCCTGTCTCAAAATGAAAATCTCAACTTGCCTTTCTGTGATCTAATTTTTGGGTTTCTTTGGGATCTGCCCCTTTGTTCTGAAACATTGCTATTTTCTTAAACCTCAATTTCCAGAGTGCAACTGTCTAAGACATGGACATTTATATCAGGAGGCTTTTTCTCTGAAACTGCTCACCAGTATGCCTGGCCCAAGTGGCTGACATCTTCCTTCTTTGGGAATTAAGGGCAAGAATGATGACTAAGCTTTGAAGTTTTAAGCTCAACAGATATCCCGAGCTTCATCATCCAAAAAATCCTACTTCCTAGACTTCATACTCTAACCATGCTCATTCAAGTAAAGACTTACTGGTTTTTGAGCTGACTTACACATAGTCTTGTGTTTCATGAACTTGCTTTCCCTGTTTGTCCCAGTCTGGCTGTCATATCTGCTAATATTGCAAATTACATTATTGGTTCATCTAGGAAACAATAGAACTCACCTACTGAGTCTTTGGATGCTGATAAGGCTTGATATTAGTCTAATTTCATTTCCCTCTTTGAGTCCCAGATCCTTGATCTTTGAAGGTCAAAATTATTCCCTCATTTGAATGTAAAAGATAATCATTAATAAGCAAAAGATCTGGCCACACAGGTTGATCACATAAAAAGACTTCAGTAAAATTATAACTTCCACCAAAATATGGGGAGATTGTCCTTGAAATCCAACTACTCATCTTCTAGATTATGTCCAAATTCATTGGTTAACCTATTTAGGTTAAAATCTCTATGCAGGGATCCCTGGGTGGCGCAGCGGTTTGGCGCCTGCCTTTGGCCCAGGGCACGATCCTGGAGACCCGGGATCGAATCCCACATCGGGCTCCCGGTGCATGGAGCCTGCTTCTCCCTCTGTCTGTGTCTTTGCCACTCTCTCTCTCTCTCTCTCTCTCTGTAACTATCATAAATAAAAAATAAAAAAAAACTTAAAAAAAAATAAAAAATAAAATAAATAAAATCTCTATGCAGATTCTCACCCCAATCCCTGCCCATCAGATTTAGACATTGTTCACGTTGGTCTGTGGGAACAGGACTACAGTCAATGATTCACAATCAGTAATATTGGAAATCATAAATCAACTGTTGACACATTTATTTTAGAAATAGGAAATTTGTGCCTCTGTAACTCCTGTCCCAATGATGCCAAATTCTGAACTCTATAATCTTCTTTTTATTTATAATTCCACTGTATCTGCTTGTGAAAATACAAGTTCAAAGCCACTTATCTGAACTCCTTGGAGCCAGATGTATTTGAAATTCAATTGTTTAAAATATTGAATGGGTACACTATATATGTCACATATACTCAAGGGGTCTGGGGCAACACTGCCATCAAACAAAGCAATACCATACTGCATACATAATATACACTTCTGGGACTCTCAGTTTTCCATGGTTCTTGTTTTAGGGGATCTTTTGTCCTAGGCTAGAGCTATTTCCTTAAGGTAACAGGATCATGGTTTTCTCTTCTTCCAAAGAAATGGAAGTAAACGTCTTCTCTAAATACTCAGTATAAAACATTTATAGGGATCCCTGGGTGGCGCAGCGGTTTGGCGCCTGCCTTTGGCCCAGGGCGCGATCCCGGAGACCCGGGATCGAATCCCACATCGGGCTCCCGGCGCATGGAGCCTGCTTCTCCCTCTGCCTGTGTCTCTGCCTCTGCCTCTCTGTGACTATCATAAAATTAAAAAAATAAAACATTTATAAATATAGCATTTACAGGTCAAAATTTGACCACCCAACCCTCATAATTGGTTCCTTATCTGTGCTACCCATAGAATCTACCAGAATATTCTTTACTGCTTAGATATCTTCCCTGGCTGACATTTTGTTCATTCATTCAGTCATTCATTCAATAATTATTTATTAAGTACTTAGCAAGTATCAGGCATTATTTGAAGCATTAGGAATATAGCAGTGAACAAAACACACAAAATCCCTGCTTTCATGGAATTTATAATCTGGTGTGGGGAGTGGGATAATAATTAAAAGAAATGTGTGTGTGTGTGTGTGTGTGTGTGTGTGTGTGTGTGTTTAGATGTTGAATGTTAAGAAAAAGCGAAAGCATGGAGGAGGTTGGGATATGGGGGGCTGAAGGGGTTGTAATTGTAAGTAATATATTTTTGGAAAGCCTCATTGAGAAGGCAGCATTTGAAAGAGCAAAAAACAGCAAGCGTTGAAACAGAGACCCTAAGGGAGAGGTATACTTGCAGAGTTTGAGTAATAATAAGATGAATGTGGCTGAATAAAATGATAAGAAAAGTCAGAGATGCAGCCAGGGAGCTGGAGAAGGTAGCACAGATTCCGTAGCTGGGGAAGGTAGCACAGATCTGTCAAACCCTGTGTTGTCCTTTACTCAAATCAGTGCGAGCCTGCAGAAGGCTTTGAGGAGAACAATGACTGCCCACTGTGTTGAGAAGAGACAAGAGAAGACTGAGGGCAGAATCAGGAAGGCGATGGAGTGAACTTAGACTTACCTGCCTGACTCTTTTCATCCTACAGTTTGAGCATAAGGGGACCTGGCCCTATCTCTGATTCTAGCGTGAATGTTTCCTACCTGAAAATTCCCCCAAATACCCAGAGTTGGAGAGGTCAGATAAGTCAAAGCAACAGAGGAGTTAAGATTTATTTTATTTATTTATTTTTTTAATAAATTAATTTTTATTGGTGTTCAGTTTACCAACATACAGAATAACACCCAGTGCTCATCCCGTCAAGTGTCCCCCTCAGTGCCCGTCACCCATTCACCCCCCCCGCCCTCCTCCCCCTCCACCACCCCTAGTTCATTTCCCAGAGTTAGGAGTCTTTATGTTCTGTCTCCCTTTCTGATATTTCCCACCCATTTCTTCTCCCTTCCCTTATATTCCCTTTCACTATTATTCATATTCCCCAAATGAATGAGAACATACACTGTTTGTCCTTCTCCGATTGACTTACTTCACTCAGCATAATACCCTCCAGTTCCATCCACGTCGAAGCAAATGGTGGGTATTTGTCATTTCTAATGGCTGAGTAATATTCCATTGTATACAAGGAGTTAAGATTTAAATCAAAGGGAAATCATTCATCATAGGAAAATCATTGAGAAACTCCATGGTCCAAGTCTTGGTCTATAAATCAGACTAAACCTGGTGCCAACACTCAGAGTCCAGTTTGGATGAAATGAGGTCAGGAGACAGAAGGTGAACCTAGATGATGGTGGGAAACAACAGTGGTTCTTTCCCACTTAATCTGTAGGGCCAGCTGGTATGGGGCTCGTTGTTGGGCTGGGATGGCTTAAAGGACCCAAACAAAGAAGACTCCTCCCTCCTGAAGTGAGGCAAGGAGAGTAAGAAAAATGAAAAGTATGCTAGCAGGTACTACAATAACATCTTAGATCCTTCAGTGGGCCCTGCTCTGCTAAATAACCATACCAAAATGAGGACAGCCACAAGATTGGGAGCAGCAGTATGTTGTGGGAAAATCATATATTTGTTGTGAGACTTGTGTGGAGTCTTGGATCTACCATCACTAGCTGAGAGGCCTGAGGCAAGGCAAAAATTCTCTACTTTTTCCAAGTCTTGGTTTTCTTATATGTGCAGGGAAATAATCATATTAGTATTTTTTTAACAAACAACAATATTTTATTCCACATAAATCCCTTTGCCTCTATTGATGCTATTCAATGAATGTAATTACTATTATTACTGTGAGTTGCTCAGCCCCAAAATCTGTCCATTACAAAAGAAGACTTATGCAGGCATCCTTCTCCATGGGAAAAAACTTAAAGCCTGTGGGGTTCTTACTAACATACTTTTCTTAATAAATTATAAATTTAAAAACTATATAGGGCACCTATATAAATTTAAAAACAGGGCACCTGGGTGGCTCAGTGGTTGAGCATCTGCCTTTGGGTCAGACCTGATCCCAGAGTCCTGGGATCGAGTCCTGCATCAGGCTCCCCGCATCAGGCTCCCTGCCTCTCTTTCTGTGTCTTTAATGAAAAAATAAATAAAATCTTAAAAAAAATATATATATATAATAACATATATATATAATAACATATATATAACATATAATATATTCAATATGTAAAAAGTGTAAAAATTATAAATTCTTTGATCATGAACATTTGAATTTATTATTTTATATTTGAGAGCTTGTTTTTTTTTTTTTTTTTTTTTTCTTTTTTTGTTATCCTGCCTAGAGAATATCCAGGTCTGAGATGAGCTTTTCTGGCCTCCAGGACCTAGAGCATGGGATTTTTTAGTGGTGTTAAGGAAGCAACATTACCTTCTGAGTGTCTCTGGCATCCAAATTAATTATATTCTATGACTCCATATGCATGAAAATTTGTTGTTCAAAGCAGTTCACAGTTTGCTTTCATAAAAAGCAGCATACATTGTCATGTCTTGTCTAGAGAGTACCATGGAGGATTCCACAGGGTATAAAATGAAGGTAGTATTTGAGGTTGGATGGATGCTCTGCTACCACTTGGCATGTATATCTAGCTGTGATTCTGCGACTTCCTGTTACATGAGTCAATTGTCCTCAAGGGATCTTAATCTCCCTATCTATAAAATCAAAATAACAATACGTACTGAGATCATTGTTGTGTGAATTAAGTGCAAATAAATTACATATGTATAAGACAAATTCCAAAATATACAAAAGCATGGTGACAGGAGTCATTTTAAAGTAGCTGGGACAATACAGTTATTTGATACATAGTGTTGGAATAATGAGTTAATCATATAAAAATTGCAAAGTGGGATCTGAAAGTCATACCATAAACTGGGTTAAAATTAGGAGAGATTGAAGATTTAAATATAAAAATTAAACCATAAACATAGTGGAAAAAATATTTTTTTCATTCAAGAAGTATTTGCTGGGTGCCAGTCATATGCCAGGATATAGAAGAAGTGCTGGGGGTATTGTGTTGATCAAAAGAAACAAAACCCCTGTTCCTTTTAGGCCTACATAGTGGAGAAGTTAGGAGATGGACAACAAACTAATGAATAAGATAAATTGATAAACTAAAATGCACATAAAAGAGATGAACAATTGCTATGGAGAGAAAGAAAGGAGAATGAGACAACAGGGATTGCATGGGGAGAGAGTTTGCATTTTCAAATAGGGCTAATGGACATCTTTGAGAAGATGGCATTTGAGTGAAAACCTTCACAAGGTGTGATCCTGAGCTATGTGGTGGTCTGGGGTCAATGAAAGAAGGCCTAGGGTAGAAGTACTTGGTCATCTTGGAATGTGAAAGAAATTTCTAATCGGAATTCAAACTCCAGAAGAAACCATCAAATAAAAAAGTAAAATCATTTGCATTGGTAAAAAAAAAAAAAAAAAAAAAAAAAAAAAAACTGAATTAGAGACAAAGAGGAAAACCTTCCATCCATTTTAATAGAGTAAAGGGAAAAATCCTTAATACAAAAAAAATACAAAGAGAAAGTTCGCAGAAAAGGTTCTTTAACCTATGAGAAGATGCTTAGCATCACTCGCAATAAGACACATGGCAGTCAAAACTATGCTGAGATGTCATGTTTACCTATTGTCAAAGGTTGAAAAGGTAGTGATTGTATTTTTTGACAAAACTGTGGGGAAACAGGGACGCATGGGTGGCCCTGTGGTTGAGCGTCTGCCTTCGGCTCAGGGTATGATCCTGGGGTCCTGGGATCGATTCCCATGTCAGGCTCCCTGCATGGAGCCTGCTTCTCCCTCTGCCTGTGTCTCTGCCTCTCTGTCTCTCTCTGTGTTTCTCAGGAATAAATAAAATACTTTTAAAAAAACAACTATGGGGAAACAGACCCTTGTACATAATCCTGATAGAAATGTAGAACCCCATATGAAGGGCAGTGTCTATCACAATTATAAATTTGTATGCTTTTTTGTTCCATGAATTCTACTTCTGGGAATTTATCTTATCAAGTTCATTACTCATATGTAAGACTATTTATAAATGATTATTCACCACAGCACTGTTTATACTAACATGAAAGGAAACCATGTAAATGCCCATTAATAGGGCACTCGTGAAAATAATTATGATACTTTTATGTAACCAACTACTAAGTTGCCATAAAAGAGAAAAAATGTCCATGTGAAAATATCTCTAAAATATAGTAAATTTAAGAAAACAAGTTCTGTAACATGGTACCTTTTGTATAAAAATGAAGAAAAATAAGAAGATATATATACTTTTATTTGCTTTCTTATGCATAGAGAAACTCTAGAAAGATACATGAGCAACTATATTAATAGGGGTTACTTGTTCAGGAGAGGGTAGACAGATAAGGGAGAGAAATTTTTCACTGTAGTACTTTTTTCCTTTTTATTTTGAACGAACTTAATGGATTACTTATTCAAAATTAATTAAACTATATGAGTAAGTTTAAAATGCAGCACTCAATTTATATCTGCTATTATAATTATTAATATTAAAATTGACATTAATATTAGATACCCTGAGTTCTACTCAGACTCTGATACAAGCTAACTGTTTGGACTCTGGCAAGTTCTTGTAATTACCCTAAACTTTTCTAATTCACAAAATGTTAATTTTTGAGGTTACTTCTTCCTTTAATATCATAGTGACAGGAAACGAATGGGCCTTTGAAGAGCAATGTGGTATGCACTGGGACTTCCTAAATTCTCACCACAGTAATGCCAAGTATTTCTCTTTCTCCATTTCAGAGATGAGGAAATTACAATGTTGATTACTTAAAGAACTTGATCAGTGCCCCAAACCCAATGAATATCAGAATTGAGTCATAGACCCTCTGTGACTCCAAAGGTCTTGGTCTTATGACTACCTGGAGGATGCTTTCTGTCCTAAAAGAACCTAATCAAGAATCAGACGGCAGTACTCAGTGAAAGATAGAAGGCACAGTTCCAGGCTTCATTCTTGTGTTAGTTCTGCTTGAATTGGAAGATTGAAAACCAGCAACTGTCAGAATTAGACCTATTGGGTTTCTGTCACATTTTACTGGTCATGCCAATTTATTAACTTTGTCATCCAGGGCAGCAGGGCAAAATTTACCAATGAGTAGAGTGTGGATTTATTTTTCCTTTTGAAACAAGTTCCTCCTTCTGCCATATTCCTTGGATCTGGAGTTCATGCCACCTTCGTCCAATTTTTGCCATGTCCTTTTGGACAGTCTTTGAGACTCTTTGAGATTTGCTTGCAGGGCTGTAATAGGTTAGCTTCAAATCCTGACCACAAAGTCCTACATCCAGGATAGAGTCTTCACCATGGGGAGGACTGTGCAAGCCATTAACCTGTAGAGACCATGGTTGAAATAAAATGAATGAATGTGAAATATGGCTATAAGTGAGGAAATGACTTCAAAGCTAGAAAATTAGTTCTATGGATTGGGCTCAAAGAAGAGCCCAGATCATAATGGAGAGTGAAAGCTAGATATTAGGTTCAGAAAAACCAGTAAAGAGACCAAGAATGAGGAGAACCTGATTGTATCTGTTATACTTTGGTACTGGTCACATGTCATGTACTGAGCTTGCTGGTTCTAGGATAAAAAGTTAGACTTCTAGATTGCTTCCAAGTGTATCTCTCTCTCTCTCTCTCTCTCTCTCCTGGATCTACTCTTTTCTCCCTCCTTCCCTTGCCCTCCCTCCCTCCTTCCTCTCTCTCTCTCTCTCTCCTTCTCTTTCTTTCTGCTTTTTCCTCCCCTGAGATTTATTGAGCTACAATTGACATATAACCTTGTTTAAACTTACAGTGTTCAACAAGATGATTTTATATTTGTGTATGTTGTGAATTGACCACAATAGGTTAGTCAGCACATCCATCACATTGCATCATTGCATATATATTTATATTATATATATATTTATATATATTTGTGTGTGTGGTGGAAACATTTAAGATCTACTCTCTTAGCACCTTTCAAGTATATAACATAGCATTGTAACACTACAGTTACTGTGGTGAATACTAGACTTCTGGAACTTACCCATCTTCTATCTAGAAGTTTGCAATCTTTGACCAACATCTCCCCGTTTCCCCATGTCCCAGCTCCCGTGTCTCCTCAAACTTTCTCTGTTTCAATGTTAGAACAAATCTACTATGCTTCTACAAGTCAAAAACATGAATTTTTTTCCTCTTTTCCTTCCACCTCCTGGCTCCCTGTCCTTTACTGTGCACTTTGCTGCTGCCATGTTTGGTGGCAAGAATCAAAGTCACGTGTGTTTGTTTGTTTGTTCAGACATCAGGCTACTAAAGTAGTTGACAAAGTTTTAAAATCTCAGGAAATCTGAGGGGTGTTTTGGTCCTGGTACATTTCTAACTGTAACTCACACTTAGGATTTGTCTCACAGCTGATATGACTCAGGAAATATATATGGGATGCATAGAGAGACAGAGAGATATGGGTATTCCAGGGTGGGCCAAGGTTTGAGAGGCATTTACTAAGAAAAATCTTCACACTCTTATTATGTGTCTGGCCAAGACCTATGATTTAAGTGCTCTCTGTTTCTGAATCAGACAAAACATTCCTAGAGCTTAGATGATGCCTTAATTGTGTCTGGCAATTTAGATGCACTTACAAGTGACAACACCTCCATGTCCAGCCTTTGCTGAAAGGAAAGTATCATTTATCAAAATGGCTTCCAAACTGCTCTGTTTTGTGTAAGCACATCCGAGGTACTCATCAGTGTCGAGGCCGAGTGCTGTAGGGAATGTTTCTGAGAGCAGCCAGGAGGAAAAGGGTTTACTTAGCTTTCACTTGAAACTCTGAAATAATTTGCTGGTGGTGAATAGCTGCCCCTTTATGCTGTGATCCTTCGGAGGGGGAGAGGAGGGCTGATGTTTTTAATCTCAGCCTCCGGTATGCTTTGGAAACCAACGATTAATTTCCCAATTGCTGCAGGGTTGCTTTAGGATTTTTTTTTTTTCATTTTAATTTTATTTTAAAGCTGGGACATTGCAAGCCTCTGTAAACAAAGTAATCGATCAATGGCCATCAGCAATTCTTGTGAGAGGACAAAACATTTGATGGATTCCAGACAATAGGAGAAAAAATAGTGCAAGCAAGTTGAATAAATTAATGGACATGATTATCAGTAGAAATAAAGGTCCCCTTAGGTGTTCTTAAAGGGGTATATTCATTTTGCCCTGAGGCAACTAACTCTTTCACAGGCCACGTGGAGGTGATAATGTGCAGAAGCTTCTCATTTACAACCTTCGGTTCATTCTACAGTGAGTCTTCTCGCATTTGTGATTAGATTCTGCATCTGGATTACAGGCAGTAGAGATGTTCTTTGTTTAGTTTTAATTTTTGCCAAGCCCCTGGATGTTAGTGCGGAAAGAAGATGCTTCTGTTTTCTTGTACCCTTTCTTCCATGAGAAATAAAGACTCTGTTTGTCCTTCTCCGATTGACTTACTTCACTCAGCATAATACCCTCCAGTTCCAAACAGTGTATGTTCTCACTCATTTGGGGAATATGAATAATAGTGAAGGGGAATATAAGGGAAGGGAGAAGAAATGTGTGGGAGATATCAGAAAGGGAGACAGAACATAAAGACTCCTAACTCTGGGAAATGAACTAGGGGTGGTGGAAGGGGAGGAGGGCGGGGGGTGGGGGTGAATGGGTGACGGGCACGGAGGGGGACACTTGACGGGATGAGCACTGGGTGTTATTCTGTATGTTGATAAATTGAACACCAATAAAAATTAATTATAAAAAAAAAAAAAAGAAATAAAGACTCTGGGTCCCAGAGATGAGAAGTGATTTACTCAAGGTAACAACTGTTTATTGCCGGGGCCAAGCTTGACGTTCAAGTTTCCTACCTTCAAATCCAGTGCTCTTTCTCCTCCATCACATCACACCGCTCTCTGGGTTTTATTTAGGAAACTGTAATGTGAACTCCATTACGCCTGTGACCTCTTACTGTGCCTCTTGTTTCCCCTGATCCCCTTTCTCATCCACCTTTCAAATGGCCTCCTTAATTCCCCAAACAGGTTTTGTCCTTAGCAGGGCCAGAGAGTCTCAAATCAGAGTTGGAAATTCTTTTGTATGCTTCCATTGTTGACTATTTAAATGCTATCTGTACTCTGACATTTACACACTATGCATACACTTGCATGGTGTGTCCTGATTCACTATTCATCATGCGTGCTGTACACTCCAGCCAGAACATTCTGCTCCTGTGCAGATATGTAAGTTGGCTTGTGCTCTTCCCTAAGCTCTACCCACATCATTCCTTAAAAATCTTACCTGGTTTTAAAGATGTTTATTAGATGGTGTTTCCTTTCTGCATCTGTGGCTACACTCCCTAACTCTAGCCTTCCTTTGCATGGCCTTTTGTGCTTCCCTGTTTCCAGAATGACCTTGGAATCCACTTACTGGAGATGAAATTCCAGGTGGAAAAAAGCTGGATCTCTAAATCTCCTCCACACCGAGGAAGTTTGCTCCTAGCTAGAACAGCCATTTTGGACTTAATATGAGTAAGAAATAAGTTTCTACTTTGATAGTCATATAATTTTAGGGCTTACCATAACTAATACAAAACAATAATCAACTACAGAGCAAGGTAATGAGTTATGTAAATGAACTACATAAGGGTGGGGAGTGATCTGACTGAGGATTATCTGGTTTGCTCGATAAATGGTGAATAATTCCCTTTATCTAGAGCAAGGGCTTACTACAGTGCAGGAATCGGATTTAGCTCATCTGTTTCGTTAAGTAAAGTTTTATTGGAACAAGGCCACATTTATTTATTTATGTATTACCTGTGGTTGTTTGCATGATACAATGGCAGAGTTGAGTAGTTGTGATAGAACTATATGGTCCATAAATTTGAGAATATTTTCTACCTGGCCTTTCACAGGAAAAAAAAAAATTTCCTCTGCTGCTCTAGTGTTTTGCCTGTGCAGGCACAGAAAGAAGAAAGGAGACAAGAAATAGTATTCTTGATGCCACTAGGGAATTTGGACTTTACCTCTCTGTGTCCCCTTTGCCACACTATCAAATAAGCACAGTAATAGTACCCATCTCATGGGGTTCTCTGAGTTCAGCATGAGTTAACGCATAGAAGGTAGCTGAGGGCAATCAAGAAATGTTTACTAGTAATATTACCCTGAAGCCAGAGAGGTAAAATCAAGATAATTTATAGCAGGTGTGTTCCAAATACTACAGCTCTTCCTTAACTTATGATGAGGTTACATCCCCATAAACCCTCCCTAGGTTGCAAATATCATAAGTTGAAAATGCACGTAATACTCCTAACCCATCAAACCTCACAGCTTAGCCACACCCACCTTAACCATGCTCAGAACACTGACATGATCCTACAGCTGGGCAAAATCTGCCAACAGCCCACTTTATAGTAAAGTGTTAACTGTCTCTTGTAATATATTAGATGCTGTGCTGGAAGTAACAAATAGAATGTCTGTGTGAGTGCAAAACGGTTGTCTGTGTGTAGGTTGTTGACCCTCGTCATCTCTGGCTGACAGGGAGCTATGGCTGCTGCCACCTCCCAGCACCAGAAGACCGTCCCATACATCTCTTGCCCTGGAAAAGATCCACATTCAAAATTTCAAGTACAGTTTCTACTGGATGTGTATCCCTTTTGCACCACTGTGAGGTCGAAAAATTGAAGTTGAACCATTGTAAATGGGGGACCATCTGTATTCATTTAAAATTAATTACCTTGGCTGCAGCCGAAAGTGGTGTTAGAAATACAGGTGGAAGGAGAGGCTGCTTATAGAGACTTTCTTCCCAAGGAGTCTCTGAAACGAGTTTTACTTAATTTTGTGCTGGTTAAATTGCACCTAGTTATTCTTTTTTTTTTTTTTTTTCCTTTTTTTTTTAATTTTTATTTATTTATGATAGTCACACAGAGAGAGAGGGAGAGAGAGGCAGAGACACAGGCAGAGGGAGAAGCAGGCTCCATGCACCGGGAGCCCGACGTGGGATTCGATCCCGGGTCTCCAGGATCGCGCCCTGGGCCAAAGGCAGGCGCCAAACCGCTGCGCCACCCAGGGATCCCTGCACCTAGTTATTCTTAATAAAATATACTGATAATGTCTAGAGTGTGCTTGATGGCGCCAAACTGGTAAGCTACTCTTAATACATCTGCATTCCTCTGCTCCCGAAGAGCTTTTGCTTAAAAACAACAACAACAACAACAACAAAAACCCACTTATATTTGTGTCAGTTGTATCTGTTATGTTTATACATTGAACTAATTACTGTGTAAGTAATGAAATGTGAGTCCAAAGACAAAAGTGTTCTTTCTATGGCAATGATTGCTTTGGGAAGATTTGGCAAAGGTGAGTAGTTGAAAAAATTATGGTTGAATCAGTAAAAGACTGGGGGGGGGGGGGAAGCTGGAAAACCCAGAAGTCTGTTTTCATATTATTTTCCAAATATTTTTACATTTTTACTCTTCTGCCAAAAAATTCATATTGGAAACCAAAGACCTTACATTATGGGTATTATCTATGCAAAAAGACCAAGGGAAGAGTAATTAATTGGGGACCTGTTTTCAAATCAAGATCTTGGATGTACATCTGAAACTTGGCAAATGAAGGTATCTTTTTATGTTTTAAGTTAATATAAAATGTTTAACTTGTGTATACATCATTTTTATGATCCTCTCTTTAATGGACTTTTTTGATTAATTAGTCTACTATCGTATACCTATTTTATTGGCTACCAGGGCCTGGAATGAATTTTGAGACTCTTGTAAGCCACTGCTCCTCTCAGAATTCTGCTCATAGCTAATGCTCCTTTTTTATGCCCCTGGGTGTCTAACCTGGGCACACCTCTGCAACATGTGTGCTAAAACAGCTCCAATAACTCCTGTTGGTTGTGAGGCACTTGAAGGCAAGACTAAGTCCTTGAGCTTTATTTTCCCACTTCCCTATCCAATGTCTGGTGCATTTTAGTTCCACGATATGCAATATCTACTTATTTATTTTTAAAATATTTAATTTATCTATCTATTTATTTAGATAGTGGGGGAGGGGTAGAGGGTGTAGGAGAGAGAATCTCAAGCAGACTGTGCTGAGTGAGGACTTCTTGTGGGGCTTTACTCCACAACCCTGAGATCATGACCTGAGCTGAAATCAAGAGTTAGACACTTAACCCACTGCACTACTCAGATGCCCCTACTGCTATGCAAGTAATTTAACTGATGATCTCCACAGGGACATTTAAGAAACATATTAAGCATCACCTCCCCATCTTGTTCTTCACACACTCTTTTCAGCTCAGTGAGCAGACCCAAATCCTCGAGTATCATCCTTGGATATCTTTCTCTTATAAATGGCATCCGATCTTTCATATACCCCTACCAACTCTCGTCCCTTTACAATTTATCCAATTTGGCCACTTCTCACCAGCTCCACAGATGCCACAATGGCTCGAGACTCCTTCCTTTCTCATCTGGATCATTGCAACAGCCTCTCAACTGGTCCCTCTGCTGTCACCTTGTCTGTCCCTACCCCCTCTCAATATAAGAATCAGAATCGTATTTTTGAAATCTATGTTAGAACATATCACCCTTTCCTCAAAGCCCTTCATTAGTTTCCCAGATAAACTCACAGTAAAAGATGTTCAATAAATATTTTTTAAATGAATGAATAACTTACTGAATATTCACTGAATATTCACAACAATTCACATTGCTATTATAACTGTAGTAGTAATTCCCATAGTAATAAAAATAATGCGACTTTATAACTGTAGTAGTACTTGCCATAATTCTCAGAAGAGATAACAGCAAAGATAATGGGAAAAATAAGAGGCTCTGCCTAGAACTGAGATATCTGTATAATGCTCTATAACGCTCACAAGCCCATTTGTCTGCCCAGCCTGTGGCCACGTGTGGGTTATGATGGTGTCATATCACCGCACAAAGCACAGGAGCCACAGGAGCTCAAGACTGAAAGGCCTGGAACACCATCTTGGGAAGTTTGGATTTTATTTTCTGACAAATGCAGAATATCACCAATGCCCAAACCATGATCAATGAAGGATGGGAATCAAATCATCTCTCTCTGTAAAGGCTACTAATGGTATTAACATTGGACCTAATGATTGTTGGTTAAAATATATGGGCAAAATGAATGAACGAATGAATGAATGAATATAACAGAATAAGCCATCTGATGATTTTGAAAGAAAGGACACTAGAATTTATTTGCCACCTCTTAAATTTCAGCCACCTTGCTAGCTGATTTTATGCCATTTCTTCTCTACTAGCTCTTAGTATGCCTAATTTCCACAGGCAATCAGGGAAACTGGGTACAAGAGACTCAAAGTGGTCACAGCACAGTTTGGTTAAAGAGTATGCCTTTTGAGATTATCCAGTATCACACCCTGCTCTGACTCATCTGTCCTTGAAAAGCATACTCAATCTTCCAGAGTTCACGTGGCCTCTCTGTAAAATGATGATATTGGCACCTCTTACTGGTGGATGTGAAGACTGAATGAGTTGAAATAAAATGCTTCCTAGAGTATTAATCACAATTAATGAATGGTCAGCATTGTTATCGTTCACCTAGTATGGTAAAGTTGGGTTTTGAATACTTGTTTGTCTCTGCAAATAGTGCATCAGGCTTTGTGATGGTTTATTTTATGTGTCAAGTTGGAGAGTGTTTTTGGATGAGATTAACATTTAAATAGGTAAACTTTGAGTAAAGCAGGTTGCTTTTAATTCAGATGAAGTCCTGACTAGAACAAAAAGACTGGCCTCCTCAAACAAGGGACACTCCTGCAGCAGACTGTTTTCAGACTTCATCTGCACAGTGGGCTCTCCTGGGTCTCCAGGTTGCCAGCTGACCCTGCAGATTTTGGACTTGCCAACTTCCATAATCCACACCTTCATGACTGTTGGATGCTCTCTTCCATATTCTTCTTTTTTCTAAACTGGTGAACTCCAGTGCGTTGTCACACCCAGCTCAGTTTCCTTCACCTCCCAAGTGTTGTCACATACCCTTTTTCTCTCTCACTTCCTGCTGCTTCCTCCTTGGATCATCTGCTTTTAGTTCTTTTAAAAAACTTACTTGATTTTAAAAAACGTACTTGATTATGTTCATCTTCTACACATTTCTGGGTCATGTCTTCACTGTGAACACCTGGAACTCTGCAGCAGCTCCATAGAGGTGCTTTGTGTTAGTAAGTGCTCATGTAGTCATGAGCTCACAGGGGCTGGAGCTTCAGCATCTCCTCTGAGTCACTTGTGAACATGCCCTGTGGAGCCGCTATCTCTGCAGGATGTCTACCAGGCTCCTTTCTCACGTGTTCTGTTCAAAACAGACAGCTTGAGTTGTGAGTTGCATCCTCGCACCTTGAAGCCAGCTCTTCCTCTCTCCTCCCAGGGGACACATCTCCATCCATTCCATTTCTGAGTCCCCTTTACCTTTCCTTTTCATTCACAACTCACATCCAGTCTGGCAGCAAGCCTTTGACACTCCACCCATCAACTCGAATATCGACACATCTCACCAACTTCTTGACAGCTACCTTAGCCTGGCTACCATCATCACCTGCCTCAGAGTACTGTCTGAATTGTCCTCTCAGAGTTGATCATCTTCTCCCCACATTAGCTGGCATGATCATTTCAAATGTAAATCTGCTCTCTCAACATCATCTGTGGTTCCTCTTAAATTATCCAACAATCTCTCTTAGGACGAAAACCTGACATTCTTCCCACAGCCTAGGAGGTACTATGTGATCTGCCTTCTGCTCCTTCTCCAAGGTCACCTCCTACTCTATTGCTTTTGCCCATTCTTTCTCAATCTGATGGATTGCTATTCTTCAGAGACCTCCAATAGATTCTTACATTGGGGGTGTCACTTGCTTTTTCTCACTTGAATGATCCCTTTCAGAGCTTCCACTTGCTTTTTGCTATCAAACTCAAATGCCACCTCTGTAGAGGAGGCTTTCTTGACCATTCTTTGTCTTATGAAACACCCAGGTTCCATCAGTCCCTACCACTGGACACTCCATTTGATGAATAACTTTAAGTATTAATGGAAATGGTATTTCTTGTTTGCTTGTGTTTCTCCCCTACTCAAGTGGGGGCTCCATGGGAACACAGGACTTAAAAAAAATCTATTTGCTCAGTGCCTAGAACATGCCCAAACATAGTAGGTAGACAATGATTATTTGCTGAATGAAGGGATTGAAGGATCAATGTTTATTAGGTTTGGATGCTTTGGTTTGAGTGGCTGTTTTTTTCCTCTTTAAATGTATTCAACATACTCTTGGCAGTAGAACACAAAAGAGTGAATATAAGTCAGATGATATATGGGAAAATGAGAAAATAAAAAGGAAAAACTGCTGAGCTCCTTAATAGTGAATCTTAAGGGGAACTTTCTTATTTTCAATATCTTTATTTCCTGGAATAGAAATAGAAAATCTTCGTTTGGAAAGGAAATCCCAGTGGAACTTACAAAACATGAAAGAGAATTGCTTTGCCTTTTTGGATTTTGTTTTGTTTTGCATTGCTTCAGTGTATAAAACGAGGTATCTGTGCATCTTTATTAGGTCAATGTTTACAATACCATTATCCTCAGGGCAGTAAGAAAGAGGCTGGAAGCACTAGAAGAAAGCACTAGGCAAGAAAAAGCCACCAGTTTCTCAGACCTATTCTGTGATCATTGCTTCACAGTAATTGCTATAGTAGCTGAAAATTATTGCAGAACTCACTGTTGTCCTGTGTTGTATGAATTATCTGATTGGATCCTGTTTAATCGTTTTGGCATCTAGGTAACTGGTACCATTATCATAATTTTGTGAATGGTGAAACTGAAACTCAAAAATATTGACCTTTCCAAACCACACAGGTTATAGGAGTCTCCATTTGGTATTCCCATGGTCAATGCTCCAGCCGAGGCTTGCCTTCTCCCCGGGTGCATGGAAACAGCTTTTTAGCAGAGCTGCCTGCCCCCCAGGCTCCGTTTCTTCCAAACCTTTCTCAAGACTGCAGACAGTCACCATGTAGTGGGATAATCGCATGTGTTCTTAGATTCCTTCTAACGGGCCACCTTCAGGACAGAAGATCCTGTTGGCATCCATGGCCTCCAGGACCTCTGCAGTGCAGTGGAGAGAGCCGGAACCTTGCAAATAGTGGGATATCTGGGAGCTGTGAAAGGCTTGAGGGCAAGTCTTGGCCTTTGTTCACCTCTGGATTTCCAGCACTTAATATGCTTCAAAGAACAGAGAGTGTATCCTGTAATTGTTAGCTTTCCTCTTAATGGTTTTTTTTTTCCTCTTAATGTTTTATTTTACTTTATGTCACAAAAATCTATTTTGTAACTCTTTTTTAAAAAAAGATTTTATTTATTTATTTGAGTGAGAGAGAGAGAGAGATTGAGAGGAGTGGTGTGGCATGGAAAGGGGCAGAGAGGGAGAGGGAGAAGCAGACTCCCTGCCAAGTGGACAGCCCTACATGGGGCTTGATCTCGGGATCTGAGACCATGACTTGAGCTGAAGGCAGATGCTTAACGAACTGAGCCACTGAAGCACCCCTATTTTGTAACTCTTGAGGAGGCAAGCAGTGGCCATTTGGAACAAGTAGCAATGGTGCACAATGTGGCTAAAATAGAGTATCATCATCTCCACAAAACACTTTATAGACCACAGACTATAGGGTTAAACTCTCTTGGTTTCCTCATCTATAAAATGGAGATCAATCATTATACTTGCCTCATGACATTTCTGTGGGGTTTAGTGAATCGATATGCAAAATCTTAAAATAATGCCTAGACGAATTTAAATGTAAACAGCTACATGTGGCCAAGTGAACACTGTATTGACAGAAGAGTTCTAGAATATCACACAGTCGAATCATTCACATTTGATTTTAAAATATGCTTTGGGCATGATTTATTTTATTTTATTTTATCTTGACAACATCCCATGATTGAAGTAAGGGTACATCATGCTCAGCTGAGTATTTGGATTATATTATTTTACTTTAGGAAATTTTAAAATTTAATAAATCATCTACAAATTTATACATCCAGAAAAAAATAGTGCCTAGATTATAATAGGCACTTAATAAATGTTAGCAAAAATTATGACAGGTCTTATAAAAATCTTTGAGAAACTCACTTACGCATAAGCCAATTTTATAGATACTGTCACAGAGCCTTGGGAGACAGAATGACATCTCCAAGTCCTTACAACTAGGAAACAGAGGTCTTTGGGCTTGCATCAGTGTCTGTTTGCTTTTAACCCTGTAGTTCTTGACTGGTAACACTTTAGTCTGCTCTGGACATATAACAGTAGATGGGGACATTTTTGATTGTCACAACTGGAGGATGGTATTACTGGTATATAGGTGTCCAGGGTGGCCTAGGGTGGCCTAAACTTCCTCCAATGCCCAGGGAAGTCTCCACAACAAAGAATTACCCTACCCAAATGGCACTAGTGCCAAAGTTCAGCATTTACGCTTTAACCAATAATCAAGTAGACTGAACACCACACTATAACCACAATCTGATAATGAAATTATCACAGAACAGACACCCACAGGCACCATTGCAAACCTTTATGCCCAGAGGGATCTTGTGAACCTCATCTGATTGGAATCTGGCATTATAAACAAAGGTGGTCCAGTCAGGTCAGTTGGAGGCACCATTTTGTCTTTCTAATAGCAAAGCTCCTTCTAACAGTATCATTGTTTGGGGAGAGCAATTCTACATCACAACCCTAAGACAACCCTTTGTTATATTTGTCACAAATGTGACTCATTAATCCTTGAAGTCATTATCTCAAGTGTTGTCCTTATTTCTGCAATGTAAACTCTGTGATGACAGTGACCACTGGGCTTGTCCATTGCTTTTCCTTAGCACCTGGAAAAGTATCTGAATCATAGCAAGTCTAAGATAGATTCATGCTGGAGATAAACTTGTATGAATGAATGAATAAATCAATGATCTAGATTAGCATTTGGAAGTATAAAAATAGAGTCTAGATCCTAGTAGAGAAGTTTGTGATGTTTAAATTGTGTTCAGCAGCACAGAGTGTTTATGGATTTGAAATCCAATGTTCATTCATCCATTCATTCATTCATTCATTGACCAGATATGGCTTGAGAGCCCACAATACAGTAGGCATGGTTGGGTGGGAGGGATACAGGACATGAGTCTTGTTTTGAGTCCTAGATTTATCATTTCCTAGCTCTGTGAAGTTACCTAACTGCTTTGCGCTTCAATTTTCCTCTGTAAAATGGGTAACCTAGCTTTGCAATGAGACTATTAGGAGAATTAAAAAGAAACTTACGGGCAGCCCAGGTGGCTCAGTGGTTTAGCGTTGCCTTTGGCCCAGGGCCTGATCCTGGAGACCCGGGATCGAGTACCGCATCGGGCTCCCTGCATGGAGCCTGTTTCTCTCTCTGCCTCTGTCTCTGCCTCTCTCTCTGTGTGTGTCTCTCATAAATAAATAAAATATTTTTTTAAAAATAAAAAGTAACTTACAGGGTTATATGTAGCATCTGGACATGGAAGGTAGTCAGTAAGCGCGTAGAACATAACCAGGCATTCTTCATCACATTTTCCATAAAAGGCAGAAAATTTGCTCTGCCCCTTAAACAGGCTTTGGGGTTTCCTTTTGCAGGTGGCAAAAGTGACACCATGTGACTCCCAAGGGCAGATTAGGGAAGGCCAAATGGACAAATAGCTTAACCATTCTGTAGAGATAAGAAAGATTAAGAGATACGGAGAGAGAGAGGCGTAAGAAGCCCCAGGTATTCTAGTCCAGGTGTGTGAGTAAAGACACCTGAAATCCCAGACACTGCTTGGCTGCAAAGCCTTTTATGGCTCATCTTCCAAAATCTCTCCCCCATCCCCTTATGCTCCCCTGTTGGACATCCTCAGAGCAAGACCATGGAGAGCTGAAACGCTGGGAGCAATAGCATGAGCATTGTTTTTGCAAAATATCAGGTACTGAGCTTCTCTGGCTACTTGAATAAGAAGTGAATGTCTAAAATGTTGTCTGATTACATTTTGTAAATTTTTATTGGAAGAATAAAGTGAAGCCAAAGATTAGAGTTGTAATGATAGTCTATTTCTGCAATGATGAAAATAAAACAATAACATGTACATGTGTTTGGACTGGCATCCAACTGTCTCTCTTCAGCATAGTTCATGTCATAATACTTTATTCCTTGTAACCTGCAATGACCTTGAATTCTACAAGATAAAGTGCTGAAGTCATGGTTCACAGTGTCTTGAACCTTCTCAACTTTTTTATTGTATTTCCACCACTGCAGAAAAAAATCCCAGTAGTTTGCTCTTGAACAATCTTCAGGAGTATAACATACAAGCCTTTTTAAAAAATCAGACAACATTTTAGACACTCACTTATTATTAATGGCGAGAGCATTTATTTTAACCAATATCCAATGATTAATTTAAAAAGTGGGACTTATTTCCTATTTCTTCTGTTATAAAAGAGAAGAAGAAAAAAGCAGTGTCAAGAACAAAGAAGGCCTCCAACTGGCCTGATTAGACTGCCTTTGCTTATGATGCCAGATTCCAGTGTCAAGAGCAAAGAAGGTTTTCCTAAGACTGTGACCTTCCTCCAGTAATGAAGGGTCTAGCAGCACCATAGGTCCTAGGGGAGACACAGACCTGCACATCAGAAGAGCGGCCTTTCCTCCCAGCATTTGACATTTGACTCCACCTTCTGACCTTTGGATAATGCTAGAGCATGATCTGATGTAATCTACCCTTGGGGGTCTTTATTTTTCCTTAGTTCTTGCAGGAGAGCAAATACCATTCCTGGTTTAGTGTGTCTGCTTCCTACCTGACAAGGAAGCCGTTGCCCCAAGACCATGGAGGGCTGAAGTGCTGGGAGCAGTAGCATGAGCAGTGTTTTTGCAAAACCGCAGATACTCAGCTTTTCCAGCTACTTGAATTATTGATAGCAGATTCGGCACATGGCTAGTGATGCCTGAAGCTATTACGGCTCTTGGCTAGAGTCACCAGAGGAGCTGTATTTCCAGAGTCAGACACCCAGCTTATTGGAGGCATAGTTGGAGGTGCCACTGTCTTGCTGAAAACTCTTGGAATTTAGTGGGGAGGACTCCATGTCTGAGAAACCCTCCTGAGATGTGCACTGTTACGGCAGGAACCCATGGGCTCTGATACACCAGGTGCTTTCCATGTTTCTACTAATTCATTGGTTCATAAATCTTTGGGGCACCGAGGACAGATTTATGAACCAGCTTGAATCTCAATTGCCACTGATGAGTTGTGTGACTCCACGGGGGTCCCTGGACCTCCTTGCAAAATAGAAGTGGCCCAAAAGTTAGTTAGGGAGTTCTTATTAAACATCTAGTGTTGGTTGTCTAGTGTTGGGGGAGGGCAGTAAATGTCATGTGTCTCTTTTCTGTCTGAGTTCTAAAGCAGCTGAGGAATGAGAAAATGAATGTAGACTGGGACAGGAGTGCCAAAATATCCCCCTTACCATCAGGAGAGGGAGGCTGTAGGACTCAGCTTATGGAGCCAGACAGGTAGGCTTCTAACCCAGATCCTAGGAATGAGCCAGGCTCACTCCCTGGTCACCAGATTCCTGGATGGGGGAGTGTTCCCTCAGACTCTGTTGCCAAGTTTTCTGCAGGTCCAAGAGTCTTTGAGGCCTCCAGTTATGTGCCAGCAGCCAGCAGCCAAGGAGAGAAGAGAAAATGCACGAGTCTGGCAGGCTCCACGTTCTCTTTCTGTGAGGGCTAATCATACGTCTCTAGGCTTTCTCAGAAGAGCAGTGAAGGAGACACAGGGAAGAGAACTCAGTGGTGTGACACCTGAAGGCCTGCCTGCACCCAGAGGAAGTGTCAGGTGTGGAAGGAGGTGTTCCCTATGCCCCTCGACTTATAGCACTGTGAGAGCTGTTCCCCATCTGTTACTTCAAAAGGCTGTTGAGAGGATTGAACACAGTAATAGCCAAATGCGAAAGCACCGCGCTCACTAGAAAACCTTCTACCACTATAGGATGGCAGTGAGTCTTCACTGTCTAGAGAGCCCTGTGCACTAGGCCTTCAGAGAATAAACAAATGGAAAACCAAATCCAAATAGATGGGTATCAAAATATTTCGTGGACTTGGTCTTCACTAAAAGGATAGTCACTGAAGTCAAATTTCAAAGGTTTGAATTTCATCTCTACTAATGTGTGACTTTGGGCAAATTGCTAACCTCTCTGTGTCTCAGACAATAGTAGATTTTTAAAAGTGTTATAAGAGTTAATAAGCTACTATAAGCTTAACCCAGTATTGACATATAGTAAGCACGCAGTCAAAGCTTGTGATTATTATAAAAATAGTGTCGTAGATAGAGTCAGGGCACTAACCTTAATCAGGTTATAGCCCTCTGAAGCTCAAATACCTTCAAATGCTTCCTGGTGCGCCTAGAATAAAATTCTCAGTGCAGCTCCAGCATGACTTAGCACCTGCCTGTCTCTTCATCTTCAGGTCATATTCTTTCCTTGCTTAATATCCTCCAGGCACGTGGCTCACATGTGTGCTTCTCAGTAGGCCAGACCCGCTCCAGCTCAAGGGCCTCCCTTCTACCCCTTCTCCCCGGAAGGCTCTTTCTATGATTTCTCTCCTGCCTGCTTCCTTCTTATCCTTTGGGCCTCTACTCAGTCCCAAGCCCTTGGAGAGGCTCTTGCTCACCAGTGACTCTCTCCAAAAACCTTGTCATCTTCTCTCCATAGAATATATCATTATCTATAACTTTGTCCACCAGTTTATTGCCTCTACCTCAGCAGAATGCAAACATGAAGAGGGCAAGGGCTGTGTCTATCTTACTCACCTCTTTACCTCCAGCAGCTCTCAGAGGGCCTGACCACAGGAAGTATGCAGTAAAATTATATTGCTTGATTTTTCAACTTAGGCAACCTAGATCTGAGCCCAAGTCCTGCCATTTGAATGAACAAGTAAATTAAATCTGGATCACTGAGACTCTGGCTCCCTGTGGAGAAAAATGAGGGCCTGAACACCTGTGTTCACAGCAATATTATTCACAACAGCCAGAGGTGGAAGCAAGCCAGGTGTCCACTGATAGGTGGAGGGATACACAAAATGTGGTTTATTGCTTCAATGGAATGCTATTCAGCCTTAAAAAGGGAGGAAATTCTGATACCTGCTAGTATGCAGATGAACCTTGAGGACATTATGCAAAGTGAGATAAGCCAGTCACCAAAAGCAAATATTATACAGTAACAATTCTACTTACATGAGATATTTGAGTGGTCAAATTTATGGAGACAAAAAGTAGAATGGTGGTTGCCGTGGTCTGGAGGGAGGGGAAATATGGTATAATTTTTTTTTAAGTCAATAAATTTTTATTTAAGATATTTGACATGTGATTCCTTCTGCCACCAATCACCGTAGTTCCACCAAAGCCAGAGCTATGGTCTTCCAAATAGCACTTTTAGAACAAACTTTTGTTCAATCCACAGCTATCACTGTCCTATGTAACGGGAACATAATAAAAGATTCCATTTCCAGAGATGATCCCTCCTTCTGTTAGGCTTATTATATTGTTGCATGGTTGTTAACAATAGAAGGATTAAGCAAAAGACATCTGCAAGAGTGGAGATCTAGGCATGCACTGTTCAATAAACTAGCCATGTACAGTCAGATGAGAATTTGAAATATAGCTACTACCAAATCACATTATGGCCTGTGTTACATTTATACTGGACAGTGCTGATCTAGGCAGTGGAAACAGAATGGGGTTGATAAAAATGTTCCCAATAGGCTGAATGCTAGCAAACTAGCAAAAAGGAAGAAAACCTAATGAGAAAATTTTTTTATGGTCATGCCCACAGCAAATGAGAAACTGCATTCTCAAAGCCTTGGTAATGACCATAGATATTTTTAAAAATATTTTATTTATTTATGAGAGAGAGTGAGAGAATGCAAGAGCAGGGCCAGTGGCAGAGGCAGAGGGAGAAGCAGACTCCCTGCTGAGCAGGGAGTCTGACATGGGGCTCGATCCCAAGACCCTGGGATCATGACCTGAGCCCAAGTCAGACACCTGACCAACCGAGCCACCCAGGTGCCCCTGTAGTGTAATTATCGAAAGGTACAGAGTTTCAATTCTGCGAACGAACAGTTTCTGCAGATGGCTGGTGGTGATGGTTGCACAACAGCGTGACTGCACTTAGCACTACTGAACTGAACCATGCACTGAAAAATGGGGAAGATGGTGCGTTTTATTTATGTGTTTTTTAATGAGAGTTAAAACATAGAAAAACACAAATAGAAAAAAAAATAGAAAAGAGAGGAAAAAGCTCTTTTTCTCACCGGAAAATAGAACTTGGATAATCTTCATGAGGGACTTTTGAGTCCAGGAAGGTAAATGTGCAAACTATCCAAGCTCAGGAGTTACTGAGTGAGTGTAGGATCTGAATTCAGGAGAACATGACACTGATAACTGGGCTATTAAAACCAGTATGAAAAACAATATAGGATAAACTGGCAATGAAATACGTGATATTAAAAACAAATATAATGAATAAAAAAAATGATGGACTTTGATTTATAGATCCTTTTTAGTACCTTCTTCCTATACCCACACAAAGCAAATCTTGTTTTGCTTATTTGACATTTCAGAAGCTCTTCACACAGGAAACTAGAGGGGTCATTTGGCCTCATGCCCTCACTGCAAAAAAAGTACTGCACTGCAGATTGGCTTTTGTTTTTGTTTTTGCATTAAAAAAAAAAAAAAGCTTCAGGGAAGCTTGATCCTATGGATTGTCATGTTCTCCAGTTTAGTAACTGTTCTTTCTCCCACCTACACCTATGTATCATCTTTTTTATCATTATTATCTGTGTTTTGGTAATAATATATATAATGTAACTGTGGTGAAATTGGCTGTATCTTCCATCCTGCTATCTTAAATTCAAATGCCATCTCATTTATTTATTGCGGCAACTGTTAGCTGTCTGGTCCCTGCCACTCACTATTTCCTTAACCTAATGCCTTTCTTCTACAAGTACCTGGGACTCTTAGGCTGAGGCCTTTGCCAGCCAGAGCATGAGTCTCCCTCCAGACAGGGTAGAGGCAGCCAGAATTCCAAAGACCAACTACCCTAAGTACAAGACACAACCTGTGATAGGCAGAAGTAGTGCATAGACATCCTGGCTTTCTTGACTTTGAATAGGATACTCCACTCAGTAGTGGGTTTCTCAGTCCTCAATGGTACAGACCACCATTTGTCTGCAGCAGTGGCTTGCTTAGTGTGTGATGCATTGTGTGCCTTCCATCCTTGCCTGGATTCCCCATCCATTCATGGAACATCCTGGAAACTCTTGTCATGTAAATGGATTGCACTCAACTCTCTGTCTAGGGTGTGCTTCTGGGACCACCTATATGCAGACATTTGTCCCAGTCAAAGCACTTCTAGCTTTTGCATTATTTTTGGAATATTGCCTTTTCATACACCAAGTAAGTTTTTTAAATTGACTGAGGTGAGGTTGGGGAATATGGATGGCCTGGTTCAGGCATATTCACTCCCTCTCAAAACATAGATTCTGATGATCAGATAAAAAAGTTGTGAGTGCAATGAATATGTTCCCTTCATCTTTCCTCTTCTCTCCATGAGGCTTATTTTATTTTATTTTTTAAATTGGGGGTTGTACTGATAACAGAAGGCTTAGCTGCAAAAACCCAATTCCTCAACAGAAGGAGGGAAAGGAATAAACATTCCCTGAGTTCATACAGTGGGACATTGCTTGGTGCTTCCTCTTGTGACTGTGGTTGGCTGGTAGCTAGCATTGGTTGCTTTGGCTTGAAGACTCACTTCTACTTCACATGTCTCACATCCCTCAGGCTGGTCCGGGCATACTGATATCATGGTGACAAGAGAGCAGAAGTACATCAGCAGTTTTTCAATCTCCTATTTACTTCAATTTGCTACATCCTATTGGCCAAAATAAATCATCTGTCAAGCTCAAAGTCAGTGTCAGCATAAGTGCAGGAAGGTATGAAACACCAACCCCTCCCCCACTACATCAATATATTACAATATTTATATAATTAGATTCCTTCTCACTGCACTAATACAAGTCACCATCATCCCTGAATTTTATTTTCACAGTATACTCTCAACCAGGCTCCTTGATTCATCCCTGGCTCTTTGAATGTCCACATTCAACACAGCAGTCAAAGTGATTTAATAAATAGTAATTCAGATCATGCCACTCTTCTGATGACATCTCCCCAAGGACTTCCCATTCCAGTTGGAACAGAAGCAAGATCTTTCTCGTGGCTCTCAGGGTCTTAAATGACTAGCTTCCTTGTAACCTTATTTCTCAACTCAGCTTCTCTCTCTCCCTCAATTACCCTCATGCAGGCACCATGGCCCACTCCCCAATGCCTTGGACATACCCAAACTCCACTTACTTAAGGCTTTTGCAGTCTGTTTGGAATCCTTTTCTCCTGAGAGCACCTGATTTATGTCTCTACACTAAGGGTCACTATATCAATGAGGAGTTCCCTACTATGTTATATAAAATATCTACATTTTTTCAACCTCAATAATCCTTTTTAAAAATTTAAGTTGAATTAGCCAACATATAGTCAGTACATAATTAGTGTCAGATGTAGAGTTCAGTAATTCATCAGTTGCGTGTAACACCCGGTGCTCATCACATCACAGTCCCAATAATCCTTATCCTCCGCTTTATTTTTCTCTGCACATGACATACTGTGTATTCATATTTGTTTTTGTTTGCTTGTTTACTCTAGAATGTGAGCTCCATGGGGCCACTGCTCCATTGCTTTGCCGCTGTTTCCAAAACTCCTAGAACATTGTTTAGCACACATAGGTCCTCAATAAATATTTGTTGAATAAATAAATAGATAGGTGGATGAAGGAATGGGAGTACACTGATACACCCTGGCCATAAAATGAATGAATTAATCACGGTATACTTTTACATTGGAATGCCATGCAGTGAAGCAGAATAAATCACCACTACACATAGCAGCAAGGACGAGTCACATTATATAATGCTGAGCCAAAAAAAAGGGAAGAAATTCAAAAGAACTTTTGGAAGTACCCACACAAAGAATTAGGTCAGATTAACTGTAGCCAGGGGCCATAGATTAGTGTGTCATTTCCAGGAATGTAGCCCAGCTTCAGATTCACTTTCTTGACTGCATCTGGAGAGCAGACCACGGATTCACAGTTACTGTGCTGCAGCATCAGAGGTGGGAGTGGGGGAGCAGATGTAAGCGACTGGCTCAGCAGGTCTGCGGCCCTACTTTCAGCTGATTGCTGTAACAGCCAGTTATAAAGAGAGCCCTCCAACTAAAAATAATATGTTCTCTTGTGTTTAAGCGGCAGGGATTTTAGACAGCATCTTTTCTTTTGGAGCATGCATGAGAAAAGGAAACTTGAACAAATAAGATCTGTAGTGGAGACAGTAGGTCAAAAATCTAAGGCCAAGACATAATTCCTTAACTTTATCAGGCAGAGTTAGGAGGTGCTCTGGGTCACCAAAAGGGGGAATAAAATGAACAATATATCTATTTAAACCTACTTCAATAGCGTGCTATAGTGTGACCAAAACAAATAAGATGATATGTCCCCCAAACACTGTAGAATATCCACAAAACATGACTTTGGAGTTATTAAGATCTAGATTCAAATTCTAACTCTACAACTCACTAGCTATATGTCCTTAAACAGTTGTCTAAAGTTCCTGAGCCCATTTCATGATTGGATTATTTCTTTGGTATTGAGTTTAATAAGTTTTTTATAGATCTTGGAAACTAGCCCTTTATCTGATACGTCATTTGCAAATCCAATCATGAAATGGGCAAAAGACATGAAGAGAAATCTCACAGAGGAAGACATAGACATGGCCAACACGCACATGAGAAAATGCTCTGCATCACTTGCCATCAGGGAAATACAAATCAAAACCACAATGAAATACCACCTCACACCAGTGAGAATGGGGAAAATTAACAAGGCAGGAAACCACAAATGTTGGAGAGGATGCGGAGAAAAGGAAACCCTCTGCACTGTTGGTGGGAATGTGACCTGGTGCAGCCACTCTGGAAAACTGTGTGGACGTTCCTCAAAGAGTTAAAAAGAGACCTGCCCTACGACCCAGCAATTGCACTGTTGGGGATTTACCCCAAAGATTCAGATGCAATGAAACGCCAGGACACCTGCACCCCGATGTTTCTAGCAGCAATGTCCACAATAGCCAAACTGTGGAAGGAGCCTCGGTGTCCATCGAAAGATGAATGGATGAAGAAGATGTGGTCTATGTATACAATGGAATATTCCTCAGCCACTAGAAATGACAAATACCCACCATTTGCTTCAATGTGGATGGAACTGGAGGGCATTATGCTGAGTGAAGTAAGTCAATCGGAGAAGGACAAACAGTGTATGTTCTCATTCATTTGGGGAATATAAATAATAGTGAAAGGGAATATAAGGGAAGGGAGAAGAAATGTGTGGAAAATATCAGAAAGGGAGACAGAACATAAAGACTTCTAACTCTGGGAAACAAACTAGGGGTGGTGGAAGGTGAGGAGGGCAGGGGGTGGGGGTGAATGGGTGACGGGCACTGAGGAGGACACTTGAAGGGATGAGCACTGGGTGTTATTCTGTAAGTTGGCAAATTGAACACCAATAAAAAATAAATTTATTAAAAAAATAAATAAAATAAAATAAAATAAAATAAAATGAAGGGATGTGAATATTGCTAGAAATACTAAATAAATAATAATAAATAAATAAATAAATAAATAAATAAATAAAGTTCCTGAGCCTGTTTACAGTTTTTCTTTCCAAAAAAAAAAAAAAAATGGGGCATTAATAAGAATGTTAAAGATTTTTGCAATGATTAATTAAAAATACATAAAAGTACTTAGCATCAAGTCTAGCATTAAAATTTGAATAATAGCATGAATAAATGAATGAATGAGTGAGTGAATGAGTAGCTCTATAGTAGAGTAGGGCAGGCATGCAATTAATTATAATTCCAAGTTCGGATACGATAAAGGTAGCTACAATGATCTCCTGGAGAACAGAGTAGATTATTATATCTGGGAACTAAGGAAGGCATCATAGAGGAGTGAATTTGTGATTTGGCATATGGTGAGATCTTTTTGTGGTGGGGAACAGAGGAGATCGTCTGTGTTGAAGGGGAGGGGAGGTTTCATAGGGAGCAAAGGCAAGGTTTTTTGTTTGTTTGTTGTTTGTTTTAACTCAACTTGGCAATTATTAACCTACCCATTGAACTCCAGGTTAATACTGATAACAACTACATGTACATCCATGCAGTGTCATCAGTGCAGACTCAATTTTCCAATCACATATCTGGAAGCCTTAGGAATTGGTATGCTCTAGAATTTTCCTCTCACCCTTCCTTCTTTTCTTTCTTCTTCTCTCTTTTCTTTTCTTTGTTTTCCTTTCCTTTCCTTTCCTTTCCTTTCCTTTTCCTTTCCTTCTTTCCTTCTTTCCTTCTTTCCTTTCCTTTCCTTTCCTTTCCTTTCCTTTCCTTTCCTTTCTTCTTTCTTTCTTTCTTTCTTCCTTCCTTCCTTCCTTCCTTCCTTCCTTCCTTCCTTCCTTCCTTCCTTTCTTTCTTTTAAAAAACCTGTGTCTTGAGTGGGGTGAAGGACAAACAAATAAATGAATATTTTTGCAGTGAACCCCAAAGCCATTCATACTACTGGGATACATAAAGACTATATGGAGCCTTATGTCAAGTCAGGTAGCATTTTACTGACAAATAAGTAGAAAAAACTATCAATTTTTAGAAATTTTAAAAAACGATTTTATTTACTTATTCATGATAGACCAGAGAGAGAGAGAGGCAGAGACACAGGCAGAGGGAGAAGCCTACTCCATGCAGGGAGCCCGACATGGGACTCGATCCTTGGTCTCCAGGATCACTCCCTGGGCTGAAGGCAGTGCTAAACTGCTAAGCCACTGGGACTGCCCTCTATGGGCCTTAAGAAAGGAGCCTGACCAGACACAAACACACTTGGCCATATATGAGATAAACATGAAACCACTTAGGACAAGAGGTCTGACAGATGAAATGTTAGGCCTTTACCCCACCTACTGTGCAATAGATTCATTGCTCCCTGCTTTAAATAAGCCACCAGAATTAGGAGGCCCTCTGGAGAAATCTGAGCTGTCACATACTAATTAACACAAATAGCAATCCTCACGTGGCTGGATTATGTCTGAAAAATCATCCTTGACAGTGCACATCTAAGCATCTCAGGAAAGTGATGACAAATAAGTGTTTTCTCTCTCTAATAGCTTGAATTGCAAGATATTTCAAAAACAAGATCAACAGAAAACCAATTTGTCTGACAAGGGAGAGAAAATGTGAGGCATGTTTCCTGACTTTTTTTTTTTTCTTGAGATGTCAAAGATTTAACTCAAATCTGCAGCTCTTCAGCTTCTTGTGTAATCCTAGAAGTATGGCTTATTATGCTGGGCTCTAATGTGGTTAACATGATGAGAGCAGAAAGCTCCATCCCATCACACTCATTTCAAGAAGATCTCTTAATTTCTATTAAAGAATCTTTGCAAGGGAATTGGCAAACAGAGTCCTGCCAGTCACTGGCTGGGCTTGATGTGCACATCAAGACATTGGATTATCTGGGCTCAATCTTTTGCATTAAAATTAAGACAGTAAGCACTTAGTGTAGACAACAAAAGATCAAATGTGGACACTAAGAGTCCTTCAGTGAGTTTGTCTTAATCACTTCATCTCACCAATCCAGTGATACAAACATATTCTCATGTGTCCCCACTTGGGATGAGAACTGGAATGAATGGCTTCAGGGCTTCATGATAAGAGGCATGAGGACACTGCCCAAGGTGGTTAAGAGCACAGGCATCAAGTCAATTCCAAGGCACAGTACTTGAAGTAGGAAAGAGTGGGATGAAATGCCTTTTAAAAAAGCCAAAGTGTGGTGATAAACTGGAGTCCTGGGGACCCAGTCAATGCTCCAGGGATGGGAGGATCTGGAATAAAATGGGAGGTGGGTAGAATAGCCTTGTGAAAAGCACCAAATTTGGACTCAGGCACACTTGGACTTGAAATACACTCCCCTTCAAAATTCCCTGTGATTTTGAACAAGTCATTTGAACTTTCTGTGTTCTTAGCCTCCTTCTCCAGCTGAAAATAAAGAAAATGGTGTCAATCTGTGCTAATTGTCAGGATCAAATGAAAAAGTATCAGAGTATCTGGCACCTGAAGTGAGTTTGATAGAGGCAGCAATTAATATATGATGATATTGTCAATTGTGGTGATGAAGATTGATGATGATGGTGGTGATGATGGTGATGATGATGATGGTAATGATGATGATGGTGATAGTGGTGGTGATGAGCAGTAGCAGTGGTAATAGCCAGATGAATCCAGATCTAAGGGTCTAGGATTTGGAATGATCATAGCTACAATGTCTAGTAATATTTTGGTGCATAGAGGTTAAAATTTAGTGTAAAGATGAACAAGCTGACTTGGGAACATGAATGTTGACTAGAAAAATTGGAAGAAATACTCAGTTGGCATCAAAACCAAAATTTCCTCTCTAATATGTGTCATAAATGCTCCCACGTGCTGAGGACATAGTGGCAGATTAGACAGACAAAACGCCTGCCCAATAGAATTTATCTTCTAGAGAATGAAAACAAACATAAGCACATGAACAAAAGAATATAGGAGATATGTTGAGGTACTGGTAAAATCTCTTAAAATTATAGCAGGAATTATGTATAAAGAGCAATGATATTATTATTATTATTACTAATTGTTTTTGGTGGGAAGAGAAGATACAGAGATGCTTTACTTAGAGTCGTCAGAAAAAGTCTCCTGAAAAGCAGGTTTTCGAATTGAAGCTGAAATGATTTAAAAAGGAGACCCTAGTTTATGTAGGACTATGTAGAGCACGGTAAGGATCTCAGAGGTTTTCTCCTAAGTAAAGGGGAAAACGATTGGACAGTTTTAAGCAGGGGATGATATAATCTGATTGTGCTTTAGGAGATTACTGTGGTTGCTGAGTGTGGAGTATTAAGCTGCTGGGGGTCCAGAGTGGTGGGAGGGAAAGTGGGAAATTTGGAGAACAGCAGACAGGGCTTGTGCAAGGTTCATGGTGGCAGAGAAATGGGCCTCAGTAGAAGGTGGGGATGTGTTTTGGAGACATTCTACTTACTAAGGGAGTGCATGAAAGACAAAACCCTTCAAACCAGGAATAAGCAGCCTCCGAGATCAGATCCCAACCAGGTAAAGCAAGTGTACAGCCTTTTAGGGACTCACCTTGCACTTAGGATATGTTCTGACATCCATAACTGATCTTCGCATTCTTTGCACACCCTTGACCCCACCGACGTGCCCCTGTGCTCTCTACATAGCTTTCAGGCTTTGGCCACACTGATGTACTTTCATCTGTACCTATGTTTTGGTGTCTGAAATTGTTCCTGCTCTGGGAGTGCCCTGGGAGACATTTCCAGAGCTCTCCCCCTGGCTTACCCCCAGCCTTTCTCCAGATCTTACTTTAAATGCCATTTCCCTGGAAGACTTTCCTGACTACACTAACTGGGATTACTCTGGGATGCACCAGTGTCTCTCCTCGAGTTTCTTGGTGATAGTAACAATATGATTAATAGCTACCATTACCTGAAGGCTTACTATGTAGTAGCCACTTTGGGGCAGTGTCCATAAGTCATCACCCCACTCTTCACAGCAGCATTATAGAGTACATGGTTGTGTTATCTCCATTTCACAGACAAAGCCTGTGAGGTTCAGACACACACAGCAAAGCAGCTGATGGGGGCTGGGACTGGGGTCCGAGGAAGGCAGGCTAACTCAGAAACTGTAATTCTGAACTACTCAACTCTGAATCCCTGAACCTCATGACTTTCATATTTGGTGTAATTATTAGTTTAGCGTCTGTTTTTTCTTAGGCTTAAAGCATCCTCGGGGTCAGGAGCATGTGTGTCTTGTTTTTTTTTTTAATTTTTTTATAATTTTTATTTATTTATGATAGTCACAGAGAGAGAGAGAGAGAGGCAGAGACACAGGCAGAGGGAGAAGCAGGCTCCATGCACCGGGAGCCTGATGTGGGATTCGATCCCGGGTCTCCAGGATCGCGCCCTGGGCCAAAGGCAGGCGCCAAACCGCTGCGCCACCCAGGGATCCCGTGTGTCTTGTTTTGAAGGAGTGTTCAGACTTCTAACTCAGGTCCTAGCCTAGAGCCAGGGTCAGGGTGATCACTTGTCAAATATTTGTTGATTGATTATTTATCATTTCAAATCAATGCCATGAGGACCCAGGCAGAAATCCACGAAGGACACCCAGGGGCTGCTCCTGTAGTGTCGAAGCAGGCTCATCCTGTGTACACAGGTTTCAGCTCATAGAACACCTGCAGATCAGATTGGGGGCCCCCCTACAGATGTCCCCCTCTTGGCCCCATCCACTGATTTCCAGGTGGGTGCCTTTGCTGAGTCACATGTTCCCAGTGCCCTCATGGAGGCCCCTGACAGCAGTCCGGTGATAGCAGCTTCTGCACTACTTGAGTGACTTCTGCTGAGAACTTGGGGCTCTCCCCAGAGAGAGAGGGGGGTCTATCAGGCCCTGTGGGGCACGCGGCTTTCACAGGAAAAGCTCCGCCATCAAAACCTGCTACACAAAGGGGACATTTTGATCTGCAAACTCGCTTCATGTGTGAGCTTCCCTTCCTGTGCACAAAGCTGACACCCCTGATGACCCAAAGCAATGACAGTGCCATGGAAGCCTCCTCTTTTGTGGCAGACGAGTTGGAGATCAGTCTGGACTTCTCATTGAAGGAGGAGCTGGGGATCTGGACCCTGCCACTTAGCTAGTTGCACAGACTCTCAAACTCTTTGAAGCTTGGGCTCCTCACCTATACGGGGAGATGGCATCATCTGGAGTTGTGGGTATTAAAATAGACAGTGGAATAGCCTTCAGCAGCTGTGTGCATGAAAGGAGTCCCTCACATTCACACAGCACTTGTCAGCCTATAAAACTAAATCATATCCGCTTACTCATTTGTCTGAGGACAACTGATGGCAATTGATATTCTAATTTTAGGGCTCAAGCAATCATTTATAAAGCACTTATGTTGACCTATTACATTAATGAAGTTAAGATAGATTGTGATCTAGTGACAACCCCAAGAGCAAGAAGAAGCCAGAAAGCCTCAGTGGATTAGCACAGCAAATGCTTATTTCGGTCTCCTGCAGATTGGGTGTGGTGAAGTAGACTCAGACCTAACCAGCAACTCCACCACCTTGGGGCCCTTCATTTCCAAACTCATGAATGAGAAGGTGGGGAAAATAAAAGAAGCTCTCCACTGCCTCTTACCAGAAGTGGCACATCATGTCTGCATATGTCACCCTGCAAGGGCTGTCACAGGATGTCACTGGCTGTGTGATTTTGGTGGTTGGGGGTGGGGCTGGGAAATGAGGAAGAGCAGCTGGATTTCCATGAGCATTAACAGTCTCTACCATCCCTACTGTGTGCCAGGTGCTAAGAATGCAGGGTCTCACAGATAAATCATGTTTATTCAATATAAAGTTTCACATTGTTTTATGTCTCACATTATGAAATGGGAATGTGTTTTATAATCAACATTTCTATTCCTTACAAGTAGAGTTTTTTTTAAAGATTTTATTGATTCACTTGAGAGAGGGAGATAGTGAGAGAAAGAGAGAAAGAGAGAGAACAAGCAGGGGAGAAGGGCAGAGGGAGAAGCAGACTCCCCGCTGAGCCAGGAGCCCAATGCGGGGCTCGATCCCAGGACCCTAAGATCATGACCTGAGCCGAAGGCAGAGGGGTTGAACCAACTGAGTCACCCAGGGGCCCCAAGTAGGGATTTTTTTTTTTAATCAACAAAAAAGTTGTCACAAAACAGCAATGTATATTATCATCAATGACATATTAAAATCAAGAATTTCTCCCTCGAGAAGAAAGGGCAATTGCCATGTTCTAACAGTAGAACCAGACGCATTAAGATTTTTGCAGGAGTTGCATAGCATTCGCAGTACAGACAGCAAAGTGCTGTCAAGATTCATTGCAAAAGCAGCTAACCCAGCCTGAGGAGGGTCAGAGGGAGCTTCCTGGAGGGAAGTGGTATCTCTGATTTAAAGAACAAATGGGTGTTAGCTATGACAAAGAAGGAGACGGCGTTTATAACCACAGAGGCAGGAAATAGCATGGCAAACAAGTCTGCACTGCTAGAGAACAGTCTTAGAAATGAGAGGATAACGGGGGATGAAGAGAGAGGGGGACAGGGACAGAGAGAGAGAGATTGCAACACACAGATCTGATTCTGGATTTCTAATAAATGAGGGGCTCTCGTCTCCATATGACTTGAGAATAAGTGACAGGTCCTGGTCTCAGGACAGAAGAGATATATTGCTCCCACCTGAGGACTTACCTTGTGGATGCCTGTGTGATCTGAATCCCCCTTGGCCCTCCACGTGGTTAGTGTGGAGAAGGGCGGGTGTGTTTAGGGTAGTGGATGTAGATGGGCGGTTTAAGGCGGGGGAGGGGGGTGGTCATTTCCTTGATCTCAAATCCTCTAATGAAATCCAGAAACTCAGGCTGGGCAGTACTTAGAGAAGCTGGACTTCCAGGTTACAGCCCCATTCTCCTTGTCAGGGGAGATGTAGAGACAATTACAAAGAACAATCACCTGCTACTTGATTTATTGTGATGCACTCAGGTCCCTAGGAGGGAAGCCATGGCTCTGTTGTTCTCCCTCCCCTTCCACCTGCTGTGCCCTCTTTAGCTACCCTCCCCAAATTATCTCTGTTACCCTGCTTTTTCTAAAAATTCTATGAAGCAAAAGGAATTATTTCAAGAGGTAGGAGTGAGCTAGCACTCAGATTTGTGACAAGGGCTAGCGACAGAACATGAACCAAGCGGGCCCGGCTCACTCATGTGGGGCATATGCTCCTGCACAGATGTCACAGGTGTTCCTTGCAGCTGAGATGCCAGGCTCACCCAGCAGCCATACCATGAGCCTCCAACAGCCTCCAACAGCCTCCTGCATTCAGAGGTCCCCAGAGGCAGGTGTTGGATGCCAATGGCAGGCTGTGACATTGGGAATTGTCACCTGTGAGTCCCCTGCATGGGCCTCCTGTCCCACATGCGTAGGAGACTACAAGCAGAACTCAAAAAAGAAAAGGAGAAAACTTTGTCTTCAATCAAGTTGTCAAAACAATTTCAGGAAAGAAATCTAGAAACCTATATTAATGTCACCATGTATGTTTCCCATTTTGTTTTATATGGTATTTCTTTTGAATTGTATCTAAGGGTGTGGGGAATGAGGTAGCCTTTCCAGGGTCCAACGACTCTAAGGGAAATAACCGTGCTCTGGTCCACCCATCCCAGTGTCTTATCAACTCACCTCATCCCAGTGTCTGTAGGACCCCCTCTCCTATCTCACCCCCATGCCAATCCTCTGCTCACACTGCCACCAAAATCACCCATGCCTGATGACACTCATTTTCCCCATAAACCCACCAGCAATAAGCTAATGCCTCAGCTCTTCAGCTGAAGACCTACCTATACCTGCACCATCTGGACGGGATGCCTTGCTGTCCTCTCTTCCTCCTGGATTCCATGATGACAGTGGAGACTTCCCTTTTCTGAGTATCTATATAACATGCTGAGCACCTCTGTGCTTCACACAGGCTTACGCTGTGTGATAATGGTTTTGAAGTACGTGGGGACTCAAAACAAAAGGTTAAGTCCCCCTTACCTTTTTGCTTCAGCACCTGGTGAAGTAGATGAGATAGTTAATATTCACTAAATAAAAACAAGTGAAAAAAAGGGTAAAAAAATGCAAAGAAGGGAGGAAGAAAGGCAGGAAGGAGGGAAGACATACAGCATCATGGCCCAACAATGTTTAGAAAAACCCATTGTCATCCCCTCTTCCATTAGGAAACCCAGGTGAGTACACGTTGGTGGAGGGGCCCCGAAAGAAGTGTTCGCTATGCTAAGGCACATGGGTTTCTGGCTGCTGAGGACACAAGTGCCTCTGACCTCGGGGTGAGATTCCATTCTGAAGCCAAATGGAAACAAAACAGAATTCAAAAATAGAAGTGCAGTTAATGAAGCGTGAGCTGGCAGGGCCATGCTCTCACAGCCGCTGTGTGAGGAGAAGGCTGCTATTCTCAGGCCTCAGGCCTGGTCTACCCAGCTGGCCGGGAGGCACGTCCCTGGGGCTCTGGGAAGGTCTCTTATTGCTCATGTCAGAGCTAATGTTGTCAGCCACACGGTCTCCTGTTCCCTACCCAGACCTCAGGCACAGAGTAAGTGACTGATCCTGCAAAGTCAGCTAAGGAAGATCCAGAGTGTCTGACAAGCCCAATGCTTTAGAGACCGCTCTCCACGCTGTTTTCCAAGTTCTTGGCATTAGGGTATCTAAACACCGAGCAGCAGGACAGGTATGACTGCAACATCCAGTTGGCTTGCATGAGTTGACCTTTTGGGTAAGAATCATGGAATTAATTAGCCCCTGGCTCTGCCCCCTTTAAAATGGTGATCCCAGGAAATGCCCTTCTACTCTCCGAGCCCCTGAAAATAACAATAAAAAATATGCTATATCCTATGTACTGATCTCATAAAATTGTGATGGGGATCAAGATAACAGGGGTAGGATTTTTCAGTAAACTATAGAGTTACTCAAAAACTGAGTTTTTATTACCTGATCTCTGTTCCTATATTTACCGTACATATTCAAAGCCAAGCGGCAAACCCATCTATTCTGATTTCTCCCAAGCATCCCAAGAGATGGAGGGAGAGGGTTGAGCACCCACTCTGCCCCAGGAGCTTATTCTCTTCATAGTTACCATTTATTGAACACCAGCTCTGGTCTGGTGCCAATTCTCTGGTGCATACTTACTGTTGTGGGTGAGCACAAGGGACCTTCAGAATACCCTGTTGCTTCACTTAACAGAGGAAAGCAAGATTCAGAAACATAAATTAACCTTTTCAAGGTGATGCAGCTGCATATTACAAAGTTGCGAATCAAACTCAAACTCTCTGGCTCTAAAGTGTTCTTTCCAAAGACCATGCAAGGGTTCTTTCCCCTACTATCTGCATCGCCCACATGGCAATATAAAATGTTGTAGGTTAAAAAAATAATAATAATAATAAATAAATAAAATAAAAAAATAAAATGTAGCTGTAGGTGCACAGAAAATGCTTAAGTATTTAGTGGAATTGAACTTCACTTAGAAAATGTCACAGGTCTGGGCAGCCCAGGTTGCTCAGTGGTTTAGGGCTGTCTTCAGCTCCAGGGCCTGATCCTGGAGACCCAGGATCGAGTCCCACATCAGGCTCCCTGCATGGAGCCTGCTTCTCCCTCTGCCTGTGTCTCTGCCTCTCTCTCTCTCTCTCTATCTATCTCTATCTCTCTCTCTTTGTCGCTCATGAATAAATAACTAAAATCTTTTTAAAAAATAGCTTTTAAGAAAATGTCACAGGTCTGCGGAGAAGCAAAAAGTTGGGCAGCAATAAGCCTTATTTTATAGCGATGGTTTACAAACCACAGAAGTCCAGTTTCCACTCTTCTTCATCCCTTCCTGCATACCCCTCTTCTTGCTAGTGTCTCTGCACATCCGTTTATGAATCTTACTTCATTAACCCCCCGCACTGCACCTTTCCACTCTGCACCCAGAGAAATGAACCGGGCACTGAGAATTCTTATGAGTCACTTCAGAGGGTGGCTATGAGCACCCTGTGTAGAAACAGCCCTGTTCCTGGCACTCTGTAAATGCTTAACACATTGACGGTGTCTGCAGCTACGGGCCCACTCAGCTGTCCCCAAGGTCCTCTTCCAAGCTGTGATGACATCAGAATACACACAGCAAACATGGTAGGAACGCAGAGTCATTTGTATGATTTTCCTGCTAGGATGAAAGTCTCAGACACAAGTAGGCCCTCACAGAGAGGAAGAGGGACAGCTGGAGGCCGACCCTGAGCCTTGAGCCATGAAGGTTCCTGTGGCAGGTGCGAGAATGCGTCCTCTTCCTCACAGGCCCTCAAGGCGAAGAAGACCTGCATGGTGGACTTTGTCTTATTTTCTGAGGCAGCCAATGGTAACTTGGTCCAATGGACGAGACACTTTTTGTCTTGTAGGGAAGTGGGGAGAAAGGGACTGGAGAGTGGAAGCACTGCCCCCAGTACTTGAGCACTCTCTCCAGTATTTGGTATCCTTCCCAGTATTTCAGCATCCTCCCCAGTACTTTTGTTTCCTTCCCAGTACTTCAGCATCCTTCCCAGTACTTCAGCATGCTCCTTAGTATTTTATAACCTCCACAGTACTTCCTCACACACCACAGTACTTCCACATCCTTCCCAGTACTTCAGTGTCCTCTCTCGTACTTCATCATACCACCCAGCACTTAGCATCCTTTCCAGTACTTAAGAATATCCTCTAGTACTTCAGCTACCCCCAGGACTTTGGCATCCTTTCCAGTACTTCACCATGTCCCCCAGTACTTCAGCACACTCCTCAATACTGCAGCATCCTTTCTGATACTTCAGCATCTTCCTCAGTACTTCTGAGAGTATTCAAGGGTCAGAGAAGAGTCATTTTTCTTTGGCCATGGTAGGAATGTAGGAAAGGGAAGAAAAAGTGTTCCCCATAGGAAACAGAAAGTTTGATTTCTGAAACAGAAATGCCAAGTGAAAAATACCAGGTGCACAGTGGAGGTCCAATGAATTGTAGCTATTCCTCTCGATTTCAGCCTTAGGTTCCAGTGATTTATGTCTCTTATCTCTCCTGCTTGACTTTAAGTGCTAGGCAACAGGATGCATAGCTGATTTGTCTTTTTATTGCCCATAGGACTTTGCACATGGAAGGAGCTAAAAAATTATTTGTGTAATATGTGGTGTGCACTTGGGTAGGTGTGTGTGTGTCATCATAGGAAACCAATCACTGCTTTGCTACTTCTCACTAAATGTGAGCTAAAAACTGCTCTGAGTCCTTACATGCTGGGGCACTGAGGGTAGGCCTGAACACAGAGTGATGAGCTTAGAGGTAGATTCCAAATGAGCAGAAAACCCAATCCCTCCTGCCACCAAGAGTTTCAGATGCAGCTAAGATTCATAGAACATGCATTAGATGTGATGATAAGATATTTCATGTTACTAACAGTCAGAAAAACTCTTAAAGGGTGGTGTTACCACCCCATCTTTTGGATGAAGAAATCCGCATTTAGAGAGGGGAGATAATTTGCCCAAGTTCATGTCCCTGGCATGGAGTTGAGCTGAGATACTGAGCTCAGGCACATGTGTTTTCTGGGAAAGACTACGAACTGACAACTGTGTGGAATTATTCAATCTTTTCTAACAGTGAAAAGGAACAAACTGGACACAAATATGGCCAATATTTATAGCTCTCAGACTTCCTTGCTGACTATTAGTATGAATTTGGGGGAGTATAAAATATTCATACAATCCTATTGATTGAAATGATGGAGTCCATTGACGCGGGTTCAGAAAACTTTTGAAAAAAGCTATATTACAATGAAATGCGATATGTTCCATAACATGACAAAAAAAAAAAAGATTTAAAGACAAAGCTCTCCCAGAACATCCTAAGAATCATACTTGTGTTATGCTCTGCATTCCGTCAGATGTGAGTTTTGTCATCCAGTATGGGTGTCCGTCTTCCAGAATCATTTCCTGATTGGTTTCTGCTCTCCTTACTCCATCACATCGTGCAATAATAACCACTCATCATGGCCTGGCTTACTGTATCAAGGAAGACAGGATGCTTTCTAGACACTTCAGTTTCTGTGGGGGATATAAAGGTAATGCACGTGAATTAGAGATAAATCATGTAGTGAAGATTAAATGATAAATCGTGGAAAGCAAATATATGTGACACTTCAGCCCGTGTACTGGGAATCAAGGGTATAGTTTTGGATGCTCGATAGACCCCAATGTAACCTGTACCTCATCATACTTAGGTGACCTGAGCAATTGGCCGAAGAACTGTTTCCTTCATCTGTGTGACTGGGATGATATCTAAGGAGAAAAGTGCTTTTCATGATAATAGGAGATTCTTATAAAAGTGCTAGGCACAGAGTTTGGCTTAAAATAGGTACTAAAACAGTACGAAATCGCCCTACCTCTCTGTCCACTCTGTACCCATTTTTGGGGAAAGTCCTTTAAGGTTTCTTGAAGGGAAACTTACAGAAGGAAGTTAGAAGAGGTAGGAGACACTCAAGTTTAAATTGTGAGAAGTTGGGTATTTTGAGCACCCGGCAACTGAATGAACACTAGTGGTTTAGTCTTCGTTATCTGTAATCTACTTTAGGATCAATTAAAAATTTTGAACCATGGCATATTCCACTCAGCTTTAAGTATGTGATGAAGTGTAACGTCTGCCTTTCTTCAGTCTAACTAGTCTCACTGTCCCGAGAAATATTTGATGATTTGATCCATCCAGCTCCTATCCCTGAAACTGAAAGAAAGCCAGTGAGGGGGAATAATTTTCATCAGTTAACTCCTAGCAACAGCACTGGATATATTCCAGAAATTGAGGTGAACCTCAAAGACAGCAGAGTGAGGATGGTGTCGCTCCATTTATCTCTGAAGATAGCTTCCAAGCTGCAGGTATAATTCTTGTCCTCTGGTAATCAGTGAAGAGATTGCTCTATCAGCAGAGGGTGGCCATTTTGCAAACTGAGAAAATTGGAGAAAATCAAGTTAAATGTGAAGCGTGTCTGTTGAAAGACCCTGCAAGCTTTGAAGGTAAGAAGAAGGCAAAGGAAACTGAAAACCACTCTTTATTCCCTTAAGTAAGCACCATGGGATATGAAGTGTTTGACATTTGTCCTCCTTCGGGGATTAGGGGATAATACAATTTAGAGTCAGAAGGGACACCAAGAAACCCCAAATCTGGTGTCACTTCCTCCAGAATCCTTCCCGGGTATTCCTGACTATTTATTGTACTATTAAAATATAATACATTTTTTTCACCATTCCTATATTCCTCACTAGGAGCTGAATCTGTTCTAATTTTCCACCCTATTCCCAGCCCCTAGAAGAGTACTGCCCACAGTAGGTGTTATGAATGTCTTCAAAAGAGCAAATTTATTTAAAATTTAAAATAAGATAAATTTGATATTTCAACTGGGCATATAAGCAGTTTTTTTTTTTAAGATTTAACTTATTTATTTGAGAGGGAAAGAGAGAGAGAGTGAGCAAGCGTGCAAAAGCAGGGGGAGGGAGAAGCAGACTCCCTGTTGAACATGGAGCCCCCATGTGGGGCTGGATCCCAGGATCCTAGGATCATGACCTGAGCTGAAGGGAGACGCTTAACCAACTTAGCAACCCAGGAGCCCTGTAGAATTTTTTTTTAAAAAAACTCAAATCCATGGGCAGCCCAGGTGGCTCAGTGGTTTAGCACTGCCTTCAGCCCAGGACCTGATCCTGGAGACCTGGGATCAAGTCCCATGTTGGGCTTCCTGCATTTCCTGCATGGAGCCTGCTTCTCTCTCTGCCTGTATCTCTGCCTCTCTCTCTCTCTCTCTCTCTCTCTCTCTCTCTCATGAATAAATAAATAAATAAAATCTTTAAAAACAAAAACAAAAAAAAAACAAACTCAAATCCATGACTTTTTTTTTTTTAAGAAAACAAATGGCAGAAAGTAACTACAAATGTATTAGGCACAAATATAATTATTTTGGATCAATTAATTAAAATCTGGAAAGCAATGATGTAGCTAAATGGTGTAAGTAACAGTAACCTAAACCAGAAACGCAATGAATGGCAGCGCTTTTCTTCCCTCTGATGCCATCTGCTTCTGCCCTGCAGCTGGGCTATGGTCTGCTTCTCTCTGAAGGTGAGGCAGGAAACAGAGCACCTGCCAAGCTAAGTTGTCTCTGTTTTGGCCTCATTCCATTTTGAAAAATCCCAGGGAAATGCTCTGATTGGGAGCCTCTGGGTTTTGAGCCAACACGTGTTCAAAACTTAGCATACCCTTAATGTTTCCTGCCATGATGCGCCTTGTGCATCATGGCAGGAAGGGAAGGGAAGATGATCACTCCTCCAAAACAGGGTGCCGCTGTTCAAGAGACAAATTAAACTGGGTAGAAGGAAAGTACAAGGAAACAGTATGACTACCAGCCACCTTGAGAAGCTCCTCCTCAAATCGTGAGAAATACCCCCTTCCTTCTCAGAACTTATTTCTCTTTCTCGTAAGTAAGGATTTAGTACGGTGGACTCCAGAGTTGACTGTTGGACTTGACAGATTATATAAATGTATGTGTACATATATACTAGATTAAACATGGTATATATATATATATATATATATATATATATATATATATACACACATAATATATGCGTTCCCCATTTCCATAGCTGACTGGTTTACAGCAGTGTTCTTCGTGCATACATTGTTCTCACTCCTTATATAACAGATCCTTCCGGACAGGAGCTGCTGCCACTACATGGATAAGCTAACAAAGGTTCCTCTGGAGCTGCAGAGTCACATGTCTGGTGCCATTGTATGACACAAGGATCATTTTCTCACTCCATGGGAATTCCTTGAGTACAAGGACTGTGAGCTTCTATCTCTGTATCCTGCATAACCCTTCCCATGAAACTGAGAACATACTAGGTATTTCATTAGCATGTGAATGAATGAATGAATGAATGGGTAAAATATGTATAACTAAAAACCACAAGCTAACTAGTTTTATGTAATTAAGGATTTCATAATTCATCTATATCTGATTTATGATTTTTCTTATCAAATCTGAGCATGCTTTATTTTAATTAACCTTTTTATGTTAATGACTAACAAACTTTAAGTTTTAATAAAATTTAATAAACCTAATCCTTTTAAGAAACTTTATTAGTATCTGCCATTCAATATGCTAATTGAATTAAAAGGCTAACATCTCTGGTCTTTTGACAATGTAATATCTAGAAGCTATACTTGGTTCATAGGAATTCGTTTCTTATGAGAACTCCTACCATAAATAATAAATAGGTAAAGGTTGATCAAAATGGACACAAATTTACAATTTACCCTGAATCTTAAATTAAATGTGGACTTCTTAATGCCCTTTTCTTACAGTTGCCCAGATTTTGACTTCAGCAAATATATTTCCTCTTCAAATGACCAAACTTCAGTTAAATTGATTTAGTCAAAATTTTAGGCAGTTTCAGTTGCAGAGGTAGTACAACTTCACTTGGGATTTATTTTCAGAATGTATGAGCTTTTTGGTTGACGTTTGTCACCATTAATGAATCAACAGAGCTGAGTGAAAGAGATTGGCTGACTCTGAAGACTTTAGAAAGGTGGTTCTTTGAAACCATGGTGCCTGTGTATCAGATGCTCAGATACTGGTTTTCTGTCTACCTCCTGTTCTCTCTTTGAAAGAAAGAGTGTAAACTGGGTAGACAGACAGGTAGACAGAAAGAATAAGAACAATCTAAACAAGGTAGAGACACACATTACAGCATTTGCTATTAAAGACCTGTGAGCAGCTCTCTGCTCCTCCCCATTGGACAGACAGCTGCATCTTCTGGTGCAGGGCCAACCGCGTCCCCTAGACACGATGGTGAAGGTCGGAGTGAACCGATTTGGCCATATTGGGCGCCTGGTCACCAGGGCTGCTTTTAACTCTGGCAAAGTGGATATTGTCACCATCAATACCCCTTCACTGATCTCAACTACATGGTGTACATGTTCCAGTAGGATTCTACCCACAGCACGGTCAAGGCTGAGAACGGGCAACTTGTCATCAACGGGAAGTCCATCTCCATCTTCCAGGAGCGGGATCCCGCCAACATCAAATGGGGTGATGCTGGTGCTGAGTATGTTGTGGAGTCCACTGGGGTCTTCACCACCATGGAGAAGGCTGGGGCTCACTTGAAGGGTGGGGCCTAGAGGGTCATCATCTCTGCTCCTTCTGTTGATGCCCCCATGTTTGTGATGGGTGTGAGCCACGAGAAGTAGGACAACTCCCTTAAGATTGTCAGCAATGCCTCCTGCACCACCAACTGCTTGGCTCCTCTAGCCAAAGTCATCCATGACCACTTCAGCATCGTGGAGGGCTTCATGACCACCGTCCATGCCATCACTGCCACCCAGAAGACCGTGGATGGCCCCTCTGGGAAGCTGTGGCCTGATGGCAGAGGGGCTGCCCAGAACATCATCCCTGCTTCCACTGGCGCCGCCAAGGCTGTGGGCAAGGTCATCCCTGAGCTGAACGGGAAGCTCACTGGCATGGCCTTCTGTGTCCCCACCCCCAATGGGTCAGTTGTGGATCTGACCTGCCGCCTGGAGAAAGCTGAAATATGAGGACATCAAGATGGTAGGGAAGCAGGCATCGGAGGGCCCCCTCAAGGGCATCCTGGGCTACACTGAGGACCAGGTTGTCTCCTGTGACTTCAACAGTGACACCCACTCTTCCACCTTCGACTCCGGGGCTGGCACTGCCCTCAATGACCACTTCGTCAAGCTCATTTCCTGGTATGACAATGAATTCGGCTACAGCAACCGGGTGGTGGACCTCATGGTCCACATGGCCTCCAAAGAGTAAGAGCCTCCTGGACCACCAGCCCCAGCAAGAACAAGAGGAAGAGAGAGGCTCTCAGCTGCTGGGGAGTCCCTGCCCCAACTTAATCCCCCAAAACACTGAGAATCTCCTGACTTCCAATTTACATCCTAGACCCCCAGGAAGGGGAGGGCCTGGGGAGCCCTACCTTGTCATGTACCATCAATAAGTATACTGTACCCCCCTAAAATAAAATAAAATAAAATAAAATAAAATAAAAAAGACCTGTGAGCTTTTTTTTTGTGGAACTGGGCAATGAGGGAATCCCAACTAGCCATGGGATGACAATACTTGTTTTGGCAATTATTTCTAAGGAAAGCTCATGTGGTAGACATCCTTAAGAGGCCAATGAAGGCATGCAAATTTGATACACTTTCCTTCATTGAATATAAATATTAGTGTTTTATTCATCAGAATCCTCAAAAGCTAGGCCTGGACTCTTTAGATGGCTTCTTCTTTTATGCAAATGGATGCATCTCCTTCCAAAGAGCTAGTGCAAGGATATCTTGCTCTGCAATAGGATGGACAAAGTATAGCTGTTTTCCTTGGTAACTGGAGACTAGTGTAATCACAGACACAATAAGAAATTAGAATCCAGGAAATAATTCAAGGCAGGATAAAGAGGGAAGTATAAAGCCTTAGGTTCTTGGGGCTGTAGGAGGCAGGAACAGAAGATAAGGACAAACCTAAGAAATCAGAGAATGAGAAGGAAGGCACTACAGAGTAAACCAGGCATCTATTTTGTCTTGGGGTTAGTGGCTTGACTGGAAGGTACTTAGTCTAATATAAATGTCTAGTCCTACCATGGTCATCATCTGATATAATATGTCCTTAGTCTTTGCTGAATTTTATTGAAGCAAAGAGGAGAGTAATAATGGCTCGATTTGCAAACTAGATGACACTTCACACTCACAAGGCTTTAGTTTAAGAATTATTTTCCCTCTTTAATGAAAGAGGATTAAGATTGAGAAAAATCGTCTTGCTCAAAATCCCACAATTAACCAGCCTTTCAGCCATATCAGAGCCCTCCTCATCCACCTGATTCCAGAACCTAAGTCTGCTATGCTGTGGTATTTTTCCTTCATAGATTAGGAAAGAAGGGGGGGAAATGAGAAATCAAGACTATAGCTAAGGGGAAATATGTGTGTGTTTCAGTGGGTGGGGTGAGATGGGACAAAGCTTACCATTCCAGTTCCTGGGAAATGGTTGCTCTGAAAGGAATCTGTGAATTCTCTGACCTGAATGTAAAAGGGGATATGGGGTTTAGTTTCAGGTGATATCTTAATATCTGGCAAGAGCAATCTATTCTCCTGGGACTTTGTTTACCAGAACTCATGATACTCAGTGGACTGTGTGAGTGGATCCTCCTACAGAAAGCAGGTAATGGAATCAAAAGTGAGAATCTGGAATTTGGGACCAGGCACATTTGACCCAGTCTTGGCTCTGCAGCTTATTGCTTAGGGGAAACTGGGTAAAAACAAATGTTCCATGAACTTTAGTTGCGAAATAAATAAAAGTTGGGATAATTGATTCCTTCGAGAATTAATTGGGACAATTTGGTTAGATAGTGTATTTCCATGGACCTGATACAATGCCTGATAAATAGCATGATCCTCATACATTGACTGCTGCTCTTTTTAACAATATAATGCTCCTCTAATCTCAGTGCTCTTCACACTGCGCTCATACCTCCAAGTCACCCAGTGCAGTCTCATATGCCACATAATTAGAAAGATTAACTTGATCCAGGTAGATCTTGGTGAAGTTGGAGAGTTGGCAAAGGTTGAGTTTAGTACAACAGAATGTCTCCCATGAATTATTTTTTCTTTCAAAGACACGCCCCCTAAGGACCTCATTTGCATACTTTATTTCTATCAGGCTCCATTTAAACTTCCAACTAACCAGGAAAACTAGAAAGACAGTATATTCTCTTCCTCTTACATGTGTAATTTTTAATGCTAGCTTTAATAATCCTAGCTCTTTTTTTCTTTTTTTGTAATAAAAAATTTATTTTTATTGGTGTTCATTTTGCCAACATACAGAATAACACCCAGTGCTCATCCCGTCAAGTGCCCCCCTCAGTGCCCATCACCCATTCACCTCCACCCTCCGCCCTCCTCCCCTTCCACCACCCCTAGTTCGTTTCCCAGAGTTAGGAGTCTTTATGTTTTGTCTCCCTTTCTGATATTTCCTACCCATTTCTTCTCCCTTCCCTTCTATTCCCTTTCACTATTATTGTCTTCCTCCTTGTTGCTTATCTCTGTGGAAAGAGAGGCCCTGTTCATAGTTAAATACTTTAAGGTATCTTTCAAAAATTTTGGGAAACCTTTTGTGGATGGTGAACAGAACACTTTCTAGTGTCCTTACAGTCATGCCTTACAGGAGGTGCTCACACAGCAACACAAGATGCTAACCCCTCTCTGATTACATAGATTTTTCTTTTTTCAATGCAGAAAAAAAATCTGTCTCATTTTCTGGCTTTAAAAACCTGAGAAACAGGGACACCTGGGTGGCTCAATGGTTCGGCACCTGCCTTCGACCCAGGGCATGATTCTAGAGTCCCAGGATCGAGTCCCACATCAGTTTCCCTGCACGGAGCCTACTTCTCCCTCTGCCTGTGTCTCTGTCTCTCTTTCTTTCTCTGTGTGTCTCTCATGAATAAATAAATAAAATCTTTAAAAAAAACCTGAGAAACCTTGGAAATCAGAGTAAGTGATAATGCTTTAGATATTCTACTACATTAAAAAGAACACATTCCCTCCCATGTCAAATCAGGACAATAATATCTTTCATGCTTCTTTCACAAATTGATATTGAATAATATGTGTAATAGTACAATTGCATACATTGTAAAACTTGTAAGGAATGAGTTATTTCTTGATGATATTCTTATTCCTTCCTCTGCCTCACTTCTAGTGCTTGGATATATGATTAACAATGGCCTCTATATATTTGGTGGCAGGAGGTAAAGTTTAGGCTTTATTGCATATCTATTATGCAGTATACTTTCATTTTATTGCATATCTATTATGCAATATATTTTTATTTTATTTTTATTGCATATCTATTATACAATGCCTGTTTATTTTATTTATTTTATTGCATATGTTATTATTTGATTAACTAGCTGTTAGGAGCCTCAATAATATTGCTTTGGTACTGGGGAGGGCAGAGGATCCCACATGGGAATTTTCAAAACCTGGAGGGTCAAAACAATTCATTTGTAATAGCATACAGAATATACATTTTATTTTTAAAAAGCAACTGGAATATAGTAAGACTTCACAACATTTTCCTGAGAGATGAGTAAATGCAAAATATAGAAGGCCCAAAGCAAGGTCGAGGATGTGGATTAAAAAAGGTTTGAAATTATATCATTGCAATGATTCTTTTAAAAGCACTATTGGATAGTTCTTGAAATCCATGATAGTTTTTGTTCACCTATTCACTCATTAAATAAATAATTACTGAGATTTTACTATATTCTGATTGCTGGATACCAATATTTTATGGTTCTATTCAAATGCATTGGTTTAGTTTAAACTTGATTTTCCTGTTTATCATTCTAGGGCTCATCTGGGCAAGTTATTGTGTCTTTTTGCAGAAATGACTAGTTCCCAGGAAGACTGTGGCCTCCAGAGTTGCACCTGAGCAGATCATAATGCACTCAGAGCAGCTGAGTGATTGATGTGTTGTATAAATAGAACACTAAAGACACAATATGGGAATAAGAAGAGCCAAATGTCAAAAAAATGCCCTGAAAATAACCATTCAAACATATGCAAATTGCTTAATTAATTGACCTCATTTGTGCATGCAGATATCCTTTGCCTTTCCCTTTGTGAATTGGTTATTTTTCATTGTGCTCCAAAACAATATTCCAAGGATAATTAAACCCTTTCAAGCTATAGGTTAATATTCAATTCATATGTAAACACATTTATAAACATTAATCAAATTCAAATTACTCATTTCATAAATACTGTTTTATTCATTTTCAGCTAATAGATGTGTTTTCTGCATTTATTCAGTGTTGGTCTCGAGAAGTTTGCGTTTGGGGAGATGATAGTTATTTAAATGGAAACCTAGTGTTTACTTTCAAGTTGATTAAGACTTTTCCTAGTTCCCAATTGTTTGTTTCTACAAAGATTTAGCACAAAGGCTTCATTTGGAGTGTTGGTGGGGCGTATAAAATATAACGATGATTATCAGAGAACTATTTCATCCCTGAGCATTTGTGTTTAAAGAGATGTCAAGGGGAGTCTTGCTGCCTGTTCAGACTAGACCCATAGAAAAGCAGGATGAATCTTAATGGAATCAACCCAATCTCAGATCTAGTCTCATCTTGGTAATATATTTATTTGTCCATTTATTAATTAATGGATAATTGATGTATTTATTCATTTTTATTTATCTACACTTGCACCCAAACATTAATTCACTCAATGGAATCTGCAAAATATCTTTGCACATCAAAATTTAAAAAGTGCTTGATCCAATTCAAATACCTAGGGCCCATCATAGATACACTGAATCTGACACACCTACATTTCTAATAAACTTACAGAATGATTATTATATGCATCAAAATTCAATTACTTCTGTCTTACATTGGTATATATCCTATGCGTGCTTAGAGCCAAGCACTGAAATAGGTATTGAGCAGTGGGGGTGCGGCTATAGATGAGGCAGACAGTCTCTTCCTTTAGTCATTGACACTGAAAATTAAATTCCATGAGTGCCATGATAGGAGACACACAAGAAGTCATAGGACTATATAACCAGAGATCTTAAAGTAGGGGAAAGGTCATGAAAGGGCTCCCCGGGTGTGTCATGTTTAAGTAAACCTAAAGGTTGAATGGGATTTAGTCACATGAATAAGATTAACCAGATTGTTTGGTTCTATGCTGGTGTTTTGGGTGTAGAATGGATAATTAGCATCAAAAAATGAGGGACTCCTGGAAGTTTATCCTCTATTTCTACTGTGGAAGACCAAGTGAGAAATAATTCTATTCCAGTTAATAAACATTAAGTCATGCATAATGGAACCGATTTGGTGTCAGTTTGCAGCCAGTTCACACTGTGTGACTCAAGGAACAACATCTCCTTTCATTTCATTACCCTTATTTTTAAAATAGGACTAATATCTCTTTCTTACAAGAATGCTCTGATGGCTGAGTGATACCATTGTGTACCAAATACTGGAGGAGCTCAAAGAAAGCTGGTGGTCTGAAGGAGGCTTCTCTGGGGGGCCAAGGTATATCCTGGTGCCTGTTTCCCGGGGATCCTGCTGGGAATGGTCATGGTCAGCACTCCAAAGGCCAAAGGAGGACCAAACCTAGAGGAGCTGGAGCCCTGGAAGCCAGAGGGAGTGATTTAAAGGCATTCGGAAGCTCTGGCTCTTTGATGATGGACTTGGGAGCATCGGAACCGATCAAGGAGAACAGCTAAGGCAGGAATGAGAAGAAAATGGTTGGCACCAAGTGGCCACTCAAGGTCCATGCCTGAAGGTATAAGTGAAACATTTTTTTCGGGAAATTCTGGCAACGTAGGAGAGATGAAAACCTCCATGTGAGGGCAGATCCACAAGAGTTCCATTCAGGCATTATCACTGTGACCCTGACTTTATTCACTGTCAGGTGTGGTCTGGAGACACAGGCTAACGGTGTTTTGTACTGTAACCATAATGAGCATAATGATGGTTGAGAATTTAAATGACATTGTCTTTAATTTTGCATTCGGTGTTCTTGAGTTTTGTGAAAACACCAAGAAGTCAATGCAACCAGTCACCGAACATGGAGATTCTTAAGTTTATACTTGGCCATGATTTCAGCTCAAAATTATTTTAAAAGATTGAACTCTTGAACTAGGGCAAGAGAAGCAGTGAAGGGGAGTGGAAAATACATGCTTCCACCAAGGGAATGAAGAAGTCACAGGGATGGAAGGTATGGCACACAGAATATAGTCACTGGTATCGTAATAGTGCTGTAGGGTGCCAGGTGGTAGCTACCCTGTGAGCACAGCCTAACATTCAGACTTGTGGAATCACTATGTATAAAACAGAAGGTTGAACTTTTAAGTTTTTCTTCTCCCTTTGCCTCCTCTTCTCTATCTTATCTTGTCCTTCATTGTCTTCCTTCCTATCTTCTTTCTCTACCCAGAGATCTGCCTTGGGAATCTTCTTTTCAGTTTATTAGGATTTGTGCATAAATGGACTCCTTGGTGAATCTGCATAAGGTGTGAAGAAGCTCTAATCTCTGTGCCTCAGTTTCCTTATCTGCAAAATGGAGGTTATATCTGCTTTGTTAATGAGTTAATTAGCTGAGCATGCTGGGAGAATTAAAAGGCTGTAAATATATATAAAGCACTTAAGACAGTGCCTGGAAAGTCATAGGAAAGTCATAGAAATCCAAGAACATTGATAAATAATTATTATCTTTGTTTTATAGATAAAGAATCTGTGGCTCAGAGTTCTGAAGGAATTGCCAAGACACAGCCTTAAGGTAGAAACTAAAAGAGATGAAGTCCCAAATCAGATCATATTCCCTTTATATGTAGCTTGGATCAATGTATTTGGCAGTTCTGACTTAGTTATGCCTCTTCTTGACAGCAGGATTGTAATTTGTACCAATGTGTTTCGTTAACAGTGCTTAATTTTTCTCCGCTTTTTAATTCATATTAATTCTAATTATTAAATATGTTCATTAATGTCACAGTTTGTTTTTTGACTAAACATAACAATTCACATCTACGTGCAGACATTTTTTTAAAGATTTTATTTATTTATTCATGAAAGACACAGAGAGAGAGAGAGGCAGAGAGAGAAGCAGGCTCCATGCTGGGAGCCCGATGTGGGACTCGATCCCAGGACTCTAGGATCACGCCCTGAGATGCTCAACCACTGAGCCAGCCAGGTGTCCCTCTACATGTTTATGTTCTAAAGCACTTTGGAATGTAGTTATAAAGCATAGGCCTCTCTAAGTGATAATGAGTATGTTAGTGTCCATATGTGTATTTAGGTGCATATATGTGCATGCGTGTGTCTTTACCATCTTAAAACATTACTGGTACCATAGTTACCCAGTCATTTCATGCAGGGTTATGCTGATTGGAGAAGTAGTTGAATATATTCAGAGGTTCTGTAAAACATAAAATGCTGAATTTTTCACCTCTTGTTTTACTTCCTAATTTATGTTTTATAGCACCATGGTAGACGTGTAATTTACATTATTAATAGATGCATGTTGGGGGCGGGTTGGCGGCACTGGATTCTTTTTGAGCTTGGCCAAGAGATTTTCTAGAACATCATAAGTCAGGTAGTTCAAATCCTGACTCTTAACAGGGCAGTCATGGGCAAGTTACCTAGTACCTCAGAGCATCTGTTTTCTCATCTGTGAAACTTGGGTAAAGATATCGTACCCAATATAGGGTTGTTACAAGGCTTAAATTAGGATACATTTGTAGTGTGTTCAAAGTCTCAGAAAAATCTCTGAGTTCACTGCTTTTTTTTTCTCCCCCTTTCCAGCACACCATGCATATAGTTCAGGGCCATGGATGTTGCTGGTACTATGTCTTACCCTCTCCGCTTGCATGCATACCTGTCTGGCTTTAGGCCATGCTCAGAAGCCACCTCTCCCTGTGGTTCTCGCTGATGCCTCATTCCAAATAACCAGATTTATAATGCCCTTATCTATGTTCCCAGAATGCTTCCCACATGTCTCTCTCCTGTTAAATCTTCCTGTGGATCTCCATGCTGTGCGCTTCTCAAGAGCAGAAGTTGAGTTCATCTCTGTGTCCTCAGACAACGTAAGTGCCGCTCAATTCATTTTGTATTATAATACATGTTGAATATTACTACAAATTATCATCTCATTAAGGGTATAAAATGTATTGCCGCTAATGTGCATAAAGTGGGCATGGTCTCCAGAAATGCAGAATGCTTGTTTCTATTCTACTCCCTCACCCCCCACCCTGGGTCTTTTTTATTTTATTGTTATTTCTTCCTTTTAAAAAATTCTGCATTTTTCTCCTACTATGTGTCGCACACACAAACACACACACCCACAAATCACTGAACTAGCCTTGCTTTTGTTTTCTTATTATCTGTGAAATGGTTAAATGATTGTCTATTTTGAGTACTGATATACAGCTGTTTCCATAGATACCTGTTCATAATAGCTAATTAGCTGAGCATGTTTTCTAAAGTCATTTGAATGACATTTTAAAACATCCAGCTTTTATTCAATTAGTACATTTTTCTTATTTCTCTTTGGAAACATTCATAAATGCTATATGATGCTTCAATAGATAAGATGTAATAGAATCAGAATCAGGTAATTTGGGGTTCCTATGTCGAGGCCATGTCTGTTCTTTGTTCCACCTGGAAGTTCTTTTTCTCTGTTTAGTGAACTCCCAGAGCTGAACTCTCAACAACAATGCACACTTAAAAACCACTTTTTAGTTGAAAAAAAGTGTGTGGGCATATCCCCAAACTGAGGGATATCTGTAGAACCACTTCCCTCATGTTATAGACCGGGATGTTGGCACACCTCTATACAGAAACATAGTACCCACCTCGAAGCCTTGATGCCTGGTGCACTTAGCCAAGTTTGTGCAGGTGACGCGTCCTTCTTCCTTTTGGCCCATCACACTTTTGGTATTATTCTATCTCTCCTCATTTGTAACAAACTCAAGAGCAGTCACCACTTTGTACACTGCCTTATACTCACACATCTGTTTTCTATAAATCATAAGAGTCACACTGAAGCCTTTTCTAGTCCATTCATTCAAAGCATATTTATTGACCACCTATTACCTGACAGATAATAATGGATAAACACAATCTCTTCCCTTAAGGCATCTGTTTACCCTTTGTCACCCCAAATGCTCTGCCCAGTATTTGATAATGGTAGAGAGGCAAAAGTTGTTCCCTGAAACAAGGCTATTTGTAGAATGCATCACCTAAATCAGCATTTGATCCAATTCACCATCCCTCACTTCTCATCAAATACATTCTGGTTGGAATTAATGCCCTTCCTTCTCTTGTTGAGGCTGCCCTCACTTTTTGGTCATGAAAGTCTCCTCTCATTTTCCAAACACTAGCCATACCTAACTTGCTCTAAAGGTAAATTGTCAGAATTAAGATGAGTGTTTATAAATATTAAAAAAACACAACTATTGACCAAAGCTCTTCTCACCTTGCACTCTCAGGTTTGATTCTCTCACTATGAGATAGATACCTCCACAGTATTCATTTTAGGGATGTGGAAAGTGGGGATGAGACAGGTGAAGTAGTGTGGTGAAGTTCACACAGTGATTGACAGAACAAGAGTGTCAACTTCTCTTTTGTTTTTTACATTTTTTTAAAATTTAAATTCAATTTGCCAACATATAGTGTACCACCCAGTGCTCATCCCCTCAAGTGCCCTCCTCAGTGCCCATTGCCCAGCTACCCCATATCCATACCCACTTCCTTTTCCTCAACCCTTTGTTTTTTTCCCAGAGTTAGGAGTCTCTCATGGTTTGTATCCCTCTCTAATTTTTCCCACTCAGTTCCCCTCCTTTCCCTTATAATCCCTTTCCCTATTTCTTATATTCCACATATGAGTGAAACTATATGGTGATTGTCCTTCTCTGATTGACATATTTCACTCAGCATAATACCCTCCAGTTCCATCCACGTCAAAGCAAATGATGGGTATTCATCTTTTCTGATGGCTGAGTAATATTCCACTGTATATATAGACCACTTTTGTTGATACCCAAAACAATGCTCTTAAATGTCAGCACCCAATGGATCTGAACCAGGACTCTGTGCTTTGCATCTCTTGCTCTGGAAAACAAACAACAACAACAACAAAAGCACAAAAAACCAGCACACTTATCATTCTCTTGAAGGTATGAGCAAAATGCCTAACTGGACACCTTCACATATGATTCCTTCTCTGGAACCATCTAGTCTGGAGACCACAAAGCCAATGGATTCCTAGAACCTGGAAGTTCCTAAAATCATATTGTTTCACATCTTTTTTTTTTTTCCTATTGAAATTTGCCTGTGTTGGAAAGAGATGCCTTCATGGGGAGATAGCAAGCCTAAGAGAAAAGGTATGTAGGTCTAAAGATGTCTTGAGCAACATTCTCAAAGGTAAGAGAAGTGACTATGGGGTCAGCTGAGTTGGAAATCATCTCTGATCATTAGACACCATTTTTGTCAAATTTTCGTAAGACTTTCTAATGGTACCATAGGTACTTGGTACCTAAGTCATTATCCAATGGTGCCTGGAGGTGTTTGCCCTCAGTTGGCAGTTGGTATTGTTTAAACAAACATTTATAGCTAGATTTTAGCCCACTCTTCATATATAATACAAGGAAGAATGGATAAAAAAGAAAAGATCCCCTTTTGTGGAAGTCTGCTCCAAAGCTCCCTCCCCTTTGGGCTGGGTCACGAGCATCTTCTCTGTGTTTATTCATTCCTTGCACATGCCTCTTTCTGAGTGCATTTCCACCCTCATGTTATCATTTTGTATTTGTGAGTCCATCCTCCTCTCACCACCTCCACTGTATTGTCACACTTGGTATTAAATGTGTTTATTCAATTTACAAGTCTGGTATGTTACACAGGATGTGGTTTAAAATCCCCGCTGAACGACTGTTTGCTGAGTGCATAGACACATCCATATACCACTGGAAGAGATAAATAAGAGACACCTAAGACTCTTCAGTGTGATGTGTTAAAATGGTAAAAACATTAATTCAAGAGAGAAAAACAATAAAAAGAACAATGAGTACTCAACTGTAAATAATAATCAGAAATCATTATTTTAAAGCTTTGGGGTTTTCCTCAATATAGGTAGGTATGAACAAGAGCAGCTTCAGTGAAGACTCTCCCTGACAAAGGCAGAACCCACACAGTTACACAAAGAAAAGTGCTTGGTTATAAATTACCGGTCATCTGGTGAGGATTGATGGGTTACAGTGGAGCTAGTGCCCCTGATGGCTGAGCCCAAAGTCTGTTTGTTGAGCCCAAAGAGTACAGCCAGCAAGTTTACTAATCTATTTTTCTGCTGATTCTGGGCAATTTAATGAAAATCTTAAGTTCCTTCTTCTGGGGTCCTGACCACTTGGCCTATGCCTGTGTGAGTAATAAACCTCTGTAATACTTGTGCTTACTTGTGGGGAGTATTTTGAAGTACAAATACCTAAAAAGAGGAGGGCCATGTCTGACCCTTAATAGACAACTCACCAAAACAACCACCCCAGCCGTCGGGTCCTGGAGATGGTGTCAATGGCCATGCTCCGCCATCAGACCAGTGAGTGAGGCTGCAAGCTTTTCTATTAAAGGGGTAAACCTCACATTTTCAATGATGTGGATAGAGCTGGATGGGTGTGGGGGATGCTTGAACCGTCCTAGCTCTTGGCCTCCTTTTGGCTGCTACCAGGGCCCCTGGGGAGCACTGGAGGCCCGTGGCTCTGTTGAGCACAATTTGGACACCCTCACAATGTATCGCCTTCATTTTTCTCTGGCATTCTGCACAGCCCTGTGGATTTCACTGGAAAATAAGCACTAGTCAAAATCCAAGATTTATATGGAGTTCAGCTGTGCACGGCCTAAGTCCTTTCCAATTAACTCTTCTTTTTCTGGTAAGTTCATTGTTTAGTAGATTGCATTTGAAAAATATGAAATAGCATAAAGAAGCCACATGTTAAAATAACCTAATATACATATAACAAAAATAGGCCAAAACAGAGAGGAAACGGTGCATGAAAAATCCCTTAGAAATTGGACACTACAAATGGAAAACAGTAATCTAGGTCTCCTTGTTGAAGTATTTGTTGGCGGTACCTGTCGCATTAATGGAGGATTAGAAAAGCAGGTGACATACTGCAAAGATCTCAGACTTCAGAATCGATCATTATTTTAAATCTTTGTTCTGCCATTGATCAGCTGTGTGATTTGGGCAAGATTGTGTTTATCTGTTGATTTATATACCCAACCCTCTGTTTTCTTACTTGCAAATTGAGAGTGCAAGCTAGTATAGAGTGTATATCTATCTATTTAACATCCTTCTTTTGACAACACTCCTACCATATCCGTTTGGTCCTGATAGGTCTCTCAATCATGGTCCTATTTCCTATCAGTCCTTTTTTTTTTTAAGGGTCTTTTTTTAAAATTTTTATTTATTTATGATAGTCAGAGAGAGAGAGAGAGAGAGAGAGAGAGAGAGGCAGAGACATAAGCAGAGGGAGAAGCAGGCTCCATGCACCAGGGGCCCGACGTGGGATTTGATCCCGGGACTCCAGGATCACGCCCTGGGCCAAAGGCAGGCACTAAACTGCTGTGCCACCCAGGGATCCCTCCCATCAGTCCTTAAACATCATCCTTGACATCATTACAGGCTGGGCATTTGAGCTCATCACCTTGATCATGAGAAAGTGTTAAAATAAAAAAAAACTTGTTCCAAGCAGGGCCAATGGGTATCCTCCCTAAGGCTGGTCTATGGACACTGGGAAAGAAAAATTTCTTTAATTTTGGATCATGAGTCATAGGATCTTGGGACTCCAGCAATGATGTTTCTTCTCCTGGGAAGAGCTTGCCTAATGACAAAGTCAACGCAGGAGGATGAAAGGCAGGGATATTGAAAGGGAAAGCTAAAGTTAAAACAAAATTCAAAAACTCATTTGAACTTCTGAATCCAGCCCTGCCTGATTCTGGTCCCAACCTTGTACTTCACAGTTAGCACTTCACAAAACCATCTCTTTTGTAAGTTCAAATTGAGACTCTGTCATTTGCAATCGCTAGAGTTCCAATAAAAACACCTAACTTTCAGATTATTTTAGGAATTTGAGGTTTAACACATGAAACTCAAGGCACATAGCAATCATCCCAGAAATGGCACGTCCTTTTCATTGTTTCTTTAGATCAGGGAAATGGAATGCTAACTAGACCAATTTGCCCTGGACTAACCCCAATGTTTTCTCTTTTCTGTTTGTTGGTATTGTTCATCCTCAAGGCCCATTAAAATTGGTGTAGCTTAACTGACTACCCACATACCACACTAAATATATTTAGTAGAACTTACAAATATTGTGATGTTCACATTTCTATTCGTATTCCATTATGCTAATAAAAAGGATTTCCTTTAAATGGAAGCAGGAGGGTTATGAACTTAATAATAGCAATAATGCTCTTGTTTATAATAGTTTTAAGCCTCTTTAATGAGGAGAGGGAAGAACTAATATTTATTAAGTGCACATTACCTCTCAGAAAATTAACTAAGTGTTAAAAAATGTTTTATCTTGTTTGGGTCTCTCTCCAAATATGTAAAGTCAGGCTTTCCTTCTTAATACACAGGTGAGTAAACTGAGGCTGAGAGATTCTAAATACTTTAAGCTGACAGAAATAAAGAGAGATGGAATTGATATTCAAACCTAATTATGTCTTCCCCCAAAGCCTGTGCTCTTTCTCATGTGCCAAAGTGTTTCTCTAAAGAATAAAAAGACGTATCTACTGGGAAATTAAGAAGCAATAATATTCTTCCAGAATAGAATTTTAGAAACAAGCTCTAGTTTCTACATGGATGTCCAAGACAAATTTGCTGTGGGATCCTTGCATTTAGCTACTCCAGCTCTCACCTTGGAGTATCTGCACCAGCTGTTTCCTCTGGCTAAAATGCTTTTCCTACCAGCCTTCTCAGAAAGTAGGGCTGACTCTTCCCGACATTCCTATCTCAGCTCAAAGCTCAGCTGCTCAGAGAGGGCTTCCTTAACCACCCACCCCGAATTAGCCTCTATCTCCCACCATCTCTTTATAATGTTTTAGTCTCTTCATAGAGCTTACAGCTAACCACATTTTTTTGTTTGCTCATATCCATCTCTTCTCCACCAAAACCTTATCTTTACAGCCAAGAGGAAAATTTTTCTTATTTTCTGCCCCCTGAATCTCCAATTCCTTCTAGAGCATCTGTTACATAGTATGGATACAATACATATCTGTTCATGTGAACAGACCACTTTTGTTATGAGGATTCAATGAGACAAAGTGCTATCCAGACGTTATTATTCCACTTTTTTTGGTGCCTCATCCCCACTGAGTTCTGACATACACCGTGAGCTGTCCATCTCCCTTCACCCGCTGAGTGCAGTGGTGGGTGTGAATGGTAGGATGTGCTGGGGCAACTGGACAGATCAGGCCTCAAAATCTTTCCTCTGAGCTAGGCAGTCTCAAAAAGAAATAGCCATCCTACAGTCTTAGGGAGAATATACCAAGCACAAGGCCATTTGGGTCATTAAAACTGTGTGGACCTCTAGTCAGAGCCACTCAGTCAAAACCAGGAGGCTAGCTGGTAGGCTAGGCTCAGGCATGCCTGGATCCCGACTGCTTCTTAGGCTAGACATCTTATCTAAGACAAGTCAAAGCAGTGAGAAGAGCCAGGTTACCCTACTCAGGGTCACTGAGGAGATGCAGAATTAAAAGACAAGGAGAACAGAAACAATTCCCAGGTCTGAGGTAGCAGGATGAGAGGACGAGTATGAGATGTGGCAAGGACCGGGAAGCTGCTCTGGACCGCCGATCTACAGATGAGCAGGTTGTGAACATGTAGAGTATCCTGAGTGATGGGCTGTGGCCCTGGCCCAATTTGGTTACTGTACAGAATTTGGCTAGTGCTGGACAGAGGTCAAGGGACAGGGACAGGTGGGTTCTGACTTCCACATACAGCCTGCTTCGTTATGGAGAAAAATGTGCGCTGGGTGGGAACCAGTACATTAGCATTTTGTACAACTCAAGAACTCCATTGCCCTTGATGTTTCTCTCTCCCAACAACTTCCACTCCAACATTTTCATTAATTATCAGGCTCAACCTTGTGAAAATACCAGTTTTCTTTTCCAAACCTCCACTTTCCCTGCCTCAGCCATCCCTGCCCTCCTGGGTTGCTGCAAAAATCTGTCAACTAATTTCCTTGCTTTCAGTAACAGGCTCCAAATATCTTGTTTCCAGAGTGATATTCTTTAGACATTTTGACCTCATTCTTCCTATCCCTGCATAAATGGCTTCAATGGCTTCCCACTGCCCACAGAATAAAAACTAAGCCTCTTACTCTGGCAAAATATGTCCTTGATGATCCTTGATGGCCAGGCTCCTCCCACTTATGCTATGCCTCTCTCCCTGTTGGATAGCAGCATGCCTGTAGTTCTGCAAGCTCTCTCCTTCGTGATTTTTCCTGTGCTATTTCTTCTATGGGATACTCACTTTCGCCCACTCTCTACCTGGTACTTTCCCAGCACTAACTGGGCTCTGTACAGTCATCGCTTCTCCTCTGGCATCTTTCCTGAAGACTTTCCCTCACTCTAGTGCAGGGGCCCCTGACTGGTCTCTGCAGAGTGCCTTGCAGAGTGCATGCCTCTGTCATGACCCTTAGCCTTCTCTCCTGTAAGTGCCTTTTGCTAGATCTCTAAACCTCATGAGCTTATAGCCCACAACCACCAAGAAGCAAGGGCTCAAAGCCTATGGTTGGAGAAAAGAGTGCTTATTCCAGCAGAGGGGGCAGGAAGGTGGGGAAAGTAATGGGCATCAGGAAGCTCACCGATTTCAAAGTTCTCCAATGGAACCCAACTGGTTATCATGGAGAAAGTCTACTCTGAAGTCCCACACTAGGAGTTTCATTAATTTGGTTTCACTAGGTTTATCAGTTGTGAGCCATGATACTCACGGGGTTTATCCTTCAACTGCTTGTGCAGGGTCATGATGGGAATGCACGTTTGTGCAAGCATGCATGGTCAGGCACTGCTCTTGCCAGACAGAACCTTGCTGTGAAAAACAGGTCACCTGAAAGAATGAGCTCTGAGACAGTTGGCTGCATGCACGCATAAGCCGCTTATCTCACTGTGGAGTGGCAACCGTTTTGTGCTGGCAATGGTCCTTGAACCACATTTGAAGCGCCTTCTGATGGAGTGTAGGAGACTAGGCCGGGTATTAGGAGGAGTCAGTTTTTACCTGGTATGACAGATTGGCACAAAACATAAGGCTCTCATTTGTTTTCTTCATTTTTCCCCATGGTGCGCATTATTATCTACCTCCAGGCTTAAAAATAGTCAAAAGAAGAAGGAGAAGGAGGAGGAAGAGGAGAAGGAAGAGGAGGATGAAGAGAAGGATGAAGAGGAGGAGAAGGAGGAGGAGGAAAAGGATGAAGAGGAGGAAGAGGAGGAGGAAGAGGAAAAGGATGAGGAGGAGGAAGGGAGGAGGAAAAGGAAGAGGAGGAGGAAGAAGAGGAGGAAGAGGAAAAGGAGAAGGAGGAGGAAAAGGAAGAGGAGGAGAAGGAAGAGAAAGAGAAGGAGGAAGAGGAGGAAGCGGAGGAGGAGGAGGTCTCTGACAAAAAGTGAAAGACAACTAAAAGTTTCAGCCTCTCTGTCCCTCCTTGTCTTTGTGACCTTGACCAAATCACTTCCTCTCCCTTTTACATTAAAAGGACCGATTAATCCATGTCCTATGTTCTTTCCTGGCATTTGCGAAGATTAAATGTGATAATGGTTGGAAAAGAGCTCGGAGAACTGTAAATTGATGTACAAATGGAAGGGATTAAGGGATTAGTTTCAGTTCAGTAAAGATTTTCTCTTTTATAGAACAACCCACTCAACGTCAGTCCTCGTGACACCCTCACATGTAACAACCGGCCCGAGCTTGTGCCTTAGCACTCTTCCCTCTCTTTGAGAGGTTTTCTCAAGCTGCCTTCTGCACTAGGCTGCCTTCATACCTGAAGATCGTTAGCCAACACAACTGTAGGGAAACTGTATTATGTCGCCGCAGGCTTCTCGTGCCTGAGGACAACATCTATGATGCAAAGGGTGTGTGTGTGTATTTGTTGGTGTTTGGATTGTTTAGTGGAAGAAGAGAGCCAAGGAGAAGTCTAAGACAAACAAGAAAAGTTGCTCTTCTATTCTTCTTTGCTGGGTTGTTTGTAAACAGAAGGCTGATAACAAAATAGTGTCCCCATCCTAAGCTGATTCACCCCATTCCTCATCTCTTTTGTAAAGGACAGTTATTGTCTGGTTTTTCTTAAAATTTTGATGATTTCCCCCCAAACATCTTGCAAATGATCTCTCTTGAGAGAAGACTGTTCTTTTGACTCTCTGGTTTGACCCTTGCAGAGCGTGGGAAGGCTTTTGCCCTGATGAGCTGTTTGACCTCACAAGAGCTGCATAAGCTGGTCTAAGACCACTAAGAGACTCTCGGGAAAGAAACTTGGTCTCATGAGGTGTCTCAGCATATTTACACTCTGGGATAATACTTCAAGTAGCTTATATCTTGGGCCATTACCTAAGGGTAAGCTCCTTGAGGGCAAGGACTGTGTCTTTTCATCTCCGCATCCCACACCTAGCTCCTGCTCAGAGTAGACGCACTTTATTTATTGAATAATTGAAACATTATAAGTGCATGCATATATACAAACACATATTTTATCCTTGTTTTCATATTTTCAGTTCTCATATTTCAGTTCTCATATTTTTAGTAGTATACGTGGAAAAATGTACTCCTTTGTAATAAATAATTCTCCCAGTATCTTTCCATATAAACACATAGTCAGTATATAATTTAGAAATTATTCCTGTTTCCTCACACATATATCTTTAAATTTTTGTAGCAAAATATGTATTAGCTGCAAAGAGAGAAAAGCAAGAACAACGTGATTTCTTTCTTCATATGTTTTCAATTGAACTCCCATCGAGTTGACATGTGTTGATTGACAAGCAGATCCCCAAGAAGAACTCATTTTGTGCTTCAGCTGGGCTGGGAAGGATGGGAAGGCTGGACGTGGAAGGTGATGTGGGAGGAGGAACACTATTTGAAGGCAGCAGATAGGAAATCAACAAAATGAAAAGGTACAACAGTTATTGGGGTAAGCATTCTAGGCAGTAGTCAGCCAAGAAAATGATTTTTTTATTCTTGAAAACCCAGGGAGGGTAATTAAACCCCCTCACTATGGCTCTGTAGCATTTTACAGGAGTTATTTTAATGTTCTTGAGTTTAAGGAGAGCCATACTTGTTGAGTTTTATCATTTTTGTGGATTTACAGAATAGCTATGGGGAACAGAAATAATTAAAGACCTATACAGACTAGTTATACATTCTGGGTACTTAAGGCACTGTCCCTCCATATTTTAAGGATCATTTTCAAGAAAATGAATCCTCAAAAACTAGCATTTTGAGTGCCTGGGTGGCTCAGCCAGTTAAGCATCCGCCTTCGACTCAGGTCATGATCCCAGGTTCCTGGGATCGAACCCTGCATCGGGCTCCCTGCTTAGTGGGGAGCCTGCTTCTCCCTCTCCTTCTGCTATGCCCCCTGCTTGTGCTCTCTTTTCTCTCTCTTAAATAAGTAAAATATATATTTTTTTAAAAAACTAGCATTTTATTTAATTGATGCATAGTATAAATAAATATAATATCAGTGTTGGAATTATTTAGATTTGCCTTTGCCACTCAAAGAGCACTGTCAGTCATCAGGGATGAGAAATAGGTAGATAGCGTGTGACCCACATTTAAGTGCTTCTTATATCCTACTCTTTAACAACAAAGATTTGACCTAAAATTTATTAAATTCTATATAGATGAGTACTTATTATATGGGTATATATGGGAAACATTCATACTCAATATTTGTTTGCTTAGGTGATATGTTGAAGGTACTAGTAAATATTTGTTGACTATCTGCGTAAGCACAAGTTTGTTGGTGTTTTATTGAGCAGAATGTGGTTCCTCCTATAGGGGGTTCAGTGCTATTTTTAACTCTTCTTATCTTTCAGAAATCTCAAGGAAGAACAACTGAGCACAAGTTAGCCAGTACTGCTGGCATTGGTCATGTTGTTGCTTAGATTGTCCAGATTAGCTGAAGCAGCAGCTCTGGTCCATGTGCTGTGGGTTCGTCCAGTGTGATGACTCAGGTACTTTCTAAATTGGACTCAGAAGACAGGCCAAGTTTCAGCCTTGCCAATGATGCAACGTTGGCCAAATCACAAGGTTTCTTTAGCCTGTTTTTTATGCATAGTGAGTAAAATCATGCCCCCACAACTTGTGAGGAATGTGTTAAGAAATAGTTTTTTTTTTTTAGATTTTATTTATTCGAGAGAGAGAGAGAGAGAGAGAGAGAGAGAAGAGTCAGAGACACAGGCAGAGGGAGAAGCAGGCTCCATGCAGGGAGCCCAATGTGGGACTCGATCCTAGGTCTTCAGGATCACGCCCTGGGCTGAAGGCAGCACCAAACCACTGAGCCACCCGGGCTGCCCAAGAAATAGTTTTAAAGTGCCTTTTCTTGTTCTGTGTACATGAAAGAACTCACTGATTTAAAACTCTGACAAACCAAACACCAAAACTGTCTTATATACCTGTAGGTGCTTGGTATGCGTTATCCTATGTCATCCTCACAGATACCCAGAGAGATAGGCACCCTTTTCTCCAAACATAAGAGAGGAAGCTGAAGCTTGAAAAGATCAATTTAGCCACACTTAATTGCTATGAAGGTCATATTTAAGATTTGCGCTAATGTCTTTTGGGACCACAGGATATTTATCGTTTTGCCATAAAGCTTGTTCATGATTTCTTGATTTCTATAGTTTCCATTTTTGTAGGTGGTGCATATGATTGTCCTATCACCTTCAGAGGTTCTCCCTAAAGACACATGCATGCTGTCTACATTTCAGATGGCCTAGCCAAGAGTGAGTCAGCTCTGTGGGGAAGCCTGGTCCCCCACCACTGGCCTGCTTGTCTCATTGTTCCAGGAGGCTGGACCTGGAAGAAGAGGAACCTCGGTGCTCCCTGAAGGCTCCCAGGGAATCTTCTCTTTCACTGTCATTAGTGCCATTATCACAGTCACTGACCCAGGCATATCAGTTACATGTTATGGGTCGGAGAAGCAAACCAAAACAAGAATAGAAGCAAAAATATGAAAAGTCACAGGATACATATATTTTTAAAAGTCCTGGTAGTTGCTCCTTGATGATGTGCAAGCCACCATTCTTCCCCTTCTCAGGGTTCATCTGTGTCTTCCATGGACAGCCCCAGCGAGGTCTAGTTTTGGATACACACCATCACTCTCCTTCTGTTGTGCCTTGGTGGCTGGCATAGGCTCTTAGGCACAACCATAATTCGCTGCAGGTATAAATTAAAAACAGAATTACATACATTTTATTTTTTTCATACCATACAGTTGCTTTTATGACTAATAATTAAGACGGGGAAATGGGTCACTGGAGATTGGCTTCAGGAAAGTCCCATCTTCTCTCGCCCACTTTCCCTGGGACTAAAGGAGTGTGATTCAAGAATACAAGGTAGTATTTAAATTTCTAAGTCAGGGGTGCCCCAGTGGCTTAGTCAGCTAAGTGTCTGTCTTCAGCTCAGGTCATGATCTTGGGGTCCTGAGATCAAGCCCCAGGTCAGGATCCCCATTCAGCGAGGAGTCTGCTTGTCCCTCTGCCCCTCCTGCTGCTCGTGCTCTCTCTTCTCATTCTCTCTTAAATAAATAAATTAAATTAAATTTAAATTAATAAATTCCTAAGTCAGGAAAGTTATGAATAAGATTTGTAAACAGTGTAATAGGTTTACTCTGTCTTGCAGGTCTCATCTCTAAATTTGTTTTTTTTTTTTTTTTTTTTTTTTTTTTTTATAAATTAATTTTTATTGGTGTTCAATTTACCAACATACAGAATAACACCCAGTGCTCATCCCGTCAAGTGTCCCCCTCCGTGCCCGTCACCCATTCACCCCCACCCCCCGCCCTCCTCCCCTTCCACCACCCCTAGTTCATTTCCCAGAGTTAGAAGTCTTTATGTTCTGTGTCCCTTTCTGATATCTCCCGCACATTTCTTCTCCCTTCCCTTATATTCCCCTTCACTATTATTCATATTCCCCAAATGAGTGGGAACATACACTGTTTGTCCTTCTCCGATTGACTTACTTCACTCAGCATAATACCCTCCAGTTCCATCCACGTTGAAGCAAATGGTGGGTATTTGTTGTTTCTAATGGCTGAGTAATATTCCATTGTAAATTTGTAACAATACTTCATGACCTGAGTTGAGATAAGGTTTTAGTGGATGTACCTCTCTCAGTATATCCTGGGAATTCCTGCTTGTCCTTTTGTATAGGAAGACTTTATGACTTGCTCTGTACAGAGAAGGGAAATGCAATTAAAATAAGTATCAAAATAAAAGAAATACATATGATTTTCAGTTTCTAGAATTTCATATAGCTACATATGTCATATTGTAGAATATTTAATCATATTCAGAAATATGTACAATATATGGTGAAGCACAGAATGTCATAAAATGGTATTTAATCCCATATAAATTTTCCATATTACATTTGAAAAATACAAATATCAAAGAGGCAAGATAACAGATATCGTAGTTAAATACGAGAAAGTTATCCTTGGCTATTTCTGGGCTGCATTCCCTGCCACCAGCAGCAAGTTCCAACTGGGCTAGGAGACAGAGCACCTCCACATAGAATGTAGTCCACCCCACATCTGCTAGATGTCCTTCTCAACATATATTTGGGGATCAGAACATCTAACTTGAAAAACCCATACCTACATGGAAGGGAAGCACGAATGTCCTCTGTGGGTTTCTATGAGTACTGTGCACACGTCTAGATTCCCTGAGCATATATTTCCTTCCTACTGGGGACACAGTGCATGTAAAGATTTTGGTTCAAAACATAGACTGGATCTACCCTCTCAAAGTAGTATCTCCAAACTATTGTCTTCAGTTGTGCTTCAGCAGGCTAGTTCAAGAGCCTGTCAAGTCAGAAGCTTGCAGGTGGTGTGATATGATACAGCTAGAGGATTCCATGGTCATTTGACCCATTCTTCCAATGTCTTTTATGCAAGATAGATTCCCTGGATTCACATGATATTATATGGGACCCTTTTAGTATGAATGAAATGTTCCATAATCCATTGAGGAGTCATGGTAAGACCCTATGGTTAGGGAAGGAAAGCAAATCTGTACTTGGAGTGTATGTCTATTTCAGTGAGAGCAAACTGCTGGTTCTGTCAGGATACTGGGGCCCAGTGTGTCCAATTGTCAACAGTGGCTTCAGGGTCTCTTTGAGAAATTGGTCTCTTGAAACTTTAGTATTAGTTTCTGCTGCTCATAGGTTGACATTTGGTAGCAGGAACAGATAAATCTTGGTGAATGAATCTCTGCCATTGGAGTCCTGAATAGTGTTCACTGTGCCACTGAGGACATTTCATCCATGTGCCTACTATGGCAGCTTCTGGGTGGCTGGTGACAGAGGCTAGCTGATATCAGCTGGCTGGGCCCTTTTGTTACTGTCTGGATCTTCTCTCATGGTAAATGCTCCCTGATGGACATTAAAATGTGGATACTAAGAACTTCACACTTTGCTATCCCTCCTGTACATTCATCCCAAATTTCCTTGTTATCAGAATTCCAATCTGTTTTCCTACATCAAAGTCAATATTTTTATTAATTTTTAAAATTTTTCCCATTAGTTGAGAAATGATAAGTCTAAGTTGTTTTAATTTACATTTTTTAACTATTAGAAAGGTTAGGAATTTTCTCATTTTTTACTTCTTAATTTTTTTTAGAGATTTTATTTATTTATTTTAGAAAGAGAGACAGATGGGGAGCTCACAAGCAAGGGGAGAAAGGAAGAGGGGGAAGGAGAGGGAGAGAGACAATTTCAAGCAGACTCAGCATTGAGCACAGAGTTCAATGCGGGGCTGGATCTCATGACCCTGAGATCATGACCTGAGCTGGAAACAAGAGTCAGACATTTAGCTGATTGAGCCACCCAGGCACCTCTCTTTTTATTTTTTTGATATTTTAATTTTTCTAGTATTCTAATTTTTGCCTTCATAAATTGTCACAGAGAATTGTTTCATTTTAATTAATGTAGCTTTGTCAAACTATATTTTAAGTTTTATCTTTTTTGTTTTTATATCATACATTTGACCAAATGCTGTTGATGAAAAGGAATTTTTGTGTTTAGAATGTGTTTCTTCTTTTTTGATCTTTTCCCACCTGCTATCTATGTATATATTCATATCATGTCTGTATCTACATCCCAATTCTTGTCCAAACCCATCTATATGTGTGAGTTTAATATTAGATAAAGATTTCATCTATTTTTTCATGTGACAATTTTTAGATGACAATAGATCCTGCACCATTGTAATGTCATCTTTGTCATATATATCAGATTGTCTCAAATACACACACACACACACACACACACACACACACACACACTTTATTTTTCTGGATTCTTTATCATGTTTCTTATTGTGTTCCTCTTTTATTTTTTATTGTTATTTCTCTATCTTTATAATGTATTTAAGTTTCAGTAAGCTGCACTTCCTTCCCTTCCCTTCCATCTTACAGTTTGATGTGGCTGTTTTTGGATTTGCATCTTTCTGCATAACTTCACGTATTAGCTTGTTATGTTACATGAAACCACATTGGTTTTGATTAAAAGCTAATTGGCAGTAGTCTCAACACCTTCACAATATTGACTGTCTTCTTTCAAATCATGAAATCTATTTTAATAATTTAGATCTTTTTGTGTGCCTACTCTGTTCACACGAATAATTTATTTTAATCAATTATTCCTCGTGTTTAGAACATTATTCATATTTTATTGTGATCCTATCTTTAGCAATCTTGATCTTATCAATTCTAATAATTTGCATATTATACTTTTTCTATGTATTACCATAATTTTTGTTGATTTATCATAGTGCCAACTTGATTTTTTCCTTTTTGGTCCTTATATTATTTTTTCTTCCTGTTTGTAGTCTTACTCTCCTGACAGGCATTTCCAGTAACCTGAGAGTAAATATTTTGTGCTCGTTCCTGACTTCAGTTTTCTTTTCTTTTCTTTTAAGATTTTAGTTTATTTATTCATAAGAGACACACAGAAAGAGGCAGAGACATAGGTAAAGGGAGAAGCAGGCTCCCTGTGGGGAGCCCGATGTGGAACTCAATTCAGGACCTCAGGATCACGACCTGAGCCGAAGGCAGAGGCTCAACCACTGAGCCACCCAGACATCCCTGGTTCCTGACTTTAAAGAAAAACTTTTAACATATTCAATAAGACGTTATTAATATAATTAAAGTAATTATTTTGATCTTACTTCCATTCCAATATTTGCATTTAAGTGTACATTTTTGTTTTAAAGTAGTGTTCACATGTTCATTCGATTTGAAATACTGTGAAATTCCTATTATGATGTCTTTTTCAACACAGAACTTAGAAGATTGGGGTTTTTAAAGATTCATTTTGTTCTAAATTAAGTTTAAACATAATGTCATTTTTGTATCACCTATACCAAATTGTTTACACCATCCATTGTTTCATGATTATTAAGAATGCACTTAACATGTTAAGAAAAGAGCATTGCACAAAGTTAAGTGGTTAAGAACTACAGGTGGAAAGAAGAGGGCACTGCAGAATGCAGTCATTTGGAGAACCATGTGGATTGCTCCAACTATCTGCCTTCCTGAAAGCAAGAAGCCCAAGGAGACTGGGCTGAGGTGGTTAACAAAGGCCCTCTCAGGTGACTGACTACATGCTGCCAACTGAACCACTGACATTCATCAACAGTCCCACTGTTCCTCCCCACACAGACTTTGTCAGAGGCTAGACGTTTTGTTTTCAAATTTCTAAATGCTTGCACGTTTGGTCTTTCTTTTATATTAATTTGTTTAGAGGAGGAAAGAGAGAGAGAGAGAGAGAGAGCGCTTGAGCCAGGGAGGGTGGAGAGGGCCAGAGGGAGAGGGAATCTCAAGCAGACTCTGAGTTGAGCACAGAGTTTAACGCAGTGCTTGATTTCACAACCCTGAGAAAAATCAGGGTTGACCTGACCTGAGCCAAAAATCAAGAGTCTGATGCTCAACTGACTGAGCCACCCAGGTGCCCTATATTAATTTCTAATACTATGGCATTATGGTATGAGATAGTGTTTTTGTGAGATTGGCTTTCATTTGTATTGATTGAGGCTTGCTTTACAGATCATAATGTGATCAATTGTTACAAATTTTTCATATTTGCTCAAAAAGAATGAATGGATGATAACCTATGAATGATTGTTTGGTGCAGGACTGAAGAAATATCCATTAGATTAAGCCTATTATTTGCTTTCTTATCTTCTAGATCAAGGTTTTGCAAACTGGTCCATTGGCCAAATCCAGCCCAGAGCTCCAGCTTGTTCTGTGTGGCTTGTGAGTTCAGAATGGTTTTTACATATTTAAAGGATTTTGTATATGAAAGAGAGGGGGAAAGAGAGAGGGACATGGAGAGAATACATTATACAGACTGTATGTGGCCAGCAAATCTTAAATTATTTACAGAAATGTTTTTACAGAAAACATTTGTCAATCTCTTTTCTGTATCCTTAGTATTTTTTGTCTGCTTGATTCATAATTTTCTACAAAAATATGTTAAAATATTTCATTGAGCATTCGTTAATTAATTGAATGTCATTTTTGCTTTTACTTTTAGCATCTATGTTTTTAAGGACTCATAGGTCCAGGATTATAATATCTTTCTGGTGAATTATTCATTTTATCATTTATAAAGGTCACCTTTATCCATATTAATGCTTTCCACATTCACTTAATTAGTATTTGTCTTGCCTATATTAAAAGGAAGCTAGTATCCAAATATGTATATCAGAGATAATATTCTCATAAGGGAATTTTCTTGTGGATGTTGATGGCAAAACCTTAGATTTTGGAAGTGTTACCTTGGAAAAAAATTTTTTTTAAGATTTTATTTATTTATTCATGAGAAACACAGACAGAGGAAGAGGCATAGGCAGAGGGAGAAGCAGGCCTCTTACAGACAACCCGATGCAGGACTCTATCGTGGACCCTGGGATCACACCCTGAGCCGAAGGCAGCTGCTCAACAGCTGAGCCACCCAGGCGTCCCACCTTGGAAAAATTTTGACTTACCTTCCCCTGGAAGTTCCAAGGGAGTTCTGGGTTTGGGAAAAGTTAATTTGTTAATATCTTGGTTTAAAGATTACTGAGATGGGTGACTGAGTGACACAATTGGTTAAGTGTCTGATTCTTCATTTCAACTCAGGTCATGATCTCAGGGTCATGAGATTAAGTCCCATGTCGCTCCACACTGCATGTCCTCTGCTTGAGATTCTCTCTCCCTCTGCCCCTCCTGCTCATTCTTTCTCTCTCTCCCTCTCAAATAAATAAATAAATCTTTTAAAAATAAATTTCAATTCCTGAGAAATTCAGATAGAGTAAAACTAGCCTCCATGTAGGTTTGAGTTCTTAACAATTTTTCATGAGTGACCTTATTTATTTTTTATTCTCAACCAGAGTTCTGCTGGAGACAAACTTTGCTCCCTCTTTCCTTGCCTGGTGAAGAGTATTTCTGTGGTCTCTCCTTCATTTAGGTTAGGAAACAAACATTCATTTTTTCCAGGTCTGGGATTTACATAGAAAAATCATTTTAAAAATCTCTGGATTTCCCAGCAAAATAACAAATCTTTCTTTTATGGGGTTCACATCTCTGCATCCAGCTCCTAACACTTCAATTTCATGTGCATTTCCAGTTCAGAAGACTTCAAGATCAGTTAATCAGCCTATAGGACTGGTTTCTAAGGCCTGGTAGTCTCCCTTCCTCTTTTGAACTTTGTGTTTACTTATATATTTAGCTTTTTAAAGAATTTCTTATATGCATAATTTATAATAAAATGCAAGAGGGGCATCTTTGTTATGGTGTTAACTCATCCCACCGTATGAGGACTTGAATCCAGCAATCTCAATGCTTCATCCCAGGAACTCTGTACATCCTTATATTGTTGTTCATACATTTACTACTGGCACACTTGAGCTAGGGACATTAGGGAACTTATTCGTAGTCACACAGCTATTAAATGACAAAGCAAAAAACCTGTGTTCTATCCACTTGACTATGCTGTATATCTGACGTAGTGCAAGAAAAAATATTGCAGTATATGGAATTGTGAATAAACATAACAGTTAGGTAAGATTATATTTGCCAGAATTCTCCAGGGTGCATGTGAAATAGACTGTTTAAAGGGAGAAAATAGTTCATGACTGAAAAGTCCATTATAGAGTGACTGTCTCTGTTCATCTCTCAGTCCTGACTTTTTAGACATTAGCTTTGTTCTTGGGCAAGGTGGCCTAACATAATAGAAATATGCCCACAAATAGATCTTAGTCTGTATCCTACAGTTGAATAGTCATAAAGGAAAAAAAAAAGTTCCTCTTTCCTCTTTCTCAACATTTCCAGCAAATTCCAAGGTATGTCACTCAGAGGACCCGTATTAGTCATGGGCCTATTACTGGATCATGCAAATGGGCACTTTGGTGATGGTGGTGATGGTAGCACCACTGGAGGATATGACATCTTAAAATTTTGGTTTTCAAGATTACACTGATTTTCAATATCCGTCTGACAAGTGAATAAGCTAGTAGGAGAAGAGAGGATTATCTGGGAGGATATTGAGTGGAATCAAGCCAGGAAGTGATATAAATTGCTCCTGCTATTGACCAGACTCAATTACAAGTTTCCCCCTGCAACAGGAGTTAGCAATTGTAGATCCTGTCTAAGCAGCTACATCCCAGTAACACCTCCATATCATGGAAAGGAAATACAAATCTTTGGTGGATAGGTACTGGTCTTTGTCACAAATAGATTTGTTGAATGAATATATAATCTCAGCATATTTTGTTCCAAGTAAGATTGGGATACTAGAAACTCTGAGCAAATTCTCCTGCTTTAAAAAAAAAATGTTTCCATTTTCTTTTTTCTTTTGGTTCTTGTGCTCATAAACAGACGTTGGGTAATATTCTTGAATGTGGAGGAAACTGGGACTCTCAGAAAATGTCAGCAAGAGCAGGGCACTGCCATGGTCCCTGTGAAGAAACTGAAGACTGTATTAAAGTTGCTAGGATAGCAATATCTTTTTGGAATTCTTTGAGGCGGCTGATAATGGTTTCCTGAACCAGACACTTCTATTCTTCTATCATTGACATACCTTTCTACATTTTGGAAGATTTCAGAAGATAAAAGAAGATTTTTCAGAAGAAAAGAAAGGATATAGAAAAAAAAAACTTTCATTGAGCTTCTACAATGTATCTGGCCCTATCATAGCTATAATACATAGATTTTCTCATCCAATTATTTCCATAACACCATGGAAATATATTAGAATATTGATTTACATGTAAAAATAAATATAATAAAAAACGCAACAGTAATAGGAATTAACATTTAAAGGGTTCTTACCATGTACCAGTGTTTTACATAGGCATTATCCTTTAATCTCCTGGATAACCTCATGAATTTGGAGGCTTCATGAGATAAAGAGACATGTTCAAGATCATTCATGCGGTAAAAAGTAGAGAACAGGAAAGAACATAGGTAAATCTTAGTTAAAAACTAGCCTTGACATTTAACTAAATTCCTGACTTCCCCAATCAAATTCACATCTTTGGTTTTCAATAGCCACTTATTGTTACTTGCATGCTCCTAAGTGGAGGAAAACTGAAGGTCACATGACACCTTGAGTGGAATTAGTTAACTGCAGCAAGGAGGAAGAAGTAGCAGGAAAGAGGCAGGAACAGCATAGGGCATGGAGCTGGCAGGAAGGATCCCTGAGAACTGAGCAGGGAGGAGGTTGACATTTCATGCCAACCATGAGATGCAAGGACAAAGGGTCTCTGCTCTGGGTGCTCTGTGCAGTGTGGAATGGGTGCTATCAGGTGACATATGTCTTTGTCTGACTATAATTCCACACTGTCTGTTAGAACTTGTTGGTGCCCTGGTTCCAGGGTGAAAAATGCATGCAGACAGCTCACTAGGCAGGTAGCTTCTGTGTATTAAAAGGAAAAAACACACATCTTTGGGCAATGCAACATATTTACTCTCTAGTTTGGTTTTAGGGCCACATGTGGCTGTTTATATATGTATGTGTATATACACATTTATGTATACCTATGCATATATGTGTATTCATACATATATATAAATCTTGCAAAACTTTTAGCATCTACTCAGCTGAAAAAAACTTTTATTATCAGTAATAATATTATTATATTATTTCTGAGGATTGAGAGGTTGGGTGGCCAAACTTAACTCAATCCTACTTTTCTAATTGCTCTATACTTTTTGACTTAAAAGAGAAAAACATCAGGTGATAGCTTTTCCAGTCCTTGAGGAAGATGACAGTAACCTTCTATTCCTTCAAGCCTTCCGCTCTAATGGTGTTGACCTGTGAATCTTAACATACTGTATTAGCCAGGGTTCTCTAGAGAAACAGAACCAATAGATAATAGATGATAGCTAGTTAGATATGATATGATATGATATGATATGAAATGATATGATATATGATATGATAGAAATTGGGTCACACAGTTTATGGAGGCCAAGAAGTCTCACCATCTGCCATCTGCAAGTTAGAAATCCAGGAAAGCTAGTGGTGTAATTCAGGCTGGGTCTGAGGGCCTGAGAAATGGGGGCTGATTGTTAGCATCCTAATCTCAGTCAGTAAGTGTGAGAATCAGGAGGGCTGGTTTCAGTGCCAAGAGCAGAAGAAGATGGATGTCTCAGTTCAAGCAAAGAGCGTGCAGGGTAGATTTGCCCTTCCTCTTCTTTTTTGTTTTATTTGGACCCTCAAAGGATTAGGAGATGTCTACACTGAGAGGATTGTCTTCTTTGCTCCACTCACCAGTTCAAATGTTCATCTCCTCTGGAAACACCCTCACGGACACACCCAGAAATAAAGCTTTATCAGGTACTGGGGATCCCTGGCCCAGTCAAGTAGACACAGTAAAATTGAGCATCAAGTATGTATAGTCTTTGTTTGAGGTCAAACTCTACTAGCCAGGGAGAAAATGTAATTTTGTTGGATATATTTTTTAAAGATTTTACTTAATTTATTTGAGAGAGGGAGAGAGAGAGAAAACAAAAGTGTGTGGGGGGAGGGGCAGAAGGGGAAGCAGACTCCCAACTGATCAGGGAGCCTGTCATGGGGCCCAATCCCAGACCCAAGGATCATGGCCTGAGCTAAAGACAGACATTTAACCAACTGCGCTACCCAGGCACCCCCTGTTAAGTGCTTATTGTGTGCCAAGCACTAGACCTCTTATCTCTGGTAGTCTTAAGAGATCCTTTTTATAACTTTGAGAGGGTGATAGAGTTCTCATTTATATATCTAGGGAATGAGGTTTGGAGTACTTAAGTAACATGTTCTATATCATATGGCCAGCATATATTGAGGCTAGGAATTCTAGCTCTCACTATCCCAAAGGCTAAAGAATTTTCATAAGTCTATGGGTTTTAAGCTTTGGTGCACTTCAGAACATGCATTTTAGAATTTGGAAATGATCTCTGAGTCTTGCCCTAACCATGCTGAATCTTGCTCTCTTCACATGGAACCATATTTCTTTTAGGACAAATGAACAAGACAAATACTGGCCAGTAAAAATTCCATGTTAGGATGGTCAACTTATATATTCTTGAAGATTCAGGCTTCAAAATTTGTATTAGTTATTTATTGCTGTGTAACAAATTGCCTCCAAATTTACCAGCTTCATAGAGCAAGTATTGATGATTTCACATGTAACATGGGTCAGGACTTTGGGCTTAACTTAATTGAGTAGCTCTGTCTCAAAGTCTCTTGTGAGGTTTCATTCAATCTGTCAAGAAAGCTGTGGTCTCATTTAAGGTCTTCATTTAGTGAAGAGTGTCCACTTCTAAGCTCACTTACACGGCTGTTTGTGGGCCTTGATCACTCACCATATGGGCCCCTCCATAGACTCCCACATGGCATGGCAGCTGGCTTCTTTCAGGGAAAGAGATCTTTAAGAGTGAAAGAAAGTGCCACAATCCTTAAAACCTAATCAGAAATGACATCTTATTAGATCAGCTGTATTCTATTTGTCAGAAGTGAGTCAACAATTTCAACCATAGGCAAGAAGGGAAGATATAATACAAGGTCACAAACACAGGGATGATCGAGGGCCATCTTGAAGGCTGTTCACCACACACATACCAGGGCTTCTTTAGTTGGGCAAGTGAAGGAAGGATAGAGGAGGGAAGGGAGTAGTTTGAACTCCTTTAGAGATTGGTGTGTCACCAATAAACACTTGGATAAAAATAACATCTGATCTAAAGTTATGTTTGAGGGATACCTGGGTGGTTCAGTGGTTGAGCCTCTGCCTTTGGCTCGGGTGGTGATCCCGGAGTCCTGGGATTGAGTCCTGCATCAGATTCCCCTCGAGGAGCCTGTTTCTCCCTCTGCCTATGTCTCTGCCTCTCTCTCTGCATTTTTCTCATAAATAAATAAATAAATAAATAAATAAATAAATAAATAAATAAAATCTTAAAAAAATAGTTATCTTTGCATATGTAGACTTGCAACTGAATTGAAGTTAATAGTCCCTGCTCAAAATATTAAAATAATAGTGAAATAATGACTATTAACTAACTGTATTCCACATTCTAAACTCATTAAAGGAACATTAAAGATGTCACATGATGTGGTTTTAATTACTCTTTTGGTCTTCTCTTTCATTATCGCCCCCTTTACACTGGTTTGTAGATTGGCAAAAATTATCAGATTTGGGAGTGGAAAACTTCTAGCTTTGACTCTGCCATTTCTGGCTCACTGGCCTAAGTTTCAGTATCATCATATGGAAAAGAATAAAATCCATATAATAATATAATATATAAAACTACCTATATTTAATTATACATTATATTGCATAACTATAATTATAAAAATACATAATGTGTAATTTAACTACATATTGGATATCATTATATATTTATATAATAATATGTAGTTATAATATATAATATTATAATTGTAATATACAGTAATATAATAGCATAATAATATAAGGTAAATTATATGAAAGAATTAATCATAGTGGAGATAGTTGTGTGTAGAAGTCATGGTAACAGAATCAGATATAACGTCTGCTCTAGCCAAAATGTTCTGCAGACATGTACACATATCTTTATCCAAGAGTTTTTGTGCTGGTTTCTTTAGCTGGAGTTCCCTTTCCTTTGTTTTGCTTACTGTTAAAATGCTACCTAAATTTACGGGCTGGTAAAAAGGGATTACCCAATCATGTCCCATATCCTTGGATGCAATTAATCTCTTTACCAATTTTACATTGTTTAGAAGTCCCATGCTACTCTTGTCTGGTAAGTTTTACATTCTAGTGTCTCTATGTGTTCATACACTTCTACAGTGCAAGGGCTATTTGTGACTCATCTTGGTATATGCACAAAACCTTAGGAAATTAGTTATACTCGATTTCATTTCTTGAAGCTGTGGGGAAAGACAATAAAATTCACACAATGGAATAGATTAAAGTAGTCATACTTATTTCTGAACCTTCCAGCATCTCACAAAGATATACTCACAGTAGGCATTCATCCATTCTCTTAGTATCTTGTGGAAACACAGTATAGGTCAAGATGGCTTCCATTTTGGGGAATCCCACATCATCCTCTCTTCTTCACTGATGCCAGGTAACTTCACTTTACCTAATGCCCTAATCCCCCATTAATTGATGCTGGCAAGTATCTTCTGGGTATTTCTAGATGTACATAAACATATTCTGTGTTCATTGTAGGTTAGGGAAGATAATTGAGCTTCCATCTGCATTTTAGGCTTTATTTAGGTTTGTTAACATGACTTTAGATGTTTTAACTGGTTTTTGTTTTTGGGAAATAGCTCATGTTAATCCTCCTTAGATTTTGCATTTCCTGATCTTCAGTGTGAGGCACCCTCTTCCTCGAACCACTTCCGGTCCAAGTTCATCAAGGGAAGGAGACCAAAATACACAGCCTAGAGTTTATAGAGGAACTTCTTCCTAATGTGTTCTCTTTCCTCTCAATCCAGTCCAGGAGTGGATGAAACTATTAGACTGTGAATGTTTTGAATTAACTTACCTAATTATGAAGAATCCCTTAAACTATCCCTTTTAAATCTAATTCAGGCTTCTCTTTCCAGACTGATTCAATTAAGATTCATTTTAACTACAGAACCCTGTCTTCGTAATTGTTCTTTTTAAGTTCTTTAAAAGACATGTATCAAATTCCCAAGTGCTGTCTGCCTTCTCAGTTTTACCTCCAATTCCCTACTTAATGAAGCTGAAAAGAGTGGTGATTACATTGTTCCTTTATTATTACTGGACCTGCCCAGGAGAATTTGTCCAATTTTGCTGAAATACTACTAATTTGGAAATTTCACAATGACTTAATATGCATCCTGTGTATATGTAGAATGTGGGAGAATTACTTCCAATGAATTTTTATTCAAAGTATATGGACCAAGTGCCTATTATGTGCTAGACACTTTCCAACATGTTTTTGTTTCCATGGTGGAAAAGATAGTCATAGTCCTTGCCCTTGGTCCTCACTATGACCCCATGGGAAACACCGGGGAGGGCTGTGGTCATACAGCGTGATAAATGTCCTGGCAGAGACATGCCCAGAAGATTGTGTTGGCAAAGAGATGGGACACTTATCTCTGCTTGAGAAATAAGTATCATGAAAAGCTGCCAAGAGAATGTGATACTTAAGTTCTGTCCAGAAAGGTGAATAAGAATATAAAATACCCAGAAGGAGTAATTGGAAATCATTCAGATTCTAGGTAGAGATACCAAAAGGAACAAGCTCAAGCACAAACATGAATTTATTGTCTGCCACAAGTGAGGGGCTTGAGGGACTGTCCAGACAGGTGTGGGACCCGGGTTTAGACAATGTCTGCAATCCTTTGGTTCTCACACATATCTTTCATTTTCTTGTTTTTCTCTGAGTTTCCTTCCTATTCCCCAAATGGGAGACCCTAAGCGGATGTAGATGTTCGTGGTCCTTGTATGGATGACTGTTTTGTCAGGGCTTATGTCAGTTCTCCAGAAAGGGATTCTGATTGGTCCTTTTCATGCCAAATCCTCATTCTCTCACTTTCAGGTATTCACTCATTCAGTGCAGTTAGTTAGAATCACTGTCCTCAAAGTTCATCTCTGGACTCTACAATTTGTTCACTTAGGCCAGGCTGAATCACTGGGCTCCCATGAGGTAGGGAACCAGACATATAATTAGCATTCCACCATTCAGAGAAGGAAATCCCTTTTAAAAATTGTTTGAGGACAGATTAAAACCTATGCTACATAAGCTACAACATCCAAAGATAAGGAGGGTACATGCTGTACGAAGTCTCAGGCTCAGAGAAGACGGGGTACGTTAGGGAAGTGCTGCTCATATTTGTTGTATACACAGGAATCTGGGGATTTTGATTTGATGTAGATTTGGATTTGGGAACGGAGGCTGAGACTGCACTCTTAAGCTCTGTGGTGACGCTGGTGCAGCTGGTCCATGGACCACCATTTGAGTTGCAAGGTGTTAATAGTACAGAAAGTCACTGAATGTGCCTGAAGTTTAAAGTACAAGAATGGCAAGTGGTAAAGAGATGGAAGCTGTGAGAAATGCCATAATATAAAGAGTAAGGCTGATCCCAAGAGGGCCTGGACCCTTGGCTTGGCTCTGTGAACTACTGGCCTATTGAAATCCGTTTCTCCCCTTTGGATTCTATGCAAAATGAGTGATTGGAATTATAGAGCTCCAACCAGGCAAATGTCATATTTAGGGAAGAGCCCAGCTTTGGAAGTCTGCTATGCCTCTGCTGACAAGCTCAACCTCCACCTGGGTCTATGACATTAGCCATGTTGGTCAAGAATCTCAAGTCTTTTGCTCAGTTATTCTCCATTTGCTCAGTACATCCATTTCTCCATCTTCCCTTACTTTATATAATGTCCCAAAGGTTGCCTTGTGGACCACATCCTCTGGGAAATCTTTCTGGTTTCCTCTTGCTGGTGACAGGCACCAGCAAAAGATTGGAGTAAAAGACACCACACTGTTCAGTCCCTGTGACACCTGAGTTTGGGTACAAGCTATGTACTTGTATCTAAGGCTACAGCTCCCATGAGGAAATTGTTCCCCTGCCTCCCATCAGGTTCTGTAACATTGACCCCTTGCCCTGTCCAGGGGTGGTAGTGGATTCCCACAGAGTCTAACTCCTGAGCCAACACTCTCCCATGCATGCTGTCAAATACTCTAATTACTGTTTTGAATATTTTCTATCCTGATTTGGGTTTTATCTTTGCTGGTGATCAACTGACAACAGTGGAATTTGATTAGTTCCCAATCTTTACATCGCTTTGTGTTATTCTCCTTCCAACGTGGTCTTCTCTGTCTATAGAATCATCTGTTTCCTGAGCTATCCAGATGTACTGAACTATCAAAAGTACTTTGCCCCAGTACTGGAGAGATCATCAGGACTGCATGCCAGTGCTCCCTCTGACTTCCAGTATTACCTATCACCTCTGTCACTGACCTTTAGGTCTGCCAAAGAGTATCTTTCTTGGTTTTAACCTCTGATGAAGTCAGGCCTTCCACTGAATCCTATGGAAATGTCACCTTTGTGGTCACAGTTACTGTGGATTATGGTATTTATGCCAATTCAAAAATATATCTGGCTTTTTCCTTTTGAGTACTTGGCAGGTTTACACTTCCCTTCTCCCCTAGAAGTTAAGCACATGACTTATTTTAGTGAACAAAATGAAGCAGAAAAGATAAGCATCTCTTCATAGAAGAAACTGTAAGACCTAGAGTACAATTTGTGTTGTGCTAGTCCTACTTTGATGACAATGTAAGCCCATGCGGGAGGAGGGGCCCTGATGATCTGTATACTCAGTTAATTATAGTTTGGGTCATGTAGCATAAAAATGGAATATTTTTTTTAAAGGAGATTGCTTGTTGCTGCATCATAACCTTGTCTTATCCTGACTAATAGAGTGGGCTTAAATGGTTCATGTTGTCTCTCTGGGCTATAGTTTATTCATTGTAAAAGAAAGTCGTTGTACTAAAGTATCACTTGTGTTTCTTTCATCCATGACATTCAAAGATTCTGCATCTTGTCTGACAGAATCCAGACAGGAATGTTGTTCTTGGAATCTTTCCACAAAGCTCAGGAATGATTAAGATACGTGTCTAGATAACACCCATTGGCAATAGAATATGACAGCTGGGCAAACAATTATAAACTATAATCAGGGTGTGTACTCCAGATGCTTAAATGTTATTGTCAAATGTCTAAATAAATGCCTATCACACTTTGGAAGCTGAGATTTTTCTTTTTCTTAACATGATTTTTACTAGCTGTCAAACTAATTTATGGAGAGCCCATAATGCAAGTGCCACATTGTTTTATTAGGGACATGTGAGCATTGTGGAAAGTGTTTGTGAAACCAAGCATGCAGGATAGATAAATAATATACCACAGAAGTATCAGAATCACAGAGCAATTTTTCAAGTGGAAGCACCTTATTATTAAAACCTATTTTTTATAATATTTATAAATATGGTTGAGTTTGTTCTCCTTATACTTAATGTCATTTTTTTTGACTGAAGAAGAGTAACACGGAGAAAATCTACTTACAGACTTCCTTGATTTGATTATTTTACAGCAGATTCCATACATAAATTTTGAAATCAGACTGCCTGAGTTGGAATCTTGATTATCCAGTTAATAATGTGACTTAACCTCTCTGACTCAAAGTTTTTCAAACTGTAAAATGAAGATAGGTATACTTCAAAATAGTTTATGGATGAATTCACATAGAGTATTCACATACAGTAATTAACACAGCAGTATCATCATCCTCGTCATCAATAACATCTTTGCCCCCAAAGTAAAGGCTTACACATTTGCCTCTGATGACTTCAGTGGGTATGGGTAACACATCTTAGCAGATCAGATTCTACCAACATCAGACAGCCACAAGGTAAGATTAACTGCCCTTAATGCCACACTCTGTCATTTTCAGCATGACTTCACCCACAGATATCACAGGGGCTTTCTCATAAAACCCAGCTTAGTGAGTTAATCAACCTTTGGGAGGTATTAGAGGACAGAATGGATGTACATTTCAAAGGAGCTTTATTCCTAAGTCATCCCAAATCACATGTCTGAACAATTTTCTTCTGTACCACAGTTAACATGTTGGTCAAAGTTTATTGAATAGCTTTCACTTACTCCAGTTCTGGAGTGATCCTTGCTATCCCTTTTCAATTTCGCAAATGCATTCCTCTCTTTCTAAGGCTGTCTATCTGTGAAAAGGGAGGGACACCTTTCACTAGAGTTGTAAAAATTTAAGCTCTTAAGTGATGGCACCTCCCAGGATTAGAAAAGAATCTCATCTTTTGAATGAAGAATCAGGAAGCATCAGTGTTTACTGAGGGTAGATTTTATCTGGCATCAAAATTGTATAATAATAGTTGATAATTATTGAGCATTTACTATATGCCAAACACTGCTAAATGCATTATATAAATGATAACTGCCTCTTTAATTACATCCTAGTGATAGTATCTTTTGAAAAATGTGGAAATTGTTGGGTTTAAGCAACTTTCCTGAAGTCCTTCAGCTAGTAAGTGGAGTTGAGATTCAAACCCAGATTAGCTGATTCTTTAGCTGGCTCTTTAATCCTTGTGTATACTTCTGTCCCAGATGTAAGAGATGTTCAGGGATAGGCACAGAAGAAAACCAAACACAAATCCAAGTGCAGGACTACATCATTAGAACTGAACTGTACCAGAATGATAAATATTACCATGTTACAATGTTTCAGCCTAAGAAATGAATAAAAGACTGTGAAGAATTTGTGCAACTCTGACTTTTTGAGCCTGAGGTGACTCCCTGGGCTCTTTGGGAGAACCATGTAATTTATAGGTAATTCGTTAGCTGTAAGTTCTTACCTGGATGCTTATTTTCACGTATCTTTCTTACTGCAATATAAATTTCATGACGGTAATGATTTTTGCCTGTTTTATTTGCTGATATAACCCAATGCCTAAAATAGTGCTTTGCATGTAGTAGATGCTCAATAAATATTTGTTAACTAAATAAATACAGTATCTGTAATCCCTCCTGTTTGTATTTCTGATAACTCCCTCCTAGGTGTTGTCCTCTTGTGGGTTATAATTTCTGACTGTGAGCTCTCAGTAGGTGTTAAACATGTTGGAGAATTATCTGGTCCACTGGTTGTAGAGCATCCATTTAGACAAATTGGTGTCTATCTGCTTCAGAAAGTTGAGAGACTATTATTTCCATCAATCTTTTTTTTTATTTTTTTTATTTATTTATTTATTTTTTTTTATTTCCATCAATCTTAAATGAGTTTTGAAATACGAATCTATGTAGGCCATGCACTTTTACAGGGCAGGCCTGAGTTTTAATCAAATCAGTATACACTTTCTTGATATTCTCCTGGGCCAGTGGGTAGAATTTTTGTTCCCTATTTCACATAAAGCCTGGCTATTGATGCTTTCATTCACTGGCAGATAGCTCTGGCATGCATGGGGACCGTGGCCTGGACTTCATGACCTTTTCTGACGTTACAGACCTGTCCCCAGGCATAGAATTTGATATTTGGTCCTGACTCTCCCAAAAGTCCTCTAGTTTTGTTATCTCCTTTCCAATGTGTTTGCTCTTCATTCCTTTATTGGATTAATCTTACTTTACGTATAAAAAAATAATAAATTCTGGTGTGGCTTTATCCCGCATTCTATTTATTTTGTCTTGGAGAAAGAGAATCCTCATGCCAGCTCAGTATTATATTGAATAGAAATCCTAAGCAGTACTGTGCATGATAAAAGTCTTAGGAGAGATAACAATATTAAAACTGTCAGTTTTCTTATTACTTACCACTTCAACTCCACTCTGTTCTTGAGATGGCTGGTGCTGTGTTCTATCACTGGAGCCCAGTATCATCCTCAGCATATCACAGGTCACAGGGAACAGTTAGTTTGGTGAGTGAATGTGCAACCATCTGTCTTCATTCTTCACCCGTCTATTGCCTCCTTTATGACTCTAGTACCTCCTGTCTTTTCCCTAGTCCTAACAGACTCAGGGAATATGTCCCAAGGCCTTGGGTATTCTTACTTAACTTTTTCTATTTTTTCCTAAACTAACTTTCAAAATAGCATCTACTGCTGCTGTCCCATCACTGTAGCCTCCTTAACTCTTGTGACCCTAGCTTCTGTTCCTTTCCAGATTAACTAGTGGCTTATAAAGACCTAATGTTTTTAGGGCTGTATCTTGGGATATTCCTACTCTGGGCCTGCAACTCTCTTAATGAGCCAGAGTTCCCACTCTGGGCATAGTGGATTCAAAGTAAAGCAGGGCACAAAGACCACAAGTCCTAGGTTATATTGGATACTGAGGGTGAATGACAAAAGGAGATCCAGGGAACCATTAGGAATATACAAATCATGCCTAGAATGGTAAGGTGTATGTATCTTGAGGGCACTGGGGGTCTGGAAACTCCAGCACAGAGAAGGAGACTGAAATCTAGCTATTAAATCTAGGGCATGTAGTTAAGGCTAATGTGTCAGAAAATGAGCTGACTACCTTAGTAACTAGAGTTTTTTTTTTTTTAACTTTTTCTTGCCTGAGCAGTATATATACACAAGCATACACACAGAGAGATTCCTTCTTTTGAGATTTTTGAGATTTTGATGGGTAAGCCTTTGGTGATGATACATTAGTATCATAGTGGGAATAGGGAGTGTAGAAGAACCTGGAACCAGGTGGGCTTGTGTGTACTATGTACCACTGAGAATTAGCCATGCAGAAATATGGTTCCTTCCTTCTTACCTCCATCAAAGGTAATTAAAACCACTTGTATAGTTAGAGCCACTTAGTTATCACACTTATGTGTGATGAGAAAAGGCTCTAGCTGGAAACAAGGAGGAATTGCCTTTATATGTGGGCCAAAAAGGAGAAATTGAGGGTGCTTTTTATTTTCCATCCCTGCCCTGCTTTTGCTGGGGAAACCTTATTAGGTTGTTACAGCCTCAGCAGATAAATCCGAGAATTCATTTTTATTTATATGTTGTTTTCTCGGCATTTCCTGTGATAGACTTCAGTTGTAAAGAGAGTTATAAATGCTGTTTCTGCAGGCTGTTTTTATTGCACTGTATCTGTGTTATTTCAGAAGGGCCCACTGAGACCTGATTCCAAAAGGTCTTGTTGTTGGATGGAGGTCTGCTCCTTGTTAGCTGCAGCCCAGAGAATTCTTGACTGACATCGCGGAGCTGTTCCAATTACCCAGAGTGGTCAGGCAAGGCAACACACTGTGGTGATAGCTCAACTTATTCACTTCTACACATTCAGTGTCTGTGGTGTTACTTATTCACTCATTTACTTAATAAGAATATGAATCTCAATCTAAATCTACTGTATTTATATATGTATGTTTATGTACACACATATATGTGAATGTCTATATCTGTGTCTAAAAGTCTATCTTATATATAGATCCTATACATAGGGTATAAGAATATGATATAAATAGTTCTAAGCACATGGAACATAATATAGAACAAAAACAGACAAAGGGACTTTCCCCCTTGGAGCTTACATTACTATTGAAGTCGCGGGTAGAAGTAATACACTACTATAAACTATTATATCAACTGATAAATAAATAATATAACTTTGGATAGAGATGATTGTAAAAGAAAAGAAACCAGAGTGGTGGCTGAAAGACTGGTGATGGTGGGAAGGGACAGGGGGCAGGTAGAAAGCAGTCTTAGTTAGAGTGGCCAGAGGAGGCTTCTCTGAAGACTCCAAATTTCTCTGGAAACCTGTGAGCTGAGAAAGCAAGCCACACAAAAGAATATTCTAAGTGGAAGGGAGGACAAGGAGAAAGGCCCTGGGGTAGGAACAGACTTGACAATTTTTAATTGAAACAAGACAGCCTCTGTGGCAACAGTGTAGTGAGGAGGTGGAGAGTGGGAAGTGGGTCAGAGGAGATAGGCAAGGCAAGATTATGTAGGATGATGTCAGACTCTATAATGTATTTTATGGATTTTAAATTTTATTCTAATAGTATATATTCCAAGCAGCAAAATGACATGGGGAGGTTTATAATTTCAAAGAACACTTTGGAACTTGGCTAGAGAGGGTAAAGTAACAGCAAGGAGCCAATCTAGAGGCTATGACATTGAAACAGGTGGGAGCTGAAGGCACCTTGGGCCACGGTGGCAGGCCATGGGAGTAATGAACAGTTCTTTCTTTCCTTTGCTTTAACTGAATGTTTAAAAAGCATAAGTGGAAGGTCTTATTGGTAGATTTTATGCGGGATGTAAATAAATATAGGGACCAGAGATCATTCTTAGATTGTTGCCTGGCAAGCCTGGGTGACAGGTCACCATATGCAGCCGTAGAAACACCAGAAAGTAGTGCACTAGAGAAATAAGCTGACTCTCAGCCATGTGTTTTTGGTATTCAAAGGCCATACTTGAGTAGGATAATCAAGGGGCTGATGTTAAGAGAGAGCAGAAGAGTCCAAGGACTGAGCTCTGGGGGTTTCTACTGCTTAGACGTTGGAGAGAGGAAAAGAATCCAGAAAAAGAGACAGAGGAAGAGTGCCCTGTGAGATAGACAGGCAACCAGGGTGCTTGCTGATCTGAAATCAAGTGCTCAAAGTGCTTGAAGAAGCAGAGTGACCACACTTGTATGAGAATCTGCAGTGGGTCAAGTGAAAGGGAGAGGAGATTCTGATGAAATATGGCAAGATGGTGTTGCAAAGGCCATCTCAGTGAAGTATTGCTGATGAAAACCTGAAGAAAGAAGGTCAGGTGTATCTGGGAGGCCAGGAAGAAGAAACATGAGCACAGCAACTTTTTCAAATGTGTGTCTATATAAATTCAAAGTAGGGCATAGGAGGGAAACTTTCCAATTTCGAGTACCTGAATTCTATAGACAAATTTAATCTAATTTAGTAGATAATCTTTTCTGAGGGAAGAGGGTGTTTCTGAATCTGGGGGTTGGAAATCTGAGATGCAGCATGGTCAGGTTTGGGTGAGTTGTGACTTCCAGGGCACAGATGGTCAACTTCTCATTGTATCCTCACATGGTGGGAAGATCAGAGAAACAGTTCTGAGGTCCATTTTCTAAGGGCACTAATGCCATCCATGACGGCTCCACCCTCATGACTTAATCACCTCCCAAACACCTCACATCCTAAAACCATCATATTGGAAGCTAGGATCTCAACATACAAATTTTGGAAGGATGTAAACATGCAATCCATACAAGGGCTGGTGATATTCTTTCCATACATCACTTCACCTGGATGCCTAATGATCACCTGTGGACTGATTGACTTGATTTAATGATACAGGTCAGTGTATATCCTTTTTTTTTTCATTCCTTTAATAGAATTGTTATTTCCTCTCTATCTCTCTATCTTTCTGTCTCTCTGTCTCTGTCTCTGTCTCTCTCTTAGTATGAAAAAATATTGTAGTGACTTATCTGAAAAACCTCTTCAACTTTAGCTTTAATTTTGTGTCCCAGGAATGGAGCCCTCAGAGTTAACTGGCAAAAGCTGATCCTTTCAGAGCTGTGGCTCCCCAAATATTGTGCACATTGGCAAGCTGTACCTTAATAGTTCCTCATAGCACACTGTGCCAACAGCTCATGGATCAAGTACTCCCCAAACAGTAATATTCCTTGACATGATGGATCATTATAGTTTCATTATAGTCTTTTGAGTCAATGATGTGGGAAGAATGAGCTATCATTTTTAGCCCCTTGGGAAAAGAGCTATTTTGCCTCCCCAGTGGAACCACCTGCCATTTTATCCATGTCCACCATTTTAAAATTTCTCCCTCAGGCTCTAGTACCTGTATTGGGATATAATACCCAAGGAACCACACTTTTTAAATTTACTATTTATCAAGGAGATAACTATTGCCTTAGCACTTTCTAGTGCACTTATGGTGTAAGGAAAGAACACTAACCTGATAAATCAAATAGTTGACAGTTGGGTGGGAATCTACTCATGCCATTTGCTTTGTGATTTAGAAGGGTAACTGTTTAATAATGATTGATAGATAGAGATAGAGGTATATGCATACAAACACACATGGTTCATGAGTGTACATGAACACTTACACATATGTATGTATGCATCTACCTATCCATCTATCTACCTACCTACTTATCTACCTATCAGTAATTTGCATCCTCAAACCCTTAGTAGCACAATGCTTGACTCCTCGCAGGAATACATTTATGTCGGTGATTCCTTGTGTGAAAGTATTAAACATAGTATTGTCCCTGCCTAACTCACAGTGTCAGTGTGAGACCTGGCAAAGATAGCAATGTGAGAGTAAATGCAAATGCAAGACAGACATTGGGCTATTCACTAGATTATAGTGACTAAATAGAAATTTCTTCCATATGGGCATCCCTGGGTAGCTCAGTGGTTCAGCGCCTGCCTTTGGCCCAGGGTGTGGTCCTGGAGTCCCGGATCGAGTCCCTGCATGGAGCCTGCTCCTCCCTCTGCCTGTGTCTCTGCCTCTCTCTCTCTCTATCATGAATAAATAAATAAAATCTTTAAAAAAAAGAAATTTCTTCCATAAGCATTTCTGATAATCCATTATTTGCTTGGAACTATGCAGGACCTTAAAGATAAGCAGCCACCTGCTCAAGGTGCTCTAAGTATACAGACATAAGACTTCTTCCATTGGGCATGGAATTAAAGTTGGTTCATTTCCAAAACAAGAGTGGCTTCTGTGTGGTTTATGTATACAATGGAATATTACTCAGCCATTAGAAACGAAAAATACCCACCATTTGCTTCAACGTGGATGGAACTGGAGGGTATTATGCTGAGTGAAATAAGTCAGTCGGAGAAGGGCAAACATTATATGGTCTCATTCATTTGGGGAATTTAAAAAATAGTGAAAGGGAATAAAGGGGAAAGGAGAAAAAATAAGTGGGAAATATCAGAAAGGGAGACAGAACATGCAAGACTCCTAACTCTGGGAAACGAACTAGGGGTGGTAGAAGGGGAGGAGGGCGGGGAGTGGGGCTGACTGGGTGGTGGGCACTGAGGGGGGCACTTGATGGGATGAGCACTGGGTGTTATTCTGTATGTTGGCAAATTGAACACCAATAAAAAATGAATTTATTAAATAATAATTAATAATAATAATAATAATAAGAGTGGCTTCAGCTGAAAGACCCAGAAATTCTGGTGACAGAGTCTTTTACTTGCTACAAGAGGATACTTGGTAGTATAGGATGGTCTTTGAAGGAGAATTGTATTCATACCTTTATCTCATTGGGTGGATATTTCTTTGTGTTCCCTCTTTAAGAGTAGAAATAAGAACTCTTTATAATTGCAGTGTTTTCAACTTAATATAGCGTTTTTACATAATTAGCTCATCCAATGCTCATGACAACCCTGCAGTCTTGTTGCCTTGTTTTTCACAGATGAGGATGCAATCTCCAAATCATGAGGAACCTCATTCAGGTTGGCTAGGTTGATAGAGAAACTGGAATTTGCACCTGGATCTATTTGATGTTGCCTTCAAAAACTGCACATACTTGAATACCTTCCTTGAACTTGCTAATGGCTTCCTAAACTTGCCTCATCATCAGACTCACCTGGTAGAGTGTGGTCACTGGTAGACATTAGTGGTATCGGTGGAGCTGGATCTGGAGGTGCCCTGCTGAACCAGGTATTTAACTGTTACTTACTTGACTCTGGGAAAATTAGAGGGTGCAGGGAAGTAGGATGTTTTGATGGGGAATACCCATGGCCTTTGCTTACCAAATATGATAGAATGATTTCAAGATCTAAACAAACAGTGCAACCATACGAGAGATGTCTGACTTAATTTCAGCTCTTCTCAAAGAAACTTAAAAATTAAAAACAAAACAAAGAAAAAAACCTCCAGACACCTGCTGTGAAGGTTTTGGTGAAGCAGGCATTGAGTAGGAAATAAATATGTCTGTGTGTTTATTTTTAAACAATGCTAGTATGTTCCTGCGATCAAGAAAATTCTAGAAGCAGTGGTACTGTGCTAAGTGTGGGCTCTGGAATCAGACTGCCTGAATAAACCCCAGTCATGTAACCTTAGGAACATTACTTAACCTTTTTAACTCTCATTTTTCATATTTAAATTTGGAACAATTATGGTGAGTATCTCACAGGGTTGTTCAAAAGATCAAGGTTAACCAATCTATGTAAAATGCTAAGTACAGTCACTACTGGATCTCTGTGAGCAGCCAATAAATATTGGCTATAAAGACATAATGTTAGCTGTATAAGTGCCTGTCTTCTAGGAAAGCCCTTATCCACATTTATGGAATATCTTTGAAGCTGAGTTTCTCATGGGAAGATGACTTACCGTCTTCTAATTATTGTGAAATATCATTTGAATCATTTACCAAGGATGAAAATGGATTTATTCACTCATTTCAAAGGTTTATTTATTTATTTGTTTGAGAGAGAAGGTGTGTGTTTGTGCATGCAAGTGGGCGAAGGGCAAAGGAAGAGGGAGAGCCAACTCCCCACTGAGCATGGAGCCCAATTAAGGGCTTGATTCCATGACCCTGAGATCATGACCCAAATATAAATCAAGAGTGGGACGCTTAACTGATTGACCCACCCAGGCACCCTGATGAAAATGGATTTAAAGCAGTGGTTCTCAACTCAAAGAATCTGGTGAGAAAGTTTACCACAGTCATCCCACCCTCAATGAAAAGTGCATAGGTACCAGTGAAGGAAACACTTTGTAGAGTTTTGGGAGGTTCTCAAGTTCCCAAGTCCTTCATTTATTAGATCTGAAGTTACTTTAAAAGCAAGTGTTTTGTGATTATATATATATATATATATATATATATATATATATATATATATGTAGTCTAAAACAATTAGGAGACTGTTGGATTCTGTGGTCAGCAGAATATTAGCCCCCTCATAGATGTTCACCATTAGTCCTTGGAATCTGTATTTTTCCTAATATGGCAGAAGAGACTTTATAGATGTGATTGAATTAAGAACCTTGAAATGGTAGATTATTCTAGATTGCCTAGCTGGGTCAAACTCTGGGACCTTAAAACTGAATAACCTTCCCTGCTGATCTTAGAATGAGAGAGAGATGTGAATACTGGAGAATCATCAGAGAGACACAGTGCTGCTGGCTTTAAAGATGGAGGAGGGCACTGTAAGCCAAGGAATGTAGGTGACCTCTAAAAGGAAAGGAAATAGATTCATCCCCTAGAGCCTTTAGAAAGGAATGCAACCTAGTCTGATATCTTGATTTTATCATGGTAAGACCTGTGTCAGATGTCTGACATAGCAAATGGTAAGAGAGTAAGTACGTATTGTTATTTTTTTTAAATATATGGATAACTGTATTTATTTTTAGCATATCCAAGAATAATTATGATCAATTTCCTTCAGATATTCCAGTATTGCTGGATTTGTTTAGAATTTACCTACTCATTACTATTACAATCCTCCCACATATTCCTTTTTATTTTATCTAGGTGCAATTAATTAGCATATAATGTAGTTTTGGTTTCAGAGGTAGAGGTCAGTGATCTATCAGTCTTATTTTTTTTTTTCTATCAGTCTTATATAGTACCTGGTGGTCATGACATCATGTGCACCACTTTAATTACCCAGTTATCCCATCCCCCCACCTACTTCCCCTCCAGAAATCCTGTTTGTTTCCTATGAGTAAGAAGAATCTCTTATGATTTGTCTCCCTCTCTGATTTCATCTTGTTTTAGTTTTTCCTCTTTTCCTCTATAATCCTCTATTTTGTTTCTTAAATTCCACATATGAGTGAGATCATACGATAATTGTCTTTCTCTGTCTTATTTTTCTTAGCATAATATTGTCTAGTTCCATCCACATTGTTGCTAATGGTATGATTTCATTTTTTGATAGCTAAGTAGATTCATATATATATATATGAATATATATCACATCTTTTTATCTGTTATCTGTTCTCTATCTTCTCTATCTTTATCTGTTATCTGATATATATCACTATATATATCACATATATATATCACAATATATATATCACAGTATATATATATATATATATATATATATATATATATATATATATCACATCTTCTTTATCTGTTCATCTGTCAATGGACATCTGGACTCTTTCCATAGCTTGGCTCTTGTGGACATTGCTATGACACTTGCATGCAGGTGCCCTTTCAGATCACTACATTTGTATATTTGTGGTAAATACCCAGTAGTGAATTGCTGTGTCATAGGGCAGCAATCCCTATCAAAATACCATCAACTTATTTCACAGACTTGGAACAAATAATCCTAAGATTTGTATGGAACCAGAAAATACCCTGAATATCCATAGGAACATTGAAAAAGAAAACCAAAACTGGTGGCATCACAATCCTGGACTTCAAGCTGTACTACAAAGCTGTGATCATCAAGATAGTATGGTACTGGCACAAAAACAGACACATAAATCAACGGAACAGAATAGAGAATCCAGAAATGGGCCCTCAACCCTATGGCCAACTAATTTTCAACAAAACAGGAAAGAATATACAATGGAAAAAACTCTCTTCAATAAATGGGTCTAGAAAACTGAACAGCCACCTGCAGAAGAATGAAACTGGACCATTTCCTCACACCATACACAAAAGTAGACTCAAAATGAGTGAAAGACCTAAATGTGAGACAAGAATCCATCAAAATCCTAGATGAGACCACAGGCAGCAACCTTTGTAATCTCAGCTGGAGCAACTTCTTACTAGACACATCTCCAAAAGCAAGGGGACCAAAGGGAAAAATGAACTATTGGGACTTCTTTAAGATAAAAAGCTTTTGCACAGCAAAGGAAACAGGAGAAGACATTTGCAAATGATGTATCAGATAAAGGGCTAGTATCCAAGATCTATAAAGAACTTATCAAACTCTATACCAAATAATTTATAATCCAATCAAGAAATGGACAGAGGACATGAACAGACATTTCTCCAAAAAAGACATGTAAATTGCCAACAAACATATGAAAAAATGCTCAACATCACTCAGCATCAGGGAAATTCAAATCAAAACCACAAAGAGATACCATGATGCACCAGTCATAATGGTTCAAATTAAGAAGTCAGGAAATGACAGATTTGGTGAGGATGCAGAGAAAGGGGAATCCTCTTAACTGTTGGTGGGAATGCAAGCTGGTGCAGCCACTCTGGAAAACAGTATGGAGCTTCCTCAAGAAGTTGAATATCTATTGTTTTAAGTCACTAAAACATGACCAATGTCAATTACTGTTGCCACCATGGTGACTCCTTTCCTTGCCTATGCATCTGTGAGCAAAAGGCATTGAGGAACCAGACGGCAGCCATGACTTTTAGTTCCTGCTACAACCCTGGTAAAGGTGTGCTCCTTTGAGATCTGAGACCTCTCACTCAGGATCCTAGGACTGCAGGGAGGGGCAGCACACATTCTCTCAGTGGTCACTGGAAAAGATGATAAGTGAGGCCAGACTTGCTTCCATTACTTTATTCCTGAGCCTATGTATCTTTCCTGTTGAAAACAGCAATATGCAGAGGGCTGTGATGCAGAGCATGTGCTACATTTTGGAGGATGGCGTCCTGTTCCCACAGAGTATTACTTCTGATTTGATGCTTTGGCTGTGCCTTCAGCAAGCTGTGCCAGAGCTCTATCAAGCCAGCAGCTTCTGTGTAATGCAGCATGTAATATCACACTGGGTCCTATGATCAATGGCTCATTCCCATACCTCTATCATTAAAATGTGAGTCCCCTGTTCTGACTTTATGCAAGGTACAATGTGGGTGGCTTGAATACTGGTAGTGGCTGAGGCCCTTTGCATAGGAAAGACAGATTCATACACAGAATACATGCCTATTCCTTTGAGAATGAACCACTAGCCCTTTCTGGATAGCCAAGTAGGGTAAACCAGACATGAAGAGATTATTTAGTCTTTCTAAGAAATGGTGCCATATTCAGAGCTCAGCCTCAGTCACTGTTTCTAACAGATTGGTTGTTGGCAGTGGGAACAGCGAGATCATCCTTGAGGATGGAAGTCCATGCTCTTGGGCCAATAGTGTAGCTCCCACTTTTTTGCCACTGTAGATATTTAATTAAGGCGCCCTACATGCTATCATTTACATGGCTACTGACAAAAGTCGGCTATTGTCAACTATCCAAATTAGTGTATCTACTTAGGCCCTTTTCTATGGTTGATGCTCTCTGTTGAGCATTGATGTGTGATACAAGGTCTTTGCACTTCATACCCACCCCAATGTATCCATCCATATATGTTCACCCATAGCCTCTTATCTTTTTGATTTTGTAATCCTTCCCATCCAAGCCGTTGCCCAGCTGTCCAGGCCACTCAGCACTGCCAGTGCACTTATATATATTCTAACCTTGGGTCACTTCTCCTTCCACATAAAGTGGATAACATGATGTACTGCCTAAAGCCCTACCCACTGGGAAGATTTTTAATATCACTGTTTTACGAGACCACCCCCGAGTGAGGCTGTAATGCAGCCAGCTTCCATTTTTGACTTGGAGCTGCACACTGAGATGTGCATCTGTTTACCAAGTTCAGGTTTTCTCTTGGTCTTTTCACAGGTCACTTAGATATTTTCTGATTTCTTGCTCTTTTTTATCAGCCTTATATTTTTTATTGATTTCATTTATACTTCAAATAATCAAAACTGTTGATTTTTTCTGCTTATATCTAATTTTATGTCATTTTTTTCTGTTTTGATTGCTTCCTTTGTTCTATTTTGAATTGAATTTGTTTTTGTATGCATGAGTTTCCTAAGTTGTAATCTTAGATAACTCTGACACAGCATTCTTCTTTTTTACTGCAAGCATTTGCAGTTATTAATACCTCTTTCACATACTGATTTAGTAAAACACTATAAGCTTTGATGTTGTTAATCTTTTTAGATGTTCTCTCAATTACTAAAAGAGAGATGTTAAAATCCCTCTCTTTGATTGTAGATTTGTCTTTATGTCCCTCTAGTTCTGTCAATTTTTGCTCTGTAAAACTTTTCAAAACCCTATTATTAGTTTAATACATATAACAGTAGTTTTGCCCTCTTAGTTAATGTAATCTTTAACCATTGTTAAATACATCAATTAGTCATCCTTTTATTTGACATGCATTTTGATTAATATAGTCACATCATCTTTTTCACTCAGTGTTTTTTTTCAACATATATTTTTCTATCCTTTCATTATCAACCTGTCAGACACATCCTGAAGTTTCTTATTAATAACTTGCAACTGGGTCTTGCTTTGTGTTCAATTTTACAAATTCTGCCTTTTAAATGGATTGTTTAGTCTCTTTATTTTTCATATAAATATTTATACATTTGGGCTTAATTCTACCATAATTGTTAATTTTTTTCATACTTATCCCATTTACCTTTTGTTCCTCTGCTTCCCTTTTCTTCTGGTTTTGAATTATCCATTAGGATTCCATTTTACCTCATTGAATTATTTGTTACAGGTCTTGTGCATTTTACTAGTTGCTCTAGATACTGCAACATGAATACTTCAAGTAAAATTACAGTACCTCAGGAAAACTTAATATTCTTTTAATAGTGTACTTCCTTCCATTTTACCTCTCTTACCTAGGACAGGGATGAGAGGAGTGGGAGTGTGGGGTACATATGAACTGAAGGTGACTGCCTCCCAAGCTTTGCGTTCTAGGTACTGGACCCTGGTCTTGGTCCTCCTCCTACCTGTGTGTTGAGTGTTTTATGCCAGAGACTAATATTGCTAATATACTAACCTTAAAAAGCCACCAATCTTTAAGGAAATTACATAAATACACGTGTGGGGTGTGTGTGTGTGTGTGTGTGTGTGTGTGTGTGTATAATAAAAAGGCATACTGACTCTTTTGTTACTTTTTCTTTCCTTCCCAGTGATCTGCCTTTTATTTTATTTTATTTTTTGCCTTTTATATGGTATCTTTAAATATTCTTTTAGTTTAGATCAGTTGTAGGCAAAATTTCTTACCTTTGTCTATCTGAAGATATATTTATTTTGCATTTTTTGAAGAGTGTGCTGTATAAGTAATTCTAGTTGACTTGTTTTTCCTTTCAGCACCCCATCTGCAATTTGACGTCAAATATGTACATGTGATTTCCTTTGTAATCTTGCTTGTGATTCACTGAGCTTCTGGGTTCTGTGGGTTGATATTTTCCAGAAACATTGGAAAAGCAATGGAAACCTCTAATTCTTTCCCTCTTTTCTTCTGGTGCCCCAATTACGTGTTATATCATTAATTCTGTACCAAAGGTCTAGGGAATTGAAGATCTTTTCTCTTTTATCCCCTTTTCTGTTTGTGTTTTATGTTAGGTAATGTCTATTGACCTGTCTTCATGTTCAGTGATTCTTTTCTTTGATGTGTCCATACTGATTTGAAGCCCTTGAAATAATATAATATTTTTCATTTCCAGTGTTTCATTTAATTGTTTTATTAGTTTTGCCTCTGCTGAGATTCTCCATGTGTTCATACTTGCCACTTTTTCTCACTAGATTTTTAAATATATTTTTCATACTTATTTTGAAATCAGAAGGTGTTAATTCCAACATTAGGACCAAAATGAGGGCTACTTTCCTCTTGATCATATTTTCTTGCTCTTTTCACAAATTTCTAACTTTCAATCATATGAAAGACATATTGTGTACCCCTAGAAAGGGTCACACACCTTCTTCTATGAAGATACTTGTGACATGGCTTGAGTTAAACTATTCTGAAATTGAACTGGATCTGGCTACTATGTGGAGAATGAAGTGAGAGTAGTAGCAGAAAGGCCGCATAGAAGACTCTTCTGTTCTCTAGAAGACTTTTCTGTTCTCTATCTGGAAGACTTTTCTGTTCTCCAGAAAGCCAAAATCAGGGTGTTGGCTTTGGAGAGGAAGGTAGTTGAATTTGTGATTAATTTCAGATTTGAGCAAGGATAGACAGAAAGGAGAAGGCATTGTGAAGGAAAAACTTCCAGACTGTGAGACAGAATGGATGTACAAAGTGGTAAGGATGGAGGGAATGAGGAAGAATGGCCACAGGATTTACCAGCTGTGACTCTTCAGGGTTGATCATGTGATAAACATGTCACTTATGTGTCCCACAGGCCCAAACATAAGCAATAGCACATAGAAAGTGAAAAAAAAAAGCCTACTGAATTGCACAAGCTCAGACTGATTTCATATACTTTGCATATCCACCCTAGTGTTCTCTTAGCAACCTTTGACTCACCACATCTACAGATACATGGCTAATAAAAGATATAAAATTATTTCATCTGGCAGCAGAGACAACAGAGCTACTGATTATAATATCCTGCCAAAGCAGTCACCTCCCAGTGACACTCTATGGCTTGCTTCACTAAAATCTGTAGGAGAAAAGCCACACTGACCTTGATGAATCCTCACCTGTAGTTCTGAGACATCTAAATATTTCAAACCCCTCATGCACACCATAATCCTGCCCAGTAAGTAGCAAACAGTTCCCAGTATTTTCTTTGCTCAAACTGCATTATATATTTCTGGACTTACAGATCATAACTCTGCAATGACTTGCTACCTATGTGTGACAGGCAGGGAGATTAGCACAGAAAAGAACTGACAAAAATGCTTTCAGAAAGGCATATCCATTTTTAGAAGAATAGAGGGTATTTAAGTGTCCAAAGATGGGGGAGGCAGATGGAGACTGGATTGGGTGTACAGGGTCTGGGATTATTGAGTGCTTTATGTTAAACCCTCTGTTTTCCTCCAACCACTGGCTCCTTTTTTGGCTGTCTGGCTGTGAATTCATCAGGCCACAGGTTTTCCCTGCAAATTACTCTAGGAAAGGTAGTTACTGGGCTCAGGGTAAAACTCACTTAACACCTACAAAGGCACACACTGAAGGAATTGCCACCTCTCTTACAATTAAAAACAACATCCTCGAAGTTGTCCCTGAGAGACATGATTATGTAGTCTCTAGCTTCTGACTGCCTCTACTTCCACAGTGGCCTCAGGTGGGGGACAGCAGTGTTGCTTCTTTGATCCTCTGCACCAAGGATGAACATTCAACAGAACCACGTGTATAGTAGAAACAAGGCTGGCACATTTTAATGAGAGTTTACTGAAGGCTTGGTGTTAACAACAACAACAAAAAATCACATATGCACACAAAAACTCAATCTGATTTTCAAGGTATGGCTTGCTTTCTAGGATATATGGGCTAGTCTGTTCTCACCATTCACAGACTTGCTTTCATGTGGTAGGTATCATCTTAACACTACCTCACATAACCTACAAAAGGGAGGTACAAAGCCAGAGAGAGGCAGCATCTCTGTCTCCCATCTGCTGAAGGATTCTTTTCTGAGGCCAGGGATTTTTTTTTTTTTTTTGAGTTCTGTTGTTTTCATTTGTGGAAACTATTCTCACTCTCCACTAAAATTAGGTTATGTCAACATAAGTTAATCTAGAAAAACACAGAATAAACCCAAAAGTTATCCTAGAGATACCACAGACACTGCTAGGGTGAGAATTGATAAATATAGGTGTCCGTGAGAGTGGAGTACCGACCTCTGGAAGTGGCTTCCATTCATGTAATCCATCATATTCTACATATTCATAACTCCCCATAATAGCTACCATCTACTGAGTGCTCAGTCAAGGAGTTATGTCTTTAGCCGAAAATACATCGTGGTCTAACAATGCTGTATTTGTGAGTTGCTGAGAAAAGGGATACCACACACCACAAGGAACCCTGAGGACTTCCAGTTAGAGGAGGCTTGGAGGGGCTTGTTATAGGATTTGAGCTTGTGTTAGGAGATTCAGAGAAAATCTCAAGGAAGTAGGAGTTTGCTCTGTTATCTGTTGCTGTCAGAGGTTTCCAGTAATACTATGACTGGAAATCAATATTTATCTAGGAGGTTGGAAGAATGAAGTGGTTCATCAACAGCCTAGGTAGTTTCAGGCCAGGGCACCCAAGAGCGGAAAGCTGCCATAACTTTTTTTGTTGTTGTTCTGTCTTTTGGGAAAGGCAGATTAAATCAGGCTGCAGGCTTTTATTCATGGTATCCAGATCTTCATCATCATCTTCTTCAGAGGCCATTTTTGTAATGTGGAGTTAGTTAGGTTACAGGGTAGATTGTGGAATCATCTGGCATAAAAATTTCTGTGTAGGGGCACCTGAGTGGCTCAGTGGTTGAGCATCTGCCTTCGGCCCAGGTCATGATCCCGGGGTCCTGGGATTAAGTCCCACGTTGGGCTCCCAATGAGGAGCCTGCTTCTCCTTATACCTATGTCTCTGTCTTTCTCTGTCTCTCATGAATAAATAAACAAATTTTTTTAAAAAAAATATGTACAATTGCATTTAAGACTCTGAACAAGAGGCATTGGCCAACTGTAACACAATTACCAGAAACAAAATGATTATTAGTTTTTTAGGAGATCCTGAAGCCAGGAAATTAGATTACAGTCCCAGACCATGAAAACATATCTCAAAGTCCAGGTAGGTCCGTCCTGGAGAGCCAGATGGCTTTTTCTTTTATCCTACCCACAGACTGCTCTGCTTGAATGGCATATTTATATAGGTTGCAGCAAGATGTGTTTCCAGCACAAACCCTTCTTTGGCTAGCTCAAAGAACATATGGCTATGTGATTGTTCATTACAACTTTTGTTTTTCAAGCCTTCAGGGAAGCTGCTGCAACATGTATGACTTTTGCTAGGGTCACAGATGACTTTTGAATCTCTTTTCTCCAATTCCTACCATTGGAGCTGAAGCTCCCTATTGAGTAGGGCTCAAGCTGAATCTTTCTTCTTGGACCTTTATGTGGCCACTAAGAGGACCAGTTAAGTCAACTATATAAACATGAGTGATCTTATCCAGGAAATCTCCCCAGTCATTTCTGCAAATTCTAGTCTGTGATTTTGTAAACCCTTGCTTTAAAAATACACATCTAATACTCAGTGCAAGTCACCAGACTGGGTGATTTGGACAAAGCTATGAACATAAGTAGACACCTCACCAGAAAACTTCTATCACCTATTTGGAAAGACAAGAAAGCATGAAATAAAGTATTTCATTTTTATGGAAAGGAAATATAATGGACTTTTAAAACATCTACTCTGTGCCACCCACTGAGTAAGACACTTTGCACTCATCTATTCTAATTCTTCCAGTACCTTTATGAGGTTCATATGCTCAATTTTCAGGGAAAAAAAAGGAACACTGGAATCTACTTTTTGTGTGATTTTCTACGATGTAAATTATGCTTCCATCTTTTGAAAGAAGAATCCATAATTAACCTTCTCCATGTTCATGGGATTCTTATAAAATTAATTTCATACCTTATTTCTAGGGGTGGGTGTATGGCCAGGAAGTGACCACTTCGAATGGTTGGTTTGATGTAGCATACAAGACCCAAGAGGTCTACTCAAAGTGAATCCCAATAACGTTTTTAGAGCAAATAAAAGAGAGAGAATTTTTCCTTGTGAGATTCTAGGCAATAGGGATAATGTACATGTGGCAATACCAGGGAACACCATCTGAAAAACCCTGGTGGAGAAAACCAAAGAAGACAAAGCAGTGATGGAGAAGGTGTGAAATCAAATCATCTGAATGTATGTGAAGATGAACACAGTTGTTCATGAAGCCATTTTCTACTTGACTTCTTAGTTATGCAACCCAGTGAAACCTTTCTTTGTTTTTCCTTTAGCAATTTGGGATGCCTGGTTTTCTTACCCAAAACCTGCAACAATAGAGTCCATTATAGGAGGCAGTGGGGAGGGTCATCAAGGTGAAATTTCTTGCATAAATCATAGCTAATATTAGAACAACTAGAGTTTGATGGATTAGTTTGGCTTAGAAGTCTAGGCTCTGCCCAGACCTGGTGACACAGGAAGGGAGGATGGAGATAGTGTTGCATAAGCTCATGTGAAAAGGAAGCTTCATGAAGAAGACACAAAAGGCTGAGGATTCTTTGATAAAATAGGGAGAACAGAATGTTCTTTGGCATTTTTCATTCTGCTATTCTGTCCCTGGTGATCACAATCAAACTTGCCTCTCTTTGCAGCAGGGGCACCATTCCAAGGACAAAAGCATGTGGTATCAATAACCTTGGAGGCAAGACACATTACTCATGTGTTTTGTAATCACTGGATTTTGAGGTGGTCAAGCCTATTAAAGAGCAATTTTTTAAATGTTTTGAATCATCCCAAGAAGAAACATGGTTTCTACCACAGACTCACAAGCTCCCCATTAATTATATTAATTTTACTTTATTTGCCCAATATTTATCATAGTGCCTAACATATAGGATATTCTCAATAAATATTTGTTAAATAAGTGCATAGATTAATTAATTCTACCAGGGCCATAACCTTCAAATACCTGTTTCTCAGGTCTTTGCTATCAATTTCCCAGGTTCAGATAGTACAGACTCCGTTTACTGATAAATGGACTCATTGTTCCTTCAACTGTAGATCAAAGGACATCTGTCTTATAGGAAAGCAAAGTCCAGTATCCTGACAGTTCGGATTTCCATTACACTCACAAGAACAAATGTGGGTCACTCCCCCAAAGTTCTGTGGATAACAATATACTCTCCTTCTTTGATGCATACAGGGCAGCAGACTTAAAATATAAATAATGACCCGAAAGCAAGGTAATTTGGAACTATTTCATAGCTGATGAGCCATTATTCCTCCCTATCATCAATGCATCTAAAACAGGCTCTCCTATCACCTTGTTCAACCTCCATCATAAAATTAATTACCTCTGGATAGACCCCATTTAATTGCTCATAAAATTGATCTTACTTTTCAGGTTTTATGGAAGCTAGTATGTCATCAACAAAAGTGCCTAGAATAAATGGGATGCTCATTATCTACTTTGAAATAAAATAAAACAAACCCGCGATGGATGTGGGAGCCTTTGGCACCTGTGTCTCTTGGACTGTAATGGACCCTCATAGGTGGTTACACAGCACTCCTAAGAAGGTTTGCTGGGAACTTCCTTCATTTTCAAAAAATAGTGGTAAAAACCTTTCTCAATTAGAAAATTCCATGCATTTTATTTCAAAAAAGTGCAAGGGCTCATGCTTTCATTCCTGCATTTATCTCCTCCGTTCATTTATTCAATTCAGAGGTAGTGAGGTTTATGGAAAGAACATATAACTTGAAGTTGGAAGAACCTGAATTTAAAACTTACTTCCTTAATGTAATAACCCTTTCCCTCGAAGAGTTATCTTCTCTTACCTATAGGTTTATCTTCAGCAAGCTAAACATACTGATATTTATTTCATAGGCTTTCATTAGGTTTAAATGAGATCATGAATACAAAACATCTAATAAGAGTCCTGGTCCAAAGAAGATACTTCATCAGTGTCAGAAGCTGTTATGTGACCAATATTGGTATTAACAAGCCAACCAGAAAACAAACATGCACTGAAGCGAGGCAACGTGATAGAAAGAGGATGGGTCTTGGAAGATCAGTGTTTAGATTCGAACTGATTTAAAACATGTATATCCTTAGGTGAGTTATTTAATATCTCTTGTCATCCATAGCCTCAACTATAATTGGAAATTTTAACAGATAACCCACAGGATCAGATGAGGTGGTGGCTGACAATGAGCCCAGGGCAGTGTTTATTGTAGAGATCTCACATTTTTGATGACTCTGGCCTCAATCTCACATTCCCCTCCCATTCTGAGTGCTGGGGCTGAAGCTCCTACTATGCACCTGGGGTTTGCTTAACTTGGCTGAAAATCTGGACAGAAAGACAGGGTTCTGAATTGTGGGAATGGACATTGATGGCCACAGGTGAACAGAGCTCAGGAATCTGATGACTCTTTCCCATCCTCAGGTAAGGACTGGCCCAGGAAGCTGGGCTAGCCAAGTTGACGACCCCGGGCACACCTTTTCTATCCTGTTCTCTGAAACCTTGTGACCTGTTACCTCCTCCAACTACAAGTGTCAGTTAAAGGAGCTTATTTCTCTTCTACTAAGAGCACTTTCTCTCTCTTAGTACAAACATTTGCCCATGGGATGCCATCTCTCTAGAATGCTTATATCCTGTTTCCACTTTACCATTCTTTCACTTAAATATTTATATTCACTTTTGTAGGTTAGAGTAGGTCCCATTGCCTCCTGGGATCTTCTACTAACCCCCAAGTCTAGGTTATAAGCCCTTTTCTTCAGCATGTCCTTCCCATCCCAGAATGCTTACTGTCTGTCTAGTGCCAATTTATAAACAGAAAGTGTGAATTTACATGTCTGTGCTATTCATCTCTGTATGTTCAGTGTGGGCTGTCCGTGAAGACTTACTGAATTGTTGGAGGGTTTATGTGGCAGTATGTGATGCTCAGAGTTCACAGACCTGGTGATAAGTCTTGGGGGACATCTCACTCAGCTCAGAAGGTGAACCCACACCTCATAATCCAAAAGTCTTGGCCAAGAACTGAACCAAGGAAAATAGCCCAACTACATAGCTGAGAAGTCAGAGAAGTTAAAATGAGATAGAACAGAAAGAAGCAATAAGGAAAAGACAAAGACGAGATGTGGACTTCTGCTCTCTGTATTATAAAGACTCCTTGCTCTCTTGGTGTGGGGTAGATACGGCAGGTCTTGGAGGTTTTACTTGAATTTCCTGAACAGGAGGCTAAGAAGAATAAAGAAGGATAAAGAAATAGCTCCATGTTGGCATTTTCCACAAGGTTCCCTAGGAAGTACACGAAACAGTATATTTTACCAAAGGCATTCATTATAGAGAAAAGATGGTTCTGTGACCAAATGAGTTTGGAATTTTTCTATTAGTTTCAGAGGTAGAATTTTGTGATTCATCAGTTGCATATAACACCCTGTGCTCATCTTATCACCTGCCCTCCTTAATGCTCATCACCCAGTTACCCCACTCCCCACCACCCCTCCAGCAACCCTGTTTGTTTCCTAGGGTTCAGCTTCTCTTATGGTTTGCCTCCCTCTCAATTTTCATCTTATTTTATTTTTATTAACGAGGTCAGGCCAAATTAACTATAGTTTTGCCAGACATCTCAGAATCTAATATGAACATCAGAATGCTAATATGAACTTCTGAGCTCAGACCGTTTTCCAAGCTCCATGATCATATAATCTTTTTTTAAGGATAATCTCATTGAGTTTATATCCCTTAAAGCACTGGTTTAGAAAATATAGCTTTGAACTATTCTTAGTGGTTTGTATTGTTTTTATGGCTTCCATCTTTCCAAGCATTTATTTCTTAGATTGCCATATTTTAGAAAAAAATTAAAACAATCAGTACTAATGATCATTATACTTTTGCTTTGGGTTTTTCACACTAACAGCTTTGTGTGATGTAGAAGAAAAATCTTTCATGAATTCTATAGAATAAACCAGACATTATTACTCACGTGTGGCAAAGAAATGGTAGAAGGAGCTACCTTGGGAAGGAAGGGGGGAATGAGGGCTTCCAGAATTTAGTCTGGGAGCTTTTGACCCAAGGTGCTTCATGAGGCAGGGCCAGGAAGCAGAATGAATATGATGTGAGGGAATTTGAATGTTGAAAAGCTTGCTCAACCTTCCAGGGTCTCAGTTTTATTGTGTGAATAGCCTAAGATACTAATATCTATGTCAAAAGGTTTTTTGAGAAGATTGCATGAAGTGATGTGGATAGACTCCCCTTAGCCTAGAGGAGAAGCTCAGTGAGTGCCGGCCATGATGACAATGTGGACTACGGTGGAGATTCCCATCTTTGAGATTTCTGTAGACCAGAATTTTGTGGTTCCTACTTCAGTCAGTCTCTTACTAGTCCCTAAAAATTTTCTTTCTCCATTTAATGCAATGAGATTTCCTGCCTTGACTTGGAGATTTCCCTGAAACCCTGAAGAATAGAGTTTTGTCTGTACCTGGCCTTCTAAGGTAGTGTCCCACTTCTTCAGTTAAGACAAACTAGGTGCAGGATGGACCAAACAAAGCTGCCCCACAGCAGACCTGGGCAGTTAGGGAGGACAGCACTTTGTTCCTGATTGCTGGTGGGGTGAGGAGAGGGGACTGGCAGGAGAGGGGAGGGGAGAGGGAGAGGGAAGTAGAAAAAGGGGACAGACTGGGCATTTTCGTACAGAAATAAAAGCGAATAAAAGAGAACAAAAAACAACATTCCTCCTACAAGCTGCACACACCCACTTGATCTTAAGAGGAACATCCAGAAAACATGGAAGCTGCCTAGGTGTCTGCTTATATAACATATCCAGTGGTAACCCAAATCAGGACATAAAACTACATAGTCCAGTCACCTGCCCCCCCCACCTCTTTTTGGCCACCTATTTATTGTATTTTATTTTCTATTCACAAAATACTATTTTTTGCTGTCATTGCTGTTAATGCTGATAATATTTAGCTCAGTAATTTCGTTTTCAGCAAAAATCCTAATAAAATGATCTCACGTGAGAGGACATATTTATCACAGTGGGAGTTAGACTAATGAAACTGGAAACATCTACGATGTACAACAAAAGTTTAAGTTTAAATTTTTTGGTTCCTCCACATCATGTGATATCACTGAACCATTAAATGAGGTCTTTTTAAATGCTTTGTAATCTCAATATCACACTAGCTATTCCAGATCTTTTGTGGTCTCATTTGAATTTTAGGGTTTATTTTTTTATTTCTGTTAAAAAAAAAAGTCATTGGGAGTTTGATAGTGATTGCAGTGCATCTGTAGATTACTTTGAATGATGTGCTCATTTTAAAAATATTAATTCTTCCCATCCATGACCACAGGGTGTTTTCATATTTATTTATATCCACTTTCATTTATTTTGTCAGTGCTTTGTAATTGTCAGTGTACAAGTTTTTAACTTTCTCAGTTAAATTTATTCCTAAATATTTTATTCTTTTTGAAACTATTACAAATGGATTGTTTTCTTTTTTTGGGATTGTTTTCTTAATTTCCTTTTTAGATTGTTCATTGTTAGGGTATAGAAATTTGAATTATTTTTGTACATTGATTTTATAACCTGAAACTTTGTTGTGTTTATTTATTAGTTCTGTCAGTTATTTATTTATTTATTTATTTATTTATTTAGTGAGGAATAGGTAGGTTTTTTTTTGTTTTTTTTTTTCTTTTAAGTGTATATGATAAATTGGTTAACCACATACAAAAGAATGAAAGAGGACCCCTATCTTAAACCATACATAAAAATCAACTCAAAATGGATTAAAGACCTAAACATAAGACTTAAAACTATAAAACCCCTCCAAGAAAATATAGAAAGAAAAGTTCTTGATATTAGCTTTGGCGAATTTTTTTTTTTTTTTTTGGATCTGACATCAAAAACACAGGCAACAAAACCAAAAATAGACAAGTGAGACTGTATCAAACTGAAAAGCTTCTGTATGCACGGGGAAGGAAACAATATGAGAAAATATATGCAAGCCATCCATCTAATACAAGGTTAATATCTGACGTATGTAAGAATCTCCTAGTCATAGCAAAAAAACAAATAACCCAACTTTAAAATGGATGAAATACTTGAATGGACACTTCTGCAAATAAAATATACAAATGGCCAACAGGTAAATTAATAGATTCTCAAATCCACTAATTATCAGGTAAACATAGATCAAAACTACTATATGCTATTACTTCACCTGTTAGGATAGCTGGTGTCAAAACAAAACAAGACAAAAGATAACAAAGTGTTGAGGATGTGCAGAAACTGGAATCTGTTCACACTGTTGGTAGAGCACAAAATGGTTGCAGCCACTATGATGGTTCCTCAAAGAATTAAAAATAGAACTACCATATGATCCAGCAATCCCACTTTCTGTTATATATCCAAGTGAAATTAAATTGGGATCTTGAAGAGACATCTGCACCCCCATGTTTATTGTAACTTTGTTCGCAATAGTCAAGATATTGAAACAACCCAAATAACAATCAACAGATGAGTGGATAAAGAAAATGTGGAACATTATACATACAATGAAATATTATTCAACAGTAAAAAAAGAGAAATTCTTCCACTTATTGCAACATGGATGAACCTAGAGGACATTATGCTAAGTGAAATAAGCTAGTCACAGAAGGACAACACTGTATATTTCCACTTATATGAGATATTTAAAATAGAGTTGTAGAAGCAGAGAATAGAATGGTGGTTGCTGGGTACTTGGAGGAGGAGAAAGTTGGAAATTGTTTTTAAATGGATGTAAAGTTTCTGTTACACAAGATGATTAAGTTCTAGAGATCAGCTGTACAACATAGTACCTATAGTTAACAATATACACTTTAAAATTTTTAGATCTCATGTTAAGTATTCTTACCAAAAAAAAAGCCCAGAAAAAGACACAAGGACATTCTTGGAGGTAATGGATATGTTTATTTCCTTGGTTGTGATGATAGTATCATGGTTGTATGCATATGTCCAAACTCAACAAGTTATATACATTAAGTGTACAATTTTTTTCCATATCAACTATACTTCAATAAAGCTTTAAAAAACCCACAAATACAGTTGCATTTGTTCTAATATAAAAACAACAGTTTATATGTCCACTACCTCAGTAAAAATTTTGATCAAGGAAATTATGATTTTGCATATCTTCCACTCTGCAGTCATCTGCATTGACTGCACCGGGGAAGCATGGAGCTACTCCCTGGAGAGTTGTGAAGAAAAACTTAAAGAGAGAAGTTTTAGTGCCTGGTATATAAGTGGGCATTGAAGAAATGGCTCTTAAAAATGATATAGAATAGGATACCTTTTTCTTTCATATCAAGATCAGAAAGGCATTGAAATTTTAGTTGTACATGGCAAAAAGGAAGAAGGCAAGCAATAGGGGGTATCCCAGTACGAGCAACTCAGAGTAATTCCTATTTTACTTGGATTCCCAGAAAGTTGAATGTGTAGGACATGTCAAATCTAATGAAATCCCTCTTTCTTCTGGCCCTGGATATAAACTCAGTTTCCTTGACTTCTTTGGGTCAAGGCTTAAAACATGTTCAGTCATTCTTGACAGTAACGGAGAATGTCCAGGGCAGTGAATGATAAGTTGGAAAGCTGAAAAGTGATCAGTGCTCACTCATATCCAGTGCTTGCCTCCTGGACACAGGGGAAGGTGACACTCCCATCTTCCAGGGCAATTGTGTCTGCCACCATGTTGTTGAATTCTGGGCATTAAGATATGAGGAGAAGCAATCTATGCCACTAGTGTTCAGTTTATAAAAACCCATGTGCCACACTCCAGCTCTCTCTTGCTGTGCTTCAGAAACCCTGGGGAAGTCATTTGTTGATGTAGTAATAACGATGTGGATCTCAATTGGTGAGACTCCCTCTGTGAAATGGAGCACCCCTGGCCCCATGCACATACTCACTGCCACAATTTAGACAGAGAAAGCTCTGTTATTGACTGGGATTGTGGGTCCCACAACCTTCTTATTGCCTCTCTTATCCTAACTTCCTGAACTTGATTTCATTTTAAATCTGCCTTCTACAAGGTGCCATTGGCTTTCAGATACTCATATAAATATAGAGAGAGGGTGGTAAAATCGTTTTCTTTTACTTTTTTTCCCCCCACTTGGAATTTCTCCTTCTCCAGACTCATGAAACAATTCTCTGACCCCACCAAGCGGGGGGTAGAGAGGATTAGGTAATGGGAACAAGAAAGTTGTTATCTGGTGTTGTCCTAAAATTTTCATATCTGGCAGATGATCAGAATCTGCCCTTTCTTTTGTGAGTGACTTGGTGAGTTCGGAAGCTCCCCTACTGGGACTCTTGACACTGCAATTGCCATGATGTGGCTTCCTTTGCTTGTCTCCTTCCAAATCACCCCTGGACTTCTGCCCTCCCAGATAACTCCACAGCCCGTTCCTGCTGCATTTCATTACTCTGAAAGGCTGCTATTTTGGGGTAGAAGTCCTTGGAAATTGACCCCAGGTTCCTGTCCTTTATCATTTGCTCCAAAGCTCCCTGTGTGCACTCTCAGGCGTGCAGTCATTTTCCAAATGTGGTTCCCCCTCCTTGCAGCCCACGATGACTCTGGCTTCCTCAGGCTTGGTAAGTACCCATCCTTGTGTCCCCATCTCAACTGCAGGGGCACCTTCAAAACTAGCTGTACTCTTAAAACCTTCTTTACAGGCTCCCACCCCTCCACAGCCTCATGAGCCCCATGGTCCCTCCCAGAAGTCCCCTTGCAGGATCCTCCTGGATCACCACTCCATCTATTACTTTATATCCACATCTTGTGATAATCCTATAACCACCTATTTTTTCCAGAGTGTTCGCTTTCAATTCATTTTGGAATGTAACATCTGTTGAATTTATGCCCCATGAAGCATGAAGAGTAGCATTTTTACATCCTGTTACACGTACATTGTCCCATTTAAACCCCATACGTGCCCTGTGAGTTATATTGACCCTTCCTTCATAAATGAGAAACCTAACTTTCAGACAGGTTAACTGGATCACATATGTAATAATCCAGAACATAGGTGCCATGAGGGAAAGCAACCTCTGTCTTGTTTGCTTTTGCACCACTGAATATAAAACAGTACCTGGCACATAGTATATGCTTAAGATTTTTTTCCTGTGTGAGTACATGATAGCAGGGATTTACAAATCAATTTCTATTTACTCTATACTGGGTTCCTCAAACTTGGCACTACTGATATTTAGGGACAGTTAATTTTGTTATTGTGAGGGGGGCTGTCCTGTGTATCATAATATATTGAGCAGCATCCCTGGACTCTACCCATGAGACATCAGTAGCAGGCTGTCCCTAGTCATTCATGACAACCAAAAATGTCTCCAGACGTTGTCAAATGGCACCTGGGATGTAGTTGCCCAGGTGGAGAACTACTCTACACTGATGTTTTCCCATATGTGTCTGTAGACTGTGGGTGGTAGGAGAGTGGTTTAAATTGGGAGAGGGAAGGATGACTCGCGTACTTATCCTTAGAGATGTGGGCAACAATCGAATGAAAATATAGTTTTTCAACTTATTCAAAACATAAAACTGGAAGAAAAAAAGCTCTCAGAGCAACTAGAACCAGAAAAAGAGAATATTTAGATTTGCTTTGCGCCATCAAAGTAGGATTGGGCCTTGGGATTTCAGATGATATGAAGACTTATCGTATTGATTTTTACTTTAGTTTCTATTTGTGAAGTGATAAGGTTTTCTATTTGTGGCAATGAAACTTCTTTTTGCCAGAGAATGTTAGTTGAACCAGCAAACACACTTTCCTCCCCCTCCAACCACTGTCGCTCCTGGATTTAACTGTATTTGTCAGGTTCCTTGCATGGAGGTACATCCTTGGGGCTAGTACATGGATTTGTGGACAGGTACTTACTCTGTTTGGTTCTTCATTCTCTTACCCAAGCATTGGCTGATAAAGAGGTAAGCAGGAGGGTGATTTGGAAAGTGATATGTTGAAGACCACTGAGATGCAAGTTGGAAGGTATTGGATTCTGAATCCGTGCATGGAGACAGTTACACAGGACAGTTTCCCGGTGAATATCCATCTTCGGAATGTTTCAAAAGAAGAAAATAGATCTTTTTTTCTAAGCCATTGAGACTTGAGGATTTGTCACTTATAGCAGCACCATGACAAACACTCCCTTCACATGGATTTAAATAAGTAACAGAAAAAATAAAATAAATAAGTAACAGTGTTAGTAGATAGAAAGAAAAACTATTCATTTAATTATATCTCCAATGTTCTGTGGATGCAGTAAGATTCTCAAAGGTAATGCCAGTGATGGATTGATAGAGTCAAGGATGTGAATATGAATATGTTACCTACTATAAGTTCTCTTCTATGGAAACTGTCCTTTTTGATTTCAGAAAAAATGATAATAATAAAAGTATTTGCTGGGACAAGACTAGTGATGTATTTTTGCTAAGAAGTAATTAAGATCTGTTATGCAAGGTAACTTTATTACTTTCCTACTGCTGCATAACAAACTACTGCAAATTAGCAACTTAATATGCATCGTTATCTCACAATATCTGTAAGTCAGAATCTTGACACGACTCAACTATTCTCTCTGCTCGGGGTCTCCCAAGGCTGGAATCCAGGTGCCAGCCAGGCTGGGTCCTCACCTGGAGAATCAACGGGAGAAGATCTGCTTTCAATCTCCTTCAGGTTGTTAGCTGACTTCACTTGCTTGTGGCTACAGAATTCATGGCAGTTTTTTTCTTCAGAGCCAACAACGGAGAGAGTCTGCTGCTTCAAGATTCTAACATTTAGACACTTTTATAAAGGATTCATGTGATTAGGTCCTGCCCACCCAGGTTAATGTCCCTTTTAATCAACTTAAAGTCAGTAGGTTACAGACTTTAATTATACCTGCAGGATTCCTTCATTTTGCCAGATAATGTAAATACAGTACAGTCCAATGTGGGTTAGTCAGGGGATTCTGGGTCTCTGAAGATATGTGGAAGCCAAACTCCTTCCATTTTTTATTCCAATTACACCCAAATTCTTTAAAACTGGAGTGGCATAAATAAATAAATAAATAAATAAATAAATAAATAAATAAATAAATAAATAAATGTAAAAATAAAAATAAATAAAAATAAAACTGGAGTGGCCAATATTCTTAAGTTGGATTTTTCCTCTTTCCCTGCAACACTTCCCTAGTCTTTCATTCTTATTCAAATAAGACACATAAACATGAAACTTTATGTCAGGCTCTGGTTTCAGACAACTAAGCTGAAATAGCAGTTTCAGTTTCAGTAGTAGTAGAAATCTTTTTGTGAAAAGATTGAATATGTTTCTATGTCAATCCAAGCTTTGTCGCTCTCATTTCCTATGGTTGAGAGTGTAGAAGTAGCCACTTTGCCAAATTTTCAAGGTCCCCAATTTCTTTTTTTTTAGGTCCCCAATTTCTAAACTATCTCTTGTCTCTTTTTCCTTTTACAAATAAGCCAATTAATGACCAAACTTATCACTTTCTTATAATATTTGCCTAAAGTCAACCAACAGAAACTGACACACACTCTCCTAGTAACTCCTTCTAGTTACTTCCTATAGATCTTAAAGGCTTCAGTCAGTACGAGGTCAGCCCCCAAGTTATACCAAGAATTTTTCATAGAAAGTTTTATGGAAATAATTATAGATAGCTTACCCTTTTATAGTCTTCCCAGTTTCTCCTAGTAACAAAATTTTGCAAACTTTTATTAAATATCACAGGACACTGACGTTGATACAATTTTGTGATCTCATTCTGATTTCCCCAGTCCTATTTTATGCATGTGTGTGTATGTATGTTACGTTCTATACAATTTTATCACCGTATAGGTTCCTGTATCCACCACCACAGTCAAGATAGTTTCAACACCACAAGGATCTCTCATGTTGCACATCTGTAACTATCACCATGCCCACACCATGGCCACCCCCACTTGGCTCCGCCACTAAATCCTGACCACTAAAATGCTCTTCATTTCTAAAATGTTGTCATCTAAATTTTGATATAAATGGAATAATATGAAATGTAACCTTTTAGAATGGACTCTTTTCACACAGCATAATTTCCTGGAGATTCGTCCAAGTTGTTTATTCCTTTTTTAAACAAGTAGTATTAAGTGCATGACATTTACGCACCACAGATTGTCAACCATTCACCTGTTGAAGGGCAGACAATTTGATTCCAAATTTTGGCTCTTGCAAATAGGAACACTGTGAATATTTACATACAGGTTTTTGTGTATACATAAACTTTCCTTCCTCTGAGATAAATTTTCAGGCTTGTAATTGCCTGGTCATATGGTAACTTTATGTTTAGTTTTATAAGAAATTGTCTGTTGTATTGGAGATATTCTTCTTTTGTCTAAAGCTTTATAGAATTAGATTTTATATTTAATTCTATGGTCAGTTTTGAGTTAAATTTTATGTACTGTGTGAGGGTTAAGGTAATTCTGTCCCCCTGTGGATGCCCCAACGCTCCAGCACCATGTGTTTAAAAGGTTATCTTTCCTCCATTAAATTACCTTATCACTTTGTCAAAAATCAATTGAGCACATTTGTGCAGGCCTATTCCTATGATCTTAATGTTATTCCATTGACCTATGTGTCCATCCATACATGTTAATTGATAACATGTATGCTTGATTAATACATCATTCCTACTTGGCTATTGAATCCATCCAATGAGTTTTTTTTTTAATTCTGTTGTATTTTTTAGTTTATTAATTTTCATTTGGTTCTTTTTTAAAATCATAACTTCTATTCCTTTGTTGAGGCTTTCTAATTTTTCATTTGTCTCAAGAGATTTGTAGGCAAATTTTGAAGCATTTTTCTGTAGTGGCTGCTTTGAAATCCTTGTCACACAATGATGTAATTAGAACATCTGGTTCATCCTGCTTCGGCAAGGGTTGATGGTCTTTTCTCTGAAGTCGTGATTTTCTTGGTGTTGGTGTGACAGATGATATTCAGTTGTGTACTGGGTATTTTGTTTGTTGTGTTAGAATACTTCAGGTCTTATTAAAGCCTTTTATTTTAGCAGCCAGTCACTCAGTTTAGATTTAGAACACAGGCTTTGGCTTAATGTGTGGGGTATGGCTCTAGTGGGAGTGTGATCCTCACAATCTTCATGGTGTTATTTTCATCTGCTTGGTTTGGTGCTGCTAGGGTTCCCACTGTCCTGTCAGTGCAGCCGAAGGTGTGGAGGGGTTACCCCAAATCCAGCTGTGGGATAGCTTCTGCGGACAACGAGTGTGGAAAGTGTGGGCTCATCTACTAGAGCCCAACTCCAACTACCTGCTCTCTTGGTGCATCTGAGTGGGAAAGGAGAGTCTGTGGGGATAAAAAAATGAGCTTCCTGGATATGGTCACCTGCTTTATGGGTCTTTCTTGCCTTCTGCCTGAACCCCTCGGAGTCTTTGTGGCAGCAAAAGGAAGTCTCAGAGACTTGGGTAAGTCCTTTGTTCTCTTATTATTCTTGGGACTCCCAACCAAACCCTCTTTGTGGTGGCATCTGAGTACCTGGTGTATTCAGAGACACTCCCATCTGATCCAGGGATGGATTGAGCCTACCTGCACTCTCTCCCCTTGGTAAGTCATGGATTAGTAAATGCCAGATCCGGGTGACCTTCTTCTCTTGGACAGCATACAAGATCCCCTGCCACTGTCCTGTTACTCCAATCCTGGAGCCCTAAACACTTGCTTGCCTTCCTTCTACTTCTTTTTTTCCCCTAATTTACGAGAGACAGAGAGAGAGAGAGAGAGAGAGAGAGGCATAGACATAGGCAGAGGGAGAAACAGGCTCCCTGCAAGGAGTCTGATGTGGACTCGATCCAGGACCCTGGATCACACTCTGAGCTGAAGGCAGACATTCAACTGCTGAGCCACCCAGGCATCACTTCCTTCTTTCTACGTATGAGCATTCACCTTAATTGGTCTGTTGCATCAGTTCTAGGGTTCATAGTGGTGCTTAGTGGGGAAGGATAAGGAAAAACACATTGCTACCACCTTGCTCAGAGCAACTTTTTACTCAGACATTTCACAATCAGGCCTTTATTTCCCGGTTTCATCATTAATTCCCCTCACACCAGTACCTTATGGACATAAATGATTTGCTAAACTTAACTGACTCTACTGCCCTAATTTAAATTCTTCTCTCAACCTAGAATGCCCTCTCCCCTCTACTTCCTTAGAAATGCTTGTGGGATTTCACCAAATGTTTTCAATGTTTGGGGAAGTCAGGGCTAATTTATTAAGGGCAGTGGATGCTAAGGTAAGGTCTTTGGACTTTAGCCTATGGGTAAAAGCAATTCCCTTGCTGGCCTCAATCCTCTGAGAATCCTTATTAGTGGTTACTGAGGCTGTACTCTTCTGGGTTGCTTGATTTGTAAAGAGGGAAGCATGCCTCACTGCTTTGTTTTGGAAGTCAGTTGACATTCAGTTATTAGACTAATCCAAACTGTGTTTTCCAATAGATGTCTCAAGGGAAGGTTTCCAATTCACTTTGGCTACTTAAAAGAAGTTGTCAGAGTAAATTAAGGCCTCAGCTCTTGCTCAGGCAGTGGATGTCTCTAGAATAACACCTGTTGTCCTTTCTTGATAAGCACAGTGCTCTTGTCTACAATCTGATTGGGCCATATAGCTGTAGAGAAAATGGGTCTTTTGTACAGAAATAACCAGCCATCCAAAAAAACAAGCAAACAAAAGAGCACCCTATAAAACAAAACCCGCCATGTATTTATGTGCCTGTTCTACTTAAGACACTAGGCACTAGAAAGTATATGAAAATACAATAAAACTCCTGTGTTCTGCAAATATAAACTATTCATTCACTCATGTGCTCACTTATTCAATCAACTTTGCTTTTATTGATTCAAAACTTAGTTAGATGCCAGTTATTTTGCAAAGTGCTAGTGTTATAATGAACAAGACATTACATCCCTTGAGGAACTAACTACCAAGTCAGAAGACAGGCTTGTAGATTCTCATAAACCCCTGTGAGATGCAGGGGCTGGCTGCCTGCTGGCACCACAGGCGTACAGTATCCCATGAGGACGTCAAAGGTGGTATCTAACTCAAAATGTAGGTAACTGGGCACCGTGGAAAAGTCCTAGAGGAAGTTGCACAGAGTTAATAAAGCAGACAGAAAGGAGAGGCTCAGGCCAGAAGGAGAGAAACAGCACCAAACACGTTCTAAGCACAGGATAGGGAACTGAGCGGTGGCATTGGAGAGGCAGGCAGGGAGCTCTGATTTGCATAGTGTTTTACTGTTTACAACTTACTTTGTTTGATTATCACACAAAAATCCTTGATAATTAATTCAGCTCATGAGGACCAATACACAAGAGTAATACGAGGCCCTAATAAATTAAGTGCCGATCTGCCTTCTCTCCTTCCCCGTTGTTTTCCTTAGTTCCTTCATCTGTTCATGTTTCAAAGACTTCATTTGTAAGAAAGGAATGTGACCTATCTCATTAATACTTATATATATATATATATATATATATATTTCAAAATTATACTATTTTGAGCCTATTATGTTATGTTATTTATTTACTTACATTTCTTTTTAATTTCTATTCCAGTATAGTTAACATACAGTGTTTTGGGCATGCAGTATCGTGACTCAACATTTCCACACATCACCCGGTGCTCATCATGTCAAGTGCTTCCTTCATCAACATATTATTGAATTAATTTCACCTACTTATTAAACTTTTTAAAATGCAGCTCCTTGAAAAATTGAAAGTATGTGTATGGCTCACATTCTATTTCAATCTCATGGCACTGTGCTAGGCTGCTTGCTCGAAGACCAAATATGTACCCTGAAAGCCTAAGCTCTGGGATAGGTTGTGCTCAAAGTGAATCTTGACAGCATGAGGGTCAGAAGCAAATGCTCAATCTTCAGAGACTCCTATATTTAGGTCCCTTGCCCAGCTATCTGATGGCTCTCAGACCCTGAGCTCTGTTTCCTCATCTGCAAAAGTCAAGTTGCTGTGAGGATTAAATAAACAATTTAAAGTCACCTGCTATGGCATGTATGAGCTCATGAAATGAACTCACCATAAGGTCCTAAGTAGGTGGTGCAAGGTCCTCTGCACTTTGCTCTACAAAGGGACCCAGGATCCTTAGGTGTGCTGTTAGTCTACCGTCATGGCAGGATGGCAATGGGGTTAGTTTTCCTCCGGGTCAATGAGCCCAAGCTAGCTGAGTGAACTTGGACAAAGTATTTCATTTCTCTGCCTCCTTGTTTTCTCATCTGAATATGAAGATGGTAAGACCTCATGGATATGGTAAGAATTAAGGAGGGTTCTGCAAGTATTTATTACAGTGTCTGATAGACAGCAAGCACTAAATACATGTTTATGATTAGGATGAGGAGAACATCGAAAGGAACTTAAAAGGAACAGAATTCTAATTGCTCTTTTGCCTCTTGCTCACAAAAGTGATGTGACACCAACTTGCAGGTGCCACGATGAAGCCCAAGCACCATGGCAGGTTCTGGGCAGAGCAGATGGCTTCCTGCCAAGTTCAGAGCAGCCAGTGTGGCTGCTGCTAAGTGACAGGGCATTTGCAAAGGGGTCGACATCTGGTGATAGCTCATGCATGAAAGCATCTCTCTACAGCTTTGAGTGCTGTCTCCTTGTGGCAGTGTTTATGGGAACAGCTGTGCTGGATAAACTGGATGTACTGAGAAATCAGAAGGAGTACACAGACCAAATCTAAAGAGCTCCTTTTCCACATCTTCCACATTCCTGCACCTCGCCAGTGAACATAACCATCGTGGACACCTGTGCTGCCTTCCTGCTAGTCCTAGTGCTGGTTTTCTAAGTGAGGCCCATGAGCACCATCCTTACCTTTACCTGCCCATTTCTGTAATTGCTCCCCTGACCCAGGCCCTCCTGCCTTTCTCAAGATCAAGAGACATGTTAGTACAATGTAAATCCCCATTATAACACCTCCCACAGCTTCCCGTTACTCAGAAATGAGGACAAGTTTGGGAACTCCAAAGTACGGGCACTGAGGGGGGGCACTTGATGGGATGAGCACTGGGTGTTATTCTATATGTTGGCAAATTGAACACCAATAAAAAAAATAAATTTATAAAAACATAAAAAAATAGCATTTGATGAAATTTTGACCAAGAGACACAGGAATACTCTTCAAGTCCTTTTATGATCTGTTCTCCCTCTACCTGTTTCTGCTAATTTTCCAAATTCACTTACTATCCCTTTCCATATCACTGAATCTGTTGTAGCCACACTGCTATTCCCCCACCAAGTCAGACACATTTCTGCCTCAGGACCTTTTTTACTTCCTAAAATCATCCTTCCCCAAATGTCATTATGCCTTGTACCCTCATTCTAGTCAGTCTTTGTCAATATTATCTTAATGAGGACTTAATCTCACCTCCCTCTATAGTCTATACAACAGCAGCCCCCAACGGCATCCTGTTTCATCTCTTTCTGTTTAGAACTTATACACATAAGCATGTTTGCTTATCCTCTTTCTTCTACTAGAAGATGATTTTACCTAGGCAGTGATTTTGATTTTTTTCATTCCATCTCTAGAGCTAGTATCAATGTTATAAAATAAGTACCTGATAAATATTTGTAAAGTAAATGGATGGAATGAATGAGGGATCCTGAAGCAAAATCTTAGTGGATTCCTCTGCCTTTGGTGACACCTAAATGCCTTCATTGGCTTCCTGTTCCTCAGGAATGATGACAAGATTGGGAACTCAAGGTAATAGAACTAAAATAGTATGACGACAATATTTTCATTTTTTTTGTCCAAGCAACATGACATAAGATATTCAAAATGTGGCTTATCCTATCACTGTCCTCCTTTTGAGGTCCTGAGACAGGTGTACATGCACACAAAGGCAAGGAAAATTACCCTCTGCTGTGGCCCCATACCTCAAAACAGTGGGCGATATACTCTGAACTTATGGAAAACTCCATTTTGCTAAAGCAGCCTCTTTACTGAGACTAACTAAGCTCAGCTTTGGCTATTTCCCTGTCTGTCACCTCAGTGTCCCATTCCTAATACCCAACCAGATGTGTCTTACATCATCTAATTGCAATATGAGGACAAAGTGTAATCCAGTGAGCACCTACTTGCCTCAAGGAAAAGGGACTAGAACCATAAAGTGATGATTAGGGAAGGAAGCTCCTCCTAGGTTAGCTGTCACCAGGACCCATCCATATAGCCCACTTGTGATTCTCCAAGTCACACTCCTGTGGTGTAGGCATTAAGTCCTTTAAAAATTTCACTGCTAGAGGTGCCTGGGTGGCTCAGTCAACTAAGCTTGTGGCTCTTGGTTTTGACTCTTAATGATCTCAGGGTTCTGAGATCAAGCCTGGCATCTGGCTCCATGATTAGCAAGAGTCTGGTTGGGAATGTCTCTCCCTCTTCCTCTTCCTCTGTCTCTGTCTCTGTCTCTGTCTCTCCCTTACTCTAAAATAAACAAATAAATCTTAAAAAAATATTTTCACTGCTAGTAAAGGTAGCCCTCCAGAAATATTCTCAATCTCAAATGCTATCTGGATCAGAGAGACTGGAGTTGGGGATGGGGGATGAGTGATGAGCATGAGCATGTACTAGAAGCTATTTCTTTGGTTTCTGTTTTTCCTGTTTCCTGTTTTTCCTGTTAACCTGGCTTACTAGTGAGGTTTCTGGTTGACTGGCCGGGGTTGGCTGTTGTCCATGCAGGAGGAGGTCAGAGGATGTTAAGGGAATCCTGCTTACCACCTCTGGCAGCCAAACCTTTCTGTGCCCTGAGCATCACACTGTGATGATTACAATGGGAATTCAACCCATGATTATCTTAAAAATATCTTTCAGATAACAATGAGATACCATGAACTGAAATAGTAATAGACTAAACTGAAATAGCACAAAAATACCTTGACTCAGATGACCCCAAAAAACACCATTCAAACACTCATCACTCACCCCATTTAGCAGCTTGAATGATCTCACCTGAGTTTCCTACAAGGTGATACCAAGTATATTAGTTTTCTAGGGTCACCATCACGTATACCATGGAATGTGCTACTTAATCAACAGAAGTTTATTTTCTCATAGTTCTGAAGACCAGAAGTCTGAGATCAGTGTGCCAGCAAGGTTGATTTCTTATGAAGCCTCTCTCTCTCTGGCTTCTTCCATTTGGTGGTCTTCTGATATCTTCATGAGGTCTTCCCTTAGTGTGTGTCTGGGTCCAAAGCTTCTTTTGTATAAAGACACCTGCCATGTTTGATTAGAGCCCACCTCAGTGACCTCATTTAACTTTAATTACCATTTTTTAAAGATTTTTTTCTCCAAACACGGTCATATTCTGTGGTCCTGGGTCTCAGGGCCTCAGCATATGTTCTCCTTTGTGGGGGACACAGTTCAGCCCATAACACCAAGGAATTCCACGTGTCAGAATTGCAGGTGCAAATAGTGTATTATCAGCAGAACAAATGCTTAAAATATGAACAATATGAAATCCCTCCCACTAGTGATTTCTTGCAGTATGATCCAACTCTCAAAACAGGAATCTCCTATCCTTTTCAGAGACCTTAAACTTTCCGAGTCTCTGGTTCTTCATGTTTTCACAGACCCAGGCAGTAGAGTCTTACCAGGATGCCCACATGGAGCCCAGACTCTGTTTCTAGCACCTGAAACTGACACCATTTCTACAAAATGAGGGATCTATGGATGTTCCTTTTCCAACTATCAAAGTCTGGCTGCTTCAACCAGGTGCTTCTCACTACTTAAAACAGAAACCACTTTAAGATGGCAGACAAGTCCCATCATTTTCCAGTCATTTCCATTTCTCCAGCTTCCTCTGATCATTCCCTATCGGCTGTTACTTTCAGGGTCTCATTGCTTCTCATTTGTATCTTTATGGACAGCTTCTCACTAGTTTCCCTGTCTGTTGTCACTCGATCTACCTTTCCTGTACCCAGAGCACTCTTTCAGAAACATACATAACATGTCCCTGCTTTAAAGGCATTCCTTAATTCTGCTTTACCTTTAAGATAAAGTCCAAGCATCTTAGTGTGAGATAACAGGCTATTTATTCCCTAATGCCTGTCTATGTCTGCAGCCTCATCTCCTGCCAACCACTTCTCAGAACATATGTTCCGGCAACTTTGAGCCACTTACCTTTTCCCAAACATGCTATATTTTGCTTTTCATGTTTCTCATTTTACTTATAATACTGGAAATATCTCAGGATGTTCCAAAACCAAACCCTGGAAGCAGTATTAGATTTCTACTTTCCTTCCTTAGCTTCCTCCTCATGCCGGAGCTTCCTAGGACCTCCAGATTTTATCAAAAGATTGTCTTTAGAATTCTTTTCCATTTTTACACATTCACCCTTTAGAGAGGTCCTAGCATACAACTTTGTTGTTTGCTCTTATGAATTTTTGAAATGAGAGCAAAATAAGACTCTCTCTTTTCATTCTGGATATTGACACCAGAGAAACCAGTTTATATGTCTTTATTGAGTTAGCCCCCATTTCCTTTGGTTGAGTACATGCCGGCTCTATGGTGGGATCTCAAGATGTCTAGGCACCATTTTTGTGTGTCTAGGCACTTGGGTGAACACGTGGTTCTAGCCTGCTGCAGCTTTCTTGTATGACTCCAGGGAACCTTCTGAGAGAGAAATATTGCTAAGAAAAGACACACAATGAAGACTGATTCTCAGGTCAGCACTGTGGGCTATCCATAAGCAGACCAGACCTACATGTTCTCTGCCTTACATTTCTTACCTCATGCCCATGCATTCAGAGCCACCCCCATGCACACTCAGATCTATGCCCAGCAGCCTGGCTGTCCTTCTATCCTCCAGTGTTAAGTTATGCTATTCTGTCTCCAATGTTATATGCAAGATATGCCCTATGCATGCCCTCTCCTCCCCAATTTTCAAACCCAACTTTACCACCAAGCCTTCATAAATTCTCCATTTACCAGTGAGAATTAAAGTGTCCCCATTCTCTGGGGCATGACAGATGGAGGGTCAACGAATAAGGAAGGAACATACATGGATTATCTATCATAGATCAAATTCATTTTCTACGTTATTGTATCCAATTCTCAAAAATGTGCTGTACAACTCTGATTCTTTTCCCCAGGGGATGAGATATTGAATTGTTAACCTGGCTACTGCAGCTAGTAGGCGAAGGAACAGGGATAAAACCCAGTGTTCACAACCAACAGTGACGATGCTCTCTTCACATTTTACATGCAAGCTGGTCACAAGTTTTCTCTATGCTCACAGAGAGCAGTGGAGTGCACTGCCAGTGGCTAATCAGCATCTATTCCACACATCCTGTTGCCTCTTTCTTACTAGAGCTCTGCTCCTGCTCTAGAACCTATTTCTTTCCCTGCTGGTAGAGGGTGACTTCATGCCCTGCTCAGTTTTGGATTCTGATTGCTCCATTACCAGTCAGTGCATGATGGTGTTCCCCTGTGACTGCCACAGGGGGTATGCCTTAAGTAGCACAAGAAAACTGATAGATAGGTCCACCAGTTTATGCCTGACAGAGGAGTTTCTTTGCTGTCCTCCTGAGTATGAATAAGAAAGCATTGCTATAAGTCATATTCCTTCTGGAAGCCTCTGGTGATTACAAGGGATACCAGGACCAGATTCAGGAAGAATGTGGAGTTAGAATAGAAGAGAGAGGGATCCCTGGGTGGCGCAGCGGTTTGGCGCCTGCCTTTGGCCCGGGGCGCGATCCTGGAGACCCGGGATCGAATCCCGCGTCGGGCTCCCGGTGCATGGAGCCTGCTTCTCCCTCTGCCTATGTCTCTGACTCTCTCTCTGTGTGTGACTATCATAAATAAATAAAAATTAAAAAAAAAAAAAGAATAGAAGAGAGAGACAGAGACAGAGAGGCTGAGGTTAGAGGAATCTGAGTCTTGATTATGTATATATTATGGATACACTGTGCTGCTCCTCGAGGCTACCAATCTCTGGATTTCCACTCATATAAGATAATAAATTTCTTTTTTGTTCATACTCACTTGAGTTCGTCCAAGATTTTCAATATTTGCCTTTAAAGCATTCTGACTGATGTGGTTCATCATGGGCCTTAATTGTCACTCTCCATCTCTCTACACCCAGCCACCATCCCTATGACAGAAGACATAGATGATTTTCCAAACTAGAGAAACCACCTCACGTCCTGGTTGCCTGGTTCCCAGCTCATCCTCACATCTTTCCTAAATACCACTTCCTCAGGGAAACATCTACTGACATTCAGACTGGATGATAGCCCCTAATTATACATTCTTTTCACACTGTGTTTTTCCTTCCTCCATTCATCATATCTTCACCGACTGTTTGTGTGATCATTCACTGTGTGGGTCATTCATGAGATTATGAGCTTTCTTAGGGTAGGACAATATTAGTTAAGCTTTGCCCTTGGTGCTCTGTCTCTATAGCACCAAGCCTGGTCTGGGCACAGGAAACATTTGTCTGGTGAGTGATGAATGGGTAAGTAAATGAAGAACCAGCCTTTAATAAATGTGTGTTGAATTGGAATGAGATTCAATACATCTGTATGTAATGTGGACTCAGGAGTGATATTGCCAATTAATATACACAGAACACCTTGCATGGCTCCTATGAACCTAATATATTGGTTTGACTCTAGTGTCTTTGAAGGTAGTAGCTGGAGTTCATTTGAAATGTTGTATTTGACAATTTCACTTTATTTCCTTAGCCTAGATTCAGAGGCAGGCAGCATGCCTTTCATTTATCCAACTTATTTGGAGCCTATGCAATAGAATAATCAACCCCCAGCCTGTTCCACACTTGTCGCTTGTCAAAGCCTCCTATAGTCAAGGAAGGGAAGTAATTGGTGCAGGGTACTTAACACAGGGACTGGGAAGTTTGGATTTTAGTTTTGTTCTTTCTCTAAGAACAAGCCTCTATCTGGGACAGTCAGAGTGACCTTTCTTCTGCCATGTGTACAATGAGGCCGAAGAGTGTGATCAGCCTCTAGGAGAAGCCTCCATCTGCACCTCCCTTGCATTTAACCCTCAACCTCTTCTACTTCTCCTCACAGACCACTCTGAGATATTTTTGTCTATCTTCCCAAAATTTATTGTGACCTACCCAATGATAAAACCTTTGACTTATTCACCCTCAGCACTCGAGGCAGGTATTAAAATTCAATTCAGTTCCATGAGAAAATGTTTCCTGAAGGCTTGTTATATACCATACACCATGGAAGTCATGATGAGAACACAGAACATGGACCCTGCAGACACCGGGGTCAAGGAATCCTCTTGCACCTGAGTACATGAGTGAGATATCTGTGCAAGACAACGGGGTCCTCAAGAAGCACATAGGGTTTGAACCGATACATGAACAAACAGCTCCAGGATGAGGACTGATGAACATCACAGTGCCTTGAACAAAATGAGCCATCTCCCAAAACTCAGTGTGTGCCATATTGAAAAGAAATGCCAGTCTGACACCTAAAGAGAAGTGAAAAGTAATTAAAAATTTACTAGTTCTCTTAATACAATGGAAATAGAAGTCTTTTTGTATAATCTTAAGTGCAGTCTACCTAGCTTGCCAAAATGCTACACACAATGTAATTATTACCCCCATTCCCAATCTAACCAGATTTCTTCCGCCTTTTCCCTATTCCCCTCAAACTCTCCTGAATTCTGTTGTGGTCTTGTGTACTCCTTTCTTCTCCCATACATTCTAGATTAATTCTGTTCTTCCATAGGCAGCTTGGTGACCTTCCTCATTCAGTAAATTTGACCTCTTCTATTAGCTTCTGAAATCATGATTCTTCACCTGTTTTTCTTATAATAAAAGACATCTGTGCCTATTAGATGAACACAGAATATTTTTTTTTTGAAAGATGGAAAGGAGTAAAAAGAATTTGGTTGCCTTTTTGTCCCCATCATGTTAGAGTGAAAAGTAAGCTTGGAGTGTGAAATGTAGTTTCTCTTAACTCCATAGTCAACTGCCATGCCATTTTGGACATGTTATTTATTTATTTTTTTGCTTCCTTTAGGTCGTGTTTTCCTCATCTAAAAACTGGGACAGTGGCAGATGGGGTGGGAGTAGTCCAGGTTATGCAAAAACTGTTTTCATAATGGTTCCATTCCTTCTTATAAAAGGTAAGTTAGGGATTCTATGGACTTTTTTTCTTCTTTTGATGATATTTCTCACCACCAGAAATCAGGAAAAGACAGTCTCCCTAGGAGGAGATTCATAATGAAGAATTCTTTTTTTTTAAATAAATAAATTTATTTATTTATTTTTTTAATAAATTATTTTTTTATTGGTGTTCAATTTACCAACATTCAGAATAACACCCAGTGCTCATCCCGTCAAGTGTCCCCCTCAGTGCCCGTCACCCATTCACCCCCACCCCCCGCCCTCCTCCCCCTCCACCACCCCTAGTTCGTTTCCCAGAGTTAGGAGTCTTTATGTTCTGTGTCCCTTTCTGATATTTCCCACACATTTCATTTATTTTTTTTTTTGGTGTTCAATTTGCCAACATACAGAATAACACCCAGTGCTCATCCCGTCAAGTGTCCACCTCAGTGCCCGCCACCCAGTCACCCCCACCCCCTGCCCACCACCCCTAGTTTGTTTCCCAGAGTTAGGAGTCTTGCATGTTCTGTCTCCCTTTCTGATATTTCCCACTTATTTTTTCTCCTTTCCCCTTTATTCCCTTTCACTATTTTTTAAATTCCCCAAATGAATGAGACCATATAATGTTTGTCCTTCTCCAACTGACTTATTTCACTCAGCATAATACCCTCCAGTTCCATCCACGTTGAAGCAAATGGTGGGTATTTTTCGTTTCTAATGGCTCAGGAATATTCCATTGTATACATAAACCACATCTTCTTTATCCATTCATCTTTCGATGGACACTGAGGCTCCTTCCAGAGTTTGGCTATTGTGGACATTGCTGCTATGAAGAATCCTAAAGCTGGAAAGCACACTGGAGAGTAGTGACTCTGACAGCATCCGGCTCAACCCTGATTTGAAAGGAAGTTATTGGATAAATAACTCTCATGTTATTGAAACAAAGGAGTGCTTCCAGTGTGCCCAAATCCCATGTTCCAGGAATGCTAATAGTAATAGTACTATACTTCTCCGGGGATGGGAAATGAAGAATCAGTAATGACAGGGTGGGTTTTACAGCATAGTTTCCAAATAGCCTCTGGAAAGTGCAGCTGGAGAAAGCTGAGGCATTTGGAAGAGAATTTCCTCTGGAATCAGATAGGCCTAGTTTGATTCCACCTCTCTGGTTACTAACTGTTTATTCTTAAGCAAGTTACTAAGCTTTTCTGAAGCTGGATATCCTCTTTGGTAAAATGAGATCAATGTTGCTTGTTTCATGGTGTCCTTGTAAGGATTAAACATGGTAACTTAGGTAGATATCCCATGCAGTGCCTGGCTTGAGTAGGTGTTTAAGTGTTAACAGGATGACAGAAGGTTAAAGTAAAATTATTGTAGTCTCAGTTTCATAGAGGTCTCAATATATCAGATGTGACCTTCCAAAGGAGAATCAAGAGAGGACAGTGTTATGTTTGCAAAAGAAGGTGGCAGAAAATCAGTTTTGTGCCCTTGCCTCCAGCCCAGAGTCCATCAGGCTTTTATTCTGTACAGGGCAAAAAAATGGTATATAGTCCATATGGTGGACCATATGGTCTCTGTTGCATCTATTCATTTTGGCTGCAAATGCAGCCACAGACAATATGAAAATGAATGTATAGCTGTGTTGCAATAAAACTTTATTTATAAAAACAAGTAATGAGCAATATTTGGCTGGAGGACCATAATTTACTTATAACTGCTATAGACCATGGAAGATGTTGGAATGTCTGGAAAAAAAAATATTGGAGATTAGATGAGAAATTTTGGAAAAAGCCTCTCATTTACTATGAGTCCATCCCCATCCCATTCTTCCTACAACCAAGCATAGAACACTGGGGTGGAGAGCCTGCCCCTTCCCTTCAGGAGATACAGGGAATTTGAAGAGCCTCCTGAAAGAGGGGTCATGAGTGAAGTAGGTAGGGTCTGATCCAGACCTAAGACATTTAAATAGCAAGGGCTGGCTCACAGCTTTAAGTAGAAGAAAGTGGCTACATTGGGGCTGACTTGGACTCTTGGCATTTCTAAAGACAAAGGTTGCACCGTGGTCTCCTGTGGACCTCTGTGGGCTCTGTGTAAGAGATCTCTAAGTTTTAGATCTCTTCAGAGGGGTGAATGGATTTGGGTAGAAGGAAACCAGATGCATATCACATAGATCTAATGGCTAAGAGGGGCTCTGCCCAAACAGCTGAAATAGAGACCTGTTGTCTCATATCGGGGGAGTCACAGAGGAGAGCTCCAGCCACAGAGAAAAGGTAACATATCTGAGGAATTCACTGATATTTCCCGAGAGAAGTTCTGCTTAAACGTGTGCCAGCCCTAAGGAGGACCTGTGTTCTCTCTCAACAGTTCAATCAAGTAAGACATTTCCTACCTTGTTCCTCCCCCATCCCTATTCCTGAGCCTTGAAGGAGTCTGAAATCATGACCATGAAAGCATGAGGGAATAACAAAAGAGCCAGATGGAGAAAGAAAAGGGAGCCCACCAGAACCTCTCTTTGAGTGCAGGTAGCCAGCTGGTGGTGAGTCCAATCCAGGGAAGGGAAGTAGCTGCAACTGTGAATGAAGTTTGAAGTTTGGCTTGTTTTGCTGGAACAGACAAGCAGCTTCTTGATGAGCTCTATGTTAGTGGCTTATACACCACCCAAAGTATAAGACTAGTCCTAAATATAATCCAGGAGCAGAGCATAACTACCCTCATAGAATAAGTATAAAGGGACAAGGGGATAGAAAGTTAAATTACTTTATCATTGTATTCCACAAATTATGCTTTTTCAAGGCAATGCACACAAATGTTAGTATCCTCTTCATATCAAAGAATGTTCAACTTAGTCCAAAATGAGACAGTTACACTCTACGGCATTGTAGGTACTGAGCTTTCATCTACTGAAACAAAAATTTCAATGGGAATTTCCATCCCTCAGACATTATCAGATTATTCAAACAGATCACAAACAGTTTGGGAATATAAGCTTAAGGATATAGCCTTGCCCTTCACCTTTAGCACAGTGAGTTTCTCTGTTCTGAATACACCAAATCTAGAAATGTACCTTACAGCACAGTAATGTCTTAGAATTGCAGCACTATGTTATCGTAAGATCATAGAAATGTTGTTTCTTGGAATAGAGCTTATTAGAAACCTAACCTCGAGATGCCTTAGAATCTAAGATTAAAGCCTCTTAAGATCTTAGCATTTTAGAAGCTTAGGAAAGTAGTCTTATATTTGAAGTACCTCAGAGTAATAAATAGAATCTTAGAAATTTAGAATGGTGGCTTCTGAGAATAATAACATTTAAAACCTCTTTGAGCTTATAATCTAGAGATCATAGAATAGTTGAAGGTCAGAATCATACCATGTTCAAACTAGAAAACAGAATTTTTGAGAGATACAATTGAATCTTGAGATCTTGTCTATTTTCACTGCTACACAATTCTTTTAATGAGGATGTTTTTCAACAACAGCACTATTGACATTTCAGACTAGGTCATTCTTTGTTGGGATGAGGACCAAAGGGGGTATTGTCCTGTGCACTATAGATATGCAGCAGAATCCCTGTTCTTTACCTAGCAGTTTCCAGTAGAACCACCTCAGTCATAACAAAGAAGCTTTTCTTCAGCCATTGACGAGTGTCCCAAGTACTGCCAAGATCTCTGAGAGGGGGGAATTGTCTCTGGGGATTCCCACAGCATTTAAAATTGAGTGTGAACTCTGTGCTACATCTGATCTCATTTGAATCTCATAGTTATTATCCTTCCGTTTTACAAGCAAGAAGGTGAAGGTTTAGAGTTGAGTTCCCGGCTCAGGGTCACACAGCTGATAAGAGGTTGGAGAAAGACTTAAAGTCCCTTATTTGATGATAAATTAAAAAGCTGTTTCTCTAAATGCTGAGGCTGACCAGCTCAGCTTACTTTGCTCTTGGCAGCTCCATTAGAAGACACTTCTTCTGTTGAGCAGAATCCACTTCTTCTCCTTCTCTTATTCATTATTCATTAATGATTTTCTGTGAAAAGCCAGTATAGTTAAGAAGTCAGACTCTAGAGTCACACTCTCCAGAGTTCAATACAAGACCCTCAACTTCATTGAAGTGACTTTGGAAATTTCTTCACTTTTTTGCCTCAGCTTCTTTAACTGGTATTTGAGTTCTTTAGTACTGTGTGCAAATTGTCCCAAGCCTGAAGGTTTTAAATCAACATTTATTTTGATATCTTGTATAATTTTGTGAGCCATAAATTTGAGTAGGTTATTAGCTGAGTGACTCTTCTGTTCTACAAGGTGTCAGTGAAGGTCGCTTGATGATAATCAATTGGCAGATGGGCTGGTCTGGAAGATTCAAGACAGGTTTGCTTACCTGTTTGTCACCTTGGCAGGCATGATTGGGAGACTGGGCTCATTTGGAACTCTAGGCCATAGGGAAGGCACGGACTCTCCAGCATGATGGCCTCAGAGTGGTCAGGTATCTCATATGGAAATTCTGGACTCCAAGAGTGAGATTTGCAGCAATCAAGGCAGACACCATGCAGCCTCGATGATCAAACTTCTGAAGCCGGTGAGCACCATTTCAGTTGTTTACTGGCCAGTCACAGCCCCACCCATATATATATATATATATATATATATATATATATATATATATATATATATATTTAAGATTTTATTTATTTATTCATTAAAGACATAGAGAGAGAGAGACATAGGCAAGAGGGAGAAGTAGGCTCCCTGCAGAGAGCCCGATGTGGGACTCGATCCTGGATCCCAGGATCATGCCCTGAGCCAAAGGCAGAAGCTCAACTGCTGAGCCACCCAGGCGTCCCCTCACCCATATTTAAGGGGAGGAGATATAGAAGCCATGTCAGCATGGAAGGAGAGTCTAAAAATTCACAGTCATGACTTAAAAACCACTGTACCTCTACAAAGAGACAATAATTCTTACCTCATTGGGTTATGTGAGTCTTAAAAAAGGCTACACTTGTAAAAATGCTTAGCATATAATGAGTAATCTAAAATGTGAGCTGTTTTTATTTATATACGGACTCCCATTCACAAGAATATCTCTGCACTTGTAAAATCCCAGTCCTTCTCCCTTCCTACAGCAGTGAAAACCTTGAGGGTTGAGTGGAAGCCAGGGCACTTAAGGACACTGAGTTAATTTAAACACAGGTCCCATGAGAGAGGCTGTGAGATAAGAACATTTCTGTTTTAGAGGATGAAAGAACTGCTTCCATAAATGATCGAGGCAGAAGGGCCAGCCTGGATTTATTCATGTCCATATTGGAAGTGACGGCACGTGTGTGCTCCCCTCATGTAGCTACTGTGCTGGGCACAAGCACCAAATACACTTAGGAGGTGAAATAATAAATCATTAGCAACTGTGAGCTTCTACTTGCGTGGAACTGTGAGGGGGGAGGATCCCCCAAGCAATTCAAACTCAATTACTCTGCTCACAGGGTGTTTGAAATGGAAACAAATGAAGAAGGCAATCGCAGAGGCAGGTGGCATTCATCAGTGCAGCTGAATGCGTTTTGTCCTGGGCCACTGGTTAGATTTTGTTAAATGAAAACAGGAGTAAAAAGAATATGAGTAACCTCTCACATGTGTAGAGCATGCCAGATTTAGCAAAGTAATTTGCCGTCCATCATCCCTTTGAGTTATTCTGTGAGGCCCAAATGGTTAATTCCATTTTACCAGTGGGGTGATTGAAGCTTAGACACACCAATGGTCCTGACATTGACCACAGGCTACCAATTGTCAGCCTCAAACCTAGGCCTTTGGGTCCCTGCCTAGACTTCTTTCCAGGGCTCTGGTGTGAGGAGGATGATTATAGAGCAGGCAGGGCATTTCTTTTGCATAGACTCTGTCCTCTCTCCCATCTAAGCTTCATCTATCCTGCCAGGTCTTTGAGGCCTGGCACTGATTGGGGGCCACTCCCCTGCTGTACAGTTGTCTGTAAAATTCTGGAGCGTATGACATCTATCTATCACAGTGACTGTACTAGTTTGCTAGGGTTGCCAAAACAAAACCACAGACATAGGGGCTTAAATAACAGCATTTTATTTTCCCAGACTTCTGGAAGCTACATGTCCAAGATCAAGGTGTCAGCAGTTTGAGTTTCTTCTGTGGCCTCTCTCTCTGGCATGTAGATGTCCCTCTTCTCCCTCTGTCTTCCCATGGTCTTCCCTGTGTGTGTTTGTGTTGTAATCACCTCTTACAAGGACCCACCCTAAAGACTGCATTTTACTAAATTACCCCTTTAAAGACCCTATCTCCAAATACAGTCATATTCTCAGGTGCTGGTTGTTAGGACTTCAGCATAAAATTTGAGGGACACACTCAGTGTATAATAAGGACCTTCAGAGTAGACTCACCACCTGTCACCACCACTTTTCTGAGGGTGTTCATTCATATTTTAGGTATTGATGCCAAACCGTATCAATCTCTGTTAGGCCCTTATGTACAGTAAGGTACAGTGAAACCACTAGCCCTACTCTCTCAAAATCAGAATGTGAAAGACAGGTACCTCTTTTATTCTTGTTTGTAACCTAACCCTTGATCCACACCTATAAAAAGAGATAATAGTAAAAGTTTGTTTAGTATATGAGAGCCTTAGTTCTCCTCTTAGCATCTCTTTAGCTTAGCCTTCTCCTTAGCCTTAGCTTCTCCTCTTCTTTTCACACTGGAGAACATCTAATTATGAGGACAGTCTCAAAGAGCACACAGCCTAGAGCCCCAAAGATAGCAATTACTCTTTCTGGAAGGCTAGTTCAAAGACATCGTTACTACTTTGGACCTACATGTGACCAGAAGCCACCTGAAGAGACACCTCATAACAAGTCCAGTGTGGCTCTGATTGCATCTTTAGAATCCAGTATTAGAGAAATAGTTTCTGAGTTCAGCTCAAGTTCCCAGAAAGGGTTCTTTTTGTTGAGTTTTGTCCTCAGAGATAGGAAGTGGAAGTTGTGACCATGGGTCTTATATGGGACATATCTAGAAGGGACTTAGGAAATGGTCACAGAAGAGGAGAAGAGGGGCTTGTAAAACGGGATCAAAGTCAACACCTCCATTTTTTGTCATGAACAATTTAGTATTATTTACTGAGACAAGAAGACTAGGGAATGGATTTTTGTGGGGAGGGAGGATTATGCATGATATTCAGGTCTTTGAGTTGTCCATTAGACATCCACATAGAGATGACATATGGATATTTGGGTATTTGTGTCTGGACTTCTAGTAAGGGATCAAAGTTGGGGGCTCTGGATTAGTGAACCATCAGCATGTGAGTAATGTTTAAAGCCCAGGGCTGGTGAGATTATCTGAGGAGTGATGCAGAAAGAGAGAGATCAGAAATGGGGTTAGAGCCATCCAGATCCAATGCTGACACTCTTGCAAGCAGTGCTGGAATTGAGAAAGAACCAGGGGAGAGACTGAGAAAAAGTGACCAGGAATATGGTCTGTAAATAGGAGAGGATGATGTCCTGGAAGTAACTACACAAAAAATGTTTTGAGGAAAAGGGAGCAATTATTATATCTAATGTGGCTATAATGTCACCTGATTAAAAAACAAAATGATAACCATTTGATTTGGCAAGATGGAAGACAATGCATCCTTGGTAAGAACAGACAATGCAGAGGTGGAAGCAAAAGCCTTACTGACGTTAGTTGAAAGAAGAGTGTGAGGTCAGCAAGTAGAAACAAGGACAATGGTCAACTCTTTCAATAATGTTTTTGGTTTTGGTTTTGGGGGGGTTTATTTGTTTGTGTGTTTCCAATAATGCTTTTGAATGAATGAGGCTCAGACTTCAAATGACTATAAGCTTGGTTGCTGACATCATCATACTGCCATTTTACAGTTTTGTATACAGAGCACGATGGACTAGTTTGCATTCTCAGTTCCAGTTCAAAATATCCCAGTCAGGACCCCACCATGATTCAGTTAATCATGGCCAAGGATTTTTGAAAAACTGTGGGAGCGTCCAGATCAATCACAAACTGGACAAAAGGGCATTTCTCAGATGAGAAGGGATAGTGCTGGGTTGACAAAACAGAATATAAATGAGTTCATTAAATCTACATGGCAACTATGTGAGGTAGACAGAGGCCACACTTTCAGTTTACAGAAGAGAACACTTAGGCTCCTCTAACTCATCAGTGCAGAGTATAAGTCCATGTCCAGATCTAATGGGCTCCTAAGAGCTCATGCTCATTCTAAATAATATGATACCATGCAGTGAAAGTCAGCACTTCGCCCAAATACTGAACCTATAGAGATGACACTTTATATATCAATGCAATGACTTCTGGAAACCATCTTGCCCCCTTTTTACTCATTCCAGGTGGCCACTCTTTACTCTGACTACACAGAGGGGCCACCTAAAGGTTAGAAGAGGTAATATTCTTTTCTAGGGATATTGAAAGAGTTGTCTTGGTCTTTAAAATTTCCATTTGCCTTTCCTAAAAATGCTAATGCATGAATAGTAATGTTTGGCTTAAAGAAACCTCTCCTTAAAGAAATGGTCTCCTTCTATTAATTTAACAAGCAGCACAAGATAGTAAGTCTTCCTGAGTTGGTAGGGCACAGATTATTCTCTGTATAAGGGAGGAAAAATGCAAGAGGAAGAATTGCTGTTTATATGTTCTCATTATTAACTCTGAGTACGAATGGTGGGCTAGGGTCTGCTTTTAGGCAACAAGAGTATAATGTCCTCTTATAAAAGAGAATGAACCTGTGGTACTGGCACTGTTATAATTAAAAAAGAAAACAATGACAAAGTGATTTTGTATTATTTGGAGCCACATTTTATTTTGTACATAGTATCATAAAATGTGCACTTAATTTTGATAACCTATTCCCTTACATCTATAGGATTGCTAAAATGTCAAGCCCTCTTTTGTATTTGTCCTGTCCTGGTAATTCAAGGTACTGCTGATTGCTATGAGTAGACTCACAGAGGTGAAACAATTAGAAGAATGGTAGATTTGTTCTCACTTAGCAAACGTTCAGCCTCTTGGGCTACTTTAGGATTGAGTTAAACACTGTAATTTGCTGTGAGAGTCTAAGTCTTTTCCAACACCAGCCTATATTTTGATTCTTGAAGATGGGATTGATTCAATCAAGTACTGGGCTTTTATAGTGATGGCTGTGTGGGTTGACTATAGCCTGTGAGGCATGAGGGCAGCCGACTGCAGCACAGAGATGAAGTTTCGATTTCAACAGTTTGGAGTCAATTAGAGTTGCTGCTGTGGCTTGGTAGATCTTTGTTTTTGAGCAGGTAATCCTTAATTTGGATCGAGTACTCCTACCCCTAATGCTGGAATAGCAAGTTAGATTAGGGGTCTTTGTGAACTTTAAATAGTGATACTCAGTGATTTGCAATAGCCGAGACACGGAAACAACCTAAGTGTCCATCAATGGATGAGTGGATAAAAAAAGAAGTGGTGTATATAGTCAATGGAATAATATTCAGCCATGAGAAAGGAAGGAAATCCTGCTGCTTGCAACAATATTGGTGGAATGTTTGAGCATTATGCTAAGTGAAGTAAGACAGTCGGAGAAAAACAAATCCTGCTTGGTATCATTTACATGTGGAGTTTAAATAAAAAGCCAAATCATAGAAACAGAAAACAGAAAGAGTTTGTCAGAAGTTGAGGAGTTGGAAAAATATGGAAAAGTTGGTAAAGAGGTAGAAACTTTCAGCTATAAGATTATTAAGGTCTGAGGATCTTTAAGAAAAGAAAATTGTAATACACAGCATTGTCGACTGGGCACATGAGAGAAATATTTGCAAAATATTTCTTTTGTCCTATGTTGGCTTCTTGATTTTCCTTCTATCATAGAAAGGATCATAGAAGTACTGACCCCCCTGTGGGACTGTGGTCAGAATGATAAGCAATGCTTTGAGAAATGAATAAGGGCCAATAGAAGGAACATACAACCAAACTTACTTTGTTCAGTTTCCAAAAGAAAAAAATTGTCAGATTTTTAGTAAAATAAACAAAAGTATATGATGAAGTATGCTGCTAAATAGCATGTCATTATACTGACACACTATAAACAGCAATATTTTAAAAACTACTAATATAACAAAAGTCAGTCAATCCCTGCCTTAAGCAAGGAATCAGTGGTTCCCGCATATACCATCTCATGCTATATCTATGTAATAGTGGCTACTGCTATCATGCTTAATATTCAACCATTTTGATAACCATGAGGTTCCAAAATTTCTGCCTTGCATGTGAATGACCTATGAGATTGATTAAAAAAAAAAAAAACTTTGAAAATAGCATTATTTCTGAGAACCGGCTCATATTTTATTGTAGTTCATCCTTAGTAACCTTGCAGAATGGGCATAGTTATACCCATTTTATAGATGTGGGAACCTGAGCCTTAGAGCTCCATCTAGAGATGTCGTCCAGGGGATCCCTGGGTGGTGCAGCGGTTTGCGCCTGCCTTTGGCCCGGGGCACGATCCTGGAGACCAGGGATCGAATCCCACGTCGGGCTCCCGGTGCATGGAGCCTGCTTCTCCCTCTGCCTGTGTCTCTGCCTCTCTCTCTCTCTCTCTCTCTCTGTGACTATCATAAATAAATAAATAAATAAATAAATTAGAGATGTCGTCCAAGGCAAGGGGTAGCACTGATACTTTAATGTAGGCATTTGTCTTCAGGTCAACTCAGAGCTTATATTTAAAACACATTTTTTGAAAGTCATTTGTTATACGTATTTTATTTCCATCAGATATATTAAGATAAGTGATGATGTTGATAAAGCATTGCCCTAAAACATGTACATATAAGTAAAACAGAATGGAGACATAAAGAGATAAACCTGAGGTTCAAGCTCATCTCCTGTATTTATTAATGACTACTTTGTACTAGCCATTCTTAGGGACCTTCTTCTCAATTGTCTGCCTGAGTTTTCTCAATATGCTCATTTCCAGGTGAGGAACTCAAACTGTAGAGCTATGAAATGATATGATTAAGATCATAAAACAAGCAGATGTGGGAGCCAGCATTTGAACAAAGGCTTCCTTAATGCAAACCCAGTGCTCCTTTTACTGTTCTCACTGTATAGCTAATGAATATGAGGGCATTTAATTAGCCCTATAGAAATTACTGAAAAACACATTTCAAAATTTCCTAAATAAAGGGCATCAAATGACTGGATAACAGACTACTCCTTCCTGCTCATTTGGAAATGATGCATCTATGTAAATGCTCATGATCACAAAACAGGTTAAAAGCAAGTTGTAGTTGAAGGGTCAGCAGCCAGAAAATGTGAATCTTCACATTAAGAGAGGCTGAAGATCTGGGAGGACAGTTTTCAAGGTCAGTTTAAAAGTCAGATTCACAGGTCAGTGAAAGATCTTTATTTACCTATCTCTTGTTGGTACTAATGAGAACATAGCAGTCTAAATCATCACATTACCATGCCTGGCATGCTAACTGATGAGCAGGAGCTGATCAGGAAAATTTGATGAGAAGACATTTTGAGAAAGAGGTAAGTAATGAAGATTTATTTTTAAAGTATGAGTCAGTGCCTTGAGAGCCAGTATGAAATGCCTATTCACGGAATAGATCCATAATACTGGGAACTCATTAAATCTTAGTTGCATTGAATGGAAAGGAGATTTCTCTGAATGTTTTGGTTGTGTACATGATTTCAGCAATCCTAGAACTGTATGAGCTACATCTTCCATACTTAGGACTCCTTGGGATTCACCCAGAGAGGTTGAATCAGGGATTTTGGATTCTAGTCATTGTTCTACACCAGCTACCTGGCGGTGAATAAGGTACCTAAACTCTCTGAGCCCATATGTCCTTATGTTCTCAAGCATAATTACTGAAAATAATATATACTATAATTCCTTATATCAAGTGCTTTCTATGTCCAGTCGCTGTGTTAACATTAAAATTACTCAAGTGAGGGAATCCCTATATGGTTCAGTGGTTTAGCGCCTGCCTTCGGCCCAGGGCGTGATCCTGGAGTCCTGGGGATCCAGTCTCACGTCGGGCTCCCTGAATGGAGCCTGCTTCTGTCTCTGCCTCTGTCTCTGTGTCTTTCATGAATAGATAAATAAAATCTTTAAAAATAAATAAGATAAAATTACTCAAGTGAAACTGGTATCTAATACTGAGAAAAATAGATATATAACTGAAAATACTGTGAATCAGGGTTGAGTGTCATGAAAAATATCCAAATACAAGTCTTGCAGAGTTCAAAATATGGGATGGTCATTTCCTGTATTTTGTAAATGGGGGATTTGTTTCTTTTCATTGTGAAGGTACCTCTCTAGATATTCTGTAGGTAGGGCTGCAATGTTATGATAACACCAATCTCCAAATCTAATGAATCATCACAATTATTTGAGAATAACCTTTTCTTAAAGTGAATGTTTTCAGGACCTATGTCCTATAATTATAAACATAATTCTTTAAGGACAAGTTGGGCCCAAGAATGTTTGTGGAGCACTCTCCAGGTGATGTGGATGTTTGCCTAAGTTTGGGGACTTATTCAAGTGACCTTTAAATTCTTCTACTGAATATACATCACCAAATAGTTATTTCTCATCTTCCTTTATTTTCGAGCTGCCAACAAGCTCACCCGCCTTTACTTTTGGTATGAATATTTTTTTCAGCATGAACTTTTACTTCACTGAGAAAGTTGGATCCATCTAAAAAGAACTATTTCATCTTTCTTCCACCAAACCTATACCTTGTATCTGCATACTCTGCCTTCCTTCCTACTGCAAGGACGATATGTCCCTATGTTGTCTGCTTTTCTCACTCAGACACTGCATTTGTGATTATTCCTTTTTCTTTCAAAACAGCAAATTCTTTTTTTTTTCTTCTGGATCAATTATTCCTGCATACAAATATACTATGATATCTTTTGTCTTTTTTCTGCTTTTTAATTTTATTTTTTTTGTCTTTAAAGAAATTCTTTTAAAGATTTTATTTATTTATTCAAGAGAGAGAGAGAGACTGTGTCAGCACATGAGCAGAGGGAGAGGGGCAAGAGAGAGGGATAAGCAGACTCTTCAATGAGCAGGGATCCCAAGATCATGACCTGAGATGAAGACAGATGCTTAACTGACTAAGCCACCCAGGTGCCCCTGTCTTTAAAGAAATTTTAAAATCAATCTTGCTGGACTCCTACTCATTTTCAGCTTCCTTTTACAACAAAACTACTAAAAATATTTTAAATATCCAGTTACTCTATACTTACTGTTCTTTCCTTATTCATGCCAATGAGGCACTTACGGCCTAATTTCTGTGATTATACTCTAAAGACCTCTAAAGATTTCTGTCCCACCAGTTCTCTGGCTCTAGTCCTGAGACTGTCAGATGTCTCAGCTGCATTTGACTTTGTAAGTGTCCTTTCTATATGAAACATTTTTTCCACTTGGTTTCTGAGATACCACACCTTCCTGGATTTTCTTCCTTTTCACAGGCCAGTTCTGTCACCACTGATCATCTGTTTCCTCCTCTCTCATTGTGTGATCCTAGACACATTACACAACAGCTCCATGTGATGCCTGGATCATTCTGTAACACTCCTTTTTCTTATATTTGGCCCAAATTGTCAAGTATTCTTTTTAAATCCTAAATGACCCATCCTATCAGATAGACATTGACGTTCTTTGTAATAGGTCTGTAAGGGTGAAAATTGCTGAGTTATGGACCAAGGGAGGAGGTTAGGGAGGAGATAAGATTTTTTTTTCCCCACAGATATCTATGAATTCATTCTTTGAAACAGATATTTCAAGGTTTTCATTATGGATGTTTTTCCTTATTAAAGGAAACACAGTTCAGCTTTAGATGCATTTCAGCCCCTCTTCTCCTTCCAAATGCCTGCTTTAATATATTGTTTTATGTAACAACAGTGGAGTGTCCTTGTGGGAGTGGTACAGACAGTGGCAAAAAACTCAACCCATTTCCACAATGGTGATTTGGACATACAGATCTTCCCGACAGGCTCAGGGTGAATGGGGCACACTGAGAAGGAATTTATTCCAAGGATCACTGAATCATTCAGATTTCTGTTTGGCACCTGAGGTTTGGAGAGGAAAACTGGGGCCCAGTCCAGAGTTGACACTGATACTGTCTTCTCACAGGAGAAGTTGATTGTCCTTGAGGAGACATCAAGAAGACTATGTAAATCAAAGTCATTCACTTATTTATTCACCTAACAGATGCATATTAAAAATTTAGTATTGCAAAATATGCTTGGAATATGTAAAAAAATAAAATAAATAAAAGTCTTTCCTGCTGAAATAATCTTGAAAAAGAAAAATAAAGCTGAAGGCATCATAACTCCAGATTTCAAGTTATACTACAAAGATGTAGTAATGAAAATGGTATGGCACTGGCATAAAAATAGACACATAGATCAATCGAGCAGGTTAGGAAGCCCAGAAGCAAAGTCATGATTGTATGGTCAATTAATCTTCAACAAAAGAGGCAAGAACATGCAATGGGAAAAAGATAGTCTTTTTAACAAATGGCGTTGAGAAAACTGGACAGTTACATGCAAAGGAATGAAACTGGACCATTTTCTTACACCATACACAAAAATAAACTCAAACTGGTTTAAAGATCTAAATGTGAGACCTGAAGCTATAAAAATCCGAGAAGAGAGTATAAGTAATAATTTCTCTGACATTGTCTGTAGTAACATTTTTCTAGATATATCTCCTGAAGCAAGGGAAATAAAAGCAAAAATAAACTATTAGGACTACAGCAAAATAAAAAGCTTCTGCACATCAAAGAAAACTGTGAACAAAACTAAAAGGCAACCTACAAAATGGAAGAAGATATTTGTAAATGATGTATCTGATAAAGAGTTAGTATCTAAAATATGTAAAGAACTTATACAACTCAACACCAAAACCACAAAAAAATCCAGTTAAAAATAGGCATTAGACATGAACAGACATTTCTCCTAGAAAGACATCCAGATAGCCAATAGACCTATGAAAAGACGCTCAACATTACTCATCATCAGGGAAATGCAAATCAAAACCATGAGATATCCTCTCACACCTGTCAGAATGACTAAAATAAAAAGCACAAGTGTTGGTGGAGATGTGGAGAGAAAGAAACCCTCATGTACTATTGGCAGGGATGCAAACTTGTGCAGCCACTGTGACAAACTGGAGGTTCCTCAAAAATGTAAAAATAGAAGTACCCTACAATCCAGTAATTACACTACCAAATATTTACCCAAAAAATACAAAAGCACTAATGTGGAAAGATACATGCATCCGTATGTTTATTTCAGCATTATTTATGAAAGCAAATTATGAAAGCAGCAGAATGTTCATCAATAGATGAATGGATAAAGAAGATGTGATATACACACACATGCACACACACACTGGACTATCATTCAAACATAAAAAAGGATGAAATTTGCAACAACATGGATGGAGCTAGAGGACATTATGCTAAGTGAAATAAGTCAGTCAGAGAAAAACAAATACCGTATGATTTCACTTATACATAGAGTTTAAGAAACAGAACAAATGAACAAAGGGGGAAAAAAAAGAGAAACAGACTCTTAATTACAGAGAACAAACCGATGGTCACCAGAGGGGACGGGTGAAATAGGTGAAGGGGATTAAGAATATATTCATCATGATGAGCACTGAGTCATGTACAGAACTGTTGAATCATTGGATTATACACCTGAGACTAATACAACACTGTATTAGTTACTAACTAATAATTTTAATTCCAGTAGCTAACTACACTGGAATTAAAATTAAAAACCGAAAAAAATGAAAAAAGTGGAAAAATGAAAAAAGTGGGGGAAAAAATAAAACACACATTCCAAAGAACGAAAGAAAGCATTGCCTTTCTTAGTCTAAAAAAAAAAAAAAAAAAAAAAAAAAGTCCTCCCTTTGTGCAACTTATATTCTAGCAAAGGAAGACGGAAAATAGATAATATACATAATAATTAGGTAAATTATTTCCTACATGGTGATAAATAACATGGGAAAACGATTTAGAAATAAAACAGCTTATGGAGCACGGGGGTGGGCTGAAGTGTTAAGAAGCATAATCAAGTCTTTATGAGATGGGAGACCTTGAGATATTGCCTCATCATTCAGGGCTATGGATAGAATGATTTTTTTTTTTTTTTTTTTGCCAGGAGCGCATATCTTTTCATACAAGCTTTAAGGGAGGATCAAATATCTCTCTACAATATTCCAGGATAAAGAGGGTCAATTAAAGGCACGCTTAGACTTAGGGTCCTCTTAGGGAGCAACCTAACCTGACCTACAACTATTGAAAGAGTTTCCTCTGAGGACAAGCTGTCCCCTCCCTCTTGCAGTTGATTTGCTTTTATTTACTGGTCTTGACACTGGAGGAGTAAAAGCACCAGTGGACTAGGTTATCAACTGGGAAGTACAGGGGTGGTCTGAGCTCAAAATAAAAGGATAAATGAGAGTTCAAGTTTTTGGTTCAGCAACTTCACCTCTGGCTCAGAAGAGAATCTACACAGTAAAACCACTGGGGTTGCAGCAGCAAAGCTAAGATGCGACATGCCCTCAGCTAGGAACAGCCACCTCGCTGTTGGGAATCAGTAGGGACGGGGCTCACATGCTCCGGGCTCTCAGGAGAATGAAAGGAAGAGAGAGGAAAGAATCATGAGGATACTGTGAGATGTGCTGTGCTTCCCTCTGAAGAGTGTGAATTTGACCCGGCTAAAACTGTGTTTAACTGCAGTATAACATCATTTGCTCTCAGGGTCTAGGGAGGCTGGGTGACACCTTATTTATGGGCACATAAATACACCCACAAAACTGGGAGTAACATGCTTAGTCAAGCTCTGGGTTTAAATAACTCCAAAGAAATCCTGGTGATATATTTATCACTTCACAAACATACACACTGAGTACCTTCTATATGCCATTTATGAAGCAAACTGAGGTTTAATAAACATTTCTCATTTTTAGTGTTCCAGCACCCAATATTCTTCTAATATCACTCAGCTTTGCTTTCGGAAATAGCATTTCTCCCACCACGTGTATTCTTGGTGGGAGAAAATGCCTCTTTGTACTACTAACGTCTTAAGAAGACAAACTTCTTCTCACACTGGGGAAGCCAGGATTGTGCTGTGCCAGGGACCAAGGGTCACCCAAAAAGATGTTCTCTCCAGCCTGTTAGATATTCAAGCCAATGGCAGGACATGAGAAATAGTGTAGTGAATGCAGCAGCATGGATGTTTTCTCCTTCACAACCAAGTCTGATTCCCAAGACCTTTCTCCCTACACACCTCTGTTCCTCTGTCTTCCAACACCTGGGGGACATGTTGACTCCATGCCCACAAGGCGCCTACAGGCACTTTCTTTGCCTCATTAGTCTCATCATCTGGTATCGCATTCTCAAAATATTTATTCAGTAATTATTTTAAGGGACCTACTCAGTGTCAAGCAACATTCTAGACCCTCTAGGGAGCATTAAACTGTTGACATCATTCCCACACCCAGGAAGCTTACAGTCTAACGAGAGAGATTATATATTTGCAAAAACAATAACTATAAAAGTCATATATTAAAAGGAGGCATTTGGAAACAGAAGAAAGTATTATGGAAAACCCTTCTTGTAAGGAGAGTGTTTAAAAATGAGGATCAACAAAAACTTTCTTGCAGGTTTTTGAGATGCTTGTGGGATGATTTAGCTCATGATAACAGAAGAGGGAGCCACAAACAACAAGAAAAAAAAAGCAGGCAATGTTTTACTCACGCCTATGACCACCACTCTTGGGAACAGAAAGCATTGTTCTCTGCACATAGTGACTTTTATCAATCTAGGGCCTTGAGAATAGCGTACTCTAACTTTAAATCCTAATACATGTTGTTTCTAAAAGCACAAAATTCTGTCCCCTTTTTTTAAAACTCATAGCTGTACCTTGAAAATGAACCCAAGAGTAACACAAGATTGTAACTTTCTCCAAAGGTATAGATTCAGGCAGCTGAAATAAGTGGTTAGTTAAAACAACCAGGCCCACCATTTGCTTCAACGTGGATGGAACTGGAGGGTATTATGCTGAGTGAAGTAAGTCAATCGGAGAAGGACAAACAGTGTATGTTCTCACTCATTTGGGGAATATGAATAATAGTGAAGGGGAATATAAGGGAAGGGAGAAGAAATGTGTGGGAGATATCAGAAAGGGAGACAGAACATAAAGACTCCTAACTCTGGGAAACGAACTAGGGGTGGTGGAAGGGGAGGAGGGCGGGGGGTGGGGGTGAATGGGTGACGGGCACTGAAGGAGACACTTGACGGGATGAGCACTGGGTGTTATTCTGTATGTTGGTAAATCGAACACCAATAAAAATTAATTTATTAAGAAAAAATAAAATTTAAAAAAATGATAAAAAAAAAAAAACAACCAGGCAAAATTTTAAAAACAGCTCCTGATTCTTCCTAAAGAGGAGGATCCTTTGGACAGAGGTGATGGAGCACCAGATTTAACCACCACCAAAAGCCCCCAGGAACTGGTATTTTTTTGAGGAATATTACAGGAAATTGAGTTAAATTTCCCTTTGAACCTAAGTTTGGACCTACTCTTGCAAGGCATGTTACTTTTTTTCTCTTTACGTTTGGGCAAAACAGAGACAATTTATATTCTGTGACTGTGGGCTATTTTTCTTACATAACTCATATTAAGATATGAGTGCCATTGCCCAGAAGATAAATCATACACTTTGCAATAAGGGAAGATAACAGGCAAAGTTTGCAACATGCCTATGAATATCCTCTCTGTGCCAGAAATTAGATTTGCCTGTTTCAATTAGAGTATATAGAGAAATCTATCTCTTAGTGTTCAAAAAGGTAAAAGGCTTATGAATAGAGGTTTCCGTGACACCTCATTTCTGCTCCATATGGGGAGAGAAAAGAGATGGGAACATGTTCCCTTTTGTAAGCAGTGGCTTATTTGAACCTGTGGAGTTTGGCTGAGTCTAACAGGCAAACTCTTCAATGTTCACCCATTTGTACAAGTAGGTTAGGGCGGGCCAAGACCTAGAGCCACTCCCACGTTTGAAACAATTTCCTCTTTGCCAGAGGCAGCAGCTGAATGCAGGAAAAGAGTGAGCATTACTCCAAAGAGTGTTGAATAAAGAAATCGCGAACACCTTTTGACTGCTTCCTACCTCGAAGTATCCCATGCCTCACTGCATTTAAAATAATAAACATGAGGTTGTATCCAGAGAAGGGAGTTGTTTCTATTTTTTTAAGGTTGTGTTCTTTTGAGAATGAGCAGCTCTCATGTCAAGGAGGTAAGACAAGCTTCGTGGAATTTGTATTTTTCTCCAAAGCCCAGAGCAGTGGTTCGTCCTCAGTGAAGTTCTACAAATAAGGAAACATTTGCTCAGAGGGCGCGGACAGCACAGCACATATTCAGAAAAGCCAATGTCACACATATCCAAAGGATCCTCTCCAGCTGAAAGTCTTTTGTGAATGCCCACGAGGCAGGATATCTTCTGAGGTCTTTCTTGGGTGTAGGACCTTAGTTAGTCTTATCCCATTCAACTCCAAATGAGAAGTAGTCCTGTGGTGTTCTAAGATCTTCCCTTTTGTTTTCTTTCTGGATGGGAATAAAGGGAGTGCCAATTTGTGGCCTGAATAATTGAAGAGCTGGAAGCCCAGGAGGCAGAAAACCGCCCTTTACAAACAATTCTTTAAAATGAACAATAGAGACTTTCACTTCTCTCTCATCACCTGTCCTCCCATTGAATCAGAAACATTTGCGAAGTTCCCTGGTGCCCTGCTCCCTCGTGGGTCCTTGTCCAATCAAACACAGCCTTCTTTTCTAGTCATCAGGATGAAAAATGATAATTGTTCTATTATTAAAAGGCAGGTAACCTCAAATATTTATGATAATCCTTTGTAGTAAATATTGTAAATATCTCTCCAGCCGTAGACTAGAGACCATACTCTAAGTCTTTGTGATGTAAGGGGAGGCTAGCCTTGCAGAGAAAGAAAAATCAAGCAGAAATAATAGTAATTTACACCTCTACAGGAATTAGAGTTCACACCATGATGTCACATGTACCTTTTGATCTTCCTCACCAGTACCAGTTAAGACAATCTAGTATTATTGTCTCAATTTTATAGCTACACCTCAGAGAGGTTAACAGATTTCTGTAAGGTCACACAGTCATTTGGCAGTGAAACTAGAATAGAAAAAAAAAATCTTCTGGTTCCCAACCCTGTGATTTTTTTCACTACTTCCCAATAGTAGTGAAACAAGCAGAACACTCTTTGTTGTTATTATTGTCTTATTTTTGCTATCCTAGAGAAAGAGAGGTTAGTCATTTTCTAACAAGACCAATATCATTTAGAGGCAATTTATATGCTGATTAGATTCTTTAGCTTTGACATCAGAATTCTTGGATTTATTTTTTTTAAGATCTTATTTATTTATTTATTTATTTATTTATTTATTTATTTATTTATTTATTCATGAGAGACACAGAGAAAGAGAGATAGAGAGGCAGAGGCACAGGCAAAGGGAGAAGCAGGCTCCATGCAGGGAGCCTGACATGGGACTCGATCCTAGGTCTCCAGGATCACACCCTGGGCTGAAGGTGGCACTAAACCACTGAGCCACCTGGGCTGCCCATGATTTAAATTCAGAATTCTATTAGTAATTGGCTATACAAACTTGAGCAATTAAAAAAATTACTCATCCCCATTTACCTTAGCTATAAAATGGGGCTAACCATAGTACCTACCACATATGATTATCCTACATTAAATGAATTAAGAATACATATAAGACACCCAAAAGTCTTTAGAAAAAAGTGACATTTCCAGGGGTGATGATATGGGTGATAATAGTTGTGATTGTGGTGGTGGTGGAGATGATGATTGTGATGGTTGTAGTGACAGTTGTGATGATGGTGACATATTGGTGGTAATGCTCATGTTGGTGCTGTTGTTGACTATGGTGGTGGCGATGAGGATGGCAGAGGTGATAGTGATGGTGCTGTTTGTGATGGTGGTGATCGTGTTGGTGATAATGGCGGTGGTGATGGTGGTGGCAGGAGTGGGGGTGATTGTAGTGGTAGTGTTGGTGGCAGTGGTGGTGATGTGGTGCTGTTAATGGCAGGGGTGATGGTGGTGGTAGTGGTGGAGGTGGTGGTGGTTGATGTTGATGGTAATGATGGGGGAGGTGACAGTGATGGTGCTGGTGGTGCTGGCGGTGGTGATGATGGTGGCAGGAGTGGGAGTGATTGTGATGGTGGAGATGGTGGTGGCGGTAATAGTCATGATGACAGTGATGATGTTGGTAGTGATGATAGTAGTAGAAGATATAGTTAATAATTCAAAGGTGTGGAAACTGATGTGTGGGAGAGAAGATTTGACTCGTGTCCATAAATTTTAAGTTCAGCAGAATATTGTGATCCTTAGTGTAAATCTCCTTGCTCTGGGAACCAGGACCTCCAGAAAGATGCAACCTAAAATTATAAAGTCAATAAGAATAAACTTTTCTAATCTCATTGAGCTTGTGAATGACGCCTTTTTAATTTTGTTCTTGGCATTAGAGGGTAGAGGTAATTTCATGAGTTTGTACTTGATCTTTCCTATTATGGAATAGGTCTTGGCCAAACAACCAGTGAGGATTCTACCAACTATTAAGCATGTCCACACTGATTATATTTTGAGAACCAGGTAGATTATTTCTGGGAGGGTTTATGGTCCTAGTGGCCTCTCTGTGGTAGACACATTGACTTCAAAATATCCTACTTCTTTCTCCATGATGACTCTTCTTGTGGGATAATTCTCTTTCCCCATTCTTTTGGTGTCATAGTGACTACAAGATGCACATTGGCCAATAAAATGTGAACAGAAGTGATATGTGTCCCTTTTGGGAATATCTCTCCACTGCCTGCCTTAAGAGCAGCTGTGATAGACACCTTCTTGTCAGCTTTGCCCTATATGAAGAACTATAGGAAGCAGACTTGAGGCTGCACTATAATGTGTATATAGTATGACTGAGAAATAAACCTTAGTCTATTTTGAAATTGTTTGTGCAGTACAGTTTAGCCTGAAAGATATATCTCTTTAGGTAATGAGCTACTTAAGGTGCCTACCATGGTTTGACTACCATTAAATCCATATTACCTACCTTAGTGCCTAGAATATACTAGGTACTCAAAACACTGTTGAGTGGCAAGTAAAAGTAATATATCTATTAGTATTGCCTTAGTTTGCAAACTCATCAATATGTCTAAATTTTGAAATATTACTAACCTTTATCTTCCAATTATTTACAAATAATGGTAAGTCACTCAAGATCTTATACATAGCAGGCATTTAATTCATACCGATATTCTAGAGTCAGCTATGGCTTAGCCTTCCCACATTCCATAGCATTTGATAACATGCCACAATAGACTCTGAATTCCTCAAAGACAAAAATTTTGTTTTATTCATATTTATTTCCTCATAACCTTGATCATCTTATCACATTTGTCACAACTATAGGATCTGGCATTTAACACATACTTGGTAAATGACTGAAAGAATGATTATAAAGAAATATATTTGTGATATATTTGACAGCTTGACAGGAATAAAGTTACTCAGAGAGAGAGAGAGAGAGAGAGATTTCCATCTCAAATAGTACGTATCTATTCTCTTTAACTAAAAACTAGCCAGTGATCAGAGGCTGACCTATAGAGTTAACCATGTTTATGCTATTGAGTGTTAGGCTAATTGTAGCTTTACTGCTTAAAGGTGCCATACAGAATATAGAATGGTTAGATAATTTGGAGACAGAATTGTATTGCCATTGCCATTGCCATTGTGTGTATGTGTATATGTGTGTTTCTACTTAATTGATAAGCACTCCTGACAATGGGGAATTGCAATTAGTATAATTTTCATGATGAATCTCTGCAATATTTAATTTTATGAAACCCAAGTAGAGAGTGAATTTACTCACATTTATAAAATTTGTGGGGTCCATATGGGTGAACAGATTGCTTTATTCACAGGTTGTCCCATGTGGGGGTTATAGCCAGAGATAAATATCCCTACCTCTCTGTCCTTGATGTCAGAATGAGTCAACTTGCAGGAGTCAGTGCTTATGGTAATTTGGAGCTAACCACATGAACAGCAATTACTCAGACATACCAGGGCCTGGACAATTGGAATCACCTATAACCTACTCCTTGCCTCGTGCCTTCTTAATATAATTCTTTCTTCATTGTACCACCAGATTCAGCTTCCTGAATCACCATCTTTATCAGGTTATTTGTAGCCTTCAATGGCTTCACTTTGTCTGCAAAATAAAACCCAAGCACCTCAGACTCACATTCAGTGCTTTCTGCCAGTCTTGCTTCTACTATCTCCCCAGGCTTACTCCTCACCTCTCACCTGCACAAATTCCAAGCTGCACTCACCTGGATCACTCCTCAATATCTGCTTCTGCATCTTATTCTCATCTGCCTCCTCTTCTTGCTCCTGTCCCTCCTTCTGTCCAGAAAACACTTTCCATCCTCTTCACAGTCATTTAGCTGATAAATATTTACTGAGTATTGAACTATAGGTCTGGTCCTGTTCCAACTATCAGGGATATAGCAATTAACAAGAATGCTTAGATCCCTGTTCTCTTGGAGCTTATAAAGAAATCTATTTTAATTTCTAAAACATCCTCAAATTTCCTCATTTGGGTACCTCCTATAGTTTGTTCAACTGGATGTGTTCTTTCTTCCTGCCAAATAATTTAGCACTTCCTATATCACCAAACTGTATGTTTACCTTAACTCTACATTTTGAATGGTAAGTTCCTGGAGAGGAAGATCATAACCTCAACTTACATGTTTCCACAAACATGGTTCCTGGAACATGGCATATCCCCAAAATATTCATTATTATTTAAATAATTATTAACAAAATGAATCAATACTAGGTAACCTCCTTTGAATGTGTACTATGTGCCTAGCCTTGTACAGTGTACTTCAAATACATAATCTTCATTTCCACCGCAACCTGATACGGTATATGTTATCTTTCTAGCTTTTTAAATAAGAAGTTAATCTTCGTGGAAAGTAGGCAGCATGGAGTTTTTTTTTGGAAGAATGGAGCATTTTTCTCTCAAATAGTCTTCAGTTCCTGTCTCTTACTATAGACTTGGCCTGTAATTGGATACTGACCTTATAGCATCAACTGTGCGTATGATAGAGAATATAGGTTGACCCTGGTATTACTGAGTTAGGGGATCATGTAGACTAATTCTTCTTTGGAAGAAGTTTGGCTGCAAAGTTGTTACGGCCAAACTGGGATTCAAAGTTAGGTCTATTTTACTTCAAAGCCCACAGATTTTCTCCATACCACTCTGGTGAATAAGCAGAATAATGGAAATGACTCAAAGGCATCCACTGTAGCAAACACTCATGATGTCTTGCCTACCTCCCTTAAGCACTGACCTGTAAAAACACAGGGCCATGTATTCCATACACTTGTGGGGATTTTATCTGGCCATGAAAGCAGTGGCAAACTGCATGTGCAGAATTCATGTTTAAAGATCTGTTCCCCCCCAAAAAAATTAAAAAAAAATAATAAAGATCTGTTCCCAACCATTATCACACAGAGACTTACTAGACACCCCAGCTTGCTTCCTTCTTAATTGGGGTAAATAGGAAGCACATTCTACACCATATCCCACATTTCTTCAGTGCAGTTAGGCTTCCATTGTCACAGAGGCAACTGCTTGATAATGTACCTGATAGTGATCTGCTTCCATTCCCTATCTCACTTTTCCATTTGTGGTATTTCCTAGAATCCCTTCACACTCACATCACACACATGTACGCCCTATACTCAGGTTCTCATCTCAGGATCTGTTTCTGGTCAAACCCAAATCAAAACACCTGCCTGATTTTTAGTTCTTGTCTTTTCTTCCCTGTCTGTGCCCTCTACTGCCAACATACTCACCTTAGCTCATTTTATGAACCAAAGGCCTGTCATCCATAAGCTTGGCACTGCTTGGTTTCAGCTTTGAGCCCTCAGCCAATGTGTTGTGGCAAAAGCTCTTTTCCTGCATGTTGTCATGATGTTAGAAGTGTTTGCTGTCTTCCCAGGGTCAATTTTTCCAGGCTGTCTCTAGTTTGAGGGAATGCATAGAAGCCCACTAACACAGATTCTTTGGCTACCTTCCTCTTGTGTGGACAGCCTCACCCATACCTAGGGCAAATGTTTCCTTTCCCAGTTCTCTTCTTAAGGACTATTTGCAGGTCTGGTCCCAAAACTTACTGATGGGGAAACTTTACCTTGTTTTCTAATTCTTCCTTGCCCTTCCTGGGTAATTTGAATCTGATTCTCATTCTTCAAGTAAAGAATATGCAAACTTTATCCCTGTACTAGAATCCATGGATATTTTCTCTGGATGGAGAGTTTATCATGGCCCTTGTGTTGGTGTTTTGGTCTGGGTCACAGGTAAGTATAACCCATCTTTTCTTTCTAGTGTATATTTTACTGACCCCTTCTCTGCCCAAGGTCATGGGCCTTGTTCCGACTGATTTAATTATCTTGTTCTGAGAGGCATTATGGCAAGGTGGTAAAGACATGAGTTTTGTAGTCAGACCTGGGCTCAAATTCTATCAATTACCAGCTATTCAAACTTGAGAGCATATCAGACTTTCTGATCTCTAATTGCTTTATATAAAAACTGAGGCAGCATCAATGACTACAAAGTATATTTTAAAAAATAAAGGACGCATTTTGCACGCATTTGTTAATAGGTGTTGAACATTCACTAAGTAGGAGCTATAAGTCATATGTCTGGCATTTTTGGGAATTATTTTTGAGTTTTGTTTTATTTTTAAGTATTCCAGATAACTCAGAGATACTTGCATCTCTCCTTGATGATAAGAAGAGTTTAGAATTTATATCAACATTCATGGAAGACACATGCCCTAGTTGAGTAGTCTTGGATGATTTCAGAGGTCATAAGCACAATCATATTCACCTCTGACACAGCTGAACAGTGAGTAATGACTGACTTAGGATGTCTTGCTGGGAGGCCATGGGAAAAATTATGGAGTTGTCAGCGGCAGTGATTTGGGTTACATCTTTACGTTGGTCATTGTTTATCATGCCAACCTTGGGTGATCTTCAAATCCACTCAGTCTGAAGCATCTATCATCTGACATCATCTGACATCATTCGGGGCTATGAAAGGGTATAATCTAGTACCCTCACCCTCTCCCTGGAAGTCAAGAATCATCACTACTCCTTCTTCCAGCAAACAAGCTGGATTTTATACCATGTCACTGGATATTTCACTTTTATTGTAAAATTTTCCAAAAGATTAAAATCCTGCTTACAAGATACATGAGCAATAGATTTGGAAACAAATGACTTTGCTTTAAGTATCTTTTCTGCCTTTCCCTAGCTGCATTAACTTGGCAAAGACACTTGCCTCCTATGAGGTTTGGTTTCTTCAACCACAATGTTTGCTTGCAAATGATGTAAGGTTGCTATGAGGGATGAAAGAGGCATTTATGATGACATGCTACGTGAACTACAGTGACAATAAGGGAAGAAATAAAAAGGGAGAGTAGAAGACAATAATGAGGGAGAATATGAATAGGACCGGCACATTGCAGATTCCTTTCTTCTCAGAGGGTTTTTAACTCTAAGACCAAGCTGATTTCTTTCAAGGAAGTAGATGGCTTATTTAATATTGAGATTTATTTTGAATTAATTCTAAATTTATTAATTACTATGTCTATTTCTACTGAGATTAGATTTGTGGAAAGAAGTACAGGTGCAGACTTCTTTTGATCTCATTTGTCCTGTAGATTCATTATTTGCTCCTAGATGAAAATAATTCAGCCTTACAGATTATCTGAAAGAAAAGTAAAGAAACACGTTGATAGATGATTCCACTGGGAGTTAGTAACACTCTCCTAACCAGACAGTGATGGATATGGATAAATGGGTAGAGACTCTCATTATAGTCATCAGTGCTTGGTTATAATTAGATTTTAAGGAATGTGATTTAGCTAAAATGCACAAGAATAATGTCAAGATAGCTGGGATTTAGGAGCAAGACCCTAAGGTAAGTACTTGATTTTGAGCCACCCTCTATTAATGATATAAAATGTATATCCAAAGATATAAAGAAAAGAGTCCTTAAAGAGTTTAAAGGGTAAGGTCTGAGATTTTTTTAAATTTCAAGTATTTTAAAAAATTTATTTATTTATTTGAGAGAGAGAAAGAGAGAACACAAGCAGGAGGGGCAAACTCCATGCTGAGCACGGAACCTGATGGGGCTTGATCTCAGGACCCTGAGATCATGACTTGAGCTGAATGAAACACACAGCTGATCACTTAACCAACCAGGTGTCCCTAATTCAAGTTTTTATTTGCATTCTAATTAGTTAATATATATGATAAAATTGGTCTTAGGTGCAGAATTTAGATTTATCACTTACGTATGACCCCTAGTGCTTACTACAAGTACCCTCCTTAATAACCATTACCCATTCAGCCCGCACCCACCCACCTCCCTGCATCAATCCTCAGTTTGTTCTCTGTTTTTAAGAGTCTCTTATGGTTTGCTTCCCTTGCTCTTTCTTTCCCCTTCTCCTATGTTCCTCTGTTTTGTTTCTTAAATTGTACTTATGGGTGAAATCATATGGTATTTGTCTTTCTCTGACTGACTTCCTTCGCTTAGCATAACACACTCAAGCTCCATCTATGTCATTGCAAATGGCAAGATTTCATTCTTTTTGATGGCTGAGTAATATTCTATCATGGTATATATCACATCTTTATCCATATTCATCAGTCGATGGACATGTGTGTTCTTCTATGGTTTGGAATTTTTAGATCAGTCTACTTAAAGGGCTATATATCAAAAAGTGGTCTTGGAAATACCTCTACATTGGGAAAATTGCTCAAATTTCATGTTGAAAACACAATCAGACCTAAAGAATCAGAATTCTGGTATAGTGCCTTGGGATATGAGTATTCAAAATGTCCCTAGATGCTTTGTATGCCTTTGTCCTGGAGACCATCCTTTGAGGAATACTGCCTTGAAAGTATTGTTCCTAATAAGTATGATGGAAGTACAATCAGAAATTTTAAAATGTGCAAAAAACATGAGATATGAACTTACCTCTATGTCAGATCTTGGACTTACCTGTACGTGCCACTCTTAGTTTAACCTCTGTTTTATTGACTTCTGCGTAAGGATTTTTCCTTTGGACTCAAACACCCCAACTACAACTTCTGCTTGTCTGTGTATACACAGTTTCTCAATATCCATTAGCACTTCACAATTATGGGTTCATCACCTTTTTTTTTCAAAGATTTTATTTATTTGAGAGATAGAGGGAGAAAGAAGGAGAGAGAACACATGAGCGGGGGGGAGGGGCAGAGGGAGAAGCAGACTCCCCATTGAGCAGGAAGCCAGGTGTGTGTCTCCAGCCTAGAACTCTGGGATCATGACCTAAGCCCAAGGCAGATGCTTAACTGACTGAATCACCCAGGTGCCTCTGGGTTCATCACTTTTTAAAAAGATTTTTAAAATGTATTTATTTGAGAGATACACAGAGAGAGAACAAACAGGTGGAGGGGCAGAGGGAGAGGGAGAAGCAGACTCCCTGATAAGCAGGGAGCCCAATATGGGGTTTGATCCCAAGACCCTGGGACCATGACCTGAGCCAAAGGCAGATGCTTAACCAACTGAGCCACCCAGGCACCCTTGGATTTATCACATTTAAAGTCAGAATTTTTAGCCCAGAAGGAAACAGAAGTAATTTACAAGCCTTTAATTCTATAGATGATGGGGTGTGGATGTGCTCTGTCCTCTTTTTCTGGGACTTCCCATCTGGAGGACTACTGTTCTCTCTGCTATTTTTATTTATTACTGGTGTCATGCCAGATGTGCCTCCCCAAGCCCACCCATACCACCACTGACTGCTAGTTCAGCTCTGCCACTGCCACCCAACCAATTCCCAGGTGGATTTCACTTCTTAAACTTACTTTACTGTTTTTAAGTTTTCATTTAAATTCCAGTTAGTTAACATGCAGTATAATCTTAGTTTCAGGTGTACTATATAATGATTCAACACTTCCATATAACACAGTGCTCATCACAAGTACCCTCCTTGATCCTCATCATCCATTTAACCCACCGCCCACAACCACCTCCCCTCTGGTGACCAGCAATGTGTTTTCAAAGTTAAGAGTCTGTTTTTTTTGTTTCCTTCTCTCTCACTCTTTTTCCCCCTTTGCTTGCTTCTTTAGTTTCTTAAATACCACATATGAGTGAAATCTTATGATGTTTATCTTCCTCTGATGGACTTATTTTGCTTAGCATAATACTCTCTAACTCCATCCACATCATTGAAAATGACAGATTTCATTCTTTTTATGGCTGAGTAATATTCCATTGTGTATGTAGACTACATCTTCTTTATCCATTCATCAGCTGATGGACACTTGGGCTGTTTCCATCTTGTGGCTATTGCAGATAACGTGGCTATGAACATTAGGGTGCATGTATTACTTCGAATTAGTATTTTTGTATTCTTTGGATAAGTACCTAGTAGTGCAATTGCTGGATTGTAGGGTAGTTCTGTTTTTAATTTCTTGAGAAACACCACACTGTTTTCCAGAGTGGCTGCACGAGTTTGCATTCCCACCAACAGTACAAAAGGGTTTCCTTTTCTCCACATCCTTGCCAATGTCTGTTGTTTACTATGTTATTAATTTTAGCCGTTCTGACAGGTGTGAGGTGGTATATCATTGTCATTTTGATTTGAGTTCCTGATGACAGTGATGCCAAACATATTTTCATGGATCTGTTGGCCATCTGTATGTCTTCTTTGGAAAAATGTCTATTTGTGTCTTCTGCCCATTTTAAAATAGGATTATTCATTTCTTGGATGTTGAGTTGTAAAAGTTCTTTATATATTTTGGATATTAACCCTTCCTCAGATATGCCTTTTGCAAATATCTTCTCCCTTTGTGTAGGTTGCCTTTTAGTTTTGTTGATTGTTTCCATCCCTGTGTGGACACTTTTTATTTATTTTTGTATCATAAATTTTTGAATCTTTTTTTTACATTTTAAATGTAAATTCAATTTGCCAACATATTACACACAGTGCTCATCCCGTCAAGTGCCCTCCTTAATACCCATAACCCATCTAGCCCAGCTCCCACCCATCTCCCCTCCAGCAACCTTCAGTTTGTTCTCTATGGTTAACAATCTGTTTGCTAATTTGGCTCTCTCTCTCTCTTTTTTTCCCTCTATGCTCATCTGTTTTGTTTCTTAAATTCTACATATGAGTAAAATAATGTGGTATTTATCTTTCTCTGACTTATTTCACTTAGAATAATGCTTCTTAGCTCCATCCATGTTGTTGTAAATGGGAAGATTTCATTCCTTTTTATGGCTGAGTAACATTCCATTATATATTATATTATATATATAATGCCACAACTTCTTTATCTTCTCATCAGTTGTTGGACATTTGGGCTCTTTCTATAATTTGGCTATTGTTGATAATGCAGCTAATAAATGTTAGGGTGCATGTGTCCCTTCAGATCAGTATACAATGGTTAAAATTAACAACACGGGAAACAACAGGTGTTAATAAGGATGTAGAAAGAGGGGAACCCTCCTATATTGTTGGTGGGAATGCAAGCTGGTGCAGCCACTCAGGAAAATAGTATAGATGCTCTCCAAAAAGTCAAAAATAGGATCACTCTATGATCCAGCAATTTCACTACTAGGTATTTATGCAAAGGATACAAAAATTCTGATTCAAAGGGCCATCTCAGGGATTTTGAATTATCTTTCCCCACCTTTCACCTTCTACTTCCTTTGTTTGACTCACTATTTTGCATACACTAGGTCTCAGCCTAAATGATATACTCTCAGGGAGTCAGAGCCTTAGGACTATAGGGCCTAATACTTTCCTTTCTTGGCATTTACTCATTTATAATGACCTTGGTGGGTTTCTAGGTAATAATGTGTTTGTACTTTGCTAGAGTCAACATCTAGGATTGGGAGCTTCTGGGAGGGACAGTATTTCTTGCTCACTGCTGCATGCCCATCACTTAGTGGTACATACACAGTATGTGAACAATGCTCCTGGAATGGTCAAGCTTTGTCTGGTTCCTACTCCTGAACATTGATGTAGTGAGATAGTAAAAAAGTTTATATCATATTATCTAAAATATATTAAAAATCTAAGGTTACATTTTTAGTGGCTTCCTTTGTGCAGCAGTACATTCGTTCCAAAGCCCACACATCCTGTACTTGTCATGAACAGCATTTGCTGGAAATTGAAATTTGCATCAGAGTTCTACTTTCCAACTCTTTATTCTAACTACCAAATGGTCCCATGGAGGCTTTTTTTAAAAGTAGATATTCACATAGTCTGATTTATAGGTGGGGAAATAAAATTAAAAATCATCTTTGGTTTATTTTAGATTATTGATCCCAATTTAGGGGATCTCTTGAGGCCCTTTTTCAGCTACCAGAAGAATATAGGCAATTCAGACTCTTCTGACCCAAAATGATATTTTTGGGATAAATTTTATATTTTTTGAGGAAATTTCCAGGCATTTCAAAGTTCAACCTCTACATTAGGGTAATGTGTCTTATCTCCAGGAGTCATTCTTGTGGAGATGCAAGGGGCACTGGAGATCCTCCTTAGACTGCTGGTCTAAGCACTGGTCCATTGGGTCCCTGATTTTCAGTGTGGAGTGGCTGTCAGGCCAAGTCTTTCCTGTGGTTTTGGTGTCTGCTACTGAAGGCTTTTATCCCCAATATAACCTCCAGTCTCCAAAATCATCTCTGCAACCACCCTATATGATTTTTGTGATCCATGAATTCTCCCAGAAATTCTATATCCCCCATAGGAACAAGCTGGAAAATCTGGACCCTAAGCACAGCTATTGGGAAATTGTGGACTATATACCAAACACTTTCTCAACCATTTCTGATGTACTTCCCCGAGAATTAGCATGTTGCTGGAACCATCAGGAAGTCAGGGGATCTGTAAGGGGCTTTTTATTTTCCAAGCTATATTCTGGAAGGCAAAATAAGCCTTTCTGCACTGGAATTTTCTAAAAATTTTCTGTTTGATTCTAACAGTTCCAACCTCTTAAATAAAGAGCCAGACATCTTCTGTTCTATGATTTCTTAACTTTTTCCACTCCTTTCTTCTCTCCACTATCCCATGCCTTCCCCTCTTTCTGCACCACCTCTTCTCTCCCTTCCTGTTAATGACTCACCTTATGTCATTTTTCCTTTTTATATTCTATAGAATTATTTGTCTTGCTAGATTTCTCCTAATCTTTTCCTGAGACATGAAAGACCATAGTATAGTTTTATTTTATTTTTTATTTTTCAAAGTATAGTTCTAAATGAGGAAGACATTAACGTTTTTTTAAGAAAGAAAAAAAAGAAAAAGAAATAAACACTAGATAAGCAGAAACTAAATATATCGATAATTTCAAGATGAACATCTCTAATACTTAAGGCAGTTCTCAACCTGGGATGACTTTTCTCCCCAGGGGACATTTTGACAATTTCTGAGAACATTATTGATTGTCACAACTGAGGAGGTGCTCCTGGCATCCAGTGAGTATAAACCAGGGATGTTGGAAACATCCTACTATGCACAGACCATTCTCTCAACAAATAATTTTCCAGTTCCTTTTTTTTCTTTTTTCTCATATATTCTTTTGTTGGAGTTTGATTTGCCAATGTATAGTATAACACCCAGTGCTCATCCTGTCAAGTACCCCTCTCAGTGCCCGTCACCCATTCACCCCATCCCATGGCCCACTTCCCCTTCTACTACTCCTTGTTTGTTTCCCAGAGTTAGGAGTCTCTTATGTTTTGTCACCCTCTCTGATTTTTCCCACTCATTTTCTCTCCTTTCCCTTATGATCCCTAATTTTCCAGTTCCTAATGTCAGTAGCATTGAGGTTGCAAAACTCTAATTTATACCTTTTAGGCTTCTTAATCATACTAGGCACTTAAAAATTTTTGTCCATTATAAAGATTATGCTCATTCATAGGGAGCAAAACAAAGGCATAGAAATTATCAAATATAGACAGGTTACACAATTTTAATGATTGATCTTTTTTTAACTCAAAAAGCACATTGTTTGAATCTAAGTGCTTATTATTTCGGCAGACTGTTTATATGCACATGTGAATACACACATGCATATTGAGAAGTAGTCTTATACAGTGATTATGTACAAGACTGAGAATCCAGCATCCTCAATTTCAATACAAGCATCATCAAGTGCCATCTGACTAGAGTGGACAAATTGCATAACCTCCCTAGAGCATACTATATTTATCTATGAAATGTGGTTAGTAATATTACCTGCCTCAATAAACCGTGAAGAGGATTAAATAAGATATTCCCTGTAGAGCAACTGAGAGTGCTTAGCACCTAGTTGCACTAAAAATATGTGTTTTTATTTCGTTGATGCATGTTAACCTATCCATATTTGGGCCTATGCCTGAGCATAGTGTCTAGTCATTAGCAATATTGGCTTCTGAACTATCAGGACTAAATTATCAATGTGGTGAGCAACATCTTTGGAAAAAATGAAGTTTCTACATTTATTCTAACTAATGAACATTTAAATCTCATTGTGTTAATTAAACCAAGACATTTCCAAAGTTCTATCACTGACCTATGGGAATAGCAAGGAACCAACCAGACATGAGTAAGGAATATTCATAAATTCATTAAACCAAAGGCTGGGTCCATTTCATCATTTTATGCCATAGTGTATTGCATCAAAGAGAATGCTCTTGGATTATAGAGAATATATTTTGCTGCATCCTTGACTTCTCCCCTCAGAGCAGCCTTGCTTGCACTTACCTTCAAGTACCTTAGATGTAGAGAGATGGTGTAAGGGAAGGGTAGGAGAGAGGAATACAAGCCCAGCCTCTGCAGGTTATTTGCAATGTGACCCTGGGCAAGCCAAGTTTATTTGCTAAGCTTAGTATCCTCATTAGTGAAATGTATATAATATTGTAGCTACTGCATCAGTTGTGTCAATTATGTAAGACAAGCTACACCCACTTCCCAGAATAGCACTTACTACCCAGTAAATTCTAAATAGATGTAACTACTATTAAATAAATACCCTAAAAACGTGGAAAAGCAAAAAAAGAACAAGAAGGACAAAAGAGTGGAGGTAACAGGAGAGGTTTCTTAAAAGATTGCATAAAGGATGTCATGAACTTGATTCTCAACCCTTATGCCTTCAAATTCACTACCCATTTGTTATTATTACATGTTCAAACTAAAGTCATCTTGACCAGAGTACCTATCATTTTGGCACTAAAAGTAAGTTGTGACTGGTTGTGTTTTTTGGGGGCTTTGTTGTTGTTGTTGTTGTTGTTAAAGCATATCAAATGTGAATTTAGAAATGATAGTAATACATAATATTGGAAAGCTTGATGGTGCTGTGGAAAGTTAAAGGCAAAATAATTTGGGATCAGTTAGTGACAGGGTGTATAGTTCTCAAGTCCATCCTGATAGGATATTATAACAGCATGCAATGACTGATGTGCACATGATTGTATGTCATTATTGCAAGTATTATACAGTGCTCAGGAACTTCTGTTTAAGAAAAAGGCAGGGGGTTGTTTGACTTTAATAATGACTGCTGCTAAACTACTAGAAATGTTTAAAATGCTGCTTTATGGTTTATATTCTAGTTTTCTTGGAAAAAAAGTAGATAGCTTATTTCCAATTAATACCAGGTAGAAGATATCTTTTTAAAGCTACTTAAAAATTCACTGAAGTTTTATTTTATGTTAAAGTTCAAGTCCAAGATCTGCTCATATGTGAAGAATAGGAGATTTTTTAACTTAAGATGCTTACAAACAGGTAGGGACCACCCATCAGCATAATGATCCTGTCTTTTCCCTATCACTGTACTGACTCTTTCCTGAGTAGAGTATGATGGAATGAAGCCAATTGCATGATTAACAATTCAGGGATAGGGCATGGATGGTTTTATCCTTTCTGTTAGCTTTCCCTGTGAGCTTGCCTATCTACAGAAATTATGTGCTCTCAATTTGTCTCAGCCGTATTGTAAACTTACTGGTAGAGACACTAAATACACTCAGAGAGTCTCATCCCCTTAATCTTTTATATTCACTCAAATTGCTTCAGAACTCAGACTGGGAAGGCATATTATTTATTAGCCTTCTAAAACCCTACTGTCTGATGTGTTACATGAATAATATTGAGAAAAAGGCAAGAGGTGGAAGTTAGAGAAGTAAAATAATGCTTTGTGATACCGAATCCTGACATGGCCAAGTCAAGTAACTTAAGGCTAAGTTTTGTGCTGGGTGCCAATCATGTGGTATTTTGATCTGAAGGGCCATTGTTGCTTATAGAAATGCTATTTTATTCCATAAAATAATGCCCTAAAGTATGGAGATAAACCAGAATAATTCCAGGAACAAAGTGAAAGAAAAGTTATTTCAGAAATGAAGGCATGATTGATAACAATAAGGATCATGGAGGCTGAAGTTCCACATGTGTATCTAGAAAAATGGAATTTATTAATGCCATTGACAAGAATGTTTTCAGTGCAGTAGGGGAGGCAAGAAATGGTGGGGCAGTAAGAGAGAATGAGAAGTGAGCAAAAAGAGAACATTTAGCTGAGAAATTTTGCTTTGAAGAGGAGCAGAAAAATATGGCATGAGAGTCTGAGGATGTAGTCTCAATATAGCTTTACTTTTTAGGTGGGAGACACTATAGTATATTTGCATACTGATGGGAAATGATTAAAAGGAGGAAAAAATTGATAATGTAAGGGAGAGAAACATGAACATTAAGATTAATGAAAGAAACTAATCATAAAAGATGACATATTATATGATTCCACTTGTGTGTAATGTTAAGAACAGGAAAGTTCATGGGGGAAAATGTGATGTGACTTCTAATAGGTCCTGAATTCATTGCAGGGGGAGGAATTAATATATCCTAAAATTAAATTTCAGGAACGACTACACAACTATGAATATATTAAACACCATTGAATCGTGCCATCCATTTAAATGGATGAAGTACATGGTGTGCAAATTATATCTCAATAAAGCTATATTTGAAAAGAATGAATGGTGAACAAGCAAAATTTTAAACCTATAAGTAAAATTACTTATACATTGGAATTATACAATAATGACAATAATGCCTAATACACAGTGTTGTAAAAATAAAGAACGTAATTTGATCTATGATAAGATTAACATTTGCTTTGTAAGGAGGTTAATAGTATTTACAGTCTTAAAAAGCATATATTTTCTAGAAGAATCATAAAAATATTGCTTAAATTTAGATGTTTAATGTACAAGTAAAAAGTTTAGAGTAATCGACAAAATAAACAAAATATTATACCATATTAAATGTTCGAAATTAGTAGAGAAATTAAAATTTTAATGAGAGAAAAAGTAGATTACAATAACAAAGATGCAAAAAGAAAGGAAAATTGTAGAAGAGTATCATGATAAAAATCAGATAGAAAACAATAAATAATGTGTTAGAGGTAAATTCCAATATGTTAGTAAGCACAACGAGTATAGTCTGATTGTCCAGTTAAAAGGGATTAGGAAGAGTTACAAGATTGACAGATTGGATGAAAAAAATAGATTTCAGCTACATACTCATAACAGATACAGGGAAGCAAAACAGAAACAGATTGGAAGTAAATGGATTGAAAAAGTTACAGCAGGTGAGAACTGTCTTCATATGCAACCAACAGATACCTCATCTGAGGTGGCTTATGTAACATAAAACTTTATTTCAATCTCACATAAATTAATGCATTGTTGGGTGCTTGGAACTTTTATTGTTTCTTAAAATTCCTCTGGTAAAAAGGATAACTCCATTGTTTCCTTTTGCAACCTCTAGTGAGAGTCCTAGTTATCATGGTGTTGGCTGGAGTTCCAGCTAACACACCCACCCCTGGAGCACAAGAAAAGGAAGAAGGGCAGAGGGGCAATGGCAGCCAACCGTTCTGCTTAACAGTCCCCAGAAGCTCCCAGCGGATGCTTCTGCCTGTGTCTGCTAACATTCCCCTATGTCTGCTGGGGAATGCAGTCTTCAGTGATGATTCAGTTAATTGAGGGAGAAGATAATGAGGGGCAATCACCTGTCCTTGCGAAACCAAGAAAAAAGTATGACAAAAATCATCCTGCTGTTCCAGGCCACTGTTACACAAAGTAGACTTGAAGTAGAAAAGTATTGATAGAGGTGAAGAGAGTCAGATTTGAATAATAACATCTTTACGCATTAAATTTGACCAAGTAGACTACGTGGACTGAGTTTCATTTACCCCAGTGTGCCATCTTAACTTCTACTACAGTGAATTCAAGTGGTGACATTGTACGCTTCTAGTGCTCTCTCTCATGCTCTCTCTTTCTTTCTCTCTTTCTTGTTGTAGGTCCTTAGTTTCTCATTTTGGAAAATTTTAGAGCTGTCATCAGCACGAATCACTGCTGCATTGGGAGAATAATATTAACAACTTTGGATAAAAAATACCTCTGCTTGTCTCCTCCCAAGTCATTGTGAATTTTATTTGGTATTTATTTTCTACATTTCTCCCTTTGTCAATTGATGATGGAGCATTATATATCCATAGAGAAAATATAAAACCACTCTTTACCATAAACTATATATATAGAAAATAAAACAGATTGTAGATCCACATGTAATAGCTGAAAATATGAAACTTCTAGAAGAAAACACAGGAGAGAATCACTATGATCATCCGATTGGCAAAGATTTCTAAATAAGACACAGGAAGCAAATATCATAAAACATAACTATAAATTTGACTTCACCAAACTTAAAAATATCTGCTATTCAAAATACATCATCAGGGCAGCCCCGGTGGCCTAGCAGTTTAGCGCTGCCTTCTGCCCAGGGTGTGATCCTGAAGATCCAAGATCGAGTCCCACGTCAGGCTCCCTGCATGGAGCCTGTTTCTTTCTCTGCCTATGTCTCTGCCTCTTCCTCTCTGTGTCTGTCATGAATAAATAGATAAAATCTGAAAAATAAAATAAAAAAATAAAATAAAATACATGATCAGTAAAATTAAAAGAAAAAACAGAAGCTAGGAGAAAATATTCACAAAAGATGTGTCTTCTAGAGTATTAACATTTAATATACATGCAAAACTTATAGTTAATAATACAAAGGCTAATATTTATAAATATTTTAATTCATAAGCATTTATTTATAAATATTTTATTTATAAAATTAAACAAATTTTAAAAATAGGTAAAATATTTAAAAGACACGTCTCTGAAGAAGATATGTTAATTACAAACAACAATCAAAGACACTCATTATCACTATATTCATTACAGAAATGCAAATTAAAATCACAACAATATTACCACTATATAGATGCTAACATGGCTATAGCTTTAAAAACCTGGTAATATCAAGTGTTGACAAAGATATGGAGCAACCGAAAGACTCATTTATCACTTATAAGGATACAATATAGTATGGCCACTTTGGAAACTCATGTGGAAATTTCTTATAACATTAATCATATACTTATTTTTACCCTAAGACCCACAATCCCTCAACTAGGATATTTACCCTAGAGAAATGGAAACAAAAATCCATACAATCCTGTATACTATGTGTGTATACTAGCTTTATTCATAGTAGCCATTAATTGAAAAGAATCCTAATATGTTTGAATAGTGAATTAATAAACACATTGTGTCCAATATATCTATAAAATGAAGTACGTTTCTTGCCCTCACAACAGCATAGATAACTTTTGAAAGCATTTTGCTAAGTGAAAGAAGTCAGATTCAAAAGATTATATGCTATGTAACGCCCCACGCATGAAATCCTAAAATGGAAAGACCGTAGTGGTAGACCTCGTAGGGCTGGAGAGAGTGTCGGGTAGTGGGCAGTGCAAGATTGCTTAGGAGGGGGCATGGGATAATTTGGGGGAGCTTTTCTTAGTTCTTGATTGTAGAGGGGGTACTTTACTGCGTACAATTGGGGAAACATCAAATTGTAACCTTTCAGTGGGTGAATTTCATTTTATGTAAATTATACCCACAGAAAGTTGCTTAAAAGAAAATGAAGATTTGAAAAAAAAAAGATATTCACAGAATGAAAAACTGAAAAAAATCATTAACACAGGAAATGCTCACTGAAGATCTGGCTGAGGGTATACAATTCCAAAATGAACCATGACACTGGAGGAAGAAGTGAAAAGGACTGAAAAAAGTCATTACAAAAGTCCATATAAGTTAATATTGAAGTTCAAGGACCTGAATGAAATCTTACCATTAAGAGGAGGGAAGGAGCCTTGAGGAGGAATCCTCCCCAGGGACCTTAGGATCTGTTCAAATGTAAAGCAGGGAAACAGAAAATCCCTCCAGCAGTCCTGATCTTATAAAGAGTACAACAGCAGTGGTTATTCACCCCCGGGCTCATCTAAAGTCTGCGAATAATAAATCCAGCTCATCTGTATACCAGTTTGGTTCAATCCCCTTTGCTAATGTCTTGTGGAAAAAGATGCATTTTCTCTTCTGAGAGGAAATACTTTCCAAGTCTTACTGTTCTTTACACACAATGTTTAATTTCTTTCAATTAGACAAAAAATGTTAATAAAATAAGAAACATCATCAAGAGATTTAAAAATCAAAAGAACCAGACCCAGAAATTGGAATTAAAATAACTATGATAAAAAAATTATATGTTAGAAGATGGATTTGAACAGGTGGGGAATTTCAGCAGAAAGATATAAATCATATTAAAAAAAAAGCCCAGTGAAACTGCTAGATATGAAGTGCTTGATATCTGTGATAAAAAAGTATTTTAATGGACTTCCTAGCATACTGGATAAAGCAACATAAGTAATCTGTCAACTTGAAGACAAGTTAATAGAAATTATCCAAACTAAAAAAGAAAGAAGAAGAAGAAGAAGAAGAAGAAGAAGAAGAAGAAGAAGAAAAAAGAAGAAAAGAAAGAAAGAAAGAAAAAAGAAATAATCACATAACATTCTCCATTTCTGTGGGGGAAATATTAAATTCTCCAAAATATGTATGGCTGCAGTCCCAGATGGAGTTGAGGGGAGAGGATGGGTCAATAGAAAACATACAAACTAACATGGCCAATAGGTTTCTGAAATTGGAGAGAATATCCCACAGATCCAAGAAGCTCAGAGAAGCCCAATAAGGATAAATAAAAAGAAAAACACACCTAGACATGTCTGAGTGAAACAGTGAGAAGTGGAAGAGAATGAGAATAGCCTAGAAGCATTTAGAGACAGAAGAAACATTTTCCTCTGCATAGGAACACAAGTAGACAGAGGAGACAAAAATTCAGTTAGGATATAGAAAATTTGATTCACATTATTCATCCATTTGACCTATTGACATAAACGGAATGCTGCATTTAACAAGAAGAGAATGCACACTATTTTCAAGTACACTTAGAACATTTACCAAGTCAGAGCATGTAAAACAAATAAAAGCCACATATCAAGTACCTGGTTTTACACCTATCAGGTCAATATTTACACTACATACAATGGTACAAACTCCTGAATTCAAAGGCACAGTTGTCTAAACAGATTTTTAAAATCAGGGCATATGTGTTTTCTGTCCATAGGAAATATTATGTAAATATAAAGACCTGTATTGAAGTGAAATGAAAAATAATAATTATTATTTTTTTAATAATTATTTTTTAAATGAAAAATAATTATATACGAACCAGACACTAATCATAAAGAAATGACTAGTGATATATCAATATTGCTGTCACTTGAGAATGCAAAGTGAGATATGGAAGAGTAGATAAAATAAATGTGTTTAGTTCGAATAACAGAGTTTAAAACATATAAAGAAAAAAAACAGTAGAACTGAAAGGAAAAATATACAAATCTGAAATAATATTTGGAAATTTCAACACATCCTTATCAGGAACTGTAAGTACCAGTAGAGAGAAAATCAGTAAGAATAGAAAAAAATTATAAAATGCTCTAAATAAGTTCAACTCTATAGACATCTTTACTACCTTCTCCCCCAAGAATAGCTAAATGCACATTTTTTTTCCAGTGACTGTAGAATATTCACCAACATAGACCAAATAAAGACAATTAAGTAAATCACAATTCTTTTAAAATAATTGAAATCATACAGAGGAAGTTCTCTAATTATAATATAATTATAAGCCAATTAAAAAAAAAGATTCCCTAGTAAGTCTCTGAGCGTTTAAGTAACACACTTGCAATTAAATAAAAGAAGAAATTTATAGTTTTCTTTCCTATGCTAAAAAAAAAAAATGCCTAAAATAAATGGTCTAGGCTTTCACCTGGAAAAGCTGGGGGAAAAAGAAGAAGAAATTTAAATAAAATCAAGTGTAATATTACATAGTATTTAGACCAGACTAGCTTTAGTTGTGCAAAAAATATATGTTGAAAGCAAAATTTGGGACTTGCAATGTCCAGTGAAGCTGAAAAATATGGTTAACTCAGACAAAATAAACAATGACGAATGGATGAACGAACACACACATGTATAGAACAGTTTTACCTGAGGACTGAGAAGGTGAGCAATGATCATTTTTCTAGGTTCCAAGTTTGTGGTTAGAAGTTTTCTATGATGCCTTACACAGATTATGGCATACTATAATGCAACTTTTAAAATCCCAGATATAGAAGATGATATTTAAAAGGATTAAGTCTTCTCTCAGTTTACCCTGTGGGTAAGTTTTAGGGGCCTGCTACACCCCAGCTCATCTACTCCTGAATCTATGTTCTTTTCAGAGTATCACTGATCCAAAACTAGCCTTTTGCCTTAAAGCAAGAATATAGGTATGTGTCAGCATCTTTTATCTCTTATTATTTATTTATTTATTTATTTATTTATTTATTTATTTATATTTTTGAAGATTTATGTATTTATTTATTTTTGAAGATTTATTAATTCATGAGAGACACACACAGAGAGAGAGAGAGAGAGAGAGAGGCAGAGACACAGGCAGAGGGAGAAGCAGGCTCCTCACAGGGAGCCCGATGCGGGACCCGATCCTGGATCCCAGGATCACGACCTGCGCCAAAGGCAGGCGTCCAACCACTGAGCCACCCAGGTGCCCCTTAATAATTTAATTTTAAACAAACATTTCTGCATACAGAAAAGTGACATGGCAGGTAAGTGGCATTAGCTCTGAAACCGTGCAACGCTCTGAACGCTCATACACAAAGACTTGGATTCAAATGACACCTACATCTTTGACTTCATTTCTGATTTTTCTCTTTAGATTATACATCCGGAAAATGATTTACTGGATTATAATAGATAAACATTTTTAAAGCTCTTTGCCCTAGGCTGTTTGTTATATTTAAAATTAGAATCAATTTTAATGTCCACTTATAAAGTAACAATTATTATGCATATATAAGATAATGATGAAGGCGGTAAGGCAATTGGTTTGAGATGTTTTTCAGACTGTGATCAGGATTAGGATTTAATATGAAGGGAACAGAATCAGAAGACTTCGCAGTAATACTGAAACAATAAAATATTTATGTCTACATAATAACCTATACTAATATTATATCCATACTTATGTATATTTCACACATGCCTGTCTCAAACCTCCAGTGTCCCAAATCTGAAACTGCCCACCAAGTTACTAATTAGCCCCTTTCTTTTAGCTAACTATGATTATTTATTCTAACTCTGATAGCGGCTCCAATTTTATACGCCCAGGCTTGCCTTGGCTCTCCACAGGCTCACTTGCCTACCTTTCTTCTGAGCTCCATCCACACATGCTCTGGCCCTGACAGTGTTCCCCTGGGTGCCAATGTACAGGTTTACAAAGTAAAAAAAAAAAAAAAAACAAAGTATAAACACAAAGTATAAGCAGTGATATCCCTTTCCTCCCTCATCACTATCTGCATTACCTTGGAATGACTGAGCAGCCCAAAGTCCCTAGAAAGCCTATGACAGTTAAAACCAAAACCAAAACCAAAAAAACAAACAAACAAAAACACACACACAACTTCCCAGGAGGAGATGAGAGCAGATAATCTAATGGGCCTTTTTCATTTTTTACTGCACATCTCTGTGATAAAAGCAAATGTAATTTTTATGTAGTTATGAGAAGGGAAATTGAAGCAGGGATCATTTTGTAGCATTATAGTCCTGTGCACTTGTTCCAACTCCCCTCTGCAATTGCTGTCCACCACTCTGCTGTAATTGCATAGGTCATTTGTGGAAAAGCATAATTATATCTTAAAGTAATGTTCCCTCATGCACTATTAAGTCATGAATTTTTCTAAAGTAGGTAGAGGGAGGGAGTTAGGTGACTGGAAGTGAAGTCACAGAATATTGGATCCAAAGGAGCTTAGGGAGCCGCCTCATCTCCTCTTCAACGCTACGCTCCTACCTGGGACATCCTCACTAAACATACTGACCACATTGCATCAAAATTTCTTTTCATGTAATGACTTCTCATTAGGTTGAAGCCCCCTTGAAGGTGACCTCAAGTCATCTGAACTTCCCCAAGATCTAGCAGCACATTGCCTGGCACAGAGGACGCAGTGATTGCCAAGAATGAAAATGTAAGATGAATTTTCTTTGATAGACTGCATCCAACTCAGAGACATTTAGAGCCCTCGGGGCACCGGGGCGGCTCAGTTGGTTAAGTGTCCACTCTTGATTTCCCCTTAGATAGTGATCTCAGGGTTGTGAGATGGAGCCATGAGGCTCAGCACTGGGCAGGCAGTCTACTTTAGATTTTCTCTCTTCCTCTGCCCCTCTCCTCTAAAAAAAAAAAAAAAAAAAAAAAAAGTCATTTAGATCCATGAAAGACACTTTCAGAGTCTTACTGAATCTGAGTCTTCTCAGAGGAGAAATGTATATAGATTGGAGAAAGTTAAACATGAACATGGCCCTGGTTTAAAATACTCTGATGCCCAACCAGCTTGTGACTTAACCCTCATGAGTATCAGAATTCTTGAAATAAAATGTGGATTACCATTCCTGCTGATGGAATGAAATCATACATCTGCAAGTGGAGAATGCAGTGCCAGGTTCAGAGAAGTGTGCAATAAAAATGCACATGGTGATATTTTAGCTACTACTTCTAGGCATGGCACAGAATTATTTACATTCAATGAATTTTTTTCACTCCATTGGCATGTGATAATCTGTTATGATGTGTCAAGGAATGTGCTAGTTCATGAATACAACAGTGAACAAGGCATAGTCAGGTGGGCAAGTGAGACAAGTAAACAACCTTATCTCATCACTGCAATTTTCCTTGGCCGCATTTATAAAACAAGCGATTTGTCTTTGATTCACTTCTTACTTAATTAATATAAACCCTTAAAAATTAAGACAATATACTCACAAGTTAACCAGACATAGGTTAGTGAGTTAAGATATCCAAAGCCCCTGTATCAGAGCCTGGCACACCTTCAAGGCTCAGTAAATGTTCGCTATGTTATTGTATAGGGGAAATGCCTCCAGGCTTCAGCTTCCTTCTCAGTGAAGTTAAATTGGTAAAATGTAATTATAAATTATAAATATGAAACAAAATAAAGCTCTAATTTTCTCTTTTTTAAAAAAGATTTTATTTATTTGTTCAGAAGAGACACAGAGAGAGAGAGAGAGGCAGAGACACAGCCAGAAGGAGAAGCAGGCTCCCTGCAGGGAGCCCGAGGTGGGACTCAATCCCAGGGCGTGGGACCATGCCCTGAGCCAAAGGCAGATGCTCAACCATTGAGTCACCCAGGTGTCTCTAATTTTCTAAATGATGGTCGGAAAATACTGAGGAGATGACTTTTGAATAAATAATGAATAAAAGGAGAGAGCAAGAAAAAAAAATGTAAAAGGGGAAAGAGCATTTCAGACAGAGGGAAGAGTAGCGAGGAGACAATGAGCAGAAGAAGACTAACTGGTGAGCTCAAGGGACATGTAAGTGATAGCAAACTGACATATAGGAAGTACTCAATAGTGCTCGAAATTCAGATTGCTTAAATTTGGAAAATGTTTACCTCTCATAAATAACCTTTTTTTTTTAATTGATCTTCACACTAGTTCCAAGATGCTATTGTGTAAGACTGAAAAAAATATTTCAGGTCACACAGTTGCTAGATGATGGAGAGGGATATGAGCCTACATTTCCTAAGTCACCTGCTCATTCTGTTTTTTTTTTTTTTTTTAGTTTCAGATTTTATTTTATTTTTTGTAATTTTTTTATAGGAGTTCGATTTGACAACATACAGTATAACACCCAGTGCTCATCCCATCAAGTGCCCTGCTCAGTGCCCATCACCCAGTCACCCCATTCCCCTGCCCATGAACCCTTTTCTTTCCAGAGTTATGCTGAGTGAAGTAAGTCAATGGGAGAAGGACAATCATTATATGGTTTTCCACTCATAAGGGGAATATAAAAAATGGTGCTCATTCTTGATGTAAAACTAAACTCCCCCCTTTGCCTTCTGTTCACATTTTTCTATCAAAATCTCCTATTCAAGGTCTTCTTGTGTGTTTAAATCCCATTCAAGGTCTTCTCTCCTGTGTTTAAATCCTGAAACTATAAAACACAATGTACCTATAAACTAGATGTTAACTTGGATCTCATTAGGTTGTAAGCCCTCTCTTCCACCCACGTCTTTCCTTTTGAGCAGACACCCTCAGGGCAAATTTTATTAAAAAGTGTCTGGCTTATAGGGTGTTTTAGTTTTTAATGGATCAAAGATTTCTTTCAAGTTCCCCTAAAACGTCCTACTTTTGGCCACCTTCTTCTACACTGTGTCAAAGCCCTCTGTGGAACAGAAGGGTCTGCAAGTTGATGGCATCATCACAAATCATGGAGGTGGTTGTTGGGCTCACATTTACAATCTACGGGTGTTCACACTGGTTTATTCTTGGCAAGATGTGGCTCATAAATAGACTTAGGAAATAGCTCTGACAGAAAAATGCTCATGATGCCTTGGTCCAGATGCTCTTAGGGATCAAAGACTCCCTGGCTATGAGCAGATCCCTAGGAAGCTGTGCAGTTGGCTTTGATGGACTTCATGCTTTCCTGAATGCCAGGGACAATATTAAAAGAGTATCCTTCTAGATGGATAGAGGAGAACTCTCTTTGCATTCAGTACCTTCCCAAGTCAGAGTGTGCAAGAGACAGAAATACCTGTTTGAATTCAAACACAATTACTTCCAAACAATGACTTTGGACAAATCATTTAATTCTCTGAGCTTCCGTTTCTACAAATGTGACATAAAATGCCTTTCTTTTTCTTTTTTTTTTTTTCAAAGTTCAATCTGTTTTAATTTGAAGACAACTCTTGTCTTTGGTGCGTGTGCTCAGGAAGTGATGGAAACATCTTCTCCTCCCTCAAGAAGTGGGAAACAGAGGCACCTGGGTTGCTCAGTCAGTTAAGTTTCCAACTTTTGGTTCCAGCTCAAGTCCTGATCTCAGGGTCCTGGGATCAGGTCCCACATCCGGCTTGGCATTCAGCGCAGAGTCTGCTTCTCTCTCTCTCTCTCTCTCCCTCTCTCTCTCTCTCTGTCCTATATAAATAAAATCTTAAAAGAAGTGGAAAACAGGCTATTGCATTTTTTTTAGCTCTGAACTCTGCCTGCCCTGAAGGCATTATTGCTGATAATTTTGATACCATCCTGAATTTTTTTGAACTAATTGTAGACTCAGAAATTACTCCCCAAAAATATTACAGAGAGGATCTACGTTTCTGTCATTCCATTTCTGTAAATGATGGCATTTTGTATATGCATGATGACATCACAACCATGAAAATGACATTGGTGCAATAATAAAAAATATCAACTATTAGGAATTTTGAGTGACACCTGAATGCCCATATTCTATCACTTATTTTTCCTTACTGTAGAATTCCCATCAGAGGAAATCATACTCAGAGACACAGGATCTGTCTATTAGCATCTGGACAAATGATGGGATCTTGGGTAAAAACTGAATATTAAGACATTGTTGAGGCTCAAATTCTAAGTGAAACTCCATTTGCCTTCCTTCTCACTGATACTCATGCAGTTTCACTTCCAGAGAGGCACAGCACACAGAAATATTAGACATGTGCATGGATCTACCTTCAGGAAGCATGCATTGTCTCAAATGGCTGACCACTTAAAAGTCCAGAGCACACATACCGAAGCATCCTGTAGGTAGTCATTCATTAGCAGAGTAAGAAATGCAAGAGAGAGGAACGGATGCTGACAGTTAAAGACCAATGACTCTACTCCCTGGAAAAAATTCTATGGCCTAAAAATTATTCCAAGCTCTCAAAATCAACATCTCCTTTGGGACAGAGACCCATCCAGGAAAGATGTGTAGAGAGGAGAGCAGAGGAAGAATGGAGAAGAGAGTTCTCTTCATGCCTTGCCTCATGGACTGTCATGGGAGAAGATTTTAGGTCAACACAGGCAAGACACTCAGCACAGTGTTGGGAACATGGTGGCTATTTAATAAAAAATAATTCCATTCTCTGAACTCATATTCTCTTAAAGAAGCTGTCCCCAAAAGAGTCAAAGATTAGTGCTAGAAGCTCCTCTGGAAAGTAGCTAATCCCAACCAGAGAAGATATCCTTTCTTTGGAATCCTCTCCAGGTTGTCTGGCATTCTCTCCTAGACAGACTCATGTTCTTGAAGTATAACTCTGGGTGGTGGGTACAGGGAGCTGGTCACTTAGCAGCCACAAAAGGTCTTGACCCATCTTTCTGCAATGGAGTGGTTAAAGCAGTATGAGCTACATTTCTGAGATACTCTTCAGGTAGAGTTCAGATAGGTTCAAGGCCTTATAAAACACATGTACTTTTCTGAGACCTGGAGTCTGAAGTGAATCACAGGATCACCCACGCTGAAACAACTGTGGTGATGTTTCTAGCATCCAGTTATGGAGTCATAGCTGCCCAGCATGGGCAGTGATGACAGTAGTGCTTCTGCTAGACAAGTCTTGTGATGTACATAGCTGCTGTATTTATGGCTGTGTAGCATCGTTCCTGGGAAATCTGATCCCCTCAGAGATTTGGAGGGCTGTAATATAATAAATATTTCTTTTCCTGCTTAAGATAGCTAGATTGATTTTATTTTTTAAACAAGGACCCTGATTAATATACCCTTCAAAGGCTCTATATTATCTACACAATAAAATGTGATATATTAACGGGATAGCCGAGCGTCTGCATGATTTAGCCCCTGGGAAATCTCTTGGCAGATCTTTCACCTCTGCCTATCCCCTGACCTTCCATTTCATATTCTGACTCAGAGTTTCATGAATATCCCCATTCCATTTTGAGGAAAATTTGGTTTAGATAAATTTGACTTTTATTGCACTGACTCTGTCCTTAGACTTTATTAGTTCTCTGTGTGTTTGTGCATAAGAAATCATTATTGGACACTTATTTTCCAGCCATGGATCTAGGCTTTAGGTTTACAAAATGTCATGGAGCTTACAATTAGGTTAAATATGAATGAGGAAAGAAAATCAACGTGCACATTTGAAATGCATGATTTTATATAATTATCTTTGAAATATATCATTACACATGAGTCATCAGGAAAATATTACTCTGAAAAGAAAATGGGAATTAGAACCTGAGTTTTGACTAAGGGTGAGTCATGAAGGAAGGAAAGAAAGAAAGAAAGAAAGAAAGAAAGAAAGAAAGAAGAAAGAAAGAAAAGAAAGAGAAAGAAGAAAAGAAAGAAAGAAAGAAAGAAAAAGAAAGAAAGAAAGAAAGAAAGAAAGAAAGAAAGAAGAAAGAAAGAAAGAAAGAAAGAAAGAAAGAAAGAAAGAAAGAAGAAAGAAAGAAAGAAAGAGAAAACAAACTTTGGAGAAAGAATTCTAAGTAGAGAGAACCACAAAAGTGATGACTCCAAATCAGAATAAACCATAGTATCTGGGAAACCCCAAAGAAGGTCCCCATGCCTGAAGGGAGTGAAGGAAGATGAGCAGTAAGAGGCCATTCAGAGAGGGAGGCCAGGGGCATTACCACCAAGGTGAGCAATGGGATTTGACTTCTTATCTCCTGAATTATGTTTTATTTTTCAAGTTTTCATTTAAATTCCAGTTAGTTAACATACAGCATAATATTAGTTTAAGGAGTGGAATTTAGTGACTCATCACTTACAACACTGAGTGCTCATCACTACCAGCGTCCTCCCTAATACCCATCACTCATTTACCCCATCCCTCACCCCCTCCCCTTTAGTAACTCTGTTTGTTCTTGATAGTTAAGAATCTGTTTCCTCGTTTGCCATTATCCCCCATATGTTTACTTGTTTTATTTCTTAAATTCCACATGAGTGAAATCATATGGCATTTATCTTTCTCTGACTTATTTCACTTAGCATAATACTCTCTAGTTACATCCATGTCACTGAAAATGGAAGATTTCATTCTTTTTTATGGCTAAGTAATATTCCATTGTATATATAGACCACATCTTCTTTATCCATTCATTAGTCAATGGGTATTTGGGTTCTTTCCATAATTTGGCTATTGTTGATAATGCTGCATATATCACTTCGAATCAGTACTTATGCATCCTTTTGGTGAATACCTAGTAGTGCAATTGCTGAATTGCAGGTTAGTTCTAGTTTTTACTTTTTAAGGAGTGTCCATATTGTTTTCCTTATAAAACCGAACACCTCAAAAATCATATAATCCAATTTAAAAATGGGCAGAAGGGGTGCCTGGGTGGCTCAGCGGTTGAGCGTCTGCCTTCAGCTCAGGGCATGATCCCAGAGTACTGAGATTGAGTCCCACATCGGGCTCTCTGCATGGAGCCTGCTTCTCTCTCTGCCTGTGTCTCTGCCTCTCTCCCTGTGTCTCTCATGAATAAGTAAATAAAATATTTTTTTTAATGAGCAAAAAACTAAAATTAAAAATAAAATTTAAAAATGGGCAGAAAACGTGAATATTTTTTCCAAAGACATGCAGATGGCTAATAGACAAATGAAATGATACTCAACATCACTTATCATCAGGAAAATACAAATCAAAACTACAAGGATACATCACCTCCCAACAATCAGAATGGCTAAAATTGACAACTCAGGAAACGATAGATGTTGGTGAGAATGCAGAGAAATGGGAACCCTCTTCCATTGTTGGTGGGAATACAAACAGGTACAGCCATTCTGATCTTCTGAATTAGACCAAATAATAGAATTTCCCTCTCATGTGACACTGTTCCAAAAGTTTGGAGGTCCCAATAAAAGGGACTTGGGGCCACCCTCACAAAGAAGCATGGAAGATGGTGCTTAAATTGCTGACTGAATGGGCATGGGGCAACTCCAAGTTCTGTGGGAAGCAAGACTGTTTATGGCCAGAAAAGTGAAACTGCCAGAAAGGGAGCCTGGTGGTTGTTCATCCTACTAGGAAAATCTGTTAAGTTTGTGGCAAAATCTGTACTAGATTCCTCTCTTTTCTTTGAAAAACACTGGGAAAACTCGCTCAATTATTTTCCTTTTCCTTCTCTTTTTCTTCTCTTTATCACTAGCAACCTCTGCACTGTTTATTTTTCTTGTTTTGTATCTAATCTTGGAAGGAATGCATAGTATTCCCCATTTTACAGTTAAACTGAGTCTTAGAGAAGCTAAGTACCATGCAAATTAATGGTACTTAGTAAGAAGTAGAATCAGGATATAAACTCACTACCCTTATGGTCTCAAAACCTGAGATTTTTTTCTGCATACCATCATGCCATTTTTTATATACAAGGACTCTGCAGATGTGGTTCCTTCTAATCACTTTTTATCTCTCTATGTATTTCTATTTCTCATGGATCTACTATAACTCGGCTTAGATATCACTGCCTCCTGACAGCGTTTCCTGAAGTCCACTTAAAGCCTAAGTCTATTTTGATGCCCCTCTGTGCGTAGCCTCAGTCTGTCAAAGCACATATCACATTTTGTTGTATTTATCCCTTTACTCATCTGCCTCCCCTATTTAACTGTGAGTTCCTTCAAAGCGGTGATTGTATTTAATCTCTGTAACAAAAGCTCTAAACTTTCTGTGCTTTATCCCTTCACTTTTCTTGCACAAATACAGTCTCTAGAAATTGAAGACATAAAAGAGGTAGGAACCACAGGTGTGTGAAGAATGATTCATCTGTGGCTCTCAAAGTGTCTATGTCATCTTCTGCTACACCAATGCTGCAAACTTACTATCTCAGAAAACAATGGTTTGTAATAGCAAATATTTGTTCTTGTTCATGAATCTGAGATTGGCTAGGTCTTGATTGATCTAGACTAGGCTTGACCCCAAACTGCAAGATAACTCCAAGCCTGTTCCATGTGTCTCTTATTCTTTTGGGAACATGCCAGGCACTATTTCCCAATAACTGCAGAAGCTCGAGAGAGAAATCCTATTTCAAGTCTTTGATCACGTTGTATTTGGTAACATCCCACTGGCAAAAGCAAGTTATGTGGCTAAACTGAACACCGATGAGAGCTGGACTGTACATTGTGCCTACCAACAATGGAAGGAAGAGGGGAGTAAATATTTATTTTATAATGTCCCAAAGTAACCAACTAAAAATAGAAATGCATTGATTTAACATTTATGAGCTGTAGTGTCTAGAATAAAACACTTTGAGAAAGTCTCTGTTGAGGATTGTTCTTTGTCTGATGTGCCGGGACAAACTTACCCAGAGTAGAAGAATACACAGGGGAGGGTACCTGTGATACATTTTTATTGGGTTCCTGCTAGATTGCAGAACATGCATAGGAACTGCAAATAGAGGAGCTCCATCTTCATGACTCCAGCCTGAAAGGAAGTTGGACACACAGTCAACCATTTCTATGCTATGTAATGACTTTCTTCTAAGAAAATGCTCAGGATTCCAGGGAACAGAGAGAGGAGCAGAAGTTCTATGTGTCAGGGGAGAGTTCCTGAACAAGACAATGTCAAAAGGGAATAATTCAACTTCTCATCCTACAGTCTTAAGTGACTGTCTGGCACAAAATATGCATTCAGCTCAGCACATGGTTATTATAAGATTTGTGGGGACAAATTACTTTCAGGCTGACCATAAGCTCACCTTCATTCTTCCTTCTCCTTTTACAGATGAAGAAACTAAAACCCAGATGGCTGATGCAACTTCGTAAAGATCATACAAATATTTAATGACAAAGCTGTAAGCAGAACCTGAGGCTTGTGGCTCCCAGTCCAGTGATTTTGTGCTAAAAACTGCATAGAAATTACCTGACTCTAGTTTTCAATGGAATAAAAAATAAATTATACAGCTGGGAGATGTCTAGCACAGTGGTGGCAACATAATATAAAGTCTGTAAATGTTTGTTGAATTGAGTTAAAATTGGAAAGATTTGTAAAGACTCTGATTTAGTCCACAGCCTCATTATGCTCTGATAGGGAAGCAAGTATAGGAACTGGGAAGTGACTTTTTCAAGGTCACATGGCTCATCAGCCACAGAACTAAGGCAAGAATCCTGAGCCCTCTGCCTCTGGATCCAACGCTCCCTTCCTTATGTTGTCAGTGGGGTGTGAACGAGGTCCTGTAAGCTGCGTCTGTGGGTAAAGAGGCATGACATTGTTTAAAACCATTTCATTGTAAGCTCAGTCGCAAGCAGCTGAGTAGGAAAAGACAGTAATTCAACTTGTCAGGGTCCTTAGAAATCCACTCTGGGGTGTTGTATTTTAATGGAAAGAATTGTAATGCTTGAATGTGGTTATTCTTGGGCCCATTTTGAAACCAAGAGTGTACATTCTCAGCAGGCTTAATGCAGACAATTCCAGTTAAACCCAAGCCTCCAGATAAGTTACATTTCCAGGACCTGGTAAATAATTCCATGTTCATTTAGGCTTCTCATGCTGGGTGCTATTGGCATAAGGCAGGGGATGGACATATGAACCACAGACGCTTTGTTTCTTTGCCATCATTTCCAGTAAGTCCTGTCTTCCCGTGTCACTTTGTCACTTGAAACATCAGATGGCACAAAGAATGGTCCCCAAATTCTCTAGTAGTATAGACCCAGCCTGAGTCACTCACTCTGTTTTCTCGTTCCACAAACTTATTTTGGTCTCAAATGACCTTGCAAGAGCAAGGATATTGAATCAATAGAAGGACCTAATGGGCTTCATTTTCCCCTGCAGCTATGGGGAGTGGGGGGAGAAAACCAATCATAAACAGGAAGAAGCGTTATCTCCTCTTGGTCATCATGAGGGAAGCCACTTTGCACCCCTTTCTTAATTTCTGACTCCCTCTTATGGGGAGTGGGGGGAGAAAACCAATCATAAACAGGAAGAAGCGTTATCTCCTCTTGGTCATCATGAGGGAAGCCACTTTGCACCCCTTTCTTAATTTCTGACTCCCTCTTCAAACCCTATGATTGTTTTGAGTGCTGTTCTTTTCTAGAGAGAAGAGAGAGGGGGAAAAATGTGTGATACCAACATTTAATTCATCCCAACTTTTTTAGCAGGTTATAAACTTAAAGCCTTACAAATTAGCTTATCCACAAGGAGCCACTATTTATCCAGCCTGATCTTTCCACTTTCACATGAGAAACTGAGTCCTAGGAAGAGTAAATAGCTTAGCCATCATCATCCCATAAGCTTAGTGTGGTACAATAGTGAGGTCTCCGTGTTTCCATATATACAGGGCTTTTCACCTACACCTAGGTCATGCCTAATTTCCCTAGATTATTCCAAAGACATTAACAGATTTATACACATTGAACCTCTCTGATAGCAATGCTTTCAGAACAATTTCATTAGAAACACATGAAGTCTTTTTCATTGTATCTGTAGTGCTTATTTCACCCCAAAAGATAGTAGACCACACAATTTATTCATTAACCATGTCTCTGAGAAACTTATTTTTGGTCCTTCAATATCAAAAGCATCATCAAGATAAAGTGTTTTGAGTCCAGGAAAGTTGTTGGAATCCATGGTCCAAAGACTAGAGAAGCTCCCCAGTTGTGGTAAAGGGTCAGCTCCCTTTGGAATTGCCTCTGGTTCTTCTGAGTTCAGCTTGCACTTTAGGATTAGCAAGTCCTGGGTGTGAAGCTCAATGCTGTGAGTCTCTTATGCAAGGGTAGGACAAAGTACTAATCTGCCTCTAAATTCTCTCATCTGAAAGATAGCCCCTCAGTGGATTGATATGATGATTATTACATTGTCCATTTCCCCTATTCATTTATCATTACAGGCAGTGATGTGCTAATTCATTTTTATCACCCTACCTATTAGCACTGGATTATAAAAGGTAAGTATTTACATTAGTTTACAACTTGGGGCTATAATTAATAGAAACTGCCTTCTTCTGGCTTAAGCAGCTTGAGGTATTTATTATAAACTTTAGGACCCCAAGAAGACAACTATGAAAGGGACTCTTTCTAGGAAGCCTCTACTCATTCTGGAGGCCTCAACATTTCCTCTGTCCCTTTGTGACTTTCTCCTCTGCTATGGTAAGGGTACATAGGCCTCTCTCATTCTTCCTGCCCAGTGTTCTCTGTGTGTATTCCTATGGCCACCATGGAGAGATCAAGTTGTCTTCCCATGCTTCTTCATTCCATATCTAGGGGAAATGAGTCACAAACCAAGATGGACAGAATCTGGAACAGTGACTGAACCCTGTCTTTCAGAAGGAGAGGTGTTAGGGATGTTCAAAGAATAGTGCATGTTGTTGTAGTCTAGACTAGGTATGACTATTTGTCTTTCTCTCTCCCTTTTCCATATTGCTTTTACACACACATGAGAGACAAAGATACTTGGGGCTGTGCAACCAACTTTGATTTACTCATCATTATGTGTTCTTTGCCATTCTCTTACTCTCCTCAGCAAAGCTTGCCACTGGGTCCAGGTCTGCAGTGTCAGTCAGATAAAGCTTGGACAGACAACTGCAGCTATCTTGCTAAATGAAAAATAGTCTTCTCCAAAAGAGAAGTGTTGATAGTAGGTTTAAAATTTAATTTTTACCCATTTTTGTTACTTTTCCATAATTTTTGGGAGAGAAGAAAAAGAGAGGAATGGGATAAAGAGTCATCACTGACAGGGTAAATTTGAAATCCCATCACCTAATAAGCTAGGCTCTAACCTTCCCTGAATTATCTTCTATTTCATCTACATTGGTGCAACCATTCACAGTTCCTAAATTCAGCATGGTCTTTCCACTAGTCTTCTCTTATTTCGATTATCAATTTAACCTCCCTTAGAAAAGTTGTTGCTTAGGCTCATACACTCACTCTACTTCCTCTTTAGTTCTTGTTCAAATCAGAATCCACCCCTGAAGGGTGCAGCTTTTTAAAACTCCTCTTAAATGTTGGCATGAAAGGATCAGTGCATAAAATGATAAGTGACGCACAAAATTACAATCATGGGTCTACCAGGGCACAACAACAGATATAGATATAACTGAGGAAAGTCTCAGAGGCTCTGGCCACTCGGGAGACCTCAGAATCCCTTGGTATTACACAACCATCAAAACTTCTACATTCCTGATTACCTGAGAATAATAGCTACATAAAAATGTGGAATTCCTTGGGCAGGAGAAATAGACAAGGGGTGGATTAATGAGAACCAGAGTTTCATTTCACAGAAGGCAGTAGAGAAAGACAGTGTAAAGGAAGAAGTAAACATAACGGAGACAATCCAAGACATGCTTAAGGTGAAAAATAAAAGAAGCAACGAAAGTATGTGCATGGATTTCCAGAGAAAAAATGTGCATAGGACAATGAGATCATCTAGGGTAGACATCAGGAACAGTGATCTGAGGTAGGCAGCATGTGGGATGGATCAGCAGGTTTCTGTATAGGAGATTTGACTTAAATATCTTGGACATGAACTAATAGAAGGAGGTCCTAATCAAACAAAAAAAATCAATTGATTATAATACATTTGAGATCCTCTGATGCTTTGGGGTGGTTCCATTATACTGGAGTGAATGGGACTTAGGTCAGAGGAATATCAGTTTATCCCAGTAAAAGAGGGTGGATCAATGTCTGGACTGCTTGTATGCGGAGGACAGTGGGCCCTCTTTCTACTGACACCACCAATTACCTGCTGAAAATTATGAAGAATCACATGCACACACATGTGCACACACACATAGCATTCAGAATCTAGAAATTGTCCTAAGAACAAATAGCAAATGGAGGGACATTTATTGAAGAAAACCTGCTGTATCTCAGTGAGAACTGTGGCAATTTGTGGCACTGGGCCATGACCCTCTCATACCCCTACCCCTTTGTCCCAGTTTAATGTGATGGAAGTTCTACTCCAGGTATATATAGCAAGGAGATGGGCTTCCCTCTCCATCTAACCCCATCTGGGACTGTGGCTTCACCAGGGAGGGTGGCTTCTAGCATATCTCATCCCCTCAGCTCCACATTGCAGAAACTACTCCTCAGCCCTTCCCTGATATAGCATCTGCGTGTAGGATGAAGGCTTTGCTCGAGGTGAAAACTAATATATTAGGCTCTGAGTGCACCTGCCTCCACCATCCCATAGGGCTGAGTTCCATACCAGCAGGAGCAAGTACAGACGATCAGGGTCTGTCATCCCTACTCAGTGCAGGGTTGCCACTCCGGGAGAAGTGAGCTGATATCTGATAGAATAGTATGGAGTTTGTTCCCATGAGGAGAAGCATGCCTTAAGAATGAAGAGCTCCAAATAAATAAATAAATAAATAAATAAATAAATAAATAAATAATAAGAAAAAAGAATGAAGAGCTCCACCACTGTGGGAGACAATAATGGCTCTCTAAAAATGCCCATATACTAATCCTTAGAACCTGTGAATATGTTATTTTACATGGAAAAAAAGAGTTTTGTAGATGTGATGAAGGATTTTAGATGGGAATATTACCCTGGGTTATCTGGGTGGGTCCAACAAAATCAACGTGGGTGAGTCTTCGTAAGATGGAGGCATGATGATCAGAGGGAGAGAAAGAAGTAGATGTAATGAGGGGAACAAGAGGTTGGAGTGAAAGAAGATATCAGTGATTAGAAGATTGGATATCCAAGCCAAGGAATGCAGGCAGACTCTAGAAACTGAAAAACAAGCAGTTTATCACATGAAGCCCCCAGGGGAATGCAGCCCTTCCAACTCCTTGGTTTTAAACTTATCTCCGGACTACAAAAAAATTTATTAATAGAATAAATTTGTGTTGCTTTTCACTACTAAGTTTGTGATAACTTGTTATAGTGGCAACAGAAACTAAGACAGACACCTCTGACGAGTAATATGGACTTTATTGGAAGTAGTGTAGAGAGGATCACACCTAAGGGCATTGCCAAAAGCAATGGAGATCTTGGTGATAAGCAATTGGGAGCAAGCCTGCTGCTATAAAATCTCATAGCAACAAAGAAAATCATTGATCCGGTTGAAGACAAACAAAGAAAAAAAAGAGAAAGCTAAGAAAAGCCCTCTGAAGGTCTGAGTAGCCTTAAAGCCTCTCATAACTATGCCCCTGAAAAAAAAGAACCCTACCTTATTAGAAGGTAAGTTCTTTTTTATAAGGCATATGTGCATTTGCAGTTTGTTTTCCATTTCATTTTTCTCATACCATGTTCCGGAGATTAACTGGTGAGAGAGGAGAGCATGCTTTGCCGTGCGTCAGGTGCCTTATTCAAATGTCATGGTCACTGTGCCAGCTTCCATTTAATAAATTACTGCCGAGGGTACACTGAATGGCATTATAGTAGCTTCAAATCCATTAAGAGACAATTTAGGAACTCTGCAGGAGAATGGGTCAAGGATAACTTTGGCATTACCTCGAGTACCTGGAGCTCAGGAGTTCTCCTCACATGCATTTCATCCAATTAATCTAGATAGCTCTTCTCTCCATTATACAAATGGACAAACTGGCCTGTAAGATCAGGAGACTGTGTCAGATCCCACTAACAGGTGATGTTGCTACCCAGTATGAGATCCAGGCGACTTTAGCTTTTGTCTCTGTTCTTACTCTCAGACACCATAGGCTGTCCTGCCATGGTCTTTGTAGACATCTGAGGGAAATTTGAAACAACACAAAGAGATACTTGGAATTACATTATTAGGTGGTTACCTTAAAAAAATTCAAGTTTTAATGTAGGGCACCGGGATCAAGAGGAAACAGGGAACCATGTATGTAACAAGAAGAGGGGTGAGGAATTGAGAACATTTAGTTAAGAAAAGGAAAATGTAATTCTGGAAATAGTACCCATGTAAATAACACTCTGAGAAAATTCACAAATGACACATCTCCCTCTCCTCATTTAACCTACAAAATTTGTAGCTTAATCAAGTCTTCTTACCCAGGTTTTTTTTTTTTTATTTTTATTTCTTTATGATAGTCACAGAGAGAGAGAGAGAGAGAGAGAGAGAGAGAGAGAGGCAGAGAGAGAAGCAGGCTCCATGCACCGGGAGCCCGACGTGGGATTCGATCCCGGGTCTCCAGGATCGCGCCCTGGGCCAAAGGCAGGCGCCAAACCGCTGCGCCACCCAGGGATCCCTTAATCAAGTCTTCTATTTTTACAAATGAGAAAACTGAAACTTGAGCTTGGTGACATCTGTACAGTGATGCTCCCATGAAATTAGGAAAACCACTGTCCTGACACAGGTATTTGGTAATCTAGTGTTAGTGTTAGATCAGACTATTGTCCATACTAATCAATTCAAAACTCACCTTGACCCATAACTACTTGCTGATCAGCTCTTCTGTTCCTTTCGGTAGCATCTCTTTTCACTTCTTTCTCATTCCCTACTCCCTGGACACATCAGTTTTCTTGGAGTTTTTAGAGAGACCAAAGTTATTTGTGCCTCAAGGAATTAACACTTTATTTTTCTTCTCCCTGAAAATTTCATATATATATATATATATATATATATATATATATATTATTGGCATTCAATTTGCCAACATATAGCATAACACCCAGTGCTCATCCCATCAAGTGCCCCCCTCAGTGCCCGTCACCCAGTCACCCCCACCCCCCGCCCACTTCCCTTTCTACCACCCCTAGTTCGTTTCCCAGAGTTAGGAGTCTCTCATGTTCTGTGTCTCTGAAAATTTCTTCCTCAAAATCCCCATGTGTTTGACTATTTCTTACCATTCTCAGAGCTCAGCTACACATTACCTCCTTGGACTAGACCGGCTTGTGCACCTCATCTAAAGACCCTCCCATTGGAAACCAGTGCATAGTGTAATACTCTGTTTTTGATCTTGGTCTTCAGAACAAACATTTTTATCCTGTTTATTCATTTGTAATCATCCTTTCCTTGCTAGAATCTCATTCCAGGAGAGCAGGCACATTGCCCGTTTTATACACTATCATATCCTCAATATCTGCACAATACCCAGTGCATAATAGATAACAAATATTTACCGTGTGAATGAAAAAAAATATGTTGGCTACTGGGGGAAAAGGCAAGTAGTTGTCTTTGTGAAATAAAGGAGAATTAATAAACTTATATTTAGCCTCTGGGGTGAGAAACAGGTTTGGTGAATGAGGTTTTAGAGAGATAATAGAATTTAATCCTTCCCAAAGAAAGGGCTTTACAAAGCACTGCATCCCTGCATCCAGCAAACAGGCCATCCCACACAGTGGTGGGTTAATGATTGGTGAGACGTTCAAGGAAGGGGTAAATGTGCATCCTGAAGATGCCTGTATCCTGCACGTGGTTGTACTAAGCCAGCCTCCATCCTAATTTCTCACTTCTGGATGCTATGACTAAATTTTGTAGTAAAATGTTGTTTTATGGGACAAGAAAGTAGGCAGATTTGCTAATTGTACTTTATTATTTTCCATTAGAGGCATATAAATCATAGGCTAAATCTAGGAATTATTTATGATCTTGTTTGAAAAAGTTTTATGCTCAAAGGGGAAGTTTTAACAGCATCTTAGATTTCAATTTTTATTAAATATGCAATTACCCCCTAATTTAGCAGTGAGAAATGATTTCAATTGCAAGTAACCAAAACCCTCACTAAAATTCCTTAAACAAATCAGAGGATATAACAGCCATATGAACAGAAATCTGAGGATAGTCAGTTGTCAGCAGTGATTTAACAGTGGTTCACGGAACTTTCACATTTTTATTTCTGTCCATTCCTCTACTTTCTAGACTGATAGATCCAATCTCTAAAGTGGTTTCACAAAGAGCAAGTTGCTAACTCTTTTCAAGTGTTAGTGTCATGTGTAAAATATTAAAAATAATGGTATTTCTTTTATTGCCCTGTTATTAGAAATAAAAAGATAATGTATGACAAGTGTTTTGTACTGGACTTTCCTTCAAGGTCTGCACCATTTACGGACTTATATCATCACTCACATTCTTACTCTGTTTACATTGAATTTCTCTGACAGCACACCCATGTCACCTTGCATGCACACTCAGCTCTTTGCTTTATTGTTTAGGTCAAAATATCCAGTTGGAGTTTTCTCTGACAAACCCACACTGTTCATCATTCTACGCCCCTCTCCCAACATGTGCCAGCTTCCCTTATAGATCTGAACACCTTCAGCCTTGGAAAATGCCCACTTATATAAAACCCCCAACTTCAATGTCAGTTCAGTTCAAGCCAGTTAGTATTTATAGAATAACCCCTGCATGGCAGGCACTCTGCCAAGCTTTCTTCCAATTCCTGTGAGTGAAATTAGTCACTCACACATTTGAGTTCTAGGAGTATGTGCCAGATCAGACTCTCTGGAAGCAGTTGCTAAAACAGGATTTTGGTGAGGTTAATGTTAATTAGGGGTCAATTTCCTGAAAGGGAAAGGAAAGAAAGCAGGACTGTACAGAGCAAGAAGTTGAACCATGATGCAGACAGACAAAAGTGCCTAAGTGACAAAATCCTAGCCAGAATCATCCCGAGTTGGGTCAAAATAGCCAGATTATTAAATGTTTCCCTCATTCAGTCCATGAAGTGGGCTGTGCATAGGATATGATCTCAGGCAAGGCAGCTCTGAAAGTGCGTGCAGCTGGAGACTACTGCCCATGCTCCTAGAAGCTGGGCAGGAAGCCCTTTCTTGAAGGGAGATTTGATAGCACATCTTTGGGTCTACCATAGTCTGCCCATTGGGAGGTTCAAATTTACTTGTCCAAATATATTCAGGATATGACTTCTTCAGAATTCCAGGATTAATCTTCTTAACAGAAAATGTAAAAGGCCATTGAGTGTGCTGTATAAGTTCTTTATATATTTTGGATACTAATCCCTTATCAGATATCCTTTGCAAATATCTTCTCCCATTTAGTAGGTTGACTTTTAGTTTGTTGATTGTGTCCTTCACTGTGTGGACACTTTTTATTTTGATGTGGTTGTAGTCCCAACAGCTTATGTTTGCTTTTGTGTCCCTTGCCTCAGGAAACATAAATAAATATTGCTACTGACAAGGTCAGAGAAATTACTGCCTGTGCTCTTTTCTAGAATTTTTATGGTTTCATAAGTCACATTGAGGTCTTTAATCCAGTTCGAATTTATTTTTGTGTATGGTGTAAAAAAGTAGTCCAGTTTCATTTTTTACATGTGGCTAACCTGTTTTCCCACCACCATTTTTAGAAGAGATTGTCTTTTTCCCTTTAGATATTGTTTTCTGCTTTGTTTAAAGTTAATTGGCCATGTGATTGTGGGTTTATTTCTGGATTTTCTATTCTATTCCATTTATGTATGTGCCTACCTTTGTGCCAATATCATACTGCTTTGATTACTACAGCTTTGTAATATAATTCAAAGTATAGAATTGCAATATCTCTAGCTCTGCTTTTCTTTTTCAAAATTGCTTTGGCTATTTGGGGTCTTTTGTGGTTCCATATGAATTTAGGGATTTTTTTTTTTTGGTCTAGTTCTGTGAAAAATGGTGTAGTATGAAATAAAGCCCCTGATACTGCAAAAAGTTTCCATTTCATAATAGATAATAGTATCTTTCTTTGCCCTTGAACTACTATAGATTCTTTTCCACCTCTGTTATTATCAAGGCCACCTGGTGGGATGATCTAGATCTCACCACCAAGGTCAAAGCTCCTGTCACAATGCCCTACTTAGACCAGAGTTGCTATCTATGTCAATATGTCAATTTATAATCAATGGAATGCCAAGGAGCATCCAAGTAGGTCACATGGATTCCACAAATATACTTTTGTCCATATTCTGTAACATGAGTTCAGTATCCACCTGCTTATCAGGATCAATTACCTCTTGTCTGTTGGTCTCTGGACACAAAGAACCACTGAAACTGCTCAGGTAGCAGCTTAGTTCATGATTAAACAGAATTTTTCTGACGTCTCCTGACAAAAGGGTACCCCTTCTAGAGATCAAAACTTCTAATTTTGCATACCCCTGCTTTGTGGAAGTGATAATAAAAATCCTCAAGTGAATAATTTTGCATGATAGCAACTGGAGTCATTCCTGTTTCTACTCTTTGGTGCATTGTTCCTTTGGAGCGCTACCATATAAAAACTTTGACTCGATGGATGCAATGAATCCTAGAAGATGGATGCTAGTCACTGCAGTGTACTGCCCTCAAGCTGCCACTTCAGCTTAACCTTGAGCAGGACATTTCAATCCCCTTCCAGGCTGGCATCTTCTGGGTGGAACGATATGTGATATGACCAGTGGATTCCACTGTTATGTTCTCACTTCCTACCTCCTTTTCTTTATTTTTTTAAAGTTTTTTATTTATTTATTCATAGACACAGAGAGAGAGGCAGAGACACAGGCAGAGGGAGAAGCAGGCTCCATGCAGGGAGCCCGATGTGGGACTCGATCCCCGGTCTCCAGGATCACACCCCAGGCTGCAGGCGGCGCCAAACCGCTGCGCCACCAGAGCTGCCCCCTCTTTTCTTTAAAGTTGACACAGAACATAAAGACTTCTAACTCTGGGAAATGAACTAGGGGTGTGGAAGGGGAGGAGGGCGGGGGGTGGGGGTGAATGGGTGACGGGCACGGAGGGGGACACTTGACGGGATGAGCACTGGGTGTTATTCTGTATGTTGGTAAATTGAACACCAATAAAAATTAATTTATAAATAAAAAAAATAAAGTTGAATTCCCTAGCAATGTTACATGGCATTTTATGCCAATGGGCCATAAGTCCTCAGATAGTGGGTGCTCATTGAGGTCCTGCAGGAAGCAAAGGAAAAGTCCTGGAAGTACCTAAATTAGGTATATATCCTAACATGGACAAACTATTGACCCTTCCAGTACAGAAAGGTTCCAATGTAGTCAATTATTTTTTTTATCAAGTTGTGGGGGCTCCTAAAAGAATTGTACTGTATCATGGCTGAAATTTTGCCTCTCTTGCTGGCATGTTGGATAACCCATGGTGATAGCAGCTAATCAGCCTTGGTGTATGGGAGTCCTTAGTGCCGAACCCATGGAGAGCCTTCACCTCTTTAACTATGGTCACGTCATTCATGTACCCAATGTGACAACAATGTAGTGGCTGATCCCAGAGACTAAACTATATCAGCAAAGGAGTTATTGTGCCCTTGCCTATTTAGTATTTTGTCAGTGGTTGATGCTCTGATAGGTGTCAACAAGTGATAAAAAGTCTTCATACTTTGTGTTTATTTCTGTAGCCCTCCTTGTCCCTGATCTTTTAATATTTTTCTTTCTTTAACATTTTTATTTAAATTCAATTTGCCAACATGTAGTATAACACCCAGTGCTCATCCTTTTAATATTTTTCTGATCAGTTTACCACTGTCCATGATGTGCTATACATATTCTCATGTCAAATCATGTCTTTCTACTCACAGTGAATGATCAGATGCATTACCAAAACTTTGCTCATTGGGAGGGTTACTTCTACCTCTTGGTTTTCAGTGAAACCCTTGCATGAGACCACAGTGAAATTTCCATTCATTTTAGCTTATGTTTCCATTCTGTACCAACAAATCCCTAAACCATGCTTTGGATAGTAACTCTTCCTTAATGAGGTTGAACAGGATTCCACTATACAGTGACAGTCTGAGCTTATGGAGTGACACTCTTTTCAAGAGAGATGGACATTATGGTATCTGGACTAGTTTTTTGTGTAGTTTGCTTGTGCTCTCTGTCTCACTCAGGCTGAGTCCTAAATATGATATTTGCATCTTATGGTGAATAGTTGTTGGCATTACCTGACTTTATTTCCTGGTGTATCTGACATAATCCAGTTCATAATGGGCAGTTTGGGTCACATTGCCTTTTAATGTGCTATGGTCAGATGTTTTGTCTCTACGTGGGGTTGTTTTCCAAAAGCTTATAATTATTTGCTGCAGGTGGCTTGGATTTGTTCCTGAAATTCAATAGCTGTGTTGTATTTTTTTATTGGACTTTTCCCCAAAACACTCCATGGCATTTTTCCCCACCATTGCCATGGGGCATTCCAGATCATATGGTTCAAGCAATAGGGCTGCTAAGTTCCATCTTAAAGTTGGGTCTTCTAAGTCACCCAGAAGATGGACCAAAGCAATATCCCTACCTACAGACCATGTCATTTCCAGAACCTAAAGAGGCCCCAGTAGGTTTGGAGATTTCTTCTTCAAAGTGATGATTTGACTCCTAAAATTTCACAGATATGTCTAGCCTCCAAATCTCTGCAGGGTTTAGTTCCCGCCCTTTGAAGCATACATGTCTTACCCAGGCTTCTAACTTATTAGCCACTGTTTGTTCACTCAGCTCAATCAACCTGACATCATCAACGTAATCAGTCAATGTGATATTTGTCAGAATATTCAGAGAGTCCAAGTCACTTTTAACTTTATTAGAATGATAGCAAGTAGAAAAGGTAACATAATCCCAGGCAAAACCCTGTGTTGGGGCAGCCCGGTGGCTCAGCGGTTTAGCACCACTTTCAGTCCAGGGTCTGATCCTGGAGATCTGGGATGGAGTCCCGCGTTGGCCTCCCTGCATGGAGCCTGCTTCTCCCTTTGCCTCTCTCTCTCTCTCTCTCTCTCTCTCTCTCTTTCTCTCTCTCATGAATAAATAAATAAATAAAACCTTTAAAAAACTGTGTTGTGTGTGTATTGTTTTTATTGTTTTATGCAAATTCAAGCTGTTTTGATATCTTTTCTAATAAGGGTAGGAAAGAACACAACATCAAAATCTGCATGGTAGGTATTTGAGGAGATTTTGATCTGCCATATTAAAGATATCACTTCTCTCATGGTGGTGCTAGTTGGGGCTACCACTTGGTTGAGCTATAGTTGTCTATGGTAATACTCCAGGATTCTCTGGTTTCTATATTGTCCAGTATAGTTAATTAAAGGAAGAGATCATAGCAATTATCTTGCTCCAACTCTTTTCAATTCTTTTTTAAAAAATATTTTATTTATTTGAGAGAGACAGAGAGAATCAGAGAGAGAGAGAGAACATGAGCAGAGGGAGGGTCAGAAGGAGAAAAAGACTCTCCACTGAGCAGGGAGCCCTATGTGGGGCTCTATCCCAGGACCTTAGGATCATGACTTGAGCCTAAGGCAGGCACTCAACGAACTGAGTCACCCAGGCACCCCAACATTTTCTTAATTCTCAAGAGTGGCACTAATATTGCCTTCCTCCGAGGATGTGATGCAGTTTGTAATTAACCATCTTGCATGAGAGAAAGAAGACATTGGTAGGTTCAGAGGTTTCCACTTGACCTTTCCTACAATGATAGTTTTTACCTTAGAAACTGTGGTCCCAATATGCAGATTGTCTCAACTGCCAAATATGTCCACTGTAATTTCTGGGACCAGAGATATAACCACTCGGAAGGCCTACTGGATACCATGGATAACTGTTAGCTAGGTGTTGAATATTACTTTAGGATATCACCTGCTTCCTGTATGACCATACTCTAACAGAGAAATCATTGTGATAGTTTTATGTGTCAATTTGACTAGGAAATAGGACCCAGTTATTTAATCAGATGCTAATCTATGTAGTGCTGGGAAAATATCTTGTAGATACATCTGCAGTTGGTTGATTTTTAAATAAGGAGACAGGTATTATTTCCTCCATATGGCTTTCACAAATGCCTAATACATTTTACACCCTAGTTGAATCCTTTCTCTTATACAACTTGATTCACCAGTAAAATTGTTTACAACTGGATCACAACCTTATGGCAGGGTCTGTCTTTACTTCACCTTCGACTAGTGCTGGACCTCTTTGTTCCTCAGATGGTGAATGACTCTGCTTCAAAATACTACCTCACCACTGCTTAGATCACTGCTGATACCCCTAATCACTAGTTGAGTTCACTGGAAGCAAACCCTTAGATGGTGTTTGGAATATAAAATGTTTATTAGATATCAGAACCTGTGCAAAGGGAGAAAGGAATCAAGATTAATCAGAGGATAAAGTCCAGCTCTTTGGTGCAGAACTCTGGAGAAAATGTTATCCATCTGAGTTATCCCACAAGTGAGGATGGACTGGGCTTTACTGCCTGCTTCATGTAGTCGGTGGGCATGGGTTGTCCTTGAGGCGTAAGAACAAGTCATCCCTCTGCAACTGAGGCATAGCCCGAGTAGGTGATAGCTGGACCTCTGCTGACCCCACTCTTCATTACTGGGCAACAAGTCATTTCTTGAAGAGGGTTTGAATGGCACATCTCTATATCTTTATATCTACTATAATGTACTCTGTTCCTTCTTGTGTCATCATGCTCACTCTACTTCATCTGTTGACCTATCTTGTTTTTCCTGGTAGGCCATGATATCTTTGAAGGGGAAATTTTTATTATAGTCACCTTTGTATCTTCCAGCCAACAACAATGTTTGGTTTAGATGCTGCTCAATGCATGATTGTTGAGTACATTAAACTCATTGATTTATTCCCCAATCTATTGGAGAAAACATTTATCTAGAGTACTAGATATGGTAAATATTGCAATGATAAGCTAAGTATGGCTTTTATCATAATGGAGCTTATGGTGTTGGCTAGTAAGAAGGAATGACAAGATGCTCTAAAAATTATGGTACTGGCTTTGAAGCTCAAGTCTAATGTTGTATCTGCCATTTTCAGGTTACAAAATTTCAGGCAAAAGTTATTTAGCCTGGCTCTTAGTTTTCTCATTTCTTCAATATAGATTATAATATTTAATATGTATTTATCCTGAGGATTAGCGATATTATAAATAAAATACTGAAGCTTATTCTGAGCATTACAGATACAGATTAAAGTAACTGCCTCATAACAGATGACTCTGTTATTTTGGATCGTCCAAAGACACTCTGAAATTAGGACTTTGATGCAAGTAAAGTTTGGGGAGATAACTTAGAAGTAGGGTAAATGGTACAGAAAAGGGAGAAAAGTCAAGTCACACCAGTAAGTGGGATTCCATTCTGGACCACTGGGGTTCAAGCCTACTGGGACCTGCTAAGAAACTTCAGACTGTCCACCCAAAAACCAGGGAGACTGAAGCTTTTATCTACGGACTCCCATCCCACAGAATTTAAAAGCTGCCCCCTGGGATGTCAACTCTACCCCTCTCATGGTTTGTGACTTGTGGTGGTGGAGCATCTGCCAGTTCTTATGGGGCTTGAAGAAAGTCCTCGGGCAGAGGAGAAGAGAGATGAAAGATCTAGATGCTTGAGGCTGGGAGGATCCAGTCTGTCAGGGACCAGAGCTCTAGGTAGATGCAGATGTGCTGAGGGGCATGTATGAGGAGCATCTGTCACGCTGGCCAGGAAAGGAGAGCAGCTCTTGTTACTGTAGTTACTGCTGCAACTGTTTTTGTCATGATTTTACTATTATTAGCACTACTTTTGCCACTATTTTACTTTTTTTAAGAGAGAAAGCATGGGAGCAGAGATTGAGGAGGGACAGAGGGAGAGGGAGAGGGAGAATCTTAAGCAGGCTCCATACCCAGTGTGGAGCCCAACACAGGGCTCAATCTCATGATCCTGAGATCATGACCCTAAGATCATGACCTGAGCCAAAATCAAAAGTTGGTGCTTAACTGACTGAGCTATCCAAGTGCTCCATCACTATTTTATTTCATAAGCAAGTATTAGGTGAATAAAGGAAATGACCCATGCCTGCAGAATAACAAAGACTATTATCTTTTCCCCTAGCTTGGCTTATAAGAAAGTTAGTGCCCAAAAAATGGAGGTTCACTTCAAATAAAGACGGTTAATTTTCAACATTCATTTTCCGAAGGGATCTAGAAGGTGGGACCCAGAACAGACGAAATGGTCCTAGGGTTAATTACTGTGGTTTCCCTGTTATTCTACCAGTTTTTTGCAATTTAGTGTCTTTTCTTATGTTCTCCCTCCATGTCTGTTTGCCCAAAGCCTGTGGTCTGGGCATTGTGCCCAGTTTGATTTAATTTTGGTTTCCTACTTATGCAGCATCCTAGCTGTGGTTTGGAGATGACATTTTACAAATTGTGTTTAGGCGTTTTTGTTTATTTATGGTGGAACAAGTACAGAAAGCTTGTGCCCAGCCTGTTTGGATAATAACGTTTAAAATAGGAGAAATAAAACTAATAGCAAATGATAATACATACAAATCTGTGATTATACAGAACACTAGTGCATGTTTACATGTCTTCAAATGGAGCTTTGGATATAATAACAGGACATTGCTGTCTTATTTCTATTCTTTTTTTTCATCCCTTTCTGTAATAACCTGAAAAATAAGAGAAGGACAGAATAGAGGCGTGTGGCCATGGTGTGCCATCTGAAAGGATTGGGCAAGCACATGGTGGTACTGGCAGTGAGCTGGGGATTCATAGAAGCTTCACAAAACCCAGAGCCAGGAATTGAGCTGAGTCCCAACCAAATTCTCAAATTGCTCAAGGTGAGCTAGACTTAAAGGGATGCAAGCAAACCAACTGTATCATGTCGCATCCGTAAAATCCTGCTGAAGTTCCTTTAGTTTGTAGGTGGATTCTGGGCTAAGTCCCATAGCATTTCTTGTCACCTTGCTGTATGAAAATGTGCAGTGCCATTAGTGTAATCTGTCATCCAATTTAAAGCTTCTCTCTATCACCAACTTGTTCTGCCTCAGACTAGAACACCTGAATTCAGACAGAGGCCTGGAAGGGCTTCTCTGTGGTTCATTACATTTTTCTTCATATCCTTATTATCCTCCCCCATGCTCTCCCTGAGCCTTCAAGGACAGAGGAGAGGTAACAGGCAGAGATACAGAAATTCTGTTTTATGGCCAGTAGGGTTATGGTCTGCCAATGTTCATGAGCTGAGTTATTACTTCTTGGAGTGCCTTTGAGGGCTCCTTGGAGCCTCCAAAGGTGGAAACCTCTTCAACTGGGAATGTGCCGAGGTAAGAAGTTCTGGTTCCTCCCTTTGCCATAGGCAGTGCTCTGCTGGTTGCTCCATCTAGTCCCATCAGTTCTTTGTGTTGCTACCCCAGCAGCTACCTTTAGCCTTTAGGCTTCTCAGGTATGAGTCCTTAAGTTCCCTGACTTCCAAGGAATATATATCTCTGATTATTTCCCTTGAAGCCCCTCGCTGGCTTTAAGAGGAAAAGTCAGAAAGACTTCCTCATCCCAGTGAGCAATAATTTATTGCCTATCTTCATCCTTCCCCAAAGTAGGTCTTCCAGCATACAACCTCTGACCTCCTCTGCCTACATGATAGGCTGATTCTGATACAACCACCACCTATGGGCCATTCATTTGCAAGACCTGCAATACAGGGGTGTATTTCAAATCAACTATTCTGATCTCAGCATTTGTGACTTTTGCAGAATCTCTGAGTACAGGAAGGGTCACATTTAATATCCTGCTGTGAAGAGATCCAATGTAGGAGTCAGAAGAGCGAACAGATCCACAGTAGGGATCAGAGAAGTGCATCTGTGGAGCTTCAAGATATGGTGGCTTCACTCCTGTGCACCCATCAGTAATGCAACACCAAGCTTACCATGAGATTCTGAGGGGTGTTGCCTAGAACTCTGCACCAGGAGAAGGTTCTGGTATTACCTGCCTGGAGAACAAGAAAAAGGGTATCTAACTAACTAAGAGTTGGTGTGTAGCATAGACATGAAGAGCATAAGAAAGCTGAACCCCAGCTTGGTGCATCTTCACTCTGCAGGCTCATGGACCCAGAAAATATATTTAACCTTTCTGGCCTAAATTCTTATGAATAAAATGGAAACAATCATAATCTTCACCTTATAGGTGGTTATAAAGATTAGTTGAGATAATATATGATAGGTACTTAGAACAGCATACATTATAAATGCTCAATAAATGTTAGCTATTATTGGCTTAGGTTTGAGTACCCACCCCCAACATATAGCCACACACACAAAGCAATGGCAGTGAAACCACTTCTGGACAGTTGGTAATTCATTTCAGTCGGTCAGGTCAGCAGCTACGTATAGCCTCTCTGTGCCAGAGCATACTGGGTGAGGACGGAGAAGGTAAATGAGGTATGATTTATGACAGAGTTGGGGAATCAGTTATAGACACAAGTATCAGGACTGTCTCCTGATATATTTAATATATATTATATTTAAAGTCCAAGGTAACTCATCTTTAAATAATGAAAATCCAAACTAGAAAGAGATGGCACGGTTTACCACGCAGATTGGCAAAAATGTTAAAGTTTGGGGATTCCTGGGTGGCTCAGTGGTTTAGTACCTGCCCTTAGCCCAGGGTGTAGTACTGGAGTCCCGGGATCGAGTCCCACATCGGGCTCCCTGCGTGGAGCCTGCTTCTCCCTCTGCCTGTGTCTCTGCCTCTCTCTCTCTCTCTCTCTGTATGTCTCTCATGAATGAATAAATAAAATCTTTTAAAAAAATGTTAAAGTTTGAGAATATCATATCCATTGTCAGAGAGGGTGCTGGGAAAACAAGCACTGTCATTAAAAGTGTCAATGGTCAACTTTTGTGGAAAGTGTACAGAAAGTGTCTATAAAAATCAATGTGTACCTGTCACTAAGATATCCTGGTATAGGTACATGGACACCCTGTATAGATATTTTGGCAAAAGTCAAGCAAGATACATAAGGATATTTGTTTCAGCTTTGTAATACGAGAAAGAGAAGACCTGGCAAAAAGTGTCCTTCAAGAGGGGGCTGGCTATATAAATTATGGCATATCCAAATGATGAAATACTGTGTGACATTTAGAAGGATTGAAATAAATAAGAATGAGCTGATATGGAAAGACAATTGCAGTATGTTATTAAATGGGGAGAAGAAAGCAAGACCGATGTCAGTACACATATACTACATATATATGTATGGAGTAAAGTACTGAAATATTTTTAGAAGGCCATTACAGTAAACTGTAATTAGTGAATATTTTGGGGGAGGTGCCTGAAAGAATGCAGTATTTACTTTTATTTTGTGCAATTCGAGGCAATTTTAATTTTACCCCTTGCCCCTCCACACACGAGTATTTTTCAGTCTAAGAAAGAAAAATCCCTCAGAGGAGAGTATCACCCTCTCTGGCCTCAGCTGGCGGTTTTCTCTTCACACCTCTAACCTCTCCAATGGGCTTCTCTGACCCATCTCTGTGGATGACTCATGTCTGCACAGGACTTGTGTGAAATTTGCTGCCCCTGCTCCCACTGGTGGCTTTCTCGCTCCGGATGGGCATCAGCACCCCTGGGGAGAACTTTAGGAAAGCAGAAATACCAGTGTCTCACTCCCAGTTGATCATTAAGCACAATTTTGGGGTGCAGGAGCAGACACTTTTCCTCTGTCAATGTCCCCTGACAATGGTGACCTGCTTCTGGGGCTGAGAAGCTTCATGGCTCCTGCTTCTCACAGAGTGGCTACCATCTGAAAGTTCTGGCTCTCACAGTATAGGTGCTTCATACTTTGTCTGCAAAAGAGCTGGGGCCTCACATTGCTCTGGAGCCCCTCATTCTTGCTCCTTCCCCAGCTCACTTGACTGTTCCCCCTCTGGCCTCTCAGCTTTGCTCTTGCCCAGACCCACTTCCAGCTCCGAAATTTTGTTCAAGCTTCTCATTTTGCCTCTGATGTGTGAAGTCTGCTATGTTTTCTAAATCTGCCCGATATTTTGACCTCTCTTGTCAGGATTACAGACCCTCTTAAGTGAACTGACCCTAAAGAACAGTCCTAGATAGCAAAGCCTTCTATTCCAGAATTCCATTTACTGGCTCTGTCCCTGTAAAATTACCTGTCAGTTACCTGTCAATGGGTTTACTCTGTAACTGTCTTTAATCACCATTGGGACATTCTATATTTGTTTTGTAGTTTTGTGCTGAGTTATGCTTTCTGTTCCAGCATCTGCCTTGCCTGGATCTGACCCACTAAAGTAGTATTTCTTAAAATTTAATGTAATATGAATCACCTAGAGATCTTGTTAAAATGCATATTTAGATTCAATAGGTCTGGGGTAGGGTTCAAGATTCTTGTTTTTTAACAAGCTCCCAGGTGATGTCGATGCTGCTGAGGTTCCACAGTCCACAATGAGTAGAAAACATTAAAACTGCTATCTCCTGGCTTCCTGTTCCCACTCTATTAGCCTCTTTTAGACACACATTGGTTCATTCCCCGCTTTGACCAGACTTGGCAAGTGGATCATGGAAGTTAGTAAATGGTGTGATCAAGATTTAACCTTAGACTTTGGTGTCTTCACTAAGTAGAAACATGTTTCTTTGATGATAATTATAGCTCATTCTTACTAAGAATTTACACACCAAGAATTGAACAAGGTGCTTTACATTTGTGATCTTTAAAAAATTAAATCTTCCAACAATTCTATGAAGTAGGCACTACTATTATCCCAATTCATATTTGAGGACTCTCTAACTAACTTGCATGAGGTTTTACAGTAGGTCATGGGGTTGAAATTCGAATCCTGAAAGCAAGATTATTTTTTCAGACAGATACTATTAACTACCAGGTGTGTGTGTGTGTGTGTGTGTGTGTGTGTGTGTGTTATAATATTGTGCCAAATAAGTAGATGTGGTCCAGATATAAATCTTTTATGTGACTCCAAACTGATGTTCACTACCTTTGCTGCTTCCCTACCCTAACATGATATATAAACATATATATTTTTAAATTAACTTTTCAAAAATAATGCAAGATGATAGCCTCAGCCCTTAAATATTCATCCTGCATTTTTCTTTTTTTCCTTTTTGTAATTAAAAAAAATTGAGGTTTAGTCTCAAGTTAACCCCTTAGTGGGCTAGATAGACATCAGCATTCATATTTGTTACAGAGGTGGGGATTTTGATGGATGAATTTTAACCACATCAGAATAAACAAGACTTGTGAGTCTACACATGTGTCCACCCTTCTGAGATTCTGATACACATGGGCCAGATTGGGGTCCAGGGATCTGTAATCCAAAAGACCCAGAAGTGATCCAGATTTGTACCTTGGTTAAGAACTCCGTGACTAAAGGATCTCTAAGCAATTTATTTTCACACTCAAAATGAGCTGTGACACTAATCCCCAGTAAATTGTGTTCTCCCTTTCAGTGTGGAGCTTATTGTCTTCCCTGTAGGAGCAGGCAGTGTTGGAAGAAGCTCGTTTTGTGTCTGAAATCTTTTCCACTCAAGGTGAATGATTAGTGTGACTGTTGCCTCTCCTAGAGCAATCTCAACGTGGAACGCAGTGTTGGTCAGGTGATAGGTGGCTTAATTAGCAGGAGTCAATGCACAGCTGCTAGCAGTCTGGGGCTCCGTAAGGCTGTCGAGCATCTGTTATGACTTCACGAAAGCTGGAGGGCAGGAAACCATGGGGAGTAGTCTGTTTCTACGGTGTGTGTTTCCGTTGATGAAATTGTCTGCATGCAGAATGATCCCATTGATCTTTATTTGGAAAGTCTTGAGAATATTCTTTGCTTGAAAGCATGTGGCAGGGTTTCACTGTTTATCAGCAAGCGGAGACCATAATGGTAGTATTGAGTGGCACACGGCACAGCTATCTTGGGTCAGCCATGAAAGTCTACATGCTCTTATTCCTCATCCAAAGATATTTTCTCTCTGTCTCTCTCTCTACCTCCCTACCTCTCTCTCTCTCTCTCTCTCTCTCTCTCTCGATTATAATCATCAAATATTAGAACAGCAAAAGTCCAGAGAGATCACCCACTACAGTGGTCCCTGAGTACTGGCCAAGAGATAATTATTTTTCAAACTTTTATCATTACATATAGCTTTCTCATGTTAGGACATTCTAGCAACATATATTTTTAAAAAATCTCTAAAATGGTTCATATACACAGAACAATTTGGGAATTCCTCATATCACGGATAGTTGAGTTGAAGCCCAGAGAAGTGAAGTTCATTGTTCATGTGCAGAGAGTAATCGAACAGGGTCCAGAATACCTGATTCCCACCCTACTCATTTTCAAATCCTATATTATTACATTTCTCATCACCCACCAATTACTACACTGGGGCATTTCTGCAACTGCACACTAAATATTTCTGTTGGCCAAGTACTCCATTTTCTTAGGCAACAGCTCATCTCCCATGCATCAATGGGTTTTTTTGTGTGATGACCAATCACAGGACCCCATCCTCTGGCCCCAGCCTGGATGTGTAACCCAGACTCACCAGTCACCCAGTCCTCCTGTCTTAGTACATAGTCCAGGGCTTATAATCAAGCTCAGGCAACAGAGCTCTTCCTTCAGGCTGAGTACTTCCTTTGAAGGTAGGAAGTACTTATCCTTCAGATTACAAAGATGAAAGGAGGAAGTACATTTTCTTTAGAATATGGTGAGAACTTCTTTTAGTTGGGGGCAATGAGGCCACAGGTAAGATAAGCAGAGCCAGAAGTGAGTTTAGGAAGGTTGAGAAAGAGAGCGAGTTTTTCCATTCAGCCTTTAATGCTTGAATTCAGTACTTTCTGAAGCAAGTTCTCCCCTAAGAGAAAATGCATCTCCACTAAGTCTTTATTTCATTTTCTCTGATATGAAATGAATTGTGTCCCTTAAACTTCATATGTTGAAGTTCTAACTCCCAGTGTAATTTTATTTGGAGATGAGGTCTTTGGGGGATAATTAGGTCATGCAAGGTACTCCTGAAGAGATTAGAACCCTTGAAAGTATATATGTAGGTAAGTAGGCAGGTAGGTCGGTAGTAGATAGATAGATAGATATCCAGTTGTGCACAAAGAGGAGGTCATATGAGCACACAGAGGCTGCCTGCAAGGCAGGAAGAGGGCTCTCACCAGAACCCAAACTTGCTGGCACCCTGATCTTGCCCTTCTAGCCTCTAGAACTGAGAAATAAATATCTGTTCTGAAAGCACCCAGTCTATGGTATTTTGTCAAAGCAGCTCAAACTGACTAAAACATCCTCTATCTATGTATTCTCATCCTGTTGGTAATGGTACCCCAATTTAAAATTATTTGCAAATTGCTAACTCTCTACTAATCTTTCTGTCTTCTATTTCTCTAGTTTGAGTTTTGACTGTTTGATTTGATAACTAAAACAAAAAACCCTTGTTAACTTCCGTGTCCTCTTGGTTTTAGGGTCATCAGTTTCTATTTACTACAAATACTCTCACTGAACTTGGCCACCACTCTCAGACTATAAATCTGGTGATGGAGTGAGAGGATACAGGCTTTGAATGTTGTTGCACCTAAGTATGATTTAAGCACAACTATTTAAAAACAATAGGGTCATGAACAAGTTGCTTATTGGTACTTGTCTCCCTATGTAAACCATACTAAAATGAGTACCAGAAATAATGGAACAGTTAACTATATAGTGAGTGACATAATTATTTTAATGGATCATACGCTATTATTTTTAGATAACTGATTTATTCTTATTATTGTAACTTTTATGTTGGCCTACTGAAAAGAACTGACAAGAGCCAAGACTTGATTTTGTAGCAAGCAGGTTCCATAGCTTTCCATGTGAATGACTTTGGCCAAGTCTTTTTTACCTCTCAGGCAGAATCAGTTCTTAATCTGTAAAACAGTTTAATTAAACCTGACCTTCCAGTCTTTGAAGGACGCAAATTAGATCTTGTCTATGAGGGTGTTCTGCAAAGTTAGGTTCCTTTTTTTCTGACCAGATGTCAGACAAGGTGTGCTATCTTTGTTTGCTTTCTTCTAGTTTTTCTCATAGCAGAGCTCTCTGTAAAGTTCCCCGACCAAAATCAGGAAATAAACCTAATGATACAAAATTCAAAACCCATTAATAAGCAATGGAACCAACAGAAAGGAAACAACAAAATATATGTCCTGCAGCATACTGTGATATAGAAGAAAAAGCAATTACCAGCAATGGATGTGTGTTCAGGATGACTTCTTTCATTCAAAAAGAAAATGCTTCACAGCCAGCCCACCACAACATGGCATATACATCCAGCCCCTGAATGGCAATATGACTTTGCCCCTACATTTTATAGCCATGATTGAGTGTCAACATTAGAATGGGGAAAAAATGGTTGAAGGTACACACCAAATGTTCACTGAGCCAGGTGGCTTGCATTTGTGTTCGATTACATGCATTTATTTGGTGTGTATATGCGTGTGGCGTGGACGGAGGTGAAGGAAGAGAGTAGTGGTGCCAGAAGATTCAGACCTTGGACAAGATGGCATTGATGTTTCTAGATGAGAGAAAAGTACAAAATGAATGCTGTTAAGCCATACCACTCCACCTTCCTACAAGCCTAGGGGCCAACTGTTTGTTCTTTTTTTCTCTCTTACTTCTCAGAACCATTTGATCATCAACCTGTTATCCTCTTCTTTTGTAGCTGCCACATTAATATCTTCTCTGAGTGTTAGTTTATCCTGCATATGGCAGGCAGCAAAATCAATTTTATAGGAGCTTTGAATTCTAAGGTACCCAAGATATAGTAATCAGAAATTTGACCCACTCTTCTCCAGGAACATTGGATATCCATCTGGTTTTAAATGACTGGAGATTTTACTCATTCATAGAATTAAAAAGACAGAATTTGTCCATAGGAATAGCAGTAAGAATAATCCACTGGAAGGAAGGAAAGAATCACAAACTTTTGTACAAGACACTTTGCTAAATGTTACAAGGATGAATAATTTAATTCTGTTCCTTAAATTTAACCTCTATTAAGGACCTGCTGTGTACACTGTTAGACATTCTGGGAAGACAGAGCTGAAGAAAGTATAGTCTTTGCCCTCAAGGAGCTCACCTATTAATAAGAGGAACAGATATGAGCACATATATCCAAAAATAACTGGCAAGGACATTTGTAGAGGAAGATTCTGAAGGAAAATGTCAGAAGGTTTCTGAAAGAGGTGACTTCTGACCTGAGTTTTCATTGAGAAATAGTCTGCCAAGATGACAGAGGGAGAAACGTATTTCCAGATATCTATCACCTGTTGAATCCTGAACTCTGACAATTCAAGGGCCATCTCCGGTCATCTTTGCAAACCCAGGACCTATTGTAGAGATTTAACCAATGACTTTAAAACTGTCCCTGAAATTTGCTTTGTACCCCCATTCTGTTAACTGAATACAGATGTGCACACATATGCATATCATAGATTGGTCCCTCCCTGAAAGAGGATAGTGTACAACATCTGTTTGTTAAACTAAAGGCATGCTTTCCCTCACTCTTACTTATTTCCAGGATGTTCTTGAGAGGACTAAGTGGGCTTCTGTAGTAGAAGACCTCAGGGCATGATATAGAGAGACAGGAGAGCCATTCTGTGTTAGGACCTGTCAGCTGGAGGTGAACCTGATTCATCTACACCCAGTATGACTGAAACCAAAGGGGAGCCAAGACGATGTGAGCACTGGAAGTATCTGCTACTGATGCTCTTGGGTAAGTTGCATAGTTTAAATTCAGAAAAAGCTGATTTTATTGTTATTCTTTGGATAGTTTAGGCTTAGATACAAATGCACCATTGACTCAGATATTTATGTAGTAGGAACTTATCTCTATCTTTCTTTTCTAAAGCGAGAAGTTTGACTACATGCTTCCCACTGGCAAGGATGCTGAAAAGCCAATGCCCATTAACCATCAAACTTCCCTTATTTTCTGCACACTTTTCACTCCTAAGAATTTGCTGACCTTTCTGTGATAAATGTAATTCACTCTGAAATCCAAGGGTCAATGAAAAAGAGGAAAATCTGACATTTGGAGTTACTCTCCATTAGGTTCAATAAGGCCAGAGATCACCAAAAAAGGCAACACAGATCTCCCCAGATTGATAGTGTTTTGACTCATAGTGCCTCTCTGGGCACTGTGTTTTAAGTTTTTTTTTTCTCCCCAACTAATTTGCAGCTGGCAAATTTGGGGGCTATTCTTAATATCCACATAAGACAGCACTGGAATCCTGGGCATGCCGACATAATGTTTAGCAATTAATTTCTCTAAAATTTTCCTCCTTAGTTCTATCAGGACTGAAGGGAAAGAACTGGATTCTAGGCAAGCCTCTGTCATTCATTCTCTCAATGAATTTGATTTAGTCCCTTAATTTTTGCCTAAGTTATTTTACCGTTAAAATGGAAATTCTTACAATTAGGTTTTGATCAGCTGCTACATCTAAGGCACTGAGCTATGTCCTGAGGCCTCAGCTGTGAGAGACACAGATAAGAGCTTACAGTCTAATTGAGGAGCTAAACAAAAAATGATTTGATTTCAGATGGGTCTGAACATTAGCTGTGATTGCATGTAGGTACAATGTCTGGGACATACCTTGAAAACCTGTGTTAAAGCAATGATTCTTCTGTATATAAACCGCATGAGCTGAGAAAAATACATCATCTTGTCTAGAAAAGGGAAAACAAGACATTAATTTCACAAGTATTTATTGGAGGTGTCTGAAATTCTTCTAGATGATGGGCATATAATACTGAATAAAGGAAACATCACTGCTCCATCCTTAGGCTTGAAACTTATTTATCTCAGTGTTTTGAGAACCATTTACAAATATCTATGTGAAAATCTATTTAAAATTATAAATAAATGTAATAATTAAATGATTATTCATGATATTGGATCATGTTTCCTAGAGATTCATGACCTCTATACTCTTGTTAAATTCTGGCTTTTGCACCCATGTGTGATGATATAGCTTATTTACTTGTCATGAGAAAGATATCAGTACTAACCTATCCTTTTCATGACTGCACGACAGTGATATTTTCTGCTCATCTTAGTGACCCTGAGCATTAGCAGTTCAGATGGATCTTCTGAACTTTTCAGGGGGGACAGTGAGATACAAGGAGGTTCAGTGAGTTTTAAGTGTATTTATTTTTTATTTGAGACTTAAAAAAATCTGTTTCTGTCTCCTATTAGTAGAATTTTTTTTAAGTTGGTGATTATAGAATAAAACTAGGGCAGGATAGGGTAAAGGGAGTTCACAGTGCCTGGTGCAATCATTCAGAACTTGGAGGCATGAACATGGCCCCTCCAGGCTCCCTGCAGACAACAGTAGGTGAGGATGGGGTTCATCTTCCACAAATCTGAACATGGTCTCATAATTCTCAGCCAAGTGCTCTTGGCAACCACCCCTCATTCAGTGATGGTGGCACATGCCCCGAAAATGTAGTTTTTTGTCCCTGCTCTGGCTCAAGACTCTAATTTTGCAATTGGGGAGAGGTGAATTGTCCATGATTACATATCAGTTGATTACAAAGAAAGTGTGTGAATGCAAAGCTAGTGCCTATTTTAAAAAACTGTTTTCTACTTTTTTTTTCTCACCAGAACACCTGATCCTTAGCCACAGCACACAACACTTATATTTTAAATAAATAAATATATATGTATACATACGTACATGTGTACATGTCTATACACATATATAGAGAGAGATCTAGGTAGAGATGCAGATATCGAATGGTCCAAAACATAGCAATCTGCACATTGCCTCTTCAAATGTTTCTCTTTCCTACATCCAACATTAATAACATCAAATCATAGATCATATTCTTTAAAATCATTGAATAACAGAAAACTCTATCTGAGGCACAGAAATGAAGATGTTTTCCACAAACTTCCTGATACATAATTGAAACTGCTGCCATTGGAGCCTTACCTATAATCCCTTAATATTTTTGTGATGCTGGCCCAACTCTCAACACAATTCTACACCTGGAGTCGTTCCCACTGCAGTCTCCCTCTGTCCATGTGAGAGGTGGGCAAGAAGTGCTAGGAAACTAATGCCACCTGGTGAAGAGCCCTCAACTGATCCCCAGACTGGAGTGGGTGGTCCAGTATGCCAGCTTCACTATGCTTTGGATGGGACAGCTCTGAGGTATGTGTCCTACACTGATTCTCACATCCCTCAGCATAATTAAGCTCTGGTTGACAATTATGGTAATTACTTCCTTGTTAGTGCACCTTTCCATGGCTCCTTCCCTTCCTTGACTCACTTCCCCATCCCCCCACAGATATTACCTAAGGTCACTTCCCAAGTGCTGTCTTGATGCTCAAATCTTTGTCTCAGGGGTCTGTTCTTACAGGCTCCAAAGCAAGACAAAAATATATCTACACAGCAAATTTTCTAAGTGTGTACCAAGTTAACTCCTGTTCTGAGGCTGAGCTGTGATAGTAAAGGAAGCACAATAAAATCCTTGCTTCCAAGTGCTAGATAAATACTTATGCTCTCCCCTACATAGCACTTCTCTCCACTGAGGAAAGGGAAAAGAGAAGACAGAGCTTTAGCCTTGGACCCCTGCTAAAAATTAAGGGAGAATCAAAGCATGATACATAATGAGACCTTATATTTGCATGCCAGTATAAAGTGTACAGATTTTCACATATGGTATCTTTAAAACAAACAATCAGAAAACCTGAAGAGGCTGCTCAGGTGATATTGCTCTTACCAGTTCACAGATAAGGACCATGAGGCTCAGATATGTGACTGAGCAGATAAACATTAGGGCCAGGATTCAAGTTTACTGTGATATCTCTCCCATCTTACAGTTCACGTCATCGTAACCTCTGTGAAAAGAACATGGGGCCATGCTGCATAAAAAAAAAAAAAATGATCACTTCCAGTAATCCTGGCCTGCTGTTGAATTACAGTTTTTTCACCTTCTTTTGAAACAGGCAGATTAGGTCACTGCTGGGAAGAGCTTCTTCCATGGCCCATTGATTTGCTTTCATTGGTCATTTCTTTTCCTGGCAGAAAAGTCTGTTGATAATATTAGGTAGATGCAACTTACCATGCATTACAGAAGTTTAAAACTCTGGAGAAGTGAATGAAAAAGAGGGAAAAAAATAGCTATAGCCTAAAATAAGAATCCCAGATGTTAGTGTATTTGTGTGTGTGGGGGGGAGGAGGTTACCATGGAGATCAAGGGCTTGCAACACATTTTGCATGATATAGCAGAACAAGCCCTAGACTGGAACAGGCCCCTGCGCATCTCTCTGACATCCCAGTACTTCCATTCTGACAACTGTGTACCATGGGTCAAACCAGGCACCTGTATGCCACCCAGGATTGTATCAGCTCATGGGGGAGCTGGATGAGAAATTACCAGCAACACAACCTCACCATCTGGTACTAAATTGATCTAAATGTTCTTGGAAATATCCCTTGAACCCGTTATTTCAAGGGCTATGAAAAATAACAAGATGGCAGCCACCATTGATTGATCACATCCTTAGTGCAAGACATTGGACTATGTGGCTACATTTATTGATTCTCAAAGTTACATGCTGAGGTATAAATGTCTATGTCTGCCTTACAAACACAACTGAGGCTTAGAGACATAAAGCAAAACGCTCATGATCACTCAGTACCCAAGGGAGGAGCTTGGACTCAAACCACCAGCCATGCTTTTCTCATCCAATACTCTGGTTCTGCCTTTTCTTTTCCTCTTTTCTTTTCTTTTCTTTTCTTTTCTTTTATTTTCTTTTTCTTTTTCTTTTCTTTTCTTTTCTTTCTTTTCTTTTTTCTTTTCTTTCTTTCTTTCTTTCTTTCTTTCTTTCTTTCTTTCTTTCTTTCTTTCTTCTCTTTCTTTCTTTTTTCCTCACCTTGTTGACCTGGTTGTTGGAGGTCAGTTTTTTCTTCCCTGAACAATTCTTCATTACCTTGCTGGTTTTTCTCCTCTAAGTTACTCACTACTCCATTTGTGCTGAGACCTTACCCCAAGGTTGACTCACTTGACAGAGGCATCAATACACACAACTGGGTTTGCTTCCCAAACATCAAATTCCTTATTGAAATCCTGCACTCTCTTCTCTACGTTCAATGGCTAGGTCATGGTATAGCTCTCCCCTGATATGGCATGCTAACTTTAGGAGATGCAAGTTCTGGACTTGGCTCTTTCACTAACATGTGCAAATCATGAAGCACTTTGGGTCTGCTTCTGCATCTTAGGGTAGAGGGACCTTAAGATGATTTCCTTTCAACATTGAGGTGAAGATACACATAATTTTATATCCAGCTCTTGCCATGTAGCAGACTGTGCTAAAGATATCTAAATGGAATTCAGCAAAAGAACAAAGTATTGTGAATGGAATAATCTGGGAAACATTAGACTAAAATGTTTTTAGGATTGGGGATTCAATAGGTGAAGAAGATAGACCTGTAGTGCAGCCTGAGAAAACATGATGGACAACGACAGAAAGAACATGGAATGAGCTCAATGGCAAGTGTGGCAATGTAGCAGGAGCTAGTTTGTTGCTCAAGAAGGGATTGAAGCAGAAATTTCATTCACTTTATTTTATAGATGGGACTATCTGGGAGTCACTGGGACTTAGCCACTCATCCAAGGAACTCATAATCAGTTCATTTCAGGGACATAATTAAATAGTCCAACTAACTGTTTTTTGTTGAATTGACTAGTTTGTCTTTATAAGATGATTAACACACAAAGCTCTTGGAGTAACAGTTAAGATAACACACTTAAAAGATCACAAAGAAGCTAAGAAATCATTACTGCCAGGGGATACGACAAGGATAGATAGAAATGATTGAAAGAGTGGAGGCACTGAGGTGTTGCAGCATTTCCCCTAGTTGGCAACAGGACTTATCTATCAAGTTATCAAAATTAGATTCTACCTTTCTAAAAAACTACTCCCCCGACTATTTTTTGTCCATGACTTTTTTTTAAAGATTTTTAAAATTTATTTATTCATGAGAGACAGAGACAGAGATAGAGACAGAGACAGAGACACAGGCAGAGGGAGTAGCAGGATCCATGCAGGGAGCCTGACGTGGGACTCGATCCTGGGTCTCCAGGATCAGGCCCTAAGCCGAAGGTGGCACTAAACTGCCGAGCCACCTGGGCTGCCCCTGTCCATGACTTCTAAGTATGAAACAAGTAGGGAAAAGTGATCAATAAATCAAGGAATTCTGAAGACTACTTTGTATGACCCAGCTTTTCCTTCTTTAGTAACCAAAGTAAATGATCCTACTACAGCTGCTCTAAATCCCCAACATCTCATACCATTTTGCAGCAGGGAGGCTTAGTTTCCTTTGGGCTAGGAATTTTTTGAGAATATAACAAAGACTTTTAAGCCTGCATGGATACAGAAGCCAGACCAAAAAAAAAAATGTACTTAATTAAATACACACAATACGTAATCATTTGATCTCTGAACTTTATATACTCCAAAAGCATGTGTGTCCACATGGAATGTTAATCCACTTGGAATTTATAAACTCTGGTTAAGAACTCCTATTTTATACTTTACAAAATGAGTTCCAAAATTCAGATAAAATTTAGAGCTCATTTGTAGTGATGAAGAAACTGAGGTATGAAGTGACCTTCCTTCAATCACACGGCTCATGTGTGGAGAAGCCAAACCTAGTTCCAGAGCTTTTGGTCATGTTACGTGACGCTGTTATTACCTCCATCGTCCATGCAGTTCCTTTGATAAATTCTGGAAGGTAGGAATAAGTGAGATGTAGTACAGAGTACATTTTACAGCTAATTGTAGAGAAGCAAGGGTCAAAGAGATGAAGAGTCATCTCCGTAAGCTGCCTCTTCCAGAAATGGCAGGATGAGCTTTTGAGAGTGTAAATTAGGCACACGCAGGGAGCCAACAAGAACACTGCATCATGTGGAAGCTCACATCCTGGTGTTCTTCAAATATTCATCTGCTTCCCTGTGTTGAAACATCAATTAACCATAAGTCAGTTTCCCCATCCCATTATGCTGTTCTTCCTTTGGCTACAACTAGGTCTCTCTCATTCAGGAGGCAATCAATGAAAGATAGATTTGCCAGGCTTAATTGAATCTTCCGTATTCAAGACTGGCTCTTCTATTTGATAAGAAAAGAGATATTTAAATAGACTCTTGTCACCTGAATGTCAAAATCTCCTCATTGGGCTTGCATAATTGTTCAGACCATCCGTTTCTTGCCTCTGCCACATATCTGCCTCTAAAGCTCATCTCCTCTACCAGGGCTTGAGAATCATAACAACCCAGAGCATACCTTATTCATCTTTGTGTACCTAAGTTTTAGCATTTCATTGTTTATTTCACACATTTTAAAGCATGGACCTTGTGCAAGTCTCTGTGGATCTGATGGGAGATAATGGGAAGCAAACATTAGCATGAGCTTCAAGGCTCTCAAATGGCCCTGACCTGACTTTCCAACCTACCTGGTATGTTCCCTGTGCACGTTCATGCCTCAACCACAAGGAAACACGTAATGTCCCTCACCATACCCACCCTTTGTTGATTCTGTGGTCTTGCTAACTCCCCTCCACCCCTGTAATGTCTTTCTTACCTCTGTCCCTGGGTATGTACTAAACTAACCTAACCGCTGTGCTTTCCGAACACAAGATGATTGGGGGCCATCCTATTCTCCCATCACATTTACATTTTGCAAATGTAATTCTTGCTTACCTGTCCTGTCACGCATCTCCTGAGTATCTCTTTGAACCTTCCCTGCTTCCACCCAGACAGTGAGCCCCTGGTCGAAAGTGACCCTATCTTATTTACTTTTCTAGCCCAACCCGAACCTAGTATAATATGTTACACAATGTGTGCATTCAATCAACTTTTGTTCCATGTAGAACTGAATTGAAAAACAAAATGTGACAGAGAAAATGTCCTGCAGCCTGAAACCTCCACAAGTATCCTAAATGGCCTGAAAAATTTAATGAGTAGAATAATATAGGTTTCTCCTAGGACTTCCTTCCATGTCTATTCTTGTGAAGCAAAATGCTCACTTATCTACTTTTACAGGAAATGGATTCTGCCTAGAGAAAGAGAATAATTCTGGAGCCCATCGTCCTCAAATTAAAACCCAGCGTGGGGTTCAAGGACAAACATTGAATCCTGCCAACACTGGTGCATTTGTGGGAAGCTTGCACGGCTCTTTAGACAGGAAAGATTTACATCAAACCAGCCAAAATGTATGTTGATAGATGAAGGAGAGGAAAACTGATGCTTCCATGATTATTAATAAGTATACATTTTAGATACATTAAGTTAAGCAAAATGTCTCTGCTCTGTTCTACATTTTGTAAGAGAACATAAATGATTTCGTTTTGCATTTATTAAATAGGTATCCTTTAGACATCTAGTACATCCTAGGTGATGTACTAAGGTGAGAGATAGAATAAAGAATGTGGGGTTGGGAGGTAAGGATCTGAGTCCCGGCATCACCGCTTATTGGTGTGTGGACTTTGGCATTTTACGTGACGAGTCAGAGCTCCTGTTTCCAGGTCTATGAAGTTAGAATAATAGTGATTCAGACCCCTACTTCCTTGCAAAGACTGGACCTTGCATTTAGGTTTTGGACATTTTTGATATTGTAAATAGCCATTCCCCCCCTCCTTGGGATTTTTATTTTAATGTGAGATTTTATTTTCTCCTTCCAAAGGTATATATGTTTCTGTTCGAATGATAATAATAGTTTATATTAAGCACGGCAGAGAAAAGTGGTCCTAGTTAGGTGAGGCGAGACTAAGTTTAAAAATTAAAGTGTAGATAGATATTTGTATAGATATAAGCAGGTATGATGTGCAGATAACATGCAGCAAAGCACACACATACTCTGCCCACACGTAGGGATTATATCATTGCTATGGACTTTTTTTTAATAGAAAACAAGTTTCCCCCATATTATGCACCTTACGGCGTCTCCGTAAGAAGGGCACAGTGATACTTCATAAGATTGTTGTGATAACGAATTGTATACTTATTGATAATCTTCACTTAGGAGCTGTTTCTCAGTTTATTCATCCACCAAGAATGGTAGCCAAAAGATGCTTCTTCCTGCTGAGCAAGACATTACACTGACTCAGGTAAAATGCTGTATCTTCATATGGGTTCTCTATTGCTAGTTACATCATTTCTCAAATTACATGCCTCTTTCTCTGATCCTAGACCCCACTCTATGATTCTGGCTGAGTTGCCAGCTGTGAAGAGTTGGGACTCTCAGTCCCCGCACAAGTCAGCAGCAGTTCCTGGCTCGGTGCCTTCATAGACCTTCACAGATCCTACTTCCACGAGGACATACTACTGGGAACTTCGTTTCCACCTCCAGAAGCACTGATTTCATACGCTTCAACCTCATGTTTGTTGAAATTGAAATGCTTGTATCATACTTAATAGAATGCTTTCCATCATACCCAACATCCAATTTCACAGCAACCCTTGTAGACTGTCTCAAAATGCTATCTGAAGTCAACTTCTCTGAAAGTCTTGCTTTTGTAATCCATCTCACACCTGGAATACTTATTTTCCTGTTTCCACACATAGTAATGCCTGGTCCATTGTTCACAAGGGTTACTCAATCATATCCTCCAATGGCTTGCCAGTTACAATAAGTACAAACTGCCCATCATGATTACAAAACACTACTACATCTGGCCTCCCCTGGGTTCCCATCCCACATCCTTCTGCTGTCCCTCCTGTTTGCTATGTTGTGACCACACTGGTGTTTCTGACTACATCAAGCTCAATTCCATTGAGCCTCGGAGTCACGTGCCCTTGGACATGGTCTTCCCTCCATCTAGAAGGCTCATTCCTCTTATTGTCACAGGACTCTTCTCTCAAAAAGCCTCCTTTGGCATCCTAATGCTTTTCTTCCCACTTTCAGCCATTCTTTACTATACCAACGATACATGTCAGGATCCAAGATGGTTTCTGTTTAGTATTTCCCCCTAGTGAAATAGTAGTTCCATGTGGATCGGAACTCTGTTTTGTTTAATTCCATATCCCCACCACTAAAAAAATAACTATAGTAATTAGCAGGCAGTTAGAATGCAAGTAAGAAACATTTGTTAAATAACTGGAAAGGGCCACCATAATTTTGGTAGCACCAGTCGTATGTAGGTATAGCATTTATGTATAGCTGCCTCTGTATGTGTGTGTGTTTTCTTTTACTTCCTTGAGGCTGGGTGTCAGTTATGCTCTTGATGTAAAAGGAGAAATTGCTTGTCCCCATGGGCTCCCAACAGTCTTGATACAGAGCTCATTACTTCTTTGTATTTTCCAGAAAAAGAAGCATACTTATATCAAACATAATAATCACTCTGAATTTCACTGACATTTCCATGGGGGAATGTGGGAGTAGATTTCCATTGCACATCACACAGAAAGCAAATTCACAAATTCCCACTAGACGTTTATATTCTTCCTAAAATCCCTCTTGGTAATGCCAATAACAGAGTGGCTGCTTCTCTTTTTATCCGTCCCTGTCTAGCTTCTATCCTCTGAGATCCAGAAACTTCCAATGAGACCTCTAAATCATCTAAAGTTTTGTTATACCGATGAGTTTAATGGCACTTTGGCAGTTCCAAACTTGCACGGCCATCAATTAGAACCAAACCAAATCAAACCAAAGCAACTGAAAGTCTTTAGGGGACTGAGATTCAGACAATAAATAATTTTATATCTCTAATTTTCTCTAATTATATATTAAACAAGATTGGATTTTCATATAGATGTATTTCCTGTCCAATTTCCTGAGTCCTCACTCGGAGTAAGAGAACTATATTCAAGCCTAAGGTTTTTGTGAATTAACAATGCAGCATGGGATTGTGGAGTTACACTTAGGAGGACCTGAGTTACACAGATTCCTTTCTATTGTGTTTGGGTAAGTTCTTCATCATCCAGACTCTGGTTTCTCATCTATGCAGCAAAACTGAAAATGGCAATACTCCACGTCAAGAGGCTGCTGTGGCTTTTAGTTGTCATAGTCTTTACAGAATGCTTTTCCCCATGCCTTTCACATAGTGCACCTTAGTAAATGCAAATTTTGGTTACGAACTGTGTGCTTTGGGTGAATTCCCTAACCTCTCTATGCCTTGCTATCCTTAGTCAGCTGGGTGTAATGATACCTCAAACGTTGTAACGATAAATCAATGAGACCAGGCATTGGAAGATGTTCATGATTTGGGGGAGGAAGTTTTGTAAATTGGTAAAAGATGGTTTGGGGGACATTAGAGTGGGGATGAACCTGGCTTACCCGGCCAAGATGGTTGCATGGTGCTTTTTGCAAAATGTAAAGTAACTAAAACATTTTACTTCTGTCACCCAAGATCCAATGACTCTGAAGAGGGGAAAAAATGCATGGAGAAGAAACTCCCTGATGTCAGCATCTAATTCAGATCAGCCTAGTCCCAAGGTGATCCTCTGAGATACGCGGCGATTGGGAGCCCCTCACTACAGAATGGGATGCTCTTCTGCAAGGCACTCAGGCTCCACCTAAACCTGGTTCTCATTACATCATATTCTACTCTGATACTTCTCTCCCTAGGCTGCTGGGCAGGAAATAGACCCCAGGTAATCAGTTGCATTAAACAGAACATCCAGATGCCTGCTGAAAAGGAGACTTTAAAATTAGATTCTGCTTCAATTAGCAGGCAGTGTTCCTCTCTTCCTCAAGCCGCACTCCCCTTCAAGGAGAAGGGTGCATTCTGGAGACAAATGCACAGACAAGATTCCTATCCTAAAACCCACTGGGTCCTTAGCGGGAGGGGATTGCAGGCTAGGCTAGGATCTGCTGAGCCGAGGCTACTCACATCAGGGATGTTTTCCCTTCTTTGTCTCCACCCTCATTCAGGTAGCTGTGTGAGAGTCCTCAGATTTCCTCAGCTGCTGTGGGATCGTGCATTAGGAGCAGGGAAGCAAGGGGTGGCAGGAAGAGCATCTCTAAGCTCCTCCACATCACACAGGCTGAAATGATCCTATTCACTGGTGCACAGGTAGCCATTTCTTTACCTTGATTTGGTCATTAAACTTTTCCAGCTGCTTCAATACATTTTCCCTGAGGCCCCTGTTAGGGTTGCTGCTTCTCCTGTGATTAGAACACAGCCAATTGGCCTTCTGGACCTATTGCTACCCCTTTTCTAATGATCTTATAATGGCTGCTGGGTTTATTTAAGCCACCTGACAGATAACGACGTCAATTATGCAAACCCCAAATAATGCTTTCTCATTTGGAACCATTTCTTGTTTAGTTCTGTTTTGTAATACATGGAGCCAGGGACTAGCAAGATAAATGCCAATCTCAGATATATGTCTTAAATTTCTCAAAATGGTTTGGGTTCAAGCTCCAATACAGGCATAAATTGCAATGGAAATAATAAAACTAGCTTCTTCCATAGATAGCATGTTGACAGAATTAAATTAAATGAGTTAATATACTTACAGTTCTTTGGGGATCATCGTTGATTTCTACTTTGTTAGCTATTGGCATTGTTACTCATAACAAGTAGAGCATTCCTCTATTGGAATGTGCAAGGAAATGAGTTCGAGGGAGTAGGGCAGAGGTGATTGTGGATGGAGAATGGGAGGGTGGTAAAAGGTGAGCTATTTGCTCCTGAGTTTATTTGCATTTTATTTCCTATGGAGACAAAGGGAGTTGAATAAGGCAAGGGACAGATGACTTAGTATTTTAGGTCATGCATCTGGAGGGCGATGAGGGACTTTCACTTAAGCTCCTGAAGCTGCAGCCCAGAGCACCTGCCCACATGGTGATGGGGTTGGCAGCCCAGAGCACCTGCATGGTGATGGGGTTGGCAGACCAGAGCACCTGCATGGTGATGGCGTTTGCAGGCCACAGTGCCTCCGTGGTGGTGGGGTTTATAGGGCAATGGGAAACCTGGAGGTCTGAGCAGACACTGGCCCCCTCACAGCTCCACATCCTGTGTTAGTTCAGTCACACTCACTTCAGACACCCCTAGAACTCAGGGATGCTCTAAGAGCAGGCTCACATTCCTATCGGTTTGTCACTGACTCAGGGTTCTATCTTTCCAACTTCCATCCTTCCACTTTTGCTCTTAGCAGCTTTTGTGGGTGAACAGTGTAGAAAAGGAGATGAAGATAGACTATTCTATACAGTCATCCTTGGAGCAGTGACTTTTTCTTTGTCATTCATTGCAAATTGCCTAAGGAAAGGCATGCGGCCTCTGCACACCATGCCTCTAAATTGTCCCGTATTTGGGTGGAATTTGCTTTTGTGTGTTCTAATCTCATCATGATGAATTCTGACTCTTGCTCATTGAACTCCTTTTAGCTGTATTTTAATTTTTCTCTGCCAGGAAAGGGTTTTTTCCCGGTAGAGGTTTGACCAGGACTTTTGCTGGCTAAATTTCAAACCATTGTTCTTGGCAAATGGTTACTATTTCTCTGTGCTGGCCCACCTGTTTTCATGCATGCAGTGCCTTATGTCTATCTACTCTTTGGGGTAGAAACCAAATGTTTTCCTTCTCTGCGGACTGCAGCCCTTCTCACTGTTTCACCTAAGATACCAACTACCCTTGCATCACTGCTGGGAATCAAAGAACTCCAAACATAGGTAATTTTTGTTTTCAATGTTTCCTACTAGTATAATCAGAAATTTTTGGATTTTGAGGTTCAGACACCAACTTAGAATGGATAATAAAGAAGGAAGGAAGGAAGGAAGGAAGGAAGGAAGGAAGGAAGGAAGAAGGAAGGAAGGAAGGAAGGAAGGAAGGAAGGAAGGAAGGAAGAAGGAAGGAAGGAAGGAGAGAGAGAGAAAGGAAGGGAACGAGAGATGAAGCAGTTACTGCTTCATGTGGCTTGGAAAGTCCAGGCATTTATCTAGCTTCAATCAGGGTGCAGTCAAGGAATTAGAGGTAGCCTAATACCATCAGTCACCTGGGTCTATCCCCAGGGGCCAGGAACCAAGAAATGTGGTTGCCTCTGGAAGCCAAAAAAGGAAAGAAAACAATTCTCCTCTAGAACCTCCAGAAGGAACACCTTGGTTTTAGCCCCAGAAATCCAGTTTGGGTTTCTGACCTCCAGAGCCATGTGATAATACATTTATGCCATTTTGGTCATTTGTTTATGGCAATTTGTCATAGGAGCAGTAGAAAACCAGTGCATTTGTGTCAAGCTTTTTCCTGCCTATAAAGATTTTCATTGCACACTCATGTTGATGTTTCCCACCAGCATGCAGAGAAGGTGGGGTGTGTGCCAGGATAAACCGAATTACCATCCTACAGTACTGGGGTGATGGGAAGTTTTCTTTTTTTCCTCACTTCCATTTTTTCTCCTGCCCATCATTTTCAAGGTTGCCCTATGTACCCACCAACCCTTGATTCTTGTCTATAAAAAATAAACAACTTATTCTGCCTTAGTTGATACAAATTCAGTGTCTAAACCCCAGGATAAGTGGTATAATCTCAAGAAATGCTAATAGTATTCCATCTTCCCTCTTAAGAACTGGACTATCATTTACTTTCTTGTTCTCTATAGAAATATACTTCATATTTTCCCCTTCGTTCAGGCTTCTCTCTTCTTGTGCATTTGTTGATTTGGCTTCTTTTGTCCATCACTTAAAAATCAGTGTGTCTCTTGGCTAGGAAAGCCCCAGTTTTCTGCCTCTTACATGTTGAAAGTCAACTCTCCAACTCTCTCCCTCTTTTTTTGAGGGAGGAGAGGCAGCGGGAGAAGGGGAGATCTTAAGTAGGTTCCATGGAGCCTGTCTTGGGGCTCAATCCCAGACCCTTGAGGTCATGACCTGAGCCAAAATCAAGAATCAGACATTTAACCAACTGAGCCACCCAGGTGCCCCAAAGGCAGCTCTCTTTTTTCAGCAGCTGGGATCAGAACTTGTGAGACATATTTGACTCATTTCTTCTTCTTTTTAGTTACCTGCATCAGATCCATCAGTAAGTCCTGGTGGCTTGGCCTGGATTTCGTATTTACCCAAATCTGATCCCTTTCTCACAACCTCCTCTGCTACCACTGTGGTCCAAGCCAGCTTTTGTCTCTCACCTGAATGATGACATTTTTTTTCCCCATCTTCTCTCCCTGCAACCACACCTGCCCTCAGGGCTGTTATGAACCCTGCAGGCAAAGTAATCCCTGGAACATGAATCTGGTTATAGCACTCCTCGATGCAGTCCTCGCCTGGAAGAAAACCATACCCTCGGAGTAGTTTACACAACCCATGCAATCTGGGCCTTCTCTACTTACCCGACTTCCTCTCCCACCACTTCTCTCAGGCTTATTTTGCTGTGGTTGCACAGGCTTCCCTGTTCATCCCAGATCACATGAGATGTGCTTCTATTCCAGGGCATTCAAATTTGCTACTTGATCTTCTCAGAACGTTCTTCTTTCTGATGTCCACATGGTTCACTCCCTCACTACTTCCAAGTCTGTGCAAATGTCCTCAGTTAGGCCTCCACCTGTCACCATATTCAAAACTTCAACTTCTGCTGCAGCACTCGCTTTGTTCTAAACATCTGTGTAACTTACTCCTCCTACATGTTTACTATCAGAGCACACAAATGAGATGTAAGAGCCAGGAATTTTGTCTACTTGCTTTTCTTTAAAGATTTGACTTGTTTATTTAAGAAAGAAAGAGCAGGAACTTGAGTAGGGAAGGGGCAGAAGGATAAGCAGACTTCCTGCTGAGCAGGGAGCCTGACACGGGGCTCGATCCCAGGACCCTGAGTTCACGACCTGAACTGAAGTCAGATGCTTAACTGAGCCACCCAGGTGCTGCATTTCTGTCTACTTTCTATTGACAGCTGTTTCCCTGATATTTGGAGCCTGTACTAAAGCACATGCTAAAAATAAATAAATTTGCCCATTCTATTCATTTTTCTGGGACAACATCCTACAGTTGTATAACTTCAGCTCCCATTTGTGGGTGAGTGTGGCTCTAGAGGATCAACACCTCCATCCACTCAGTTGTCCCAATCAGAAATTAGGAATTACCCCCTCCCCAAGCCTTTAGTGTGCTGAGCTTTCTTTTTGATGCTGACAGGAGAGGGTGTGTACTGGGATGGTGAGTGAGTTCCCTATATCAAACCGTTTCAGTGGGCACAAGATTGAGTACTTTGTTTTAGGTTTTATTTTTTTTATGAATGTCCAAATCTGTGCTTCCCCCTGCTTTCCCAGACTTGTGTGGCCATTTGGAAATGTCTGGTTTGTGTTCATCTCTCCCTCATTTCTGGAGCAGGGGCGGAGACCCCACCACATCTCCTATCTCCTGTGCTCTACATCCATGCCTCTTTTGAACATTAAAGGTAGATTGATGCAAAAAAAAAAAAAAAAAAGGAAAGAAAAGAAAAGAAAAAGAAATTAGGAGTTACATGTATTTCCTTCAGCCCTTGAACATTCATCATGTCCCCCACCTTGGCCAGCACAATGCTGTAAACCAGGGTCACCCTTGCAACAAAAAAGAAACCATCCTTGCCCTCATGAGCTAATAGTCAAATAGCTAATCAGAAAAGAAAGGAACACTGGGTGGAGAAGACATTTACTTTACATTCTTCCAGTTCTCCAGGAGGGAAGGGAACTTTTTGTGCCCAAAGATTAAAGGATAGGAGTCATAATGACAGTAATAATAATGTTTCAGCCAACCTTAGCAATCTCCCACATTATATCTACCATGTGTCAGACTTTACATACATTACACCCAGCCTTAGGAGGGGGTAGTATTACTGTCTCCACTTCACCAGTGTGGAAGCAGGACAGAGAGGTTACTAGCTTGTTCCAAGATCCAGGGGAAGTAAGTATCTGAGTTGGATTTGGGTCCAGACAGTCTGGTCCCAGTGTCCAAGTCTTCACCACTACAAGAACAATTCACTCTCTTCCTCCCATCAGTGAGTAGGAAAATGGGAACAGGCATTTGAAGCTGAGAACATTCTGAGTTTGCTTTTTCTTCTTAGCTGTCCCAGCATGATCCCCAAAGTCTCCCCCCGACTGCTACCAGTTTCTGGAAGCATGCCCTCTTCTCTTCCTTCAATTCTATGTGAAGCCTCTGCTTTCTGCAGTGACTAATTTTAATTTTTGTTCTATCAGCTTTCCAAGTCTTGTGTAACCAGTCCTGTGTACTCGATCTCTCCATTTGAAATACTCATTGTGGTCTTATTTTCCTGCCTGGACCCTGGCTGATCCAGCTTCACAATGTGATGTCTCTGGTTCTCAGGAGAACGCTACCTTCTGTACACGATTTTTCTCACTTTATACTTTAGAAAACCAAAGTTCAGATAAGTTAACCCATCTAATTTTCAAGGTCATACATAGTCATCTGGGACTGACTATTTTCAATACCTGCACTAACTTCATGGGATGATGGTTGACATTTACGAATTAAACATTCAAGGACTTACCAATTCAAAGCTGGACGTCTCACTTAAATTGTCCCCTTCAAAGCTCTATTGTTATCCTCAAAGTGTTTCAACATTCCACATCATTTGCTTTTAAATTTCATCAGTGGTAGGATATCTTCAGTCTGTCAATCTCCGAAGGAATATGTGTGCTTAAGAAAAAGTTGATAGAGTTAGATCTTGAATAAAATGATCTTATTATACTTAAAAACATCATTGGAATTAAACATGATATAACTGCAAAATGACAAAACCACATTTCCTGTGAGATGCTTGAATTGGTTCTGAATTCATTTACTGAGCTCCAGTTAAGCAGTTAAATCTGGAGTGGAAACACTGACTTGCAGAGTCAGTTCCTAAGGAGAGAACAGCCCATGGGGCTTGAGTGGATTTTCTTTCTTTTCTTTTCTTTTTTTTTTTTCTCAGAAAGGAATTTGAGGAGGGAAAATTAATGTTAATGCATGCTTGTTAAATACTAGCATCACTCTGCATGTATGAGAGACCCGTGTCGTAGAGGTGACAGGTAAGAATAAGAAGGTGCATGAACTTGTTTTGGGTTCCAGGCACAAGTTCCTAGGATGCCATCATGGAAAATGCTGCAAACAAGCAAACATACAATTAAGTCGTCCAGTGGAGAATCATCTTATTTTGCCTGTCAGTCCTCAGCAGCCGTACGTCTCCCACAATCTTACTTTATTAAAATGTCATTCTTTACCCACTCTTCAGGAATTGTACACTACAATTAATCTTTCTTAGGGATGCAAATTAACAGGCAAGCAGAAAGGGTGTTTGGCTTGGTTTCCTAAGCAAAAAGATGCAGCTTCCACAGTCACCATGGCCCGGGAATGTTTGGGTGCCAACCCACCTTCCCTTTTCGAAAGCTTCAGGAACACAGTGTCTGTTTCCATGTTGTTGAAAATTACGTGTCTGTATTCAACACCACCACGGTGCAGCTTGTGCGGGGAAGAGAGGCCGACCAGCAGATGAGCAAGGACGTGAGGAATGGGCAGTGGGGGAGAAGGGGCTGGCTCCCTGGGAAGTGCTTTACAACAGCAAAGTGGGAGGACACAATGAAAACAGAAGCTGCAGTGAGAACAAGAAAAAGAGACACTGTTGATGTCTTTGGGTGTTTCTCCACCATGAGAAACAAGACATTTCCCCTATCCAGAGAGACAGAGCTGGGAAAAGTGGAGGCTGGGTGGGAGCAGGTCAAGTGGGAAGGCAGTGTGCTGCGGAGATGGCTTGTTTTCTGACTTTCGAGTGGGAAGTTGGGCTGTTTGTGGGAAGGTGTTGATGGATGAAGAGAGCATTTAAGGTGGATTCTGGAAGATGGACTAAGGAGATGCAGTCTAGGGTCTCACAACTGAGGTACTCAATATGGACCCAAGTCCAAAGTATAGGGAGCTGATGGGGCCGTCATTCTTTATCATCCCACCGGCCATTCTGCATCAGGACAGACCATTTCCTATGTGTGTCTTTCTCTGTGCTTCCCTCAGGCCTGGGGGCAGGGGCAGCTCCCCGCTGGTTCATAGACTCTACCAGTTATGACTGTCCAGTGCCCAAGCCACACTGATTTTTTAATTGTAGATAGCTCTCCTGTCTTTCTGGGGCTAATGACTCACACAAAAAAAAAAAAGGTATTAAAAAGCAATTGAATTATAGCAATCATGTGCCCCTTACCCTGTGTGATGTTGTAAAATAAAAGAATATATATTTTGGTCTTCCTTTCACATTTCTGAAATAGCTCTGGGTGAAAGGAGCTATTTTGTTGTTGTTGTTCTTCCTGAGAAGCCCCTTTCAACCTTACTGGAGTTTATGTTCATGAGAGGACTTTTGGAAAAGACTCTAAGGATGAGGGGCTGGTGCCAGGAGAACCAACCACTCGATTAGAGGTGATGAGAAGATTGGAAATTTCAGTTTCATCCCTACTCAGGGAAGGGGCAGGGTAGGGTTGAACTAATCTCCAATGACTAATAATTTCATCAATCAGGCCTAGGTAATGAAGCCTCCATAAAAACCCTTACCATTGGGGTTTGGAGCACTTTTGAGTTGGTGAACATCTTGAGATACTGGCAAAGGGATGTACCTGGAGAAAGCATGGGCACCCTACACACACCCCTTCCCACATACCTTATTCTGTGCTATTGGTGGCTCCTGAGTTGTGGCCTTTGTGATAAGTCAGTAGCAGTTAAATGTTTCCCTGGGTATTGTGAGCCATTCTAGCAAATGATCAAGCCAGACGAAGGGGTTGTGGGAACCCCCCAGTTCATAGCTCATCAGTCAAAATGCAGGTGACAACCTGAGATGTGTGACTATGTCTGAAGTCAAGGGCCATCTTGTCTAGTGGGACTGAGCCCTTGATTTCCAGGCTGTGTGCTAAACTCCTGGCAGTTCATGTCAGAACTATTTGGTGTGAGGAAAACCAGCCTACACGTTTTATGTGACTAGAGGAAAACTCGTGTTTAACTTTGCTGGGTAAGACTTCCCTGCCCAGGAAGTCAGAATGAGTGGCCTGCAGCTTCACTTTGGTCCATCTCAGAGGCACAGAAGATCCTTGACAGCCAGACTCAGTGGAAGAGTGCAGGGACAAGGCCAGGCACCTAGCGATTTTGACAGCTACAACTGCTCTGTTGTGCTAATGGGCTTCTCTTAATGCAGAGAGATCAGCTTTGCAATTTGCTCCACAGCTCTGGGCCAGCTTTGCAGAGGCCTTATTGCTCCCACTCAGGCCATGCACACTGCCAGTTGGAGCAAGGGTGTGTAGTAAGTACATCTGTGTGGATAACCCTTCCAGGGCTCCCTGCACTCCAATTATTGACTGAGGCGGCTCCCTGAGCCTGGATAATTGCCCATAGAAAGCATCAATGCTGATAATTAGAACTGGCCAAGAGGCAAATGTGGCCTCTGAGAGTGACCATATTGGCCTTGATACCTATTTAAGAAAAATTCAACTATGTCTCCATTGCTGTGGCACAATTTTTCTGTGTGAGTTTATAGCAAGTGCTCTATGGCTCCCGTTTTCCCATTTTCTCACTCATGGCCTCATCATAAGGCATCGCTCTGAGCTGCCCTCTCTCATGTGCACTGTATTCCCTGCAGAAGAGCCTTGCTTCTTTACCACCGTATTTCCCAGAATTAGTTGTCCTGCCAGTAGGGAGGCAAGAGTGTGGGCTTTGGAGTCAGACAGAGGTGGGCTGGGATCCCAGCTCTGTCACTTATGAGTTACGTGATGCTGGGAGGGTCACTTCACCTTGCCATGCCTCAATATCTCCACCTGTAAGATGGGGTAAGAATAACCCCCCTATATCAGAGTGCTGTGAGGATTCACTGAGTGAATGCAAGTACGGTGCTGAGAACAATGCCCAGCATGTAGCAAGCTTTCCACAAATGTTAGACACTATTTCCCTCAAATTTGGGCCTTTTTTCAAGGGCTTTCCTGTAGACTTGTTTTAAAATGTTTGTTTTAGGGACACCTGGGTTGCTCAGTGGTTGGCATGTGCCTTCAGCTCAGGGCGTGATCCCAGGGTCCGGGATCGAGTTCTGCATCAGGTTCCTTGAAGGGAGCCTGCTTCCTCCTCTGCCTGTGTCTCTGCCTCTTTCTCTGTCTCTTATGAATAAATAAATAAAATATTTTAAAATAGAATAGAATAGAATGTCCATTTAATGTAATTTGGGTATGGTGAGGCCAACAGATCCTGAGACAACCACCTTTCAGACCTGGGTGTTGTATGTAAGTGATAAGCCACTGAATTCTATCTGGAAACCAATATTGTACCATATGGTAACTAAGTAGCATTTAAATAATAAATAAAACAATGGTTTGTTACTCACAGTTCCCAACAGGAAGGGGCATCACAGCCCAGGTCCCTCAAGGGAAGCACCCGGGCTGGTCAGGAGGCAGAGGGAGTAGGGGGAGAATGGGAGTGATTGAGGGCAATAGCCTTCACTGGGGCTTCCAGGGCTAGGGCACAGGGTCTGTCTCTAGTTGGCTGGCACCTGGCTCTACGATGATTAGGGCAGGTGAATAGTGGCCCAGAGTATAAGAACCCAATAAAGGAGGTAGTTGGGGTATGGACTCTGGGTTAGGTAGTTTGCATTTGTGTGTCTTGCTCATAGGAAGTCACTTATTATCCTAGGAGTAATTACCATGGAAGGGGGAGGCTTTCCAGGGTCAGCACAGCCCAGATGTCAAACATCAGAAATACAGAAGAGTAAAGCATGATTAATTCAACTCTTTCCTCAGATATGTCCCCAAGTAAAAGGGGAGAATCAAGGAAGTCAGCCATCTCTGTGTACCCACACCATAGTATCCAAGAACCTTAGAAGAGTTGTTTTCTCGCTCATCTAAAGTTCACATCCCTCAGTTTGAGGCAACACCTCTCTACATCATTGCCCTGCTTCTGATTCCTATGGCAGTAGGGTTAGTATTCACAAGCACGGAGTCGAATACTGGTTTCAAATATGTTTTCTTCAAGGTAAGGACACTATTCTTCTGTCCCTGGACCCCAACTTTGTCTTAGGGATTTAGTTTTGTTCCTCTCCTCTGTTTACTCATGACAACAAGAGTGAGCCCTTAAAAGTGCAAACTTCATCATGTTATTCCCTTGCTTAAAATGATCTCTTACTGGGACAGCCTGGGTGGCTCAGTGGTTGAGCATCTGCCTTTGGCTCAGGTCATGATCCCAGGGTCCTGTGATCGAGTCACACATCAGGCTCCTCGAAGGGAGCCTGCTTCTGCCTCTGCCTATGTCTCTGCCTCTCTCTGTGTCTCTCATGAATAAATAAATAAAATCTTTAAAAAAAATGATCTCCTATGGCTTTAAGGAAAAGACCAACATTATTAACTTGGTCTACACAGCCCGCTAGACCAGGGTCCTGCTACCTCCCCAACATTGACAAGTGTGTTTCTCTTTTGATCACTGCCTACCCCAGGCTGCATGGCTGTTCCTTTCCTTCTGTCCATGCATCATGCTGTCTTTACTTAAATAACCTTCAATGTATCGTTTCCATCACCTGCAGATAGATTCTCACCACCTACGTCTGCATATTCTCATGGCAGATTTTAAGATACCTTTCAAAATTCAGGAATTCTTTGAGAGAATCTTTTTTGTTCATCCCAGATGAGGTCAGGACCTTAAAATTCACTTCTATGGCATCTTGCATTTCTGCTTTATCATAGTTTAAGTTGTTAAATTTAGAGACTTTAAAAAAGATTTTTATTTATTCATTTGAGAGAGAGAAACAGAAAGAGAGAGCAAGATAAAGAGCACAAGCGGACGGAGAGGCAGAGGGGAAGGTAGAAGGAGAGAGAGAGAATCTCTCAAGCAGACTCTCTACTAAGCATGTAGCCCAATGCAGGCTGGATCTCACAACGCCAAGCTCACACCCCAGCTGAATCCTAGAGTTGGATAGTCAACCAACGGGGCCACCCGGGTGCCCCCAATTTAGAAACTTATAGCGTTTTTAAAAAATGTTTGTTGGCTTGTAAATTATATGAAGCCAGGGTCTATACCTGTCTTATTTAATTCACAATCACCAATGTACAATGCCTGGCACTTGTTTGGAAAATACCATAGTGATTTATCTCAAATCCTATTTTAGAATTTTATAGGGATTGCTGTTAAAATCAATTCCTTCTCTTTGACTTGGTAATAATTGCCTTGAACATGTCTCAAGGACTTGAAGGTTCTTTTTCACTTGTAAAATAGTGATATTCAAAATGTGTACTTCATGGGATTATTATAAGAATTTAATAAAAACATGCATGTGAAAACATTATATAAGTGCTAATGCATTATACAAATGCAATGGGTATTATTACAAGGAGTTAATTGATACATTTTTTTAAAATGCAGTCTTAGTTTGAGTATGCAATTCTGATTTACATAAATTGTTCATTTCATTGTGATTTATTTCAAGATAATTAACAGCTGATACAAGAACAATGAACTATGACCTTTGAGCTCATGATACGGAAAAAAAAATTGTTTACAGGGAAAGGATATGATATCCATGCTCTCCCATGCCCTTTTAAGTGAGAGGACCTGATTAGCAGAGTGTCTGATTAACAGAAGTCATCAGGAGCAAGGTTTTTTAGGTATGCATCTGGGATATTAGGTATCTGGATAAGGTAGCGGCACAGAACACCAAAGCCCAGAGGGATAACCTGATTAAAAGTACTTATTAGGACAACCTAGGTGAAACTATTTGAAGAATCACATACCTATGCCATGCCCAGAGTAGTGAGAAAAGAAGACTGCGTGTTTCATCTTAGGTGAACTTACTCTCTTTGACGCTACCCCCTGATCTCCTCTTCTAAAGTGTGCAGTGAGGAGTAGCTTCTGCTTGGGTTTTGCCAAAACACATAATGACCATGTGTTTTGTTTGGGCCCAATGAATGATACAAGTGTAAAGGTGACAGGTACCACTTCTAGGAAGAAATTTTAAAAGCCATCATTTGGGACGTCTACTGCCCCTCCTCAGAAGCCACAAATAGCTTGAACTCTCATGACCACAAAAAGTAAATGAGAAAGTGGATTTAAGTTGACATACAACTGGATTTGGAATAGGTAGGTGGGAGATAATACAGGAAAATTTGCTTGGATATCTTAAGACTTCTTTTGTTTGTTCATTTTGTGCTGTTATTCCTAAATATATATAAAGCCAAGTGGTGCATAATGAGAGTTTTGTGTCTTAAAGGCCAAGAACCTGCTGGAAACATCAGTGAGGGAAGCCATTTTCAATGGGATGCTCATCTGCAGGTACGTGATAAACCTGTCACTGGCACAGGTCGTTGCTTTGCCTCTTCCTTGTCATCTCTCAGACTCATTCAAGGATGCCTTCACCAGCCTCCTCTAGAATCTTTACCTGATGTACCCAAATCCAGGATATGGACTCCCATTCACTGCTTCTGTAGCTGCCCTATGGTCCTTCTCCAGAGCACATGTCAAGCAACTACTCCTGAACAACTTTGAAACTAGATTATCCATTCTCAACAGGGGTGGTGTCAGGCAGTGATGAAAATTAGTTCTCTGGGACAAAAGAGATTTTAGATATTACAATGGTTTGTGGCCCTCCAAAGGGCCACGGTCATAAGCATGGTGGTAAAATTAGGGGCAGGGGACATAATACTATAGTTATTAGAGAGAGAGAGAGAGAGAGAGACTCCTTAAGGTGGTGATGCTAAGAAAAGAAACTGAGGAATAGTGCAGTAGACTCAATTCTTTTAGGCTATGTCAGGAGGGTTGACATGCTTGCTTTCACAGTGCACATGTTAGGGACATCATAATTTTGAATAAGGGAATCAATCAATGAATAAAACCCAGGTTGGAGATCTTCAGATAAAGGAAGATGGACTGACCAAGATTAGCAGGAGACTTGACCCCAGGACTGACATCAAGATCCCACCTACGTCTACCATATTGGTTCTTCAGGGCATGTTAGACCAAGTCACTAGGAGGCAATGCTGTAGACTCAACTAGGGGAAGAGTGGTGGCAGAAACAGCTCCAGACAGCCGCTGATACAGTTTTGGGTGATATTCTCATTTTAATCACTTGAGAAGGAAAAACACAACTCACTTGTTATTCATTCCTCTAATAATCTCTTTCCACCTTGACCTTTCAATACTGACTGCTGCCCTGCCAACTGCCTTGGAAGTGGCAACAAAAAAATGCAGGACTTTCAGAGTTCGTAATAAACTTTGATACATGTAAAATCAATTTTTGTTGGCATAATTTGAAAGGGCAGTTCATTGTTTGTAATTAGAAACCGTCATGAGGTTTGAAGCGCCAAGTGTTCTCACCTGGAGGAGAATATTAAACTTTAATGAAGGTCTTTTTCCAGAATGGTTGAAAATTTTTCGATGATAATGTCACTATAAGGAAAAATACCTTTGCAGAGGCGCTGCTTAGCTCTGTCTGGGAAACCCTGCTGCAGAAGGATGTGAGGATTTCAACTTCCTTCTAGCATGGCCACTGGGACCTGCATCACGGGTCCAGGCACCTCCTTCACGCCTGTGATTCAGGTCTCCCCTCTGGCAAAGGGTTTCAGTGGTGGTAGCCGAGCACATTCAGTTAGCAAATAGTGAGCCCTGTGAGCCGGGCATGGTGCTAGGCTCGCTGGGAAAGCTTTTGTCAAGTATCAAGTTACATCCATAGTAGAGGTTCCAAAACACAACAAACATACTCGGTACCTTCCCTGCATCATATTTTCTTTCGTCTTCCCTCAAGAAGTCCCCATAGTCTGCTATCTTTCACTAACCAAAGTATATTTATAAATTAAGCTTCCTTTTGATCCTCACTTTAATATTTTACTTGTAAAACTAATGTAAAGGCATTACAAACATTTGAAAAAATAAGAAAAATACATGCAGGAATAAAAAAAATCCACACTAACGAATAAAATCACACTGATCCTCAAACTAATTAAAAGGAACGATGCTACTACTGATATCCACAGAAATTAAAAAACCAGCTCTGGATCTGAATTTCCCTTTCCAATCCATTCTATGTGAATACACATATTCTATGTGCGTATTTTAATATCCACACTAATTGAAAAAAATATGTTTTGGTTTCTCTTCCAGTCCATTTTCTATGTATATTTTGCATAGTTATAAACCAAATGCACATGCAATTTTATCTCGTTTTCAATTTTAAACATTATAACAGAATTATTTCCATTATCTCTATGGCTGTTTCTAATCAACATTTGCAACATGACATAGGAGAGGAATCCATTTCACTAGTGCATTCTTGGTCTTTTATGTTGCTCTTAGGTTTTTGATGTGATGTATATTGGTCTAGAAAAAATAAACATTCTCATGTAAGCAGTCTTTCGTCAACCTACAGAATGGGAGAAGATATTCGCAAATGACGTATCAGATAAAGGGCTAGTATCTAATATCTATAAAGAACTTATTAAACTCAGCAGCAAAGAAACAAACAATCCAATCATGAAATGGGCAAAAGACATGAAGAGAAATCTCACAGATGAAGACATAGACATGGCCAACAAGCACATGAGAAAATGCTCTGCATCACTTGCCATCAGGGAAATACAAATCAAAACCACAATGAGATACCACCTCACACCAGTGAGAATGGGGAAAATTAACAAGGCAGGAAACCACAAATGTTGGAGAGGATGTGGAGAAAAGGGAACCCTCTTGCACTGTTGGTGGGAATGTGAACTGGTGCAGCCACTCTGGAAAACTGTGTGGAGGTTCCTCAAAGAGTTAAAAATAGACTTGCCCTACGACCCAGCAATTGCACTGCTAGGGATTTACCCCAAAGATTCAGATGCAATGAAACGCCAGGACACCTGCACCCCGATGTTTCTAGCAGCAATGTCCACAATAGCCAAACTGGAAGGAGCCTCGGTGTCCATTGACAGACGAATGGATAAAGAAGATGTGGTCTATGTAGAGAATGGAATATTCCTCAACTATTAGAAACGACAAATACCCCCTATTTGCTTTGACATGGATGGAACTAGAGGGTATTATGCTGAGTGAAATAAGTCAGTTGGAAAAGAACAAATATTATATGGTCTCATTCATTTGGGGAATATAAAAATTAGTGAAACGGAATAAAGGGAAAGGAGAGAAAATGCTTGAAAATATCAGTGAGGGTGACAAAACATGAGAGATACCTAACTCTGGGAAATGAACAAAGGGTAGTGGAAGGGGAGGTGGGTGGGGGGTGGGGGTGACTGGGAGATGGGCACTGAGGGGGGCACTTGACTGGATGAGCACTGGGTGTTATGCTATATGTTGGCAAATTGAACTCCAATAAAAAAAAAATAAGCAGTCTTTCCTTTTAGATTATTTTCTTTACGTAGACTCTCAGAAATAAGATTACCAGAACAACATTAGCATGGTTTTTCAAGTAAAAAATAATTTTTGAAAAGAAATGTACACTAACAGTGGCATAGCTATCCCACATTTACCAGAACCCAGTTCTCTACTTATTGAAAACAAATACACACAAAACAAAAACTCAACTCTTTTTTAATAGTGAATGATATTTTAATCCTATATTTTTTGTTAATAAAAGAGATTTGCTATTTACTAGATCCCTAGATCAGCAGAAGCAGATTGGATTTATTACAGAAAGTTGAGATAATTATTAATTATTAATAATTATAATTATATAAATCATTGACATTTCACTTAGAGATTTTCTCAAGATTAAACATGATTTCTATTTGGCTTTTTAAATCATTGAAAATAACTCCAGGATCCCTCTTAGTAATTTCCCGACCACCGCATGTGATCTTGCTGGGGGGCCACACAGGTGTGACATTCTACGCTCATAGACTCTTTGAGCTGGAAGGAGCATCATACACCAATCTGTTTCATGGCATTTATTTTAAACATCAAGAAACCAACATTTCAAATGAACCAGAGTGTTAGGGACAAAAGGGCCCACCCGGATCCCTGACAGTCACTAAGTTGCTAAGCGATCTTTATTTTTTTCTCTCTCTCTCTTCCTGGAAACACTCTACTGATCGTGATTTCAGCAGTTTGCCAGCAATAGCTCTGCGGTCATAGATTCTATGCTTCAAGGTGTCCCACCCAGAAAGGAGATGCAACACTTTCTCTTTGCATGTGTCCCCTAGGGTTTGTATCCGTTTCCACAGATGTGTCCAAAGGTCAAGCCAAATATTTTGTCAACATATATACATTTAAAAAATAAATTTAGGCCTATAGAATTCTTCCAATTTAATCTATTGTGTGAAAACCCTAAGTATGTCTCTTTATATGAAATTTCAGCTCCAGGATTGGAGAAATTTCCCTGAGTTTTTTCTCAGCACACTGACATTCCAAGCAGAGTCACACTTTCTGTTCTCCCACTCCACATCTTCCCTCTCCGTGCACAACTTAAAAGTTGACAAGACAGTGGATTGTAGAGCAAAGAAGCAATAACAGTTTGTCCAAAACCTGCCTGTATGTTCTCAAAATAAAAATAGTTCAGCTAAATAAAATCCTATAACATTCATTTAAAATAGATAACTTCTCTCTTCTCGTACTTCTGAGAGTAGCAGGGAACATTTCAGAGAACTTCTGTTGGTTAAGATCATACTCACTAGCGGTAGCTTAACAGTGAAGAAGCTGCAATTTGGAAGAATGTCTTTGAGTTCCAATCTAAACTGTCCACTCCTCGAACTTGTGAAAATTGTTCTACTCCTTCATATTTAAGTCAAGGTTGGGTTTATTGCCCACTGAATGTGAGAAACAACTGAATTCCTGCAACTAACATGCTTAGCACTAAATCTGTCCAAACAGCACTGAGGGCTCCTGAAAGTATAACTCATAGTAATGGTTGTCTTTTTATTACACGTGCACAAACACACACACACACTCTCTCACACACATCTGCCTCCATCCCAACCCAAAGTTTTTCTCACTTCCTAAATCAGATGCCTCTTTTCTTCCTTTGAACTGCAGCCCCCATGACAGTAAGTCAGCAGACTCAAAAATGAATGGAACTGTCCCCCATAAAATTCAAATGGTGGCATCTGACCTCTATGATGATTATGTTTGAAATATTTTTTAAAATTTAAAAAATAGAAGATTGTGGGGCACCTGCATGGCGCAATTGATTATGTATTGGACTCTTGATTTTGGCTTAGGTCCTGATCTCAGAGTCATGAGATCAAGCCTTAAGTCAGCCTCTCTTATCGAGGAGTCTGCTTCTCTATCTCCCTCTCCCTCTGTCTCTCCTGCCTGTGTTCTCTTTCTCCCTCTCAAATAAATGAATACATACATACATACATACATACATAAATCTTAAAAAAAAACAACCATAGACAATTGAGTCCACAGGATGAGTACAGGACAACTTAAAAAACAAACAAAAAGGTTTGGAAAAAAGAGTCAAATAAATTTGTGAAAGTGGAAACCTGCCATCATTAAAGTACATACATACACACATACATAAAAATTATAAAAACATGAGCTAAAGAGTAAACCTTCCAATACGGCATTGAAAGAAGAGTGTGTCTCTTCCTTCCATGCTGCTTGAAGCTTGGCTACCGTCATGAACGACATGGTAATAATCCGGACCAGGAAGTTCATGACCAACCTACTGCTTCAGGAGAAACAGATGGTCATCGATGTTCTTCACACCAGGAAGACAGAAATTTGGGAAAAACTAGCCAAAATGTACAAGACCACACCAGATGTCATATTTGTTTGCTTGTTTGTTTTTATAAATTTATTTTTTATTGGTGATCAATTTGTCAACATATAGAATAACACCCAGTGCTCATCCCGTCAAGTGCCCATATTTGTATTTGGATTCAGAACCCATTTTGGTGGTGGCAAGACAACTCACTTTAGCAGTTTTATGATTTATGATTCCTTGGATTACACAAAGAAAAATGAACCCAAACATAAACTTGCAAGACATGACCTGTATGAGAAGAAAAAGACATCAAGAAAACAGTTCAAAGAATGCAAAAGCAGAATGAAGAAAGTCAGGGGGACTGCAAAAGCCAACGTTGGTGCTGGCAAAAAGTGAGCTGGAGATTGGACAACAGAAAGAGTAAAGATTCTCCAGTGGCTTTATCTGTGGTGATTGTGCAGATTTTTCATGAGAGGATTAATAAACTAAGAATGTTAAAAAAATAAAATAAAAAAAGGAGAGTGTGTGAATAAACCACCCAGAATTCACTGTGACAACAGAACAGAATATAGAAGAAACTTGAGGTTTCGATCGTGGATCAAAAAAGATGAAAGAGAATCCTAAATCCTGATTCCTTTCCTTTTTTTTTCTCCCTTCTCCTCATCCTCCTCCTTTGCCATCACCTATTACCCCATGAACTACTTTTGGCTGACCTTTTATATTCTGTGCAATACTTTTAAGTGTATTATCTCCCTGGATCTTCACAGTAAATCTTTGAGATAATTGGATTTAGAATTGTTACCCCATTTGACAGATGAATTAACTGCCACTCCAAAAAGACAGTAACAGAAAGTGCCAGGAAAAAGCCTACTTTTGGGTATTCAAAACCTAATTTTATGCATGATTTTGGATGAGACAAACATGCTGTGGGTCACTCTGCTCATGTTTCTCAAGAGGAGCCAAGGCTCCCTTTCTTCAGGACTGCTTTGAAGATGAAGTGTGATGAGCACAGAACTGCAGAGAGCGGTGCAAATCTTACCATGACTCCTTGCTAACAGGACCTCCTGGACGCGAGTGTTGTACTGTGAAGTGTTACAATGATGAAGTGATGATCTATCTCGGGTATTTTCTTTGTTTTACCCAAATCCGGTTCCCAGTCCCACGTCCCCATGTCACTCACCTCTGTAAGCTCTGGAGAGCCAGTTGGGGGTGTATGATTTTTCTGGATGCCTTTCAGCAGTCTGGCCCATTGCCAAGCAAATGAAACACAGTTGTGCCACATAGAAATGGGGTTCTCAGTGTCTTTGCATCACTATTCTCTCCATCCTGAACTTCTCACCCAGACAGCAAGAACTTCCTGGAACTTGCTGGTTTCTGGCTTGGGGGCTCATTTTTCCGATTGCCATCTGACCCGTTTCTCAGCTCTTCAGTACACTTCTTTAGGTTGCCTGTTACTTTTTCTGCTCAACTTTGATTCTTTTCGTTCTTTGGTTTTGCTCCCATTCATTATTTGGAGTAAATTGCATGCAGATCCAGCTGTATGTAAAATCTCAAGATTTAAAATGATTACAGAGGCCTATAGCACAACCCCCTATGCTCCTCAATACACCTGTTAGATTGACAGGCAGACTTTGTTCAAACATCTCTAAATGCAGGGAGCTTTACCTGTGTTTACCTACCACACAGGGGAGATTTTTCACTACTATGCAGACACACTTGATACAAGTTAGAAACATATTTTCTTGTGTTTCTTCTGCCTGGAATGATCTTCCTAGCTTCTCTGCCTTCTCCAGACTTCTGTCTTCAAATATTGGGTACCAACGCCTTCAAAGAGACTTAGGCATTCCTCCTTGTCTGATCCCTGTGCCCTTGTGAAAGCCTTAATTAAAGCACAGATTACATCGTGCGAGACTGTGAAATCATTTATAGGAAAAGCCACACAGTTGTATCTGGTTTGTCTGAATAGCACCTAAAACAGTGCCAGTTACATAGTCCATATGTCTTTGTTGAATGAATGAAGAAGTAAATGACTAAACCGAATGAATAAATGAATGAAATACAGTGCTGGATTTTGAATGTGACTCTCCATAAAAATTAGCCCATGCATTTAAAAAATGTGATCTTCTTCCCTGATTAATTAAACAGAAAAAAATATGCCAGTGTACTATCCTGGTATATCCTTTCTACGTTAGACTCTAATGGGTAAAGCAACCTCTAATTTTAAAATGATACTTTTAAAAAGTGCAAAATTATGTACTTTAGGTTTGCAACATAAAAAATGCCACCGTAATGACCATCTGCACCGAGACTACTGAGCTAGATTAAGTCTGACATTAACAAGAATTCTAACAAGGCATTACCTCCTGAAATCACGGATAAGACCCAGGGACTCCAGCTCCTAAAATCCCAACAGGATAATACAGGTCCTAATAAGATAAGAGAAAGCCAGAAATATCTTTTAATTCTGTGGAGTCAAATTGTTTTAAGATAAATTCAGTGAATGAAGACAAAGCAAAAGCAAGAAGAGAATTTGGCTGTTGTGATCATGAGCAGGGAATCTAGCGGTTAATAGGCTACCGTTTGCAATTCACTGCGACGGAAAACATCTTTGTCACAAACGTGATGTTGTTGTGGCTGCTATGTAAACCGCCATGTGTGGGAGATCACCCTAATGCTGCTACTCTGGCACCCAGTAAAGTCGAGCCTTCACCGTGCGTTGTATTGTTGTGCTCACTTTATGGATGAGGAATAAGAGCCTCAGGAAGGCTGACTTACATGCTTAGGATCTCATAGCTACTGAAAGGAATCCAAGCTAACTAGAGAATGCATTATTTTTTCTGAGCTATGCTGCCTCGTCATGTATTACCAAGAAGAATCATATTATCTTTCTCCGTCTACACCTGGATAATACAATTCAGGTAGGATTTGCCTGTGATTATCTGGTGACCTGATGACAGGGAATCAGAGGATATGTGTTATGGATTTGGCTGCCTGCATCAGCCCCATGAAAGATGGGCTGCTGACCCCTTCCTTCCCCCTCTCTTGGTACAGCATCGATATGGACCACATGTGGGTCACTCAAACTATTTGTTCATTCACTAATACTTGTGTTTTAGACCTAATGGAGACAATATTTTCGCATGTAAGATCTCTGTGAGATAGAGATTTTCCTAAGTCAAGAATATGGATACACAAGAGTTTAAGACATTTGGGAAGAAGCAAATCTATGAAGTAGTGGACCTTGATCAAATCCACCCCTTGTAAATTCACTAACCATCCCATCTCCCTTACTTTAAGGGCTTATAAGGTACAAAGCATAATGGCATAGTGGAAGAAAGAGAAAATAATTCATTACTTCTGCCCTTAAGGAGGGTTGTGCTGTCTTCTGGTGGCATTTTTAACTAAGCATTTGAGTAAGCTTGGATCTTAACAGCCCAAGTATGGGGGATATTTCTAAGGAGAGAAGGTAGCCCCTAGGCTAGGGTGATGGGCTTATGCCTATTTTTCATACAGGACCCCATGCTTACAGGAGGAGCCCTTCCTTCGGTTTCATACTCTATTGTGCCGTCTTAAAATCAGGAATAATTTGTTAACAAAGGACCCTGCATTTCCATTTTGCATTAGACCCTGAAAAGTTTGTAGCTGGTCCTGGATGGCCCTAAATCAGAGCCTTGAATCCATAGGGAGAATTAAAGTCAGAGGGGCAAGAAGCCAGCCACACTGTAAACATCACATTATGATGCATTAGGTGCTGATTCAGATGAGTTCTTGCTTCTCAGGCTTGGATAGAGATGGTCAGCCCTGAGGATCCTAAAATTATTTTATGTAACTTGCATATATATGTTTAGGTGTTCCAGGACAATTTAGCTTGATCATGCAAAATCAATTTTCATGATTTTTTCCAACTATTGCAAAAATTTTCAAACATACAAAAAATGGAAAGGACGATACAAATACACGGTAATTATGAATTGAATTATTTATATAGAAATACTCAAACCACACATATTTTGTTGACCATTTGAAAATGTTTCAGGCATCATGAAGCTTTAGGCTTCCATATTTAATCATGCCTCTTTTAGTAATAAGAGTGCAATATTATGGGGTACCTGGTCGGCTCAGTCAGTTGAGCATTTGCCTCAGGCTCAGGTCATGATCTCAGAGTCCTGGGATCGAGCCCTGCTTCAAGTTTCCTGCTCAGTAGGGAATCTGCTTCTCCCTCTTCCTCTGGCCTATCCCCCACTGTGATCTCTCTCTCTTTCTCTCTCTCTCTCTCCTCCCCAAATACATAAATAAAATATTTTTAAAAAAATAAGAGCAATTTTCTAAGTAACCCCATCGCTCTTGTAACTCCTAATAAAAGTAAGCAAATACCATCACTTATTTTTTAACATTTTTTTATTTATTTATTCATGAGAGACACAGGCAGAGGGAAAAGCAAGCTCCCTGCAGGGGAACCAGATGCGGAACTTGATCCCAGGACCCCGGGATCATGACTGGAGCCAAAGGCAGATGCTCAACCACTGAGCCACCCAGGTGCCTCCAAATACCATCACTTAATGTCAAAATATATTCAAAATATCCCAGTTTTCCCAAAACATTTTTTATTTTCAGCTCAAGAATCTCACACCATTCACATACTGCATTTGGTTTTAATGTCTCTCTGTTCTCTTGTAATCCATAACAGATGGTGATATACCAAATTATTTTTTAAGAGAATAATCCATGATTACAATAAAAAAGAAAAGCACCAATTGCTACTCTCGAAGGTGGCAAATCCAGTTTTCCTCAGTCTGAAAAAAAATTAATTTAAGGGAAAGAAGTGACATATATTCTGCCTTTTTTAGAAGGAATATCCAGATCATGAGGGAAAGAAGGGTCTTCTCCACAGAAGAATGACAACCAATAACTACAGATAGAAGGACATGATTACAAAATGACACTTTTACAGCCTCCAATGAAATAGTTTAGGGAAGGAACTTTTGTAGATGCATAAAACCATTAGGCACAAGGCAGTTTTGGAAAAGGATATTCACTCAACATGAGATCACTCTGAGGATTACTTACTAGTCCTAAAATGAAAAATGTATCTTCATAAGGGATCTACTTGGTCATCATCACTTAGCAAAGGCATCAAACATCATTGCTGCCCCTGGGACCACCTGATATTATGATCCCCCTGGGGAGATGTGGTATGAAATAGATAGTATCACCTGAAGGAGTTTTCTCCTCCTTCCCAAAAATTTATCCTATATCTAAGCAGACGTGAATCTTAAACTCTAGCTTTTGGAAAACGTAGAGAACAGCCTAGCTTCCTAAATGATGTCATAGGCAATTTGATAAATCCGGAGGGTAGGACAGTCCACATGGCAACTCCTTGGGTGCTTAAAAAATGTCAGAGTCCAAAGAAACACACACACACACACACACACACACACACACACACACACACACGTCAAAGTCATGGGGAAAAAAAGGTGGGAAGATATTTAATAGTTTAAGAGTAAAATGTTATATTGTATGTATGCTTCATCCTTTGTGGTTGGTTAAAAACATGCTTATGCATCTACATTAGAGTTTATTTAAACACATTTATTAACACACTTTAATTAGTAAATGAATATAAAATCAAGTGTTAGCTTTTAGTAGGTTTGATTGATAAAGAGGGCTTCATTTGGGATCCAAACCTAATATTCATTCTTCTTTCCCCTATTGTGCACTGTGATGAAAATCTGTATTTCTTAATTTGCTCATTCCCTTTTTGTATTTATTAAGGCCACATAATAATTAGTGTTATCTTTATTTAATTGTATGTTGTCTTCACCTTTCTTTTGCTTAAATGTAGGATACATCTAAATTAAATGTTTTATTCAGCTATTAAAGCTGGGATTCTGAACAAACCCAAAATGTTCTCAGTGTCGAACACATCAAGCAAAAATAAGATTTATCTGGAACATATTCATGTTCATTGAAGAGTCCTATATACCTTATGGTGGAAGCAGTAAGGAGAAAGAGAAGAAGGCGAAGGTAATTTTCTAAGACGGAATTGGGTATGAAGGTAGATCTAGAGAGCTTTATTTATTTAAATGTGTCTTCCTTCCCCACCTTTACATCACTTTTGTGGTGTTTAGAGGTGGGAGAGGAGGGGAAAGCATGCATTAAATTGTGAAATACTCTGAAGCATGCAGTTCTTATCTTCTTGAGTCTTTATGAAACAGAAATCTCAGAACTAGGCCTAAGATGGCCATTATCTTTTCAAGAAATATATATATATACATTATGATAGCCACTCACGCCTCTAAGAATCTCCAAACTAGATCCATCAAGGTTGTGCTACCTCACTTGAATGTCTGGCAGGCAACAGTAAAAGCATAGAGTTGCTACTTACGACAATTAAAAATAAAGTCAGTGGTAAGTAATCATACTCTGCTACAGCTGAGGACCTAAGAATTGTAACAAATGGGTTTTCTCTCTCTTATTTCTGTGACTAAAGGAAATGAAACTATCTACAGTGCCATGATTAAAGGTGGCAATAGTGAAATGACAGATTAATGAATCATGTTTTCAATATTTATCTTAAAATGAAAAAAATGAAATGGCACTAGATTTATTTGAACACTTTGGTTAGATTAGCCAAGAGTTAAATATTCTGCATTTCTGTGACTCAGACGTGAGAGTATTATGAGACCCTTCACTGATATCTCTGTGTTCTGACACATGACTGTCTCTTTCCCCCCTTCACCTTCTTTCTCACCATTCTTACCAACCAATTTTAAAGGAAATACATAGCACAGCTCAAATGAGCATGATTGTTCGAGTGCCTTTTGCATGTTTGTGATGGTGCTCTGAGATAATTAGGGTTACTACAAACCATTAGACTGAGGACTTGTTGGAACTTGTTCACTTTTAATGAGATTCTCCTAAGCAAAATATGTGTGTTTATGTATAACAAGAAACTTCAAATGAAGTAACAGCACATTATCTGAAATTATATCATAGAGATGGCTCAGGTGGAAAGGCCCCTGTCTCTGTAGTCTCTGCAGTACCTTTTCCTTCCAAAATATGAATCTCATGCTGTTCCATTTCACTGCTGCTGGAAGATATCCAATCTCATCCCAGCAAACAACACCAATGGAAGAATGAGGTGACTGGGAAGACATTGCACAGCAACATGGAATCTGACACAAATACTTAGTTTCATTTTCTTTATTAGCATTATTATTGTTTTGGTTTCTCTATCTTTGCATATAAGCCAAGTAAAGAATTCAAAACTTGTGGAAAGGTGTCCCTGCCTCAGCTCCCCCTCTCCTCTCCTAGCGTGGGTAGAGCTCTTGTCTTCCGTGTTTTTATGTAAGCACGTGATACCTATTTTTATCACTGACCTTACTGCACTTACTACTTTATTGTGACTTCACTGTGATATGCTCACACCCTGACCTTCCTTTCTATAATGGGAGCTTCAAGAAGAAGGTAGGAAGCCTTTCTTGTCATTAAGTCTCTACCCTCTTTCTAGCAAATGTCTCACACGTTAAGAGTTGAATAAAATGAATGAATGGTTGGATGGGTGGATGGATGGATGGATGGATGGATGGTTGGATGGATGGATGGTTGGTTGGATGGATGGATAGTTGAATGTAAAGATGGATAGATTTTTGTTATCTCCATATATGTTCTAACATTTTGCCTCCTCTAAACCAACTCTTTTTGATGACAAGGGGCATCATTACTATATCTATATTCTTGAAAAAATTTGACTTCCTATCTTTCTCATTACAAGTTGTACTATTTCATTAATTTCCTTCTTGTTTTCTTTCTGTAGATGCTGCTATAGATATAAATGCTTTTTAATTCCTGACGTTGGTAATGTTTGACCACTATTTTTGTTTTATAAGTCTAACCAGATCTTGATCCATTGATTGATCTTTTGGAAGAGCCATATTTTGGTTTTCTTTCTTTCTTTTTTTCTTATAAATTTATTTTTTATTGGTGTTTGGTTTTCTTTATTATCTGTTTTCTATTCATTAATCTTCATATTTGCATTTATTTTCATGTTCTTTCTCCTTATTTGGCATTTTTTTAAGTTTTAGAATTTTTATCCACACGATGTTTTTGAAACAATTCACCTCCTGGGCATGTCATAAGGAGTGTGGACAGTAGAGCTACTGATTCTCTATTACACTCTAGGCTTCTTCTAAATTCCTCACTTGCATTTATTTCCTTTAATGCTCTTACATATTCATGGAAGTGTATGTTACTACTAGATTCCTTTTACCAGTTAGCCACATGGCCTCAGAGAAATTGAATCCCTTTTCAAAGCCTCATAATTGGTTAGAGGCACCATTTAGTTTCAAACTGCGATCCTTTAGACCCCCCAATTTTTTTTTAACTATGTCACACTGCTTCTAATCTCTGTACAATATTCTTGTATAGAGAACAGGAACATGTTCTTGTACCATACTCTGGTAAATACCTTGAATTCAATAAACATAAATGTCTCAGTATCTCTTTCTAATACTGTCAAGAAGACCCAATGTGTGTTTTTCATTCTTTCCCATGGAAAAAAAAATGATATGACAATGTCCCTGTAGGAAGGTAAAACAACAAGGAAATTATATTCCAAGGTTTTTTTTGATTTAACAAGAGATTGACATTCTGAGGGGTGAAAAGTAGGAAATCATGAGACTCTGAGAAAAATATGTCAGAATGAATTGTCTCCATCACTCTCCCTGAGTGCAGATACAGAGGCCAAACAGCCAAGCATCAGATATTGAAGCAATTGTATGTGTTACAGTGAAGCATGGGAGCAGGATGCAGTATCTTAGAATGTACACCATCTAAGAGACTTTAGATCAGTAAGCTTAATCCATGGCCTCCATTTTACCTGCAAAAAAGTTTTAAAACAAAGGCTCCAGAAGGGGAAAATGATTTGTCCATGGTCAAACAGTTCACTTAGAGTCATAGGTAAAGATACCGACATGCACACCTACACATACAAATGGCAGTACATACACATTGTATTCTACAATGTATCCTCTCCACCCTCAGCTTTTAAAAAGCAGCCTTCCACTCCCATTCTCAACAAAACAAAAATCTCCTAAAAAGTACATAGACAAACATTAGCTGAACTTCCTTTTAGATATTTTTGTAATAATGTATTTGTGTCCCTTATTCCATTCTCCTTGTTTATGTAGAAAAATTACATAACAGAAATAAGATAATGCACTAGTCAACTATGACCACAATAATGCTGCATAACAAACCCAGCCCAAAGCTCGGTGGCTTAAATCACCTGTTCTATTTTCACCTGCATGTGTGTACTGGTGGGTAGAGCTGGCCTGTTCAGAGCTATGCAGCTCTGCTTCTCACTGTAGGTCTGGAGGTTGCCTGGGGCAGCTCTGATCCACATAACTCTCATCCTTCTTCTCTGACTAGTGGGCTATCCTAGGAATGTTCTTCTTAGGGAAAAAGAGAGAAGCAGAGATATGTCAGATTTCTTAAGGCCTAGACTCAGACCAAGTGCCGTTATCTCTACCTTATCATATAAGGCAAAGCAAGCATAGCTAAAACCACAGGGAAATCACTGATACAGTTATTATGCCCATTAATGAGAGCAACTTAAACATCTCATGCTCAGGGCATGGGTACAGGGAAGAGAAAAGAACTAGGGCCGATGGTGCAATCTATCACAGGTAATAATCCCCTGTGAAGACTCCCTTGCATTCTGGATTTGGTGCATAACCTTACAGACCTGTAATTATATATGTTTTGTTTTTAAAAATGCAGTATTTATTGTATATGTATACATATGTATGTATGTATGTATTTCACATTGTATATATTACTTGCCTTATAGTCATCACTCAATAGTGTATCTTGGATGACTTCCTATATCAATCAGCACATATACTCATAAATCATTACTTCTAACTGTTTCATGGTATTATAAGAAATGAATACACGTATTTACTTAGCCATTCCCCTAATTGTTAGACGTTAGATGAATTTGTAACGCTCAGTATTATAAACATGCTTTATTTTTTAAAAATATTTTATTTATTTATTTGAGAAAGGAATAGGGAAAGAGAACACTACCAGGGGTGGGGAAGAGAGGCAGAGGGAGAAGGAGAAGCCTACTCCCCTACTGAGCAGGGAGCCAGACACGGGGCTCGATCCCAGGACCCCTGAGATCATGATCCGAGCCGCAGGCAGATGCTTCACCGACTGAGCCAACCAGGCACCTGTAAACATGCTTTAATGGGCACCCTTGTGCATGCCTCCTTGTTTTTCCCTAGGGTAGCCAGCATAAATTAATATTTTAGGTCATGTAGACTGTGAACTTCATATTGTAAATATAATTTTCAAAATTACTTCCAATGTGGCCTATAAATCGACATTTCCTCCAGCAGTGAATGCATACCTACCCTCACTGGCCCTTACCAAACAGTTCATATTTTCTTTCTCCCAAATGAATGAAACACTTGAATTTCTCAGTCAACGATGTGAAATTAATTTTCCTTAAACATTGAACCTTCGTTCTCCACAAACCAAATTAACATGGTGCAGTGATATACATTTAGTGCTTCCGAGAATCCCTTGCACCCTTGGCCCCACTATTCCTACTGTTCTTCTGCTGCGCTCCCAGGGTGTACTATAAATAGTCTTGCCTTGTGTCAAAACACCTTTTTTGATATTATCTCCCTGGATCAATGCCCTGACTTCAACCCCTACTTCTTTCATATCCAGAATGGTTGGTACAATTGTTATGTTTCTCCAATCATTATTGTCTCAAATGAGTACCTCCTCACTCAATACAAAAACCTCATTACCCCTCATTCTGAAAGTCTAGAGCATGATAATCTCATTCATCTCTCTCACATGGGAAATGAAAAACACCAGGCTCTAAGAAAATGAGCTGATTCCTTATCTTTAACATAGGGATACAGAAATTAATGACATCCTGGGTTCCAGGATCTATGATAAATTATGTTGAGTGTAAGAGACATAAACACGATGGAAGAGTGGTCTGATGGTCTCAGACCATGGTCTCAGTGGTCCATGGCCTGATGGAGAGAGCACTTGAGTAGCTTCTGGGAAAAATTGAACCCACACTCCCTTCACCCCAGATATACTCTGTGCACTAATTAATGCAGTAACATTGAGAAAACATAAACTTCCTAACCTTATTTCTTTACTGGAAGAATGAAAACTACTCTGAACAGGTTGTGAGCATCTAAGTAAGTGCATGTGCAGAAAATGTTTCTGAAAGGTACACCCCTTCACATACACACACACAGCATGAAAACCATCAAGGTTAATTATTTTCACCAAAGCGGGATAAATTGGTCCTTAGTCATCTCCAAAAGAAGTGAGTTGGTGCTGGATTTAATACTATGAACCATCATTTTTACTAATATTGGCCTCACTCAGACAATTATAGATAAAGGCCGACTTGATCCAAGAAAAGCTTTAGACACCTGAAGGGAATGAGGAATCGGATCACATTTGTCTTCTCATCATCTAGCAGTGTGAAAGAAATGTGAGTCAACTGATCACCTAATGAGACTCTTCTAGTCAGTGATGCATATGCCATCTGAGGTGTCGAGAACAGTGCTCGACATTAAAAATGAACAGATCTGATGAGCACCGGGTGTTGTATGGAGGTGTTGAATCACTGGATTGTGTACCTGACACTAATATTGCACCGTATGTTAACTAACTTTAATTTAAATAAAAACTTTAAAAAATACTCTCTAGCTCCATCTAAAAAATGAATAGAATTTTTGAAACTGAACCTCAGAGTGATGATTGTGGGTAGGATGGGGCCAGTGTCCTTCCTCCTCCTTCACCCCTCCTCCTGAGCTCTACTAGCATGCCACCTCCCCTCTCGACTGATGGTCAGAGCAGAAGGACAGGGAAGGTTTGATACTGCAGCTCCTTACCCAATGGGGGTGCCTGGGGTAGGAGAGGACTCTTCTTTGGTGGAACTAAGAGGTTGGATTCCATAGCCCTGGTGCCTGTCATGGTGCACGCTTATCTGAGACACGTAGAATTGCAGAATCTTACAGCATTGAAACATCCTGAGCAGAAAGAAGCCAGGAAGGCAGCCTTAGAGGTCAGAAATCAAAATGTAGGAGACATGGAGAGAAGAGGTTCTGACAGGCATGAGGCACAGTGTTTGCAAGCTGAGAAAGATATAAAAAGAGAAGCACAATGTAATCCTGGTGGTGGGTGGTGAGGGTGGTGTGGTGACCAAGTGTTGAGTATGCAAGTTGGAATTGTTTTTATAAGTCACCAGCATAGGTATCCACGAGTGAATTGGCCTACTTAAAAAAAAAATAGATAAATATGGAAGCCAAGCCAGAACCTTTATCATCTTTCCCTAATCTTACTCATCTCCAGCTCTTATCACTGTGTGCATCATCCTGCCCAACCCCCACGCACTGCAACCCCACCTCACAGATCATTGCACCTTGTAAGGCATATGCGCTCCTGGGCCTTTGCTCCTTTGTAGTCTCTCTCCCTTCTTCACGAGATACTTCATCTTCTCTTTATTGCCTGTAAAACTCCTATTTATGATCTAAGTGTTGTCTAAATACAACCGCTACTGTGAAGCCATCCATGCCTTTTCCAGGCAAAGCTGGTTCCAGTTGTTTCTGTGTTCCTGCTACAGGCCATGTAGCCTGGCATAGTAGTTACCGAAAACCCAAACTTTCTGTTCAGGTTCTCAGCTAGGAAACTAGAACAGACTTTTAAACTTGTCTGTAATCTCTCTCAATCACCAGCGTCTGCCCCAGCCCCAAGACAGACTACTGCCAGAACGAACTTTCTAAAACACATCCTCCATCGTACTGCATTTCCATACGTATCATCTCAATATTGTTTGTGAAAACAACTCCCAGAGAGTTTCACAGCACATCCAAGGCTTTTTGTAAGTGTAGAGCTCAGAGAAGCAAAGTGATTTGACCGAGGTCAGAGGGCTAATAAATGGCAGAGAGAGTGTTTGAACCCAGATCTGCCTGAATGTAGAGGGCTGACCCACACTGCTGCCCCTTTCTACTGCACTGTGAGGGGAGGGACCTGCTTCCTGTGTGCTTGCCTCTGAACTGGCAATGCATGGGGGCACTTTTGGAAAGAGATGTTATATAAGCAACTAACATATTTCTTATGCACAATATGTCTTTGCAGCCTGAGCTTATTTTAAACCAGCCACAAGAATGTGTATCGGTGAACACATATTTGAGCTAACAGATGGGAGTGGGCACCTTTGTCACTCACAAATATAGCTCTTTGACCAATTGTGGAGAAAACTCAAGTGTTGAAAAGTACAGCTTATATATCTTTCCCATTTTCCCTTTTACAACCTCTGTGCCCTAAAACACACTCTGTCCCTTCCTCTTAATCTCTGTCACACACACACACACACACACACACTCATACACACACACACATACCCCATGGGTAAGTTGGTTTGTCCACAAAAGAAGGATACAGAGGGCAACATTTCTATAGTTCAGGCACAAGTGCACTTTCTGCAGCTAATGTGACTCTCACTTGGTTCTTGTTTCTATTCTTTTCCACTGAACCTGAATCTAAAGGTTCAGTCTTCAAGGTAGGCCTCCCTCTGGTGCATTTCCATGTGGACTTTTCATAAAGATTCCAATGCCGGGACCCCTGGGTGGCTCAGCAGTTGAGCGTCTGCCTTCGGCTCAGGGCGTGATCCAAATTCAGGGATCGAGTCCCACATCAGGCTCCCTGCATGGAGCCTGCTTCTCCCTCTGCCTATGTCTCTGCCTCTCTCTGTGTCTCTCATGAATAAATAAATAAAATCTTAAAAAAAAAAAAAAAGAATCCTATGGCTGGGAATGAGATATTCACTTCTATTCTTACTGATGAGACATCACATTTACCTCTTCAGTAGCACAAACTGTAGTATTATATAATTCAACTGTTTGTGTCTTGCTTCTCATCCAGTGTGAACCTCTCCCAAGTGTGATATTTTTCAATTGTTACCCATGTTCCTATTCCACATTATAGTGTCTGGCACTTCAGTCACACTTAAAACATGTGGAAAAATAGGGCATCTGGGTGGCTTCAGTGGTTGAGCATCTGCCTTTGGCTCAGGTCATGATCCTGGGGTTCTGGGATCGAGTCTTGCATCGGGGCTCCCCGTGGAGAGTCTGCTTCTCCCTCTGCCTGTGTTTCTGCCTCTGTGTCTTTCATGAATAAATAAATAAAATCTTAAAAAAACACGTGGAAAAAGAACATTCATAATCCAGAGTGGTTGGTGATTTGCCTCAATTTAATTGTGAAGACTCCCTCCAAAGGCCTGAGGGCAGTCATGTGCCAGATTAGTTAGATCTCCTACATAGAAGTAGAGGTGGGGTCAAGGCAAGAGGTTCTGGGCGACCTAACTCCATGCTGACATAGGAAGAACTTTCCTGTAGAACATATTTCAAAAAAAAAAAACATTAAACGTCATCTAAGGAAATGACTACATTATGGGAGATTCTGAGCAGACAGAGAATGTCTTCTTGTCTGGGGTGCTTTGAGCAGAATCAAGCATCAGAAGCAGTAAATTCAGATAATATTTAAAGATCCAGTCATCTTTGTGCATCTAGCAAATATATAGATATATAGGTACTATACTCTAGAAAGTACTACATACATCATGCTGGCCTTTACTTTTTTTGTTCTTTTAAGCACCCAGTTCTCTGGTTCCCAGTCTCCCATCTAGGATGTGAGTTCCACAGAGATGTTCTTTTCCTCTCTGCTGCATCCCTGGCATCGGGAAGCGGGTCCCCCCCACCACATCCCCGCCGCACACATTTGCTAGGCATAGGAATAAATAAACTGATCACTGCATCGGAACTCCTTGGAAAAGCGTAGGAATTAACCATCTATTTTACTTATGTGTTTTTCACAAAACCTTGGATTTGGTAGATTCTCATTTTAAAAATAAGGCAGTGGAGGTTGCAAGAGGCTCAGTAACTTGTCTGAGTCTACGCTGTCTGTACGTAGAGGTGCTGCTTTCAGCCCTTCTGCCTCCCCTAATGGGCCCTGGCTTTTTGCCACTCAGAGCTCAACCACTACACCTTGTTGTTGCTGCCCCTAAGAAGAGCACCAGCACCCCAATATCCACTACTTGAGCAGGTGAAGTTGAGGAGAGAGAAGTGCCTTTCCTGGGGTCTGTAATGGTACCATATGTGCTTAAACTCTATCTACTGCTAGATACTATGGGCCATTTCCTCTTGGATATATTTCTTTTAGGTGCGAACATGGATTGTTGGAGATGTTTCTATTGATGGAAAGATTCTGGCATAAATATTGAGTGCTAATGGCTTCAGGTCATCTGAGCCCCAAGGGCAGTGTCTATTGACACCCTTGAGGGAATAGCTCATTTACACAACACACCTGGTGAATGTCTCCTTCTTGCTAAGACCACAGCAACCCCAGATACTGGCCCCAGGGAACAGATATTCATAGAGCTATTCACTCACTCGAAAAGTGTCCAGAGGCATTATTACATTTTGTGTGTGTCAGGAATAATACGGCACGTAACCACGGGCAGAAAGCATGTTGGGACCTCAGTAATGAAGACCAAGGAGAGGAGATGGATTTTATTTGGAGAATTTAGGGGACTGCTAATACAACTTTTCTGCAGGTGCAATCCTCTACGTTTATCAGAGCATGATGAACTCCGAATCCCTTTATCCATCCTTTCAATATTGATTAAGCACCTATGGTCCCAGTAGAAAAATGTAGTCTCTGGAGCATGCTGCCTGGACTAACATCCCTTTTCTGTCACTGCTTAGCAATATAAACTTGGGCAATTTCCTTAGCCTCACTGAGCCTTATTTTCTTCCTCTGTAAAAAAAATTTTTTAAGAGTATATGTGAGAATATTATAATGCAATGCATTAATGCATAGTAAGTGCTTATAAGACTTCCATAAAGGTTAGCTGTTACCATTTACTAACCATGGAGCCAGTCACTGAGGGGTGGAGGGAAAAAAAAAAAAGAATTAGGTATATAAAGATTAGAGGTAAAATGCGAGACAGCAGAAGGCAACGTCCTCATTCATCCAAAAGCCATTCCATATATCACAAGATTGCAGATAGTGTCTGGAGGCAAATGGAGAAATGATCCAGAGCCTCACATTTCCTCCCCGTGTCCCACCATTGTTGACCATTATAGGGCTTTGGAGTCCTGCTAAATATACGGTTTGATGCATTTTTTTCCACTTGACATTAGGAGACTACATATATCATGTCATTCACTTCTTTTTTTCCTTGTGGGCTCAAGGTCAACTGCACACAAATGAATTAGTTATAATCTTTGATACATGAGAGTCTCCTTATTGGTCTGTTCAAGACCTTCTTTTCTTCATTCTCTGTGAATGGCAAACGCTATTAAAAGTTTTATACCCAAATTAATACCAAAATAAAAATGTTGATCACTCTGTGATCCCTCCTCTGTCCTCTATACCCCCTGCCCCCCATCCAGTGTAACCACTATTCTAAATTACTTGTTCATTCCCTTGCTTTGCATTTTAAATATATATTTTTTGCATCTATATGTATTACCATTTTAAATTTCTTTTTTTCCCCATCCATATGTATTTCAAAAAAAGTACATTTTGGTATTTGGTTGTTTTTCTGACATTATTTTGAAAAGATCTTAAGCAGTACATTTGGGACCTACCTTTTTATTAAAAACTGTGCACCTAGGTTTTGTTCACATTATTGATGGAGCTGCAAGCAGTTTCAAGTTTTAACACAATATTGAATATGCATCAAATCATAGATCTATTCTTGTGTCAATGAAAATTTGAGGTATTTCTAGGCTTTTTATATTTTTTAGACATTCTATGGACACACAACATCCTAACCAGTGGATTTTTAACTTCTCAACTTTTACTATTTGAATGACTGAGGAATGATGTCTTGTGGTCTTTATTCTTCTTCCCCTGAATGCCAGTTCAGAGGAAGATATCCTCTTAGGTTTATGTGTATCTTCTGGCCAATAACCATACATTAAGTTTCTCAGAATCACAGAGCCACAGGGCTGGTATTCAGGGCACAATCCTCCAGGTTTTAAAACCTAGCCCTTTCTTGCAGTGTGCCGCAATCATGGCAGCACCGAAGCAGAGCCCTGTAGTATTGATGTGGCCATCAGCTCTGAGAGTTCTTTGAACTTCTTGCTCATTTCACTGACAGCAGGTCTGTGCTCTCATAATGAGATATTTATAAACAGTCCTTCAAGCTAGATTCTTTGGATAAGGAGGAAAAAAAGATCTTTGAATAACTTTACAGGGGAAAAAATGAGAAGAAAGTCCAACTTCATTTTGCATAATCATATAATTTCAGAGTTGGAAGAAAACTGGAAATGTGTGTAGGCTCTTCCAAATCTCTGCTCTGCTACTTTACCTTATTGTCAAGAAAGGTGGGGATCGTATTGCAAAGTGACTTCCTCAAGGTTCCAGTATCCTGATGGAAGAGCGGCGACCAGAACTCAGTATGGGTAGAGTTCAGTTATCGAACGCTCTGTGACAATCCACTCCAAACTCCAGTGACTTTGAACCTTATTTATTTACTCATCATTTAAACGCTGATCTTATTTACTCGTACTTCTATAAATTTTCAGTGTAGGCTAGGCTCAGCATGGGGTTTCTCACCTTGGTTAGGACTCACTTGGAGTACTTTTGTGATCTCAGTGGGTTGGTCCAGTGGTAGTAAGCTGGATGGCTGGCCTCTGTTCTGTGTGGTCTGGTCCTTTGTTAGCCTCGTCTGGGCTTATCTTGGTGGCAAAAGAGATTCTGGCAGTAGAGAAGATAATCTCTGGTCTGCAAGCACGCTTCAAACCTCTGCTGCTTCACATTTGTTAGGTGTACTATTGGCCAAATCACATCACATGGTCAAGGACAGATTTAATGGATGGAGGGATGGACTTGACTGGTGATGAGAGAAACAGTAAAATGCCAATTGTTTTTTTTTTTTTCACAATGCACCTTTATTGTTTTAATTAATTGATCTTATTATTGAAAGCAGTTTTAGGTTTATAGAAAAATTAAACAGAAAGTATAGAAATTTCTCACAGACTCACTGTCCTCACCCTCTGCCCACAGTTTCTCCTATTATTGTGTTTATGTGTGGTGGATTCATTACAGTTAATGTACCAATATTGGGGATGTCTGGGTGACTCAGTGGTTTAGCGCTTGCCTTCGGCCCAGGGCGTGATCCTGGAGTCCCGGGATCGAGTCCCACAACAGGCTCCCTGCATGGAGCCTATTTCTTCCTCTGCCTGTATCTCTGCCTCTCTCTCTGCGTGTCTCTCGTGAATAAATAAATAATATATTAAAAAAAATAATAATGTACCAATATTGATACATTGTTATTAATAAGGTCCATAGTTTCCATCAGGGCTCACTCTTTGTGTTGCAGTTTTAGGTTCTGCTAACTGTGGGATGTTATGTACCTACCACTGAACTATCATACCTAATAGTTTCACTGCTCTCCAAATTCCCTGTGCACCTGTTTCTCCCTCCTCAGACCCTCCCTCCCAGCCCCAACAGCCACGGACCTTCTGACTATTTGCCTTTTCAAACGAGTCACATAGTTGGAGAGTTTCACCATGTATAATATTTTCGGACTAGCTTCCTTCATTTAACAAAAAGGTTTTAAGGTTCCTTTCTGACTTTCCATGAGTGAATAGTTCATTTCTTTTTATTGCTGAATAATAGTCCATTTTAGTGCCGCTTATTTACCCATTCACTGACTGAAGTACATCTTGATTGTATCCAGCTTATGACAATTATGAATAATGCTGCTGAAAACATTCATGTACAGATTTTTATGTGGACATATCTTTCCAGCTCATTTGGGTAAATACCTGGGAGTATGACTGCTGGATTGTATAGTAACAATATGTTTCCTTTGTTAGAAATTGCCAAACTGTCTTCCAGAGTGTCATTTGCCCTCCAGCTAACTAACCAGTGGGAGTTCCTGTTGCTCCAAATTCTCATCAGCCTTTGGTGTTGTCTTTATTTTAGATTTCAGCCACCTTGCTGAGTGTATAGTGGTATTTCACTGTTATTTTAACTTGTAATTCCCTAATAGCATAGGATGGTCAGCATCTTTTCATATGTCTATTTGACCAGTATCAGTGTATAGATCAAGCTGGATAGAAACTGCATCTTAACATAAAGGAATGGGAGGGATCTGTAGCCTCATGTAGATACATGTTTTCAACAGCAGTGTATCTCTTCTTATAATAAAACATCTATATGCAGTTTATATACAGAAATTTTACCCGAAAAAAAAAAGAAAAAAAATTTACCTGACATTTATTATTTCTTAGGTATGAGCCGGGAAGTGGCACATATTATTTTACATAATCTTCCCTCAAACACCTAGTGTTGAGCATTAAGATTGTCGCTTCAAAGCCAAATAAGTCAAGGTTTCAATGGATGTGCTGTTGCTAGCACTGCTTGCTCCTGGAATTTCCCGGTTCTGATCCCCCAGTTTAGGTTACATGTCCTGAGCATCTGTGCCAGCCATCTTCCAGGTTTGGTGAGCAGAAGCACTAGAAATATAACAAAAGGCAAGAGAAAAGAAAAGCAAGGTCATTTCTCTCTTTCTCTTTCTGCTTCAGGCTGTGTGTCTCACAGCTTCTGTGTCTGATGCGAAGCATCATCTCTCAGCCGACAGGTCCACCTTGCTTTTTTATTGTGCAGAATCTGCTAACAATACCTCCTTCCTCTGTGCCACCAAGAGATAATAGAGGCTCCCTCCCTGTTAATATCTCAGTTGCCTTCCTCTCTACTGCATGGCCTCTCCAACTCTTTCATCACCTGTGAGTCCAATTCCCCGTACGAAACCCATCTACATTATTTATGGCTAATATTTTATTTTCTTTGGTTGGACTCTGATTCATACAGCAGCTTTCTCAAATTTCCATAGATTTTTAGAGATAAAGATAAAATATAAGCCCGGATTGAATTCCCTAGCCTCGCATTCTATGTTACCTCTCATGTGAAATATTTATGTATAATGTGGAATAAAACTACTAAAAAAATAATTGATGTCCTCAGAAAGATTTGAGCACACAATGCCTCTATAAAATGAGAACAATAGCATCTGAAATAAAAATAAATATCAACTTGATTCATCAGTTTAGAGACAAATTCAAAGAAAGCCCCCAGGAAATAAAACAGTCAAAAGAGATGGATATTTGGAGAGGAAACATTTACAGATTATCTGGAAGGATTTTTAAAAATCATGTAATATATGTACAGCTTCTATTAATGAGGAAGTGGTTTGATAGAAGTACCTTGTTCACAAATATTTATAAAAGCTGAACAAAAGATTAAAACTGGGGCGCCTGAGTGGCTCAATTGGTTAAGCGTCTGCCTTTGGCTCAGGTCATGATCCCGGGGTCCTGGTATCAAGTTCCACATCGGGATCCCTGCAGGGAGCCTGCTTCTCCCTCTGCCTCTCTCTCTCTCTGTGTGTGTCTCTCATGAATATATAAATTAAAAATCAAAACAAATAAGATTAATCACTTTATTTGAGAGAGAGAGAGAGAGAGAGAGAGAGAGAGAGAGAGAGAGAACAAGTTGGGGGGGGGGCAAAGGGAGAGGGAGAAGCAGGCTCCCCACTGAGCAGGGAGCCAGGTGTGGGGCTCCATCCCAGGACCTGGGATCATGACCTGAGCCTTCTGCAGCTGCTTAACCAACTGAGCCACCCAGGTGCCCTAATAGCAAACTTTTCTGAAAGTCTCCCAAGGGGGGAAATGAAATGTTAATGATATCAACTGTCCCTTGAGAGATTTGAATTATTTTTTGAGAGAGATTTGAAATTAGTGTGGGTTCTTTTCTTTTCTTTTCTTTCTTTCTTTTTTTTGAGGTTATTCTTCAATCTCCCCAGACTGTTTGAGTGGTAGAAAGTCACAATCTTTGCCATCTCAAAATAAAGAGTTAGAGGCAGGAAGGATAGATGAGAGGAGGTAAGGGAAAAGAGCTATAGGAAGGGAATGAACATGAGAAACCCTAACAAAAACTCTGGCTTCAAACTATGCATCAGAGACTTGGGGAGACATCAAGGGACCGAGTGAAGAAGCAGAAGCTGGAATCTGTAAGAACTCGGAAGAGCTTTCAGTTCAGAGACAAACAGTAGTGGGCTGACAACAGAACAGATGAAATTTACAGGAATTTCACAGAAAGAAGCCTAAAACAAAATGCACAAATGAGCACATTCGTCATGGTTCCATTAACAGGACATTCCAGAACAAGCAAAACTAATTTATGGTGAACAAACATGGGAAAGATGGTTGGCTGTCTGCAGGAGTGGAAATTGTCTGGGAAGACACATCATGGAAATGGTTTATATCTTGAGACAGAGATAGGTTATATAACTGTATGCACTTGTTAAGATTATATGCCTAAAATCTGTGCTTTTTTAAAGATTTTATTTATTTGCTCATGAGAGACACAGAGAGAAGGGCAGAGACATAGGCAGAGGGAGAAGCAGGCTCCATCCAGGGAGCCCGACGCGGGACTCAATCCCGGATCCCAGGATCACGCCCTGAGCTGAAGGCAGAGCCTCAACCACTGACCTACCCAGGCGTTCCAAATCTGTGCTTTTCATTGTACAAAAGTTCACTTCAAAAATTGCATAAGATAATAACATGCACGGTAATATAGTAACTATATTTCAATACCATGCTAAGAAAATATTATCAAAATTACCCAGTTTGAATTAGAACACTTGAATATAAGAGAAAAAAAGAAGACTTTGAAAATGTGAGTTAATTCTTAATCCCTAAAAGTGCACAGGCCAAGAAGGTTTACAGGATCAAGTGTCAAAAACACTTGTTTCTCATGTAAATTTGTTACATGAATTTTTCCAGAACAGAGAAATAGATGAAAAGTTCTAGTACATGTTTTACAAGGCCAGGAAAATTTCAGTGCCCACACTGGAACAAAATGAAAGAAGGAGAGAGAAATATAAGCCAAAGTAATTTCAAATTCAAACTCATAAATTCCAATAAAAAATCAGAGGCCTTGGGGTGCCTGGGTGGCTCAGTTGGTTAAACATCTGCCTTCAGCACAGGTCATGATCTTGGGGTTGTGGGATTGAGCCCTGCAATGGGCTCCAAGTTGGGGATGCAGCCTGCTTAAGCTTCTCTCTCTCCATCTCCCTCTGCCCCTCCCCACAGCTTGTTTGTGCCCCCCCCCCCCAAAAAAAAGACTCCTTTATGATCTGAGTCTATGGGAACTCAGAAATGCTAGTGAGCTGCAAAAACTTAAAACAAGGATCAGCATTTCAAGGAAAAGCATAAAGAAAGGTTTAGATTACTGAAGTTTTACTTTGACAAAGTGCAATTAAATTTAAAAATACAGTGTGGTTTAAAGGTATCACATTTAATAAAATTTGTGTTACTGTTGTGATGCACTTGTTAGAAATATTAAATATTAGAAGTCAAATGTATTAGTTATTCCTCTTTTACTGTCATTTTCCTAAAGTCATGACATGCCTGAAATCCCTGTTTTCCATTCACTCTGTATTTGCTTACTTCATATTATCACTGAAGGAAGGATATTTTTGCAAAAATACTTTTGAGAGCTTCAACACTTTCTCCAACCACATTTTCTAAAAAAAAAATTATTTATTTATTTATTTATTTATTTATTTATTTATTTGAGAGAGAGAGAGAACACAAGCAGCGGGAGTAGGACAGGGAGAGGGAGAAATAGACTCCCCTCTGAGCAGGGTGCCCGATGCAGGATTTGATTCCAGGACCCCAGAATCATGCCCTGACCCAAAGGCAGACACTCAACCACTGAGCCACCGGGAGTCCCTATTTTTTTTTTTTTATCTTGATAAAATGATGAAATTTCTTTTGGTTGTTTTTGTGTGATACCCCTGACTAGTGTTCCTAAAATAATCACTCTTCCCACTTTCAAACTCGGCACCTTTACTCTGCTTCTTATTTGCTCTTTCAGATCTTTATAACATTCATCACTAACTGGTACTTTTTTCTATTTTAATTCTATTATTTGGTCATTATTTTGTCTCTCAATAGAATATAATCGGTATGTGGTGCCAGGATTTTACTCATTTGGCTTCACTATTATATCCCAACAGACAAAATAATTTCTGACATGTAATAGTTGATTTACTAGTTGATTTATTAGTATTTATTGAATGGATTAATGATTTGAAGGTTTTTTGCTAATGCTTTATTAACTCCTAAATTTCTACATCTTATGCAACAGCTGTCATTTTATTTTGCAATCTGTTTATATTGTATTTATCATATGACTAGAACTTCTGACAATCAGCTACAGATAGACCAAGGTTAACTACATGGGCAATGACTAACAGTCCATGCTAAGCAGACAGAAATGTTTGAGAGGGAATTAATATAATTCATCAAACCACTAAAATATTTTCTTTCCTTTTGGTTCTTTAGAGGCAGTCTCAAATGCTGACTCACCTTAGGAATATTTAGATAATGAGCATCCTTGCTTTGATAATGCAATTCGGCAATATGTCAAAAAAAAAAAAAGAAGATCAACCTTAAATTAAAGATTTTAATTCTAAAAATGCAAGGAAGCTTCAATAATAGAAAAAGACATGGATGTGTTTCATCTCCTTAAAACATTATGGGAGAAAAACAAAGTAGGTTTACCTATATAGACAGTTAAAAAATAAATACCTGAGTAAATGAAGAAATCTACTTAGCCCAAGGATGACAAGAATCAATATTGTAAAGGCCATCTTCCTCCCCAAATTGATCTATACATCTAAAGCAATCCTAATCAAATCCCAATAGGATTTTTCATGGACTTTGACAAAGTGTTTCTAAGATTGATACGGAAGAGAAAAATGTATAAGAATCCAAGAGGTTAGCTAATATTTCATTTAAAAAATGAGATTAATTTGATCAGAAATTTAAAACAAAATATTTTAAAGTTTAAGTAACAAAAGGAAAAAGCTATTAATGCAAACTGCATACAGACTGGACATTAGAACAGAAAAGGGAGTCCATAAATAAATACTTATGCATTTGGAAATTCAGTTAAGAGCTGGCATTTAAGAGGGAAACAACTGTTCTACAATCCTGGCGGGGGTGGGGGTGGGGGTGGGGGGGGTGGTCTCTATTGATGTCTTGTGGATGGTGCCCCCTAGCGAGGTGGACCGTGCATTACATGCAGGTCATACAAGGACGTTTTGTGGTTCAGATTCTTAAGAAAGGAGTAAATTAATGTGTTCTTTGGGATCACTTAGTCATGGATTTGGAGAACAAATGAAGTTGATCAAAACTTCATACATTTATACTAATAAATACACGATGAAAGGATACCATCTTTAAAAATAAATTCAAAAAGTGTTGTAAGAAATTACACGAGAACATGATTATAAGGAGCTCTCTTTAAAAAGACATAAAAAATAAAATCAGTGCAGGAAAAGATCGAAAATTTCAACTGAATCAACCTTAACTCATAAGATTAATGACATTGTAAACACACATTAAAAGACAAAATACTGAGGAAAAACATATGCTGGGATATATTGTGTTGTCCAGAATATGTATAGGACATCTCCAAATAAATTTGAAAGCCATATAACTTTTAAAAATTCCACAACTTAAACGTTCTTCCAAAGAGGAGTAAATATAAATTATAAATAAAATTTAAAAAGGTAACATAATTACATACACAGAAAATTAAAACTCTGCGGTACTTTTCTTCCAAAACGGAATGGCAGTTTTCAAAATATTGAGTCATATCAGTAAGCAAATTGATGGAATTGGTATATTCTCATAAAATGCTACTGAAATTGTAATTTAATAAAGTTTAATTTTATATTTCCATTAAAAGTGGAAGGTTCAAATTAACTATCAACCCATGTCACAAAAAAAAATGTAGAAAGTGAATTATAATTTTGTGCATTAACCACAAAGGTTTTCAAATCTTAATGTACTTGAAAGCAAAATTCAGAAAGTCACATTATATTTTACAATTAAAATGAAACATACAGGGGATCCCTGGGTGGCGCAGCGGTTTGGCGCCTGCCTTTGGCCCAGGGCGCGATCCTGGAGACCCGGGATCGAATCCCACGTCGGGCTCCCGGTGTATGGAGCCTGCTTCTCCCTCTGCCTGTGTCTCTGCCTCTCTCTCTCTCTCACTGTGTGCCTATCATAAATAAATAAAAAACAAAAAAAATTAAAAAAAATAAAATAAAATGAAACATACAAATTCATGAAACATGTATATATTTTACACACTCCTATATGTATGATATCCAATATCACATACACAGACACACAGACATATAATCTCCACCCTTCCTTTAGTAGGTGAAAGCATACAAGAGCAGAGGAACAGTCATTATATCTAAATTATTTCCCAAAAAACCACCTCAATTTAAAATACATAAAATTCTAAAATAATATGGATTAAATTATGTGATTACTGTGTGAAATACCTTTTAATTTACTTTCTAACTTCCAAGTCTGATATTTTACTTTCTTTAGTGATATACATATGTATATATATATATATGATATAATAATCTGTATTTAAGATTTTATTTATTTATCTGAGAGAGAGAGCATGCAAAAGAGAGCACGAGTGGGGGCAGGGGGGAAGGGCAGAAGGAAAAGGAGAAGCAGACTCTTGGCAGAGCAAGGAACCTGCCCCGGGACCGGATCCCAGGACACTGGGATCATGACCTGAGCAAAAAGCAGACACTTAACCAACTGAGCCACCCAGACTCCTTCAGTGACTTATATTTTAATCCAGTTGAATTCTTCACTAATGCTCTCTCTAGCCTCCACTAGGCAGGGTGCAGACAAATTGCCTCTCACTTGGTATTTCTGTCTGGAATGGAGACACAGGGGCCCATCTCTCCTCCTCACCAATATCCTGCCCATGGTACCTCTACCCCCCAGGCTTTTGCTTTGCACGCCGCACTGTCCCATCCAGAGCTAAGAAGACTCATGAATTAAGCAGCTATTAAGAGAGCTTTATATTACCTTTTATACTTATGTTGTAAATTTGATGCAAACTTTTGTGGGTTATGTACATTTTATGCTTAAAGGGAAATAGGAAATGCATATTTACATTGAGTATCTCACTTATTGTCTTTAAATTCCTCTGAAACTCATTGTGACACCTGCTTTTTACATAGCATGTGGTTCTTGACATGAAATAAAATATTAATGCTTTATAGTTTCTACGGTAAATAATTGATGTTGTTGTCTCATGCGCTCTAAGTGATATAAAACTTCAATTTATGGCTGATCTTCAGATCAAGCCATGTCTTTTCTACTCCTTGAATTTGGGAAGGTTTCAATGGAGAGGAAAACAGGAGAGAAAGCTTGGTAAAAGGGGCGTGTTTACAAGAGGATCAGCTCTGGGTTCGCTGTGTGAGGAGCTGGCTGCAACTTCTCAGCACATTGTGAGTCTTGTCTGAATCGCTCCACAGCTTAATATCAAGTTTTCTTTCTGGATCCTCTTGCTTCGGTCACAGAACTTTAGAAAGAATGAACAATATTTTCTAGATGAGGATCTTGGCTGAACCACTTCTTTTCTCACAGATCAAGTATGCAATCTGTCAATAGTGCCTTGTTTTGCTTGGTTTTATACATTTAATTTTTGGCTAATAGGACAGGGCAACAAAAGAAGAAAGGGACTGAAGTCCCTCTCAGGCAGGAGAGAGGGTACATGCATAATATTTTTGCAACAAAATTCTAGCTAGTCAGAATCCAAAGAAAATCATTTGTGACTTATTAGCCAACTTTTTAGTAATTTCAAAAGATCAAATATATAATATTACCACCTTGCTTGCTACACAGCCATCTGCACCATCAAACACACCCTTATATCACCACTCAGCATTATACAGTCACACACCCATACACAGACACCAGCCCTCACTGACACACACACACGTTTAAATGCCACAAATTCTCCTACCCGCAGACACACATCCTCCCTTACCCATCACCGTGATATTGTGATTTATAATGAAAATATATATATTTGCTCTTTAGCCCCATTTCTAGCACACAGCTCCTAAAATTCTTGGGAATTTTTAAATGATAAGGGCAAAAAAAAGTGTCTTTTAGTATGTTAATAAGGTGATATTTGGACCACCCCCTTGAGTGGGAGCTGGTTGTCAAGGCAACCAATTTTGTGGTTAAAGTGTTGGAACTTTCAGTCCCACCCCCTGACTTCTGGGAACAAGAGAGGAGCTGGAGGTTGAACCAGGTGTCTAAGGTCAATGATTGCTTCCATCATGCCTGTGTAATGAAGCCTCTATAGAAACCCAAGAGGATAAAGTCTGGAAAGCTTCCAGGTTGCTGAACCCATGGAGATGTGGAGAGATTGGGGTGCCTGGAGTCTGTGATTTGCCTCATGCCTGGTCCTATGCACCTCTTCTCTCTGGCTGTTCACAAGTTATAACTATCCTTTTATAATCTAGTAAGTAAAATATTTCTCTTGAATTCAATGACCACTCTAGCAAATTAAATGAACCTAAGTGGGATGGGGGCAGGGAGAGTGGAGGTTTTAGAGGTCATGAGAACCTAGCCAACGGGTCAGAAGTATAGATGACAACCTGGACTTGCAACTGGCATGTGAAGTCTTGTAGGACAGAGCCCTTAACTGGTGGGGTCTGATGCTGGCCAGGTAGACAGTGTTGGAATGGAGTTGAATTGTAGGACACCCAGCTCATGTAGCAGAGAGTTATTCTTTGTTGGTGGGGGTGTTGTGCCCAAGTTTACGTATCCGAGAAACAACCAAGGATGCAAACACGAGGGTTTATTTACAAGCTCGAGCTTGGTCCAAGTATACCCGACACAGCGGAGCAGGGACTTGGACCCCGAGGTGGGTTCCAGCTTAGTTTTATGGGCTGGTCTAGGGGACTTCCAGAAGTGGGGGAGGAATTTCTCAAGTTCTGTTTACATTCTGATATGGGGCTTTCAAGGGCATTGAGCTCTGTTCTCATTCTAATATGGGGCTTTCTAGGGCGTTAAGCTGTAAGCTGTTTTTTTCTGTAACTGAAGCAAGATAAAGTTCAGCTCTTTTTTTTTTAATAATAAATTTACTTTTTATTGGTGTTCAATTTGCCAACATACAGAATAACACCCAGTGCTCATCCCGTCAAGTGCCCCCCTCAGTGCCCGTCACCCATTCACCCCCACCCCCCGCCCTCCTCCCCTTCCACCACCCCTAGTTCATTTCCCAGAGTTAGAAGTCTTCATGTTCTGTGTCTCTTTCTGATATCTCCCACACATTTCTTCTCCCTTCCCTTATATTCCCCTTCACTATTATTCATATTCCCCAAATGAGTGAGAACATACACTGTTTGTCCTTCTCCGATTGACTCATTTCACTCAGCATAATACCCTCCAGTTCCATCCACGTTGAAGCAAATGGTGGGTATTTGTCGTTTCTAATGGCTGAGGAATATTCCATTGTATACATAGACCACAGCTTCTTTATCCATTCATCTTTCTATGGACAGCGAGGCTCCTTCCACAGTTTGGCTATTGTGGACATGGCTGCTAGAAACATCGGGGTGCAGGTGTCCCGGCGTTTCATTGCATCTGTATCTTTGGGGTAAATCCCCAGCAGTGCATGATGGTGGAAGAGTAGGGTCCCCAAATAAAGTTCAGCTCTTATTCACAGGGGCCTGGGATAGCTGTACTTGTGCTAACGCTGAACTTAAGGTGGAATGGCCTTAATTTTCTCGGCCTCCACAGGGGAACTCCCCTTGTCGCAGCTGGGCCTAGAACCCTCAAATAAACACCGACACATGTGCACATCCATAAACCCATCAAACCACCAATGCCACCACCATCACTCATTGTTTTCGATCAAATGCGACCTGCAGCAAAAGCATTTTCAAAGAAAAAAACACTATCTGATAGAAATTACCCATATCAGGGAAAGGACAAAGGGAAGACAGCAATGTTATCTCAGCAAGGGATGATACAATAAAGAGAAGAAGTAAAAAGGGAAGCTTTCCTTGCATTCAGCTTTTTCTAGATCCTAACTGGCCCCCAACCCAGGTCCTCTGGATTTAATGGGTGTGCAGGGTATTCCCATTGGGAGTGTCATGGTACTACCCTGAATGTTTGCAGGGAAAGAAGGCATTCTTAGACTTTAACTATTGCTGTTGAGCCTCCTAAGTTTGTGAAATCAGAGTCCAATTAAAATGACGTGGGGCCTAGATGCAGAGCTTGCACCCCTAACCACTGACCTGCACTGCCTATTGGCAAAAGGATTCACATCACAGGCTTCTCCCTCTGACTCAGAACTTAAGTCTTTGGGACTTGGTAAACTTCACTGTTATGGTTACAGTACTAAATAAAACCTACCACTTTTCCCCCTTTTATAGGAGAATCTGCAGTGTTGCCAAATATAAGAAACATCCAAATTCGAATTTTAGATAAACAATTAATTTAGCATAAGTACGATCCAAAAATTAAAAGATACATACTTATTCTAAAACTTGCCTAGATGAGATTAAAATTTAGCTGGGCAGACTGTTTTTGTTTGCTAAATCTTCACAACTCAAACTGTAAATGAGAAAGGGGATAGAGGAGAAAAATAGCAAAGTAATTTAAATTTAAAATACTAATTTAATTTCTAAAAATTAAAATTAAGGGCAAGATACAAAAACAAAGAAAAAAAAAAGATGAAAACAAAATAAAATTGAACTAGGAAGCACATCAGGCTCCCAGAGCTTGGCTTCTAAAACTATTCTCTCAGAAAAGGAACAAGGGTTCCTTAGAGAAATGCCCAATTCTAGGACTGGGACAATAAATACACAAGATGAATCTGAAGCATCTCCTAGGACCAGAGAGTAAGAAATGCTAAAACAAAATGCACAAAACAAAAACAAACTCAAAGAAAATCTCAACAAGTCACCTGAGTAGCTCACTAGTAGTAGTAACGTCTGACTTTGGCTCACGTCATGATCCTGGGGTCCTGGGATCGAGCTCCTCATCGGGCTCCCTGCCCAGCAGGAAGCCTGCTTCTCCCTCTCCCTCTGCTGCTCCCCTTACTCGTGCTCTCTTTCTCTCTCTCTTTGTCAAATAAATAAATAAAATCTTTAAAAAAAAAAGAAAGAAAACCTCAATAAGGTCGTTTGTCAAGGGGCCATTGGGAACTGAAAAAAGAGCTTCCAATGGTCAAATCTGGAAATAGGGATGCAAAATAAATGAAGTAGCTTCATATAATAAACCAAAGAATAAGATAAATATCCATGAGGCCACACTCGTATAAACATATGACTAAATCAATCAATCTATCAATCTAAACTTTACATGCAAAATTCCAAATAATTTATGTAGACACTGGCCTCTCAAGGAAGTGGAGCATAACCACCTCCCACCGTCCTTGCCTTACGTGTGTGCTGCACGTGAAGAGCAACTTTGAAGCAGAGAAGCCTATAAAATACCCATCAGCTGGGGCTCAAGCTCACATCAGCAGTGATAAGCCCCACTGGCAGTATCCGCTCTTGACGTGATTCAGTGGGAATGGCACTTTGCCTCTGTACTCTTCCTTCCCCAAACTCTCAACTCCAGTTTAATCATGAGGAAAGCATCAGACATGTCCAGTAGAAGAGTATTCTACAAAATGCCATCAGTATTCCTTAAAACTGCCAAGGTTACCTAATGCAAGGAAAACCCGAGAAGTGGTCATAGTTCAGAGGACCTTAAGGAAATATGACGGCTAAATGTGATGTGGCATCTTAGATAAGATCCTGAAACAGAAAAATAACATTAGATAGAAACTGAGGAAATCTGAATAAAATATACACATTACATAATAATAATATATCAATATTGGTAAATGTGACGATATCAGTAATTGTACTAAATGTGCTATAAATCTGGGACAGCTGGGTATGACGTAAATGAGGAGTCTCTGTATCATCTTTATAATTTTCTGTAAACTGCCCTAAAAAATGAATTTTATTTGAGAAATTAAACCAGTGTAGGCAAAGAAGACCTAATTATGGAAAATCTTCCATCCCCAAAAGGGTTTTTTAGGATAGCTAAAAGCCACCCTAATGACATGCTACGTGTTCTGGAGGGAGCTTTGCTTGGGACTCTGTTGATACTAAGGGAAGAAAGAAATATCTGCTGTGCACTTGCTGATACCACTGCTCTGACCTGATAAATGGGAAAACCAACTCTTAGTGCTGTCACAGGCTCTGCCTCTGCCTCCCTGTTTGGAACAAATACAGTATGAATCATGGGTAAGTTTTACTGGAATCATGATATAATTATATCCAGAGAACAAGGAATGTTGAAATATGAGCCTCCTCTCCATGGTGTTCTGGTAGAAGTTAAACATGCAAAACCTAGAAAGGAGGAACCACTGCATCTTATTGAGCAATGCACAATGCTCACATCACGATGCAGAGTTCTCCTAAAGTCTGGTTTGACTGACTTATTGACAATATAGTATTTTGACAATATAGTAGGTCTTTTTCTCCTATTTCCCCTGTTAATCTAAGACTTGTGGATTGTGCCATCCTGTTGACTATCAGATGAAGGAAGGAAGCAGAAAAGGGAATGAGCTGTACTTTTGGGAGGCCAGCTAGCTATGTGGCTGCCCCAAGTGAGGCAGGCCCAGCAGGATGGCAGACACAGAGGCAGGGGCAGAGTTTCTGGTCTTGCTCTTTAAGACCGAGTCTTAGCCCTGCCTGTTACTAAATGCCACCCAATGAGTGTTTCACATTTTGACCCAATTAGAAATGCCTTCTCCCCTGAAGGTAACCCACCAGGAATGGGGCAGAGACAGGCCTAGGCAGGAAAGAGGCTAGAAATTCCTCTTTTCTTAACATAACTTGGGAGAAAACAGTCTGTGCACCCAAAGAGTTTTCAAATTCCCCTGAGTTAAGATTTCTTTATTTTTAGTTAAAATAAATCTGTGTTCCTCTCCTAGATAACTCTGAGATCTCAGACACAGAAAGGATCCTGAGAATTTCTGCTGGGAGAGAGGATTGGTTACTATTTGGGCCGTAGATAAATGAACAGGAACATCACAAGACAGTACATAGGAATAAATGGGATCAGATTCAATACAGATTCAATATAATTCTTTGCATCCTGGCAAAGAATCAATCTAAAAGGAAGTACAAAGTGAGTATCAATAATACCATGTTATGATATTTCTTATCACCATGTGGAGCATTGGATGAACATATTGTCATCTTATTGATTCCATACTTGAGCATGCAATCTTTTCATTCCCTTAATCCTCCCCTATATAATGAGAGGATCACATTCATTGATACTTTTCAGCTCTAAATAAAGGTTTCCATAAGGTGCTGTACTTACAATTGCAGAGATCAAAGTGTCAAAGGCATTTACAGGGATAGTTGGATCTGATTTAGATGGGGTCGGTTAAGATTAATGGCTCTATTTAATGTAATATTTAATACACCATATTGCCATGTGTATCACCATGTAGTAGATGAAGGATGTACCAGGGCACCAGGACACCATAAGAATATAGCCAGTCTACAACTGGGACTGTATTATTTAGCATGCTTCTGGCCACAAGTAAGATAATAACTGAATAAATGTGTCTTAAAATATCATAGATTATTTCATTTTATGAGATGACAATAAATCCAGAGACTTAGTTCACAGCTCAAGCATGTCATAAAATTCTGTCCTTTCTGATTTTTTAAAAAGCTACTTCCTAAATCTATTGGCAATATCTCAACAGATTGTAAGACATGATTGTAAGGGGGCTGTGACAACGCCAAGGATTAGGTCTTCGCAATGCCAAGGATTAGGTCTTCACACAACCTCAACACCTCTCTCTTTTAATCAAGAAGTGATAGCTTGCCTAGAAGTCCACCTACTTCTGTCCACCAGAAGACATCCGTATGACTCATTGACCAGTAGTGAGTGCCCTCAAAATGAAGAAGGAATGATAAAAATAGGATATAACTATTTTGCAAGTTCTAATGAATGAATGGATCTAACCAATAATCATCTGTGACTATGAACATCACCATAAATGAGATAATCAGACAGACATGGTGTGCCTCCTGCTGAGTGAAGAAGTCTTGCCACAAAGATCAAAGCTGACCAAGTTTCTACATCCAGCTATTAATGTGAAGAAAAAAAACAACCCCTGAAAAATGACAAACTACACAATAAGAATGCGATCAGTAAGACCCACACATTAGAAAGTCCATCAGAAAAATAATCAATTTCTTCAACAAATAAATTGCAAAAATTAAAATGAAAGAAATGAGTAATCTACAAATATACCTATGAGATCTAACAAGTATACAAACATTATTTGGATCTTGATTGGAACAACCAACCCTGAATATAAAAAAGATTATTGTCAATGTTAGACTATTTTAAGGGATCATTTCTGCCAACCAGAAAATGAGGTGACCATCAGTGCTAGTTCAAGCTTTAATGAGCCATCCTACATGGACTATCCTAGATGGCCTGAGAAGTGCCCATGTTGCCACACACATTAGGAAAAGTTATTTCCAAACAGACATATTTTAAGGCTCACGGTATTCTCATGGACACTTTGCTTCCGGCCTTTCCTTTCCCACTGGGACTTGTTTCTGAAGAGCCAACTGTTAAAGAAGTATTTTGGGTCCGGAGCTATTCAAGGAAGTGTTCAGAATCTCTTGAGAGAGTCTGTTCTCAAGAGACAGGCAGCATTAAGGCTGTGGGGCTCCGAGATGTATGATGCCCTAATGCCCCCTGAGAGGGAGCAGCCAACTATGTCCTCCTAAACTCAGAGGAGAGGTAGTGGCATGGGTCTCTACCTTAAAGCCACCTGCAGTTCAGCTTCAAAAAGCGAACACTTCTAGCTTCTTTTAATCTTCAGTTCGTTCACCCATGCCTGGCTCTTGAGCAATATTTTTCTTATTCTTTCCTGACTTGTATTTCCTCAGCTTCTCTCACAATTGCGTAATGTTTAATTTTCATGTAAAATTACTTGTAATATAATATCCAGCACTTCACTTCTCTGAGTGAACTCTATTGATTCAATTATTAGTCCTCAAAGTGTTTCCAGGGAAACATAAATTTAAAGATGAGAATCTGAAATTGATTCTCCAATACTATTATATTTAAAGCCTCCGATGTTCATTTTATCAGTTATAAAAGGGACATTGACGGTCCACAGCATACTGTGACGACACTGTTATTCATCCCCTCTGAAATTATAGGCACTCATAGAAGGCAAGCTTTTAGTCGATCAATGGGTTCTACCTTTGAAGGCTAAGAACAGAATAAGTACTAATGTGAAGTTATGGTTTGCTTCTTGGCATGCCAAAGAACTTGAGATAGGAAAATGCTTAGCCCACATATTTCAATCATCGCCTCAATATCTGGTTAAGGAAGGTCCTCATCAGCAAGCACAGCAGTCATCTATTAAACTGGAAAGGGATGGGGTCATTTGATCACCGTGTGCTCTTCAGGTCAGTGAGCCAAACAGGCAAGAAGTAGAATTACTATCCTGGCAGGGGTGATTGATCTTGATGATCAAGGAGGAGTTGGGTTGCTATACACAATTAGGATAAGGAAAGATTATGCCTGGAATGTAGGAAATTTCCCTAGATGCCTCTTAATATTCTCTTGCTTTATGAATAAAAATTAATAGAACTTTAAAGAGTCCAATACACATAGGACTGCTAATAACCAAAACTCTTCATGAACCAAGATTTTGAACTCCTTAAGGAATGATGAGCAGTTAAGGTGTTTGCCGGGGGCAAAGGAAATATGGAATAAGAGACGTGGAAGGACATTATAGCTACCAGCCACAGACATGTGACCAGTTACATAAATAAACACTATAATAGTTTTGTGTATTTATTCTTAATTATAGCATAGGCTACATTTGTGATATATCAACAAATTTCCCCTTTTCCACCTGCTAATTGTGATAGGTTAATAGTGGTTAACACTGTATCTCAGTATTTATACTCAAGGACATTTAATGGGTAATGTGGCACCGTTCAAAAAGGGAAGAATATTATCCAGAGATGAATAAAGTGGCATATCAGACACGGTATTCTTTTTTTAGAGGGGAGATTAGCATGTTTTTATTTATGGGTGGGATAGTTACATCTTTTTACTAGTAACTTAACCTGAGAACTAAACTAGATTAGCAGATTATATATATAAAGATCTCATACAATTACAGAAATTGGAGAAATTTATTTTATATATAAATATATATTATATAATATATTTTAAATATGTATAAATACATATATAATATATATTTAAATATATTATATATTTATATATAAAATATATATTATAAATATATATTTATATTGTATATTATATATTTATATGTATAAAGCTATCCAAAGTGATTTGTGGTGATTTTGTACTTTGTGCTGTATTAAATTGGATAAGCTATAACTAACTTTCCCAGAATTCCCTTTATCAGATTGATTAGCTTTAGTATTGGCCACAAGAAAAATTGTGTGATATCTAGGTGGCAGAAGAAAGCACCAACCTTTAAACCTGGGAGGTTGTATTCATGATTGACAAAACTTGGAAGCAACCAAGATGTCTTTCCTTAATTAAGGAAATGGACAAACTGTGCAGCATCCATACAGCAGAATATTATCCAGCAATTAAAAAAATGAGCTATTAAGCCAGGGAAAAGCATGGAGGAAACTTTCATGCATATGGCTAAGTGGATTAATCTGGTTTGAAAAAACTGTATGATTCTGGAAAAAGCACAACTATAGAAACAGTAAAAAGATCAGTGTTTGCAAGGGAACAGGGGATGGGGGAAAAAGGGGAAGGAGAGATAAATAGATGGAGTATGGGGGATTTCAGAGTGATGAAGCTACTCTGCACGGTCCTGTGATAGGATTATGCATCTGTCAAAATCCATAGAACAATATATCAGAAGGTCTGAGCCCTGATGTAAACATGGACATTAGTCAATAATTCTCAATACTGGTTCACCAATCAACCATAGCAAATGTGCCACACTAAGCAAAGTATCAATGCTAGAGGGAACTGTGGGGAAAGAGTGTGTGTGGAAAATCTCTACTTTCCACTCTATTTTTCTGTAAACCTAAAACTGCTCTAAAAAATAAATATTAATAAACAAAATATCTGAAGCTTACGGTTGTGAAAAAGCAAGTGACAAATATCCTTGCTTCTCCCCACCTCACATCCAGAATCCTTCCTCTCTTCCACCACACTGGTCAACAGCAACGCCAGGCCCACTATCATCAGATGCCTAGCTGAAGTTCACGGAGGTAGGTGCCAGGAAGACTAACCACCAGCTATTGACTTCTCCCTGCCCTTCAGGACTACACACCACTGGCTGTGAGGGCCCAGCTTCCTGGGAGATGTGGTCCATGCACCTTCACCAGGACTGCCTGTGACTCTTCTCTGATCCTTTTCAGGATGTTACTTGCCCAACTTCTGTAATTGTGTGAGATCGAATTCCCTCTATCAAGTCCTTATTCCATGATATATATCCTGCTTCTGTTTCCCCGGTTGAACCTTAATGAATGGGTTTAAAAATATCCTCTATTTCCTATTCTCAAGACCCCTCAGCGAAAGCAGGGTAATCATGTCTATGATCACACAGTGAAATTAAAAGAGCATTGTGAAAACAGGGAAAAGAGTCCTATTGCTTCATTTCCTGGTCCAGGCCTTGACTATGTGTTTCTCGTCTGTGCGCCAATGAATAAAGACTTGATCTGAAATTGCAATGTATATTTAAAGGGAGTTGCTATTAGGCTTCTTGTAGAATTGGTAACACGCTCCTCTCCAGGCCACTTAATTTGTATACCTTATCCAGGCACACATTTTGCATAATAAATAAATAAATAGTAACTCACTCCTCTGCTTGATAAGTGACTAGGCATTGTATATTTTAAGCAAGTAGACCACATCTAATTCAAACTGCTTTTAATAGCGTATATTTTTCTCCCAACAGCTGTTCCATGCAGTAGAGATAACTCTGAACCAGACCACAGTGTTTATGTAAAAACTCCAGCACAGGGTGTATTATCTGGCATAATTACACCTTCGAAAGATGCAAATGTGAAAGCTGAAACCCTGAACATCCAGGGAAATGTGTTCTAATTAACTAATTCCCTGTATTTCATGGCCATTGTTAGAGATATTATTTTCTGGATAATCAGCCTGTTGTGACCATGCGCGCGAGCGTGTGTGTGTGTGTGTGTGTGTGTTCACATTGTGATGTTTCAGCGGTGTCACTATTTCTGTTAGCTGCCCCATAGCTATCTCCTAGGAGACGGGCACAAAATACAATTCTACTGTCTCTAACACTTCCTGTCCATTCGAATGAGGAGCTGCTAGTCACTTTGAGAGCAAACTGACAATAGAATTCTCAACAGAGTGTTTTCATAGTGTTTGACCTAATAGGATCCTTACACAACACACAAGGACCCTCATTATCTAACCTCAGGCTGCCTCTCTACCCTCATCCTTTTCTTTACACCATGTGCTCCAGACATCTTTGGTTTCCTGAAGTTGCCACGTTTTGTTCCTCTTCAGGGTTTTACTTTGTGCTGTAGCATACTTCTGAGATGCTTTCTCCAATCTTTCTACTTTGTCTACCTAATTTCTATTTATTCCCCAGGATCATCACCCAACTTCATCTGGAGCTTTTTACATGCCAGTGGGCATGCAGCAAATGCCTGTAGGTGACTCATCCTGAGGATCACTTTCGAGCTATTGTCATTTGTAATTTTTGTTCTATTAACACCTCTCCAATTTCCATGTGGTTCTGTATCTTGACTGGAGATCGTCTCCCAAAGTGTGTGCAACATTGCAACCAGCTGAGGACAGATTGTTCTGCTCGATGTTCTGTCCATAATTCCCTGGGAACAGTTCTGTTGTTATTCACCTTGAAGCACTTTGATTCTATGGAAATGACTGAGCAAGCACCTCTGTTCACCACCTCCCTAGCCTTGCTCTGACTCTTAGCATGGGATAGAGAAATCAGACAGCACCATCAGGAGACAAATGGTCCATTTGTAATGACTTGGATGCAGCTAGACCCTATAAAGCCAAGCGAAATGGTCAATACCACATGATTCCACTCATATGTGGAATTTAAGAAACAAACCAAATGAGCAAGGCAAACTAAGACACAGACTATTAACTCTAGAGAACAAACTTGTGGTCACCAGAGGGGAGGTGAGTATGGGATGGGGAAAATAAGTGATGGGGATTAAGGAGGGTACTTGTGATGAACATTGGGTGTTGTATGGATGTGTTAAATCACTATGTTGTACACCTAAAACTAATATTACACTCTGTATTAAATAACTATAATTTAAATAACAACTTTAAAGAAAAAAATAGAGTATTTACAGCCCTTCCAAGAAGAGAATAGGTCCAACTGAGCACCATAAGTCTAAGTTAATTCATTGATTTTTCCCCCAGCCATCTGAAAAAGATATTATGTCCTATTTTCAGTGCAAATTTAATTAATGAATAAAAGAATTATGACATAAAATTTATATTCACTAATAAAAATAATAAGAGCAACAATATCTAACATTTATTGGGCACTTAATCTTGATAGAGTTCTAAGTGCTCAGCATGTGTTAACTCTTCTAATCTTCGTTAAGAATTAAAAAAAATAGTTACTATAATTACTGCCATTTCACAGGATGAGGGAATCAAGGCACAGAGAGAGTAAGTGTGAGCTTTATTTTAGCAATCAAGCAAGTGAAGTTCAACACACCTATGGATGCATTGAAGTCAACAAAGGCAGAACTGAACTCACACATTTCAGTTTCCAGCATAGGTGCTTTCTCTGACTTGACCCCACAAAACAGCAAAGTAAGTCACTTTAGCAATTCTTATTCATGTCTCCAGTCTTAGCTTAAATGAGACTTCCTGAGAGAGAGTCTTTCCTAGCCATTATCCACTGCTACATATTATACTCTGCATATTACATAGAGAAATACCTGTTTTTTCTTCTCTTATCAAAATCTCTATTAATATACTTATTTTCATAATTTGTTTTCTACTTTCTGTCTGCATCACTGGACAAGAAAATCTTCAAGAACAGAGACCAGATGTTCACCACTAGACCCAGGCTCTAGTTCAGTATCTGTCACATAGATGCTATTATTGAATATCTATTGAATACAAAAAAGTAATTATATCCATACATGTATTTCATCTCTATTAGAAAAAAATTGAATACAAAAAAGTAATTATATCCATACATGTATTTCATCTCTATTAGAAAAAAAATTGGCAGTGTTTTAAATTATCTGTTCTATAAAAATTTGGAGACATGAGACACTGGGTGTCTCAACTGCTTAAGCATCTGCCTTTGGCTCAGGTTATGATCTCAGGGTCCTGGGACAGAGCTCCTGCTGAACTTCTCCCTTTCCCTCTCTCCCTGCCCATGCTCTCTCTCTCTCTCTCTCTCTCTCTTTCTCTATCTCCCTCTCTCTCACTCCTTCTCTCTCTCCAATAAATAAATAAAATATTTTTTTATTTTAAAGACTTATTGTTAATACCAGATATTATTGATGGTGTGTCAATTCAGAGTTTGAAATTAAAAGGTTCTTCAAGGTGGGCATATAGCATTTAGAATTTCATGATCAAGTCAGTGGTATAGTTTTAACATATAAGAGAAAAAATACTAGTTAAATTCTAATCAATACTTGTTTGTTGATGGCAAACATGACAGGTTTTGCATGAAATCCTGAAATACACAAGAAGTAATGTGGTTCCTGCCGTCAATGAGTCTATAGTGAGATAAGGGAAAAATACAAATTTTGAGGAAGGACTCAAATTATTCCCTGTCTTTATTTAGGTGAACAAAGGAGTGAAATAGAACAGTGCCTTATTTTTTCTTATACTTCGCACAACCTAAAGGATCACTATGATGCAGAGCAGAGAATTCAATTAGTTTGCTAAGAAGAGGATGCAGAAATAATAACCAAGTCCTGAGATTTCCAATAATTTTGTGAGATACATGTACTTTCACTAGGGACTTCTTAGAAAGTCAATAGCTGCAAACACCAAGGCTGTAACTCAATGGTGGCATGCACTGTGGCGGCATCTCTGCACAGGAAGAGACAGAGCTTCTTTAGAGAGCATCATCTCTTTACAAAGCCAAAGCTGATCTCCTTTTTGGGCACAGTAGAAGCCTTCCAGTTTATTAAACCCTTCCCAAGTCTGAATGTTTCCCTCATTTCAGCTCAAAAATCAATAGTCAAAGGAATTTTTTTATCTGGGCCCCACTTGTTCTATTAATGTTTCTTTGGTTCATTTATTCATTTGCTTATTCATTAATACTTATTGGATGTTCTCTATGTGTTGGGCATTCTTTCACTAGAGATCCAGTAGTGAACAAATATACAGCAAACAAAACAAAAATACTGTTTCATGGAGCTTATATTCCAATGGAATATAATAACATTTATAATACATTATTATATATAATATATACTATATAAGATAATCATCATCATTATCATATTTGTGTCTCAGGCTAACAGTGAAAGAATTATCTATAATGCACGAAGGAGGCATCTATCCCAGACACTTCACTGGATTTTGAAAAAAAAAACAAACAAGAGAAGCAAACTAGCTATTAGCAGCTTTATGTCTATCATTTAAGATTTATAGGAAATGCCCTTCTTTTCACATTTCATGGGACTCTCCTTTACCCACCCAATATCTACAGGGATTCTTTCTTTGGTGGGAGTTTGGAGGAAACTATTCCTAGACTCATCTGGCCCTAATTTTCAGCTTCTACTGAATTTTCCCACGAAGCCAGCTTCAGGTGGCTCCTCCCATTTTTAGGCTGCTGTGTTTTGACCTAAATGTGGAACGCAGTCCCTTTGCTTTCAATTCCACAAAACACTACTCATAACAGCCCATTGTGTCGAATAGACTTTCTAGAAATTCATAGTAACAGAAGGTTATTAAATTACAGCAAAGCACAGCAACGCATGGGAATGGAGAAAACTCATGATTGCATGTTAGCTGGCCTCATTCTTAAATCCTTCAGTAACCTCACCCCCCAACCAACTTACTAACCCCACACAACCCCCACCTGAAGTGAGCACAACCTCAGGGGCATGTGCAAATACATTCAGAAATGAACCTACCTGTGCATCATTCTCTGCTTGGGTTCTAGCCTCTTTCTATTTTGCTGAGCATTCTCTGTTTGACCTACTTCTTCCCTAGTTGCCTTACTTCCAATAGAGTGTAATCTCCGAAAGGGCAAGGAGTTTTTGTTCTGATCTGTTTTGTGTTAAATCTCTAGGGTTTAGAGCAGGGATCTACAAAGTGTAGCTTCTGAGCCAAATCTGGCCCACCACATATTTTTGAATGACCTGTGAACTGAAAGTTATTTTTATATTTTAAGTGGCTGAAATACTAATTCAAAAGAACAATACTTAGGGGCATGTGAGAGTTATTTAAAATTTCAATGTCCACAAATAAGGCTTTCATTTTTGTTTGTTATTTGCAAAGCCACACTCATCCTTTCACAGATCATGTATGGCTGCTTCTATGCCACAGTGGTGGTGACCTTGTGACACAGACGGTGTATTTACTATCTATTCCTTTACAGAAAACATTTGCCAACCCCTGGATCAGAGCATCACCTGTTAGATGATTCAAAGGCATTCAAAGAGTATTTTCTGACTATTAAATCTAAAAAGGAGCTATCACGATTAAATTGAATCTATCTCCCTATGTTCATAAATAATCACTTAATATCCACTGAGTCTCAACAGCTTCAACTACATTGTATGAGAAAAGTTTGAACCACATTGTCAATCTCAAGAAGGCCTGAGGGTCAAATGAAATGTAAAAGTGCTTCAAAATCTGATGAACTTCTAAATCTACATGGTGATTGGGAGGGGGAAGAGAGGAAATAAGGTAAGATAGTAAAGAATATATAAGGTGTTACAGGGTTCCAAATATCTTTATAGTTCAGTGAAAATGGCCAAGGAATTAAGTCCCATAACTAAATTTCTCTATGGTCTCTGACTTCACAATTATTATTAATTTCAAAAATGACTATATAATCATTAATAAATTAAAACAGAGGAAAAAGCCTAAGTATTCATGGAAAAACTAGCCCTAGTCACCTAGTGGGCTATCTTCAATCAAGACCATGAAGTAGAAAGAGAATAGAAGCTTGTTTAATATATTTGAGCTGATTGATAAACCTTTCTGAGGTTGTTTTCTCACCTGTCTAAATTTTCCTTTCCTTCGCAGTGTTGTTTAGGTGAGGGACTGTACCATCATGGTCCACACATTGCCTCATGATCTAGCACATAGTAGGTGCACCCTGCTGATATATGGTTTCTTGATTCTGAAAGGAGTTTTGACTGAGGTTCTAATTTGTCAAAAAAAAAAAAAAAAAGGCTAAAGAGATGTGTTGCTTGGATCCAGCCCCAAATGTCTCAGATTCATTTCTAGAAGGTAAAGTTCAAAAAGTATGATTAAATTCCACAAAAAACAACTCAGAACCCCCCAAACAGATGAAAGTGTCATCATGATTAACCAACAGAGCACATTTTAATGCTTTTATAATAAACCAGAGTGAGTACATTGCATTCCCATCAGCAGAGTGAGCAGTAGGGATATTGCACATTAATGTGAGTTACAGTGTCTGAGAGCTGTTATTTCCAAAAGTATATTAATAATCCTCATGCCGTCTCCAGGGAGGTTGCCATGGGACTCCTCTGAGGTGCTCATTGCAGAAATCTGGAGGCCACAGCAGGTCTCTATGGAGAAAATGAAGTGGACGAGAAAGGCAGGCTTTCAGATAATTAAGCAACCCACCTTGTAAACATTTGCAAAGGCGATGTAGGTTAGCCAAGGCCTCCCAGACTTTGGTTTATATCAGAATTATTGAGAGAAGTTGGTAACAATTAAGATGTCTTATGCAGATCATTGGAGGCAGATGCAATTTGGTTGCTACCCTCCTGAAAACGTGCCTACTTCTCTGATGGTTCCTTTTCTCCTTCTCTGTTTCTCCTTTTGCTTATTTGTTAAATATTCCATTGTTTCATCCATCTATTGATAAAAGAAAAAAAGTTTTCTGTGTCATTTTCCAATACTAGGCTCTGAGTATTTATTTTTAAATAAAACAAACAAGATCATCGTCCTTGAGTTATGCATAGCGCATAGGGCCTATCTCTTCAATTTTTCAATCTCTACTAATGCTAATCCTTTATTTTGATGTCCACTCAGCTTTCCAAGGCTTGTCTCCACATGGGAAGATGTGCATTCGGAGAGGGGTTCATGGTCTCCTTGGGACTCTTTCAACATACTCTCATTTGTTTCTCTATGAATTCATTTATTATTTACTGCTTTAGTCCACAGCTATTCATTACATACTCCTGTGTGCACTTGCACTCTTCGAGGTAATAAAGATAACACACTGAATATATCCTCAAGGAATTGAAATTCTGATGGGAAAGACCAAAAACAAACAATACTGATACACAGTGAAATGATCTATACAAAAGACAGCACATAATTAAATGTTTATTCAGAGGAGAGATTGACTCATTGACTATCAGGTACTGTGAATGACGTCTCTGAAAATATCTTTAGAAAAGAGAAATGTTAGAAGTAGTACACACTTAACATAGACAGTTTTATTAGCTGAGTTGTGTTCCCCCAAATTCACATGTTGAAGTCCTAACCCCCAGGACCTCAGAATGTGACTGTGTTGGAGACAGGGGGTTTTGAAGTGTTAAGTAAAAATGCAGACATTAGGGCAGACCCTAATTAAATGTGACTGACGCCTTATAAGAAGAGAACATTTGAACACAGACATATTGAAAGCGAAGACCATGGGAAGACACAGTGGAAAAAAAAAAAAAGGACTTTTATAAGCCAAGGAGAGAGGCCTCAGAAGGAACCAATGCCACTGACACCTTGATCTCTGACTTCCAGCCTCCAGAAGGGTGAGGAAATACATTTCTGTTGCTCAAGCCACCCAGTGGGTAGTACTTTGTTATGGCCGCTGGAACAAACTGATACTGGGAGGGACTTAGGGATTCAATTTCTTTTCAGTGAAGCATTCCCCTGTCACTCCCACCTTCATTGTTTTTGCTATATATATATATATTTTTTTTTCTTATTTTTATTCTGTGTGGGGTTACACTGTTGTTTTCTGCCTTATAAGCTTCACATTTACCATGTTGGTATTTAACTGTGTTGTAACATTATTTTGGAGTAGGAAAAGGAATCTGAGTCTCAGGACCCCATAAAATTCTTTTTAAAATATTTTATTCATTTATTTGAGAAAGAAAGAGAGAGCACAAGCAGAAGATGAGGGGCAGACAGAGAGGGAGAAGCAAGCTCTCTGTTGAGCAGAGAGCCGGACACAGGGCTCGATCCCAGGACCTCAAGATCATGACCTGAGCCAAAGGCAGAAGCTTAACCAACTAAACCAGGACCCCATAAAATCCTGATTATTCCACCTAGTGATCCTAAATGAATGCCTTCACAACTTTGAGTGCCAGTCTGGGCTTGCACATGCAGACAGCATCTAACCTACTAGATGGCTGTAAGGAATAAATAGAAGACTACAAACCTAAATGCCCAGTAGACACTTACTGTATTTATATTCTAGTAGTATTGCATCTGAATATCTCGAGGCAGTTTTTTCCCATTTAATGAAACTGATTTATGGAGGAAAATATTTATATTGAATCCAAACTTAAGCAGGTAACATTTACTTGTTAATGCAAATACTGCTCTCAGAACCAGAGCACAATATCTCTCCGTAGAGTCAGAAGAGTGAATTGAATATATATCTTTTTTTCTCCTTGGTGTTCAGTTTTATTCTCTTCTGGTTATTTAGCTTCATGCTCCACTGATTGGTGGGGGGACCAAGTCGATCTTACTGGATCACAGTGGAGGACAAAAGGAGAGCAGGAAGAGTCAGTATTTGTCATGGGATCGTTGTTGTATTGAAACTTCACTTTTGAAAGTACAGAAGCACCTGTGGAGAGCCTCAAAGAGAGTCGAGTGGAGCCGAGAGGAGACTAGAGAGTCAGAAGAAAATAGTGAGAGACAGCAGGTGAACCACTCCGATGAGAGATGGGTGCGTGGAATTCCAGAAGCATTTGTCAGCGTTCCTATTGACATTTCTTTCTTTAAATCCTCTAATAAAAAGGATGAATTTTCTTAGCTCAGAAGTTATACTAATTTAAAATGTTGTAACAAATTGAGATGAATACGTAGAATAAATAATTACCCGCAACCCTATCATTCAAAAAGAAACATTATTAGCTTTTTGCAGTCTTTTCAGTCTATATGTATATAGATTTTTGGTTTAATTCAAAGAACGTTATTGTATTCTGTAGTGTCAGTTGTAACCTACTTGTTTGTACTTCATAATGGCCAAAAATTAAATATCTTTATATGCACACACATAATTTATGTGGGACATCAGAATCAGTGTATAATATTGGCAACCCTATAAGTGATAATTTGTTAATACATCAACAGATGAAAGTGAGTTATCCTTTTGGCATCAGTGTTCTTACTGATGCTCTAATTTGTATTTCTCTGATGAGTATTTAAAAGAATGGATTTTCCATATTTTCATTGTCCATTTCCCTGTATTATTTCTTGAATGGAGTATTCATGCCTTTTACTTATATTGCTACTATATGTTTATGATTACTCATTTATTGGCAAGGTGATTTTTATATGTTAAGTGTATCAATCCAGTGTCTGTTGTATATTATGCCAATTTGTCATATACCTTTTTATTTTATAAAGTTAGATAATTATAGATTCCAATTCCTACTTACCTTGATGGGTTAATCTAGATATGTCCTGTTAACAAAGAATATGGTTTGGCTCAATTTTAATAATTAAAGAAAAAGGAAGGAAGGGAGGGAGGGTGTGAGGGAGAAAAGTAAGAAGAAAAACCTAATAAGGAATATATTCTAAAGCAGATAGTGACCAACCTTATTTCATCATTTCTTGAAGTTGGCATGTAAGATTTTGCTATCTAGACAGTATTTATTTAAAGACAAGGAAAAGATAAATTCCAGTTCAATTTCTTCCTGAAAAACAATATACACTTAAATGATTTGACTAACCCTTGAATTCACTAAGTGGATTAATTGAATTATGTGGTTTAGACCAATGGGAGTTTCTATTCATTTGTCTCCAGAGGAGTTGGAATGTATTGAGCCCTTTCACCAGAGGTCAAATGGCGGTAGCTTCTGGGATCAATTAGTGAGCCACCTAATTAGATTTGATTAATCAGCTCTGAACCATGACTTATTCTTGTTTAAGTGATGTTTCTTCAGTCTGTGAGAAGATAGACTGGCTTACTGAAGACTCAGTTATGGTGTCAGCTTGGAGATAGTATTTTCAAAGGGTTCAGTTCTATATTACAGGGTAGAGGATATGCTTTACAAAAATTCAATCAGTACTTTATGGTGCTTTCTTCTTATAGCTAAATTAGGTGGGACTGAAAAAGAAGCATATTAGGAGGGGCTCCTCTCATTATTATATATAATATCACAGTCACAGAATTTTTTATTCCCATCCTGGCAACTTTTAAGCCTGATGGCTCAAAGGCATCAGCTCACAAAGGGTATATACTTCCATTGGAAGACACGACAATGATTCCAATGAATGGAAGGTTAAAACTGACCTCTGGCCATTTGTGGATCTTTGTGCCATGAACCAAGTGGTCAAAAAGAGGAGGAAAGTGTTATTATAATAATGGGAGTGATTGAACTGAATTTTCAACAAGAAATGGGGTAGCTATGTAATACAAGAGAGAGGACGAGAGCTATATATGGAACCCAAGGGACATTCTTGGGTGATCAATATTCCATCACCAATAGTAGAGGTTAATGAAGAACTGGAGTGATCAAAATAAGGTGAGACTATAAAATAAACAGACCCTCTCAGGAATCAAGTTTTGTGGCATGCTCACAGTAAAGGACTTTGATCAGTGAGTTGCTGGCTAAGAGGAAATATGGAATGGGTCCTGGAAAGAAAGAAGTTATAGTTATCCATATGCCTACTATTCACAGGCAACTGTGGAAACAACTACAGGCAATTTACATATTTTTTCTTGCTTGTTTTGTGTGTATATTTGTGTCTATATATCAACTACCTTTTTCTCTCCTTCCCCTTACAATTTTATACAGAGATATTGCAGGTTAAATTTCATGTTATTATTTAGTACCAGATTATTTAATGGTACTTACCATATTATTTAATTAGGAGCAGTAAATGACATAACCAGCAATGCACATGATGACTCTCGAGACCATGTGTCTCCATAGTAGGGTCAGCCAATGGCTCTGCAACAGCAAGGGCATCTGTGAGCAAGGACCTGACAGCCTTCACCACAGTGGTGGGCTATTCTTAAGGATCAGTAGATGGGGCCCTCCAGTGGCCAATATCCAGCTTCTTGATACTTTAGCCGTGGGCAGTATGTTCCTGCCCTGTATGTGCTGGCCATGCCCTCTTGCTGTGGGGCTGCCTATCAGCTTTTCCTGCCCTTATTCTCTGAGCTTCTAGACTTCTTTCTTCTCTACTTCCCCCTCAACCCTAGGGGGTAGTGGTTACTCTCTGTAGTTACTAATTTTTTATACCTTAGAATTCTCTTCTACCCTTTTTAATAGGTAGCTACTGTTATGAAGTTGTCCTGCCAAAATTTGTATGCTGAAGCCCTATCCTGAGGTGTGGCTGTCATTTGGGGTAGGAAGAAATGGATGTTAAATGAGGTTATAAGGATGAGTCCCTGATTAGACTGGATTGTTGTCTTTAGAAGAAGAGACATGGGAGAGTATGCCTCCCTACACAGGTGAGGACACGGGGGCGGGGGGGGGGGGGGAAGGAGGCTGTCTGTGAAGCCAGGAAAAGAGATTTCACTGAAATCCAAATCAGCCAGAACCCTGATCATCGACTTCTGACCTTCAGAACTGTGAAAAAATAAATTTCTGTTGCTTAAGTCACTCAATGTATAGTATTTTGTTTTGGTAGCCCAAGGAAATACAACTACCTTTAACCTAATTAAGAAATATTTATAGTTGGGGGAAAAAAAGTAAAAAGAGAAAAGTCTTTTTTTTTTTTTTTCTGTTAAAATTGCAGTAACACTGTAGTCTCCTTGGGAGATCCTGACAGATACAGGAGGAGGTGGCCATAGAAAGAGCAGATTTTATCTATGAATCTCCTTCTGTCTACTATTTCCCATTGGTAAACATTCTCAATGTTCAAAATACCGCTCTCTGAGGTATCCCTTATGCCCTGCAGGAGCCTTTGGGTGAGCTTCCTTAGTCAGGGTTAGTAGTGATGGGAAGAATTAGAATCCCAGTGGTTGTCTTTGGAGGCAGAGCAGTGACCTTGATCAGCTCAGATAAATCCACCCATAGTTTGCAGCCTCATGATGATTGAGTGGAGTCCTTGCATGGTTGGTCACCTTGGTGGTGATGGAGACTGAACAAGAGTCCGAAGGGGACCTTGGACAAGAGAGGACAAGAAGATATATTCTGATTTGGATGAAAGGCACAAGCTATGCCACACATATTCAGTGTATCTGAAGCTTTCAGGAAAAAGTGAAAATAATATTATTTTCCCCCAGTGGTCTACTCTCTTATATCTAATCTGCTGTCTGTCTTGTTAGTCCTGCTTTCTTCATTCCACTGTGGATAGTACTATGATATCAGTTATGTAGTTTTACTCCTGGCCTAGTGATCCTAACCCCTGTTTGTAAGATCACCCAAAATTTAGATAGTGGACCAAAGTATACACAGTTGGAAGTGGGATGCATAGGAAAGATTGCTCCCTGCTATAAGTATTTTGTCTTCTATAATCTGCTGCCCCCTCAAGAAGGTATAATTCTGAGTCAGTGTGTTTAAGATTGGGATGTGGATTTAGTAGCATAAGCCCAAAGATCAGGCTATTTGGCATGATTCTTGTCAGGGCAAAAGAGACCTTCTATTTCACCCAACTTTTTAGTTCTACAGAACAATAGAAATAGGGGGTTGCATCCAAAGTTAACAAAATTCAAGAAAAAGAGGAACTGTACATAGGTACCTTTTGAATTGAGCAGCCTAAGAAGAAACCAGAGATTGAAACTCCTAACAAAATCTTTTCAAAAAATAGTTATAACAAAGATCTACTTAAGTGTCACATGCAGTGCTAGGGACACTGAAAATGACAAGATATAATTCTTTTTCCCTGTACTCGAGAAGATAATAGATCAGTGTATAAGTCAGAATAAAACACATGATTACAACAGCATGAAAAGGGATATAATAACATGTTGCAGAAATGCAGCTGTAGAATACATCATTTGTTACAGACATCTGTTCTTTTTTGCCTATCCAGTCTCTGTTTCCTCTTCTTTTGGTTATAGCACTCTGATTTCCTTTTGGGAATTCACACCTCCTCCATTCTCCATCCACATGTGTTGAATGTGCTCATCCAAGCCCTTGGGTGGACATGCGATCTCAGTTGTACCAATGGAACTCATAATAGGATTTGTCTGAGTTATGAAAAGAGATGTCCTCTCTCTATTTTATCTCTCTCTCTCTCTCTGTCTCTCTCGCTTTGTTTCTCTTTCTGTGTCTCTCTTTCTCCCTCTCTCAGTTAATAAAATTCCAAGGACTATAGAAACTGCTGGTGGCCAGTTTCCTCCCAGAGAGAAAGAACCTACATTCACAGTGTGGCTTGCACTGTGTGAAGCTGAGAAAATAGTTGGAGAGAGAGAGACAGACTATATGTTTTGGAACCAACATTACGGAAGTTACATTTGTCCCTGATATTGTCAGTTTTGAGAGCTAATAAGGACAGATTTTGGTGTGTTTTATTTTGCTTTGTTTTTCACACTTTCTGTATGGTCAATTTATAACATTTTAACAAAAGTATTGTGATCAATACATGATTCATACTGTGAGGACATTGTCTTCAAACCTACCTGTGTATTATGGTTAGCTAGAAGAGAAAAAAATACCAATAAAATACATATGTCTGGGTCTTATTCATGCTGACCTACTTGAATGTGGAACATCATTGTATCTCAGCTCTAGGCCTAAGCAGACCTTTTAGACCTCTTTTCTCTCTGTTGTTCCTCTACCTTCTCTGTAAGAACATGCACACATTAGCCTTCAGGAGACATGAGACATTTGGAACAGATCTGAGGCAGCCCAGTTATCTCTGTTGAGATCTCAAACATTTGAGAAAGCCAAACCAAGATTAGAAGATCTGCTTAGTTGACCATGGCTGACCAAAGATGGATGAGTGACCCCTATCAAACTCAACTTAGATCTGTAGAACTCTAATGTTAACCCATAGGTTCCTGAGAAATAATAATTTTAAAATGGGCAGTATTTTAAGCCACTAAATTCTGAGGTGATTTGTTACGCAGCAATTGCTAACTGATATACTCACATGTAGGTCCACCAGGTGTACACATGATACATCTGGGACTCAAATTCTAGTCCTATGGCACCAGAGCTTATGGTCTTTTCTAATTCACTGCTGTCTTGCTTCTTTTCTGCTGAGGTTTTTACTCATGGATTTTATAACTATAATCCTTCTGTGGAGAGAGAACCCTAAGGTTTTCTCATTTTCAATAGAGATTACCTAAATTTTTTCAAATCATTTTCTTAACCTTGCCAGCACTTGTCATCTGTGCTTAGCATATCAAATGGTTCTGAGCTACTTTTGCAATTCAACTGTGCAGACCAGGGACTAACTTCCCTGAAATAAATACATTGCCAGGAGAATGTATCTGTCAGGGGAGGTTTACTACAAGTTTCTGAAATACAACGAGACATCCCTATTTAAAAACAACAGGTATGCTGCATGTCTATGCCCAAGAAGCCCTTCGTTGACTCAGAGTCCTATTTGAGCAATGCACTAAGCCTTTGCAACTATTCATGATTTAGAGAGAGACAAAGTGGGAGGGAGAAAAGGGAATTTAAAGTTTTGGAGCTCTTTCATTATGCTAGAAATATTAACACATGATCTATTTAATCCTCACAAAAAGTTTATGAGGTCTGTATTATTCGTTCATCTTCAAGATAAAACAAACTAATGTTTAGTTTAATAGAAGTGAAATATCTTATGCAAAATGCTCAGCTAGTACATAAGTGAAGCTGGAATTTGAACCTAGTTTTTTTATATCACATAACAGTATAATAATCTGACTTCTGGTATGATTAAGTCTAATAGAGCAAATAACTCATGTCCAAGAGATATGCATTCTTTTCTCAGCCTAACTAGTTTTGTGACCCTGGAAAATTCCAATCTGGTCATTTTTCTAATCTGCTAAGTGAAGAAGGAACTGGTCCCAAAGTTTTTAGGCTCAAAACTAGATTATCTCAATAGTCTGAACAATAACCTTGAAAGATCTATTTTTATAACATCCAAAAATGCAAATCCAACTTTTATAAAGTTTATTTATTCCAATAAAAATGTCAGTCTTCTCTGGTTTTTCTTACGGATATTTCAACATCATTGTTCAAAACAACTTGAAAGAGTTGTTCCATGTTTCTCCTCAACAGTTGTGATCAGAAGAAAAGCAGTAACATTGACTCAGGACATCTCTCTTCAAATGCATGTACTATCCAAAACAGTGTTCCCAAGGGACAGAGAATGCCTAATACTCACTAAAAGGCAAGCAGATGATCTAGAGTGTTTTTGAAAAATTTTTGTCTTTATATAATGAGATATTTTCCCACACTTTATTATTACTTAACATTGCAAAATGTCATGATTTATGAGAAGGAATTATGAAACCATTTTATCTGTTCTTAGCTAGGTACCCATGCTTGCTTTTTGTTGGATTTTTAGCAGTAAACTTTCTTTACTTTCTGTATTTGATCAATGCTGTATTGGGAGCATGGGTCAGAACTCCAACACTTAGGTTTAGAGTCACATCTCCCTCATATCTCCTCCTGTGGCCTTGGACAAATTATTTGCTATTCGGTAGCACAGGGCTAATAATAAGACCTACTGAGGGATGTTCCAGCTAATGAAGTCAATAAATATAAAAGACTTGATATAGAGCAGATAGTACATGTGCAGTTAGGTCTACTTGTATGTTTGTTTTGGGGAAAGAGTCAAGCAGAAATAATTTTGGATCTGAACTCTGCCTTTTACTTCCCATGGCACACTCAGAAATCATGTTTCTGTCTTGAGATAGTGTCTTCATTTATAGGATGGGGTGTTAGGTTCTCTACAGTTTACCTGCAGGTTAGAAACAATGAGTTATCGTTCTGAGTTTTAGCACTTGGCTGGCCCAAGGGTATGTTCCAAAAAAAAAAAATGTAGCTCTTATAATTAGATCTCCTAGTGTGGTGATACCTTCATTTCGGAGTCTTGTGGCTACAAACCTAGAAGTTCTTCCTGTAGAGAAACTTCACAAGGCAAATCAGTGGAGCATTCGCTTTTAAATATAACAACAAAGCAGCATGCAGGGCTGACTGCATTGCATTAGTCTTCAAAACAATTAAGCATAAAGCTAAATCAGGGTAAACTACATTTCTGAATGTATCTACAGCATAATGAATAACATCTGCATCTCCAGGGAAACAATTTATACTCTTCTGAAAAGCGCAACATACTAGTGATTGGATTCTCTCCCTTTCCTTAAGTAATATTTCTTTATTATTTGGAAAATTTTTCTTTTTTATAATTATGCCAGTGCTGGGAGGAAATTTTACCATCTAGTGCCTAAGTACTTAGCTCCATAAAGGAAGGCTAAGAAATGGAGAGACCAAGTCATCACCCCATGGCTTCTCATATAGAAGGTGGCAGTGCTCGGAGTGCTCCGAGCGTGGGATGTGTGACTCTGAAGGAGGCCCCTCCCATCGTATTGCATGCTTTACTGAAAATTGGAATCTTAAATTTGGAGGGGATCCAAGATACTATCTGGTGCTTCCTTCACTTCAATTCATGAAGCTCCTCCGGATTGCCAAAAACAGTGACTCTTAAGCCTCTTAATTATCTTCAGCGACCAGAAATTTGCTCCAAGAGCTAGACTTCCAGTATAAAGAGAAATGAGTGTGTATTGGGGACAGAATGTTAACTAGGACAGAAAAACATCAATCTAGACACTTCAGAATCCACTTCAGATGCCCAGATTTTAATTTCCTAACTGTTGCTGTACGCAGAATTGATAAGAAAACCTAAAATCAAATAGGTTTGGGATGAAATATTTCTAAATTAATTAAAGCCATGAAAAAATTGCATTAAGAAAACAAATGATTTTGAGAATCAAAATACATAAATTCATTATAAATGTAAAGTAAAGCTTTTTTTAGTTTTAGTATATTAAAATGTCTTTGGTGGAGTTTGGTTTGCAATTTGAATTATTAGGTTCATCATATTTCAATTAGAGTCACTGAGAATCTAATATGTACCTAGCACTCTGCCAGGGACTTTATAAATGCTATCTCATTTAAATTATTTATTTCATCCCAAAGTGGAAGAAGCACATTTTTTAATTTGTCCTTTTCATATCTGGGAAGATACAATAAGCCAGTGGTTCTCAAACTTGAGCATGTATTGGAATCGCCTGGAGGATGGTTAACACAGAGATCTGGGGGCCTCAACCCAGGGGTTTCTGACTTAGTGGGATATGGGCAGGGCCCGAGAATTTGAATTTCTAATAAGTCCTTAGTTGATGATGATGATGCTGGTCCCGGGTCCACACTCTGAGAACTACCCCCATAAGCCACAAGCACTTAACACTTTAAAAAATAATAAGAAGAGCTCATCTAATTCCACTTACCAACTCAATAATGTTAAGCAAATTAATCTCTCAGAGCCTCATTTTTATCATCTGGAAAGTACAAATAAATTTCACTTTGAATTTATTCTAGGTGGTTACCACACAGTGCTGTCACTTCCAAGACAATTATTAAATATTTATCTTCCCCTCTTCTTTTATGAAATCTTTCAGATTTCAGACACATTTATGACACAAAACACAGATGAAAATATCTTTTTTTAAAAAGATTTATTTATTCATTTGGGAGAGAGAGAGAGTGCTTGCAAGCAGGGGAGAGACAAAGGAAGAGGAAGAGTGAGAATCTAAAGCAGACTCTACACAGCCCATGGAGCCTGATGTGGGGCTCAATCTCATCACCCTGAGATTATGATTCTGGGCCAAAACCAAGAGTCAGACACTTTACCAACTGAGCCACCAGGGTGATCCACAGATGAAAAATAAACTTTAAAAATGTGCTAGCAGTATGAAGTACTGGAAAAAGCAAGGACATAGAATCAGATTTAAGTTCAGATACTGTTTCTACCTTTATTACCATGACTTCATTACACTTTGTCCTCAAGTGCAGTTTCCCCACCTATGAACGAAGGACAATGTGGCACTTCTGTTTCAGCCAAATGGACCTTTCCATTTGAATATCCCAAAGACACCTCAAACTCAATGGGAACTAACCTCATTGCCTTTCTCTGTATGTACGCTGTTTCTCCTCAAGTATTTTGGTAGGTTGCAACAAATCCAACCAGTTACCAAATCAAGAAATCTTCAGGTGACAATTGGTTCTTTGTCCTTGGCTCTGTGTATCCCACTGACCTTACAAATTTCTTTCTAAACATTTCTCAAACAATTAATATTCTCTCTGAGCCACTGTTCAGCTTTTCACCATCTCTCTCTGAGCCACTTCCAGAGCCCCTGGATTTATGAGTTGTCATCTTGGGAAAACACTACATTTGATCCTCCCTTTGTGTTCAGACAATTCTCTTACTCTTAAACTGAAATATCCAGGACACTCTTTCACATCTTCCCTTACCAATCTATAATAAGGGTCTCAGGATCTATAATAAGTTGTGCCCAGTTGATTGGGAGCTAAGAAGACCAGGAAACAGGGAATCTGTCACCCTAATTCTGGTGATGACAATAGTGGCCATGGCCTCATCCGTTTCCTAGGATGATTCACTGTGGTTCTAGTAATAGAGCTTATACTCAGCATTAGAGCTGAGAACTGTAATTTTTGTTTTCACTGACCTAAGCAGTGGTGTCTTCGTAGGCACAGTTCTTCTGTGACCATAGGGTGACCTATCCTCTGGCTTCACCTGGATTTGGCAGAGTTCCCAGAGCTCTTTTTTATTTTCATTTTTATTTTTTATTTAGTTTTATGTAAATTCAATTTGCCAACGTATATTGTAACACCCAGTGCTCATCCCATCAAATGCCCTCCTCCTGGCATATAAGAAATAGTGAAAGGAATTCAGTGTGAATTCCTTCACACTGGGAAAGGAAAGGGAAAGGAGTGGAATTGAGTAGGAAAAATCAGAGAGTGACACAAACCATGAGAGACTCCTAAATCTGGGACACACTGAATCAGTTCCCAGAGCTCTTGACTCTCATCTTTACAACTGGAACAGTTGCAGGTAAATCAAGAGGAGAGTTGGGACACAGAAGGGAGACTTTGTTCAAGCCTAAGTCTCTGAACCTTTCAGAAATGTGTGGGATACTTTAGTTTCCTCCAATGCGTACTTTTCCTGCTTACATGGGCCAGAGTTCTGTTGTTTTCAGCTAACACCGGCCAATACCACATCCCGCGGATCTCCATCCTCCAGTCCCATGACTCTGAAGTGCTCTCTGCATACTGTCAGAACACACATTTGTCAGGGTTGCCCCTGTGCCAAATCCATTAGATGACCTCGCACCTAAGTCTCCCAGCATTGTCTGAGTGGAGCTGCGTAGATGTGGCTTGCCTTTATACCTCACCTCTGAGCATGGAGTGCTCTCTCTTAGTGAGCATCTTAAGTCTCGCTGATCAAGGCTTGGTAAGATTTTCTATTAAAGGGTGGAAGCTATTGCAACCAGATGTTCTTTGCTTCAGTTAATTCATGGAGCATCCCTCCCCCCCTGAATTTTACTAGTTATGCTTTCATGCTTGTTAAACTTAGAAGATTTTCTATCACAGCAATTTTAGAAGTAGGGTTTCTTATTTCTACACCTGGACTCCCAGTCCTTAGAGCACAGCAAGTGTTTGCAGTATCTTAGCAATAAATAAACAAAAACTATGTAAAACAGTGCCCATCCTGGACTTTGTATTGTTCACAGCAGGTTCATTAGCGGCCAATCCTTGCGGGATGCATTCCTCTACTGAAGACGTATGATGAAAGAAACCAGAAAACAAGATTAGAGCCCATTTGAAACTACAAGGATACAGAACTCCCAAGTAAGTGAAAACAAGAAGAAGAATGGACCCTGGGAATCAAGTGATTTTTTTTAGAGACAGAATGACACTGCAGCTGAGGCTTAGCAATGTCAAGATCGCGCCCCAGGGTTTGAATGGCCTGATAGCATTATCATTTGGAACATGGTGACTCCATTCACACATACGGTTCATACATTTCTAAGTCCAGGCTGACAATAACCTAATCAATAGCAACATTTCTGAAAACACCAGGCCCTCCTTTGTGTTTCATCTCCCAGTTAATGGGTTTGCTGTGCGGTTTCTTGATTATCAATCAGTTAATCAATACAATTACTTGCTAAACAGGTAGTCATATTATATCTCTGCTGGATATGCTCAAAGTGCTAGTGATTGATTTTTGGTCCTTATATTTCAGTTTTCTTTAGAGAAGTCTTACGGTTCTTCTCATGTACATTGCAATATTGTGGGAAAAAATCATATTTCGGAAACTAAATCTGGATTTAGTTCTATATAGGTCATGCGTCCTTGGACAACTTTCTTAGTTTCTATGGGCTTCATTTTTTCCATTTATAAATTGCTGGTTATATGGAAGATTCAATAAAACTATCTAATTTAGATAAAGTCAACACAGCAGTATGGAATGTAGTATATTCATGACTATATTTTCAGCAACCCTGAGATCAAGAATACATCAATGATTAAAAGGGACTTGACTGAGTAGCTTCTATTCAATTTGCTTCTTCTTTTAATTCCTTTATTCAACTCTGTGTTGTGGTTGCACAGTGGAAGTGCAGAGATGAATCATTATGAGTAGGGGCACATAGTCCAATGGAAGAATCAGGCAATTGCAATGCTTTGGTGTAGGTAGAAGGCGCAAGAAGGCCATGGTACCAACCTTGCTTGGTATACCCAGGAAGCCACAAGAAACCTTACGGTGAAAGGCCATTTAATTGTGGTTACTGAAGAAGAGGAGAGGGATCTCATGGATAGAAAAATGGGAGGATGGCATTCTGAAAGGAGAACCTTATGAATGGCCAGGACCAGTGGCTTGGCTGGCAAGGAGGCCATGGCAGAGGGTCCTGGAGGGAGCAGTGGGAGGAATGAAGTGAAGAGATGGTTTCAGGCATCAGAGGATGCACTAAACATATGAAACTTATAATGGATACTTTCTGATTTTCGGCCCAGGAACTTTCTCTTTTCTCAGGGATAACTCCTCCTTCCTTAAGGAAATTTTTCTTCTTTCTTGTCCCACATGTACTCTACATCTTAATATCTCTCACCACTGGTTTAGGAGGTAGGACCACATGTGACCTAAATCTGTCCCATTAATGTCCTTGTGAAATAGTGTGGTGAGGTGGTTAGGAACATGTGTCATGGTGGTCAGGAATACAAGAGTCCAAGTGTTAGAAATTTGGGCAAGTTGTGCAACCTCTTTATATCTCTGTATCCCCGTCATTAAAATGAGGATAATATTATCTGTCTTTGAAGATTGTAGTGTGCATTACACGAGTAAACAAAAACTAAAAGTTAAAAACTTAAGGTAAAAAATAAAATGAGTGGGAAATATCAGAAAGGTAGACAGAACATGAGAGATTCCTAACTCTGGGAAACGAACAAGGCATGGTGGAAAGGGAGGTGGATGGGGGGTGGGGGTGACTGGGTGATGGGCACAGAGGGGGGAACTTGATGGGATGAGCACTGGGTGTTATGCTATATGTTGGCAAATTGAACTCCAATTAAAAATATGTAAAAAAATTAAATAAAAAAATTTTAAAAAATCTCAGGACAGTGACAAGCATTTAAATAGTGCTATATGAGGTTGATATGATTATTTCCTGGGATGTTTATAATTATAATTAAGGAAATGAGATAAAAGGCCTCTTCTTTCTGCTCCTAGAGCTATATTTCAGGTGCTGCTGGGGGTCGGGTACACTTGACCTGGGGAGGAAGCCAGTCTTTCTTAGCAGGGCAGACAGGAGGATGGATGGAGGAAGCACTAGGTCCAATCCATTGAGATGTGTAGACTTGAAGGCAATTCAACACCCTTTTCTAAGACCTTGAGATCCTTAAACCACACTATTCTCCATCTTTGATGTTTAATTATTCAGCAACTCTTTTTGTTTAATGAGTTAGTAATCCTTACAATAAATACCCCTCCTATTTTGGACCAAGTGAGACCTGCTTAAACCAATACCACTCGTCACCAACAGCTACCCAGATAACGCAGAGTGCAACATAATCACAATCATGTGGCAGGAAATTTACTCTGAATGCAGGAAGGCAGATACCAGAGGCAGGAAGACAAGGCACCAAGTTGCTGCAGGTCAGCGAGACCTGGCCCTGACCTGTGGCATTGGGGGGAGAACAGAAAGCAAAGAATGTGTTGGAGGCAGGATTCTGACAGAAATAACTGGAGGAAGATGGTTGGGAGGATTTGCTTGAAATCCACCATTTATAAATGTTTAAGTCTACGAATCTCCTTTCACGTTTCCATGGCCAGCCTTGCAAATCCGATACTCCCAGTGTGTCTCTATACACACAGACAGTCCTCACTTTTGCAAGGAGGGTGTGTTAATGGAAACTCACACATTTCAGAGCCATGTCCTCCATTTACGAATCTCCTTGTGGTGATCAGGGAACTGTGCAGTGTGAGGACACGGTTCTGATATATGCGCGAATTTCACTTAACTTGTGCAAAGTGGGAACTGCTTTTGCGTGTGTGTGTGTGTGTGTGTGTGTGTGTATGTGTCTATCATATTCCTCAGCTTCATGAGCTACTCGGGTGCAGGCATGAGACTTAAGTTGTCCTAGTTGCATCTTCTCCAGGAGGCTTTGGATTGGGCGTGGGCTCCAGGAGGACATGGGCTGGGCGTTGGGCATGAATTCCTCCGACATAGTAGCATATCTGATACAACCCAGAGGGTCTCTGGGGCTAAAGGGGGCAGGTGGCATTTCTTGCTTTCTTGCTATAGCAGAGGACTTCATACTAGGTTTTGGCAGCAATAGTGTGTTTACAGACCACATTAGGGTAGGCATTGCTCTCAGAAGCTCAAGTTCAATATATCCTTGTGATCATCAGGAATATTCTGTGATCCATCAAATATCCCTTAACAGAAACATACCTTTCAGGCATGGAGATGTGGGAGCAGTCTGCCCCAGGTTTAGGCAACCAGAGGGTACATGCTTTGCAGAGTATTTTAAATCAATAATAAAATTAACAAAAAATCAGTTGGTCTCTTATTATCACCATGTGCAAGAAATTTTAAATGATCTCAGTGATAAAGATACTCCACCTCCCTGGGGAGGACCAGACTCCCACAGACTTCCCCTACCCGGCTCCCACAGACTTCCCCTACCCGGCTCTATCGCTGTTATCTGCAACTAAGGACTTTGGTCAACAGAGAGGAAGGATGTGAACAAATCTGGGTTGTCAAGTCTGAGCAGCCGGGAGAATGATTACAGCATTAGCTAGTTGGGGGAAGCTGGTTTGGAATAATGATGATGAGTGTAGTTTTGGACATGTTAAATTTGAGATAATTGTGAGCTATGCAGAGAAATGTGCACATGGAGATTAGGGGAAAGAATAGTGCTGTGCAATTGCTACGGGAATTTGCAGTAGATTAATCATTTTAGAGATGGATTCCAATTGTTGCTTAAACACCCACTCTGGGCTGACCATTGTATTCTTGGTACTTTTACACTTTTAAATATTTTTATTCCTTACATGATATAGGTATATCTTTTCTCTTCTTTTTTTTCCCCTTTACTTTCTTTCAGTTCTTATTTTTTTCCCCATTTAGGAAAACTATAAAGAGAAAAGGTGGAGAATCTTTGTCTAAGTCAACGTGGCGAGAACAGGCCATGCCAGATTTTAATTACTATCTGCTTGGCTCCCGGGCCTCTCTTTATGTGGAGAGACACTGTGGACTGAATTTCTAAGGAACGGTTGGGTTTCAGAATGAAAAGGGAAGATGGAAAGAGGACAGCAATCTAGGGTGAAAAATTAGCTCCAGAAAAAAGATGAAAAGAGTGAGTTTGTAGAAGTGAGAGGTCAGGCTGCTCAGAAGTAAGATTCATGCACCTGTTTAACATTTCCAGATCAGAAGTTACTGTATGCCCATCCAATATCAGTCCCTGGAGCAAGGAAAGTAGCAAAATTATTTTTCTGCTCTCGGAGAGATTACAGTCTCTAGGTGGACGCGGATTCTCTTGAAGGGAATCCATGACAATACTGGGTGATGAGTGTCACAGAAGAGAAAGTTTCCACATGTGATTGGGCCTCCAAGGAGGGCTATATAAAGGTTTGCTGAAGGATACTCTCAGCCAGTCTTCACAGGCAGGATGGGGTCAGCCTCTAGACAAAGGAGCATGAGAAGCAATGAGGAGACAGGTGATCCATGAGCAAAGGCATGAGAGGAAGCAGCAGCAGAGGGTACACGCTGAGAAAAAAAAGTCATCTGATGTTACTGATGTGTTAAATGCAAAGGTATAGATTGCCAGGAAAATTAATGCTGAGAACCAAGGAAGAGAAATTGGCATTTAAGGAGTTCCTATTATGTACCTGCCAGAAACAACTTCCCCAAGTCTGATTTAAGTAGTAATAATAGTTAACACTTTCTGAACACTTAATATTTGCAATTTTGTATCCAGACTTGTCCTATGCTTCATTTGGTATTATGTCTACGTATTCACTTAACCTGTAATCTTCCTGAAGTGGAGTCTGGAGTGGATGAATTATATTCCATTGAATGAATGGACGGTTGTTAGCATAACAACTATTTATCGAGTGCTTACCATATGCCAGGTACTATTCTGAGCGATTTATCGAGAGTTGCTCCTTTAACAATCATAAAAGACCTATGAGATAGGCTTGCTATTATTTCCATTTTGCAGGTGAGGGTGCTTTGACAGAGAAGTCAAGTCACTCGCCTGTGCTCACTTAGCTAAAAAGGTCTGAGCCATCTTTCAGGGAGAAGAGTCTGGCTTGGGCTGTGTTCGCTTTCCCTCTGCTCGTAATGCCTTAAGTGACCTGTTTTCACTTGCCTAGAACAGTCCGAACTAACTTCTATCCATCACTTCTCATGCGGTGGGCAAGGCTCCTGAGAGCAAGGCCTCAGCTGTTCCTCCAGCACTGCTGGTACTTCAGACAGGGCTGCATGGGGTAAGTGCTCACAGGGGTCTGTGTAAAGACCAACGAAAGAAAGAAAGCAAGACCAACTATGTGCATCTAAACGTGTCCCCACAAAACTCTGAGCCTCGCAGTCCTCCTCGGACGCCTTGTGGAGCATGCCCCCTTGTGACTTAAAACAATGGCCAGTCCTGGCTCCATCTCTGACAATCCTCCACGCCTACACTGTCAGAACTCCATTCTTGGCATCTTTCCCCATATAGAATTCACTCTCTCTTTGCATCTACCTGGTTCTCTACTTTCAACTCCAAAGATTTGATAAAACTAATTTCTTAAATGACCCTTTCTCCCTGTCTGAAAAACAAACTCAACTTTATTTTCAGAACTTTGTTTTATTCTTTAATGGGAGAAAATGTAAAAAAAAAAAATGAGATTGGTATCATTTCATCCTCACTGCAACCATTTGGGACTATTTTTATTCTGGAAAATACCAAAGTACACACACACACACAAATCGCATTAATTTGTTGAAAGCCCCACAGCTGTCTGTGTGCACCAAGGCTGGGTGCCGAATTCCAGTTGTAAGGTCATTTGTCGAGGGATGGATAGTGGATTAATGACTTCAGAATCACCTGGATGCAGCTGAAATGCAGAGCTCTGGTCCACTCCGAGCGTGCTGACTCAGTAGGTGAGGGATTGACGTCTAGAGCTGATACTTCCAGCAAGCTCTGCAACTGCTTCTCACACAGTCTAAAATTTGTAAGCAATCTTTAATTAGGTCTCAGTCCAGAGTGACTTCTAGGAACTCTGGTTCTCTGACCAGCCACAGGACTTAATCTCCTTCCTTTGGTTCCTTGAATCAAATTCTGTGTTTCTCACACACCCTGGGGTAGTAAACAAACCACCCTGGAGATCTCGGTAAACTGCAGATCTTGCTGCAGGGGGTCTCCAGTGGGGCTCAACATACAGCATTTCCATCGAGTTCCCAGGTGACGCTGAGGCTGCTGGGCCCCTGTGACAGATCTGAGGTGTGTTACACGGATTCTCCTGCAAGAAAGAACTCACTGCCCAGCTGTGAAGTGTGCAGTGAATTGGCAGCTTCATGTTAGCTCTTTAGGGTTCATGCTGACTGTCAAACTGAAGTGACGGTCTTCATAGAGCATCCTTCCTCCTGCCAATGACCAAACATGGTGTTGGTGCAAGGGTCGGGCACTTCTACCCACAATGAGACTCCTCTACAGGTAGTCTCTGCCCTGGAGTCACACTGGGTTAACAGAGACATTGCCCATGGACATTTCCCTCTGGAGGCTCCCACCTTCTATTCACTGACTTCTCCTCTCATAGGTGTCAATCTTTCACACTCTGAACTCCATGTCAGCAGTTGCCTTCCAGATAACTCCAAAGGTACATCTACTTCTCACACTTTAAGTAGCAAGATGTCTACATTTTGGCTTCCAGCCACTGAAACAGCTGATGGTGGTTCTACTCACAGTGGAGGCTGTTTAGCCTCATCTCTAGACTCAGATATGGACCAAGACCAACTTGGAACAGAGACCGGGAGGGAGCCTGACCTGCCACCACACTTATCTGTCAGGGGTCCTCTGAAGCCTTCTCTGGCTTTGGTTTGCTCCCACATTCTTGGAACACAATCCCTTTTCCACGCCTTTTGAAAGGGGACTCACATTAGCAATGGAAGTTTTTTTACAAACAAAACCTTGTGATGAAACACAGGAACACAATGAATTCTTAAGGAGCAGCTTGGGCTAAAGTGAGGAAGGCCACAGAGCTCAACCTTTGCTACCTCCCATCCTGAGGTGTGTCCTTAGGACCTCAGGCTCAATTGGGTACCATTTAGAAAACAATTCTTATCCCATGCTGGCTCCCAGGATAACAGGCTTAGAACAATTTTTCACAGTCCCCTAATAGATACCTTGCTTGAAACTGCTGTTTAAGTCAAAGCCACCAGTTCCCTTTCAATGAATTGGAAGGTAATGCAGTTTTAATTTTAAGTCCAATTATATCTTGAGAGATGAATGGTACAGGGCAAATCCTTGCTAGGGCCAAACGGGAGTGATAAATCATTCAGTTACATGATCAGATTGCTTCCAAGCTCCTCTGGGCCTCTCAGAAAACAGAAAAGAATAGTTAAAACCAGTCTTTTTGGGGAAAAATAAAATAGAAGGAAAGGTCAAGGTAGACTTTACCTGTATCGGTCAGGATATTTAAGTTATGCCATGGTTAAATACAATCTCAGTGACTTTAATCAAACAATAGCCTTGTTCTTGCTCCTATTTCACATCAACCCGGCTCATGGAGGATTCCTGCCCACTGTGGTTATTCAAGTTCCACTGTCAGAGACACCACTACAGAGGGAAGGAGATGTGGCAAATGGGGTGTAAACCTTCCGTTTAAAATTGATAGGCCACATCAGTCAGATGGCCAGGGGCAACTTCCAGAGACAGGAAGGAGTAATGCTATACCATGTGCTCAGAAGGAGAAGTGACAATAATGGGTCTAGATCGCCAACGGCTCCAATGACTGCTGCACTGCTACTAGAATGTGCTCATGCTATCCACATAAGAATGAGGCTGAAAGCAGAGTAACATACATTAACTGCCCATTCGATATCAAATTTTAGGTAGGTACTTTGGTATTTAAAGCTCACACAATGTCGTGGGATAGGTATGATTTCCCATTTTACATTTGCTGTGACCCAGAGAAGTCCAAGGCCTTTCCAAAGACGAGACAGCTGGTGAATGGTGTCAGGATGCTCAGTCAGATACATTTCACCCTGAAGTCCACATCCTTCTCATTATTCATTGTACCAGACTGCACTTGGAGATGTCCCTAGTACATTTAATAAATCAAAGTTCTCACAGTTGCAGGTGCCTTGAAGTTGGGCATAGAGAAAAAGAGAAGGAAATAACCAAGCAGGATGAATACAGAGGTCATTTTGGAAGACTAGATGAATCTAACATAGCTTAAGTGGACACACCTACAACAATAAGAGTGGCCAATTACTGAGTTCCTACTATGTAGGTAGCTAACAAAATATGTTTCCATGTACAACCTCAGTTATTCTTGCCTAAGACTCTGAGATGGATTCAACTTTTAGTTCTTCCATCTGATAGTGCTCTGACCTGGACACATTTGTTAACCCCTCTGAAATTTACTTCCTCTACCTATAAAATGGGGACTTACTGTATTTCCAGCGTATTTTTATTTTGAGAGTGGAATTAAAATGAAAAAGTAAATGAGATGTTCTATCTAAACTACCTTGAACATACGAGCTGTTAGGGAAAGACAGGCAGGGGTCATGTAGCAAATAAACAGCACAGGCTTTGAGGTAAAACACCAGTTTATTTTATTTTTTTTAAAATTTTTTTTATTTATTTACGATAGTCATACAGAGAGAGAGAGAGAGGCAGAGACACAGTCAGAGACACAGGCAGAGGGAGAAGCAGGCTCCATGCACCGGGAGCCTGACGTGAGATTCGATCCCGGGTCTCCAGGATCGCGCCCTGGGCCAAAGGCAGGCGCCAAACCGCTGCGCCACCCAGGGATCCCTAAAACACCAGTTTAAATTCAAATTCAAGTTTTTTTCACTTGGCCACTTTGGCAAATGGCTTAACTCCTTTGGCCCTCCAAGTTCAGGTAAAGTCTGTTTATAAAATGTGGGTAATAATTTCAGTGTGAAAGGATGTTGTGTGTATCGCATGAAATACCATATGTGGTATTTCCTAGAGAAGAGTAGTACTCAATAAATGGTGTTGCCCTTTACCTTCCTTGGTAACTATCAAGTCATAATGATTTTGAGAGGATATTCTATCAAGTTCTTTGGGAGTCTATAAGAGTGGTTCATATCTCAACACAGAAAATACCTTTGTATTAACCAAGTTGCTCATGGCCTCCACAGTCAATGTCTTGTTCACCTGAACAAATCCTGGTCCCACCTGGCAAAGAATATGCCTCTAAAATTTGCTTTCTAAGCTCAGAAACCAACTTTCTGAGTGAATCCATCTCTGAGGTGCTTCAGTGGCTGATCTTTTTTTCTCCTGTGAGAATCTGCCACTAAATCACTTCCCCACAAGGATGGCAGGATAGCTATGGACTTCCATCTGTAGCCATCCTGCCATCCTTGTGGCTATGAGACACAGAGTGCTCTTTTGTTTTGGAATCCTTTGCAACCTTAGCTTTCTGAAAAAGGATTCCCTGGTGAGTAGAAAGAAGGAAAGCAGCATGAAAAACCACCATCGAGGGCAATGGAGGAGGAGGAAAGAAATAGAAAAAAGAGCTCTTTGTCAATTCCAGAGTTCCAGAAGAGTCAGCCCAGACAGGAAAAACTGCAGTGGTGGGGAAATCAGAAGAAAGCAGAAGTAGGGTTATGGCAACCAAAGGAAAGCCTCATTCCTATGGACATGAGCTTCTGGAGATCAAAGGGGTCATGGAGTATGAGCAGATATTGTCTTTAGAAAAAATATATTTATTTATTTGAGAGAGAGAGAGAGAGAACATGAGCAGGGGAGAGGAGCAGAAGGAGAGGAAGAAGCAGACTCCCGCTGAGCAGGGAGCTCCATATGGGGATAGATCCCAGAACCCTGGGATCATGACCTAAGCTGAACGCAGATGCTTCACCCAACTGAGCCACCCAGGCAAGGGGCTATTGTCTTGGGGTCAAGGGGTTCACCACAGACAAATATGTTCCTGCTTCCCTGGACATGGTGACAATAGATTGGAATATTTAGAAAAGGATGGACAACAATCTCCAGAGAGTTTTTATGTAATAGAGGACACAGGTTCTTGATTTTAATGATTTATCCATCTCTACCCATACGGCCAGCTCTTCTCTCTGGCGGCTCAACACGTGGTATCAATGAGTTGTGCCAGTGCACTATTTAGACACTGACATACCTCTGCACCAAAAACTAACAAATTCTTGTGCCATTTGTGATCTCACCCATGTAGAACTTGTATATCCAGAGAAGGGAAATGCATCATTAGGTTTTTGAACTTAAAAGCTTTGAAAGTTGTTTGTTTGTTTGTTTGTTTGTATTTGTCCTACCTATGACTTTCTGTACATCATGCACATGCTGGACTTCCTGACTTTATGTCATATTTGTGTCCTAAACGTCTTCTTCACTAGACTATAAGTACTGGAGTAAGAACCGAGTCTCTTGTCCACCATTACATCCCACATCTATACTCCACTGGCATATCAGTGATGTTTAATTGTATTTTTGTCAACCAAGTGACTGATAGATTGGTTTACTGAATCAATGAATGATGAAGGAATGGATGAGTTAAGAGACATCAGAGGATGGTAAGTCTGGGAGAGAAATACTTTAGCAATTTTTTACGTTTATAAAATTTCAAAAACTAGCAGCTCATTTGTCTACCATCAGAGCCCTTCCAAACAAAATCTGATTCAGTCCTTGTTAGTAAAAGCCAGGGCTGTCTTCAACTCTCAGCTCCTGGACCCAATGAGGTGCCATATCTCAGTCACGTTTGACTCTCTGCCACCCTACATGTTTGTCTTGCGTTAGCTGGTTCCAATCCCTGTGGGATATGGACTGATCATCGACACGGAAGCCCAGGGCTGGTTCTGAACTTAGACACAGCAGAACGGGGATGGTGTTTAAGTTTAGGATGGATCATGGCTGTCTAAAAAATTGGACTTTTATTTCTTCCCCCGGATTCTAGTTCATTCTACAAGCTCCCCCCGCCACCTCAGGAAATGAAATGAGGCAATTGCCACGCATCCCTGTTGATTTGGAGGCCAAGGATATAGATGCTCCCCCAGCATGATATGCAGTTCTGTATCAAATCCCCAGGAGCTGGAGGGAGTTGCATCTATGTTGGAGTATGATGGACATGAGGTATGATTTATGTAGAGATAGAGTAATAGGCAGGGATTTTAAAATTTGATGGAGAGCTGAAGAAATTCAATAAAAATGGGCTTATTCAATAAAAATAAAAATTATATAAAAGGCAAGTTTTACTGTGTGTGAATGTTTTCATAAACACCTCTGAAGAGATAATACTATACAGGTGAGCTTAATAAAAAAGGATTTTCCTTTTCATTCCTGCCAATCTGGCCCTTTCACAAAATCTCTGATGAGAGAGAAATACAGGCTTTTGGGGACTGTTCTTCTTTGGTTATCTAGTTTCCCTTTTCAACCTTTCTAATCTTGCTTCTCTGCCTTTCAGTTTTTATTGAATTTTTTTGAGGGGAAAGAATTTTGCTAGAAATGATTTTACTAGAAAGAGCAAGTTAACTTGAATTGCTGACAAATGTATGGCACTCAAATGCGTAACAAATCACCTGAAGCTAAAGGTGCAGCATCCTCATGAACTCAAATATCCTGGGGAGGCAGGAGGAGGAGGTCCAGGAAAAAGCTGCATATATTAAGAAGCAATTACCCCAGAAAAAGTCCTGCAGCACAGGGTCTTGGTGAATGTGCTGGCTTTGTAATCTGGAATGCCTGCTTTCCAATCCCAACTCAACTTCTCACGATCTCTGTGATCCCTAATGAGTTGCTCAACTTCTGGGTCTGAATTTCATCCTTTCATATAATGAGAAGATTTTTCTCCCCAGGCTATCTGGAAGAATAAATTATGTGATGTACACAAATTACTGTACCCAGAGCCCAGACACAACCGTCTACTGTTCCAAAAGGGGCAAGTTGAAAAAGGTCAAATTCCTTCCCCATTTGCAGAGACAGAAAAGATGCTAGAAGGAAGTGAGGGGACACAACCTCTGGCTCTAAGTTTGCTTTGGACAAGAAGAGAGCCCTTAACATGTAAGTGAATTGAAAACTGCTGAAATTATGAACTTGAAGTTTCCTTTTGATCCATTTGTCTCTTCGCTTGAGAAGAATAATCTGAGAAGGAGTTTGATTCCCTAGTCTTGGCCTCCCACAGAAGCTGTACTGAGGAATGACAGGAAGCCATTGATGGAAGATAAGAGAAAGAGAAACAGCTGAGGATGTCTAAGGGTTCTGCCTGGGAAGCAGCATAGGTATTGATGCCCTCCGCTGACTGGGAACCCAGGGGAGGAGCAGAGTTTGCTGAGAGATAATGAGCCTCAGTCAGGCGGAGCACTCACCCTGCATAATCTACATTTATTGGAGTGTCAACTTCATTTGGTGCATTTTCTCCATGGCCAAGACCAATCTCTACTGCAACAATGCGGCACATGCACCTTGTTTATAAAAACAGCTCCTCAGCTGCCATGCGATAGGCCCACCTGAGTATCAGCCTTAGTGCCCCGCTTGCACATTTCCCTCTTTTCTCAGATGACTGTCTACTTGTCCTCCAAGACAGTGACTAAAAGAGCATTTGTGTCATCCTTGAGTTTACTCTCTTTCCTTCACTCCAGAGTCAATCCATTGCTTTTAGTGCCAGGCACAACTTCTGCTCAGGGGATTATCCAAGAACAAATTTTCTCTCCAACAGTATTATTCTGTGTCAAAGAAAAATGGCACCAGACAAATTAAACAAAGGGCACTTTATTCAAGACTATTAGAGTGGCAGGGAGATTGAACACAACCTCACTGAAACCAAAGGCGGTGGGTCTTAAGTACTGGTGGGAGCTGGTGGGAAGGTAATAGAAGATGTCAGGAGAGGTTGGTCTATGTGATCAAGCCATCAGTGTTTGCTAATTGGTGCCCAACAAAGTTGGGCTTTTTTCATCCCACAGAAAACTGAGAGAGCATCTCTACCTCCTTCAATGATTGCATTTCAAAGAGGTGGCTCCTGGGCTCTTAGAAAGACTTTGTTCAGTGTAGTAAAACAGGTAGGAGGCAGAGAAAAGACTTGCATCCCAAGGATCAGGAACATACTTACAACTGAAAGTCTTCTAAAGCAAATGCTCTCAGAAAAGGAAAGTAAGGAGCCTAGAGTCAGGAAGAAGTTCAGTTGAGCTGAGGGGAACAGTAAGGCAATCTTAACACACAAACACACACCCCATCTCCCTGGATGGTAACAGCCCACATGAACAACCTGACAGGCACACTCAGCAGTCCTGCACCCTCCCTATTCTATGACCCAGCACAGGGATCTGAACCACTTCTGGATGGAACTGAAAATGCAAATATAAACGGTAAGACCAAATGGCCAGAAAAACTCTACCTTTGCTTTAGTGGAACATTGCCACCCCTCATGATATACTATTTTGTCATCCTTTCTGGTCACCCAGGAGACCCCTAATTCCCATAGCTTCCCCCCTGCTTCCCTTCCTCCATAGACACTTCCGATTCTCGCATACAGGCACAGCCACCAGCTCAAACCCCCAGTTGCAACTGCTAAACGTCAAGCAAAGAGAGTATATGTAAAAATATTTAGTAGACAGAATTTTTTAAAAGGTCATGGGACTTCTTGGTCCTGAGGTGTAGAGGAGAGGAAATGCCAAGTAGAATTCCCAGATTTCCATTTGGAGGACTGAGTACTTCTACATCTGGTATCCCACCATGAGTTAAAGACCATGGGAAGGGAAGTAAGCTTTATGTCGAGAACTCTGAGGCTCAATTTTCAACAAGGTGAACTTGAATTTTCATATAGTACATTTTTACTTTGTCTCCCTGCCCAGACACATATTTACTGTTATATCCTTCTCCATAGTCTCACTACAGTTGATGAAATCTAGGTGAGGTCCTGCTCCCTCCTCCGTGCTCTTAAGGACATTGCTCACCATGGCTGTTCCCAATGACATGACAGCCCATCCTCTTTCTACTTTGTTCTCATGGGCATAGCCTACTGGCCCAACACATTGCGTTTCTTTCTTTTTTTTTTTTTTAATTTTTATTTATTTATGATAGTCACAGAGAGAGAGAGAGAGAGAGAGAGAGAGGAGAGAGCAGAGACACAGGCAGAGGGAGAAGCAGGCTCCATGCACCGGAAGCCTGGTGTGGGATTCGATGCCGGGTCTCCAGGATCGCGCCCTGGGCCAAAGGCAGGCGCCAAACCGCTGCGCCGCCCAGGGATCCCCACACATTGCGTTTCTTAAGAAAAGACCTCCATCTCCCATCTTCCATGGAAGTTTAAACAGTGTTCAGTAAAAGAAAAGTCAATGCACTATGGGTGCTGTAGAAACTTGGATTTTTGATGGCGTTAATTTCCCTTTAATAATTTCTAGGTCCCTTGCCAACAAATCAAAAGAGGTTTAATTTTCCTTTATAAAGTTTTCATTTAACATTGTACAATCTACTTCTGATGCTTGTGATTATCCAGCTAATATATTATGTAGGTCCCTTCTTATACCAGTCAAGTTCATTGGAGGCTTTTCTCTATTTTATTATCAATTAGCACCTGTATCAGCTGGAAAAAATTATACTGTTCAATTTTATACAATAATTTTGCTCATTAGTGACCTTAAAAGGAAAGCTGCTTAGGAAAGGATTGGAACACTTTAGTAAATTGGTTTTTAATTCATTTTCCCAACAAATATATATGTCAAACACTAAGGCTACAATCATGAGTAAGGCCTAGTTTCTGCCCTTAATGAATTTCTAATTAAGAAATAATCGAGGTATTATCATAGTTTATTAATCGACGCACTTTTCTATCAAGTCAAGAATGACAGCACTAAAATTTATATAGTGTGTAGTCTTAGGAAAGGGGTAAGTTTCAGGGATGATTAAGTGGTACAACCCTTGGCAACTCGTAATACCTGAGACCCATCTCTGTAGATTCTTACTATTTCCAGTGCTTCACACATCTCCAGTATCCTGGCTTTATGCAGTTTGACTTTGAAATTCTTCTGATTAGAAGCCACCTCACTGATGCTGAGATTGCAGGGGATTTTGATCAAAAGTTCCAAGACTAAGCCTGAAGAAGCATCTAGTGTCTCTGCTTACCTCTCTCTCTCTCTTTTTTAAGATTTTTTCATTCATTCATGAGAGACACAGAGAAAAAGAGGCAGAGAGACACAGACAGAGGGAGAAGCAGGCTCCTTGCAGGGAGCCCAATGCAGGACTCAATGCAGGACTCACACCCTGAGCCGAAGTCAGACACTCAACTGCTGAGTACCCAGGCATCCCTCTGCTTACCTCTTTTGCATTTCTACCATCATCATGAGAACACATGCCAGGGCAGCTGCTAGGAGGAGGACAGCAGAAATGTGGAGTCGATCTGGCCTGAATCTAATGCCAGTCTAGCAAATACATGATCAACAATAAATCATTTTTGTTTTATTCCATTGAATTTGGTATATTGTATTCTAGAACACTGTGTGGCAACACTTTACTGATGACCTGCCTTCTTTCAGGGTTCCGGAAGGAGTCATGCATGCAAGAAATGGTAGCAAGATAGAAATCAAAGCATTGTTGTCACATAGAAGAGCGCATGCCCAAGACCCCCATGCAGACTTCCAGAGGCGGGGGTTGGCATTTGGGGCTTAAAGTCCAAGAAGAGCTGCAAGCTTCCTCTGAATCTACTTCTTATAACTTCACCAAATCAGCTTGGTCTGTATTAAAGAAGAACTAAAGGTAGATGGCAAGAGAGGTAGGGAAAGAGTCAGCTCTGGTCATGAGTGCCACCTCATCCGTGAAAGCTATGTGGGCAGGAACTGATCTGACCCCTGGAAAGCAGACTGGAATGGCAACAGCAGGCATCTCTTCCCTCTCCCTTCCCCATGCATCTTCCTCTCTCCTCCTAACAGTGATCCTGCTGACAAACACAAAGATCAAGGGTCGAAGGGTTTTCTGCCTGCCAGGAGATGCACATTCCCTTCTTGAAGCTAGCCAGCCTGCTTCTTTCTTATCTGGGGTTAATGGCAAAGAACACATAAAGGCAACGTGAAGATCTGTCAACCATCACCTTCCAAGTTCTTCTCAGGCACAGACACAACATCCTTCGCCTCCTGCTTCAGGCCACCTGCTTCTTGAATCAGTTTTCATAAGGAAAATGAGCTAACTCGGACACAAGCTCTATTTTGAGTCTTACTGCCATAACACTGGTACATGGTTTACTCAGCATGGATCCAAACCATCGTGTGTCCTAGCCTGCTCCCAATCCTGCCAAAGCTTCCAACTGTGTGTCTTTGTCAGCACTCACTGCTGGGGACTCAATAAATATGTGTTGAGGGTGAAACAGAAAGATATCCCCATTTCAACCCTCACTGAAGAGTTAAATTCCAAGATAGAAACTGAGGCCCCAGGAGAAGCATCTTTGGCTGAGGGGAGGCTTGGTTTTCAGGGCTCGGAGCAGGGTAAACACAGGGCATTCGGGTGGTGGCAGGAATGAGCCAATGCATGCAGGCCGAGTTCATACCCTCTCCCATGTCTGCTGCTTGATGTGTCAGTCTGTCTAATCCTGAGTTCAGTGCAGGAAGGTCTACTGTCCTGCAGAAATAAGCATATTTTAAATATCATATTTATTAGCATCAAGATATAATTTGATCTCCACAGTCTTCTTTATTGACTTCAATTAGAATTTCAGCAGAACAGAAGACTTCTGGTCACTAGCCCCATCAAACCCCCCAGGAAAACATACTTTCCTCAGAGTGTTATTGTAAATATTCAACAAACACCTCTCAGTTATATCGTGAAATACAAAAGTGAATACATGTGAGCTGCTCCTTCTAGTGTTTTGTTATAATTTTTGATATTATATCGAACTATTCCTGTTCTTGTTGTCCATGTGGATAAATCGAGGAAACATAAATCAAGGAATCACAAGTTATTCACCTTAAACTTTAACTCCAAACTTTAACTCCAAATAGGAGAAATACCAGTACAGGCAAGCGTTCTTTGGGGTGTGAGACTTGTTCATTCTTATCACATTCTCATGGGGAGATACCAGCATGTAGGTTCGGGAAGATTCATATTTTGACCCCAGTTCTGACACTCCCCAGCTTTAAGAACTGAGCCAAATTACCCAGAAGTGCTAACAGTTGACCCTGACTGGGAAGTTAGTGCCAGACACTGATCTAAGTGTTTTATGTGTACAAACAATTAATTTTCACCAAATTCCTTTCAGATAAATGCTATTTTATTTCCAGTTTTAGATAATGAAAGCACAACCAGAGATGTTATGGTTAATCTCTGTTCTGTAAGATGGCCCTGCTCCAAAGACTATAATTTCTAAGTGACATAGCTTCTCGATTTCAAATTTCTTCCCATGCAGTGGGGACAAGGCCCACTTTACAGGGTTATTTGTGAGGACTCAGTGCAAAAACAAACAACCCTGTAAAGACCCTGGCACACGGGTTGCCACCTTCTGAGTACATTTAATAAATGGTTTGCATCATTAAGTTTCTTGGTTGTAAGAGAGAGAAAGCAACTCTGCCTGAGTAGAAAAGCTATTTAAAAGAAAAAATTCTGGTAGCTGATAGAATTATGGGAAAGCTGATAAGCAGGATACTCCGACAAATAAGAACCAGAGGAGTTTTGCATCATGAAAGAATGTAGTAGAAAGATTTCTGGTAGCTGACAGAATTATGGGAAGACTGAAAACCAGCCAACTCAAACCAGCAAGAAGGTGAGGAATTTGGGGTCATGAAGGATAGCTCAGGAGATCACACCCCAGAAACGTTCATTTAGGAAGCTGAGAGAGACACCAGCATCACCGTTTCTCCAAAACACAACCACTGCCAGATACCACACTAGACTCCACCACTCCTTGCTGTGTGGAGTTCAAACGTGCCTCTGTGTCCTGTTCCAACTGCTCACAGTATGTCCTGAGCGTGGAGCATCTGGCTGTCAAATTCAGACCCCATAGTGATGCTCTTGCTTTGACGAGGGGAGGGGCAATTTTCTCCCATTTGTCTTTCATAGTGAAGGCCATAGGCTTTTGTTTTTTTTTTTTCCCCCACCAAGACTTAAGTGATGAGGGATTCCACCAAAAAGAAAATTCAAATACATTTACCAACCCACCAAAAAATAAAAGCAAATGTCCACTACGCAATGATGTTGACTTCGTGGCCATAATAATCTGCTACAGTGTTGGCCTCTCAAGGAAACTTTTCTTGGTGCCATTCTCAGTAAAATATTCCCATAGCACCTCACAGTCACCTCAGCCTCAGATACTTGAGTTTTGAGATCTCAGTGTCTGGAGACCATCTGTTTAACGGTTTCCACCACTGAACTGTAAATCCCTTGGAAGCAAGGATTATTTCTCTCTCTCTCTCTCTCTCTCTCTCTCTTTTCTGTTTGTAGTAAATACCCAATGCCTGGTTCATAGTCAATATTGGATATTTATCAAGTTAAATTGAATGCCAGGGATGAGAAAAGGACATTTTTAGTTTAATTTTTTTAAGTCTTGACAGAAATATCATAATCCACCAAAAAGATGGCATTAGGCTTAGTCATCTGATATTGCCAATATTCGACTATTTTGGCCTACATAAATGCGATGTTATATGGTTCAACTAAATATTTAATATTCAGAGTGCAGGTCACCCTTTGAAGCTGATGTTGAAGCTTTGTTGTGATTATAAGAAAGACTGTCAAGAGATTTCTACTTAGTTCACCTCTCTGGGATGAGTCAATGAGGTTCAGAGTAAATCCACTGTCAGTTTTGCATAAATAGGAACATTTTAGTTTAATAAAGATGGAGGTTTTACAGTCTGAGGGGCTCTCTAGCAATTTTTTTGTTCTATGAGCAGTGTGTGCAACCCTCTGATATTTCTGTTCTCTGATCACATAGGGTGAGTGATTGATATTCTCTCAGCATTTAGAGGAGAGTAGTGCAAACAGAGCCAGGTGTGGGAAGCACATCCTGTGTGCTGGATAATTGCTACCACCACATACATCAGCCCGTGTAAGGCCATGTAAGGCTTACTGCCCTGTAAAGGGCATGTCAGAAGAAGAAACAGAATCAGAGCAGTAAAATCTCACTTGATTTGGGGCTGTTCCATTAGACCCAGAGCCCAACATTGTACCATCCTGGTAGCCATTCCAGGTGGGGAAGTTACCAAGCACCTGGCATCTCCTGGTAGGCATGGTTCTAGTATCCCCTAGTGGAGGGACAGAGAAAGTTCCCAAGTGCTGAGAAGCTTTGGAAATTGTGCAGTTTTATCAACACTGCCCATAGGTCCGTTACCATGTCAGCTGAAGCAGGCAGCAGCAGCAGCAGGGTTTACCAAACACGGGTCAGCACCAGCCACAAAATGCTTCCTCATTATATAAAGCTTCTAACTGTCACTTGGCCACCCTGTCTTAGCTTCCCTCTAGATTCTATCACCTATTTTGCCTGGGTCACCTCAACAGCTTGCTATATCCCCCTCACCCCCTGCATGCACGTTATGACCAATGTAATCTTAGAAAAAGCAAAGTCGCAGAGGGGGAAAGAGACCTTATTGGTCCTGTTTCTTCAGACAGTTTTATTTTATTTTTTTAAGTTTTTTTTTTTTGGAGACTGTATTTATTTATTCATGAGAGACTTAGAGAGAGGTAGAGACATAGGCAGAGGGGAAAACAGGCTCTCCGCAAGGAGCCTGATGCGGGACTCCATCCCAGGACCCCAGGATACGGCCTGAGCCAGAGGCAGACGCTCAGCGACTGAGCCACTGAGGCATCCCTCTTCAGACAGTTTTAACTGATAGAATATATATCTACATTTATGTCTCTATATTATATTTATATTTATGTATTTAGATCTATCTATCTATCATCTATTTCTATATATCTCTATGCACTTACAGATACATAGATATCTAAGTAAGTAGCAAATGGGTAAATATATCTATATAGACATCACTATCAATATAGATATGGATATATATCTTTGCATCTCTATCTCCATACCTGCATCCATTTAGGTGGAAAAGGCATTTTAGAAATTAATATCTCTTTTCCATAAAAATAACTCATTCAATAAAAAGAGCATATTGTATGTGATGTTTTGAACTATTTCCCATCATGCTGTGATTTTGTTGCCACAAATAAGGAAAATTGTGTCATCTGTAAAAAGTCTCATATTTTCATGCTTTGACCCATTCAGAAATGCGTTCTAGAAAATGAAATTGCATGTATTAAAAGTATTCGGTGTCCTTCCACTTCCCCTTTAGACCCGGCCTGGGCTCTCTAGCACCCGCTGGCCCTCTCCAGAGCAGTGCAGGCCCCCTCTTGTGACCACATAAACTGCCCGCATGCAGCCCTACCTCTGTGCCAGGGTTCTTTTTTGCCCAATTACCAGTGATGCCTCTTTAATTTATATTCTTGGATCACGCAACCCTTTGGGACTTCCTACCTCCATTGGCTATCTCAGTTCACACTCAAAGTGATCCCTCTTTATCTCATTTAGTCTTAGATTCAACTTAGTGGTAAACGGATACCTTTTTGGCACTGTTCAAAATTTTCTGCTTCCTTCAATCAGAATGGGGGCTCCTCTTCTGAGTCCACAGAACGTTATTTTGTATTACAAAAAACTATTATCCTATCACAACTGTTTGCTTCTGTGTCTCTTTATCAGTTATGTGTAGCTATACCTTTAAAGACAAAGACCTGGGATCCCTGGGTGGCACGGCGGCACCTGCCTTTGGCCCAGGGCGCGATCCTGGAGACCCGGGATCAAATCCCACATCGGGCTCCCGGTGCATGGAGCCTGCTTCTCCCTCTGCCTATGTCTCTGCCTCTCTCTCTCTGTGACTATCATAAATAAATTTAAAAAAAAATTAAGACAAGGACCTGATTTTTTTTCGTATAGCAATCTGTCCCCTAAAAAGGAGCTTTATAGAAGGTTGATCCTGGGCTCTGCTGCTTAAAATGATGGAGAAATTACACTTTCTGCACATCTACCCCATTCTCCTCTTAACCTTCTGTGTTTTCAGAGTGCTCCATGAGTACCTTCAATCTTAGCTTCCTTTTTAGCACTTCATCATGGACCATATGCATGGTCTGTATACTTTTGACTGTATCCACGTAGACTTGTCCTTTCCTGGAGGCATGACTCCCTCTCTGTCAGTAGGGGCTCAGTGAGGCTCCCCTCCCCTCACTGAGGCTCTGACAATATCTCTTATAATATAGCAGAAGCCAAAAGCTATGGGTGGGAGGAGCATGCTGAGTATCCTTCACAGGGATTACTGATCCTTTCTCACTTGAGCTCTCCTCACACTAGGAGAGGTAGGGAGCATTCCAGACCCCCTGCTGCCTCACACCTTTCAGATCATTTAAGGCCCAACATTGACCTGAATGTGCTGTCCAATTTTCCACATTTGCTATAATTTCTCTGACGGCCCTCCATAATGGTGTACATTTGTGTTCCTACGTGTTGTTTCCATTAGGCGGGGGCAGCGATGTCAAAAAATCGTGCTACATTATTCAATTTTTATTGAATAGCCAGCGTCTGTTCTGTGGCAGGGATTATTACAACTGGCAGCATTATCATAATAATCCAATAAGCGAGGCCTCTGTTTCAACTGGGCCACTTGACATTTTGCACGTGTCTGTCTCTTTAACGTCACTTTAGAGAAGATGACTCAGTCTGTCCTGGTACCAAACTGCTGATGGAAAATAGACCTGGATCTTTCAGGAAGTGATAGAAGTAGCTCCAGGATCATATTAAGAAGAGCGCATTTCTGGTATTGGCAAGGATAAGTTTATTCTTCGTGATGTATAGCAAATGTCTGACTTTCTCTGGACCTCCATGTTCTCATTTAAAAATATATATATATGGTCACATTTAGCTCTGCAATTCTCAATTCACCGGGACCTCCTAGGAGGATAAGTTGTGCTGACTTTTTGCTCTTATCCATGCCTGCGTGGAACTCGCTGCACCTGCTCCTCCTTGAGTTCTTGATAAAATTGCAGCATAACTATCCTTGGGAAGTCTAGAACCCTCAGTTCTCAGAGATGCACAGTAACAAAGTTAAGCCTTGGGCAAGGATGTTTATTTGGCAGAGAGAATGTGAGGCCTGGTGTTCTGTCTACCATTTCCAACCAGATCCCACATCTAGAAAACAGGGGCAACCGTGCCTCTACTGCATGTAAAGATGAGGCTTCGAATGCATGGGCTTTTATGACAGACTCAGTTCAAAGCTCCTCTCCACCAATTACTAGGTTAAGTCTCCTTAGGCAACTGACTTTGCCTCTTTGAATTTCAGCTTCCTTGTTTCTAAAACAAAATACGAATCACAGTTCCCACTACAGGAAACTTCTAGAATGAATCAGTTGGTGACCTAAATAATACTTAATGCCATGACCAAAGTGCTGAGTTCATGAATAGGGACACCTGTGTGGTACAGTTGGTTAAGCATCTGACTCTTGGTTTCCACACAGGTCATGATCTCAGGGTCCTGGGATAAACCCCACATAAGGCTCCATGGTGAGTCTGCTTGTCTCCCACTCCCTCTATCACTTCCCTTGCTTGTTTGCTTTCGCTCTTTGAATAAATATTTAAAAAATAATAAGAAGAATAAATGATATTAATGTAGTCTTATATGATATTAAATTTTTTTAATTTATATGTTTATATTGAGTACTTTTCAATGTTCATTGAGTTAGTAAAATGTGAGATTATGAATTAAACCAGATCCTGCTCCTGAGAAGCTTAATTCTAGTGGGAGAAGTACTGCATCAAGAATTTTATGGCTTCTTGTATAATTAATGATGAATAATGATCCAGACTTACTGGAAATATCTTCTTGTGAGGGGAACAAGGATTTGGTGGTAATGAGCCAATAAAGGCAAACTCTGGCTAGACTTGATGGGATATTGAGGACTTGAACTTGTGGTTCTGGAGGCAGGAAGAAGCCATCTTTGTTTCATTTGTGAAAATAACAAAAAATGAGTTTTTGTTTATTTTTATATTGTTTTAAGTGTTCGTAACTCTCTCTTCCCATAAATATTTATTTAACACCCACAAAATACCAGGCATTTTGCTAGATGTGCGATAGTCACAAATCACTTAGAGTAATTTAGCTGATATTCAGTGTAGCAGATAGAATAAGAGCAAGTAAATAAATAAATGGATACAGATTGTGATAAGAACTACAAAAGAACCGAGAAGGGATTGTGATACTAAAATGAGTGCTCAGGATTGACTATACCCAGGACATTCAGGTTCATCTCTGCTCTGAAAGATAAGAAGATGCCAGAAAAATCTGGAGGAAAGGAGTGGAGATATCTGGGGACCTACATGGGAAAGCTACACAGATGAGAGTCAGGGTGGTGTGGGTGCCTACAATGAATTTCTGCAGACAGAATATTACTTCTGTTGCTTCTGGAACATCACTCCTTTGACATTTCATCTTTCAGAACTTTTTGTGTGCTTATCTGTCAAGTAGAGCTGTGGCTCCTAACTCATAGATTGGTTGAGAAATACAAATTACTTAATTTAGGACCTGTGTCTTAGTGCATTCGGCTTCTATAATGGCATGCCACAGACTGGGTTGCTGAAACAACAGAAATTTATTTCTCCGAGTTCTGGAGGCTGAGAAGTCCAAGATATACATACCAGCTGATTCCGTTCCTGGAGAATGCTTGCCTCTTGGTTTGGAGATGGCTGCCTTCTTGCTGTTTCCTCACGTGGCAGAGAGAATGAGCTCTTGTCCCTCACCTTCCTACAAGGGCATCCATCCCATTATGGGAACCCCAACATTATGGTCTCACCTAAACTAATGACCTCCCAAAGACCCCACCTCCTAATGCCATCAATATACGAATTTGGGGGGACGCACACATTAGGTCAACAGCAGCCTGGCACCAATGAGTTCGCATAAAATATCAGACAGCTCACATCAGTCCTGTATTCTGAAATCCATGATGTTCCCTCTTTTACTCAGAGTCAATACTGGAGTCCTCCACATGTCCTGCAAGGCCCCCCATCTGCTCTCAGTGGCTTCTTAGTGGATTGTCCAACACTCTATGCCTTTGCCCTTGGTCTTCCTCTACTAGAATGACCCTTCCCTGATCCCTGGGGGCCTAACTCCCTTCTCAGTCTCTTTCAAGTCTTTGCTCAAGCCCCCCCTTTCAATCAGGCTCCCATGACTACTCTGCTTATAACTGTAGGCTGCTGGACACCCCACTCTTGGAGGTCTCTTACCCTGATCCACTGATGTATTCCAACATGGTATCTAGTCCACATTTTTATAATGCTCATTGACAGTGAATTGCATGCTTCCTCTGCCAGCATCTAAGTTCTGCAAGGAAAGGATCATGTCTGCTTGGCTCACTGATTTATACTGAGCACTTAGAACAGTGCCTGGCACAATAAGTAGTCAGGATTTATTTACTGACTAGATGAACAAATGAGTGAATAGATGGCAATTTGTTGTTAAAGTTGCTATTGCTGAAAGATGATTATTTTAGACTCTCAATCTGGCAATATGAGAGGGACTGGCAAGAATATAGTTATCACCTCGGGGCCTGGACTAGACATTCCAAAGAAGTAATTTAGTATTATTTTAGAAAGGAAGGATTTTCTCTCAATTGTCTTTTCTTGAGCACCTTCATCCACAGCAACTATTTAAATTCCAAATATAAACTATATATTAAAAATAATCAATTCCATTTAACATATTGAACTGGGCTTATGGGAAGATGAAGTGTAGCTGTCTAATTAGAGAATTAATGTAGGAGGTAAATATTGCAGGAAAGACCTCCTTTAGGCCCTGACTGACTATAGTATTTCATTATGCTTTAATTACTCCAGGTGATTTGTGGTTGGAGATGGATCCCATGCATCATGGAAGCTTTAACCGCTGTGATTTTCCATTATACAGAGTTTTTGTGCAGGAGAGAGATGAGTTGAGTAAGGAGGATATTTTCTACAACTGGGATAGGGATGGTACCCAAACTCCAGGGAGGGCGGTACACATTGTAAAGAAAATGAATCTTTTTTTTTTGTGCTGGTCACACTGTCACCCAATATAAATCAAAGGAACTGGCCTGGTCAGAATTGGAAGGAAGTCAAATGCAGGAGAAAGTGCCTTTGAAATGAAGAAAAAGAATAATAAAGCATTGCATTTAGGTAGAGCATGGGTCTTCTAAAGAGAGGGACCGACTTACTGATTAGGTTATATATGCATGTATGACTAAGGGCAAATGATTTAATTTCTCTGAACCTCCCTTATCCCATCTAGAGAAGGATCTATTTCAGAAAGTGTTGTGATCTCACCTGATATAGTGTGTACTGCACTTAGCATATATAAGAACACATATTATTACCTTCCTTCTTTATCAGCAAAATGAAATAATTGGATAATCTTTCTTCTTTTTTCAAGTATTTACCATGCTGCTGTGCTTTATAAAATGTGCTAATTTCTGGGGCAGCTGGGTGGCTCAGTGGGTTAAACATCCAAATCTTGATTTCAGCTCAGGTCATGATCTCAGGTTCCTGAGACCGAGCCCCACATTAGGCTCTGCACTGGGTGTGGAGCCTGCTAAGGATTCTCTTTCTCTCTCCATCTGTCCCACCCCAGCTCTCTCTCTCTCCCTCAAAAGAAGTACTAACTTCCATCATCTCATAAAATCCTCATAATTCATGAAAAAGCTAGCATTGTGTCCACTTTCCAGCTGAAACTGACCTACAGAGAGGAATAGATATTTATCCACAATGTTATCTAGCTGCAGCTAGAACACTAGTAGACCCAGGTTTATACAACACTTTATACTACTTCATCTCTCCACCAGTAAATAGTGATTATTTTCCTAAAACAAATATATTCAGATCTCACCTTCTAGTTGGTTACTAAGGAAATAATCAGATTCACAGGATTTACCATTTAAAGAGTTAGTACTGATGGATAGAAGGAACATAAGTATCTAGATAAATAGATACAATCACCACAAATATTCACACTCTTGTCTCAAAGAAAAAAGACACCTAAGATGTTATTAGAGAAAAGTTAATCCCCATCCTTTTCTCCTGGCCATGGCCAAGGGCAATTTTAAAGATAAAAGTTCTAAGAAACCAGTGATTGACCTTTTACACATCCACAGCCTTACTGAAATAGAAATTGCTTAATTTCTGCTTCAAACTCAATACAGTATAAGAGCATGGATTCCATTGTTATTATGCCTGGCTTAAATCTCATCTTGTTCTACGGCTGTGTGACTTTAAGAAGGCATTTAACCTCTCTGAGCCACATTTTCTTATGTCATAAGCCAGAAATAGCACTACTTCCTGTAAGAATTGAATTTGGAGATTTTCTAGATAGATAAAGGTATAGATATAGATAGATGGATATTCCTTAGTAAGGTGCCCACACGTAATAAGCACTCAGTATGAATTAGCTATCATTAGTATTAATATTAGTAGTAAAACGTATCAATGAAAAAATTTTCTTCTATGTATCAGCAACCTCCATTTTTCTAATAGCGAGCAACCATTACCAAAACAAACTTTATAAGGGAAAATGGAACAGAATTTTAAGAGTGGTAGGATTCAAACAGGAAACCTGATAGACTTAACAGAATTGAAAGACATTTTTCCAAACCTGAATATGTCTTTTCTAGCTACTAATTCACCTCTGTGGTAGTTATTCAGGAACTTGGGTTAAGGAAACATTATATAATATTATAAGGTTCAAAGCTTGACTTTTCCAGTATGGAATTATTTCTTGCTTTATGGGCTATGGGGAAGGTACAGAACAAATGTAGAAGTTTTGGAAAGCAAATTGACAAAACAAATGTTATGCAGTAAAATTAATTTCTCAGAGAATTATTTACAGTAGAAAGCAGAGTAAATTCCTCATAGCAATCTTAGAAAGTATATTTTGCTAGCCTATTTTTTATTTTATTAAATTTTAAACTAGACTTACAAATTTCAAAAGTCACAACAGGATATTTTGGAGATATTAAAATTAAATGTAGAAAATAATTTTTAATGGCATTGCAAAATGTGCATTTTAAAGGTAAATGAGAATGAAATCAGGTGACTACATGGTTTATGCAAAATCTCAATTATAGGAAACTTCATTGGGAAATGTAATGGCAGCAATTAATTCTGAGAATTGAATGTGGATAAGAATTTATTTTATTTTATATTTAATTTATTATTTTACTTTTATTTTGTTTACTTCTAAAAGGAAAACATAAGCCATTTAGAGCCAGAAAATAAAAATACTACTTTAAAATAAGTCATCTCTAGAGGATACAAATAAGAGGACATACATTGTTCTCCCTGAGGAGATAAAGGCAACCTCAGTTTTGCTAGTTTAGTATTTTGTGATCTAACTTTGCCAATCCTGAACCATTGTGGCATCAAAATCTCTCCCTGTCCCTGTTTGACTCCTACATAAAAAAAGAAACGGGCTGTTCACATCTGTCTTATCTTTAATAATTATATTTTAAATTATAGCTATTTGTCAAAAACTCTTAAACTTGTAGCTGTGGATCTATATGTTCCATGACCTGTCTTCTCTGGAAAGGGCTGATGTGATTAGAAAGGTTCCATTATCAATCATTCAACTCAGGCGCTTGCTCATGATCGCTCTCCCTCTCTCCCTCCCTCTCATCAATTACTCTAAATATTTTAGACAAAAGATCAGACCCGCCCTATCTCCTCTCAGTGAAGGCTGTCACTAAGGGAATTTTAAGTCTCCCTTAGAAAGAACTTTCCTGCGGAGATTTCTTGCCAGTGCCGATTAAGAGAATTCTGGCTAATTCTTAACACTCTTCACAGATTGTAACAAATGTGGTTAAAAGTAGTCCCTTTGGAACAAAGTGACTTTTCTGACATTTGATGGAGTCTGTAGTTGGTATTTATTCATCAGGTTGGCACATTCCAAAGTGTCGCTTACCAGTGAAGGTAGTCTGTATGGGAGTGGTTCCTTCCTCACTTGACCCTGGGAGAGACTTCTGTAGAAAAAGAAGAGAGATCAAGAGTTGAAGATTGTTCCTGTGTATTTGTGTTTCTTCTCTTAGGCATAAACATGGCATTTTGAATATGCTCTTCTCTCCACCTAGCCTCTGTGTCTAATCTCAGAGGAGTTCTTTGTCCCAGGGATTACCATGGGAGAGAATTGCAGGACTGCTCTGCAAGCCTTTCTTTCTGGAAATTTACAGTTAGGTAGTTCCTTACTCAGCTCTCCCCATCGCCTGTACAAGTCGACAAATCTTTTTTTCACCTTCTTATATGGTATTGTCTTTCTTTAAACTATCTTTTATGAATATTTATGGTCCAGAAAAATGTCTTATTTTTCTTTAAGTAGATGGTAACAATTTGTCTTACAATATTTAGAACCATGGAAACTAATCTATTTGTTTTAAATCAAATTAAATCTGAGCACCCACTGACCAAGGCAGTGACTAATTCAATCTATTATATTATGGGGTCCACCTGTCTTTCCTGGAAACTAAGACCATACCTCCAAAATAGGAAGGGATGTGGTCTTCATTAGGTGGTGGGCCCCTTTCTTTGCCTTACCTCCTTCCTCCACAGTGCACCATAATTAAGCCTTCAACTCTTAGACGGCTGGGACAGAGCACCCAACATATTTCTCAGAGGCCTCAAGTCTTCATGTCAAGTGGTGACATGGAGACATTCTACAACCAAGGGGCAGCAGGCAAGCATATCTCCACAGTTCCTAAATCTCTAACCTGCCGTTTCTTTCCATTATCCCAACTTCCTCCCTCCTAGACAGGATGACGTTCTCTCTTCCTTGCTTGATGAACCCTTGCCTCCCAAATACACCCTGATTAGACATGAACCTGTGTTTTTTGGCCCTACAATGTCTTTTCAGCCTTAAAAACACAAAAGTATTGAGAACCTACTGGATGAAAGCTTTTTCACAGGGGTGATCTTGCATGGAACTTGCACTTTTTTAGCTGAGTTGGGTAAAGAGATCTACATTTAGTAGGTAGAGAATCTGAGAGCCAGAGATTTCAGGTAACTTGACAAATATCAATGGAAGTATTTGACCAGAACTGGTAATTGGTCCTGATTAGCCCATTGATTTCTCATCCTTCCTGTATTAAATAGCCTGGCCAGTGGTCCCAGTTCACATAGGATTGGAAATTTCCAAGGGCACGGACTTTCAGTGCTAAACCTGGCACAGTTCCAGTTAAACTATAGTGAGTCAGTCACCCTAATACTACATATGCCATGCCATGGTTCCTATCTTGGAGGCCCTGAAAAGTGTCACAGAGTTTATAGAATACTTGAAGTATTACAAAAGCTTAACAAAATCATTTTTACTCATATGTCATTCATTAATTTGTCTTTGAGTCACTATTTCTACTTATTCTCTTCTATTACCTCCTTCCACTCTTGCTGTTGTTGTTGGAGATATTTAATTTGATATGTCACCCAGGGCCCAACAAAAAGTCCATGTGCTTCTTACCATGCAGTCCTTGGAGAAGGGTCTCCCTCCTTCTGATTCCACTGTCTATTTTAACACATACATAAGAGACATGTTGAAGTTAGACATGGTTTCAAATTCAGGTATTATCACTTCTAAATATCATTGCCTTGAGTGAGTAATTTAAGTTCCCGTATTTTATAACAACATTCCCAACATTCCACATTCCATCTATCTCATTCCATTCTGGGGTTCAAGTTTGGTGTTCTGAATAAAAGTAATTAAAAACTTTAAGTATGAATATGCTTACCATGTAGTGATTCTTTTTCTGTTTACAGAGAGAGAATGATGACCCTATTTTTTGTGGGGTCTTTCTAAGATGAATGAATATCTTTTGGAAAAACACATTTCTGAATTAGGATTATTTTGATCAATTATTGATTTATCTATAATAAATAATGTGGCAAAAGGGGCACATTTCTACTGTGGACTTCCTGGGAGATATCTGGATGGGATCATGTGGATCTTGGTTTAAATCCACTCTTGAGGGGATCCCTGGGTGGCTCAGTGGTTTAGCACCTGCCTTTGGCCCAGGGCCTTAATCCTGGAGACCCAAAATCGAGTCCCACATCAGGCTCCCTGCATGAAGCCTGCTTCTCCCTCTACCTGTGTGTCTCTGCCTCTCTCTCTCTCTCTCTCTCTCTCTCTCTGTCTATCATGAATAAATAAATAAAATCTTAAAAAAATAAATAAATCCACTCTTGACTTGATTCTTTGATTCTTGGTATAAATCTACTCTTGACTTAATTGGGCCTTACAGAATTATCAAAAGTGCATTTGAGTGACTTTGCTGGTCATGGTCTCTTGTGCCAACATGTATTATGGGCCTGGATCCCCCAGGGTGCGGTGATTAATTACCCATTTCAATCTGCACCATTGTTGAATTGGTGCAGTGTCCAGAGAGCTCTTTTTATTTTTATTTTTTATTTATTCATGAGAGACACAGAGAGAGAGAGTGAGAGAGGCAGAGACACAGGCAGAGGGAGAAGCAGGTTCCATGCAGGGAGCCTGATGTGGGACTCGATTGTGGGTCTCCAGGATTAAGGCCCTGGGTTGAAGGCGGCGCTAAACCGCTGAGCCACCCAGGCTGCCTGAGAGCTCTTTTTAAGAGAGGAAAGTGTCCCTTTCCAAGGATCTTAGACACCTGAATGCTGTTATTTAGCCCAGAATGAGTCCATATATAAGATTTTTAATTCAAGCCACTCTGCCATGGGAAGGAGCCATGGGTACCCAATTTTCTTAGGAAAGCCTTGAGATGCCATATGTGAAAGGGTAAGTAAAGAAGGAAGATGATGAAATCTAGAAATCTCTTGGAAAATCTGGCTCTCTGGAGAGATGACCTGAGGTGAAAAAGATGAAGAGAGAGAAATGTAAAGTTCTGAGATTTAGCCTGAAGAATGAGAAGTCAGCCATAAGAAAAATGTCTCATGTCAGAAGATTCTTAAATTTTCTTCACCAGTGTCCTCCACCTCTTTTTATTTACTGCTTGCTAATTAATCAGTAAATAATTAGTGCCTAGAGCCGGGACATTTGTGGGACCATGCTTTATCAATAAGCAGAATTTGACCCACTGGGAATTAACATTCTTTCCAGAGGGGCTGGGACAAGGCCTCCCAAGCGCAGACATAGCCTGCTCACTTCTTCTCCATGTTGTCACATACATGTAAGCTGTGTGAAGTATTAGAACCAGAGTCCATGTTGCCACTCACCCTCTCAGTCCTCCCACTGGTGTGCCTGAGCATTCCTGAGGTTTGGCTCCAGTAGGGTTAGGAACATTGCTTACTTAGGTCTCCAAACTAAGTTAAAGATATGTTCCAGTCCAGTTCCTATCAGAGTTTCCTGTTTGGGAATTTATTTGGTTAAGATGTTAGTAAAAGGTTTCTTTGATTCCCATTCTGCTATTGTTCTTTCATATTTAAAGACAGACAGTTTCAGAATGGATTAAAACATATGACCTAACAATATTTTGTCTACAAGAAACTCACTTCAAATATAACGACATAAAAAGGCTGAAAGTAAAAAGACAGAGACAGATGTATTATAAAAATATTACGTAAAAGAAAGCAGGACTAGTAACATTAATATCAAATAAACTAGACATAGAATAAAATAATCACCAGGGACAGAGAGGAATATATTATGAAACAATAGTCAAACTCCCAAGGGACATAAGAATCCTAAGGTAAATGAATCAAATCACATAGCTGCAAACTATGTGAAATAAAACAGATAAAATTGAAGGAATAAATAAATTACAATTATATTTGGAGATTCCAACATCTGTTTCTGAACAATTGATAGAACAGCTAGACAAAAAGTTAACAAGAATATAAAAAAACTCACAAACACCATCAAACAGCAAGATACACATTACATTAATAGTACACACAACAGCAGAAAACACATAATTGTCAGGTATACAGGGAGCATATACCCAGATAGACCATATCCTGGGACATAAAACAAATCCTAACAAATTTAAAAGAATTGAAATCTTACAGAATGTATTCTCTGAACATACCAACATCAAACTACAAATTTAATCACAGAAAGTTAAAAGGAAAAATCCCAAACAGTTGGAGACTAAATAACACATTTCTAAATATTTCAGGAAATGAAGAGGCAGTCTCAAGGGAAATTTTAAAAATGCACTGAACTGAATGACAATGAAAATACAAAACTTTGACAACTGAGATGAAATGAGCTAATTTATTGAAAAAAAGGAACTACCATAATTCATCTAATATGAAATAGAAACCTCGAATAGCCTTATAGTTATTAAGGATGTCACATTTACAATTTAAAAAGTCTTCAAAAAGAAACTTTCAGACCCAGATGACTTCATTGGAGAATTTTACCAACATTTATGAAAAATAACACCAATTTGTTACAATCTCTGACAGAAACAGATGAATTGTACTTTGTCAACATGAAAAAACTTGCCCTATAAAGGACTCTGTAAAAAGCAAAGGAAAATGAGTTACAGAGTGGGAGAAAATATGTGCAAGCTACATATCTGAAGAAGACTAGTATCTAGAATATATAAAGAACTCTCAAATCTCAACCATTAAAAAAAGATTAATGAAAAAATCCATTAATCCAAATAGACAAAGAGGTGTGAAACATGGACAGAATTTTCACCAAAACGGACAAACAGGGATAAATAAGCACGTGAAACGATTTTCAATATCATTAGCTGTCAGGGAAATGCAAATTAAGACCTCAAGCAGATATCACAACACACCTATCAGAAAAGCTAAAATTAGAAATAGTGACCACGCCAAATGCTGGGAGGAAACTGAAAAAAATTGGATCACTCACACATGGCTGATAGGAGCATAACAGAGGACAGCCTCTCCCAGAACACATTTTGGCAGTTTTTCTAGAAACTGAGAATGTAAACATCATATAATCCATCAATTGTATCCATGGACACCTATTCCAGATAATAAAAATTTATATTCATGTTAAAACCTGTATGCTGATGTTTTTAAGAACTTAATTTGTAATAGCCCCAAATTGCGAACAACCTTGATGCCCTTATATAGTAAAACAACCTATAGCCTGTACATATCATGAAGTACTATTCAGCAATAAGAAGGGATAAAGTATTAATAATGTAACAACTGGTGTAAATTTCCAGAGATTTATGCCGAATGAAAAAAGCCAGTCTTAAAAGGCTTATCAAGTGATTGTATTTATAGACCATTTTTCAAATGAAATAATTTCGGAAATGGAAAACAAATTAATTGTTGCCAATTGTTAAGGAGAAGGTAGAATGAAAGACAAATATATGTGGCCAAAACCAGGCAACAAGAGGGATCACCGTGGTGATTGAAATGTTCTCCAGAACATCTGATTGTATCTATGTCAATAACCTTGCTGGGATATTATGCTGTAGCTTGACAAAAGGTCACTATTGGGTGGAACTGGGCAAAAAAGTACATGGGATCTCCCTGCATTAATTCTTATAGGTAAATATAAATTTGAAATTACCCCTAAATTTTAAAAAGTTTAATGAAAAAAATACATGCCCATTTGTTTCTTATTGGAGTGATCTCTAAATGAAAGACAGACAGAAGGAAGAGAGGTATGAAGGAAGGTTGGATGTAAGGAAGGAAAGAAGGAAGAAAGAAGGAAGAGAAATGATCACTGCCTTAAAGACATAGTTCATACTAATGGTTTAAACAGAGGTTATTTTTAAGATGAAAGCACATTGAAGGGTTAGGTTAAACATATATTCAGGTAGAGAATCTTATAAAATAAGATGCCTTGAAATACACATAAATCATAAAGGTTATTTATTTCACATACTGTTTTAATATAATGGGATTATTGATGGGAATGTCTAAATTTTTTATCGCACTTTATTCTTACAGTGGATTTTCACAAATATGGTTCAGATCACACATTCATTTATTCAATACACATTTATTATTTACTATATAAGCAATTGTCATGATCAGCTACAAGAGGAAATAAAATAATATGGTTGCAATAGTTTTTATTTTTACAGTCAGATTTGTCCCAGCACATTATTAAACAGAAAATAAAGAGAGCTAAGATTCAGAGCCCAGAGAGTGAAGATAGTCTTTTTGAAGTTTGAAAACCAAATGATGGAGGTAATAGAATTCTCTTTTTTCTTGGTAGATAAGTCACTTTTGAGATAGGTTAGCATTACTGGGTATTTTGGTTGTTCATTTCAGTGCAACCCACCACCTCAAAACTTACTGGTTTAAATAATAAATTGATTATCTCTCATGTTTTCACTGGGTCAGGAACTCAGATAAGGCACTTCATATATGGCTTATATCTGTTCCATAGTATCTAGAATTTCATCTGTGAAGACTCAAAGGCTGAGAAGTGAGTTATCTTAATGAGTCTTTACTCACATGCCTGGTGATTGATTTAGTCTATCTGCTCAGATATCAAACAAGGCTATTGTCTGGAAGACATCTTTGGTGTGGTGTCTCTTCATGGGCTAGATTGAGCTTCATGTTGTGAGCAACATGGAAGTTAGGTTCTTAACATGGAGCATTTCCAGAGGCCTGGGCTCCCAAAATGCGAGGGTATAACTTCTACTGTATTCTGTTGGTAAATCAGCCATAGAACCCAGATTCAACGGGATGGGGACCACAACTCACCTGTTCATTTTTTTTTAATTTTTTATTTATTTATGATAGTCACAGAGAGAGAGAGAGAGAGAGAGGCAGAGACACAGGCAGAGGGAGAAGCAGGCTCCATGCAGGGAGCCCGACGCGGGACTCGATCCCGGGTCTCCAGGATCGCGCCCCGGGCCAAAGGCAGGCGCCCAAATCGCTGCGCCACCCAGGGATTCCCCCAACTCACCTGTTCAAAGGGAATCATCGAATAATTTTGAGACCATGATTTAAAAACACCACAGTGGGCAACCCAGGTGGCTCAACGGTTTAGCTCCACCTTCCACCCAGGTTGTGGTCCTGGAGACCAGGGATCAAGTCCCATGTCAGGCTCCCTGCATGGAGCCTGCTTCTCCCTCTGCCTGTGTCTCTGCCTCTCTCTCTCTCTGTGTCTCTCTCTCTCTCTTTCATGAATAAATAAATAAAATCTTTATACATAAATAAATAAATAAAATAAAACCACCACAGTCATCCCACTGGCCACACATTGTTTACATTCATCCCAAACGCAATATAAACTCTCTCCTTACCAAGAACCTTCAAATCCCATCTCACTGTAGTATCAGGCTTAAGTTCAAGGTAGGATTTCCATCTTATAAATCAAGCTTCTCAGGTACTGATTATCAAAGAATGTTAGGGTCATATTTAAAACTACCACAGGGAGCTCCAGCTGAGAGACTCCATATTTCAGAAACAGAATTGTAAGGTTGAAATAATGTGGATTTTATGAGTCTCATTATATCACCATGGATGGTGTTTCCCTACATTCCTTAGTTATAGAAAGCATGTAGCTAAACATGAGACCGTGTTAGTTGAAAACAGGATTTATAGGAAATGCAAAATTTTTCAGGCTCTTTTCATTAAAGCATTGTGGAATACATTGTACAAAGGGAGCTATTTAATATTTAAAGAAGCTATTAAATCTTTATTTATATCTCAAGAAAGGATTTTCTTTTTCATCTCCAAAATAAGAATGGAGTATATGAACGATACAGAACTCAATTTTTTTTGTAGAATTTGTGGCCCATCTACCATGGTTTGACTGATCGTCTCAGAGTAGCACTTTTAAAAATGTCTGTGTCACCAGAGGTTGCGGGAATTATATACCAGTGTTCTTTTGGCTTCAGTGAAGCAGGCTCACGTGTGATTTTAACCTGTGGACTAGTGGTTCTATAGAACCTACCTTCCACATCATGAACACCTCCTTTTGATTTCAGCCCAGTAACTCATGTCCAGAGATTTCCCTGATGACTCTAATAGAAAAAGAAAGCCATAATTTCATCATATCATTGTGACATTCATAATAGAAATAACAAAAAACCATAAAATGCAGCATACTTGCATTATTGCTGAATGTTGTAGTGGCATTTATGTAGAAGAATTGGAATGGAATCCAGATTGTAAAATACCAAGATGGGATATGGTATGAAACAAATACAATGAATTTCTTAGTACATCTGTTGTCCAGCAAAAGAATCTACTGGTCATCCCTTTCAATGAGGGTCCAAAATCCCTTGAGGAAGACTAGTAGTTGAATAAGTAAGGGTTACATCTGGAATGAAGTCTTAATGTAAGCAGCTGCCACAATCCTTTCCTACATCTTATCACAGTAAGAAGTAAATAGGTAAGGATATTACGCTGAAAGAAGAGTAGTTTAAAGTACTCAAACTTCATCTAGGTATAATACTAGAGTCAGAGAAAAAGACAAAGAAAAATGAGTAAGGTATGAGGCTCCTACATTGTGTACCTGTCAAACCCAAAGAAATGTATCCCAGGTTCCTAAAGAGTGAAGGTTTCTCATATTGAATCCAATGACTTGCAATTGGTCCTTCGTGTCTATTTATTTGCGACAGTGTCAGTTTATGTCTATTGTCCTGCTATGGCCATTAATATCTCTTTTCTTTCTTACAAGTCCACTTGGGATGATTTATGGGCTGGATGTTTGGGAATCCCCCCAGTTTCATATGTTGAAATCTGAACCCCACAAAGCAATGGTATTAGGAAGTGGGTTCTTTGGGAGGTAGTTACAGTGAAGACCTCATAAATAGGATTAGTGCCCTACATGAAGAGACAGGAGAGTGCTCACCATGTGAGGCCATAACGAAAAGGTGTCATCTGCAAACCACGAAGTGGATTCTCGCCAAAACTGGCATCATGACCTCTGACTTCTAGCCTCCAGAACTGTGGGAAATATATTTTGATTGTTGACAATCACACACACACCCCATTTATGTTGTTTTTTTTTTTTAATAGCAGCCCAAGCTGAGTAAGACAGGTGGTCGATACTGTGGTTATCCTATTGAGTAGGATCCCTGAAATCATATTTTAACATTTTGGCAGAGTTGTTTCCTTTTCTTCTCAAAGGGAGCTGCAAGGGTCAAATCAGAGGTCATATTCAATTCTTTCTTGTTTTTTTCAAATATCCTTACTCTTTTGATATTATCTTCTATATCATTTACTAGGTTTAAAACAAAGGTTTAGAGTCTACTTGGTCATAGCACCTTGAAGCCAGGGGTTCTGCTTTATGCACTTCTGTATACATAGCACTCCTTATTGTGTTTGTCTGAGTCGAAAATCAATAAACGGGTGTTCAATGAATGGATTTTGCTCATTCTTTTTGAGGGTACAATTAAGTCTCAGGAAATAAATGGCTGTGTTATGTGTAGTCATTTGATCAGCCAGTAAATGTGCTGCTTTGGATCAGAAAAGTCACAGTCGAAAGTAAGAAGTTCTCTTTAAGGAATGGACATAGTCTCTCTGAGAAACTTGAATCCAGATTTTTTCATTTTACGGCAGGGGCAGCCCTTGCCTGAGATCTCTTTTTTAATGATTTATTAATGCAGTTGTCTCTGACAGTTTTTAATTTTGCTTGATCTGAATGCTACTTTTGACATTGTTGATTATAGCATCTTCCTGGCTCACTTTGAATCATATGTCTGCTTAGCTGCATTGACGTTGGATGGGTTTCACTCATGTTTGCTCAACAGCAATCACTGCCCCCACTGAGAGGCCTCTTACCTTCCCCTGCACTGACAGAAGATTGGGCTCTCACTGCAGAGGGCTGGCATCATGCATCTCTCCCCTCAGCCTCTCCAGACAGGGCTGCAGTCCTCTAAAGAAGAAGGAAATTGGTGGAGTGGAAAGAAAGCAATTTTTGACACCAGGCTTGAGACATTTGTGTTCCACCTCCATGTGACAGGTGACTTCACCTGCCAGAGCCTTGGGGTCCTCCTCTCTAAGTGAAGATAATTCTACCTACCTCACACTACATTTGTGGAAATTCTCAGAGTATCTAAGGCATCACGCTATGCATCCTGGATGCCATCCTCCCAGAATGACATTTAATAAGAAGCCCTTGTTCAAAGGGTTGTCTATTGATTCAGCTTCACAGTAGCATTGGCCATGAAGCACGGATAAGAATTAAAGTGTCTCTTGACTTTGGAATCCTGACACGTTTTAATCCTGTTTTTCTTCAATCTGGTAACATTTTTTAAAAAATTGTATTCAAATATGTCTGCCTTCTGTACCAGATTATAAACTGCTATTGAGGCTGAAAATTCTCAATTCTTTAGTTTTGAATTGACTCATACCTGAGGAAACACATAATAATGATGCAAACTAGGATCTAGTGATGAAAAAGAGGTAATATTATTAATTGCTCCAGGGTAAAAAATCAGAATCCGGCACTGTCTTCACCAAACCACATGGCTGTCCTACATATAAACCTTTGAACAAACATACCCACATAGAAAAGAGTTGATATTTTACTAACAAGTTAAAATTTTAAATTTGAAGTTCAGTGCCTCACAAATCAAAAGTAGCATTTCCAAATTCCGACTTGTGCGCCACTGACCTATTTCTAATCTTTTATTCCCTATATGCACAACTGGCCTATGGATTCCATCTTCCAAAATAGACATATCACTGTGTCTTTGGCTTTCTCCCTCTTTTAACAGCCATGTCCCCAGGGCTGCCAAGTTTGTTTGACCCTCTATCCTAAATACTCTGAAAATCTGCTTCCTTTCTGCCTTCCTCACTGGGGCCATCTCAGCCCAGTTCCATTTATAAATACCATAAAGAAACTTTCAAAGTGTTATTCTCAATTATACTCTTCCTGCTCAACCAAAAAAAAAAAGGTACTAATCTTATTTAATTAATTATCATGAATTAATTAAATTAATACTTTAATCTAAGGTAATTACATTAATTCAAATATGATCATTTGACTTCCACATTCTAAAAACCTCTGATGTTCCCTCATTGAATTTATTATAAAACTCAGTCTCCAAACCACTATAGTTGCTGATCTGACCTCCATACACAGTTGAATCCCCACAGTCCAGGTCCTTCTCACTGTCCACTGTTGCAGACCCTCCCGATACCTAGTGGTTCCCTGAATAGTGATTTTTTTTTTTGACCCATGACGATCTCTTCTATCTTCCTGTACTTGCCTTTCTGTCCTCTTTACTTGAAGAATTCCTTATTTTTATTCCAACTGCAATTCATGTGGGGCCTACTCTGTGAAAACATTCTGCCCCCCTTAGGAAGAAACAGGAACTAACTTCCCTTAAAATTCCAAAGCACTTTCTCTACATCTCTGTAATAGCAGGGAGATGGTTTTAAGTGCCTATATCTTGCATTGGCATGTGAACTTTGTAGACAAGGACTTTGGTTTATTAATCTCTGTATTTCCAGCTTCTTGAAAATACCTTATAGATATTGGATATCTGTGTATGGAGGTAAAAAGAAGAGATAGCAAGCAATAGTAGAGTTCTTGATTTCTGGGCATCTTTTCAAAGTGATGGCATTCAGAATTGTTAATATTGTTGATGATAAATGATGGTATTATTATGATCTTTTTAGTAGTAGTACTGGCACAACCAACACACACTCCATTTGCTGAACACTGATTGTGGTCTAAGCACTATGCCAGTACATATGTGTTGAGTAACTTCTGTGTGCCTATCACTCCTACAGGTGAGAGGATGATGGTAACAATTATAATAATACCATTAATGGAGAATACTATATACTAGGTATGTATATGCACATGGTAATTAATTGATGTTTTAGAGAAGAGCTAGGTTAAACAAATTACTCAGAGCCATACAACTATTAAGAAGTGAATCAAGAATCAGTTCTGGGGGGCACCTGGGGGGCTCAGTGGTTGAGCATCTGCCTTTGACTCAAGTCATGATCCTGGGGTCCTGGGATCAAGTACCTCTGCCTGTGTCTCTGCCTCTCTCTGTGTCTCTCATGAATAAATAAATAAAATCTTTAAAAAAAAAAAGGAATCAGTTCTGGAAACTTTAAGCACCTGTGTTCTAAACATCTCTGCTATCCTGGAATAGGCCAAAGTCTATTTTCACATGAAGTTGACATACATAGGAAGGAAAAATAACTAGATGATGTAAATAAGTAAGTAGATAATAAGTAAAAATTTAAGACAGGCACTGCAGAAAATTTAACAATTCAGAGAGTAACAAGCTGTTTGCAGAGAATAATACATGAGATATAAAGATATAACAGAAAGTAATGGGGAATGAAGGTTGGGGCACATAGGCTCCAGGGAAGGTGAGACCAAAAATGGAACAGGCTCTCTTCCTGCTGGAGGAAGCAGCAAGCAGTGTGTCTCCGAGGCTCTTGTGAATATGACCATTTTGAGGACCAGGAAGAAAGTCTGTGTGTTTCAAACACAAATAGCAAGGTAGGAAGTCTCAGAAAGAAGGTTGGAGTTGAGGCAAGAAGAAGGAGCCTTGTCTCAGTGAGTGTTTGCTGTTATTGTTGTTGTTGTTTTTGTTTTAGCTTTTTTTTTTTTTTTATCCTAAGTGGAATTGAAAGACAGTGGAGGGTTTAAAGCGGGGGAGCCTGATTTAGAGTTTTAAATTATTCTGGCCAGAGATACTAGTTAGGATTCCATTGCAGAAGCCCAGCGTTGCAATGATGGTGGTTTGAACCAGGTTTGCAGCCCTTCAAATGGAGATAAATACATGCACGATACTTAGATCTTCACATCTTGCACTCACTATAACTTTATGAGATAGCATGATTTTCCCCGTTATTAGGTAGGAGGAACTGAGGCTCAGAGTGACTTAGCATTTTATTTTATTTTTTAAAATATTTTATTTATTTATTTATTTATTTATTTATTTATTTATTTGAGAGAAAGAGAGAGAGTGATTAAGCATTTTAACCATGGGAAATTCCCAGTCAATATCTATCATTTGAGCTGAGTAGGGATTTGAACCTGTATCATGTGCCTGGTTCCAAAGCCCATGCCTTTGACATTCAGACGTTTCTGGAAGAAGACAAAGCTCTCCAAGGGGTTCAGAAAATTCTGAGGTTGCTGTGGCTGATTATAACAATGAGAGTGGAAACTGGGGGTATAGAGTTAAACACAGCTCAGGAAATCTCTGATGGAGGAAGCACAGTAGTGTGGGAGTGACTGTAGGTGGGCTATGGTTGTAATGATGATGTGGCCCACCCTGGTGTGGCACCTTCCTGTGCCTGAACTCACTGAGAACTGGCATGACCTCAGTGATGACAGATACCAGTGGGGTTTCATGGCCTTGACACGTACATGAAAATCCAGACATCAGACCTGGAAAGTGGTGTCTGAACAGAGATGATCTCAGAGATGAAAACCAGGGTAAAAAGAGCTTAGGGATCATTTTTGGGAAATAAGATAAATGGTACCAGTGGCCATTAGGGAACTCAACACAGTTCAACTACTAGACCCCTAGTCTGAAACCATTACCAACCAATATCTGCAATATAGTGTTAAAGGTACCATGATAAACTTATTCTGGAGGCTTGTGGACCCAATTTTAATGTGGGAGAGGTTACCCTTATACCACCAAGCAATTCTTGAATGCCAAATGAATGTTCTAGAATTCTAATTCAGACACTATCTACATGGAGATAGTATCATATTCCACAGGTCAAGGGTTGAGTCTTACAAGACTGCCCTCCTCTACTTCAGACACCAATCTGTTATCACCTGTGCTTTTGAATGACCAACTATAGATTGGGGGTTCCAATGACCCTTCTTTGCACTTCAGACACCAGTTGCAAGTCTAGGTTATTAACTGTACTTCTGACCAACAGGCTATAAGTCAGAGATATCCAAGACTTCCTCCTCAGGTTTGATTAATTTGCTAGAGCAGCTCACAGTACTCAGAGAAACATCTTACTTACTATATCATCAGTTTATTGCAAAAGGGTATAATTCAGGAGAAGCCAAATGGAAGAGGTGCATAGAACCTCTTATATGAGAAGGGGCTCAGAGTTTCCATGACGTCTTAGAATGTGCCTTTCTGCCCAAATCTCCATATGTTCACTACACTGCAAGCTCTCCAAACTCTCTTTCTTGGCTTTTATGGAAGCTTCATTACATAGGCATGATAGATTAAATCATTGGTTGTTGGTAAATGATTCAACCTCAAACCTCTCTCCCCTCCTGGGGAGATCAGGGGTGAGAATCAAAGTTTCAACCCTCTAATCCCAAGATTGGTAGCTCTAGCAACTAACCCTCATCCATGGGTCTGGTACAAAAGTCATCTCATTAAAATAACAAAAAAAACATCTTTATGTCTTTCATAATTTAGGAAATTCCAAGGGTTTTGGGAGCTCTGTGCCAGAAATGGAGATGAAGACCAGATACATATTTCTTATTATAAAACACAGTATCACCGGTACATAGAGAACACAAGGCCACACAGAAAGAGGATTAACTCAAACTTGAGGGTTTAATAACAGCAACCAATTATTATGAAAGGTGATTAAATAATTGGTAAGTGTTATGGTGAGAGAATGGTGGATTTACATGGGCCAAAGCCCATGCCATTTCACGTATGTTGTCTTAATTGAACTTCCTGAGAGATGTGCGCCTTGATGATTCCTATTCTACAGGGAAGGAGTCTGAGGCTTAGGGAAGTAGAAAACCTTGTACTGACCTTGCCCAAGATCACTCCTGGGGAGTTCAACTCCCACCCTTTCCACCGCACAGCCTACATCTTGAACATGCTGTAAGCAGCATCCTGTGGCTGAAATCTAGAGAAGCAAGGGTTGTCTCTGAAAAGCAATACTGTATGTAGGTCACAGCAAAAAGAAAATCCCAGTGGTGTTTTGGGGTACACTTAGACATGTTGTCTTCTCTCCATTAACATATTTTGAACTAGAAACCACATATAACATATGTTTGGGATTTTTCTGGCTTTCTTCAAAATTGATTCAAGGCCTGAGATAGAACTTGAAGAAGACTCTGTTTCAAGGTGTCAGGACAGAGGTAAAGAAAGAATCAGGTAAAGAATCAGGAATAGGATTGTTTGACCCTTAATTGACCCTGGATTTGTAGATAATTTGGTCAAGTAATCAGTTTGGTGACTTGTAGGAATTTTGGAAACTGGATATATCTTATCTCCTTGAGCCTTGCTTTGCTTCTCTGTAAGATGACACTGATGGAATATGATGGTAAATTTCCCTTTAAATCTCTAATTCCTTAATATAACAAAGGCAAAACACCAGTAATTTAGAACCCAATGATTTCATAAGTAGATAAAATACAGCATGATTTGCTTTAAAGAAATTCATATGCAACTAAAATTAATACCGTAGAACACTCCTTAGATAAAATCTGTGATCTCATCTTAGTGATCCAAACTCCCCTCTTATTATATTTCACAAGGGTAGAAACATTCATCTACCTGTCCAATTCCAAGCCTTGACAAATACCACAACATTTGATGAATGTTCAGACCATGTAGAGTCTATTTCCTTAACACATTGATCCCTCTATTGAAAGACTTACCATTTCTCACTTGAGTTGCTATAGTATCATCTCCATCTGGTTTCTGCCTCTCACCTGGATCTCCCCAGTTCTCCCTCCTCACATTTGTCAAACTAATAATTTCAAACAAATATCCAATTCCATCTCATCTCTGTTAAAATCCTTCAATGACTCCCTATAACTTTCTAGAAAAAAAATTCCAACTCCCTATCTTAATATGGGAAGCCTTCATAATTTATGATTTGATCTTTATTACACCAAGAAGCATCCTTTCACACGTATAATTCTAATCAGAATAAAATATTTAAAAAAAGAAGAAAAGATTTAAAATTCCCTAAAAAGAGCCTATATTCATACATTTAGTCTTCAAAATTATTCTTCATCTTGCTTAAAATATGCTTTGATTTTCCCATTACTTTCTCATGATCAGCCTGATATTTCTAATTATTTATCGAGATTCAAATACTTCTTTCTAAAACCTCCTCTTCTTTGGGCTCCTGGGTGACTCAGTGGTTGAGTGTTCGCCTTTGGCTCAGGTCATGATGAGTCCTGCATTGGACTCCCCATAGGGGGCCTGCTTCTCCCTCTGCCTGTGTCTGTGTCTGCCTCTCTCTGTGTCTCTCATGAATAAATAAATAATTTTTTTAATAAAAGTAAATAAAACCTCCTCTTCCTCAATGTCCCACTGCCCCAAGATATCTGGGCTGCTCTCCTATGTTGATGACATTTCAGTGTTTTCTTTTAAATATTTTATTTATTTATTCATGAGAGACACAGAGAGAGGGAGGCTGAGACACGGGCAGAGGGAGACGCAGACTCCATGCAGGGAGCCCCATGCGGGACTCCATCACAGGACCCTGGGGATCATGACCTTCTGAAGGCAGAAGCTCAACCGCTGAGCCACTCAGGTGTCCGGACATTTCAGTGTTCTTACATAATATTTCTACCACAGAAACTATCACATTTTACTATTACCAATTTGCATATTGATATGTGATATACTGGAGTAAACATCATGATTGTTGCTAAGAAAATGATGTTTTCATCTCTGCATCTTCAGTCTGTGTTTAGCACATAGTAGGTACATAAAAATGTTTTGAGTAAATGAGTTACTGAGTTCATGTTCTTCTCATCAGTTAAGAAGGTCCATGAAATGTATTCCAATAATAATGGCTTATTAGTTCAAGTTGCAATATGGACATGAAAACTGAACACAAATAATACATCACCTATTTTTTTCACTCAAAATTTCCGTAATTCTAGCAGATGTTCTCTCCAGTTACATCTTAATGAATGAGCTATTCTGTGATTTGTATAGTTGTTTCAAGGAAGGAATTATATTCAGGAAGTCAACAATACCCCGGTAAATAATAGATAGCAAGATTATTGCCTGTAGCAACAAAAAATTTAGGTTTTGGTTAGTTGTGAAATGGGATAAAAAAAAGTCATAATATTTATAATAATGAAATAATTTAACAAATCTAATACAAGTCCTTTAACTATAATTATAATTTTCTTTCCTGCTTTGCTGTGTACAAAATGCTCATCTATACACCTGGAGTGTGAAAATACCCTCTTGGCTATAAAAACCACTGTCTGGAATGTATTTCAGTTCTTTCATATTTCCATTTTATTCTTTAAATTATTTTAAGTCATCAAGCCAATCAATGTCAACAGATTGAAAAGGATGCTATTTAATTTCATGAGCAATCACAACATTTTTATCTATGCAAAGTAAGATAGCAAGGATAATTGAGCCTCATGCCTGATGGCTCAAAGCAATTCTCCATGAGTGGCAGGAAGGACTTTCTACCATCCTTCATCTCTACCTGAATGCACAGTGTAACATGGGAAGCTTCAGCATTTCAAGGGAGAAGGGTACCCCAACCTCATTCTGTAATAAAATGAACATGTGCATATTGATGGGTCCACCTAAAATGTTTTAGGCATATTTTGTAAATTTTTGTAAGATCCTCTCTTCACATTCTAATGTAAGAAGAGATAGAAGAAAATTAATGGACATTTCTCTGATAAGTACTGTAAGTGTTTAATCACACAATTTTATGTGGTGGCTACTATTACCTTTATTACTCAGATAAAGAAATGATACCCTAGGAAGTTACCTAAGTCCCATGTTCCCCTTTTTAAAGTTGCAAGAAGAGCAAATACAATACTAATATTTCAATGTAAAAGTTTTGTTTGGTTACCATTCAAATATATCACTTATCAAGTATGACAAAGACTGGCTCAGAGAGGACTGGAATATCCCACATAAGTATTCTGGGACAGATACCTCAAAGTTGTTTAGAATACCTCACACTTGTGGTTTTATTTTTTCACACATACTTATTTAGGAATCATGCAGCAGATACTGGGCTGGATGAATAAAGTAGATGGTTTCTTTGGAAAATAGTGTACATGTATGGTGTGATACATGTTAGAGTAGAGGGAAGATAGAGCACACAGAGGACCACAAGTGTAAACTGGGAAATATTGGTTATGTAAATGAAGCTAGAAGATGTAATTTGAAGGAACATCTTGAAAGAAAGATAAAACTCAGATGACAAACCTCTAATAGATCATATATTAAAGCGAGATTGGGAGCCAAGGTTTGCATTGAATAGGTGAGTGATGGGATACAGAGAAGCAGAAAATGATGGGCATGTGTGTGTTGAGTAACGAAAGAGAGATTTATTGGACAAATACAAATCTAGGCTCCTGAAGAAATTTTCTACACCATGCCAGTCTAGGTTTCTTACATGTACTTGTGCACATGCAACACGTTTTATTTTGTGGATCCAACTGAGATTTACAAGCATATTCTCCTTTACTCCTCCCAACAAAACTCAGAAGTAATTAGCTGTTTCATCTTAAAAATAAGGAAATTTAGGCTAAGAATTATTAGAATTTCTATCTAACAATACAAAGATAATAAGAACTAAGATTCAATTTGAATCAATCCAAAGAATATTTGTTGAGTGACTACTGTATGCCATCCACTGCTAGGTGCTGAGGTAAGAATGTTCAACAAAGTAGACATGGTATTTGCTCTTATAGATCTAACAAATTAGTTTGTGGAAAGAAATACTTGAAGGACCAAGATGGTCTAAGAGATAGTAAGATCAGTTCATAGAAAACTTTAGCTTATTTTTTAAGGATTTTGGATTTTATTCTTACATAAAACAGAAAGATATTGCCTCATTTTAAGTAGAAGAGTAATGCGGTATGGTTTATATTTTCAGAAGTCCACACTGGCTATGGAGTTAGAACAAATTACAAAAGACCACAAAGAAGGTTTTGAATGGAAATCAGGTAAGGAATATTAATAACTTGGATCTGTTTAGTGGCAACAGATATGGAAATGAGTAGGGCCAGTATTGGGAGTGAAATTTTCAGGACTTTTTGGCTTTGGGTATACAGGATAAAGGGAAGTGACTCTAAACCTTCCAATGTTGTAATTTAAATAAACAACAAAATTAGTATTGATGTCAAGTAGGCCAAATGATTAATTTCAGTTGAGACTGACTAAAATGGAATAACTAATATGCATAGACCCAGTAGAACTTAGTTGAACCAGGTACAACAGGAAAGAGCTGCTGTTCTTCACTGGCCATAGCCAAAAAGGAACTGTGATCCCATAAAATGAACAAGTTGAAAATTCATTTACTTCCAAACTCTACAGCTCCAATGGAAGAGTGCTGATCTGATTTTCTGAGACGTCAATATGTTTCATTAACTATGAAACAGTTGAGTCTTTAAGACATCTTCATTAAGATAAGTCAAGGTGCTAAGACACCATAACACAGATTGCAAGGATTTTTTTGCAAGTCCCTAGGAGATAAGAAAGTATTTGCATGGGGTGGTAATTTGGCAGTGTGCCAAGCCATTCTACAGCTAGGGCTCTGTTAGCATTTCTTCTTGAAACCATATTTTCTGCGTTGACTATCTGGCAGTTTTGGATTGCCTCAGGCTGATAATTGGCAACTGAGCTGTTAGACCAGATGGCATTTATTTATTTATTTTATAAAGGAAAAGAAGGGGGAAAAAAAGCATGATGCAAATTGGAAAGTCCATTTTTAGTTATAGAACAGAAAAATAAAGGAGAAAAGAAATTGATTTTAAGCAGTTCCAGATGTTACATGCTTTTTTATTCACAAAGTCACATCTAAAAGGAGAGTGCCATTAAAAACAGAAAACAACAAAAAACAAAAAACAAAAAAAAAAAAAAAAAAAAAAAAGCAAAAAGAGAGAGAGAAGAAAATTTAAGAGAATTTACAGAATAATGTTTAGTTGGATTTATTTGTTTGAATTTTTTATTTATAATGAATAAGACCATTTTTTTTAACAATAGGAGGAAAATCACACAATTTACATATGAATAATTACTCTCATACTGTGTCTTCATGAGGAACAGAACAGATTCAGCTGCTAAAAGTTCCATAGTGTTGTGTCTTAATCACCAAGCCCTCTCCATCCCACCTTGCTTGTTCTAGGAGCCATCTGTGAGGTGTTATTGTGTTATGCCTTCTTCAGCAGCTTTCTTTTGTCCAAAGCAAGACTTTTATCAGCATCCATTAATAGAATGCCAACAGTACCTTCCATCGGCCTTTTATCTCATTTTAGATGGAGAAGAAGTCAAAGAAATTACAATTCCTGTGACAAATTGTGTCTTGTCCTGAAGCTGTATGCCAAAATTTTCCAACCTTAAATTTTAATGTGTTGAATCCTTTCATTGGGCCTCTTACATTTAGATTAATAATGCTCTAAAGAATTAGCACAACTGATTGTAGAGGATTGGCTTAGGACAGGTCTGTTAAGTGGGGATTCTTGTCATATATAATCTATGTTGGTGAGAGTAGTGGGGGAAATTTTCCTCTATCCTTTAAGATTCTTCTATCTTGCTAGGAATTAAATTTACATGAGGCAAAATAACAGGAGAAAAAGTCCCAAAATTTAATTACATACACATGGAGGCCCAATAATGAAATTGAGACTCAAAGAAATGACCAAGGCAGGCAGTTTTTATACTTTTTAGACTAAGATAAAAACAAACCTGTGAGGGATTGGTAAAACAATTCAGTTGTTTGGGAGCTTCAAGTAGTAAGGAATTCTATAAAGAATTTGGTCTGGGATATTAAATCTGATATTCTGATAAGAATGTCTCCTTACTTTCAGGTACAGAAGAGGGTACCTTTCGATGGTAGATTTATTTCCTGTTTTCTGGAGACAAAGTTGGATCAGAGTGTTCTTTTTAAACTGGCTGTTTCATTTCTTAAGTAACCTTTAATTCAGAATCATCAATATGCCAAGGTGGTACACTTTGGGCTGGCCTGGCTTTGGCCTGTACAATTGCTTGTTGTCTTCCATTAGATCCACCACCATCCAGGTATCTCATCTGGTTCTTGAAAGACACATTACTAGGAAAATTCTAGTTTTCCTGGAGTAGGGGCTCAGACATGGTATATCCAATAAGCTACCAAATGCTGCTTCTGCTGATGGTTTGGCACAGTCTGAAGAATAGGATTCCAGCTTATCATTAACGGTCTTTATTAAGAGTGAATGTTAAATTACACACCAACTATTTAACTTTGGGGAGCTTATTTCTCCTCTCCTGGTCTCAGTTTCTTTTTCAGAAAACTGATCTATGTTATTGTAGGGTTATAATGTTGATCAAACTAGAAACTCAGTATTAAAAACCTTTACACATCATGAAAAATGATTTTATACTCTGACTTTGCCATTTACAATCTATAAAAGTTTGGAGTACTTACCTAACATAGCTAAATTAATATATGATTTCTCCATTGGGGAGTTACAAGAATTAAATTACACATTATAGATAAATGTAATATGTTTAATACAGTGCCTGAAATATAAAGGCACAAAATAAATAATAGGTCTTTTTGCTCTCATTTTCCTTCTCTGGGCAAATCATTTTTCTCCCTATTCATGGCTAGGAAACAACATAAATGTAATTGCTGATATAAATAAAATTGAAAAATATTCCTTATTAAATGTTTAGTATATACTGGGCACGCTCTAGGCACAGGGAATAGAAAAATGAGCAAAACAGGTGAGTGTCTGTAGTCATGGGAAAGAAAGACAAAACATACAAATGTACAAATAACAACTAAAGCAAAATATTTAACTTGCCCCGAATCAAATTCTGTATCACAAAATCTGGAAATTAGATCCTGGTATAACACAGAAACATGCCTCTTCTATAAGAAAAAGGATGAAAAGAAGCTGATACTTATAAGAATTTCTTTGTAAAACTGGAAGATGCTAGAATCTATGAATGTTACCACAACATGCTTCCTTACCACAGGAGAAGGTAAAAAATAAAAGAATTTTCCTCTGCTCTAGTATGTATTAATGTGGTGGGAATGACTCTAAGACCTGTAATCCTCTGCTCCACATAAACCAATGCAAAAATACCAACTTCATTATGCTGAGAACCCAGCCCTTAACAGCTCCCGCACTGTTACCACCCACAACTCTAGGCACTGTATTGCAATTTGTGGTAGGAAGAATGAAGAGGTGTAATGTGGAGAGAAGACAGTCACATGGAATGGCAACCCAGCAGAAGGAGGAAACACCACATCTGCATACATTTCAGTAGAACATTAAAGCTCACACAGGTATAGAGTGGAAATTCAGCTGATCTCTGGAGAACTTTCACATGACAGGAAGCACAGGGTGATACATGGGTGAGACATAATGATCTGATATTCCCCTGCATGGTGGTGATACTGGGGTATCATGAGAAGATTATAAGATGTGCAGTCAGTTTATTAAAAATACTCGTAACTGCCTGGGTGGCTCCATCATTTAAGCATCATTTAAGTCATGATCTCAGACTCCTGGGATTGAGCTCTGCATTGGGCTTCCTGCTCAGTGGGGAGCCTGCTTCTCTCTCTGTCCTCCACTGACCTCCCTTGTGCTCTCTCTTTCTCAAATAAGTAAATAAAATATTTAAACAAAAAATACTCGGAACTGCTTAATATATTTCTGGAATACTTACATCACAAATGTTTGAAATGAGAAAAAAAAGTCATATCAAGCAACTGACTTTCAGTAGTTAGATGATGTTCACTAAAAATGCTTTCTCTGTTGTGTTGATTCATGATCATCATTACAGCCTTCTGAAAACACTTGAGATGGATAATACCACCATTCCACATGTACAACTATGGAACATTTTGGAAGAAGAAGAAATGAGAAATATGTTTAACATTTAGTGCTGCCCCTTAGTGAGTGGTGCTTGAACTTTCTGGTTATACAAATGATGTTTATTACAATAGGTTATTGTCAGATTGAATAGAAAAATGTTCTAGAAAGATGCCTCCCAAAATAAAGTAATTGGGAAAATGCTAGATTTATAAATATTAAATATTCTACTAGCAAACAAGATATCTAAATGAAAAGAAATTCTTGATGCAGAAATTAGAACATGAGAATTTTGTATACTACTAAAATCTTTTTTTTTTCCTGATTTATTGAATACCTTAATTTATCTGTAGGTTAGAAAAGTTTACACTAAGAATAAAAAAGTGAGACTGTAAATGAAACAAAATACACATCCATTAAGACATATAGTGCATCATTAAAAGAAATAATGGTGGGTTGTTTGCTTTGGTTTTGATTTTGGAGAGAAGTTCTGTCCACTCCAAGCTTTGAAGATGGAATATTGTGGTCAAGGAGTAAACTTTTCATTTGAGAAAAGAGAAATTAAAAAATACATAGTAAAACCAGCCAGTTAGAAGACAGACTTACTTAATGAAGAAATGCAGCGAGATTTTTAAAATTAGGCCTCAAGAAAAATGAAAATAATGCAATCTAGTTAATTACAGAACACTAAAGATGGGGCAAAAATAGCCAACTCCAAAATTGGCTTAAGGTCACGTGATCCTTGAAACATAAAACTACATCCAGATGATCCTGAACAAATGGAAATAAAGCATTTTATGGAGTAATTGAGGGAAATGGTAAATCTCATTTTCAGTTACTTTTAAGGAATTACAGCACAATTAGTGTGTGGTAAAAATAAAAAAAAAAAGAAATAGAAAATTAAATCTTCATTCAAAATGTGAATTGAATAAAACTCCATCCTGGATATTTTGGTTTTAGTTTTAATCAAGATCTGACATTAACCTGCTGTGCAATATTGAAAAAATCATCTAACCTTCTTGAACCTGTTTCCACTAAAAGAAAATGGATTTGACATTTCCTTATAGATATAATAATCTATTATTCTACAGAAAACCTTCATTATTTGGAACCCTCAGAAGTTTTCCAAGTGGTTGAAAATGTACTCATTTCAGTGCTAAACCTCATCATTCAGCCATTTTATACTAGATTTGTATTTAACAGGCACATTGGTTGAACCTGTCTCTATTTTCTTATGTAAATGATGCTAAATGCCAGTTCACTCTTCTTAATGAATTTGAATTTCTTTGAGGAATTCAGGCCCTCTGATTGTGATTCTAGATGGCAGTCTTGTGCTTAAAATTTCCTCTTTCCTCCTCTGCTCAGATTTTAGCTCCAGCTTCCAGTAGCCCCTTATAACAGTTAACTAGTCCATTCTCTCCAAATCACCAAGCATTTATTAAACCTGTAGAGGAAATGGCCTTATGGGGAACTTAGGGAGGGGGCGGTTGTTGCCAGTGAAATGCATAAGCTGTCATATGTGAATTTACGGAACACCAGTTGGAATCCTCAGAAAGCACTTTTCTCCTTTTGGGGAATGTGGATCATGGTGGAGGTGGTTGGTAACTGGTAACTGAGTTCTGAGAGATGATGAATTCATATTCTTATTGTTATATGTATGGAAAAATTTGTTACCTTTCTAAAAGGGTCAACAGCCCCACAATTGGGGGGGCAAAGTTGATCTCTGCTTATTCAAATGGAAATCTTTGTTAAATTTTTGGAAAGCCAAAAGATATTTCTCTCCAGCAGAGCTCTTTCAGATCAAGAACAAATTGTGGTTGATCTTAATGTATTAGCCCTGCCCACAATATTTCATCTTCAAAGCTTGGAGTGGACAGAGCTTATCTCCAAAATAAAAACCAAAACAACAACAACAACAAAAGCCCCCAAAAAACAAAACCAAAGGAAAGTCTGATAAAGAGATTTCTGGTTGAACTACTTTAGAGGTGGGACATTCACTCCAGAAAGTTCAATGAGGTAGAAATAAGATCCAACCAAATTCATTTAAATATCTATGACAATAGTGGCTCTGTCAGAGGGGAAGAATGGGAAGAATGTGAAGATTTCAGAACAGCATCAGATAATAAAAACCATGTCCTATTAAATGGTTTTAAAAAACACTGACAATAATTAATTTAGGCATAAGTTGAATCCATGGGATGTGGGCTGAAATACTCCATTTGAAGAACAGGGCCTTAGAGATCTTTTCTATATTCCTCTACAGGAAGAGAATGAGAAAAAAAAAAATTCCTCCTACTACCTGACGCTCCACATCTCTGAGACTTGTTGGCTAATATGTCATTTTGATTCACTTGGTAAGTAGGCAATCCCAAATCTACTTCATACAGAAACACTTTGTCCAGGCTTACAGATCTCACTTGGGATCTGTACATGATGTTTAATAGAGTTCCCAAACTTAACACACTCAAACGTACACAGTCGTCTTTCTCTTCCAAATATCTTGAGGTCATGCTTTACTTTCACCTCTCATCTATCAGCAAATTCTTTGGGTCTCTTTCCAAAAAGCTAGAATCTGATTACCTCTCACCACCTCTCCTTTCCACCCTGGTCAAAACGACCATTGCTATTCACCTGGAACATTGCCATGGGCCTCCACCGTTTCCTTGTATTTATTCTTGCACTTCCCACCCCATATGAGTATCTTTTCTCAGTACAGCAGCTGGACTCATCCTGCTAAATGTTTCATTCATTCATGTCACATCATGACACTCCTATCCAGAGTGCACTGCCCTGAGTTTCCTTCTCATTTAGAGTAAGTGACCAGGTGGGTTCCCACAGCCTGGACCCCTTTTCCTATCTGAGCTATGCTCTCTCTCTTTCTCTTACTTCCCTTGCTCCAACCATGCTGGCCTTAGGCTCCTCCTCTAATATGTCAGTCACATTCCCTTCTCAGGGCCTTTGCAGTTGCTCCTCCCTCTGCCTGGATTCCACAAGGCAAATCTCTTACTTTTTTCCAGGTGTTTTTCCAGTTGCTATCTTTTCCAGGAGTCTTTTGCTGACTATGCTGTTCAGGTGTCAACCTAGTAACTAACTCAGGATCTCCCTATCCAATGACCTTTTCTCCATGGCAATCTTCTGAAATATCACGGAATTTAATTATGTATTTATTATTCTCTCTGCCCTGGCACTCCCATAGCATTTATGTTTCATGAGTTGAGGACATTGATCTTTTTATTTTTTCCATTCGTTTAGATGCAGCCTCTCATATGGTGCCTGACACATAGTAGGCATTGCAGGTTGCACGAATGAATGAACTGATGCATGAGTGAGGACTTACACTACAGGAAATGACAGACTTAGTTCTGAACATGAGGAAGCAAATTATAACTCATGGTGTTCATATTTTCATGTTAAGTTTGGAAATAACCTGAGCTTATTTGACATTTTAATCACTTAAAACTTATGAGAATTTGGCATATTAAAGTATAATTTGACAGTGTAGAGTATCTAACAGATTAAATTGATTCCAGTTTAAAATGTGGAACTGAAAATTTGATTTTGCTTGTCATTCTAAGTTGACAAGTCTGAGAAAATTTTACACATCTATGAAAAGTGTTAGAATATCTCATAATTTTGATTTATTAGATTTATAGGAGTTGCCTAAGTGGTTGGGAAGCTTAGCTTATTGGAGAATGAAAGTACTTAAAAATAAAAATGAACACATTAGATTTATAAATAAAGTTGAAAACATGTAATGCACTTTAAATTGCAATGGTTGACTTAAAAGTTTTGCTAATATTTTCTGGATTTATAAATAGAAAATAAGATGATTTACGAATTAGAAAGCACGAGAACAGGATTTCAATTTTATAATGTTAATGCATTAATTTTCTAAGGCCAAAATAACCTTTCAATCTTCTTCCTGTGCATGAAACATACTGTCAAATACATCAAAAACACATATTGATAGTGAAAATTCAGGCATTAGTAGAATATTTCTTTTTTAGAGAATGATGTTGCTAGAAGTGAAATATAAATTTATAATTAGATAAAAAATCATTTATACAAGAAAGCTAATAATCGTGATAGCTGTATCTACATCCACATCCATATCAGATCTCTATTAACCAGTACCCCCACCTCCACCATCATCCTCATTCACTTTTCACTCTCAACAAGCAGATTTGCTCAAATACAGAGAAAAATATTGAGGCATCATAAATAAAAAGTCCTTTTTTTGGAGTTCATATTCCTTTTTTGGAGTTCATATAAATATAATCGTAAGTGATTTATGAATGTCTCTTTCCTTTAGTATGGCCATGCATCACCAAGAAGTACACATGTTGTCAACTCTTTACTTAGCTCTTTAGGGAGAGATACCCACAGCAGGGATCTTACAGATTCCATTTATTTATGTTTTGACCAACTCACAATGGCAATAGGAAGATAATAACAGTGGCTAACATCGATATCCTTGGTACCCTTCTAGAATTTTTTGTCTATTATCTCATTTAGCAGTTAAGGGCAGATGTCTGGGTTAATTTAGAGAATGTACATGACTCTGACCATGTGTTTCAGAGACTTTAAGTGGTGGGAGCAGAAGAGTAGCTGGTGGGTTATTTCATCAAAAAAAAAATGGAACTGGAACCAGGGGGTATGTTCAGCTCATTTCTTACTTTTTCAAAGATTTCTTATAATTTCAGGGTGGAATGTGCTTTCCGCAGAGTGTTTTACAATATTCTGATGAAACCTCAGCCACACAAGATTCAGTAGAAGTATATTTACAATGTATAATAATCTGTTCAAGGCTAATGAATTTTAATTTGATTGCCTTCACTGTGTTTTTCCTAGCACAATCCGCCCCCCCCCACATTCTGCTTCAACCACACCAGTTTTCTTGCTTTTCTTTATTAGCACACATTCTTTTCTGTCATAGCTTTTGCACAGGTTTTTACTTTCTTAGAATGCTTTTACTTCAGATTCAGCAAGTTTCCTTCTCACAAATCATTGATGTTCTTTTCCATCATCACTTTATCTGGCTTTATTTTCCTCTGTAGTACATATTACGTCTGATTGTACAGAATATTTGATTACATACCTTTGGTCTCTGATTGCTTCTTGTGAGAACAAGAATTTTGTCTACTTTGTATATTGCATCCCCAGGACCCAAAATAGTTAATAATACTTGATAAATGAGGTTATTGAATAATGCTACAGAAAGTAGCAAAGTTCTACCTTGGATAGGAGTCTACTGATATTGATTGGCTGCAGAGCTCTCCTGAGGGCATGGGCCACTGCTGGCACCTGCCCTTCCTCCCAGTAGAACATTGTTCCTGATCCTCATCATGAAATAAATGAATTGCTAGGAAATTGGAAGAACTTTTTTTTTTCACATCAGACTTGTAAGATAAGAGTTCTTTATAATACAATTAGCAGCTTTTAGCACCCAAGTTCAGAAAGGCTAAATGATTTAGCCAAAGTCACAAAGGCTTGTCAGCATAGGGCTGCTTCTGACCCAAGTCCACCAGCAGTCTGTGAAGTCTCTGCTGTGTCTCTATTGCCCATGGGATGCTAATTCAGTTTGAAAAACAAAGCTTGGCAAGAATACTTCCAAGTGGTGCCACTGCAGCTCTTTAATCTATGACATGGTCACTGATCATGTTACCTTAATGTCACTAGCACTACTTAATAAGCAGTTATCATGGACTGAGCAGATGGCCAAGCCTGGGAAAATGGAAATTTCATAGAGGCAAAACAAGAGACTCTGAAACACTGTTAACAGTCTTCTTACTTACATAGCTTTTGTATGGGTTGTAAAGCAGTTTTTAGGACATTATCTTATTTGTTTCTTAGTTCCCTCCTATAATCCCTACAGGGCAGGTGGGAAAGAGAGCCTGATGTCCATCTTATAGAAGGTGAGATTGAGACTCAGGAAAGAGGAGGGATGTATACTAGCCATATTCGTCAACTTAGGCTGCTATAGCAAAATAATAAAGACTGGGTGGTTTAAACAACAAGAATTTATTTCTTATAGTTGTCCATGGTAGCTGGGAAGTCTGATATTAAGGAAGTCCAAGGTGACAGATTCATTTTTCTGGGGAGAGCGCTCTTCCTAGCTTGGGAATGACCATCTTCACACTGTGTCCTTAATGGCTGAGAGAGAGAGACAGAAAGAGAGACCAATTCTTCTGGTGTCTCTTCCTCTTCTTCTAAGGGCACTAATCCCATCATGATAACCCTATTCTCATGATCACATCTAAACCTAATTATCTCTCAAAGACCATGTCTCTAAATACCATTACACTGAGGTGGGGCTTCAACATATGAATTTGGGGAGGGGCACAATTCAGTCTATAGTATAAGCCTTTATAATTAATGAGCAGCAATCAAAGTAGGTAGGTAGACTTTCTTCTGAGTCTAAGCTCAAAGTTTCTATTAGCCATCACCCTACCTTCTCAAATGAAATTTGCTAGAGAAGCTATCCATTCATTCACTTGCTACTGGATAAGTTCTGAACAGAAAAGGGAGCTAGTATGGACCAATTTCAGTCTTTCCTCTATGGGTTTGTATGATCTCCTCAAGCCAATCAGCTGAGGAGTAATAGGTATTAGAACATGTTTTCCCCTTTGCCACTTAAGCTTGTCATTCATTGATTTGTGTACCAACTTTGTCCAGGTTGGAGCTCATTCTGGGCTCATGAGAGAATGTGTCATCTCTCCAAAGTTGGGTATAGCCAAATTGCTTATTTTGGACAATGACATTTGAGCAGAAGTGGAGCTTGTCACTTCTAAGCAGAAGCTTTAAGGGCCAGTGGGCAGAATGATTTCCCCCACTGCAATGATGGTTAAAGCACTTAGGCCTAGCCCACTCCTGACCCCTGCCAATTCATGATAGCACATGCAGCATGCAGCATGACTAGAAATAAATGTGAGCCACATTAGTTCTCTGACATGTGGAGGTGGTGCAAAACTCCGTTTCCTCTGACCAGGTTAAGAACCATTGAGCAAAGTGAATCAGAGAAGACCAGTGCCCTGGACAGCCAGAACAATTTGAAAAGCAACATAAAGGAAGGTGTCGGGTCAATTGGAAACTGTCTAAAACTGCGTGAGTATGAAGTAGGAGATGAGGAGAGTCAGGCAGTTACTGGTGTTACAGGAAGAATTTGTACACTTTGCTCACATTTTCACTCAGAATAGGAAACTTCTACTTTCTGGAAGGAAAAGTGGGATTCCTCTGCCAGGTGAGACTGGGATAAAGAGCTAGACATTGCAGCTCAGTCGCTGCTGGGTTCTCTCTCTTCTTCTACCAGACATCGCTCAAGGAAGTGATGCTCACCTTTGCCATACAGTGAGTGATCCGCCCCTTCATATCTAAGAAAAATTACATTGCACAACAATAAAGCTAATATTGGATCTCTGATTTCTTCCGGAGTTGCTTTCAATTGGTGTGTGTGTGGGGAAGAAAGATATATATTTGGGCTCCCCAAATCTCATTAGTTAGCAAAAGGAGACTCATGGTCCAGGCTAACAATGAAGGATTGCAGGGAGCCTTTGGAAAATAACTAAGAGAGAAGGCAAATCGTTACCATAAGCAGTGTGCAATTTGTGCAAGAGACATTTCTCCCAGACCATATGGGTCATCATGTTACTATAACAAGCAATAACAAAATTGCCAACAACAATAATGACAATGACAAAAAGCTTAACACCGTATTCTTTCAAATATACTAGCATGGAAGATTTAATCCAAGAGGCACAGACAGAGAGGTGGTATCAAGAAGGTTAAAAGAATATCGCTAGCTTTATGCTGTTTCCAGGATCACAGCCTTAGGGGGGATCCTGCTCCTCTTCTGTCCTTGGCCCTCATTCGCCTCCTCCTGTGTCTCTCATTCCCTCCCTTTATCCGACTGAAAATCCTGTCTCATTCTAGTAGGTGACTTATTATATAGATGCTGGGGTTCAAGTTAAACATTCTGCTTTAGAAGTGCAAAGAAAGGAAATTCAATATTGAGGTCAGTAAATCCTGCTTTAAAAAATAAAAAGGTGGGGATTCCTGGGTGGCGCAGCGATTTGGCGCCTGCCTTTGGCCCGGGGCGCGATCCTGGAGACCCAGGATCGAATCCCACATCGGGCTCCCAGTGCATGGAGCCTGCTTCTCCCTCTGCCTGTGTCTCTGCCTCTCTCTCTCTCTCTCTCTCTCTCTCTCTGTGTGACTATCATAAAAAAAAAAGGTGGATTTAAAAACTCACTTAATTTTAGCAAAATTTGTTTTTAAAAGATTCAAATTCTTCCATGTGATAGTTGAGGATATATTTATTTCTAATTTTGACCAATAAAGCAAAAATATAAGAGAATGTGTACAATAAAGGAAAAATGGCTGTTACTGTTTCTGAACTTAATCATCAAGGGATATCATCAACCCAGAGAATATATAAAGTATGTATATGATGTGTGGGCATCCACTATCTTGCAGAGAACCAAGAAAGGAGGTGTGTGCACATATACACACTCATGACTATGTGTAGGATATTCATCCTTGCTCTCATTTTCTCTTTTTTGGGCAGTGTCTAGTTATACCACATACTTCCCAAGTAGCTTTAAATGACTCTGTAACTTCATTAACCCATTCCCTTAATTGCTCTACTGAGGGCTTGTCATCTGGCTGTCCTCATCTGAATACGTTCTCATTTTTCAAGGACATGTTGCTTAATCCAATTTCTGACACAGCTATTTTTGCAAGGTTCCCATCACTTCTTAATTAACCACATTTCTTTTCTCTTTGCTTTTTCTCCCCACATCGCTTGCTCTAAAAGATCTCATCAAGTGAGAAAAAGAAAGCTTTGAATTTGCTGCCAAATCCTGGTTCTGCAAATCCCTGTCTTCACAGAGGTCCTCAGTCTTCTCTCTTCTCGTTGGTCACAGCCTACAGGGCCACATTTCAGGCTTCTTCTCCTTTATGATGACTTCTCCTTTTTTTTTTTTTTTTTAACACTAAAACCTAATTGTTATACAGATTTTTTCTGAAAAGTCAGCAATTATAGAAAATTTTAAATATGCACAAAGTAGAGAAAATTACCATGTACTTCAGCCAGATTCAATAATTATCAAGTAGTGACCAACCGTGTTTTACATTAATCTCCACCCATTACCTACCTCAAATCACTTTGAAGCTAATTGGAGAAGTGTTATTTTATCTTTAAATATTCTAATAGGTATTTCTAAAAGACAATGATTTTTATTGTTTATTTATTAGACCACTCTATTGAGTTTTGATTGATATAAAAAGCCATGCATATTTAGTGTATATAACTCAATGAATTTGGTCTAAGTACATAACCCCTGAGACTGTCACCAACATCAAGGCCATAAACATACCCATTACCTGTCAAAGTTGGTTAAGTGAGAAAGTACCAAGCTAAGGAAGGGAGGAGGAGAAGGAGGAGGACGATGAGGAGGAATCACTTCAGCAGAAAATATGACTTTCTCTCAGAAAAGAAAAACTCAAAACAAATGCTTAACATCTTGTTCCAAAGAAACCCAGGAAATTAAGAAATGTGTACCACTTTTGGTGGCATAAGGCCAGTTTTAATCCATTTTCTCAAGCTTGCTAAAATATTTGCATTTCCACTGGCTTTTTTTTAATTGCTAATGTTAATTTGTCCATTAGCAGCTGTTTTCTGTTTTTAGGACATGCAGCAAAAAAAGGAGCGAAGAAAGCAAGTAAAAACAATCTTCCAGACACTAAAACTGAAGTTCTAAGGAGTCAAGGAAATGTGAAGGATACTCAGCGCAGATCCAGAGAAGGTGTCCAGGAATACAGAGGAGTGGAATCCCAGGGTCACGTGCTCAGTGTGTGCTTAACTTCATAGAAAATTGCCAGTTTTGCAGAGCAGTTGTATTACTCTACTTAACGCAAAGCAGTGTGTGCAAATTGCAGTTGTTCTAAATCGTCAGCATAACCTTAAAACTTTTAAAAGTTTAGTCATTTTGATAGATTCAAAGTGATTTTTCATTGTGGTTTCAATGTGCATTTCCCTGATGACCAGTAATGCTAGGCATTCTTTTTCATAAATAAGCCATGATTACTGGCCATTAGGACATGTTTTGGTGAAGTGTCCATTTTTTAATTGGATGATTTGTCTTGTGAGTTGAAAGAGTTCTTATTTTTGGATACAAACACTTTGTTAGATATGGGGACTGAGACTACATTCTCACATTCTGAAGATTGTCTTTTATCCCCTTACCATGGCTTAAGAATGGCTGAAGTTTTCAGCTGTCATAAAATCCAATTAAAACACTTCTATAAAGTTTATGTTTTTGTTGCTCTACCCCAGAAAATGTTTTTGCCACAATATTGCAGATTTCCTCCTGTTTGCATCTAGAACTTTTATAATTATATATTTTTATCTTTAGGTATATGGTCCATTTAAGACAATTTTTTTTCTATATGTCATGAGTTAAGGAGTCGAAATTTTTTCTCCTGTGGATATACCATTGCTGAAGAAACATTTATTTAAAAGACTATTGTTTCCTCTATTGAATTAACATGGCGCTTTTTTCAAAAATCAATGAACCATGTATGTGTTGGCCTGTTTCTGAAATTTCTGCTCTATTCCATTGATCTATATACATAACACATCAAGCCAAAAACAGCATAACATTGCTGAAAACTAATATGTTCCAAATACATGGAATACATATCATGTTTTTTTTAATAGAAGGTTCAAAATTGTTAAAATGTTAACTCTTTTCAATTTTATATATGGATTCAATGCAACACAAACCAAGATTATCAAGATGTTTTATAATATTTATGATGTTGATTTCAAAGTTTATGTTCATGGTCATTATTGGAATTGGCAAAGAACATAGACTAATAAAATAGTTTTGAAGAGGAAGGGAACAATTAGAAGACTCTATCTGGTTTGAAGGGTTACTGTACAGCTAAGTTATAATAATAGTACTGTATTGCCAATAATGCAATCTGCCACAATGCATATGGTCTTACAGAGAAAAAGAACCAGAATTTAGAATTTAGCCTCCTCAACCTTTTAGTTTCCAGTGTTGCACAAGTGGGTCTTAGAATGCTACCATATTCCCAAAAGATGTGGAAAAGTTTACCTGCCAAGGCAATTTTGAAGGAAAGTGAGGGGGATTTACTATGGAGAAGAGGTTTGCAGGAGTGAATTGGACCCAGGGCAAAGATGGAAAGCACTTTCTGCATGAGCAGAGAAATGAAAGGCAGTTCCTCATGGTGCAGCATCTACAATACCAAAAAAGAGCTGAGGTCACTTCATCTCAAAGGTATACCGTGAAGGGTTGTATAACATTACCTTTTGGACCCCTTTTTTTCCATTCTTTAGAGATATGACACTACTATACTGGGAAGGAAAGTTGCCTTAATAGTAATGTAATATAATTAAGGAGAGATAATATCACTACATGGCAAAGCTGGAATTTGAACCCAGTTCTTCTTGACTCCAATGGAATTTTTGTGCCTTTACATCATGATTTTCTTGGTATTAACCTTAAAATAATATATTGTACTCCAGATTCTATTCTCTGTGTCTATATTTTACTATCAACCTAATAACAAGCCTGGAAGTTTTACTTGACTCATCCAAGAAGTATAGGTAAGGAATCCCTTCATTGTTGTAACAGAAGGTATATATACCTTTCTATATGCATAAGTGGCATGGCTATGTTATTACTTTTTTAAAAAAAGATTTTATTTATTCATTCATGAGAGACACACAGAGGAGACAGAGACATAGGTAGAGGGAGAAGCAGAATCCCTGTGGAGAGCCCAATGTGAGACTCAATCCCAGGACCTCAGGATCACGAACTGAACCAAACAAAGGCAGACGCTCAACCACTGAGCCACAAGGTGTGGCATGTGATTACTTTTATATAATACTTCTAGCAGGGCTTTATTTAAATAAAAAAAAAAAACAATGATGGTAGCACATTAATAGTAAAGACATAGATGAGTACTTTGCACATGGTAGAAAATAAAGGATAGATAGATACATAGAGAGATGATAGAGTGATTATAGATTATTCTGTTAAAAACATGTTTGTGAAAGAAAAATAAAAACAAAAAATAGAGCAGCCCAGGTGGCTCAGCGGTTTAGCGCCACCTTCAGCCCAGGGCATGATCCTGGAGACCTGGGATTGAGTCCCACATCGGGCTCCCTGCATGCAGCCTGCTTCTCCCTCTGCCTGTGTCTCTGCCTCTCTCTCTCTGTGTCTCTCATGAATAAATAAATAAAATCTTTGTATAAAAAAAAAAAACAAAAAACCCCACAAAAATAAAGTAATGCCAAAAAGAAATAAATCAAAATACAGAAGAATATAAAGAAAAAAAGTATTTTTTCCTCAGTATTAAACCAGAATTGATATTAAACCAGAATCGATAAGAAAAGACAAACTGTCCTCAGAATTCTTTTGCATCTGATGCAAAATAGAAATATCAGTTATTTTGGGGATGACATTCCTTACAAGACTGGAGTTCAATTTTATAGACTCAACTGCCTAAAGTAAGCTCTGGATGAAGTCCTAGTGGCCTAGCAGGAGGAATTTAGTTTCAGAGTAAATTCAACCAATACAAAATCTGAAGAAAAATGAAAAAGCAGAGAATATATATATTCTTATTTATATATATAAATAGAATGTGTGTGTATATATATGTATATATATCTGTGTATAGAATATATCCAACCAGGCAATTGCTGAAATAATTGACATTGAACAAGATTGTGAATTGAGGCAGGCATCATTCAGCAAAATGATGTACAGCTGAAAGGCAAACAGATTTGCTTCTGGCAGAGCTATTGTGATCCAAGAGGCAGGGGTTATGGTTGTAATGAAGCAAATGTATGCTATATTCTTAGAGTCCAGGTGAGCAACCAAGAACTGTTTTCTGTGGGAGATGGGTGTGCACAAACATGGTCTAAGAAAGAAGGCAGAAGGTGATAGCAATCTCTCTCAGTAGAATGGAAGAAATGACCTTGTCCTTTTTGTGATTGACTTTTGTGACACTAGACTTAATGAAAGAGAAGGAGATTTGGTTCAGTGGATAATGTGTCTGTTTCATCCTACTTCCCAAGGTGTGGTCATAAATATTTTTGTTTATTTGTTTGTTAATTATCTATAAGCTCCAGGGGAGTAGTATCCATGTTTTTTGCCTATACCAGGTATTGCTGAGAGTTTGCTCTTGTTTGAAATCCTGGAAATACAAAGAATGACAAAGCTGAACAGACTCAGGTACAGGAGGTCCCAGCCTCATGGGATAACTATGTCATTTTATCAATAAGGAAAATAAGCCTTCAATTGCAATGAATATTCTCAGGCCGCAGCAAGTAACCAAATATGAAAGGGTGAGAACCCATTTTGCCATCTTTTATGTCTGTCTGTGATCCTTCCCTGCACTCCCACCCTCATTCCACCTCTTGCCCCACCACCCCTGTCCCAAGGCAAGCAGGATGGTCATTAACGGGATAGCATACGTCAAGCCCAGCAGCTGGCATATAACAAAGTCTCTGTCACTATAGGCTAAAAATTATTGGTTTCCAAGTTTTAGGTGCTATTTTTTATTATTATTAGAGACATTTTAATACTTTGAAGGGTTTTTAGCAATGATATGCTGATATATCTTTAACAGCTTGCTCTCTGTATTTGTTAGATGGTCCTGCCATAGAAAAAAAAGTACCACAGCCTGGGTGGATTAAACAATAAAAACTTATTTTTTTTTTTCGCAATTTTGGCGGCCAGAATTCTAAGCTCAGGATGTCAGCAGAGTCAGTTTCTTCTGAGATCTCATTCCTTAGCTTATAGATGGCAATCTTATTGCTATGTCTTCACATGATCTTTCCTCTGTATATTTCTATGCCTTAATTACCTCGTCTTACAAGGACACCAGTCATATTGGATTAGGGTCCATCCTAGTGACCTCATTTTAATTTAATTACCTCTTTAAAGTCTTATCTCCAAATACAATGACATTCAGGGTTAAGACTTCAACCAATAAATTTTGGGAGGACACAAATCTGCCATAGCTTTTTCTATAAAAAAAAAAAAAAGAAGAAGAAGAAGCTATGATTTGTTGCATTTTTTGATTTCTATGAGGGTAAATGCTACTTCTATGACCAGTTTTAAACCACCAACATGACATGACTAAACAGAGTCAGAAAGATCTGCACATCTGACTCTTCTGAGTCAGTGATCTGGCGCCAGCAATATGTCAGTGATATTCAATCTTTTTGCCCTCAAAGTACACTGCACTCTCTGATATTCCATTGTTATAAAAGCATCATTTTAAAGTGAATCACATTTCCAAGTTCTGTATGAGCTGAAAAAAAAGGTAAAATTCAAGGGATCTCTATTAAGGTGAGGGATCCTGGAAACTTATATTCATTCAGGGGAACTGGGGTAGTAGATCTACAAGCATAATAGACATTGTGATGATATTTGGTAATTTAACTTGACCCAGGAAGCCAGAATAATGGGGAAATATCTAGTCTAAAGAGGTAAGTCATGTGTCAAATGTGAATCCTTCCCTCATTTTTGGGGATACTACTTTCTTTTCTCCCATGCCACCAATCTCTGCTGGTGTTTCTCCTGAAGCTCTGGTTTCAACTTTAACTTGAATGTTGGGTTTCCTTGATAATTAGGCCCATGGTTCTTCTCATTATACTTCATTTTCTCTCCTTAAAATGTCATCCTTTCATAAAAAAAAAAAAAAGAGAGAGAGAGAGAGAGGGTACCTGGGTGGCTCAATTGGTTAAGCATCCAACTCTAGATCCTAACTCAGGTCTTGGTCTCAGGGTTGTGAGTTCAAGCCCCACTTTAGGCCCTATGCTAGGTGTGAAGCCCACTTAAATAAATGAAGTAAAAAATTTTAAAAATTAAAAAAATTAAAAATTCATCCTACCATGGCTTATGATGTCATCATATGTGTGCTCGGCTATATCCCCAGCCCTAAGTTCCCTTCCATACTTAAGATTGTGTCTAAATTTAGAGGTCTCATAGTCATCTCCAATTACATATATATATATATACACATATATATCCCAAACTGTGCACATGATTTTCATCTAATCATTCCACCATTGAACTTTGTCTTAGAAAATAGTTTCACGATATTTCTAGTTAGTCATTGAAAATCAGTTGAAATTATCTGATTGAGAAAAAAATGAAGGGAAGGATTAAAGGAAAAAAATGAGCAGATTATCATAATCCTAGGAAACAATATCAAACATCTAAATTTGGCTCTAGAAAGAAAAAAAATATGATCTTTTCTGATAGGGTTCTTAAAGTATGTAGATGAAATGCATATGATAACTATAACATAATAGGAGAGAATAAAGGTACCCATATGGTAATAAATGTTCTATTCTATTGAGATAGTACAATATTAATTATAAGTAGACTTTAAAAAATTAAATATATAATGTCAACCCTAGAAGTCGCACTAAAACTTCCGTAAAAATATGTAGTCAAAAATCAATAGATAAATTAAAATAGAATACTAATAATCATCCAACAGAAAATAGAAGGAACACTGAGGAATTAAAATCAGAGGGAACAAGAGAAAGTAAATGGTCAAGTAGTAGACATGAATGCAAGCATGTAGATATCCACATTAAATGTAAGTGGTTCGACACATCAATTAAAATTCAGTAATTGTTAAAGTAAATTTTAGAAAATAAGATGCAGGATATGCTATGAAATATACTTCATATATAATTGCATATGAAGATTAAAAGAGAAAGACTGGAGAAATAGAGACATAATTCAGTTAGTCATGTAGTTATTTTTTCAGTCATTCAATAATCATCTACTGTGCTCCTGGTAGGAGCTGAAGAAGCAGTCAGAAATAAGAGAACAAACAAGATTTTAAAATAAAAAAATATTGTTATTGCTGTTGTTGTTTTGCAACCAAGATGGGCTGCTTATGCTCTGAAGGGTAGCATTTTTATATATTGAACTCCTCAGAAAGTTGATTCTGAGTTTTTTATGCCTAAGTGTAAGGGGGAAATGTTCCAGGAAAGCATAATTCCATAGATCATGAAGTTGACCGAGAAAACAGTTACAACAATGGCCTCAGCTGATCCCATACAGAGCTTTGGAGCTGAGATGTCCCTTTAGAGAAGTCATACCTTACTTTCAGGTAAAAAAGCCAGGCTTTTGTACCCTTGCATTTCCCAGCCATTAGATGTGGGCAGCCCCTTAGCTTCTCAAGAGGACCATGACCTGAGCAATGTGGATCTCTTTGACTCAAGGCAGTTTTTCAGGAAGGATTCAGCTGACATTCAGTGTCTTCCAATGCTCTAAGCAGATGGGGGGAATGAACATCTCAATTCTGAAACAGAGGGGGTGTGTCTGAGTACACCATCCACAACACAAACCAATTTATGTCTCCAGGATATATCCAGAACCCTAGCATACACAGGTACTTAATAAATAATGGAGAGTCTGCCACCAAGTATCACTGTTGAAGGAGGGAGAAAGAGAATTGCATGTCTTAGAAAGTTAGATAATTAAAATTGCAGTGAATGAACGAAGGGGACACTATCTCATGTAATCATCACAAATTTCCAGGGAATAGAATTGCTAGATTTAGTAATTCAAATAAAGGATGTCAAGTTAAACTTGAATTTCAGGTAAATAATCAACACTTGCTGGTATAAATGTTTCATACAATATTTGGACCTTGTATGTATGTATGTATGTGTAACGCCATTACTTCATGGGACATATATTTCATGGAAACTTATGCTAAAGCACTTATGCTAAAACACTACTCATTGTTTATCAGAAATTGAAATTTAATGCAGCATCCTGCATTTTTCTCTAGAAACCTAGTATAGAAGACTGAAGATCCTGGTATTATTTTTTTTAAAAACAGTAACAATACCGAAAGTTAACACTAGTGTAAGGAATTTAACTAGCCTTGTTTAATGATTGTGAAATATTAGTCTGTGATCATCAGCTCTGTTTCATCTTTCTGTGTTTTCTTAATTCCAAAGAGCTAGAATATTTTAAATATGTTTCCCTGGTTCTGCCCATGGGAGGAACTGGGAGGAACACAGAAGGCAGAGAGGGGGATTTCTCCCCTCCAGCTTCTGGTTTTGCCTTTGGCATCAGTCACACAACAACAACATAAGGCAACCCTGTGCTGTTGGAGTAACTCTGGCATCAGCCCCGGCCTTACTGGTAGTGGGTTTAAGAGCACTAATATCCCTGTGAGCTCCTGGGATTCTACTCAGCAGCAGTGTTTTGGTCCCAGCAGCAGCACCACCACCAGCAGATAGGCCTGAAATGCAGGTTCATGAGTTCTAGCAGTGGGTATTCAAAGACAGGACTCTGGGATTGGTTATTTGGCCAGACTGAGGATTTTAGAGTTATTTTGAAATGAGGTGAAGGCTGTGCATTCAGAGATCCCTGCCCCCAGGGCATTTCCCCGATCCTGGCAAAATCTCAAATATCCCAGGGAACAGGAGAGACCCATCTGTATCCCTAGGCCCTCCCAGAACTGATTCCTGAGGTCTCTGGCCAGGGACTCTGAGATGCAAAGATTTGGCTTCAGTACTGACCTACCCCTTCTCACTGCCCTGGCCTGCCCCTGCAGCCACGAGAACCAGCTGAGTTGCCTTAACTCAGACCTTAGGCGCTCCTCACCCCAGAGCCCTAATAAACCTGCTTAGTCTCCTGCCAAAAAAAAAAAAAAAAAGGAAAGAGGATGTTTGATTTAAAATTAGAAGAAAGTGGGATCCCTGGGTGGCGCAGCGGTTTGGCGCTTGCCTTTGGCCCAGGGCGCGATCCTGGAGACCCGGGATCGAATCCCACGACAGGCTCCCGGTGCATGGAGCCTGCTTCTCCCTCTGCCTGTGTCTCTGCCTCTCTCTCTCTCTCTCTCTGTAACTATCATAAATAAATAAACATTTAAAAAATAAAATAAAATAAAATTAGAAGAAAATGAGCCATAAGAAAAGCTCCATGACAGACCCCAGCAAAGAGGATGTGTACACAGGACACCCCATTGCTGGTGCCTCATGGGACCAAGGAGTAACAACAGTATCAGTAATTCCTTCCGTCTTTCCTAGGTTCCAATGCAAACCTGGTTTTACAAGTCTGAGTGATATCTAAGGGCTTACATCATCTCTCACACTTTCTTGATCCTTGAACTGCATTTGGCTCTAATTATCAGTTACTCCCCGGCCTGCATAAGGTCTTTGTGACTCTAAACTCCATCTGTCTATGGGGATCTTCATGGACTTGCTGCTTATATATGTCCATTTATCCATTTGGTTGCCAGCTCTGCTCTCTTATGTTGGCATCTTTCAAATTCTCCAATCCTTATTGGAATCTCTAGACTTGAGAGAATTCTAAAATGAGAAATGGTAACTGCATGCAATTGCAAGCTAAGAACTCTGAGATTGCAAATCTTGACTCTGGTATAACTGTGATTTGAGTAAACTATGAGAATCTAGTTACAGATCTCACTTACAGAATAAATGACAATCCTGATATGACTTCATTAATTCTCTATGAGTATTTAGTGTAAAAGGACAACTTAAAAATATGTAGCTTAGCTCTTGGAACATAACAGAGCCTCAACAAATATTTTTTGAGTAATTTCTACTAGAAATTAGTCCAATCAGAGATGGCCTTACTTATTATTTCTAAAAAATAAGATCAACAATTTGACCACTGTGTATGAGAGTTTAATGAGACAATAAACATAAAATGCTCTGGAAATTATTAAATAATAATAAATATTGGGATTTATTATTGATTAGTTCCCATGACTATTTATTTTTAGATAATTTTGTGGGTCTTGTCACCTCCTACCTAAGTGACAGTGATGCACATCCACTCAACTGTCTTAATCATGTATGTTTTCTAGTTCCATTTATCAACTAAAAAACAAGCAGAAAGAACCATGGAAAATGAAAAAATACTAAAGACATTGAACTCTCTAGAAAATATACACTAAATGTCAGTGAAAGAAAGTTGCTCATTAGAGTCATGAGGACAGGACAGGGAGTGATAAAAAAGGGGCATGAGTCAATTTTTAGGAGTGATGGAGGTATGTTTACTATTTTGATTATTCTAATGCTTTCAGGGGTATATGTATAGCTGAAAACTTATCAGAATGTATATCTTATATATGCGTAGTATGTTTTATGTAAATTATGCCACAATAAATTGGTTAAATTGTACTTATGGAGATAAAAAGAAAACAATGACTTGAATCTGGAGAGCTAGATAACTCAGATCCTTCCATAATAAGATTAAAAAAAAACACACTTTATTCTGTAGAGGATATGGGCCTTCGAAAGTTTTTTAAGTAGGGAAGTAACATCATTCTATAACCTTGCTAAAAAGACCACCAGACAGCAGTGTGGAGGCAGCATTGGAGAAGGTTGAATCAAGGACCCACACATCAGTCCCATTTATGCTGCTTGGATATTTGGTCCTTGTTACCACGAATTCCCAGAAAGAAAAATGTAAAAAATTCCAGCAGACTCAAGTTATGAATATGAATGTGTGCTCCACAGGCTGGCTCTTTGTTGCATGTCTAATGAGCAGATCAAGGCTCCTGCAGGGGAAGAAAGGGCACCAGGTGCAGGTGGAAAGCTGGCGTGGTGAGGAGGGCAGCTCTGCTCCAGATCCTTGCCTAAGCAAATGCCTTTTCTCACTAAATATTGGACCCAGAAATGCTGCACCATCCCTTGTTTCATAAAATATTATGGATTGATAGTCAATCATCTAGCCTTATCTGATAGGAAGAAAAGAACATGTTACGTATTCAACTTTGGAGAGTCTTTGGAATTATTTTTTAGTTTCAGATTTATCAGGTGATCAGTTTATGATTATTCAAAAATACACACTTTGAAAGTCAAATTTTAGAGAACGTGACTTTGTTCACTGATGTTCGTTCTTTCAAATTTTCTCCAATGGAAATTACATCTTGTCCACTCCCAAAGCCATGCATGGGCTCATATTTTGTACCTACTCTAGTCTTTGACAGAAATGCCTTTTTGCTCCTTAATCTACATTTCTTCTATAAAATTTCACCTTGGCTATCCTAAGCAGGAAGATGAACTTGTCTTTCTTTTTTTACAATAAATAAATTGTACAAGTTGTACATCTATTATTCAATCAACAAATATTTATTGGACATCTACTACTTGCCTAACATTTTTCCAGGCACTAAGGGAAAACCAATTTAAAAAGAGATAAAAATCCCTGTCCTCATGAAACTTAATATTCTCTTAGGGAAAAAGAAAATAAAAATGATAATAACCAGCATTTGCAGTATGTCGGGTGGTTCTAAGTGCATGCAGAAAAATATAAAACAGGGAAAAACAATGATTGCCAATATCAAGACCACGAAAATGTGAAGATTAAGTCCAGGCAACTAGAAGTAGCCAAGATGATAGTAGTATTGTGAAGGCAGATGCTAGGCGCCCAGGTGATAAAATCTCTACCATTTCCTAGCTTTGTGAATTCACACAGGTTATTTCCCATCTTCTTTTCTGATTTTCCTCAACAATGAAATGCAAAAACAGTGAAAACAGATAACATTTTTTGAGCTCTGATTTGGTACACGAGGCATATACAATCCTCAAAACACTATGATATGCATATCATTGTCCCTATTCCTCTCTTGGATAAGAAAATTGTAGCTGAAAATGTTCTGTAACCTTACTAAGAGTATGTGGCCAGCAAGTGGCAGAGATGAGATCATGTCCACAGCATTCAGCATCATCATAGTTAAGGGGACACCTCCAGTGCTTACTTGTTTTTGGCCAGCATCTCTCTTCTACTTCTTTCCCTGAATTATCTCTGCCCTTGACCAGCTGATTAAGGTTCATTTGTTACCTTCCAGCTTCACAAAGTCCTCAACTGTGATGCCTTCTTCTTTGCCTGAACTCACATTAATACAATCACGTTATGTAGATGAGGACTTAGCAGAACACAGGAAGAAAGCTCAGCAGAATCTAGGTTGAGAGAGATCCAGGTGGGCCCTTCCTAAGACTACTGTACTGGCCAATCCACCACACATCCTTTACAGAATGTAACTATATTGAAATATTCTTATATACTTGTTCCAAGAATATATCCTTCTTAGAAGAAATGGTGCGTGAAACCCAGTGATCAAAATTAATAAAATATTTAAGATAATTTTTGTGACAACAACCGAAATAATTAAAGATGAGAAAGAGCTAAAATTTAGCGGCACTATTTAGTAGGTGTATGCGCACATGTATTACATGTTTGTGTACATGTGTGCATAAACTGGAGAAGCAAAGATAGTTTTGATTAAATGTCAACCCCATCTCCTGAGTATTCGCTCTTGGGAAAGACATCCATCCTCTCTGAGCCTTGATATCCATATTTCTCAACTTAGAGCTAGTGATGACTACTTTCCAGGCTGGCATAGTTTTAATGACAGCATATATGTGGAAAAAATTATTGTACTTGCCAGCCCTTAATAGGTGCTTCATATGTAATATGCCAAATGAGGACAATGTCCAAAATATTTAATTTAAATTTGGATAAGGTAGTTACATGTTATGGACAATATGCACATTCTACCATTGTGTTGGGGCACAATGAGTTAATAAATCAAAATTCCTCTCTTTACTGACAAGACATTTTCACATTAAACTGTCACATTCAGTCATGCTCTACACCAGGCAAATGCCCGCAGTGGCTGGTTAAAAGCAATGAGTACTGAAAGCAGTTAGAGCAAGGAGCTGCTGGCATTAATGAGCACTTACTATGTCTCAGACACTTTGTAAGAATTTTATATTAAATCTCCACAAAGGTCTCAGCAGCCACAGAGCCAGTGAAGTGCTGAAGATAGCAAAGCTGGCTAAGTAGTAGAGCTGCCAATATAGCCTGCTGCTGGACATACAGATCTGACCTGTGCCAGCCCTGAAACCTCTGTGTGCCTCCTGCGTGTGCCCACAAATTCATTCATGTGTTCCCCAGATGTGTCCCTCTCTTTGGAAATTCATATTATATAAATATAATATGACCTCCTCTTTTTTTTAATAACAAATTTATTTTTTATTGGTGTTCAATTTGCCAACATACAGAATAACACACAGTGCTCATCCCGTCAAGTGCCCCCCTTAGTGACCTCCTCTTTCAAATAAGTCACGGCATTTGGAACAGAATATGATTTCCTCACCTGTAAAATGGGGAAGATATACCCTGCCAATCTTACTAGGCTGTTGTGGGAGCCAAATTTATATATTTGAATGTATTTGTGGGTTGCAAATTACTCAATGAGCAGGAAACATTACTGCTGTGGCTAAAATTCTTGGGTCAGACAAGGAGATTTGTGTATTTGCTATGGGAAAAAAACAATGCCTTTGCCAAAGCCCAAAGGAACTCAGAGCTTTCAAAACAAAAGAAGGGAAGGGAGAGCGCATCAATCATCCCTCCTTCTTCCCACAGGAAGATGCCATTCAGAATGCCAGCATTGCATAGAGCTATCCACCTTGCCCATGTGTTTTTAATTACTTTGCTAATTAGGAGACAAACTAAAATTAGAGGCAGTCCCATTTTCCCCTCTTTTTTAGATTTTTCCACTTTTCGTTCTTGCATCTTAATTGCACCCTGTGGCTGCCGGACACCTCCTGTGGGGACCTACAGGTGCTCCAGGACTCTAGAACAGGAGCTGGGTTTGAGGACCTTGCAGGCTGGAGGCGAAAGAAGGTGAGTCAAAGTCAGAGATATAAATCACAAAAGCTGAATGTGGAAAAATACAGTGAAGTAGAGAAAATGCACATTATTTGAACTGACACTATTCCTTCTTAGATAGCATTTCTTGAGCACATACTATGCAGTACAACACTGCATCGTAGTCATTGCAATGACTGATAATTCCTATAATTCTTACAGCAACCCTATGGGGAAGATTTTATTATCATGCCCAATTTGCTGATGACCAAACAAATGGGAGAAACAGTTTGCTTAACTTGCCTTAATATTTTTTGTAGTTATGGAATTATGAAAGAGATAATCAATTCTGGAGAATCTAGTTCCATAGCTTATGCTCTAAGTCCTTAAATACACCACACAACAATCAGGCAAGTCTGTTTGGTGCTCACTCCTGTTTTGGAAGAGGAAACCAGTCTTGGGTTCATGCATGTCTCTCATGGTCATACATATATTAATCAGCTTGGGCTGCTATAACAAAATACCAAAGACTTGATGTCTTTCACAACAGAAATTTATTTCTCATGGCTCTGGAGGCTGGACATCTGAGACTGACATTGAGGGAAAGCAGATTTCATTCTGAGACCTCTTCTCTTGGGTTACAGGTGGTTGCATCTAGCTGTGGGCTCACATGTGCTCTTTGTGTATAGGCAGGGTGATCACAGGAGCAAGCTATTTGGTGTCTCTTCTTGTAATCCTGTCATGAGAGCCCCACCCTGGTTTGACTTCACCAAACCCTAATTATTCTTAAAGGCTCCATCTCCAAGTACCATCACACTGGGGGTTAGGACTTTACATATGCATTTTGAAGGGATACACACATTCAATCCATAACATTCTGCCCCTGGCTGTCCAAAATTCATGTTCTTCTCACTTAAAAAAGTGCATTCAATTCATCCTGATAGCCTCCAAAGTCTTAACTCATTCCAGCATCAATCCTAAAGGCTAAAGCCCAAAGTCTTTCTAATTATCATCTGAGTCAGAAATGGGTGAGACATGAGGTAGGACTCACCTTGAGTGGAGAGAGGTGACACCCTTCCCTTGTTCCTGATCTTAGTGGGGAAGCTTCAAGTTTTTCACCATTAAGTATGGCATTGAGTGTAGGTTTTTTTTTTTTGTAGACAGTCTTTATCATGAATAAGTACTTCCCTTTTATTCCTAGTTTAATGAGAATTTTTATCATGAATCAGAGTTGGATTTTGTCAAATTCTTTTTTCTGTATCTACTGATATGAACTTGCAATTTTTAATTTTAGCCTGGATGTATCTGAGCTTGTTGACCTTTGAATATTGAACCAGCCTTGCATACCTGGGATAGATCCCACTTGGTTGTGGTGTATATTCTTCTCACACACTGTTAAATTCAATTTGTTAATATATTATTGAGGATTGTTACATCTATGCTCATGAAAGCTACTGATATGTATTTCTCTTATAACATCTATTACTCATTGTGGAATTAGGGTAATGCTGGCCTCATTGAATGAGTTAGGAAGCCTTCCCTCTCTATCCTCTGAGAGGGATTATAGAGAATTGACATAAATTTTTCCTTTTTTAAGTAATAAATTTATTTTTTATTGGTGTTCAATTTGCCAGCATATACAGAATAACACCCAGTGCTCATCCCGTCAAGTGCCCCCCTCAGTGCCCATCACCCATTCACCCCGACCCCCCGCCCTCCTCCCCTTCCACCACCCCTAGTTCGTTTCCCAGAGTTAGGAGTCTTTATGTTCTGTCTCCCTTTCTGATATTTCCCACACATTTCTTCTCCCAACATAATTTTTTCATTAAATGTTTATTGGAATTCACCAAGGAACCCATCTGGATCTGTTGGTTTCTATTTTGGAAAATTATTAACTATTCGTTAAATTTCTTTCATAGATAAAGGCCTATTCAGTTAGTCTGTTTCTTCTTGTGTGAATTTGGGCAGACTGTGTCTTTCAAGTAACTGGCCCTTTTAATCTAGGTGACCACTTTTGTGGACACAGAGCTGTTTATAGTATCCCATTATTATCCTCTTCATTTCCATGGGATCTGTAGTGATGCGCCCTGCTGCATTTCTGATGTTAGTAACTTGTTTGTTCTTTTTTTTTCTTAGTCTGAGTCTTATTGATTTTATTGATCTTTTCAAAAATCAGCTTTTGTTTCCACTGCCTTCCTCAATTGATTTCTTGTTTTAAACATCATTGGTTTCTGCTCTAAGTATTATTTCTTTCAGTTTGCTTACTTTGAACCAAATTGGCTTTTCTTTTTCTAGTGTCCTAAAATGGAAAATTAGATGACTAATATTAGATTTTTCTCTTCTAGTTTTTCTTTTCTAATATATTCAATGTTATAAATGTTTTAACATAACCAAAAATTTCCCCATTAGCACTACTTTCCCTGAAACCCTCAAATTTCTATGTTTCATTTCCATTTAGTTCAAAATATTAACTTCACTTGAGATTTCCTCTTTGACATGTGTGTTATTTAGAAGTGTGTTGTTTACTCTACATGTATTTTGGGATTTTTTTCAGTAATCTTTCTGTTATTTCTAGTTTAATGCCGCTGTGGTCTGAGAGCAGTCTGTATGTACTTTTACTGCAATGTATAATTTGAGCAGTTAAATATTTATTTACCATTTCTGATTGTGTATCAATATGTGAACTGAGCCTATAATTTTCTTTTCATGTATTTTCCTCATTTGATTTTGAATTGAGTAATAATAACTTCAAATTACAGGCCCAATGTTCTTCCTTCCATTTTCTTGAGCAATTTAACTCTTACTAGCAAGCATGCCATTTTGTGAACATTTATTAATGATATTACCCAGTTTGGGGTGGGAGAGGTCTTTGATCATTATTTCGATGTATTTAATACAGCTTATGGGTTTTCCATTTATTTTTTGATTAAACTTGACATCTAATATCTATAAAGTCACAAATTTCCTCTAGTTCTAAAATTTATTAGTGTATAGCAGTTTTCAATATCATTTTTTAGTCTTAGATATATCTCCTTTTCTCAATTACTATTCTCAGACCAGAGATTTGTCTAACTTACTTTTCCAAGTAACACCTCTTTATTTTGTAAAGATGTGCTATTGGATTTGTTGCTGTGTCTTTATTTCATTCATCATGCTCTGATCCTTACTTTTATCTCTTTTCCTTTGGTTTTAGCAACTTGATTCATTTCTAACATTTTGGGTTTAATGTGTAATTTATTTTGTCCTTTTTTTGTTTTCTGATACATGTATTTCAAGCTAAACATATCTCTGTAAGTACTGCCTTAGCTATGTCTCCTTTTATACTGTCTCTCCATATTAACATACATTTTTAATAAATGCTATTTTTCTGATTGCAGAATATTTCATTGTCAATTCTCTCAGATATATACATTGTTTCCAGCATGTTACTGTTGTAGATGATATTGTTATAAATATATTTGCAATTATAATTCTTTATATTTGCTTAATTTTGATGTACTTCCAAGTCAGAATTTGATCATTATGGAATCTTACAGCTGAGATTATTGAGTCAAAGGTACGAAATTTTTAAAGCTCTTTTGATATCCTGAATTTCTGCAAAGCTATTATAACAATTTTATTATCATCAGCAGTATGAAATACAGAATTTTGGCACAATTATTACTTTCTCTAAATTAAAAGAATATACTTCTGCAAAAATGGACCAATCTGATGATCCTTTCCTTGAATCCCTTACCACTTTAACTTTGGACAAAATAACAAAAGCTTTCTCATTCTTAGTCTTTTAACAGATAAAAAAGTAGCAATACCATAATATCACTTTCTGTTTGAATCGTCTTGGTTTTAAAAATCCACAATTACTTTGTATTCATAGGAAAAATAAGAAAGGTTATATTTTTATATATTTGCCTTATAGAATAGTGTTCCTCAAATACTGTCTCAAGATTCATTTAATGAATGCTCAAGGGATCCCTGGGTGGCGCAGCGGTTTGGCGCCTGCCTTTGGCCCAGGGCGCGATCCTGGAGACCCAGGATCGAATCCCACATCGGGCTCCCGGTGCATGGAGCCTGCTTCTCCCTCTGCCTATGTCTCTGCGCCTCTCTCTCTCTCTGTGACTATCATAAATAAATAAAAATTTAAAAAAAAAAGAAAAAGAAAAAAATTTCAAAAAAAAAAAAAATGAATGCTCAAGAGAGCTTATGTTTAAATCAGTTTTATCTGTTCATAATTTGCATAGAAAATTTAAATTAAAAATAATTATTTATTATTTTTAATAAAACTAATGTATTATTTATTTATCCATTATCCATTACTTGTTTATTTAATTCACTATTTATTCATTTAAAAATAACTACATTAATCACATTACACACTAACATAAATGGCATGTTTTTATGTGCTTCTGTTTTTCAAAATATGCTTTACATATTTCTATTTTTCAAAAACCAAAGTGTTTAGAAAGAATAGTAGCATTATTTTAGATTTTTGGAAGAAATTTTAATGCCTAGCTTACTATAACAGACTTACTATTCAATCTTTTGTGAGTTTTATTTTACTTTTTAAGTATTGAAAAGAATATCTGGCCTCACACAGATAAGCAGTTGGGAAAGAAAAGTGTCCTTTAATAACCTTTTTATATAATTGTGGATACTTTGATACTAAACCAAACTTGATTAGTGTGAAGTTTCTTAGAGATGAATTGCAGTATGGAATCTAAAATGAATGTCATGCACTTTGTGCTGTTACATCAATACTCATTGGTCCATCCTGCACTTTGAGTGGGTCTTTTACCTGTGGTGTTAACCTTGTAACATCATGCAGTAGTTATTTAAAAAATAACAGCTCACTGATTTTTGTAACTCTTCCAACTGCTAGCATACTTAATTATAAAACATGAAAAAATAAGGGATCCCTGGGTGGCTCAGCAGTTTAGCACCTGCCTTTGGCCCGGGGTGTGATCCTGGAGTCCCGGGATCGAGTCCTACATCAGGCTTTCTGCATGGAGCCTGCTTCCCCCTCTGCCTGTGTCTCTGCCTCTCTCTCTGTCTCTCTCTGTCTCTCTCTCTTTCATGAATAGATAAATAAAATCTTTAAAAAAAACATGAAAAAATAATTTATTGATATGGCCAATATTTTCGTAAGAAAAGTCTTGAAATTTTGAGAAACAGCCAATCTTGTGGTGGGAGATAACAATTTTTTCAAACTTTTATTTTCACTTGTACACTCAAATATTATCATTGGCAATTATGCCAATCATTTTATTTAAAGAGACACATACATTTTGTTTGTTCCTGAGGAAATATATGCTATACAACCAATTCTGAATATAGATAGTTTGTCTTTCAGTCATTGTTTCCAAGCAAAAATCCCATCCTATGGAAAAAAGCAGCTAATTCAGCGTGCAATTCAAACACATATAGTTATGTTTCGAGGCAACCATTGTGCTTATGTATGCATAAGAAGTGATATGTATTTTTCATTTTGTCATTTAGAGTAAGTATTCAAGCTCAAAATCTGATAAAATTAATATTTTATTGTTTCATCAAGAACATTTTAAAGTAAAATGGGCTTTTTTCTTCTTGTTTTTAAACATACGACAATAAATAGACAAATGTTTACTAGTATAAACGATTCCACTACCCTGATTTGTACTATGATGCCAACAGTTTAAGCCATAAACTCTTTTTTTTGTACCATTAATGCAAATGTCCACACAATGAAAATAAGCAAGCAATCTCCTAGTATTATTCTGAAAATGGTGTAGGCTCCATAAACCCCCTGGAGAGGTTCTGGGGAAATCTCTGTGTCCATAGACACATTTTGAAAATTGCAGTCCTAGGGGTGCCTGGCTGGCTCAGATACTATAGAGCACGTGACTCTTGATCTCAAGGTCATGAGTTTAAGCCCCATGTTGGGCATGGGGCCTACTTAAAAAAAAAAAAAAAATTGCAGTCCCAGAGTGGAATGACAATATCATTTATTCTCCCCATGTTGAAACATGCAACATGTTTGTGCCACCATTCAGTAGGTATTCAATTAAACAGCCAGACTCAATCACTAGCTGTTACAGAATTTAAATGCTATTGCTAAGAGAATCTAAAATTTGGCATTAGCTGAGTGGAAAGGGTTTAGCAACAGGCAAGAGGGTCTACCCACTGTAGTATGGAAAGCTTGTAACTACTATGAAGTGGAGCCAAGCCATTTTGCTTAACTATTGTTTGCTTAATTTTCAGACTCAGACCATCCAATGACCAAGGCTGGAGTCCCAGGCAAAATTATAGGAAACATTTGGGGCATATAGTTCCTTCTTGATCCATTCAGTGAGTCTGACAAGAGAAAGATAAACATAATTTATTTTTTGAACTCAGCCTCTTTTTCAGTGAGAGGAGGAACTACTAATAAATTTGTGTGGACAAGGAGTATAAGCCAGGATTACAGCAAATAAAATGGTATGTATATTCACCTTATACAAGATGAAGATAAATTCATTCCATGGCGTTCTTCAGAATGAATGGAAAGAAATATCACAGTGCTAAGGGACATCCTCTATGTGTGTGGCTTATATTCTAAATTCACTGAGAATCTTATTATTTATAGCATTGCAGAGTTGGAAAAAATTGCTTTCCTATAGAAACTTTGAACAATCGCAAAGGGTCATTATAAAATGGCATCCTGAGCAAAAGTTAGCAATGTGACCTCAAATCTTATTCAAAAATCCTACCATTCTTTAACTATTCCTCCTATACTCTGGGAGGAGCAGCACTGAGTCAGTGTTTCCTACCTGAGCCTATTGTTTCAAATGACCTTAAGCCATCAAGGTCAGGAATGGACCAAACAAGGGTCTGTGGCTAAGAGGCAACAATTACTGTGTTTGAAATGTATACTGTGATGACATCTTTAGCTGTGATTATTTGCACATAAAATAGACAGACACACTGGCAGCCCACTAAGATTTTGAAGAATAAGCATGTCCAAATAAAAGTCAAACTCCGGTTTATCCACCGGAAGCCTATGCTAAAGCACTTCTTCTCTGGAAGCTCATTAGCTGGTAAGGACTCAGATTCAGATTTTAGAGAAGTTCCCATGACACCCGGAGATCCTGGAGTTTGAGTTTTTTCAGTAAGTGTGATGTGAGTCTGGGTTGTGTTTTGGGCTGAGTAGAGGGTGCCATCATCCTTAATGTATTGGTATTTTATTTTTCCGTCACATGCAGCCCAGATCAGTCCCCAAGGTAGATAGCCTCCTCACTGAGTTGACACTGTAATTTGGCAAATATAACCCTGACCCACCTATATCTGTTTTGTCTTAACTTCCGCTAGTTTATATGCTCAAATCTATAGCCTGGGTACCAGGGCTCCCTGAACAAGTCAATGTTCAGATCTTTTTCGAAATTGCCGTAGTTGCTCCTCAAAATAACTGTCCCTTTTTTGATTAAGAAAACCTGTAATTTATGAGTACATATGTCAAATTTTGCAGCAACTTTGACATTACCTTGGCAGGACCCCTAATTTAACAGTATGTGGTTGAATAAATGAATGAATGTTTGCATGCTCAATGAACTGACTGTATTTAGTTTTTTCTTCAGATTTTAGCCATTTAGAATTCTTTTTCCTTTCCCTGTCCCTCTGCCACCCTCTCCCTTTTTCTCTTTCTCCTCAATCCTCCTTCTCCTTTACCCTCCCTTTCTTCTTCTGCTCACTTTCCCTAGGATCTAGCTAGGAGGATCTCAGAAAGAAAGGGTCATGACTGGTGTCAAGTCTAAGAACTTTTTGCCTTATTCTACATCCTAAGAGTTTTCTCCTGAGTTTTCCTAAAAGTTTAGTTTTGTGTTCCAAATTTAACTCTGTGACCCTTGATTTGTTAATTGTGCAGGCTTTAATCTTTGGGTTGCCTGGTAAGTGTAGAAGTCCAGTCCCCCTTGGGCCTTTGCTGCATGAATGAGGGTGAGACACACGTTTTTCAGTGGTGTTTGGCTAAAGTAGAGGGGGTACTGTGGAAATGTTTTCTGTCTTGTAAGGCTGTCCTATCCTGGTCCTTTAGCTAGAAAAACTAGGAATCTTGCTTCCTTCTCACTATCCCATCATTTTCTGAAGCTAACTATTACATTAACTTTTAACATCATAGATTAGTTTTGTCTTATATATATAATATATATATAGAATATAAAATATATATAAATCATAATGTACTTTTTTATGCTTTTGTAGCTTTTATATAATGTGATGTTCACTGATATTGTTGCATATGTCAGTAGTTCACTTATTTACATCACTGCATGATATTCTACTGTATTAACATTTATTTATCCATACGACTGTTCACAGGCATTGTATTGTGTCCAATGTTTAACGTATGAGAAGCCAAATTCTATCTTTCTTTGTACAAATACTAATTGATTCAGAATCCCTCACTGAAGAGTATCTTTCCCTGTTTGTGTACATTTTACCTTTGTAAATACCAAATGCTGCATAAGGGTAGAACTATTTTCTGAGCTCTCCTTTCTCTCCATTAATCTATGTATCTAGTCTAATGCCAATAACAAATTGTCTTAATTACTGAGGCTATATACATCTGATATTTGCTAGTATATGACAAATGGCTTTATTATTCTTCTAAATTGTCTTCGCTTGTTTGGCCTTCTGATTTCCCAGCTGAGAGTTTGAACGGAAGTTCACGACTTGATAGACCAGATTAGGGAAAACCAAGTCTTTAAAATATCAAGACTTTTAATTCATGAAAGAAACATATCCCTCCATTTTAGGTTCTAAGTATTTCAATAAAAAACAATTTCTTCCGCATTTTCTTTTTTTCCCCTCTCTATATCTTAGTCATGTATTCTACTGGCCTATTTTTTGCTTCAATAATCCTGTCCTCAATCATATTAATCTCTGTTAATATTATGTATTGAGTTCTTAATTTCAATTACTTTTTTCTCTCCTAGAATTTCAATATAATTCTGTCTTTACTGATTCTTTTTTTTTTCTTTACTGATTCTTATTTTCTGTTGACAGTGTCCATCAAATCATCCCTTCTCATGAACCATAGTATCACATTTATTTTACTTTCTGTGTCTCATAATTTTAATACAGAGATCCCCTGAGTACTTTTCTAATGTATTTTTTATTTCAATTTAAATCATTTTATTTTTGTCTCTGGTATGCATGCTAATTATTAACTGAATGCCATGAAATATTTTAGAAATTATTTAAGGGTCTGGACAGTCTTCTATTCCCACATTTAGAATTTATTTTCCCTTCTCCAAAATAGTGATATTAGCAAATGACCTTAATCCAGTCTGAGATTGATCTGATTTGAAACTGGGGCTCAATCTTTATTAAAGCTTATTCATTTCATCCTTTCTTTCCATATGTAACCCTTTGGAAGGCTGTGTATGTCTGTTAGCGACCCTCTTCCTGGCAGATCCTGTCATTCAACATATATCTTCTCAGACCTGCTAGAATATTGGATTATTTTAGCTTTTCAACTTTTTACCTATATTCTGGTCTACTTCTCAATATAGCCAGTGCTAATGAACTAGTAAATTCCCTGTGTGGAAAATTAGCATACATATTGGATTACCTTTCCATATTTCCATATATATTTTGTTTTAGGACTTTCCCCCTTCAATTCCCGCAAGCTTGGTGGCTCTGTGTTGGCTTCAAGCATATATGCTTTTTAAAATTTTGTATCTGATTCATCAAATTGTTCTCCTTGGGAATATTAATCTGATACAATCTAGTTCTCTATAACAAGAAGCAGAAGTCTTCACATCTCTCTCAATTTAACTCTTGATACTACTGTCCTAGAACCATCTTCTATCTTTGGGTAATTTTTAAAACCCCAGGGTTGCAGAGAGACATTTCTTCCTGTCTGCCACCAGTATCTGACATATGGTGTCCAATGATCATGAAAGCCACTATTTTTCAGATGATTAAAAAAAAAAAAAAAGTTCTGTAGTGTGTTTCTTCCTCCAGAAATGGATAAAGGAAGTATACTTCTATTAATATTTGCAATTGATGTGTTTCATAGCTAACATGTTCAGGGATTAGTATTCATGCTTTATGCATTTGTGCTATTTTGTATACCTCCCTGAAGAATTTTAATTAAAAAAAAAATTCTTCTTCCCAACATAATTGTCAGTATTTTCCATTGCATTGCCCTTCTGTTTATGAAGAGATAGTGTCTTGGTAATAATTGTTTTCTGCTGAGCAGCTGTTTTACTTAATAAAATGGTGTGAAAATTAGTCACAGAACCCTCACTACCACTTGTAGTCAACTTCAGACCTGGCAGGAAGAGCTGAACTTGACCTTACATGGACTTGACTTTGCATGCTGGCACTACTTGACTATCCCAGCCTGTGGAAGAACTGCTTCCCTTATCTCCTCCTGTCTTCATTAACAGCTCAGCCAATGAGAATCTATTTTAGTTGGAATTCCCCATTATGCAAGGACTTAGTTTTAACACCCTCTGCCTTCTCCATTTTCTTCCTAAAAAAGGTTACCTTCCCTTTGGTCCCTGGGCTTGTCTGTGGTTTTGCCACAACTTGTTTGTCCCAGATTGCAATTCTCTTTTACTCCCAAATAATAATACCCATCTTTTGCTGGTAAAATAATTGGCAGTTTTTATTTTTAACTTGGGGAAACGATGAAACTGTAGCATGTTGTATTCTCGTCTCTGAAGGGCTCACTAGTGATGTCAGAACAAAATTTGTTGACAATCAGTAGCAAGTTTATAGGAAACTCCGAGAACGTTTGCTGGACTAGGCTACTTCTGGTTTAATTTTTCCACTATTGTTTTCGTCCTAATTTCTTTGGATATCTTTACCATTTCTGTTGAATAATGTAGGAATCATTTTGTTTGTCAATCCTGTTTGTTTGATTCTTTTTTGTTTTCGAAGTGACCACTTTAAAACTTTTAAAAATGTTGATAAAGCAGTGTGAAAGTGATGAACGAATTAAAAACAAATTTGTAAAAAAATCTCTTAAAACTGAATTGTCAATGCTCAAAGAATGAAGTATTGTCTTACATATTTTGAGTGAAGCTAGGCAGGAAGCAAGTACTTTAACCAAAGTATGTGTTGAATACGAAATTCTCTCTTACACGTATATATTATTTTCTCTAAGTACGTCTGGGATTTTCACACATTAGGGATTTGATAATGTTAAATGAACTAATCACTATTTATGAAGTAATAATATATAAATTAAGTGAGAGGAAATTAAATGTACCAAACTCACTATTACTTTGGGATACAGACAAAAACATATTTAGTACACAGTAAATTAACATAATTTTCCTCTAATTGATATGAATTAATTAGCTTTTCAGTACTGATATGTGTAGAAATCTGAAGGACTGAAAGTGTTTGCCTTGTTTTTAAATAAGTAGAGTTTTTTGGACTATTCCCTCCAGAATACAAACTGTTCCTGAGGACTCTGAAAGTTCCCCTTGCTCTCAGGGTATCAGAGTGGAGCAAGATGGCTTTCACACACGCCTAGATTTCAGTGCTTAAAATACATCATTCCTGAGCCCTTGAACAGTTATTTAACTTCTGTGAGTTTCACTTTCTTCAGCAACAAATTCTTGAATAAAATAAACTCATCATTGTATTTTTTTCAGGAGATAAAGGAGTTAATGAGCAATGAGCATGTAAGAGGAGGATAGGATTGAGTTAGGGTCCTGGCACTTAGTTTTTGCTATTGTGTAGCTATCCACAGTTGGTGATGAGCAATCTCAGGCAGCAGAGCTGTGCCTCCATCCCCAAAGGAGGGGAACGCTGACCTGGGTGTGGCCGAAGTGAGGAGCAACTCTGCTCAGAAACAGAGGAGTGGAAGAAGGAGTTTCTAAAGGGAAGAGGAGTCTTAGCACAAGCCTTTCCATCAACTGGTTGTTTGATGCAGAAAATGGTAACCAGTCATTCCTCTCCTATTTTTTTTAACTTTTTGAGATGGAATGTATAGATTTTATACTGTTTATTCATTTCAACAATTGAATGCATCCATGTAACACCTCCCAAAATATGATATTTAATGAAAGTTCTCTCAAGACCCTTTCCAGTCAATTAACTTTACTCCCTCAATTAAGTATTTTTTTACTTCTAGCACTGAGAATTGGCTTTCAATGCACTTGAAATTCATATGAATGACATATGTTAATTTATTTCTGTGCCTGCTTCTTTTATTCAATATAATCTTTTTTATATTCATGCATGTTGGCTTATACGTCAGTAGCCTATTCTTTTTCAGCAGTGGGTGGTACTCTATTCCATGAATATGCCATAGTTTATTTACTTATTTCTGAGTTTGGTTGACCAATTATCTCACTGACTACTGGCCATATTAAATCATGGCTCTATGAATATCTTGCACAATTCTTTTTGTGGACATGTGTTTTCATCTATCTGTAATAAATATTTTAAACTCTATTCAAGTCCATGCACAAAAATCAATTCAAATTATGTCATCAATTAAATTTCAAAGCTAAAACCAAAAAGTTTCTAAATGAAAATATTGAAGAATATCTTGATAAGCTATCTTAGAACATTAAAATAAGTCTCTAGCATTAAAATGTATACCCAGAGGGTATTATGCTATGTGAATTAAGTCAGAGAAAGAAAATACCATATGCCTTCACTTATATGTGGAATTTAAAATACAAAACAAACAAACGAACAAATAAACAGTCTCTTAAATACAGAGAACAAGCTGATGTTTGCCAGAAGGGAGGTAGGTGGGGGATGGGTGAAATAAAAAAGAAAGAGAAAATATATTAAATTGGCCTTCATTATAATAAACCTTTCTGTTTATCAAAAGTTACTATTAAGAATATTAATGGAACAACACGAACTGAGAGATTATGTACATAGTATATGTGAAATACATCTATAATTTAACCATAAAACTGAATACAAATTAGGTGAACATTTGAATACATACTGTGCAAAGAAGATAAATGAGTGACCAAGAAATACATGAAAAGTTCTGAATGTCACAGTGATCAGAGAAATGCCAATTGATACTAGAGTGAGATGCCTTTTGCCATCCACTAGAAGGGCTGAAATCAAAAAGTCTATGAATACCAGATGTTGGTGAAGATATGGAGCTGATGGAAATGTTTACAAACACCTTGGATAAATGCCTGGCAGCTTCTTAAAAAGCCAACCATATATCTACTCTATGATCCAGCCATACTCAAGCACATTTATTGAACATTTCCTAAGTAGAATACAATGAACAAATCAGATTTCTTGTGCATTATTCTATTTTATCCTTCCAAAGATACTTTGAGGAGGGACTAATTGTATTCCTATTTTGTAGATTTTTAATCTAAATACACAGACAAGATCAAAACAGTGATGGTCATAGTGGGGATGGTTCTTTCCGTGAGGGGTCATGGCCTCACTGTTGATGACTGAGCCATTAAAAGACTTATAGCTTTACAAAGAGAAGACAAAAATGCAGAAATTTAATGAGACAAAGTTGGCCTGGGACCCCAGTACTGAATCTCTTCTACTACACAAGCTGTCTGACCACTTAAAATCTCAATGTAACACCTAGAAGTTGGGTAGAAATGGTGGGTTATGAAGAGTAAATGGACAGCACATGCAAGGGATGAACAGAAAACTTGCATCTCTGATTAAGAAATGCACATTTCTTTCCCTTTTCCCTTTTCCTTAAACATATTCTAGTGCTTGGGCATTTTCATTTTGAAGCATTAGACTCAAGTGCCTCCAGTTGTGAAAAATGTAAGTTTTCAATGTATTGCTGCAGAACTAGTATCTGCTCTTCTTAAGAAGTATTAGTTTGAGAAAACATAGTGGCCTATTCATAGATGGGGACCCTAAAATTCACAGAATCACAGAATCACAGAATTCTAGATTTTGTGCTCTCCAATTCACCAGCAGAGATTATAGGAGGGGGTCCAGTCTGCAAGAAAGGCTTGTAATTGCCATGTTATGATGATAAAGTGGATTTCAGCCATAAATACTTCTATAGTGAAAAGGGAGAAAAGCCTTCAGGCTAAAGACAGTCTTCAGTGAGATGTAATCCTTAAGGACCTCTTACACACCATTTATATTCTCTGCTCTTCAAAACAGAAAGCAATAAAATGAGGAGTTCATTTTCTTACCCCATGTTTATCAGAGACTGCCTATCTTCAGTATCTTTCATGTATCCCTTTTTTATATCCCCAATGCATGGTCTCAGTGATCACCAAAGGCATGTTTACTGTCGTACTCTATCAGTTTGAGAAGGGAACTGGGACATCCATTTGAGCACAGGGTATGTACTGAAACAGAGGAAGAAGAAGGTAAATACCATGCATTTACCTACCTCTCCCTTACTCTATTCTTGACACTGCACTAAGCATTTGCAGTCCTTTCTCATTTAATCACCATTTTATGTCTAGGAGATTGGCATTGTTATGTCTCCTTTTTAGATAAAGACATTGTGTAGAATCATGCAGATAGTAACTGGTAAGCCAGGATTTCAACCTTACGTCTCATTGAAAAGCATTTACAATTTGTCCTCCAAATAAAATTGGTCTGGTGATGGTGATTCGGTGGTGTTGGTAGTGAAGGACTGATGGGGGTTATGGTGATGGTTATTATACTGGTAATAACATGATGTGAATGAGCAACACATCCGGAGTAGGTTATACTTTAGGGAAGATTAATTATCATGTATTTGGTGAATAAACAGTTCCCAGTACTTGCAAACTATGGATATTAGGTTAATTATGGTGTTTTTCTTATTTTCAAGGAATTTATGGTCTGATGGAGAGAACATATTTAGGAAAATAAATACATTTCAATTCTTAGTGTTCAATGCTATACAAATATCACAATTCAGAGAATATTCAGTATGACTTTCAGAGTCTGTGCCTGGTCCTGGAGCCTAAGGGAGCAGAAAAGGGGTCTTCATGGTACAGTGGGAAAGAAGAGTTGGAGGGGTAAGGCAGCATGTGCTAGAAAAGAGAGCTACCAACCATGTGTTGTGACCCAAGTTGTCCTAAGAAGGGTCCATACAGGAGGCAGCAGGTAAAAACAGCCTGAAAATGTGTACATATACTCCAGCTCAAAGAAAGGACAAGTAAAAACCTAAGAAAACAAGAAATAGTGTGACAAGTTTCCATGATGTCTAACGAATCAGTATGTCACCCCTTGGTGCAAGGGAAAAGTAGAGCCAATTTGTCTCAAAGTCTAACCAGTGTCCATGCCACAAGGGCCTTTTCTGCTATGTTCTGAGGTCAAACTTCACCTCAGGGACAATAAGAAGTGATTGTAGGATTTTAAGAACAAGACGGACATGGAACAGTTTGCCATGTCACTCTCTAAGGACAAGCCTGGTGTCATTCTTCTCCTGGACACTGGCACAGGAGAACTCCTAGCTAGGGGAAAGAGCCTGACTGTTGCTGCCAGCAGCGTCCTCCATGCCATTGGGCCTGGCAGGAAACATGCACAGTGACTCACTCAGTCATTCAGCAAACACATGATGTGTTCAGTATGTGGGAAATTAGTGCTTAACGTTTTGGAGTTCATGCTCCAAGGCAGGCAGACAAATTCAGGCATAAGATAGTTTACTTCTTTAAAAAGCCCAGAAACTGTCCCCATGACTATGTCTTTGTTTCACTTGTCTCTTCATCTGGAATTTTAAAAATATAACCTAGTGTGTGAACACATCTGATAATATGGATTTTGATGTGAAACATGTCTCACTTGAATGCTTGGCCCCAAATGGCTTGATTGATGTTTGGCCTAGAGCTTTAACTCAACCTGTCCCAGCCTTGATTTCCTCATTTGCAAAATATAGATTAAAATGGTACATAATGTGAGGGTGTAAAAAATAGTGCATTTAAAACATTGCATGTCAGTCACATAGTAAACATTCATCATGCTAGCTATGGTCATTACTTCTAATCGTCACAAGCTGGACTGTTGATGCATTCTTCCAATTGTTCTTCGTATCCTGAGTATATTTCCTGACATTTGAAATCTCTAGGCCTTCCAAAACAGCTACAATAACAATTTCCCCTGTTCTCAATACACACAATCATCTTGGCTTTTAAATCAAAACCTCAATCTTTTCCATTATTCTCCATTGTACACCGTTAAAAGAATGAACTAGTATAAGACCATGCCAACTCTCCTGAACCCATCATTTTGTTCAAGCTGTTCTTTCTGCTTGAAATTTTCCCCATGTTCTGTTTCTTGAAATCCTATCCTACTACTTTCATGTCCTTCTCTCTGCAGCTGAATGTGCCTCTCTTCTGAACTATCTCAGTATCAAATATACTCGTGCGCCTCCACTGACATTTGTTATATATATTCTTGGATCATGTTTTCATGGAGTTCGTTGTTATCTGAATTAATAAATCCATAATGCATACTATTTTTGAGTGCAATATGCCACATGTTTTGCAAAGTTCACAACCCACAGTATCTCTCACATTCACAGCACCTCCCTGAGATAAGTGTTATGGGGTCCTTCCATTTGAGATGACCATGAGGTGCAGAGATTTTAAGTAATATTCTAAGGTCCCGCAGTAAGTAGAAAACACAGGTTTTTATGCCAATGTCTGGCTTCAAAGCTCATTCTATTGTACCAACATCTTTTAAATTTGCCTTATCCTCCTGCTAGATTATAAATTCTTTGAAATTGGGAAGGTGTCTTATTCAACTCTGTATATTCTCTAAGCCATAGCCTTGAGTCTATTTTTCAACACAGAGCTAGCTGCTGTGCTATGTATTTTTACATGTTATTTCAAACACTGCTGGCAATAACTCTGAGACAGGTGTTATTATCATTGCTACTTGAACTCAAATACAGGAACGGAGACAAAGAGGGGCTGAGTGATTAGTTAATCTCTTCCATATGGCAGGGGCCAGATTTGAAGAAAAATAGGAAGCAGCGAGCACCAGCTATGTGCTGGGCATGAGCTCAAGCATGGTGAGCACTGAGAAGCAATCACAGTCCTTGGAAGTGAGGCATTCTGCATCCAGGAATGTAGAAGGTGTGTGAGGAGGGCTATTAAAAAATGGTTTTAAAGGCAAACAGAAGTGTTGGACCTCCAACCAGCAACTCTCCTGTCTTAGTGATGGCTGGATCAGATTTGACCCATACGTTCTGATAGCTCCACTCAGTTTTATCCAGTTTTCTCCTGAAGTTTGAAATGTACAAGATTACATAGGGGATGTTATGGGAAATGTCTATTTTTACATTTAATTTGCACTTACTGAGCTGAGAATTTTTAGGAGACCTAACTGCCTTACGGAAAATCCTCCCTGATTCGTTTTGGGCCTTTTATTCTTAGGAACCATCTGGTGAGAAGCCTGGGTTCTTAGCTGGTAATTTTAAATTTATCCTGTGTTCTCTTCTTTATATCCTCTTTCTTCCTTTCCTTCCTTTCCTTTTTCATGGTTCCAGAAAGCTTGCTTCCTTTCCTCACTTCCTCCATCAATCTAGCAATGACTTTTCTGTCTTTATCAGTGGACATGTATACATTTATGAATACTACCAGAGAGCAAGTTAGTATTAGAAGGATGCTCTATTAAGAAAACCTATGGACCTTGGAGCCTGTGATTCAAACAGACTATGATTCAAATATCAATTCCACCACCTTACAGAGAATTAGCCTTGGGTAAGCTCTATGACCTACTCTAACATAATCTATTAACCTATAAAATGGAAATACTAAAATTTATATTTACGATATCATATAAAGGGTGAAGATACTGTAGTGGAGAGCTTATCATACATATAGTGGAGAGGCCTATGAGACCATCAGTAAATGGGAGATGTTCTTAGCCTTATTATTTAACTGCCGTAACCATGCCATTTATAAAATCCATGGAAGGGCTAAGTGATTCCATGTGTATCTGGACAAGGAATAAAATACAAAGCCACTGCCATTGAGGCTGTGAGTGAGCCACTGGGAGTACATCTTCATACATGATGCATGTCTTTCTGACTGCAGGATTTGTCTCTCAGTGTTCTCCTAGGATAACGAGACAGGAGTTAAGTGAATCGATATTTCTGAGTCTTGGACTATAACTGCTGCCCAAATATGTCTCTTGCTTTAGAATGTATTGCTGCTTATCAGATGACCACAGAATAATCTTTTGGGACAGCTCCTTGCTTACATTCTCTAGTCTAAATACAATATAAGGTTTAAGTGGTTTTGTTTAATTTCATTTAAATTCACAGTGAAGTTTCTTTAGTTAAGAAAAGAAAACTCTCTTGGTTGTAGGTATTTGGAAAGCAGAAAAATTGAATGCCACCACTTTGCTGAGCTCCTACACAGCCCTTGGTCCTTTCCTTGGCCCCTGAAAGATATTTTTCTTGTATAGGATCTGCCAACATCTCTCCACCAGGCAACAGAAACCTGGATTTAGTCTCTTCTTACATCTTGAAAATTCTTCCCCTCTGACTTTGGAGGATGTCCTATGGAGTTTTTCTCTGTTTAAACTTTTCCTTATTTGACGGCAACCAACCTATTTCCCTCTGCCGGTGACACAGAGCAAATTTTCTCCTAAAAATATGAAGGGAAACTCAATTTCCCACCATTAAAATTATTATTTTTCAGCAGAAGTAATTAATGTAATCTAATAAATTTCCATGCAGTCTACATGGAAGATCCATATCCTTCCTATTAAACTGACTGGCCTTATTCTTCACAAAATTATACCCTTGATTTCTGGCATGTTGCTTCCTGAGCTCAGTCATCTGGTGTTAACGGTGCTCCGTCCAAACAGTGTGTTTCTGAATCTCACATAACTTATCAGCCGCTGATAGCCATGGTGACAGTTTCAACTCATCCTGCTACATCTACATAATTTAATAAAGCAGTATTCATTAAATGTCCCCTATGTGACAGACTCTATGCTATCAGGAGAAATAAAGCACTGTATCCAACAACTGAACAACTCAAACGCTGGGTGGACCACATGTCAGGGTGCCTGGGTTTTAAAAAAGAAGAAAAGGGACAGTAGAGACTTCAATGAAGAAGGATTCAGTTCATCTAAGGAAGACCACAAAACCTTCACAGTTGGCTGATGCAGTGGAGCCTCAAAGACTAAGTAAGAATTTTCTAGATGGGAAAGGAGGTAGGCCAAACAGTAGAACAAACTCAGCAAAGATAATCAAAGACATAGAGGTGCAAACATTAAGGTATATTCCAGAAGTGCTATTGATAACAGTAACTATAGAATAGCGCTGATGGAAGAGATGGAAATATACAAAGAGGCCAGAGGCAAACATGGAGATTTGTTCAGTCACATACTCAAGATTAGAACTTATTCTGTCGATTATTTATCAAAGTATTTTAAGCAGGGGAGTGATATGCTTAGATTTGCTCTTAGAAAAACTCATTCACATAGTACAGAACAGAATGGAGGCTGAAAAGCCACTTGGGACATTCTCATGATTGCTTAGGCTGGAAATGTAAGGGCTTAACTCAGGGAGGTGGTGAACATTCTCAATTAATGACAAAGACTCCAGAAGCAAATACTGGGCTTGAGTTATTGTTTGTTGCTTACAAAAAAATATACCTTGGCTGAGTTCCATCCTCTCTCCACATCTCAGCTATAAGATGTGGATAATAGTCTTACTCACATAATAAAAATGCTGTGAGACCCAAATGATATAATTCATTTGTCAAAGTGTCTCATGCACAGTAAATGTTCAACAAAATTATCAATATTATCAATATTATAGCAATGGAGATGTTTAAATTGATGGTGGGAAACAAAAGAGACAGTTACTAGATGTACTGAAAATGTTGAAGAACTAAGGAGAGTGACAGATTTGAAAAAATCAGGTTTCACTGGTAAGATAATAATGACAGTAAGAGTTATTATTTATGGACAACCACTGGTCTGACCACTTCATATGTAAAGTGTCTGATCAGTTACTCAAAGCAAAAGTGTAAGTATTTGATTAAGAAACTTGAGTAATAAGAATGCAATAATTTCCTAGTCCAAATGTTATTTCTTTAATCTTATTAAAGTAGGTGTATCATAGAGGGATTCTTAATAGGCACTGACTTGTGAACATAGCATAGGTCATTTTGTATAATCCTCATTGAAGCCCATTGAAAAATATTTTATTACCCCACTAATCAGAGAAGGGCAGTGCACTCAAGGTCTAAATGGGCTTGCCAAAAGTCAAGAAAATAACAACAATAATTATTTTGCTATTTGTGGAGACTCTAGGGTACAGTAAGCATTAACACATTTACCTTACACACATTCACCTCTGTCTATAATATTGCTGTCTGTCTTCTGCCCATCATTATATTCTAAAGAAGGCCCTGTTTGTTAAGACTGATTCTTGGACTTTAAAAAAAAAAGATTTACTTATTTTTATTTTAGAGAGTGGGGGGAGGGATGGAGGGGCAGAGGAAGGGTAAAGGGAGAATTTCAAGCGGATTCTATGATGAGCGCAGAGCCCACTGTAGGGTTTGATCTTATAACCCTGAGATCATTACCTGAGCAAAAATCAAGATTCAGTTACCTAACTGACTGTGCCACCCAGGTACCCTTGATTCGTGGACTTTTGAAAGGGAGAATCAAGAGGAATGTTAGTGTCATAGAAGGAAAAGGAGGCAAATGGAGTCAGGGCTTGGGGGTGAGAGTGGTAGGTATTAAAAGGAAAAAAAAGATTTCTAAGAGATGTTGAAGGAACTATGGATTTCCTTGATGGAGACTGAAATACACATACATAGATATTTCATATATATGTATATGAAAATGAAGGACTAGAGGCACTTAGAAATAACTTTTATCTGCATGGATTATGTTTTTTTTTTTTTTTCACCAGGATACCTCTCTAGGCAGAAGTACATGGTGACGCCTGAGCATTCCGCATTAATTACCTCAGTTCCTCATAACAACCATGCATGGAAGGTAGACATCTGTGCCATAGTTTATGTCTGAGGACACTGAGGTTCAGAGAGATCAAATTTTCATCTGTGGTCATATTGCTAAGCACTCACCGTGCCAGTCCAATCTAGATCTCCTGATGATTTCCAATGTTCAGCCTCTGTCTGCTCATGACTCACTCTCTGGTCTATTCCTCCAATGACCGGAAGCACCTCTATGCTCAGGGTTGTAGGTGCTTCAAATAAAGCCAGCAGTAGCTTGAACCACACACACAAATTCCCACTTTCTCCTTTCCACTTTTTTATTTTTATTTTTTATTTATTTATTTTAAAAAATATTTTATTTATTTATTCATGAGAGACACAGGGCAGGGGTGGGGCGCAAAGAGAGAAGCAAGCTCTAACAGGGAGCCCGACGTGGGACTCGATCCCAGGTCTCCAGGATCACGCCCTGGGCCGAAGGCAGGCGCTCAACCGCTGAGCCACCCAGGGATCCCCTCCTTTCCAGTTTTTAAAAGATTTTATTTATTTATTCATGAGAGACACAGAGACAGAGAGAGGCACAGGCACAGGCCGAGGGAGAAGCAGGCTCCGTGCAGAGAGCCTGATGTGGAACTCAATCCCAGGACCCTGGGATCATGCCCTGAGCCAAAGGCAGGTGCTCAACCACTGAGGCCCATCCTTTCCATTTAGAACTTGCTCACACTCTGGCCTCATTTGTTCTGCAGCCTGTTTAGATTTATAATCCAGTCAGGTCTCATTTAGCTAATATTTGGACTTAGTAATCTACCTTCAGATTTTGACAAGAGAAGGATGAGCAACCCCATTGCTTTTCCTGCTAAAGACCCTGGTACACCACCCAGCCAGTACTTGCTGCCCTCAGACCCTTCTCCTCTGGAGTTGGGGGAGACATATACAAACTCTTAAATTATATTCACTTTACAAACTGAACACTTTTGTGTTTTACCACAACATGCTAATTTAATACTGCAAGGCCCCTGTCTTTCCCACTTCATTAAAATAATCACTATCATCACTCTGTCTTTTAGTATGACACTATTCATTTTGCAAATTGCTTTCACATGCATTAGTTATTCTAAGAGTCACAAGTACCCCCTGAAATATAGGACCACAGGAAATTTGGAAAATAGAGGGGGGGGGAAGCCAGTCATAAATAGCTACCCTAACATAACAGTGATGATAATGAGAAAACCCTCAATTTTTTTATTCATGGGGATTTATTCTGTGGATGTGTTTTTACTTAACATTATGTAATGGAATTCCTTCGGAGATATATAAAACAACTCCTTATGATTCTAGTTACAATAAAGCTATAATTTCCCAACCAACCATATTCACTGCACTAGTTTACTCACATTATCAATCCATTATTATTTAACAGAAACTATTAAACATGTAATATTTTTCTTGTATTACGAATCAGAAATTTAGATTCCAAAAAAAAAGAAATTTAGATTCCAGAGAGATTGAATAGCTTGTTCAAGATAACTTGATAATTTTGTACTATAAAATAAATCAGTTCATCCCTATCTTAATTTTCATATGCTTTTCATTTTTGCTACTGTATGCAATATACTGAAATAATCTTTATATATTACTTTTCTTCTTTTGTGTCATTCCCTTAAATTAGCTTCCAAAAATCAATACTATTACTACTACTACTACTACTACTACACACACACACACACACACACACACACACACACACACACACACTTTTTAAGTTTATTGGCATAGGTTGAAGACTAAAATGCTCTAAAGCAACCAGCAGTAATTTATACTTATACCAGCTATTCATTTCACAGAACAATGGCTAGATTAGGTTGAAACATGGTTCCTCATTATTGCCCTAATTTTCATTCCTTTGAGCACATTTTTTCCATATGCAACCAAGCATTTGTATTTTCTTCTGTCCGCATTAATCCTTTACCACTTGCCATTTACCTATTGGAGTTCTAATGTTTTTCTTAGGCATATGCAGAGAATTTGTATTTATAACCTAAGGTTGCAAGTGGGTGTGTGTGCATGTGTGTGCATACATGAGAGAGAAGTCTGGTGATCCCTTCAGAGGATGCATTTGCCTGCTCTGCATCCGTTCCTCTCCTTCTGGTCACAGAAACTGGTTTGCCTTTAGTAACCATGATCCTTCCACACTAAGCCTATGTGGTACAGGTGCCATCAGCAATAGGATCCTCCTAGCAATAGTAGTGGTCTAACATCTGGAAACCAAATTCAAGATAGAGTCAATGGAAGACTTCTGCAGGAATTTTGCCGGAACACGTTGGGAAAGAGGTCCTCTCCTACTCTGGAATGCCTAATCTTGGAACTCATAGTGGCATGTTGTTCCTCAGAGAAAGGTTTCCTGGGAATAAAGTCATCATGAGGATAATAAAATAAAAAACAGCAGAGAGGGAGAAATATCACTGGAGTTCCCCAATTCCGCTAAGACTGAAACAAATCTTAGATGTGATCTTTTCAGTTGTGTGAGACTCTAATTTAAGTCACTTGAGTTGCATTCTGTCCCTTGCTATCAAATGTTTGATGAATTTGAATCTGCCTGCCAGTTTCCCATTCAGGGCCCCACTGGTTCAGAGAGCACAACTTGTCTAAACCAGTCTTCTCATTGGGTCCCATCTACTTTCTATTGCTCTTTCAATTTCCTTTGTCAAGGGTCTACACATTGGTTATAAAGACCATCCTGAGTGTCCTCAGGCAAGAGCCCCCAGTGATTTCCTCAATATCTTATTTCATATTCCCTTCCCTGGCACACCACATTTTAAAATCTGAATCCTGTAACTCTTCTCAGAAATCCCCATAAGTGGTATTTGAATGCCAATGCCCTACATTTTTTAAATACTCTCATTTGTATTATTGGCTACACTTCCCTGATTCATAGCTGTATTCATGTTCGAAGTGTGGAATTCCATAGTGATGGTCAGGACCAAAGTGCACATTTACTCCTAAGCAGGCAGAAGGTCCTCAAAAGTATCTTATTGACTGAATAATTGTATAGATTAATTTAACCCATATTGTAGCACATTAAAATCATCCTAAAGAGGAAAACAACTTGTTGTTTTTATTTTTTTCTTACATTGGGCACATTCATATGATACTGTAGGGGAAGATCATCAAGAGGATATAACCATTGGTCAATCCTTGAGCTGGGTCTGGACAAACAGAGGCTCCTCACTCCCTTCAGTTTCCTTACATGTGCATTCTGCTTACCTTCCCACTCTCAGAAGCTGCCCCAAACATATATCCTTGAGACAGTGATAAGATGTTCAGATCATCTGAATGATTCATATGACTGAATTCAGGTAACACCTCAACATAAACTTTTATTTGTAGGGCAGTTGCTGAGATCCTACTTTATACCCAGGACAATAGTAAGTTCCTTTCTCATTTATAAATTCCCTTGCTTATTAAACCTGCCAACTTACCCATGTGGAGTGACCCGCCTCTTTCTTTGGTGTCTCCCTGACCTCCCCCTATGGAGACCAGTTTCAGATTACACCTTTGAAGCTCCCTAGGTTGCAAACTAACAAATGCTCTATTAGGTGAAGAATACCAGGTGTCTTTGGTGCTAAACTTTATTGATGTGAATTTTATTAAAAGATATTATTCACTGCCGATGTTCATGGCTTGCACAGCTAAAGCTATTGCTGAAATTTAAACTTCCTAAAAAACAAGATTCACATTATAAGGTCACAAGTGATCATGACAACCAGAAAATTGCAAACAAATAAATGATTCCATTCAATTATGGTCCCAAGCATAGAAGAGGCAAACCACAAGAGGTTGAGGAAAATATATCCTCCCTTGGAATCATCCTTTGGATTAAACAGATGCTGGTTCTGGAATGGAATTGTCTTTCTGACCAAAACCTACTGGGAATTAAACATGGTCTAGAATTAATCTAATATTGTCTCAGCCTTAATCACATTGTCCTCTTTTGATGTCATTCTCTGGCTCTTTTAGGGAAGTTTAGCTGTACTCAGACACACGTAATTCATTCTTAATCCTTTTTATCTGTAGACTTTCATATCTCAGATTTTGTTAATTGACAGCAGGATGTTTTTCTTTTCTAATACAAAATGAGAAAAATTGTTTTTCCCTGTGTTCCCTTCATTAACATTTCTGGTAAACACCTTAAAAAGAGATAATTTTGCATCCACTCCTTTACTTCCTCTTCTCTCCTCCCTCTTGCAAAGGTGCCTTCCCCCAAACAGACATAGATTGACTTCTTGGTTGTATGAGCCAGTATATCTTCATCATTCTCTTTCCAAAGAGTTTGATTCACATTTTAAAATGGTGGTACCACAAGAATATATAATTTTAATCTAAAAGTCTGAGTTCAAATGCAAGCTCAACTTTTCATTAATTTACTTACTGATCTCTAAATACTTCTTAATTTGGAAAACGGTTTTACAACAATGCTTAAGTTATATAATGATGTCATGTCTCCCCTCTGAATATAAATATTATACAGCCAGAGGTCATTTCTTCTTTGCATATCTGTGTTTATGATGCGTTTGCTCAATCATGACCAGCAATATGTATATTTGTTATTGCCATTTGTAAATACAACTATTACTGCATATAATATAACATAGAAATTCATTGAACAGGTTTTATCTAATTTCACTTACTCTTTAATAGCACTGAAAATAGTTTACACATGAAATCCACATTATCCCTTTTATTTTATTAAAAAGGCTGTTTTTGAGATTGCCTCAGTTCACTCATATATACGCTCACACATATACACACCTTGCCTGAAAGTATATTATAATTACAGATTACAGACTAATTAGAGTGTTATTTATGCCTGAAGATTACATACTAATTATACATGAAGTTATTATGGGAAACCTGGCAAAGGCTATGCGAGCAATTGCTATAAAATTACAAGTGGATGCTGTTTAATTTTATGATTATTTGTACCATATGAAAGAGCAAGTTGCCAAAAATCAAACCAGAAGGGTGCTGTGAATCTGTTATCCATGTCCTTTTAATAATGTTGAGCCTTAGCAATGCCAACAGCACAGCTTGCTTTGGTTTCAAGGACAGTGGCCTTGGGGGTAGGGCTAAATTTAGAACTCGTGCCTATGATATTGGAAGCACAACTGCTGTGAAGTATGTTCTAGATGCTGAGTTTATAGTTTGGAGATAAATAGTGAACACAGAGTTAAGGAATAATCATGGTTACTAATAAAATGTTCAACTTTCTTATAATAATAGTAAATACATGAACAAATACACAAATAATACATAATAAAATGGTAGTAGTAATAGTCTGCGCTTGCTCTGTGCCTATCACCCCATCATATTCTAACACCAGCTCAGTGAGGACCAGCCTATGAGGCACAATATTTCGCTTTAGAGATGAGGAACCCAAGTGCAGGGAGACTGAGCTTAGAACCCAAGTCACACACTATTTGGTGACATTCCTACCTGAGAAGTCTTCCTCTAAGACTTGGGCTTTTAACTAATTATTTTCAGGGACAGAGGATGCCAACTGTTCAATCTCCCTCAATTCCTTTCCCCTGGTCATTAAAGATGCCCACAACAATGCAAAACTTTATGTCCTTTTCTCAGTCTCAGGAAGAGGAACCACTGCATCCGTTCAAACTCTGAACACTTTCGTGATCTGCTCCTTTGTGGCCCTGTCCTCTTTCTCTCCCCTTTATGTTCAACCATCATCCTTTCTCTGGGCACATTTTCTTGGCTTTTACATATGACATTTTACTCACATTGAAAAGCATCCCTTCGTTCTGCCTCTCCATAAATCTCCTAACCGGTCTTATTCAATACCAACTTTATAAAAGAGTCTGCTCTCACTTTCTCTCCATTAACCACTACTCACACTTCAGCTCATGATGCCATGGAAGCCTCTGTCTCAAACATCTCCATGGACTAATGGATTGTCCTCAAGGTCACTGTGTTTGAATGTAATTCTCTACAGCTTCTATACAAAAGGATCTGGCCTCTTCACACACAGGGAATTCCTGATTCTAAGGCTCCCTGCATTTGCTCAATTACTGTGAGTTTCCTTACTAGAGTCTACATTTTCCTCACCATTTTATCCCTAGCCCCTGGTATACTTTCTGGAAGATAATAAATAAGTGCCTGATAGCAGCTCAATGAATAAAGAGTGAAGTGAAAAATGCATTCCAAAAGTGATAATGCCTTCATTCTCCATGCTCTGAAATGATATTTGCTTATGGATTTTTGTCTTTTCTACCTCCTGAGACTAGAATATGTCTTCCGTGAGGATGGTAACTTCTCTGACTTGTTCATACTTCTAACCTCAGTGTCCAGCATAACACCTGGCAGGGGGCGAGTGCTGACTAACATGTGCTCCATAAATACACAAACGAACATTTGTGCCTTGCATAAAGAAAAAAAAAAAACAAAAACGACCAAACAAACAAAAAAAAACTAGTAACAACAGTAAGAGAAGCATGTGAAATTAAGGAAGCCAATGAGGAAGTATGGGAAAAGTAGAGAGAGAAGAGTAGAGCAGCAGCCTCTAAGAGCTATCTGTGTTTGACTCTATGCGTGGTGTGATTCTGTAGTCATCCAGTGATGTGTCAGTTTGTGTGTGTATTTGTATAAAGGAACTAACATGGGCTAAACTGTGTGTGTGTGGAGACAACTATCATCTATGGGACTGTATGGAGGCATTTGTATCTGTGTTAATGTATCAGAATTAAGGCTTAATAGGTTCTGCTCTCAAGATACAGAGAAGGGGAGGTGGGAGGGATATTGTGCTCTAGCATCTACCATGTGCAAGTAGCAGCAGCAGGGACAAGCATAAATGTCTGGTTGGATTTTACGTCAGCACTTTAAAGTTTGTGATAATATCAAGGAATCAGACCTTTGAACACATATATTTTGGCTTGTACATTTATAAAAGGTCAGGAAGTGTGTCTCCCAGGACAGGTTGTTCAGATAGTTTATGAACCTTGTTTGAAAGTAGCCATTTAATGTTGGGAGTTCTTCATCCAGACCACCCTCCTGCACAGACCCTCCTGTTAGAACTTGAGTGGTCACACAGCTTAATGGTTGTGACCTTGAGCTTTGGCATAAGTTCCTAGACTCAAGGATTGGCTCTGCTACTTACTAGTTGTGTGACTGGGACAAATTACCCAGATTCGGGGTACCTGGGTGGCTCAGTTGTTGAGCATCTGCCTTTGGCTCAGGTTGTGATCCCGGGGTCCTAGGATCGAGTCCCGCATCGGGCTCCCCGCAGGGAGCCTGCTTCATCCTCTCCTCATATCCCTGCTTCTGTCTGCATAAAATCTTTTAAAAAAAAGTACCTAGATTCTCTCTGGGCCTACTTTGATGGGGATAGAAAGAATTTGTAGCTCACAGGGCTGTAGCAAGGATACACTAGCACTATGCTTTTGGAGAAATAGATGAGATACACCTGTAAAACACACTGCATGGCACACAATAAAAACCATTTTTAAAAATCATTAATATAATTGTTCATATCCATGATATTGTTTGATGCTTATAATTTAGGTTGGGGAGTGCCGTTTTTTAAATTTTCTACATGAGAAAACTATGGCTCAGGGACTGAATTGTTTGTGGTTATGCAGAGTCTATCCTGTCTCTTTGCTTTTTAACCTGAGCAACAGTCCAGTACCCAGTTCATACAAGCCCAGTGTTCTCAATGTTTCCTCCACCTCATGCATCCTGGGAGACTTAGTTCTCTACTTAGATATCTCCCCTTTTTCTGAAATGCTCAGTGCTTCAGAGTCGGCTGACTTTGGCTGTGAGTTGTTTCAAGCCTCCTTGTGTCTCTGTAAACTAGCTCCTTGCATTTTATACTGTAGACAGTCCCTGTGATCACCATGCCCAACTTTCCTCAGGAAGAGACCTTCTGGTACCCTTCAACTCCCCTGTGGCTCCCCTACAATTCCTGCCTGAGTCCTACTGCCAGGACACATACCCCCTAATCAGTAGCCCAGATCTCCTTGGGGAGAAAACACAGGCCTCAGATTGGACCAGAGTCTTCACATCCCATTATCTTTGTTTTCTACTGCTCACCTGTCCTCAGACACCCTGATCCACTGGCTCATGTCTTGCTTTCAAAGCAACAGCTGCATCTTAGACATAATGCTTCATTTTGTCCCTTCTCCTCACTAATGACTCAGCGGTGCTCCTGGATTCTGTGTGTCTCTAGTCATAGGAAAAAAAAATCCCACTTCATCCACAGCACATCCATCTGCTAGAATTTTTTATCCTCACAGTTATTAAATGGTGTGCTAAGACCTGAGCCTTTTTATTTTTCCATTCCACCATTTTGCGATTTACTACTGACCATTCTAGTAGACATTGCAGACTATGCACACCCACAAGAGAAGGCTAGGGGGCTCATGGAAACATAGGGACAAACACTGTATGTTCTTATTCATTTGGGGGAATATAAATAATAGTGAAAGGGAATATAAGGGAAGGGAGAAGAAATGTGTGGGAAATATCAGAAAGGGAGACAGAACATGAGACACTCCTAACTCTGGGAAACGAACTAGGGGTGGTGGAAGGGGAGGAGGGTGGGGGTGAATGGGTGATGGGCACTGAGGGGGCACTTGACGGGATGAGCACTGGGTGTTATTCTGTATGTTGGTAAATTAAACACCAATAAAAAATAAATTTATTATTAAAAAAAAGAAAGAAACATAGGGAAGCAATGCAAACACAAGTACAATGTCAGCTTACGATCAGCTGATAGACTGTAAGATATCAAGAACAAGGATACTTTCAAAGATGTGTGGAGGGTCCCAAGATGGACATAAATATTCTCTCTCTCTCATCTGGATCTGTCTTGAGGCCAAAGCTTTGGCTTTGTTTTTATAGTCTGTCCTTTTCACGTGGGAGAACAGTGGCCAGATGGTGCTAGACAGGGATGTAACAGCGTTCACCAGGTGTCCTCTGGGGACACCTCCACAAATACCACACACCATGAGTGTGCCACTGTTCTTCTCTGAAGGGCTCTATCTCACTCACCATTTTGATGGGTCAGCTGAGTGAGATTCGCAGCACATTTGATGAGAGGGATGGTGGATGGTGAAGGAGGTTTGCTTGTCCCACATTTCTCTTTCCCCCTTCACTAGCTAAATCTAAGGGGCACTTTTACTCAGAGCCTGCTATCATTTTGCCTTGACCATGATGTGACCTTCATTTCTAGGAGCTGACTCAGATGAAAGATTCAGGACTGGCATTCGAGTCTGTAGATCTATCCCCCTCTCCTGCCTCATTACCAATGCTGTGGAATTTATCTTTGGTTATCTTTATCCAACTCATAAAGCTGTCTGTATCAATCCAACAAGACAACTCAGGGTGACAGGGAGAACTGGCATGATTCACTGTGAGGGAATCTCTGAGAAGCATCCTCCATTCATTGTTCCCATGTCAACCATGACCCTTAAGCCAACTCACTTAGAATGGAGAGGAAGCAATCAGGCATCCCCTAAATATATTTAGAATGTGTCCATCTCTTGATGATGATGGGGAAAGAAGGATGGGTTTGAAATTACCACGGTTCCATTACCTGCCAAGGACAAGAGTAAGTTTCTTCTTATCCAAGGGACAAATTTAAAGCAAGGCTGCATTTGCTTTAATAACTCTGCTGCACTCCCACCTTCTCCCAGAATCTCCAAGAAAAGCATACACAGCAAAGCAGGAATGAGACAGCGAGGTTAAACAGTTTTTATATACTTTGGTTATTTCAATATATGATAGTATGTGTTATTCAAGGGGAAAGCATTTGCAAAGTGGGCCACTCCTCACCTCCACACTGGAATGCAAGCCTGAAAGAAATTACAATGGACAATCATTTTGTTCTATATCCCCAGATGTGTGGTTTGGGGTCCCAAGTACTTAAATGATTTGCCTAAAGCTCTTCATAGAATTAACACAAAGAAACAGTGTTCCATCATAAAAGAGGAGGAGGGCTTTGATGTTAGACCAACAAATTGTCTGATCCTGGTTCTTGCCTTGTGAGGCAAGTGATCATAAGCAAGTTCTGGAACCTTTTTAAGCCTCAACTCTTCCAGTTTTTAAAGTGCAGATGAAAATATCTAGTTCACTGCGTAATCTTCAGGATTAAAAGAGAGAGAGAGAGAGAATTAAAAACATGAAAGACACAGTTACTATAGCAATGCTTGGCACATCATAGTTTAACAGTAATTCTAGTTGATCACTTTTCACCCTTACAATGCCCAGTCAATGATGATTTCCAGCGTACTCACCATAGTCTCTGTAATCTACCTGCAGTATCCCAGATCTTGGTACTCGTGTATGCCCAGTTCAGTGATTTAATGACAGGTACAGTGAAAGAATCACGGTTTCTGGCAAGGGCACAGGTGTCTCCTGTCATTCCAAAAGCTTTAGTATTGGGAGGGGGTAAGCTGTACAGAGGCATCCCCAGAAAGTTCCCAGGGGAGCCTAGAGGTGACATCATTTGGACCCCGCATCCACTCCTGAAGTCACTGAGCTGTGTGACTGGTGAGGACACTTGTATGATCGGTACTATGGATTTCTCTATCACTTGAAAAGTGATTATGTCAGCTGGTACAGACCAGGGCTTAGCTAAACACGAAGGTCCCATCCCCTTTAAAAGCATAACTCCACTCATCATGTGTCCTCTTTAATGCTTGTCACCCAGTTCCAAACACCTGAATGATGTTCCTAGCCTGGGCCCTCCTGCAAACCCACCACAAAGCATCTACTGACAAAGACTTACATCCTTCTGGCACAGATCCAGCTCTGAGACTCCTGGCATCCTCATATCCCTACACTTCCCTTTCTTGGCTTCTCAAACTTCAGAACCAAATGCCCTTTATCCTTCCATAAAAAGACAAAAACAACAACAAAAAAAAACCCTATTTTCTTCTTTTCTTCCAAGAAGAATTATAATTATATTACCAAAAAGCTGGAGCCCAAATCATTTCACATACAAAAGCTGGTCTCCTTCACCTTTTTTCGGGGTCAGAGAGGATTTTTTCTTAAGAAATACAACAACCAGTTGTATTCCCAGAAGGGGAGGGTGTTTTATCTAATCAAGAAAAGATTCAGATATCCTCCAAAAAGGGCAAAGAAAAAGTTGAGTCTTTAGTAAAAGTAGGTTTGAAAGTCTTGCTTCTATTGAAAGTTTGAATTGAATTACAAAAACAATGGAAATTAATCTACACTTGAGGGATTAAGATGATTTGAAACGAGAGAACTGCACTGGAAAAGAGTGCTTCTTTAAGTAATTTCGAGTATTCTAACATTGACTTCTCAACTCATCTCTCATATTTTCCCTGTCTAATTGTTTATCAGTTTGAAACTAATGAAGAGCACGTCAAAGTCAGCCTTTCCTTGCCAAGACATAAGCTAGAGGAGACACCTTCCTGTCCAGCTTCATTTCCAAGCTCCACTGACACACAGGTGCTCTTTCACTGAGACTCTCAGAAATCAGTAGTAGGCATCTCCATACCTTAACCAAGGTAGGAAAACATATATAGGGAAAAACATCACTGAAATTAGCACCAAATGGACCTGGACCTGGTTTTAAATTCCAGCTTGACTACATACTGACTTTATGAATTTGGGAAGTTAACATACAGACACTTATATTGCCGTTATGAATTTGACCAAGAATAGGGTTATGCCAGGACATCGACTATTTCAATGTTCATTTGCCTTAATTTTAATTTGATAAAATGAACTTAGCAATTGCACCCCAGTTGTCACATGTTGAAATGGGCTTACAAACACTTGTTTTCTTTTTGCTATTAACCTGGAATTTCATGACCTGCATTTTCCAAGCATCAAATCCAGTTCCATTTCTGAGTCTTTTTAATATGCCACCTTTCTGGTCCTAGTCCACTTAGTACAAAGTTCAAGTGCCCAGTGTAACATTTAGACCAGTGTGAGCTTAAGTCCATTTCTACTACTTATCAGTTATGTAAATTCAGGTATGATTAACCTCTCTACACCCTGGTTTCTACATATTTAAAATTGGGCTAATTATATAATTATAGCTACCATCTGTTCATTGAAGATTAAACAAATTTACATATATATGTATGTGTGTGTACCTGTGCATGTCTGGAACATAAAAGATAGAGTACTTTCAATCTAAAACATCCCACTGCATGCAGGTATATAAAGAACATAGTACCAGCTACTGACAAAAATATCTAGAGTTAAATTTCTACTATTAATATATTAATTATAAATATACTTTGTTTTCTCAGTAACCCAATTTTACAGCACAACATGGTGATACACTATGTGAAACAAAAACACAATACATCCTTCCACCCCTGAAAACATTCCTAAACATCTTTTGTCCCTCCCATAAAGCAGTTCACCATATGCACATTCATGTCTGGAAGACTGGCAAAGGAGAAACTGCCTATGCTTCAAAGCCATTCAATTCCCCAGCCTGATCCAGAAATATAAGTGAAAGGACAGTGACAAATCTTTGAGATAATAGCAGCAGGCGGGATCATGGAGGTGAAGAATTTGTTATCTGATGTAAACTGCTCATCCATGTGAGGTGGATGAACTCTTTAAGGGGTGCCATTTAGTTCACGGGCAAAGATAATTTACTGAGCACTACCCAGGACCTGAAGCCACAGAATTTGTTCCATTTGGCTAAACAGACTGCTCTAAAGTACTTGTTTATTCCTCTCTCTTCATCCAATGCTGGGTCTAATGCATTAATAAGAAATGACAGATGATTTATTCACACTTCGTATTGTACAACTCTAATAATGACCACTCATTATCTCCACTTTTTGTTTGGTAGAAATTTTGATTTTTTTTTTTTTTTTGGCTGTGTTTTCAGATGGGACTAAGGTTTTTTTTTGGGGGGGGGTTGTTGTTTTGTTTTGGTTTGGTTTGTTTTTTTGCTGGTAGTAATGGAAAATCAATCTTTGGAATTCCTCCATTTCTGATTTGCCTCTGGCATAGCCACTCTTTCTCGTGTGACCTCAGGACTGTATCTTCATGACCTCAGGAAAGGGAGGATATACAATATACAATTCATGACATGTTCCGTCTCCCCATAGAGGAGAAGATTTATATTCTTGCCTTCACCAAATTAAAAGCTTATGCAAATCAAAAGATACCATTAAGAGTCATAAGGGCTCTTATAGAGACTATATCAATGGCTTTTACAAACCAATAATGAGACAGCAGATAGGATACCAGAAAAGGGAACATTCTGCAAAGTGGAAAATAGAAATGGTAAATAAATCTGTGAGAAAGTAGTTAGTCTCATTAGCAATCACAACTCAATAACACTACATATTCAGCAAACTGGCTAAAATTAATGATGAATGAATGAGTAAACCCGCCAATGTCAAGAGCATCTGAGAAGGGGAGTACTGATATTGCTCACAGACTTCTGGTGGCAGGACAAGTTCATATAATCATTTTAGTGAACAATGGCACCATCTAATACATCTGCTATTCCAACACTTCTCTATCACCAGTAGGAAAAATGCACATAAATGTTGGGAGAAATTAAAAAACTATTCACAGCATCACTTTTCACGTTAGTGAAAAACTGGACGAGACTCAAATGGTCATCAGTAGTAAAACTGGTGTTGTCACCCAACTGACACGTAGATTAACACAAATCACCAATTCACAGCCCCATATAACACGGAATAATTTTATAAACTTAACATTGAGTCAAAGAGACAAAGTAAGTTTCACTAAAAGGTTAGAGCATTGGGACTGGGTAAGACCCAGTGAGGGACTTACCAAGAGTCCCAGTGAAGAGATTCCGAACTTTTGGACATGAGTGGTATTATGTTAATTCTCAAATTCCAATAGGTTGTCTATGTATGTTGTATACATTTTTTGAATTTGTAGTATTTTCTTATAAAGAAGATGTTTAGATTCATTTTAAAGAGTGTATTATGCTAAGTAAAATGAGTCAGCCAGAAAAAGACAAATATCTTATGATTTCATTCATATGTGGAACTTAAGAAAGAAAACAGAGGTGCAGCCTGGGTGGCTCAGTGGTTTAGCACCACCTTTGGCCCAGGGCCTGATCCTGGAGACCCGGAATATAGTCCCACGTCGGGCTCCCTGCATGGAATCTGCTTCTCCCTCTGCCTGTGTCTCAGCCTCTCTCTCTCTCTCTCTCTCTTTCTCTCTCTCTCTCTGTGTGTGTGTCTCTCATGAATAAATAAATAAAATCTTAAAAAAAAGAAACAAAACAGAGGAACATAGAGGAAGAGATTAAAGAGAGAGAGAGAAAGAGAGAGAGAGAAAAGCAAACCATAAGATACTCTTAATGACAAGAGAACAAACTAAGGAATGGAGGTCGGTGGGGAATAGGCTAGTTGGGTGATGAGTATTAAGGAGGACACTTGTTGTGAAGAGCACTGGGTGTCGTATGTAAGTAATGAATCACAGAAATCTACTCCTGAAACCAACATTACACTAATCAACTAGAATTTAAATAAAACTTTGAAAAAGAAAAGAGTCATTTTCAGAGTGCTAAACATTGCTCATTTCTGTAAATGTTTAATAATAATTTAAAATGCAAAGAGCAGGGAGACAGAAAGATGGTGGAGGAGTAGGGTCCCCAAGTCACCTGTCCCCACCAACTTACCTAGATAACTTACAAATCATCCTGAAAACCTACAAATTCAACCTGAGATTTAAAGAGAGAACAGTGGGAACGCTAGAGAGAGTAGAGGTTGAGCTTCTAATAAGGTAGAAAGGTGAAAAAAATAAAATAGAAAATCCAGTGGGGGAGCCCCCATCCCCCAGAAGTCGGGCTAAGGCTGCAGCAAGAGCCTCAGGACAGGAAAGCCCAGCCCCAGAGAAGCAGGAACTTTAAAAATCTTCACTGGACTCTACCCGGCCTTAGATGGAATGGCGCTAAGCAGGGAACTCGGGCAGGATCCCAGGAGGGGCAATCGAGTCCCCAGGTTCCCAGGGTCACTAACAGAGGAGGGGTGCCCAGGGAAGAGTGCCCCACACCGCAGGCCCAGAGTGGTAAAGGGCTGGAGCACAGCCAGCGGGGCCCAGGAGCAGCTCAGGTGGGGGCTCCACGTGGAGGGGGCTGCATGGCCCCAGGAGCGCCATCCCAGCAGCACAGGCCCCGGGGCCCAGGGCGTCGGGGGACACAGCCCAGGATCCCACACTCCCCCAGGACAGGCAGAGGCTGGGAAGGCCTAGGACAATGGGGATGCTCCTGCCCCAGGTGGCCCCAAGCTATGCAGATCAGCACCCGCCCCCCCCCCCCACCTCCAGAGCATCCAGGCCCCTGCAGACTGGGAGACTGCAGTAGTCACTGCTGGAGCTGCCTCCAGGGCTGGAGAGCTGGCCGCCACCAGTGTGGTTGTTCTTCCCAGTGTCACCCTGTGCCTGGGACAGAGCGGGGCCACCAGGAAACAGAGGCCTCACAGGATAAATAGCTCCCACTGAACTGTGCACCTGGCAGGGAGCGGGGCAGCTCTTGCAAGTACACACACCTGGGAATCAGCACTGCAGCCCCTCCGCCAGAAGACCAGCTGGAAGGACAGGGGAATAGTAAGTTCTTGACCAAGCAGCACTGGAAAACTCCAAGGGAAGTCTAGGGATTTACAGTATATAGAACCAGGGGATACCTTTCCTTTTTTTTTTTCTTCCTTTTTCCAGTACAATTCGTTTTTAGCCACTGCACTGAGCAAAATGACTACAAAGAAGAACTCACCACAAAAGAATCAGAAACAGGGGATTCCTGGGTGGCTCCGTGGTTTAGCGCCTGCCTTTGGCCCAGGGCACAATCCTGGAGTCCCGGGATTGAGTCCCGCGTCAGGCTCCCAGCATGGAGCCTGCTTCTCCCTCTGCCTGTGTCTCTGCCTCTCTCTCTCTCTCTCTATCTCATGTCTATGAATAAATAATAAATAAAATCTTTTTAAAAAAAAAGAATCAGAAACAGTACTCTCTGCCACAGAGTTACAGAATTTGGATTACAATTCAATGTCAGAAAGCCAATTCAGAAGCACAATTATAAAGCTACTGGTGGCTCTGGAAAAAAAAGCATAAAGTTTCAAGAAACTTCATGACTGCAGATTTTAGATCTAATCAGGCTGAAATTAAAAATCAATTAAATGAGATGCAATCTAAACTGGAGGTCCTAATAACGAGGGTTAATGAGGTAGAAGAAAGAGTGAGTGGTATAGAAGACAAGTTGATGGCAAGGAAGGAAGCTGAGGAAAAAAGAGAAAAACAATTAAAAGACCATGAGGAAAGGTTAAGGGAAATAAATGACAGCCTCAGAAGGAAAAATCCATTTAATTGGGGTTCCAGAGTGCACTGAGAGGGACAGAGGGCCAGAAAGCATATTTGAACAAATCATAGCTGAGAACTTCCCTAAATTTGGGGCGGGAAACAGGCATTCAGATCCAGGAGATAGAGAGGTACCCCCCCTAAAATCAACAAAAACCATTCAACACCTCAACATTTAATAGTGAAACTTGCAAATTCCAAAGATAAAAAGAAAATCCTTAAAGCAGCAAGAGACAAGAGATCCCTAACTTATATGGGGAGAAGTATTAGGTTAGCAGCTGACCTCTCCACAGAGACCTGCAGCCTAAGGCTGCAGATAATCAGGGTCCTAAATGAGAAGAACCTGCAGCCAAGGATACTTTATCCAGCAAGGCTCTCATTCAGAATAGAAGGAGAGATAAAGAGCTTCCAAGATAGGCAGAAACGGAAAGAATATGTGACCAGCAAACCAGCTCTGCAAGAAATATTAAGGGGGACTCTGTAAAAGAAAGAGAAAGCCCCAAAAATAATACACAAAAACAGGGACTGAATAGGTATCATGATGACACTAAATTCCTATCTTTCAATAGTAACTCTGAACGTGAATGGGCTAAATGATCCCATCAAAAGATGCAGGGTTTCAGACTGGATAAAAAAGCAAGACCCATCTATTTGCTGTCTACAAGAGACTCATTTTAGACCTAAGGACACCTACAGCCTGAAAATGAAAGGTTGGTGAACCATTGACCATTCAAATGGTCCTCAAAAGAAAGCAGGGGTAGCAATCCTCATATCAGATAAATTAAAGTTTATCCCAAAGACTGTAGTAAGAGATGAAGAGGGACACTGTATCATACTTAAAGGGTCTATCCAACAAGAGGACCTAACAATCATGAATATTTATACCCCTAATGTGGGAACTGCCACGTATATATCAATCTATTAATAACCAAAGTAAAGACATACCTAGATAATAATACACTAATACTGGGAGACTTCAACATGGCACTTTCTGCAAATGACAGATATTCTAAGCATTACATCTCCAAAGAAACAAGAGCTTTAAATGATACACTGGACCAGATGTTTTTCACAGATATTTACAGAACTTTACATCAAAATGCAACTGAATACACGGTCTTCTCAAGGGCACATGGAACTTCCTCCAGAATAGACCACATACTGGGTCACAAATCAGGTCTCGACCAAAAGACTGGGATTGTCCCCTGCATATTTTCAGACCATAATGCTTTGAAACTTGAATTCAATCACAAGAAGAAATTTGGAAGAAACTCAAACACGTGGAGGTTAAAGAGCATCCTGCTAAAAGATGAAAGGGTCAATGAGGAAACTCGAGAAAAATTAAAAAGATTCATAGAAACTAATGAGAATGAAGATACAACCGTTCAAAATCTTTGGGATACAGCAAAAGCAGTCCTAAGAGGGAAATACATAACAACACAAGCATCCCTCAAAAAATTAGAAAAACCCTAAATACACAAGCTAACCTTGGACCTAAAGGAACAGGAGAAAGAACAGCAAATAAAACCTACACCAAGCAGAAGAAGAGAGTTAATAAAGATTTGAGCAGAACGCAATGAAATAGAAACCAGAAGAATTGTAGAACAGATCAACAAAACCAGGTGTTGGATCTTTGAAAGAATTAATAAGATAGATAAACCATTAGCCACCCTTATTAAAAACAAAAGAGAAAAGACTCTAATTAATAAAATGACAAATGAAAAAGGAGAGATCACAACCAATACCAAGGAAATACAAACTATTTTAAAAACTTATTATGAGCAGCTATATGCCAATAAATTAGGCAATCTAGAAGAAATGGACGCATTTCTGGAAAACCACAAACTACCAAAACTGGAACAGGAAGAAATAACCTGAACAGGCCGATAACTAGGGAGGAAATTGAAGCAGTCATCAAAAACCTCCCAAGAAACAAAAGTCCAGGGCCAGATGGCTTCCCAGTGGAATTCTATCAAACATTTAAAGAAGAAGCCATACCTATTCTACTAAAGAAACTTGAATTTCTTTCGGAAAGATAGAAAGAGATGGAATACTTCCAAACTCATTCTATGAGGCCAGCATCACCTTAATTCCAAAACCAGACAAAGACCCCACCAAAAAGGAGAATTATAGACCAATATCCCTGATGAACACAGATGCAAAAATTCTCAACAAGATACTAGCCAATAGGATCCAACAATACATGAAGAAGCTTATTCACCATGACCAAGTGGGATTTATCCCCGGGATGAAAGGCTGGTTCAACACTCATAAAGCAATCAATGTGATAGATCATTCAACAAGAGAAAAAACAAGAACCATATTAACCTCTCAATAGATGCAGAGAAAGCATTTGACAAAATACAGCATCCATTCCTGATCAAAACTCTTCAGAGTGTAGGGATAGAGGGAACATTCCTCAGCATCTTAAAAGCCATCTACGAAAAGTGCACAGTAAATATCATTCTCAATGGGGAAACACTGGGAGCTTTTTCCCTAAGATCAGGAACAAGACAGGGATGTCCACTCTCAGCACTGCTATTCAACATAGTACTAGAAGTCCTAGCCTCAGGAATCAGACAACAAAAAGAAAAAAAAAAGTCATTCAAATTGGCAAAGAAGAAGTCAAACTCTCCCTCTTCGCAGATGACATGATACTCTACATAGAAAACCCAAAAGACTCCACCCTAAGATTGCTAGAACTCATACAGCAATTTGGCAGTGTGGCAGGATACAAAATCAATGCCCAGAAGTCAGTGGCATTTCTATACACTAACAATGAGACTGAAGAAAGAGAAATTAAGGAGTCAATCCCATTTATAATTGCATTCAAAAGCAAAAGATACCTAAGAATAAACCTAACCAAAGAGGTAAAGGATCTATACCCTAAAAACTAAAGAACACTTCTGAAAGAAATTGAGGAAGACACAAAGAGATGGAAAAATATTCCATGCTCATGGATTAGAAGAATTAATATTGTGAAAATGTCAATGCTACCTAGGGCAATTTACACACTTAATGCAATCCATATCAAAATACTGTGTACTTTCTTCAGAGAGTTGGAGTAAATCATCTTAAGATTTGTGTGGAATCAGAAAAGACCCCGAATAGCCAGGGGAATATTGAAAAAGAAACCAGAGCCGGGGCATCACAATCCTGGATTTCAAGTTGTACTAGAAAGCTGTGATCATCAAGACGGTGTGGTATCAGCACAAAAACAGACACATAGATCAATGGAACAGAACAGAGAACCCAGAAATGGTCCCTCAAGTCTATGGTCAACTAATATTTGACAGAGAAGGAAAGACTATCCACTGGAAAAAGGACAGTCTCTTCAATAAATGGTGCTGGGAAAACTGGACATCCACATGCAGAAGAATGAAACTAGACCACTCTCTTGCACCATACACAAAGATAAACTCAAAATGGATGAAAGATCTAAATGTGAGACAAGAATCCATCAAAATCCTAGAGGAGAACACAGGCAACACCCTTTTTAAACTTGGCCCAGCAACTTCTTTCAAGATACATCCATGAAGGCAAGAGAAACAAAAGCAAAAATGAATTATTGGGACTTTGTCAAGATAAAAAGCTTCTGCACAGCAAAAGAAACAGTCAACAAAACTAAAAGACAACCTACAGAATGGGAGATATTTGCAGATGACATATCAGATAAAGGGCTAGTATCCAAGATCTATAAATAATTTATTAAACTCAACAGCAAAGAAACAAACAATCCAATCATGAAATAGGCAAAAGATATGAACAGAAATTTCACCAAAGAAGTCATAGACATGGGCAACAAGCACATGAGGAAATGCTCTGCATCACTTGCCATCAGGGAACTACAAATCAAAACCACAATGAGATCCCACCTCACACCAGTGAGAATGGGGAAAATTAACAAGGCAGTAAACAACAAATGTTGGAGAGGATGTGGAGAAAGGGGAACCCTCTTGCACTGTTGGTGGGAATGTGAACTGGTGCAGCCACTCTGGAAAACTGTGTGGAGGTTCCTCAAAGAGTTAAAAATAGACCTGCCCTACGACCCAGCAATTGCACTGTTGGGGATTTACCCCAAAGATACAGATGTAGTGAAACGCCAGGACAACTGCACCCCAGTGTTTATAGCAGCAATGTCCACAATAGCCACACTGTGGAAGGAGCCTCGGTGTCCATCGAAAGATGAATGGATAAAGCAGATGTGGTTTATGTATACAATGGAATATTCCTCAGCCATTAGAAATGACGAATGCCCACCATTTGCCTCGACGTGGATGGAACTGGAGGGTATTATGCTGAGTGAAATAAGTCAATCGGAGAAGGACAAACATTATATGGTCTCATTCTTTTGGGGAATATAAAAAATAGTGAAAGGGATTAAAGGGGAAAGGAGAAAAAATGAGTGGGAAATATCAGAAAGGGAGACAGAACATGAGAGACTCCTAACTCTGGGAAACGAACTAGCGGTGGTGGAAGGGGTGGTCGGCGGAGGTGGGGGTGACTGGGTGAAGGGCACTGAGGGGGGCACTTGACAGGATGAGCACTGGGTGATATGCTATATGTTGGCAATCGAACTCCAATAAAAATATACAAAAAAAATAAAAAATAAAATGCAAAGAGCACCAGGTAAAGATCAGTGACACTTGGACGGAAGGGGGAATTTTTACCTTTATATCTTTTTTTCTAATAGTTGGCTAGTATCGCCCTCTCTATGTATGTGTACACCTACGTTCCTCTTTGCCTCTATAGAGAATCAGGGGATCCCTGGGTGGCGCAGCGGTTTGGCGCCTGCCTTTGGCCCAGGGCGCGATCCTGGAGACCCGGGATCGAATCCCACGTCGGGCTCCCGGTGCATGGAGCCTGCTTCTCCCTCTGCCTGTGTCTCTGCCTCTCTCTCTCTCTCTCTCTCACTGTGTGCCTATCATAAATAAATTTAAAAAAATATAGAGAATCAGTAAGTAATTTAGCAAAAAACTATTCAGCTAACCTGAGACATATAACATGCATGAATTTGTACATATGCAATGATTTAATTTCCAACTGTATAAAACAAAACTCAACATAAACACAAGAAAATTCTGACAAGTTCAACACCACAGGGCAGATTTTAACAATTTTTTCTAATAGGTCAAGCTGACAAAAATGGCAATTTAAAAGATGATGATAAAAAAATTAATAGGCTTGATGTCATTAGGGTTGCCAGAGAAGCAAGAGAAGAAAAAAAATAGAATGCCCCCTCAAACTGGAATTCAGATAAACAACATGTATTTTGGAATATAAAATAAAAATATTTTTATTAACAATTGAATTTAAATGTAATATGGCATTCCACATCTTATCTGGAAACTCTGCGTCTAATAGTCGTATATATAACATCTAACAATTGCATATAAAATATTCTTTTCAAGCACAGAAAGACCATATTAGTAAAAATAGACTGATATTAGCTCTATAGCTAGTCTCAAAAGTGTGAAATAATTAGTATCTTAGAAAACATACTTCCTGAATGAATATAATTTTGTTGAAAATCCATTACAGGGATCCCTGGGTGGCGCAGCGGTTTAGCGCCTGCCTTTGGCCCGGGGCACGATCCTGGAGACCCGGGATCGAATCCCACGTCGGGCTCCCGGTGCATGGAGCCTGCTTCTCCCTCTGCCTGTGTCTCTGCCTCTCTCTCTCTATATCATAAATAAAAAAATAAAAATAAAAAAAAATTAAAAAAAAAAGAAAATCCATTACACAAAAATTCATTTTAAAAATAGGCTTATGAATAGTCCACTTATCAAACAATCAATTATAACATAAATTGGAAATATTGAAAACTCAGCTATAAAGTATTATATTAAAAACTTCTCAGCTGGGATGCCTGGGTGGCTTAGCGGTTGGGCGCCTGCCTTCAGCTCAGGTCATGATCCTGGGATCTGGGATCAAGTCCCACATTGGGCTCCCTGCATGGAGCCTGCTTCTCCCTCGGCCTGTATCTCTGCCTCTCTCTCTCAGTCTGTGTGTCTCAAATGAATAAATCTTAAAAAAACAAACAAACAAAAAATACTTCTCATTTGGAGCTAAAGCACTATTTTCAAGTAAATATGTGGTTTTATATTTGTAGTATTTATATTAGAGAAGTCAGTTTTAAATTGATGATCTGTGCATCTGGTTTAAAGAATTTATGTGAAGAAGGGTAGAATAAATCCAACATAGGCAGGTAGAACCAAATAATGAATATAAGGACCAAAATTAATATTATATAAATCAAACATAAAACAAACAACAAACATACAAACAACAAACAAACATAAATTGAGAGAATCTCAATTTGCAAATCTCTATTATTAATTTGCAAATCCAACTCTCAATTTCCAAATTCAAAAGTTGTTTTCTTCAAAAGACAAATGCATTGAAAATTTGACCAAGAGTAAAGAAGGCAAAACAAAAAATACTAAGATTTATAAGGTAATAGAAGTGCAAATAGAGAGACATAATATATTTAATAAAATAATGTTATAAAAACTAAGTTAAAATTTGAAAAATTTACACAAACTCGACAGGTGTCTAGAAAAGCATATCTCAGTAAAACTGACTCAAGAAGAAAAATTACACTTGAGTGGTCTCATAATAATTAAAATATAGACCACTTTCAGGGACATGACCCGGGAGAGGCTTTGCCATCTCTGCTCCAAGTGTGCCATAATTATTTCCATCTCCATTTAATGGAAATGAAAAAAATGAGAAAAAGATAAAGCAACAGAAATATAGAGGCCAGACCTTACAGTGATCTGTTTCAATTCTACTCACATTCTCTTAGCTAAAACCCAACCACATGGCCATATGTAACTGAAAAACAAGACTGGGAAGTGAAATTTAGCTGTGTGTCTAGGAAGAAGTTTGTATTTTCATACACAGATAGAAAACTTTCTAATACCACATTCACATGCTACTAGAAAAAATATATATATGATCAATTCATTAGATACAGTAGAAGCATCTGATGAAATTCAACAGCACTTGATTGAAAACAATATGAAACAAACAAAAAATAAAACTGAACAAAATTCTGTGTATTTTGAATGTAACTTCATTAATCTGATGTAATTAAAAAAGTACTTTGTACTTAATTAATTTGTACTTAAAAAAGTACAAATGTTACATACAATGGTAAATTATTGAACACCCTCTAAAATTAGAAAAAAAATGCATGGATGCATGCCATATCCACATCTGTTTATCATTGTATTGGATATCATGGCAAGATTTACAGGGAATAAAAACAAATACAATGTATATGAAATAAAAAAAAGAAAGAAATCTCTCATTCCTAAATAATAGTATGATTGCTTGAAACAATAAAATCCACAGATAATAGCTAAATTAATGAGATAGTGTATGTATATCTCTATATCTATCTATCTATCTATCTATCTATCTATCTATCTATCTATCCTAATTGTATCTTCTTACTGGAAAAAATCTCCTAAAGCTTAATTTAAAACAGTAACTTTAATACAACATTAAAACATACAGAATTTTGGAGTAAATACAATGTTTACATGGATCTCAAAAAATATATAAATATTAGATAAATTTTAAAAGCATTAGTATAGAGAGCAATGATAATTTCCTGGAGTGGGAATTTTAATATTATAAATTAACATTTCAAAAAAATTGCCAATAAATCCCAAAAAATATTCTTTAAATCAACAAAATGAGTACAAAATGTTTATAGAAATGCAAAATGTCAAGAATAATAATAGTATTGTAAAGAGGAAGAATATGAGAACTTACCTTATCAGATAATAAATGTTATTATTAACCTAGACAAATTAAGAAATTAAGTCTTTAGTCTTTAACATAACATAGAGATAAAACTTCATAGGACAGATAAAACTGGGGGTAAATATTATTTGTAGTCCTCATCTATGAAATAGCTGGCATGTTAGACTAGTAGGAAAAAGAACACTTTTATAAATGGTTCTGGGAAAGTTGGTATCCCATATTAAAATAAAATGCATTATCTAAAATGATTTATTCTTAGTGGATTATGTATCTAAAGGTGAAAGCAAAATGGTTCAGTTTAAAGAAGGTAATATAGAAACACTTTTTTAACCTTAGGCTAGCAGAAATCTTTTCTTTCTTTTTTAGAAAAGCCGAGAGAGGGGAAGGACAGAGAGAGAGGAAGAGGGGAAGCAGCCCCCCCACCTTGAGCAGGGAGCCTAACTAAGGGCTCAATCTCAGGACCCTGAGATCATGATCTGAGCCAAAATCAAGAGTCAGATGCTTAATGCACTGAGCCACCCAGGTGCCCTGAAAAAAAACAAAACAAAACAAAACAAAACAAACCTTTTTAATCAAGACCAAGAATATTCTAAAAGTAAAGGAAAATATTAATAATTCCCATCACGATAAATTAAATATACTTGCTTATTAATAAACAGAAAAGAGAAAGCATAGTGCAAATTCTCAGGATAGATTTGCAAAATATAAATCTAAAAACGTATGTACCTAAAACTTATACAGAATGACTTTGATTCTATTAGGAAAAAAAATCAGTAAGTAGATTAATAAATACCATCAACACACCTTTTACATAGGAAGTCCTAAATGGCTACCAAATGTGTGAAAAAGTCATCAACCTAGTTGATGTTCAAGGAGATGAAAAATGAAATCACATTGAGGTACTGTGTCCTCCCTATGAGATTGGCAACATAAAGAAGCAGAGTCTGAGAGTATTATGTCTTGGCAGAGATAGAACCTCCTTAGCACTCACTGCTGGTGAGAGTGTACATGAGGACAATAACTTCTGAAAACAGCCAGCCATTATCTGGCAGAGTTGGAGTTACGCACACCAGGTGGGTGTGTTGGTCTAATGCAAGGATACTTCTGCAAGAAGATATGCTGACTAGTGAGCAGGCTCCTGCAGGTGTTTCCCATTGATTCCTCAGAAAAACTGTGGGGCAGGACACAAGAGATACACGATACATCTTGTTGTTAACACAAAGCAGGTCAATTTTCAAGAGACTATTCATTACACCCATTGCTTGGGTCATGGGTGAGACCAAGAGTTTGTTCAGCATTGGGCAAGCTGTCCAATACACCTGCGACCCTACCATTCTCTTTCCAGAACTCCACCCTAGAGAAACTCTTATAGAAATGCACCTGGAGTCTTGTGCATAATGCTTTGAGCCGTCCTTTGCTCATTATTTCTGGGTGGTAGATAAATAGTGGCCTCTACAGCAATTAAAAAAAAAAAAGAATGAATACAGGCACGTTAAAAGCATAATGTTAAGCAATGTTGTAAAATGGCACATGGAGTATGCTACCATTTATGGAAAGTTTAAAAACGTTAAAATCCAAAAAAGATATTGCTTGCAAATACAACGCAAGGATGTAAACACAGTTCTCAGCACAATGGTTATTTCTGAGCAGGGGAAAAGATGATTGGATTTGAGAGAGGTTCAGGTAGGATTTTCATGCCAAAGTTTCCATCACTTTTAAACCAAATGGCTTGTTTTATAATTTTCTAAATCTTAAGTGCATTATTACACATTCTCCTTTATAGATATCTAGCAATTAATAAAAATATAACTAGCAGCAAAAAGAAACAGTAGAAAAATGACAGAATTTGCACATACGCATTCTTGTTATATCGTCCCATTTATCTATTTACTTTTGCTGGTCTATGGTGGATCTGAATTCATTCATTTATTTTTTTTTAATTTTTTGTTTATTTATGATAGTCACACACACAGAGAGAGAGGGAGACACAGAGACACAGGCAGAGGGAGAAGCAGGCTCCATGCAGGGAGCCCAACGAGGGATTCGATCCCGGGTCTCCAGGATCGCGCCCTGGGCCAAAGGCAGGCGCTAAACCGCTGCGCCACCCAGGGATCCCCTGAATTCATTCATTTATATAAAACTTCCCTTAAATTCTTTTTGACACCTTATACCCCTGCAATAGCATATCTTTCTGATTTTAGAATTTATGAAAGATTTTAGGTAGGTTTTGGTTGCAAAATAATGATCAGGGGATGCACTTGAAAATTAATATGCCCATACAGTGCTTAAAAGTTGAATGGGATGCCATGAGGATGGCTATACATCTTATAGTAGCCAGAAACCCACACATACCCTATCATATTGCTCCAGCTGGTTTCCTTATTTACTTTACTCTATGGGCAGGTAGTTCCAGACATTTGAATGTGAGTCTACTTTAAACAAACATGAAGACTAGTAGTCAACAATTCTGTGCTGTAGAAAAGCAAGAATCCCCACCCAAAAATAAAATAAGGGGCTCAGACTTAGTCCTCACACCTATACCACTCCAAGCACATACTGTGTCTGTGTTTTTAATAGACTTCACTTATTTCTCACTGACATCATCTTCTAATAACATGATTCTAAGAATTAAGTATGCTTTATAATTCGTCTGGAGGCCAGTGACATCCAGCATGGGAGTCCAAAGGGAAGAGGTGTGCCAAGTAAGCTGAGGCAGCCAGAATGGAAGTAGAAATTAAAGATGTGGAGAATATTGGGCAGCCTGGGTGGCTCAGCGGTTTAGCGATCCTGGAGACCCGGGATCAAGTCCCACGTCAGGCTCCCTGCATGGAGCCTGCTTCTCACTCTGCCTGTGTCTCTGCCTCTCACTGTGTCTCTCATGAATAAATAAATAAAATCTTAAAAAAAATAAATAAAGATGTCGAGAATATGAATAAGGGCTTTGGGCTGCCTGTCTGGAATCAGCAACGAGGTATGAGTTTCTGTGGTTTATGTGTGCCCACCTCCTTCAGACTTGGCAGAGCCACTGGCAGACACATTATAGAATTCATAATGGAAACCAGGGCAAGGTTTGCTTGTGAGCAATTTGTGGCTTATTAGTCACATTTGGAAACTATTCTCTGAGGAAATCACACGTTGGCCTGATACTTATGGATGAAGAGGGGAACTGACAGCGACTTCTAACTCATCATTACCATGGTTGAAATGGTTCCATTAAAGAGGCAGTAGGAAAACCCGGTATCATTATTCAGGGCATGTTGGATGATCACAACGTGAGAACCCGGCATCTATAACCTTGCACTAGGGCTTTTTTAGGAATGAACAGGATCTGACTCCTGCCCTCAAAAAGCACACAATAAAATAAGAAAGGCAAGTACTTGCTCACAATCGAACACCTGTGAGAGATCATTAAAGTGTTACATCAAGATCACAGAGAACCCAACCATTTTGGTTTAGAAGCTGAACCAGTTCTTTGCTGAATGTTTCAGGGCAGAGAGAGAGAGAAGAGAGGGGACAGAGAGATCTTTCAAAGGTGATGTAAGAGTAATTAGTTGAAGGACATGCTGAGATTGGCAAAGTAGGAAGGAGACCTCTTCTGGCTCACGAAATAGGAGGAATAGATACAGAATAATTGGTGTAGATGGTTAAGTTTGGGATCTAGAAGGATTTAAGCAGATGTTAGCAGATGTGGACGGGTGATATAAGAGGAAGGAGGGGAATATTACATTTCAAAAATACGTGGAGGAGAACACACTGAGACACTGTAATATGATACATGTGGATTGTCCTACGCCTTTTTGTGAACGTTTAAAAGTCATGTACCACCTTTAAATATCTAGTAAGAGCAAAATTTGGCTGAGTGTGGCAACTCTTTCTTAGCTTTAAGAATTAATATTTTGTGTATTCCAAGGCACAAAGCCTGCAGGTTTAAAACATTTCAGCTTTAAAAAAATAAAGATATAAAAAATAAAACATTTCAGCTTTGAGGGGCACCTGGGCGGTTCAGTCAGTTAAGCCCTGGACTCTTGATTTTGGCTCAGGTCATGATCTCAGTGTCCTGAGGTCAAGCCCCTTGAAGGGCTCCACATTCAGCAGGGAGTCTGCTAGACATTCTTCCTCTCCCTCTGTGCCTCCACCCTGTCCGTGCTCCCCTGCTTGCTCTTTCTCCCCCAACTCTCTAAAACAAATATATAAACCTTAAAAAAAAATTCCAACTTTGAAAACATTGTGATCAGATCTCAAAGAATGGATTGTAGCACCTTGTCTGTTCTTAGACTTATAAGCTATGAAGGCCAGTTGGTTTTATAAAGGACCAGCTAAATAGCTCAGAATCTCTCTCATTTATCCATCTTACACTTTGCAAACATCCCTAAGAGCCCATCAACAAGTTTTCTTTCTACTGGTAATAAACATATATATGACATTGAACTTCAATTACTAAAGATGTTTCAATAGTCCCATTCTCTCCCATTCTCTGACTCACTCTGATCTTCCTTTTACCATACTGTAGGTAAATAGCTGTTACCAGAGCAGAAATGATATTCTGGATCTACCCCCACAGCAGCCTGTGTAGCCAGGAGAGGTCACTCAATTCCATTGAGACTCAGTTTTCATATCTGTCACATGGGGATGATAACCGTATCTGTCTTGTATGGTTTCCAATGCTGTACAAGAGGTTGAGATGTGGTCAACATTGGAGAAAAATGTCTTTTATAGTCATAAAAATAAATATGATTACAGTTATTGAGATCATTATCATTGCCACACTCAGACCTTTTCTCTCTTAGTTGGCTTCTGTTTCTTATGCCCTGATAAATACATTCTACTCTAAAGTTAAAAATTATTCATGCCTAATGGAATACCTTTCCCTTATATGTGCATTTTAGCAGGTGTATCATCCTGAATCCTCTTACAGCCACCTTGAGACATAGACTAGGTATGATAATCAATGATTGGAAGGGAAAGGCAATGTCATATTTTGGGTTAGAGTAAGTATTATGGAACTTGGTGGCTTGGGTTCCAATCCCAAGTTTTCACCATTAACTGCATAACCTTGGAAAAGTCTTCAACCTGCTGCATCAGGCACCTCACTGCTAAAATGGACTTTATACTATTACTTCTTTCATGGAGTCCATGAATTTTAAAATAATTAATAGTACATGCAAAATGGTTAGAATAGTGCCTGACAATTAAAACACATAGTAAATGTAAGCTATTAATTTTCTCTAATGATTAAGCCATTATTTTGTCAAGGCTGCTTCTGAGAAATGCAGATTCAGTAATTCTGGGTGAAGATCAGTAATCTGCATTACAAACAAGTTTTTCTGGTGATTCTGTTGCAGGTGCCACATAGTTTGCATTTTGACAAATAAGCATTAGTTAGCATAGACATGAACTTCACTCACTTTACTGCAAGAGCTCTGTATGCCAAATACTAGGTTAGGCCTGGCATATGTCTGTTCCCTATTTGCTTTTATGTGCTTCTTTCCAGATACAACTTGATGGCCTGTCCTGAGCTTTCCTGGGCAGAAGTCTTGCTTCATTGCTTTAGAATCCTTACTCTCGATGTTAACTGAAGAGCTTGTACAAAGAACATCTTTTTCAGTAGACTTCTACGGATGTTTCACTTTCCTCCAATTTTCTTGTAAAATGCTAGCTCCCTGCTTTCCTTATTAAGGCCCATGTATCAATTCTATATATCTCTCTTTAATCTGAGCCCATGCTAAACCCTGTCATTATTCTCTTGGATCACTGGGTTACTTCCTGGATGATATTCTTCACATTATGGCAACAAGAGAACTATTTCAGAATCATCTTGATCTGAAGAGTCATTTCCTATTTGAAGTGTGAACTCAAAACAAATTTTCCATTCCATGGCATCATGATATCATCCTACTGAATTCCATAGAAATACCCTGCAAAGTCAGGGCAGTGTAATTGATATTTATCAGTCCATGATGAGAGTCAGGTGTGCTAAGAATAACAAGTTATTTTAGAGAAGGTTCTCCCAGAAGCAGCTCCTTGGGCAAGAATTTTAGTGGAAACGATTATTAGGTAGAGGGACTTGAAAAGCTCTGGTACAGAAGTGGGGAGTCAGACAGAGAAATGAGATAGATGAAGGAGTGAGACAGACACATCAGTACAGAGTGGACTAGTGAGTAGGTTACTGCTTTGAAAAGCAGGAGCTAAATTCATCTGCCAACCTCCTGGAGACAGCATAAAATTCTCTTGAACACTGTTCCCACTAAAGGAGAGGTGGCTAGGGTATTAATAGAGCAACTCTGCATTTAGAGCTACTCCTGCAGGAGACACTTCCTTGTCATGGCCACTCTGTCTAAGCATGTAGTTATGACCCAAGAAAGACTGTCAGAGAACGGCAGGTACTTACAGTAGGAAGTCAAATGTGTACGTGTGTGTGTGTGTGTGTGTGAAACTGAATGTTGAGATATGAGTGCACACAAATATTATCTATTACACATGCACAAAATATTGGATTGGGTTCTTCTCAAGATAATGACTTATTTACAGATATTTATTGAATAACCAGCCATATCTTATGCCAGCCAGAGACCCATACAGAATGAATAAATAAAAGTGAATAAATTGTGGTACTGCCATAAAGGACATTAGATCATCAAATAAAATTCAGCACCTTGGCATACTGAATATTTGAAGCTGAAGGAATTCGAGAATTGCAGAAGGTGGAACATTGTCCTGACCTTCATCCCCCACCCTTCTTCCCTGAAAGAGATCATAAAAACTTCATGTGAGAGGTGATGTAGGAAAAGATGTTAGGGTCCAAAGCCAATGGCCAAGAAAGAATTCTTGAGATATCTTTGCTGCAAAAAAAGTGGTTTTATTAAAGCATAGAGACAGAACACATTGGCAGAAGGAGCTGCACTGCCACCATGAAGAGTGGTTCATTATATACTTTCAAGCTAGGAGGGAGTTAGGTATAGAGTAAGTATCTAAGGAATTTTGGAAGCAAGGTTTCCAGGGCCTTGAAGGGGTTAGCTATTGTTGGGAAAGGGTCATTTATTACCATCTAATAAAACCTGAGTCATGAGACCCTTCAGACATATGTATCGGTGGGTCATATGCTTGGGGGATGATTGCCAATGTGTATCTTAGGGAGGGGAATACGGATAAAGAAAGTTCCCAAAGGAATTTTTATATGTTAAAGTAGATTTACAGGATCCTGGGGGTTGGGCTAAGATTACCTGTTGTCCTTAGCAAAAAATTAACATCAAGGAAGATAAGCTCCTAGAGGACTGTCATTCTGCCTGTTTCAAGGACTTGTCAAATGGGCTGTAAGCAGTACGAAAATTTAATATTTTTTTTTCTGTCTTTGTTTCCCACATCAAGAGGTTCCCACCCTATACAGAGAAAAGAATCATCCTTATCTTTGAAGACAAAGGGACACTGAGAAGAATACAAGTGAACAGGCCTCACTAAGTTTCCCTCAAAAATACAACTCTTAGTTCATACTCCTTGACCAATCTTATTTCTCCAAGACTATCCACTCTTCATCAATTTAGCATTAAAATATTTTGATCGTATTCCTTTATTAAGGTTCTCATGTTAGTTAAAAGTTATATTAAATAAATTTGAATGCTTTTTAATCTGTGTTTTTCAGTTTAATTTTCAGACCAAGCCGGGAAGCCAAAGAGGGTCAAAGGAAACTTTTCCTCCCCTACAACCTTAACAAAGAAGGCCATTGCAAAACTCTAAGTAACACAAAGCTAAATAATTGGACAGAAGTACACACATATACACACATCAGCACAAGTCTTCAGCAACTACTGAGATGATCTGAGAAGAGCAGAATGGAGAGTTAGAGTGTCCAGTGGGACTGTTTCTCTGCTTTTCAAATAAATCTTCAGTCTTTCTCTTTCCCTATTTATGCCTGTACCTCTCCAGCTGTAAGTAGGGGTGCCTGGGTGGTATAGTCAGTTAAGCGTCCAACTTGGTTTCCACTCAGGTCCTGATCTCAGGGTTGTGAGATCAAGTCCTGCACAGGGCTCTAAACTCAGTCTAGAGTCTGCTTAATACACTCTTTCCTTCTGCCCCTCCCTCCTGTGCAAGTTTTCTCTCTCTCTCTCTCTCTCTCTCAAATAAATAAATAAATCTTTTAAAAAAATGCCAAAAAGTTTCTAAAAGCAAAGCACAGAGAAGTGATTTTCATCCTTGTTTTCAAAACAAGGATTAAATAAGAATATTTACTAAAAATCCATATACTCAACTCTTAGATCCTTAATATACTATTAGAGGAAAAGCATAGGGATAGAAATGTCTGGTTCTTCCACCGTATGTTAGTTGAGAGAATGAATTTTCTTAAGTTATATACTGCTATAAAAAATAAGTTATAACTATGACTACATTAAAATCCATAATTATATTAAAATCTCTACTTCGTGAATAAGTGCCCTTACGGAACCCATTCTGGACACAGAAATGTGAATTTCCTGGTAATGTCAAACATTTGAAAGTCTATCATCACTACAGAAAAAGTCCTGCCTGTAAATCTTGGTTTAACCAGTTAATAGCTGTGAGAAAAGAGGGAATTCATTTTCTCTCACAAACTTAGGTTTCTAATTTCTAACCTGCGAAAAATGTCTACTAAAAGCCACGAAGAAGTGCCCAGTTTCTGATCCCAATGTGCCGCTCCTGCAAGTTCTTTAAACGATTTATACAACAAAACATTTGGAACAAATCATATTTTTTATACTATAAAGTGTAGTCTCATAACCATAACAGAGAGACCCTAACATGACTACTGATGAAATTTTTGCTAAAGGACCATTAAAAATGCCAGAATTCGATCTAAATCAATTTCATGAAAAAAAAGAGATAAGCATTAAAAATCCACTATATTAACAGTCACTCTTTGCAAATCTGTGACCCCAGACTACTGTAAGAGCTCCCATGATTGAAGCTCACTACTTCATCCTAAGCTAGATGAGCAGGAATGGCCTAGAACAAAAACAGCTGGGAGTCTTACTCTGTGGGTTTCTCATAACCCAATTTAGGCAGAATGAAGTTTTCTCTCTAATGAAAGGGAAATCATGCACACATAAAGGAACAGAAATTCAGGAAGGATGGAAAGTTGCTTGCCTTCTGAGATCTTATCTGGCCAGGACAGTGGCTCTGTGGTCTAGGGGGCTGTGGAAGATTTCAAAGTGAACATTCCTGGCCTCCTCTGTTATAATTCCCTGGCCCTTATCCCTGACAACTACAGAGAAAATAGAGGAAGAAGGACTTTTTCCACTGTATGCTTTGATATGTGTGCCCTCTATGCATTCCATTTTTACAAAAAATGCCCCAATATGTCTTTTTGAACTTAAGGTAGAAGTCTGATATTTTTGGCTACCCCCTGTGCAATATTAAATAAGGGGTAGGATTTGGATACTGCTCACCCACCCTATTTCCTCTGTCAAGTGGTCAACAGCTTTACACAGACTGGGCAGAAATAAAATCATACAAAAGTTGGGATTCTCTCAAATCAAAAACTAATTTGTCAGGCATCCCAGGTGGCTCAGTGGTTTAGAGCCTGCCTTCAGCCCAGGGCGTGATCCTGGAGACCCCAGATCGAGTCCCATGTCAGGCTCCCTGCATGGAGCCTGCTTCTCCCTCTGCCTGTGTCTTTGCCTCTCTCTCTCTCTCTCTCTCTCTCTCTGTGTGTGTGTCTCTCATGAATAAATAAAAATTAAAAAAAAACTAATTTGTCCAAGGAGTTCTTGTCATTCATATGATTAAAGTTGGGGGAAGCACAGATCAAATCTAAGTGCAACAGGGTAGAGGAAACATTTATTTTCCCTTAAATCCCAGAGGGACAGAGTCCTTAGACTTAATGTAAATTAGTGTTCTATTGGAAAAGCTTTCCTTTCTACCATTCTTTGCTCTGTTTGTGCATAGGCCCATTTTATGACACAAAATACATGGATGTTTAGTAGTACCAACAAACAGGGTGACACAAAAAAGAAAAATCAAATATTCACTCTAATATATGGTCAAATGTTGTACTAATCTTGTCCCAAAGAAGTAGTCCTCTTCCTTTTCTGAGTGAGTGAATGGAGAGGTCATAAACATAGAAAGCCTTATCATTCAGGATAAACTAAGAAAACTGTGAAATGATAACTGAGGAAACATTAGGCAAGTTATTTCACTTGTGGGCTAGACTGTGTGACGTCAACTGGTCTAAGACTGGGGATCATGTTTTCTTGATTCTCCTTCTCTGTAGGCATCGTAGGATTCTAGTTTAGAATTGGGCAAAAGAAAAATGTGTTCATGTTTTGGAAGGAAGAAGTGAAGCAGACATCATTACTCTACAAAGTTGTAAAGATGAGACATAGGAACAGAAAGACACAGATGTGTCCTATGGCTCCCAATTGACTGCTCCTTCTCTCAATCCTGTGTCCAGCTCATTTTCCCAACAGCTTTACCTACTGAAAGTAACATCTCAGGGCGACCATCAGAATCTGACTATAGGCTCACAGAGGTAGTAAGTCCTCTTCTTGTACCACCAATTATAAGAATACTATGTGCTTGGGAAATTTCACTGTGGGAAGAAGTTTATAAGATTCTTTGACATGTAGATGATGCTAAAAAGGTTAAGGAAGAAATTATTCCAATTCTCTACAATCTCTTCCAGGAAATAGAAGCAGGGGGAACACTTCTTAACTTATTCCACAAAGCCAGAATTACTCTACTACAAAAACCAAATAAAGAAAATGCAAGAAAAAAGAAAACATCTATAGAACAATATTGCTCATGAGCATAGATTAAAAATCCTCAATAAATAATAACAAATTGAATTCGATAATTATGAAAAGTATTACATATTTATAACCAGGGGAGATTTATTCTAGATGTGCAAAAATAATTTCACATTTGAAAACCAATTAATGTAATCCATCATATCAACAAGCTAAAGGAACAAAAATCATATAATCATATCAATAGATCCAGAAATTGCATTTGACATAACGTAACAACTAGTCGTGATAACAACTGTCAGCAAACTAGAAATGAAAATTTACTCAATGTGATAAGAAACATGCAAAAATACCTTTGGCTAACATCATTCTTAATGAGAAACTAGATAATCTTCTCCTAAAACTGGGAAAAAGGCAAGAATGTCCCCTCTCACCACACCTACTTAATACTATGAAGAAAGTCCTAACTAGTGCAAACAGATAATAAAAATGAATGAAAGGTGTACATATCAAGAGAGAAGAAACAAAATGGTCTTTGTTTACAGATAATTTGATTTTCTACATAGAAAACCCCAAAGAGTCGAGAACAACAACAACAATTCCTGGAAACAATAAGTGAAGGTAGCAAGGTCACAGAATTCAAGATTAATACAACCAAAGTATACTCCGTTCTTAGATATTACCAATGAATAATTGGTATGTAAAATTCCTTGAAAATACCACGTATAATAGCACTAAGAGAAAAAATTAAAAGAAAAAAAATACTTAGGTAAAAGTAAGACACAGGATTGCCAGGACACCTGAATGCTTAGATCCTCACCTGCTGAGAGTAGTCCTGGCAATGGTTGGACCCAAATCTCATGGACCAGGTGCTGATGCAGGTTCTTAGATGCAATAGTGCATAAAATCGTGAGAACTTCTCTTTGCAAACAGGAAGGAAGAGTTTTAGAAGAAGAAGCCCTAAAGTTACCATGTCTCAGTCACAGGGCTATCTTTACAGAAAAGTGCATAGAGATACAGATGAGATTTAGAAAACTCACCTTGTGGGACCGAGGAAAGATGAGGAATGAATAAATAAGCCACATCATATCTCTGCACAGTCAACTTGTGGCTGAGTGACTTTAATAATATTCTAATATACATATATATCACCGTTGATTTAGCCATTCTTCAGTTGATGGACATCTGGCTTACTTCATATTTGGGGTTATTATGAATAAAGTTGCTAAAAGCAAAAAAAGTGAAGAATAAAATAAAATGAATTCAACAAATCAGAGTAGACTGTGCATTACAGTTCTTCTTTAACTCCTACAAATAGGCTCAAATCCCAGTTACAACTTTACATAATTGTGATTCAAAAGCAAGTGAGGATCTCATTATAGCTTGGAAACTTGATCATTTTCAATTGATTTATCCAGTAAATAAAAAAAGAGAATTTCTCCTTTGCATTTTTCTTCAACTATTTTCCCAAGAGAAATTGAATTACCACATGACAATATACCCAAATAGAAGGGAATCTATTTTCTGGTGAAGTGCAATGGCCATAGCAGTAAATATCATTTCTTAATTCATGATTTATGCTATTTGATGGGGTCAGTATTGTCTGATAAGGTCAACAAATGATCAGTTTGTCCCACTATAGAGCATATTCTTGAAACATTTTTCTCGACCTTTTGCTCAGTCCCTAGAATTATTCCTTCTAAATGCGTGCTTGAATCTTTTCTATTACGAGACTTTGTATCTAGTGTCATTGTTTTATGGGCATATTTCTGAAAACTCTAATTATAGATAATTTTCTTCAAACTATTAACCTCAAACCAGAAATTGTACCCTAATCAAAATTAGACTCAGTGTTTTCATTTTGCTTTCATCTGAGGGCCAGGGTATTCTTATTAAATGCCATTCTTTATGGTTCCTCATCATTAATGTCAGTCTTATTGGGTGTTAATTTATTTTTCTCAGGTTCCAAAGCACGAAGGAGATGTTTAAAAGTCTGTGGATTGAGGCCATTTGCATGAACAAATTAGGTTTCTTCTTTATTATAGTAAATCTTGATATAGGCCAATACGCTTGTCCTCTAAATGCCTTCTTGTTTTGATTCGAGTCTACAACATGACATGTTAAAGAAGTGTGGCATTTACATAACGTGTAGTCACTTCAGATAACTGTACCAGTGTATATTAGAAAATTTACTCTTTGAACCTTAATAACAAGCAATTTGAGAGTTTATTGCAATATCTAAGAAATATTCCAAGACTACTTCATGCTTTTTAGTAACTCAGATAAAGGATTGGTGAGGTTGAAATAAAGTTATTTGTTTTTATAAGCTGCCAAGTTTGGCAGTTAATAAAATGTATTTTCAGAATATAAATTCAATTTAGATCTTAAAATACATTTCAAATGTATAACCATATCTATTTCTTAGATTTGTTGTGGGTAGCTCAAAGACACAAACCTTCAGGGAGATCACCTATCAACTGAGGAGTATGGTCAACACCTTAACTTTTCTGGGCTTCTGATTCCTAAATGTAAAATTGGCATATAGATTAAAATAAATTATCTGTCTATGTATCTAGACTCTATGTAAATACATATGTGTGTATATATGAGTGTGTGTGTGTGTGTGTGTGTGTGTGTGTGTGTCTACCTGTGTAGGTATATAGTTGAGGCTCTCAATAAACATAGCTATTTCTTCTCTAACCCAGTGGTGGTTGATTCAGAGATGGAACAGCCTGACAATGTAGAAAAACAGATTTACAGTCGTAGAAGTCCTGGAGTACCCAAAATGTTAGCAAGGGAAACCTTTAAAAGCTATTTCTCTCCTCAGTTACCTCCATCCATATTTCCCCAATTAACTCCTAATTTTCCATCATGTCATAGCCAAAATAACCTCCTCTGAGAAGTTTTCCCTGACCACTCCATTGAGGCAATTGCCCTTCTTATTGTATTTTATTAATTTCTGCTAATTTCATTTTTCTTTCTTAGCAGTTTGTGCACATATCATACTCTGATGAAATCACCTGTCTTTCCTTTGTAATTCATTATATTTAAATTCCAGTAAATTAACATATAGCATTATTAATCATAGGTATACAATATAGTGGTTCAACAATTCTGTACATCACTCAGTGTTCATCATAAGTGTAATCTTAATCCCTTTATTACACCCATCCCCCCACCTACCTGCCCTCTGATAACCATAAGTTTGCTCTCCATAGTTAAGAGTCTGACTTTTTTGGTTTGTCTCCTTTTTTTACTTTGTTCATGTGTTTTCTTTCTAAAATTCTACATATGAGTCAAATCATATAGTCTTTATCTGTCTCTGACTGACTCATTTCACTTAGCATTATGCTCTAGATCCATCCATGTTATTGAAAATAGCAAGATTTCATTCTTTTTTTCTGGCTAAGTAATATTTTATTGTGTATATATACTATTTCTTTATCATTTCATCTATCATTGGACACGGGCTATTTGCATAACTTAGCTAGCATAAATAATGCAGCAATAAACACAGGAGTGCATATATCTTTTTGAATTAGTGTTTTTGCATTCTTTGAATAAGTACCCAGTAGTGCAATTCTTGGATCATATGGTAGTTCTATTTCTAATTTTTTCAGGAACCTCAATACTGTTTTCCACAGTGACTGTACCAGTTCACATTTCCACCAACAGTAAACGAGTGTTCCTTTTTCACTACATCCTCATTAACACCTGTTTCTTGTATTTTTGATTATAGCCATTCTGACAGGTACAAAGTGATATCTCATTGTGTTTTTCATTTGCATCCCTGATGATTAGTGATGTTGAGCATCCTTTCATGCTTCTGTTGGCCATCTGTATGTCTTCTTTGGAGAAATGTCAATTCATGTCTTCTGCCCGTTTTTAATTGGATTATTTGTTTTTGTGGTGTTGAGTTATATAATTGCTTTATATGTTTTGGATACCAATCCTTTATCAGATGTGTCATTTCCAAATATCTTCTCCTATTCAGTAGGCTGTCTTTTGGTTTTATTGACTCCTTTGATGTGCAGATGCTTTATACTTTGATGGAGTCCCAATAGTTCATTTTTGCTTTTGTCTTCCTTGCCTCAGAAAACATAGCCAGAAAATGTTGCTATGAACAATGTCAGAGAAATTACTGCCTGTGCTCTCTCCTAGGATTTTCATGGTTTCTAGTCTCATATTTAGGTCCTTAATCCATTTTGAGTTTATTTTTGTGTGTGGTATAAGTGTTTCAGTTTCATTCTTTTGCATGTAGCTGTCCAGTTTTCTCAACACCATTTGTTGAAGAAACTCTCTTTTTCCCATTGCATAGTCTTGCTTCCTTTGTCAAAGATCAAAGTCTACAATAGCCAAACTGAGCAAAGAACTGAGATGTCCATCAACAGATGAATGGATAAAGAAGGTGTGGTATACATATACAATAGAATATTACTCAGCCATCAGAAAGAATGAATAGTTACCATTTACATTGATGTGGATGGAACTGGAGGGTATTATACTGAGTAAAATAAGTCAAGCAAAGAAAGACAATTATCATATCGTTTCACTCATATGTAGAATGTAAGAAACATCACAGAGGGTCATAGGGTAAGGGAGGGAAAACTGAAGGGGAAGTCATCAGGGAGGGAGACAAACCATGAGAGAGACTCTTAACTATGGGAAACATACTGAGGGCTGCTGGAGGGGAGGTTGGTGGGAGATGGGTAACTGGGTGATGGGCAATAAATAGGGCATGTGATGTGATGAGCCCTGGGTATTATATGCAACTGATAAATTGTGAACACCATGTCTGAAACTAATTATGTACTATATATTGGCTAATTGAATTTTTAAAAATTTAGAAAGATTAATATACCATATAATTGTGGGTTTATTTCTGGGCTTTCTACTCTGTCTTCTAATCCATAAGCATGTATGGTCTTTCCATTTCTTTGTGATGTATTCATTTTTTTTCCATCAATGTTTTATAGTTTTTGGAATACAGATCTTTCCCCTCCTTGATTAAGTTTATTAATTAATAATAAATAAGATAATATATTAGGTATTTTATTATTTTTGGTAAAATTGCAAATGGGATTGTTTTCTTAATTTCTCTTTTGACTACTTATAAGTGTGTAGAAATGCAACAGATTTCTGTATATTGATTTTGTATCCTGCGACCTTACTGAATTCATATTTTAGTTTTTATAGTTTTTTAGTGGAGTGCTTAGAATTTTCTATATATAGCATCACATCATCTGCAAATAGTGTAAGTTTTGTAAGTTTCTCTTACCAATTTGGATATCTTTTATTTCTTCTTCTTCTCTGATTGCTATGGTGAGTACTACCGGTGTCGAACAACATAGTACTACCACTATGTTGAACAAAAGTGCCAAAAGTGGACATCTTTGTCTTGTTCTTGATCTTTTTATTTTTTATTTTTTTTGCCATTTAGTATAAGGTTAGCTGTGGATTTTTCACATATGGCCTTTATAACACTAAAGTATGTTACCTCTAAACCTACTTTCTTGAGGGTTTTTATCATGATGGATGTTATACTTTGTAAATGTTTTTTTTTGCACCTATTAAAATTATTATATGGGTTTTTAAATCCTTTTTTATTATTGGTGTGATTTATCATGTTGATTGTTTTGTGAATATTGAGCCACTCTTGAATCCCAGGAATACTTCTCAACTGATCATGGTGAATGATCTTTTTTTTTTTTTTTAATGTATGGTTGGATTTAGTTTGGTAATCATCTGCTGTCTGTGGTAGGCAATTAACCACCTGATCAGAATATACTTCATTCATTCATTCATTTTAATGTCATTGTAAGATTTCTTTTCCATAGCCTGATTTCAGATAGTTTTTTTAGCATTGAGAATAAAAATAAATCAGACAAAGACTCTGCCCTTATGTACAGTAGTACATTAGAAAGATCCAATCACATAATCACATAGTGATTTTTGAACTAAGACTTGAAAGGTAAGACTTAGCTTATCTGAGAGAGAAGAGACATGGTCCTCATAGGAGCAGAGCAAAAGCATCAACAGATAACATACATGACCATTCTTTTTTGTATCCCTAGAATCATACATAATTCCAACAATTTTGAAAGTAATCAAATTATTTAATCAATGAATAAAGGCAAGAATGATCCCTGTAAAAAAGCACTTATCAGAGTGCCAAGATTTTATAAGACCTCAATAAATCAAATAAACTCCATATATCAATTAGAACTAAACTAAGAGTCAACAGATGTGAAAAATTTTAATTGGAGTATTAAAAATACCAGCTGGTGATTTTACAGATGATCCTAAAGACTGCTGTAAAGATAGGTGACTGCGTTTTTCATTCATATCAATCTCTTGAGAGGCATAAACTCTTTTCGCTTTCATATCTCCCTGTAACAGAGTTCCCTTTTATGAATTAATAGAACCAGAAAGAAACACTAATACAAGAATAAGGAGAATTTTAAATTCTATGGTCCCCAAGAAATTCTCAGTAGTCAACTTCCATAGACTACCCTTCATTTTTCTCAGCTATGTCTTCTTGCCTTTTAATTATTTCTCAAATTGATGTTTTGTGATCTCATACCTTTATCCCAACCAAAATACAAAACTCTGAGAAAGTCCTCCCATGGCCTTCTTCTACTCTTAGCTCTTTATTTCTATTCTCCAAACTCACATGTAACTTCTCTAACTATAGTATAATCAAGCTGTGATGGGGCCCTTATACGGTGGGATCCCTGGGACTGGTACCTTCACAGTTCAGTCCTAAGTCTCAGCCCCAGAGGCTTGTGGTCCAAATCTGTCCCTCACTCACCTCATTTTTGTGGTTGCAATTACTCTTCTTCATTCCATTTATTTGTCCTAAAGCCCTTGTCTTATTACTGGCATGGCACATTCATTTTCTACTAATTAACATCACTGGTAATAGAGATTTATTTTTGAAATAGTGGCTAAGAATGTGAGCTCTTGATTTTGAATCCTGGTTTCTTCACTTAGTGAGTGATCATGGGTAAGTTTTCTTATCTATAGAATAGAGGCAGAATATAACCTACTTTACTGGATACTTAGGAGGATTAAATGCAAAATTGTGTAAAGCTATTCCACGCTACCCTCTTTAAATGCCTCATTATCACCTTGAATCTTCCCTAATGCCTACCATATAGTTAATGGCTTTGTTCCTTCTTTGATTTAGAAGAAGAGTAAAGATGAATATAATCACTAGTGACTTTTAACTATTATTTTTAAATTACAAGATCTTTGTGTTTTTCTCTCAGAAAGATACCATTTCAAAAACTGTAACTAATAGCTCTCAAAGTTGTCTTGGAATTCAGGTTGTTTTTTTTTTTTTTCTGACTTTAGGAGGGAAATATTAAAATTGGAAACTACTATATTTGAGAACTATTATATATACTATATTATACATTTTTATTTAATATTATATGTTATATATTTGGGAACTATTATGTTGTATTTTATCTTAGGACTATTATATTTAGATAATAATGATTTCACAGATGGAATTGCCTACTCTATATTCTGGCAGGGACTAGGGGAAGAGAAATGTTCTTCCAAATCTTTAAATGAAGCTGTTTTGCTCTCAATCATTTATAAAGGCAATCCTTTAAAGGCCCCAAACTGCTAAATGGAAGTGCATTCTGATCTAAGTAACAGAAATATGTTTTAGGTAAAAGGATATTGGCGATAATGAGACATTGTTGATGATGATCAACATATTAATATAGAACTAGTTTTCATTTTAAGGTATTTGCTTATCCATCTAACGTCTTAAGAAGATAAATACTGTGAAGTATGTACATACATAGACAACTTAATCCAGATGAATCCTCTCTGTACCTAGGGCTATTACCCTCTTACTGATACAGCAACATGAAACTGAAACTCCATTTGTGGGTTGGGGCTCTCCCTAAAAAAGACAATTTATAACAAAATCTTTCCTTCAGTCACTAGACATCCCTCTAATTTAGTTGTAGCCTGATTACCTTAACTATAAATCCAGCTGACAAAATGTTGTTATAACCACACACCTTGCATTTATATTTAAAATGTAGCATCTGAAAAATAATAAAATATAGGCATATGATTGATTCCTCAAGGACTTGCAGACTCATAGAAAAATGCCCCAGCTCTTCTCTACTGTCAGCTGCATTACACCTACCTGCATTAGAATGTGCTGTAAAACACAATCCTTCCTCTTTAGCTTCGCATTCTCCTCTTCTCTCCTACCTTTGCTTTTACTTTTAAAAATTTGGCCCAGAAAAGATAGGAAGCAGCATGAAGACTTGCCAGTATTTCCCCCACTCAAATAGACTCACGGATCTCAAAGAGCTTTGGGTATGGCTTCTCCATTCCAGGGGGCACCATTTACATAGACCATGTATAATCTACCATGGAATCATGCAAGCTGTGGCTCTGGATTGTTCCTTGGGTCAAGAGCTTTTCTTTCTTTCTCTTTCCTTTCCTTTCCTTTCCTTTCCTTTCCTTTCCTTCCTTTGCCTCTACTCTGAGTTTTATTCCTGAAAACAGAAAATAACTTCATAAGAACTCCCATATGAACTATGATTCGATTGGATCCAATACTCATACAATAAGAATCAATTATTTTTATTTAATTAATCATTTATAATGATCACCATAACATTTGTTGAGATTTTCTGTGCAGGATATATATACCAAAAAGGTAATAAAAACAGACATATGGTCTGCCTTCATGGGGCCTACATTTTATCAGTGGAGTCTTACATTAGCTGGGCATACAAAACCTTGTAATAATAAAAGATACACATTTTTTTAAAAGCAAAAGTTGACAGCATATCAAGAATCAGCTATGTTCTGTAGACATCATGGGAGCCCCCCCTCCTCATAAAGAACTTAACAATTGAGTAGAGAAATGAAGATAAGTAGAAGTTAATAAATTCAGAAAGGGGGCAGAGGAAATCATATGCTTAGTTTATGGAAATTGAAGAAAGTCAACCTGATAAAACATAGTGAACAAGGAGAAATACATAAGCAAATGAGGCTGGAGAAGTCTATGATATTATTCAACGTGCCAAACTAAGAACTTTGGTCATTGCTCTCCAGAGCAGTGAGGAGTCCTTAAAAGGTTTTGAGGAAATAAATGTCACAACTCTTTTGCTTTTGTAGAATATCATTCTTCCTTTGTTATTGAAAATGAAGAGACCTGCAAGTGGATCCTGGGGAAAGTTAGAAAGCTATTGGGGTGGTTAGCAAAGGAGACAGGGAAGAGAAGGTAATGGTTGTAGGCAATGGTCATTATCTAGCATGGATTTCTCTGGGTTTTAAAGAGAAATTAATTAATTAATTAATTAAAGAGAAACTCCTGATCTTTCTATCTCCATCTGTATCTCTTTTTCTTTCTTCCCCTGAACATATCTCTTATAAACTATTTTCCAAGCCCACACTGACTCCCTTTCTCTGCAAAGTCTACTATCAACACTGCTCACATAATTTGATACCTACTACCTATAGCTGTAATATACTCAAGCTAGTCAAAATTACTGGATCAAAGGTGGATACCCCTCTCATGTTAAACCTCAAAGATTATTTTCTTAAATATTTGGACTTGGGATTCAGAGCATGAAGTCTTGAGCTGAAAGGTTTGTTTGAAGTTTTTTGTACTTTACAGCCAGTATCTCTTTTTCTGATATTCTGTTTCTTCAAAAGCTTTTCAAAATACATAAACTAATTTACTATTTTTGAAATATTGAAAATGGGATTTCTTTCCAATGAATATAATACTTCAGTTGTCAAGCTAAAAATTGACTGTTATTTCTATTTTGTGAATGAAATAACATTGCTTCATGTGGGTATATGGTTATTCAAATGTGTTTAATATCTTCTTCAAACATTTAGTTTAACTATCTCTCTACATTTTGTTATTTTGTTCCATTTTGGTTCATTTTACTTTTGACTATATCAAAATATTAAGTAACGTATAAAAATATATATTCTATGTTATATAAAATTAAACATCTGAAAGAGTTTTATACTGATATAGTGTAAATCAAGTTACTGACAATAAAATTGGGAATCTCTCAAGTCTAAAAATATAATTTTAAGATATTATAATTCTTCATAAAATAATTGATAGGTCTCCTATAAATCTTCCTTATGCATAATTATCTTTGTAACATGGACCTTAAGTATACTTCAAAAAACTGAAATGATTTAGACATTCTATATTCCAGTTTAATATTTATATTTTTAAACCATTTGGATTTCAAAATTATGTGTTTTCTCACAGAACAGTTAAATCCATAAATATTATAGGAAAGTTAATAATTTTACTATCATAAATATTAAAACATATCATAAAAGCATATGATATAATAATTTTAGCAAAATTAACCACAGTTAGTTTACTAAACAGATAAAGAACAATAAAAATAACTAAAAGACAGATAAAGTTACAAAAATGTCATATTCTGATTTATAATACCTTGAATGGGTATGTGTGTGTGTGTGTGTGTGTGTGAGAGAGAGAGAGAGAGAGAGAGAGAGAGAATCAAAATATTTAGGATGATAATTCACTTTCAGTTTTTCTGTTAAGCTCAGTGAATTGTATTTTGTCATGGCAGGGCAGTGATTTTTCAGTTGGTTTTTGTTTTGTTTTGTTTTGTTTTTGGTAGCAGCATCTCTTTTGAACAAAATCATTTGTCACGGTATTACAATGGATAATGGTGACTTTGCTTTAGCTTAAGTAGGGTGGATGTCACTAAGCTTTGTTCTCTTGACTCTCATTGAAGCTTTCTGTAACCACAAGGTTTCTGCAAATCTTTTCTGGGGAAGCCATTATATAGAGAACAAAGTGGCAGAAAAAAGCGTCTGCCATGGAAATATGAGACTTTGTGTAGTTAATATTATTAGTTAATCATGAACAAGTCATATAATCTGAAACTCTCAATATTTTCCTTCATAAAATGGAGATGATGATACTTAATTCTATAACACAAATGTTGGTGTGATGACTGGCAAGTGGTCCTCAGCAACTCACTCACACATAAATTTGTCTCCAGATGCTTATAATCATACATCACAAATTGGCTTCTGCAGGAAGCACACTCTGGGATGAAGATTAGTGTGCAGGATGCTTATGATGGAATGCAATTGGAATTAATCCGTATGGAAAGGGGAGGAAGGAAGCAGGATGGAACAAAGGGAAAAGCTGATCTATGAGGTTCCAACAACAACGCTGGGTAACCCGAGGGGTTACCTGGAGTAAATCAGCAAATGCGTCTCAAACTGAGCCACAAAGGCTCAGTATTTTATATCTATTCTATCCAATGCGGCAGGGCACCCCCTGGAGGGTGTGGCCACCTCCCTAGGACTTTTAAATATTTTCTATGCAGTTTGCCATAGTGATTCAGATATTTTTTTTTCTAAATTTTTAGTTTTTTAATTTAAATTTAAGTTAGTTAACATATAGTGTATTCGTTTCAGGAGTAGAACTTAGTGATTCATCAGCTGCATGTAACACCTAGTGCTCATTCCATCATGTGCCCTCTGTCATGCCCATCCCCCCACTCACCTCCTCTCCAGTGACCCTCAGTTTGTTTTCTACATAAAAGTCTCTTGCGGTTTGCCTCCCTCTCTGTTTTTATCTTATTTTACCTTCCCCTCCCCTATGTTCATCTTTTTTATTTCTTAAATTCCACATGACTGAAATCATACGGTATTTGTCTTTCTTTGACTAACTTATTTCACTTAGTATAATACCTTCTAGTTCTATCCATATCATTGCAAGTGGCAAGATTTCATTCTTTTTGATGGCTGAGTAATATTCCAGTGTGTGTGTGTGTGTGTGTGTGTGTGTGTGTGTGTGTGTGTGTGCACCATATCTTTCTCCATTTATCTATCAATGGACATCTGGGCTATTTCCATATTTTAGCTATTGTGGACATTGCTACTATAAACATTGGGGTGCATGTGCCCTTTTGAATCACTATTTTTGTATCCTTTGGATAAACACCTAGTAGTATATTTCACATTATACGGACCATTGTTTTACAAACGCTCCTCCTAGGAACCATTCTAGTATTGAGTAGATACTAATACTAAACCATTTTCTAAAGTCTTTGCCAGGGAATAAAAACTAGTACCTTGGAATAATGCTCTAATCAATCAATCAATCAATCAATCAATAAAACAGAAAACTCCCCATTACCCAGTATTTCTTCCTCATCCCCAAAATAACCACCCTCAGAATCTACCTAGTCCCATGCATATGCCTTCTATGTGCTGCCAATTTATGCTTAAATCTATAACATGAATAGATGTTGCCACTTGAAGAATATAGTCCCTTCCTTCTTGTATTAGACCTAAAATGCTTCTGGATGGATTATTCTGTGGCTTAAAATTGGGTAGAGACTTATGTCCTGTAGGAAAAGTGGAAAAGTGGAACCACTTGTGAGTAGAAAAGGTTGTACTTAAGGGCAAAAAACATCTTAATTATCCTTAAATAGGAGTGGGATACTCACTGTGAAAATTCTTGGTGGGCCACTGCTGAAAGATCACAGGTTTCAGGTGAATCTGGATATTCAAGATCCTAGGGCATGGAATCCACACGTCCTCATATCAGATGTGAAGGAGTCCCATTCTTCCTCAATCACTATCCTGACATTGGTGGCAGAGACACCTTGATCAGTAATATGACATTCTTTGTCACTTGGCTATCTGATAATTAAGTTCTGATAGCTGCCTTTGACCTTCTCTAAATTTCCAATACAGAAGATAAGAACCTACCTACCGGCAGGCTGCAAAAAAGACCCCCTGGTTTTCACATGGGGCTTTAAGCCCTTCTCTTTTTTTCTCAGACCATTAACTGAATTTCAAAACAGTCACCCATTTCTTTGTTTCCTGGCTACTATTTCTATTATATTTCTCTAATGGCTAAAACACTGTAGTAAGTTGCACATTTGCTCCCACAGATACGATATCCTGATTCACGACTAGTGATAGAGTTTGGGAGTAGGCACACCCCACTGAGCACTGAGGAAGGCACTGCACCCTCCACCACTGCCGCAACCTCACGGCTGCCTAGTGACATGCATCCACCCACCATGGTTGGCCTGCTTTCTCACATTGGTGCACCAATTTTATCCATCTTTGCTTTCTGAGTTCATCACATAGAACATTTATTAGCAAGTGCTTTTTTTTTTTTTAACTTAAAGGAAACTTTCTTTAGTGTTCTCTTTGAAGCTTTTTTTTTTTTTTTTTCTTTTCAATGTAGTTTAAAAATGAGTTGAGGGACACCTGGGTGGCTCAGAGGTTGACCGTCTTTCCACCCAGGGTGTGACCCCAGGAGTTCCGGGATCGAGTTCCACAGGGAGCCTGCTTCTCCCTTTGTCTGTGTCTCTGCCTCTCTCTCTCTCTCTCTGTGTGCGTGTCTCTCATAAATAAATATAAATAAATAATAAATAAATAAATAAATAAATAAATAAATAAATAAATAAAAATAAAATAAACATGAGGTTAGGAGAGGACTTGGGGCCTTCCAGCAGAGTCAGCTGCATACGCGGGAGGGTGTCAGGTGGCAGGTCACCCCTTGGACAGGAGGGAGCCACGGCCTGCAGCCCCCTGCTGGGCAGCTGCCCTCCCCGCAGACCCGTGCCCACCTGCCGGCTCCCCGGCTCCGCAGCGGCCAGCTCGAGCCCGGGTCCCGCCCGCACACCGCGGTCGCGTCCCCTCCGCCGCGGGTCCCTCCAGGGGCCGGACCTGGAAGGAGGGAGACGTATCTGTGGAGCTCGGCGGGTCTGCAGGAACCTTCTGGATCCCGCCCGCCTGCTCCCGCGGAGTCAGCCCCTGGGCTGCGCAGCCCGCGTGTCCTGGATCCCCGCGTCCGGGGTCACCTGCTGGGGCGGCGCCCAGGCCTCCTGGGTGTGGCCCGCCCCCCGCGCGGGGCCCTCCCGCTGCCCTGCACCCGGACCCGGGGCCCGCGCTCGTGGGGGGCAGCGCACCCGCGCCCAGACCACACGGCGGCCGAGGACGGTTCCCGCGGCGACTCCCCCATGCAGGCTCCCCGCCAGCTCCGCGGGAGTGCGGCCGGCTCAGGTTGCGGGGGGCTCCGGCTCCGCGCCCCGCCCGGACACGGGGTGTCGCCCCGGGGTGGGGGCACCTCGGAGGCCTTCGCGTCCTCGCGCTCTGCGGGGAGTCGGTGCGGCCCGCGGCGGGCGTCCGGGGCTGGGGTGCGGGCGGGTCACCACCTGCCTCCCGGGGCCTCCCTCCCTGGAGGCTCGAGGCCGCGCTCCTCCCAGTGTCCTAGGCGGGGCGCCCTAGCCTGGGGGCGGGGAGGGGGTGCAGTGCGAGCCTGTGGGTGCTTCTGGAGAGCGGCCAGGCCCCTTCCTGCAGAGCACGCAGGGACTACCCGCCAGCCTTGGGGCGCCGCCAGGCCCAGACCCGTGTCCCTGGAGCAGGAACCCGGAGCGGGGGCGTGGGGGGGCACGCGTGCGCCTCTTCCTCTTGCAGCTCCCTGAGGGTCCAGGTTCTCCTCTGGGAAGACCCTGCTCCATATTCTGGAATTCCAGAGGTGGATGCAAGGCTTTGCTCTAAGGCCTGAGAGCTAATGTTTTCCTCCAAGGCTTGCTCGAGGCTGCTGGTCATTTGTCCTGGAGGTGCCACTTGGTTTCCAGGACTTTCTGGGGTCTCTGGAGCGAGCTTGGGGAATCCAGGTGGGCCAGGAGAGCCCAGGGAGCCTTCCAGAACTCCTCCTGTCTTCAGAGGCTGCATTATGTCCCCTGGGGGGGGTTAGCACCAGCTACTTCTTGTTTTGGGAGAATCCCATTGGTTGTTTTGGGGGTGTCTATCCGTGAGAAGGGAGAGGAGGGAAGCAGGTTTGGCAAGGGGAGAAGTTGGGTGTGATCTAAGCCCAAGAACAGCCTCAGCCAACTCTTCAGGCAGCGCTGAGCCAAACTGGCTCATCACAGTTGTCTAGAATTAGCGGGAAATGTCCAAGCCTTTTAAACTGGCCACAGTGAGCCCCCACATGTCGTTGCCCACAGAAAGATGAGAGCACACATGAGCTGCTTCTGTGCAGCGGAAACAGTCTCCTGTTGAAGCAGCTGATAGATTCAGCCTATTGCTGGGACAGTTTCTTCCTGGAGGGGGGATCTGAGTGGCATGGGCACACATCATGGTTCAGCTGTAACTAAACTCCTCTGTGGACAGCCCCAAATTCCAAAACATCTCCTCAGACTATGTCAGGCAGGCTCTGTTGCACCCTGGTAATAGCCAATCCCCAAATCAAAACTTTGAAGAAGCAACAGTTTTCTTTTTTTTTCTTTTTTTCTTTCTTCTTTCTTTCTTTCTTTCTTTCTTTTTTTTTCTATATTGCTTCATATATTCTTCTATTTATGGTATTTGTCACAATCATGTGAAATTGCTGTAAAAAAAATCAGGCTACTCACATTTCAGCAATCAATTAAAACTGAGCTTATTCAAAACTGATATCTGAAATTTTCCCACTTGCCCTTACATTTAGAACGAATCCACAAAGAACCTTATTTTTGACACAGCAGGAACGTTAAACTTTTTTAATTCATGAACTCCCCCAGCAACATGCAGAGTTTGCTTCAATAGAGTACATTATCACTTGGGGCAATACTGGTATAGTCCATGAGCTCCAAATCACTACTTCTCCTATATCTGCTCCCTTCAGTTTTTAGCTTAATAATGCCAATGTCCCTGCTGACATTATTGAAGCAACAATAAATATTATCATTTATATTTATTATATATTAATCAATAATTATTTATTAACAATAATTATTATTAATTATTTAAAAATGTTTCTTTTTTCACAAATGTAACTTATCTATCATGGTCACCAGGGGATCTTTACTTAGTATATTTATTTAGGAAACATGGTGAACAGGGCAGCCACCCTCTTGAATGTTGTTGTATATCAAACCAGAGCAAGAGAGTTCTGAAGGTTCTCAGACCAGAAATCAAATACTCTGGCCAGGAATTCCTAATCGTCACTTCTGTTCACCAGTGTTAGATCGAGTTTCAGCCAGAAAACACGATCCTACTGTGTGTTTAGAGGAGAACCACCCGTGACAGTGAGCAACCTAATGACTACTACAGTAGCCTCTCTCATCAGATCTCCACCTCCACCTCCAGCCTCTGACTTCTAACTACTCTAAAGGCTGCTTCCAAACTCAGTCCTCTTGATATTTTCTGAACTTTTCATCCTCTCTCATCCCAAAGTTGATTTGCTTGTGTTCCTCCTCAGCTTTTGCCAAGCAGTGGTTTTTGAATAGCTGAAAGGGAAGATTTTTTCATAAACCGGATCTTTAATTGGTAATGTTGACCAGAAAAAATACAAAAGAGGCAGTGATTTTACCAGGAAAATGAGTTTACCCTTCAATAGCGAGAATGGTAATTCAGGGCAAGCAGACTATGGCAAAGCACCAGCAAGTCCAACAAACAGAGGAGAGGGACTCGCTCTCATGGGGAAAGGTGGAAACTGGGAGGGACCCACAAGGCTTCTCAGGGGCTTAGAGGGATGGTTTCTTAGTGTGGTGGTTGCTGGGCAAGGAGAAATTCTTCCTCCTGCTGGGGTATATAAAGTAAGTTTCTTCCTCTTGGGGAATGGGAGGTATACTTCTTAGATTGAGTGGTTGTGCTTGAGAGCTCCCCCATCAGGGATCCCTGACTCTTTTTCTAATGAAATTTTCTTTATTTTTCACAGTGCTGTCATTGTAACTCTGGGATGAATAATCATTTGTCAAAAGATGATTGCAGTCAAGCAACACTATATATTTTCTTGCATCCTAAAACACCATTTTCCCACCCAGAGTATACACATTCTATATATCCTATATGACCCTATCTCGGACTTGAGTTTGTTTTTTTTTTTTTTTTCTTTTTTTTTTTCCATCCTTAGAGCACTCTTTAATCCTTACAGTTTTTAACTCAAAGCAAGTATTCTGTACACCATTAGTGAGGGAATTATTAAATTAAGCAAATAGGAGAAGTCTCCGAATGTTTTCATGTATTTTAATTTACTCTTATTTCATTTGAGGTTTTAAAAGTGTGATTTATCTTATAATTACTTCTTCTGCTAATTTAGTGAGAAATAGAGAAGATCATCTGTTGCATAGGGAAAAGAGAATTAGAAGAAACCAAGATTTTCTAAGGCCTTGTCCAGACTCAGTCTTAATTAATCCTGCTTGATAACATCAACTAACTTCAATTTCCTCATCTGTAAAATAAGGTTTCACTGGAAAACCTCTAAGGAATAGCCCACAATTAAAATGAAATGATTCAAAAACTAGATTACCAATTCTCTGAGAGCAGAAATTCCTAAATAGAACAATAATTTACTTTCCAAATACTGTCATTGCTTTGTTTCAATCCCCTAAAGAATTAAAAAAATAATAATCTTTCTGTTTGGGAAATGAGACATAATATCTAAGTTACAGAATACAGAAATAAGCAATATGTTTCAATACTTAAGAATATTTTTTAATTGTTATAGGATAAGGCTTATTAGGGAAGATACCAATCTTGAAATCATATACTCTATTGGGATAAGAAGCATGGAAAATTGAGTCTCAAACCGTTATAGCCACTAGGATAAATTGTAGTTGTTGTGGACAGCAAGCCAACTATGACATCCAAAATTGAAAGGACACTACCTAATATATACAGTTATATTTTCAACATCTTATTATCATGACATCTCTATACTTTGCTTCAGTAAATAGACTTTGTGATTCAATGTCTATTATTCATTAATGAAATAATAGGACTATACATATGGTATGGCCAAGAACGGAAGTTTAATTTTAACATAGATTCCTTGTGTTTGTGTTGAGAGGGTCAAATTTTCCCTTATTTTTATTAATATGGGAAATTACTATGATGATTCCCTGTGGTAACTAAACTTATTTATTGGAATAAGTGCAACTTGTTTTTGGTTTATTTCTTTTTTTTCTTTTGTTTTTAGTATATTGCTGAAGGTGGCTTGCTAATGTTTATTAAAATGTATTACATCATTTTCATAAAAGAGATTGACCTATAAATTTCTATGTCGTAATGTCCCTGTCATATTTTGGTATCCAAGTTATGTTGTATCATAAAGTGAATTTGGATGTACTCCACTTTATCAAAGAATTTGTATATGATTCCATGTACTTCTTTTTTAAATGTTTGGAGATTTTTACTACTGACAGCATCTGGGACGAGAATGATTTTGTTTTGGGAGACAGGAGTTAAAATTAACTGTCATTGATAGATTTAAAGTCTACTTAGATTTTCTGTTAGGTCTTGCATCAATTTTAAGTTGTTTTATTCAGGAATCTGTATATTTAAGCATAAATTTTTTGACATGAAATTATTATTCTATAATATTCTAATTACATTTAATATATGTAGGACCTGTAGTGATGTATCATTTTGCATTCTGGATATTGATATTATTTTCTTTTGCTTTGTCTTGCCAGGGTATAGCCAAACTATTAGATTTTTCAATGAACAAATTTTGTATTTATTGACGGTCTACTTAATATGTTTTCAGGTCTGGGACTTGGGCAATAGATCTTCACTTTTTAAGAGTGTAACCTCCTTCAGCCCCTTGCCCTTCTATTCTTTAAAAAATGATTAATGCATATAATAAGCGGTACCCTTATTGTCTGCCTATCTATTTTGTCTATTTTGTTCCTAAGGATGCTATATATTATTAATCACCTCCACAACATTCAGCAGATGTAGCCTCTCTGATTTTTAGCATAATTGCCTCCCCTGGACTTCCAGTGGTTAACTGCATCTGCCTGACCACTGTTGCTTCCTGGCCTCATCATCCTTATTTCTATCAGTGGACCCAGCCCTGTGCCTACCCCTCAACAATCAGCTCTGGCTTGCAGAGGAGATCACCACTGCAATTGTCGGTAATTCTAGGGACTCTCTCACCAGCACATTCTGGGTGAGTCCTCTGTGCTTTCTCAGTGTGGGGGGAGCATTTAATGAATCTTCTCTCATCACATAACATTCACTTGAGAACATCTAGTTTTCTCAGCACTTTAATCTCTTCCTGAACCATCTGCTATGGAGATTCAAGGATCTCAACTTCACTCAGCATGAGCCATCACTTTCCCTGGCTTCAAGGAACAACCCTAACAAATAGTTTCCATTAAGCCTTGGAATCCTTTCCAGTGTTATTAGGGGAAATGAGGGAGTGTCTTCAAGTTAATGAACTCTCCCTTTTTAATTCTAATACCCTATGCTCAGCTCTAACATTGCAGGTGACCCCAAGAGCTCTTGGGGGTTAGCAGCCAACTGCACTCTCACTTCCACTTGAGTAGTTGTCTCTTCATGAGTTATCAAGGCTGCCTACTCCCATGACCAGCTCACAATTCCCCCAGTTTATGAAACAACCTATTGTCTGATCTTCTGGCAGTTGGGTAAGAAAAAACACAATTGCTAAAACATGGAAGGTTAGCCATGTGTAATCACAGCAAGCGATTAGAATTGGGATCAAGGAAGATCAATTGAGGAGTTTGATGCCAAATTACCCAGGTATCCAAGTGATGGGCACATCTTGTTGAGGAGGGTAAGGAATATTAAGGATTGATGTTCTCTGATGGCCTGGCAGGAAGTGAACAGCAGCACTGGGTAGAGGGTGTTACCTGTCACCAGGTAGCAAGGGCAGAGCTGGGCTGCCCAGTGGGCCTGAACATTGGAGCAGAACTTCAGCCACAGAGAAAGCCAGATTTGCACAGAAACTGGTAGGCTGGTAGGTACACAGGATGAAAAGTGGGCCTCATCCTCAAACCGTGAAATGTCTGAAGAAGAGTAAAAGCTCATTGTAGTTCTAAGAAATGGTGCAAAATTTGTGGGTGAAGGAGTGAGAGACTCCACTCAGTCCTGGGAACTGTGGTAAATGGTACCATATGTTCCTTTTGCTCCCTTTACCTAAGCTAACTCCTCTGGGGAGAGTTTTCTTCAAGCCAAGTGCAAATATGCCTGTTCCATTTCTCAAAAGAGAACATTATGAGTGACATCCACGTGATTTCTTTTCTCCTTGCTTCTGTCCTCTTCCTCCTTCTCTTCTTCTTTCCCTTCTTCCTCTGCTCCTTCTTCCTTCTACCCACCTTCATTTTATCTTCCTTCCTCCTTTCCTTTCGTTTCCTCTATTTTCTTTCTTTTCTCTTTCCACAGGTTCCCGGTGCATTGGTTTATTGTGCTATTGAAATATTTTCACTAAAAATTGCTCAGTTTTAGGAAGATAAAAATTTTCTCTTTTTCTATGGATAGCAGAGAAAGGAAAGAGAAAGAGAGAGAAAGGAAGACAGAACAGTTGTGTTTGCCTGTCACATTTGATACAGAGTGTTTTGGAGGTGAATTAACAAAGACTGGTTTTCTCAAGGGTTTAGAAAGATGCTATTTTTTCTCCACTGAAGGTGATTAGAATTATTATTGCCAATACAAAGTCAAGTGAGTTCTTTGTGTTTGGCCACTTGTCTTCCTTGCTTTTCTTCCTAATGTTCTCTTTTTTAATTTTTTTTAATTTAAATTCAGTTTGCCGACATATAACACCCAGTGCTCTTTCCATCAAGTGTCCTCCTTAGTGCCCATCTTCCTAACTTTCTTTTTTTTTTAATTCTTTTTTTTTAAATTATTTTTTATTTTTTATTATTTATTTATGATAGTCACAGAGAGAGAGAGAGAGAGAGATAGAGAGAGAGAGGCAGAGACACAGGCAGAGGGAGAAGCAGGCTCCATGCACCGGGAGCCTGACGTGGGATTCGATCCGGGGTCTCCAGGATCGCGCCCTGGGCCAAAGGCAGGCGCCAAACCGCTGCGCCACCCAGGGATCCCCCTAATTTTCTTTTTATCACTCTTCTCTTTTTAGCTTGTCCTAGCACCCTAGATGTATACAACCTCAGAGTTGAAAGACACCACAGAACTTTGCAGCATTGCTCTTTTATAGGGCAGGAAACCGGAGGCCAAAGAATAAAGTGACTTTCCCAGGGCTGCAGCACTGGTGGAAACAAAATCTGTTCACTCTCAGCTTAACCTCCAACATGGGTGGTCTCTGTCATATTTTTGTATTATTTTATTTTCTTATCTACTTATTTCCTCCAGCTCATAACCAGAGCCAAGAACTTCCCAACCAGATCAGGTGAATGTAGTCTTAATGTCTTTCTATCTTTCTTTCCCGCATTCTTACATATTTTTTTTCTTTTTTCCTCCTTTCTCTTTTGTTTTTCATCCATTGGACCCACTTCATTTTATTCTACTTGCTCTTTTCCTACCCTCTTCTTTCTTCTCTTCCTTCCTCCTTTTGTCCTCTCTCCCCAGTTGCCTTCCTGATGACGGCAACATGCAGCATTTATCCACAGAGTCATTTCCTTGACGAGTTCAGAGCACTGTACATGCATTATCTTATTATTAATTCCTCCTATCGTTTCTGTAAGGCCCATTCATTACCTCTAGTTTACAAATGGGAACAAGAGACACAGGAAGATTAATCGAACTACTCAAGGATAAACAATGAATCAGTGCCAGAGCCATAAACAAAACCTGGTCTCATTGACTTCCCCCATATCAACCCTGGTCATGTTTCTCTTTTTCTTTCTAAATCTTGCCTCATTAAGTAGCGTTAACTCATCCCTGAAGTACTTTAAGGCAATCTGCCGCAATTGGCTGTGTTCTGGGACGTTGGGACAAGGATGATGCTTTAGTTCTGTCTCTCATATTGTCTGTGAACTTGGTCCTATCTCTCGAAGTGTTTGAGCCCTGTTTTCCCCAGGTGTGTAATGGGAAATAGGAGATCTGTACTACAACAGCGCTTCCTAATGTGTGACATGTAGGTTGGTTTTATCAATACAGGAGTCAATTTTAAGGTGGTGCCCAGATAAAGGATTAAATAAATCATGACAGCCTCATCATCGTTCATTTATTTGAAATTCTCCTGGTGACCTCACGAAGGAAGATTTATGTTATGCTTCTATAGCACTTGCTAATTACATATGTAACGGAGTTTCAGCAGCTCTGATAGTCACAGTGTCTTGCTATAATTTAAATGAAATAATTTATTTTATAATGATACTGCATCCATGGTGAGTGAAGAGTTTTTTTCATTTAGTGTGATGAAACACAAATCCTTTTTACAGTAGATTTCTATAAATTTGCAAAACAGTCAATGAAAATAAAAATGGCTGGTAATTATGTAGGTAACATAATGATACAGAAAAATATCTTGTAGGTAAAATGGATATGGTTGAATTTCAGGAAGGACCGTACCACAGGACATTTTTCCATTTCTGCAACAAGGATATGAACCATGAGTGATAGATTGCACTACTGTTCCCTGATCCTTTTCTCTGCAATCTCATCTCTGTAACCTCATGGTGCCTCCAAGTGGGATATATGTCCCCCTCTTCTTGATTTTGGACTTGTCCAAGTGACTTACTTTTACTAATGAAACATTCAACAAAATGGGTTGGCTTGGACTTCTTGCATGTTAGCCTTTCTACTATGAGAAGAACATGAGCCATGTTAATGTTATTCCCCAAATGATGAAGCTCTGAGGTGCTAATCTGACCTTAACTCAAAGCCTGGTCTTTAGCCTAGCAAGCCCAGCCCAGAAAAGAGCAGGAGTGAGCAGCTGAACTACAAACACATGGATAAATGCAGGATACTTCCTTGACCAAAAGGAGCTTCAAGGAAAAAGAGAATACAAAAAATTAAAAAGAAAGAAAGAAAAAAAAGGTGTCACTGCTCTTTTATCTCTGCTCTTCCTCACCATCAGGCAGCTCCTGACATTGCTTGTCTATTCAATAGGCTGTAATCCCAGCCAGTGCATTAGTTTGCATACCATGCCTGGGCAAGACACTGTATTCTCACCACTACCCTGGTATTTTTCTGTCAAGCATTGATGGAGCCCTAGTGGAGGCCAGTTGGGCGAGATATATTTCTAGTGGAAGTAATCGGGACTCCGTTGGCCCTCACCCAAGTTAGGAACATGACACTAGACCCTAGGAACTTGGCAGCCTCTAAAGCCAATGCATTTCCCCTCCTGATCTGTCCCTGCCTCCAGGATTCCATTTCATTACAAACAGCGCATGAGATTCAAGAAGACACCTCAGCATCCCTGTTCTCAGACTTGCAGGTTTTGTGATCACAGTTGAGTTGTTAGACATTGGGGCTTGGTATCTTTATTTAAAAAGATAGGTAATTTCTGTCAAAAAAAATGTTAACACTGATTGAACAAGCTAATAGTTATAAAGCAGTTAGGAATGTGCCTAAGTCATAGTCAGCATCCAAAAAATTATATTCATAATGGATGATTTATTTAACCTTATCTCTTACAACTCTGAAAAATGCACCCTAAATTCGCACAGTGGTTCTCCTTGCACACTAAGACAGGACATAAGTTTAATATATTTATAATGATAATTTAGGTTATTTTTATACTCATTTGTTTTCTTCTATTTATCTCACCAAATTATCCTTTGATGTAAATTGTTTTCATTAAGGTTCATGAACTTTCTACATGTATAATCATAACGTTTGCAAACAAAGATATGTTTGCCTTCTTGTACAATATTTATATTGCAAATTCTGTTTTCTTATCTCATGGTTATTAGCTAGGCCCTCCAAGACCTTACTGAATAAAGTAGTGATAGTATACTATTTTCTTGGCTTTTCAACAGTAATCAAAGGCTTTCCCATTTCACTATTTAATCCTATTTACCATTGCTTTTTATCAATAAGTATCATTCTTAGATACACTTCTTACCTTCTTCTTAATAATCTGTAAGGCTTTTCAACCTAAGGTGGGTCTCAATATTTATATATTTTTTCCTTTGTTGTGTTGAATTATTATTTTTCTATGCTGTTAGATATAATTTGTTAATATCTCATTATTAATTTTTTACATCTAAGATCATAAATAAAATTGGTCTGTGGGCTTATTCTTATTTTTATTGTTCACCAAATATTTAGTACATATTAAATTTTGGTTATTTTGCTAAGAATTGTGAATTCAAAAGGAAGCAAAATATATGTTGTCAGTGTTATGGAGCTTACAATATAACACACAAAATTAAAATTTGATAAATGCTAGAACTATATAGTGTTCTCTCGAGAATATTAGTGATGGAAGTAGCAACCAACTCTTGGCAACTAATGGAAAGTTCCACAAATATTTTATTGAACCTAAGACTTGAATAATTCTTGAGAAAATAAAATAAAAGAAGAATGAGGGAAAGAAGGTTGGGATAGCTGAGCATGTTCCAGTTGATGTTTAATTAAGGAAAGACCAACAAACCAACAAACCAAAACTGACCACTGTAAAAGGGATACTGTCATCATCATAGTGAGGAGTACTGCTGCCAGAAGTCTAGGCACAGGCATGATATTACTGAAAAACTTGGCCACGTTAATGATTTTAGCTTGATTCAAAAGTTTAATCTGGAACCAAGTTTTACTTAATTCACAAGGCACTGAATATTTTTAAGCAAAACAGTTGAGTAGGTAGTCAAAAATAGGGTCTGGGTCACAGGAGAGATATACTCTGAAGGTATAGGTTTGTGACTGAATGGCTCTAGATGATGATCTAGAGCCTACCATCTATTGGGATGACTTTAGGAGACAGTGTAAAATTTAATTGCTTTATTACCATCTTAAGATCTATATATCCAAAATAAGAAGTTCACCAACTTTTTCTCAAATATGCTTCTCCTCTCTTGTCATCCAATAGCATCACCATTAATTCTTCACCCATATGGCATCTCCATTTCAGTTTTCCCAACCAGCATCCAAGTTCTGCTTTTTCCTGAGAAATTCTTCTCATGTATAATTTCTTCTTATCTTTTCCCTTCTTACTCTGGTTGAATCTGTCATTGATTATTCCCTACATTGTGTCAGTAACCAAATAACCTGGTCCCCTAACTGCCAATCTGCACTCCCTCAGATCCAACATCTATATTTTAAAAACTGCAAACTTTTTAATATAGACTAGTCATTGAAAATGCACAACACTGGTTATTGATTTAAACTATTTTAATATCAGATATTTATAACAATATATTAAACTATTTCAACCACAGGTTCCTCATCTGATACAAAATATCTGAGGAAATAGTGTTTGCCATGCAGGATTGCTATAAAATTTGATAAGCCTCATCTTCTCCTTAATCCTTAACCCTCTCACATATGCAATCTTTAATAAATGGTGGCTATTTTATTCTCAAACCTTTCCTTTTTCTCCACCTCCCCCCCCCCTTTTTTCTGACAGAACTGAAATCTTCCAAGGGCTCTTGAACTAACAAAAGGAACTAATGTGGTTTAATATTTCTCAGGGCCCAGCATACAGTTCAATGGCATATGAATGCATTCAAATGATGCCTTTACTCTGGCCCCTTTCCTTCACATGATACTCCTGAGACATCCACATGGAGAAATATCTCAACATCTACTAGATCTCAGTAATTGGTTTCCTGTAAGCTGTCTTCCTGACTTTTATGAATAAAGACCAAGGTGATCATAACATGATGTGTTAAGTATCTTAACACCCTCAACTGTGCTTATTTTAAAGTGTTTTGTCATAATTGTCATGCCTACCTAAAATCTGAGGACTGTTGCTGAGGCTTCTCAGAAGCTAACTGGCTACTAAATTGACACTCTAGGTTTCTGCTCAGTTGTGACAATAAGGAGAGCATTCTAGTTTAATGACATGTGCCAGTGATAATTATTTTTCTAAGATTTTATTTATTTATTCATGAGAGACACAGAGAGAGAGACAGAAACATAGGCAGAGGAAGAAGCAGGCTCCCTGCGGGGAGCCGGATGTGGTACTCCATCCCAGGACCCCGGGATCATGACCTGGGCAGAAGGCAGACACTCAACCACTGAGCCACCTAGGTGCCCGCCAGTAAGAATTAAATGCTGTATTGCCACTTATTTTTGTTTGAACTATCTGCTAAGAATATTAGACAAAGTAAAGAAATTTAGGAAATGAAAAGCTGTCTACTTGGTATTGAGAGCCACAAATGTAATTTTATGGTTTTACCTCAACAAATACATATCGCAGCAAAGTAGTCATGTATTTATCATTTAAGAAAAAAAATATCGTCCCATTATTCTTAGAGGATTTCTCAGATAGCCCTCAAAAGGAGAAGTGGTTGTGACTGTCCCACCCCACACAAAGGTATTGTAACTCTTCTCCCACCAATTCTCTGAGATTATAGAATTATTTTATGACATTTATCACATTGGCTGTCATTTAGTGCTAACTTGATATAAGTCCTCCCATTAGGCTGTGGTATTGAAAGAATGCAGCCACATCTGGTGCAAGCTTTTGAGAAGAAGTAGTACTGATATGAATCATCTGCAAAGATGCTGATGGGTTTTAAAATAAGGTGAGGGATGTCTAGAAGGAGAACTTATTTAAGATCATCTAACTCTTTGCCCCATTCTTAACCCAACCACAGGGGGTACAGGATCACAGTCCTACATGGGTCTGGGAGACAGAGAGCTTACATAACCCTTTATTTTCTCTTTTATGGGTATATCTTCATCCACATTGGTGTTCCCCAAAATTCAACCCTTGGGCCCTTTTATCTATGAGTGTATACTAAAGGAAAGAATAATAATGTTAATAATAATCCAAAACTTCATTTATCATCACTATTATAAAAGTAAGATAGTTAATAGCATTTATTGTTAAATACCTTCTACTGCAATTGTTTACAATTACTACTATTTGAAAAGCTCCACTGTTGTATTACCCATTTTAGAATCTCCAATGTCTAGTATAATAACTAGAATATATTTGTTAAAGTTCAACTAGAATTACTTCTCTCTTAAGATAAATAGTTACTGAAATAATCTGTTCATGGTAGCGCATGCCTGGTTCCGACTTCCTTGCAATCATGCATCTTTAAAATTCCTCTTTTGTTTTGACAAGGAGTAATGACCACTTCTTTCTTATAGCCTCATTTATACCATAAATGTAATAGAAAATTAATTTCATTAAAGAGAGAAAATGATTAAGCTCTAATAAATGTCCAGCACACCTGGGAAAATATGAATTATCGAAAATGGAGTTTGCACTGAATCTTGAAAACCTGGGACAAACTGCTTGTTCCTGTAGTTTGTTTTATTGAATTGCTATGATTAAAAAGGAGAGCTGCTTAACGTGAAGGCTTTTCTATTAAGAAAAACTCCATGCATGCGTGCGCACACACACACACACACACACACACACACACACACTTTCCTACACTTGCATACAGGAGGTCTGGACTAAAGCAGAGAATTTTTTGCTTCCTTTGTGTTGCAATCACAATGTTGTCAAAAGTGAGTGTGTGAGGTGAACTGATGGCACTCTGGGATGGGGAGCATCATTCCCTTGAACTGGTGATCTTAGATCTAATAGAGTACAATACATGTTTAAGTTAGGTATCCAAGTTTTAAAAAGAAGAAAAGAAAAATAGAGACTGGAGAGGTATTTGGAGCAACTGTGGGAGCACCAGGTGAAGCGTGAAGCAGAAGAGTAACAAGGCAACCCATGCGGCATGCATGAGGCTTCACTGCCCCACGCCATTCTCCAGAATGGGTTCAATACCCAGGGCCACAGACCCCGCTGATTGTACCACCTTCCCACTGACCTTCACCTTGTCCTGTGTTCTATGCATTCCTGCCCTCGGCTATCTTCCCATCCTCCCCTTTGCATGTACTGATGAGGACTTGGTCTTTTCTCTCTGGAAAACATAAACTCTAGGTTGATCCAGTTGTGTTGTCCTTCTCCTACAAGCTCAGCTCAGCTACCAGGAAGAGCTTCAAACCTGCAGAAGGACACCTCATCTAGTCTCAGTTGATGAGGGTTGTGTGGGCCCTGAGGCACCGTCTTGCAACCCCACAGTCACCCACACTACTTTTTTCCAAAGTCTTAACTGACACGTTCTGTCCTTCCTTTACACACACTCTATTGATGACTGTGCTTAACTTATTTTTCCCAAAAACTAAAAATAAATTTCTTGCCAAATTTATACATATACCTTCATCTTAACCCATATAAACTAGCTGAAACATCTCTCTTCTCAAGCAAATTAAAACGACTCATGTAAAGCAATAACTCGTTTCATTCCATCCTGTTTCTATTCTTTGCTCTCCTTCATGGTAAAACTCAGAAATTTCCTGTTTAGTCTGGCTCCCCCTCGTTGCATTCTATTACCTTTTGACTCGCTTGAGGCAGGTGCTTGTGCCCATCCCTCCAGGGAAATCATGCTTGTTAGGCTGGGACACAAATCCCATGTTGCTATGTCTGTGGTCAGTTCTCAGTGCTCATTTTACTAGAACTTTGGCATTATCTCACAGAGTTGACAATTCCCTTCTTGAAACAGAGTCTCTTCACTTTAATTTTTGCACGCTACCCTCCCCTTCATTCATTCCCTCATGCACAGCTGACTTTCTCCTCTGAAGGCTTCTCCTTGTCTTTCTAACTTCAGAGCACGCTAGGGTTTGGTGCCTAGAGTCCTTCTTCATCACCACTCTATGGCAGCCTCCTCCAGTGGCAAACTCTGATATTCCCAAACAAGAGATCACTGCCAAAATAATATCTTTATTTTTCTTCTCTTCCACCAGTCTTAGATTCCTACAGCTAAATATATATCCATATCCCTTTATGGATGCTTGATGAGCATAACTTTAAACATACAACTTTTCTTTATTCCTAACAGCTTTATTAAGGATTAATTGTCATGTACGAAACTGTACATACTTGAAACATCTAATATGACAGGCCTGTGAAACATTCACTATAATCAGTATAATAAACATATCCAACAGCCCAAAAGTTTCATCATCTCTCTTTAGGATTTCTCACCTTTAGTTCCTCCATGTGTACCCACTTCCTCTTCATCTACCTGCAACAGCTGATTTGTTTTCAGACATTTATAATTTGCATTTTTTTTTGAATTTTGTGTAAATGGAACCACACAGTATGTACACCTTTTTTTTGGAATGATATATTTTTCTTAGCATCATTATTTCAATATTAATCCGTGTTTTATTATGTGTCAGTAGTCCATTTTTTAAAACCTAATACTATTTTACAACTAGAAATGGCTATATTAGCTATTGTAACTGAATTGTAAAACTCTAATAAAATCGTTTTAATTTTTTTAAAAAAACAGTCAAATCATTATGACTTAGAACAAATAAGTCAGAGGATGGAAATAAGCCACACAGAAACCTTATTTATGTAGTGTGTAAACCCTATCTCAAGACTCATGAATTATGAGATGCTTCATCTGCCATTTAAAGCCTCTGGGAAGACTGTTTCCCATCATTCTGCTTTTAGAAAGTAGGATTTCCTTATACTGACTTGAAGTCAGCCTGTCATCCCTGTGATGTTGGCGTGACTTCCTCTGTTACAATGGCAGCCCTTTGGAGGCTATGAAGCCAAGGCACAGAGCATGTTTGGTAAATCTACTAAATAAAAGTTCTTCTATCCAGAATGGCTTTGTTCTTCCGTCAAGCCAGTGTTTTTGTTCAGCTGAGCACTCTCCCTACACGTGGACAATGTCTCTCTGGAAATGGGTCCCTGGCTGTCATAAGGGAAATGATACTTTCTTTGCTGGTGACATCACTGGCTCAGTGAGAAAGGTTAGCACACAGTTACATGAAAGTTGTCCAGTCAGTCCACTGCCTGGGTCAAAGCTGAACTCCTTCACAGACTGAATGTATGATTGTGGCCTAGCATGTTTAATAACCTATGCTTCATTTTACTTATTTATGAGATGGGAATAATTATAGTTGTCTCTTCATATGTTTATGGAGAAAAATAAATTAAATCTTATTAGTTAACTGCTTGGAACAGTGTCTGACACATAGCAAGTGCTCATTAAAATGTAGTCATCATTATTGTTATTAGGGGTTGATGTGTGAGCTATGTGGTCAATTAAGAGTGAATATTAAAACCTGGTTGTTAGTGCTATAGCAAAAGCAGAGTCTGTTTTGCTGGCTCTGAACATAGTCTCCTTTGCTGCTAACATTCCATTGCTAGGAGCAGGACTAGCCTTAGGATAAGACACTGTTAAGGTCCCTGATCAAATTCACTGAGAAGCTGGCTTGGTCCACATAACCTCTGTAAACTCAGAGGCATGATCTAGTCAACCCTTATGACTGTGATGATTGAGACACTTACACTATTTAAATGATGTACTTAAGGACCAATAAAAAAAAAAAAGGCTTATAAGACTTTGATTTTCATCCCACCTCTTTTTACAATGCATTCAGTTACTAATTTCATTTTACCATAATCACGGTTATAAAGAGCAGAGAAAGTCTTTCATGCTTAATTCAGGCAACTGATCCTAAGAATATCATTTAATCTCCAGAGGAAGAAAGTGTGTTCTCAAGATGAAGATGGAAGACAGAAAACTGGGAAGGTCGTACATAATGTAGTTTAATACAAGAGCACACCTTCCTCCCAGAGGTGTGCCATTATGTACACATGTTCTAAATGACTGTCATAGGTCATCTCCTATTCTGTTAGTCTCCCAAATCTGTGAGGGGTAAGTGTGTGAGTGTGCATGTGCACGTTTGCATTTCCTGAGGTATTTGGCAGATTTGTTGATGTCTTTTGAAATTCATGTCTTTTGATTTGCTTCTCCTCTTAGTTTAGAAATTTGGGACATATTTATGCAGCACAATACCTGTGAACAATACCTTAATAAACCCCAGCTGAGATGTTACAAACCATGTTAATATTAATGAAAAAGAACCAGAAAGTGAATACAAAGTATACATTACATCCCCAAACAAAATGAAATTTGTTGCCCTCCCACAGCTCCATAGACCTTTAGTCTCTTTGACATGGGATTTTTTTTTGTCTGCTGAAAACATGCATTTGAAAATAACTATGTCTCAATTGTTGAGTGGATACTGTGAAGTCAACTGCTCAATATAATATAAGCAAATTGAAATATTCTTTATGCTGATATAATCATTATCATCACTGATGAAATTTATTGACAGTTTACTCTATGCCAGGTACTGTAATAGGCACTTCACACTCTGTATCTCATTTAGTCCTCATTATAGCCATAGTGGCATGGTATAATTATTATCTATTTCTACCTACACTTACTAGAAGAGAAAACTGAGGTTCAGGGAGGTCACATAACTTGTTGCAAAGTCATAAAGCTCAAACTACAGTGTGATGGAGGGTCAAAAATTTTGACCCTCTTCCTATTAAGAGCTGGGGTATATTTTCTTTCCTTGAATCAAAGGAGGCTGCGTGTATGTTTGAATAATGAAATCTAGAGGAAGTGTGCTATCAGAATCCATGCCTAGGTATGGTAGAGACTGGTGGCTTTAATTGACTGTGTCTAGAAAGTTGCCTTTTAGAATATTCACTCTTGGATGACTTGCTATAGGGGAAGACAGCGCTAAAGTAATTCTGTATGTTTTGAGGCCACCGCCCTATGAGAAAGCCAAGCCAGGAGAGGGGGCTATGGAGAATGAAATGGCAGGAGGAAACAGACAGAGAAGACAGGGGACACCAAAGCATTTATATACGTGAGACAAGAAGCTATTTTGGACTTCAGATGCCCTGTGTGAGCCCATGATCCTAACTGATCTTTATGATTCCGAGATAACCTAGCTGACCTTTTTTTGTGAATGTCTGAACTATAATGCCATGAGGAAACATAAAATATATTTTAAGCCCATAAATTTGAGGCGTTGCTTTGGGTTTTTGTTTTTGTTTTTTGTTTGTTTGTTTGTTTTTGTTTTTGTTTTTTTGTGATATAGCTTAAAACAAATGGAACATGATTTGGTCCTTGGATTCAAGAGGCTACTTTCAACAGTGGTATTGGCTTTGAGTCTGATCAATACACTGAAACTTGGCTTCAGAACACTGAGGGTGAGAGCTTAAGGTATCATTGAAAGGAGGAGCAGAGAAGATGAACTGTTCTGCACAGGTGGGAAGTTCAGCAAAATTGTCACCTGTGGCTGTATCACAGAAATAGGTGCATCTGGCTAAAGAGATTTTTTAGGCAGAATGTTGAAAGTGCTAACTGGTTCCCTACAGATGTCAATGAAAAGGTGAGGTCCAGATAGATAATAAGTTAAAGAATCTATTTGATTGTTGAGTAGAATTTACAGGGAGCATAAGTGACTCACCTGGCTTGAAACATAACTCTTTTCATGAGCAAATAATTTCAGAATAAGACATGACCCAAGGGACAGGATCAAATTCAGAGTATTGGCAATGATCTGACATATGGTCCCTGGTAAAACTGAAATCAAGGATGTAGAACCATTTGATGAGACCTCAGAAAGATTTGAGGAGTTACGTCAAAGACCATCGTAGTTAAACAAAAGGAACTCTAAGGATCTTAAAGACATGACTTGTAGACTCACTCATTCAGTCAGTATGGCCCTTGGGAATCTAGTATTTTCTCACAAGCACCTTTACTGACTTTTCAAAGTTTCAAAATATAAATATGGGTGTGACTAATAAAGTAGAAAATGATTGGATGTACTGGAATTTCATGAAGTTTTTATATAAATTATACCAGTTTTTTTAATTTTTTTTTATTTTTTTAATTTATTTATGATAGTCACAGAGAGAGAGAGAGAGAGAGAGAGGCAGAGAGAGAAGCAGGCTCCATGCATTGGGAGCCCGATGTGGGATTCGATCCCGGGTCGCCAGGATCGCGCCCTGGGCCAAAGGCAGGCGCCAAACCGCTGCGCCACCCAGGGATCCCTTTTTTTTTTTTAATTTTTTAAATTTTTTTATTTATTTATGATAGTCACAGAGGGGGGGGGCAGAGAGAGAAGCAGGTATAAATTATACCAGTTTAAATTGAAAGGAGAGATACAGTTAAAATATGATAATTAAAATAATCCTTTAAATCCCTAATTATGAGCAAGAAGCTGGCTAAGAAAACTATTTGGCTGCAAACAAAGGCAAATTCTTACAGAAAAGGGTAGATGACTCAGAGGGAACAGTCCAGAACCCAAAAGATGCAGGTAACGGTAGTAGAGAATCACTTCCTAATTAAGGAGCTGGAAACCTGTGCCCGACTGGATTCAGAGTTGCTATGGATCACTGAAAACTGCATGACTTCTATTTCCCCTTATCTGAAGAGAACTAGCTATTATGGATTTCTATGTGTAGCTCACCACGGAATACTGTGTGTGTGTTATGGGGATGTGGATCATAGGTCTCTTTAATCCACAAGTTTTAAACTTAAGAGGACCCACACTCAAGGGGCTTCCTCTACATCTGGATCTGATCTAGATGACGTGATTCGGGACCACCAGTTTGAGCCCAAAACAGTGATAGGATGAGACTTTTGAGTATCTCGAGTGTAGTGAGTGTGTTTTGTTTGAGACAGAAGTACATCTATTCTTTAACTTGTCCCAGAAAGTAAACTGTGGCAAGTTAAAGATGGTCACTGTGCTAGTTTTCTGGGGCCTCAAAACAAAGTACCACAAGCTGGGTTGCTCAAACAACAAAAATTTATTGTCTTACCATTCTAGAAGATAGAAGTCCGAGATAAAGGTATTGGTCGGATTGGTTCCTTCTGAAGGCTGTGGAAAAGAAATTGATAACCACCTGTCTCCTAGATTCTGGTTGTTTGCTAGCAATCCTTAACATTTCTTAGCTTGTAGGCACATTACCCTGGTCTCTACCTTCATACTCATGTAACATATTGAATGAAATTGACACAATCGTACATACTATATGACAGGACCAAAAAAAAAAAAAAAAAAAAGAGGGAACTTCCAGCCAAAGGATTAGCCAGCTAAGTTGTAGAAAAAAAAATGATTACAAAGAGAATGCTGAAAAAATATTCTGTTGGAAGGGATATAGCTGAAGCCACCACAGAGATGGTATTAAGATGGTGCTCTATATCTGATTTTTATATCTTGATATTGATGCTTAATACTGCCTAATTAGGATTTTCTGTCTAGGATATATTAGGGAACAAATGTGCAATGACATTTTCTTTCCTTTCTAAGTGGGAAAGCCTAAACTGCATGGATTAGATGGAATTTTTACTTCATTCTCCATATTTGATTAAATATCAATCCTGCTGGAGCCCACTGAGGAAACAAACATTCGTGGAGCATTCGTGATTGAATGCTCCTCAGAACAACAGAAGGAAGCATTTATCCACAAGCTCCATTTATGGAAAGTTTGCTTCCTGGGTTATTAGTAAACTTGCACTTTCAGGCTGTTTGCTCCAGTTACTCATTTATAGGGCATTGAACTACTAAATTATTCCTAAATTAGTCAACCTAGTTTTAATTGTACTTCTTCCTGCTACACATGGTGATGATATTCAGTTGCCTTTAATGGCATAAAAAGAAAAAAAATGACGAGGTGATAGTTGCAGACTTAGTGGAATCCATAATATATCTTCTGATGACAATCCACCCACCCTTATAACCAGGACAGAGCCTAAAGTTGAGAGTACAGGAAGTACAAATTCCCCAAGTGAATCAAACATTAGAGCAAGGGTCAAGCCATCTCTCACCCTTCAGTTCCCACCCCCATTGATTCTACCTTCTGGAACACAGAATCCTGTATTACCTATTGGTTCTATGCATTTATTATATCCTGGAGGAAGTGTACCAAACATGCATACAAGGTGTTGTTTCTGATCCAGTACCTTAGCTGAGACTTTAATTGGCCATTCAATTATGTAGCAGGTCATTATCTATCAGTGACCTGCCCCAAGTGACTTGGTCAGTGGTAGCCCCAGTGGATCTCAGGGTCACGTGCCCATGGTCAAAAGTGTTTGTCATAAGAGATGTCACTTGTTCTGAATGTATGTTATACAAAATCCCATTTCACTGAATCAGTCATTTTTGCCTTAGAGGCTCTGAGGAAAACTTTGTCCCCAAACTTATTATTGACAAAATTCAATTTCTTTCAATTGAAGGGCTGAGGTGCCCATTGCCTTGCTGACTGGTGGGTAGGGGCCACCGTCAGGTCTCAGAGGCAGCCATATCCCTCCTCCATCTTCAATCCCACAGTAATACATCCAATCCTTTTCATGCTTTGAGTCTCTGACCAGAGACTGGCTCAGTCTACCTGTCTGGCTCACTTATGTAAGCTCCCTTTTAAAGTCGGCTGTACCTCTTGACCTAATCATGGGGGTAGAACTGATGGTGTCCGTGGTCCTAGGGTATATAGACCAAGGGTGGGAAATCTTGGGAGCCAGCTTAGAATTCTCCCTGTCACAGGAGGAAGGACAAACACATACCCAGTGTAGGCATCATTGGTGGTATTGCTAAATCTGCTCCACCCAGCATGGAAGGAGCCCACTGTCCTTTAGCTGGGCTCCCCCATGGATGGTGCTATATCAAGTTCTCAGTGTAACACTTTAGTAATAGCAGAATGAGCATAAAACAGTGGGAAAATATAGCCCAGACTTGGTGAAGAAAAGTCTATGCTGTTATTTACGTGCAGAGTTTCCACCTGAGTCATTGTGGCTCTTCTGCTCATGATCTCATTGTGCCACAGGAGATGGCTGAGAACCAAGGCCAGATGATATCTTCAGGGTTCATTATCCTGAGCATTCAGGATCTCTTCTTTGGTTATTGCTGTATAGTGAACATTAATGAAACTAAAGATCTTTACCAAAAAAAATAAAAATAAAAATAAAAATAAAAAATAAAGATCTTTACCTTTGGGCTCACTCTTTTCTCATAAGTCCATATACATGCCTCTTCCCTAAACATCCTTGCTTCTGATAATCTACTACCTCCTTAAGGCTTTTGACTGCACAGTCAAGCCAACTGCCACTGCCTAAGAGTCTGTATTTATGGCTTTAAGTCATTTCTTTTTCTTCTTCATTCATAGTAAATGAACAAGTTTGCTTCTTAGCATGGCGCCCAGTGGGAGTATCCCCTCTACCAAGTCCTTGGGAATCACCCCAGAGTAGGACAGTAGGGTCCGTTGTTGGCTCCAGACAGCATTTCAAAATAATTAATCAGTGAACTAGGTCCAAAGTCTATTTTCCTGTCAGTTGGCCCTTGGAAAATTGTTGTGAGACCATGGAAGTTTGTTAAATTAACATGTGGTTGATTAAGACATTTCCCTAGAGGTAGAGGCCATGTGATGGTATTTTTTTTTTCTGCTTTAGGCTGGAAGATTTAATAAAAATATTATGCCTCAGGACCTAACTCAAAAACTAAAATCTTTTTGACAATTTCTAATAAGAATTTTATTAAATCAACATCCAAATACAGTTTTTAGAGTCAGGTTAATTACACTAGAGGAAGTAAAATTAGTGTTTCACATTAGGGATATTCTGTCCCTAAATTCTTACCACAGAAATATAAGGGGCAACTTATTTCAACACAGATGTTAATTTAACATATTCCTACCTTTGCCTGGATCTCTGCTGCTGACCTTCCTCACCCCTCCAATTCCTTATCTTCCATTTTGTCTTTGGCACCAAATTATTTTGGACTAGGAAATAACACAATCTAAGTAATTTTAAAGATAGTTTATGTTTAAAATACAACAGCAAATGTGGAAATTGACAGGGTTAGAGCATGGCGCTCTATGTGGGAGTTGTCTCTGACCTCTCCCACCTGAATGACTTTGGCTGGTCTCTTCACACCTACAGACTTGAGAAACTTGTTTGTAAATGGACATAATGACATCTGCTAAGCTTAACTCACAACATGCTGCACAGAATAAATAAGAACTGATAGAGAAAATGTCCTGTAATTTGTGGAACAAATATATTTGTCATTTTTGCAGACTGAATATGTTTTCATCTATCAGTACAAAAGAGTAAGTGTATTACAGAATAAACAATATTCTGTGAAAATTTTATTGTTTTTAAAGCACAAATTATCAGCCCATGAGAATAATTCTAAATTAAAATTTCATGCTAACTTCAAAATTATCAATAAATTAAAGTACATCTCTGCATACTTGGTACACGACAATATTTTATTTTGGAATGAGTTTTATTCATGCATAAAATGAAAGCATATCCATGCATCCTATAATTTCTAGATGTCAATATTTCCATCTGGAATCTTCTCAGTTTTTTGAATTAGCTGAAATAATGTATGAAAGTACTTAATGCTAAGCTGTAGGAAGCCTGCCTATTATTTTTAGATTCCAATATTTTTTCGTGGCACCAGTACTACCTAGTTGACCTAATCCAGAAAGAATAGTAGTGGATTCAAATAATAAAAACTTTAGTACTTGCAAATTTGATCTTGCCGACTTGTGGTAGTTAGAATAATGACCTCTACCTCACCCAAAGCAGCCATGTCCTAATCCTTGGAACCTGTGAAATATTTTACCTTATGTGGTGAAAAGGACTTCAAAGATGTGATTACATGAAGGATCTTGAGTTGGGAATATTATACCAAATGATCCAAGTGGGCCCAGTGTCATCACAAAGGTCTTTAAAAAAGGCATGCAGTGGGGCCAAAATGAAAAGATACGTGATGGGCAGCCCAGGTGGCTCAGCGGTTTAGCACTGCCTTCAGCCCAGGGTGTGACCCTGGAGACGTGGGATCTAGTCCCACGTCGGGCTCCCTGCATGGAATCTGCTTCTCCCTCTGACTGTGTCTGTGCCTCTCTCTCTCTCTCTCTCTCTCTCTCTCTCTCTCTCTCTCCACGTCTCTCATGAATAAATAAAAATCTTAAAAAAAAAAGAAAATAAGGAAAAGATACCTGATGAACGAAGCAGAGGTCCAAGATTTGAAGTATGTTGGTTTGAACATGGAAGGGCACCCTGAGCCAAAGGTTGTAGATGGTCTTTAGAAGGTGGGAATGGTTAGGAATGGATATTGCCATCAGGCCTCCAGAATGAATGCAGCTCCACCGACACCTTGACGTTAGCCAAGTGAGACCCATTTCGCACACCAGGCCTCTAGAATCGTAAGATGATAAATGTGTTGCTTTAAGCCACTAAATGTGTTGAAACCTCACAGCAGCAATAGGAAACTAATGCAAAACCTCTGCCAGTTATTGAATTCCTACTATGTGCTAGGCACCACTAATAGAATGAACTCTGTTCTTACAGAAATCATTTGGTTCTAAAGCTTTTCCTTTACTTTAGGTGCTATTTCAGATAGGATCTATCTACAATGTAAACAGTAAATAAAATTTTCAGGTATAGTGTGGATTAATTCTTCCTGAATATTATTTTTCTTCCTGAATATTCTGAACACTTTGTTTTAAGTGGATCCTACATAAATTATGTACTATAGATCAGCAATGAAATGTAATCACTAGCATTTAATTTGTATCCATGATTTCAGTTTAATCAATTGAAAAAAGGCCATAATATTACCCTTGGATTTATTGCTAATATTATAAGGCTAGAGTAAAACTGAGCAATAAATTTCCTAAAAGGAGGCAATTCTCGACAAGGCACTAAATTTTGATAAACATGTTACAAATTAGAATGTGGTTATATGTTAAATAACCAATTTTACAACCAAAATGGGTTGCTAATGCCTACTTTTTCTTTAAACTAATGGGTAGTCAAGTATGTCCGTACATTGATTCCAAAGCAGAATATTGATATGTTCATGTTTAATGAAACACTTGATTGTTTCTCTCTCAGGCACTGGCTGCAAAGGAATATTAATCACTTAGAAAAACATGCGGAAAGCATTTCAGTTTCAGAATAAGCTAGATTTGTCATTAATAACTGAAATTTGTATAGTGGTTTATAAAGGACCCAACTATGTATTATGTTAGTTGACCCACCCTCCGTGACCTTTTCCATAGATGAAGAAATTTAGTTTTAGGTAAGTCATAACATTTTCCTGGATATATAAAACTGGTCCATGGCAAGTTCATGATTTGAAGTTAGTTATTTTGATTACAGAGTAATCAAACCACCCTTAAACCACAATATTGCTCTAACTTAAATCATCACATGTCAACTCCAAAATTCTTTAGTTTCTCTGCATGCCACTTCATTATGATTTTTGAAAATAAATCCATTAATTCTGTTTAGAATTAGCTTGGCTGGCTACCATGCTTCTAGGCTCCCTCTAACTCCCTGATTACAACATCACCCAGTTTCATTTCTGTTGCTTTTAATTGTCTCTATCCCTTGAGATATCAAGTGTCTATAGGCATGGATGTTGGCTGTCTTGCTCATCCTATTGTTTTTGTCACCGGCCATTTAGTGTGTTCTTCGTATGTATATTAAGAATTTTTTAGGGGCACCTGGGTGACTCAGTGGTTGAGTGTCTGCCTTTGGTTCAGCGGGTGATCCCGGAGTCCTGGGATTGAGTCCCCCATTGGGCTTCCACAGGGAGCCTGCTTCTCCCTCTGCCTGTGTCTCTGCCTCTCTGTGTGTCTCTCATGAATAAATAAATAAAATCTTCATTACAAATGAATTTTTTAGAACAGTTTTAGGTTCACAACAAAATTGAGAGGAAGGTACAGAGATTTCCCATATGCCCCCTGCTTATATAAATATAAGGCTTCTGTCAATATCCAAATCTCCCACCAAAGTGGTACATTTGTTACAACTGATGAACCTACATGAACACATCATACTCACCCAAAGTCCATAGTTTACATTAGGGGTTACTCTTTGTGCACTTTCTATAGGCTTGCACAAATGTATAATGACATGCATCCACTATAATAATATCATACAAAGTATTTTCAGTGTCCTAAAAATCCTCTGTGCTCTGTGTTCATCCCCTTACCCCAAACCCATGGCACCACTAATCTTATCGTAGCCATTGTTTTGCCTTTCCCATAATCTCATATAGTTAGAATCATACAAGACTTAACCTTTTAAAATTAGCTTCTTTTACTTAGTAGTGAGCATTTAAGATTTCCCCATGACTTTTCATGGATTGACATAAGTCTCTGGAGCCAAATAAATTTTTTTTTGTCTTTAAAATTTCAATTGAAGTGCAGTTAACATAAAGTGTTATATTAGCTTCAAGTGTACAATATAGTGATTCAGCAGCCCCATATATTATGTTACTCAGTATTCATCACGGTAAGTGTAATCTTAATCCCCCTCACCTATTTCACCCATCCCCATCCTGCCTCCCCTCTGGTAATGACCAGTTTGTTCTCTGTATTTAGATCTGTTTGTTTGTATTCTTTGGGTAAATACCCTGTAGCAATTACTGGATCATAAGGTAGTTCTATTTTTAATTTTTTTGAGGAACCTCCAAATGTCTTCCACAATGGCTGCACCAGTTTGCATTCCCACCAACTGTACATGAAGTTTCCTTTTACTCTACAACCCTGTCAACACTTGTTGTTTTTTGAGATTTTTATTTTAGCCATTCTGACAGCTCATTGTTTTTATTTGTGTTGCCCTGATGATGAGTGATGTTGAGCATCTTCACATGTGTTATTGACTATATCTCTTCTTTGGAGAACTGTCTGTTAATGTCTTCTGCCCATTTTTAATTGGATTATTATTATTATTTTTTTTTTGGCTGTTGAGTTGTGTAAGTTCTTTTTTTTTTTTTTTTTAATTTTTTAAATTTACTTATGATAGTCACACACACACACACACACACACACACACACAGAGAGAGAGAGAGAGAGAGGCAGAGACACAGGCAGAGGGAGAAGCAGGCTCCATGCACCGGGAGCCCGATGTGGGATTCGATCCTGGGTCTCCAGGATCGCGCCCTGGGCCAAAGGCAGGCGCCAAACCGCTGCGCCACCCAGGGATCCCGAGTTGTGTAAGTTCTTTACATATTTTGGATACTAAGCTGTTATTGGATATGTCATTTGCAAATATCTCCTCCTATTCAGTAGGTTGTCTTTTAATTTTATTGATTGCTTCCTTCAACTGTGCAGAGTATTCTTATTTTTATATAATCCCAATAGTTTATTTTTGCATTTGTCTCCCTTGCCTAAAAAGACCTATCTAGAAAAATGTTGCTATGAACACTGTGAGAAAAATTACTGCCTGTGCTCTCCTCTGGAATTTTTATGGTTTCAGGTCTCACATTTAGATCCTTAATCCATTTTGAGTTTATTTTGTGTATGGTGTAAGAAAGTGGTCCAGTTTCATTTTTTTGCCTGTTGCTGTCCAGTTTTCCCAACACCATTTGTTGACGACACTGTCTTTTTCCCCATTGCATATTCTTCCTTCTTTGTCAAACATTAATTGACCATGTAACTGTGGTTTTATTTCTGGGCTTTCTTTTCTGTTCTATTGATCTGTTTGTCTGTTTTTGTGCCAGTACCATACTGTTTTGATTACTACAGCATTGTAATACTATCTGAAGTCTAAAATTGTTATACCTCCATTTTTGTGGGTTTTTTTTTTCAAAATTTCTTTGGCTATTCAGGGTTTTTATGGTTCGATACAAGTTTTAGGATTGTGTGTTCTAGTTATGTGAAAAATGCTCTTGGTATTTTGATAAGGATTGCATTAAATCTGTAGGTTGCTTTGGGTAGTATTGATATTTTAACAATATTTACTTTTCTAATCCATGAGCATGGAATGTCTTTCCATTTTTTTTGTGTCATCGTCAGTTTCTTTCATCATATTTTATAGTTCTCAGAGTACATGTCTTCGATCTCTTCGGTTAAGTTTATTCCTAGGTATTTTGTTATTTCTGGTATAGTTGTTTTCTTAATTTCTCTTCTATTGCTTCATTGTTAGTGTATAGAAATGCAATGGATTTCAGTATATTGGTTTTGTATCTTTCAACCTTACTGGGTTTATTTATTAATTCTATTAGTTTATGGTGGATTTTAGGGTATGCTATGTATAGCATCTTATTACCTGAAAATAGTGAGAAATTTACTTTTTCCTTATCAATTTGAATGAATTCTATTACTTTTTGTTGTCTGATTGCAAGAGCCAGGATTTCTAGTAGTATGTTGAATGAAAGTGGTAAGACCAGATATCCTTGTCCTGATCTTAAGGGGGAGGCTCTCAGTTTTTCCCCATTGAATATAATGTTAGCTATGAATTTTTCATATAAGGCTTTTATTATGTTTAAGTATGTTCCCACTAAACCTACTTTGTTGAGGATTCTTGTCATAAATGGATATTGTACTTAGTAAATGCCTTTTCTGCATCTATTGAAATGATATGTTTTTTATCTTTTTGCTTATTGATATGCTGCATCACATTGATTGGCTTATAAATATCAAATCACCCTTACATCCCAGGAATAAGTCTTGATCATGGTGAATGATCTTTTTAATGTACTGTTGGATTTCCTTTGCTAATATTTTGTTGAAGATTTTTGCATCTATGTTTATCAGAGATATTGGCCTATAATTCTCTCTCTTTCTCTCTCTCTCTCTCTCTCTCTCTCTCTCTCTCTTTGGTGTTTATCTGGTATCTGGTGTCAGGATACTACTGGCCTCATAGAATGAATTTGGAAGTTTTCCTTCCTCTTCTGTTTTTTGGAGAAGTTTGAGAAGAATAGATATTAGTTCTTCTTGAAATGCTTGTTAGAATTCACCTGTGAATATCTCTGGTCCTGAATTTCTGTTTGGTGGGAGTTCTTTGATTAAAGATTCCATTTCATTGCTGATAATCAGTCTGTTCAAATTTTCTATTTCTTCTTGGTTCAATTTTGGAAGTTTATACGTTTCTAAGAATATATCCAATTCTTCTAGGTTGTCCAATTTGTTGACATATAATTTTTCATAATATTCTCTCACAATTTTTGTATTTCTGTGGTGTCAGTTATTTTGCCTCTTTCATTTCTGATTTTTTTTTAAATTTGTGTTATTTTTTTATGAATCTGGTTAGTAGTATCAATTTTGTTGATCTTTTTGAAGAAGCAGCTCCTGGTTTCATTGATCTGTTCTATTATTTTTCTTAGTTTCTATATCATTTATTTCTGCTCTAATCTGTATTATTTCCAGATGCTAGTTTGGGGTTTTGTTTGTTCTTTATAGCTCCTTTAGGTATAAGGCTAGGTTGTTTATTTGATATTTTCTTACTTCTTGAGGTAAGCCAATACAGTTGCCATAAACTTCCCTCTTAGAACGTTGCTATATCCCAAAGATTTTGGACCATTGTGTTTTCATTTTCATTTGTCCTCATGTAATCTTTTACATGGTTGACCCAATCATTGTTTAGTGGCATGTTATATAACTTCCATATATTTGTGGTCTTTTCAGAATTTTTCTTGTGATTGACTGTTAGTTTTATAGCATTGTGGTCAGGAAAGATGCATGGTGTGACTTGGAGATATTTAATTTGTTGAGACTTGTTTTGTGGTCTGATATGTGATCTATTCTGAAGAATGTTCCATTTGCACTTGAAAAGAATGTGTGTTCTGCTGTTTTAGGATGGAATGTTGTGAAAATATCTGTTAGATCCATCTGTCCAGTGTGTCATTCAAAGCCACTGTTTCCTTGTTGATTTTCTGTTTGGATGATCTGTCTTTTGATCTATTAGGATGTCTGTCTGATTTATTGTAAAGTGGGGTGTTAATGTCCCTTTTTATTATTGTATTATCATTGATTAGTTTCTCTTTGCTTGTTATTAACTATTTTATGTATTTGGGCGCTCCCATGTTGAGGTGCATAAATATTAAGAATTGTCATATCTTCTTGTTGGTTTATTCCCTTTATTATTATACGGGAGTCTTCTTTATCTCTTGTTACAGTCTTTGTTTTAAAGACTGTTTTGTATAAGTATTGCTATCCTGGCTTTCTATTGACATTCACTTGAATAATAAATGTTCCTCTATCCCCTCACTTTCACTCTGCATGTGTCTTTAGGTCTGAAATGAGTCTCTTGTAGACACCATATAGAGGGATCTTTTTTTATACAATCTCTGTCACCCTATTATATATTTGATTGGAGCAATATAATTATTGATAGGTTCAATAATTATTGATAGGTATGTGTTTATCACCATTTTGTTACTTGTTTTGTGGTTGTTTTCATAGTTCTCTGTACCTTTCTTCTCTTGCTGTCTTCTCTCATGATTTGCTGACTCTTTAGTGATATACTTGGATTCCTTTTTCTTTTTTTGCATACCTATTATCAGTTTTTGACTTGTGGTTATTGATCTGGGAAACAAAGGCAAAAGAAAAATTAAATTTCCTTACTACCTACAGCCCACTGACAAGTCCTGGAAACAGGCAGTGACATTGCTCTAGGAACTCAGCTGCATCTATGTTGATACTTTGCTAAGGACAAAAGGTAATCATAGCCCAACCCCCAGGATTCTGTAAGTTTACTTTAACATACAAAACTTCCTTTAGAAACCTCCTTTGTCTCTGCCTCTCACACAGATACATGTTGGCAATCATTTTCCAAGCATGTGACCTATTGATATACATCTTTTTTTATAATAAATTTATTTTTATAGGTGTTCAATTTACCAACATACAGAATAACACCCAGTGCTCATCCCGTCAAGTGCCCCCCTCTGTGCCTGTCACCCATTCACCCCCACCCCCCGCCCTCCTCCCCTTCCACCACCCCTAGTTCATTTCCCAGAGTTCGGAGTCTTTATGTTCTGTCTCCCTTTCTGATATTTCCCACACATTTCTTCTTCCTCCCCTTATATTCCCTTTCACTGTTATTTATATTCCCCAAATGAATGAGAACATACAATGTTTGTCCTTCTCCGATTGACTTACTTCACTCAGCATAATACCCTCCAGTTCCATCCACATTGAAGCAAATGGGGGGTATTTGTTGTTTCTAATGGCTGAGTAATATTCCATTGTATACATAAACCACATCTTCTTTATCCATTCATCTTTCAATGGACACCGAGGCTCCTTCCACAGTTTGGCTATTGTGGACATTGCTGCTATAAACATCGGGGTGCAGGTGTCCCGGCATTTCATTTCATCTGTATCTTTGGGGTAAATCCCCAACAGTGCAATTGCTGGGTCATAGGGCAGGTCTATTTTTAACTCTTTGAGGAACCTCCACACAGTTTTCCAGAGTGGCCGCATCATTTCACATTCCCACCAACAGTGTAAGAGGGTTCCCTTTTCTCCGCATCCTCTCCAACATTTGTGCATCCTCTCCAACATTTGTGTGATATACATCTTAAGGGTCTCATGACTAGGGTTTTATTAGGTGGTAATAAATGACACTTCCCCAACAAAAGCTAGCCCCCTCAGGATCCTGCAACCTTGCTTCCAAATCCCTTAGAGACTTACACTCTCCCTAACCCCTTCCAAAAAAGGATTTAATGGGCCAGTCCTCATGACCCCAGTGCAGCTCTTTCTGCCCATGGGTTGTATCTCCATGCTTTAATAAAACTGCCTTTTTGCATCAAAGATGTCTCCGGAATTATTTCTTGGCTGTCAATCCCAAACCTCAACATCTTTCCTACATTAGTTACCATTAGGTTTGCATATGACATCTTCTGCAGATAGCAATCTGTCTTAAGCTGATGGTCTTTTAAGTTTGAAACCATTCTTTACTTCTCTCTCTGTCTGCCACATTTTAGGTATATGGTGTCATTCATACTTTATATCCTTTTATTTTGTGAGTCCCTTGACTCATTTTTGCAGATACACTTAATTTTACTGCTTTTGTGCTTCCTTCCTTTTCTTACTGTTATTTATGATCTTTCCTTTTCATCTAGCTAAATAAATTTTTAAGGAAAGTTATATAGATATGGATTGATTTCTATAAGATAATTTTAAATGTAGATACTAAACAGTATTAATGCTAATATGCTTTGTTTAAAGACTTGCTCCATTGTCATTTATCTGTCAGGACTTTGTTTCTTTTTAAATAGGAAGATTATTGATTGTTTAAGAGAGATTAGCACTGAACTGAGACTTTCATTAAAACTATGCGATTTTTGGTACTTAATGGTGTTTCCTACCACCTAGAATTATCTTGTGGACAGCAAATGGTTTTTAATTCCTCATTTTGGAAAATACTATAATTCACATTACTAATTCTCACTGCCTGATATATACTTATTCCAGGATTAATATGTGGTGTAAACTTGATGAAAACAGCATAAAATTATTGTTGGTTATTGTCTGTTCATACATTTTTTTCATTTATTCAATGATTTTTTTCTAAATATTCAAGAGGATATTATATATTCTCTGTTACAGAGGTTGGCAGATTTGGTCCATGGGCCAAAGCTTTTATAAGGTCTTAGGTGTGCCCATGTATTTACATAGTGTCCATGATTGCTTTCAATGCTGCAGTGGCAAATCGAGTAGTTTCAACAGATAGTGTATGGTCTGCAACCCTAAAATATTGTTCCCCGGCCTCTTACACAAAAGGTTTGCTAACCCCTGGTATAAAAGATACCAAAAATAATAGCATTCTTCCATGTTCAAGAGACAAGCCTTAAAATAATTGTATGCTCCTATATTCAGATGTTCAAAAGTGAAATCTGTAGAGGGGTATGGCAAAATATATTGGGTAGAGAGATTAATGTCTACGTAAGGCCTAGGATAATGCATGATGAAAAGAGTTGTATTTAGCTGAATCTTGAAATGTGTGAGTTTTTCAGGATGTGTGGAAAGAAGATGTGAACCCAAATGGGAGTATGTTTCCTCAAGAGTGATTTTTATCAGAAAGTAACCAAAACAAACAAACAAACAAACAAACAAAAATCAACAACAATGAGTTAAACAGAATAAGGGTTTACATTTTTCATGTAATGAAAATTTCAGAGAACCAAAATCTGATTGTTTATTTGTTTTGTTGCTGTAGTTCAGTGGTGTCAGCAGCCTGTGATTCCCTTGATTTTTCAAAATCTCATGTGATGCCTAAGGCAGAACAAAGCAAGAATCAGACAGGAAGACATAACATCAGAGACACATATCACTCTTAACACTTTTCTCAGAGCATCCCTGTGAACCTGTCTTATAACTCATTGGAGAGATATGCTTCTTGGGATGACCTCTAGCTCCAAAGGTTAGAAGAGTTCTTAACTTTGGATTGCGTATTATCCATCTCTATGATGGTGCCTGGCAAGTGGTGCTAAATGCATGTTGGATTAGAAAACCAAGATTGTCCACCACAGACCTTTAAGGAAAGGGAAGCATTGAAGAACAAGGACCACATGAGTGTTTTAAGGAAAGAGAAGCATTGAAGAACAAGGACCACATCACTGTTTAAGCAGTGTTAGAGCCTGGATAATATGAGCACAACAGAGAGGGAGGTAGGATCAACCAATCATGTTTCTTTCGAAAGTATTGTCTTAGAAAGTTACATATCTTTGTTTGAAGTAGGAACTTCGTCTTGTTGATGGATAATCAACTTCATTATCATCACCATCAACACAATTTACCAAGTCTGTGCTCTGTAAGAAGAGCTCAACCCAAAACACTGTTCTAAGGTGTGTCCAGGGGAAGATTCCTATTTTTGAGGTCTGAAGTTTTTATAATTTGGCCACCCTTGACTAAGAAAAAGGACATACTACAACAGATAAATGACAGATACCAAAGTGGGTGTTTATTTAGAATGAGGCGTGGAATCACAGCAAGGCACAGATGTTTGAACGACAACTATCACACACGAGAAATACCTCAAACATAAAAAAACATGAAAATAACTTTTGTTATTTTGTTAACTATCTTTGTTAACTACCTACAAGTTCTGACTTGTGCATTTAATTGTTCATGATACTGCAGACGATAATGTCTTTCCAGTATCAAGCACTCTAGGACATATTTATATTGTGATGGGACACCTGGCTCAGTTCCATAATGTCAGGGAGTTTCCAGACAGTATGAGAAGGGTATTCGTAGAAGTTATTCCTTCCCTGGTATGGTTAACATAACTTTATCTGCACAAAGCAATTGCATATCACAAAATTCGTTGCAATAAGCTGTACTTCACCCCCTCTTACCTAGTTCCCCAAATATCTCTACACACAAGAAGTGTGATTTAAGGAAGTCAGAGGGCAAAGAGACAGTGGCTTTAACCAAAATTGAAGTTAAAATATATTACTTTAAATGTAGAACCATGCTAACATGATGTTAGGGTCCTTCTAGCAGTTTAGAAGTCCCTCCTGCATGTGAGGGACTCTGTTGTTTAAGCTGCATAGGCTCATAGGAAAGCTGCCTCTGGTTATTCACTAACCTTCAAAATAACATTGAAAGGCATGAGCATTTAAAGATGAGAAAACAAGGGGGGGGGTCAAATCCCTATAATATGAAATGAACCAAATTCCCTATAAGAAAAAAAGGAAGGGGCATTTGATAGTAGTGGTTGATAAAGTCCCCTGACCTGCCAGTTTCCTTCTTCATATTCCTGAGCTTTCACATAAATTCTGTGGGAAAACAAAAGGTCAAATGTAAAAAGGAGAAGAAGGAGAAGGAAGAAAGCTCTGAGAATTCAAGGACACACAATTTCTGAGTGATCTGCAAAGTAGGAGATCTTTAATGTTTCCATAGTAAAGATTGTGTGGTTGTGCTCCTGAGATGATCATTTCCCACCTTTGCATTAAACTAGGGAGCACTTGTCAGTAACATAGTTAAGTACGATTTGTTGCCCTAATAATTCAACAATGATGATAACTGAGAAAAAACTCAGAAGAGACAGAAAGGAGTTTGCTCTTGCTCAATTGAATGGAGCCCAGAGGCTTAAATAACCTTAATGTACTTTGAGGAGAAATTTGACTGTGATTAAGACCTGCTTCAGAGATGGATTTTGGCATATTCTGGCTGAGGGTTGAAAATGCTTTATCTTGTTCAATTTCTCTCCCAACTCATCAAAGCTAGACTGGGCGGAAACTTCTTTAGAGCTTCTATTTTCGGTTCATCCCTGTACTTTTACGAAATTAATTTTGTCTTAAAATTAATTGAGACAGCCACTCCTTCAGGCTGTCTCTGCATTGGAAATCAAGATTTCTCGAAAAAAAAAAAAAATTCTCCAGAGTTCTATTTCTCTTCTTTGTTGTCCGTGAATCCAATCACAAATGTTTATTGGATATTGACCACGAAGCTGGACATTGTTTCCTACACTGGACATGCGGAGATGGGTAACATAGATGCTATATGTTGGCAAATTAAACTCTAATAAAAAATAATAAATTAAAAAAAAAGAACTTCTGCCTGTAAAGGATTATCACTAGTAAAAGTAGGCATATGGGGAAAGGGGAAAATAAAAGAAAGTTAAATGTTTCTCTCCTGGGTAACTGTTGTTATAGTTTAAACTAAAGATAGTTCAGATGTATGATCACCATCCAGTTTTTTAACAATTAATTACTGTTAACCACACTTGCCATTTGAACTTCTCTTTCTCTATGTCTTTTTGTTTGTCTGTGGGGAGAAGCTGTGGGTGCATTTTCTTCTGGATCTTCCACCTCTCTTAATACTCCTCAGAATCTTCCTGAGGTCCTGCTTTTTTTGTGCCTCTGAAATATTGACGGTTCTGAGGGTTCCATTTCTCTCTATATTGACTATTAAATTGGGAGAATTCTTTCATTTATATATGTTCATTTACATTAAAATTATAGTTGATCTTCAAGCACTGTCTCTAGTGAAAATCCTATCTTACTATCCAGTGTTTCTTAATGTCTTTACTTGGACATTCCCAGTACACTTAAAACTTGGCAAAATGAACTTGTAAATATCCCTCCTTCTCTCAGGTTATCTGTCTCAATAAATTGCATTTCGAACTCCCCTATATCTCTCAGTAACTCACATTCACTTAATAAATCTTAGTGATTCTACCTCTTAAAGAGCCTGCAACTCTGTCCGTTTCTATCCACCCCGCTGCCACTACCCTAAAGGCCACTGAGCTGTAATATTGCAGTGTCCTTGAACTATCCTTCCTTCCTCCTGCCTGGCCTTCTCCAATTCATTCTCCAGCACACCCAGAGATAGCTTTAAAGACAAAAATGGGTCAAGCCACATCACTGATTAATATACTTAAATGATTTCCTTTTGCCTCAGGAAAAAAAAAATCCAATCTCTGGAACTGGCCTACAAGGGACAGGAGATGTGGCCTCTTCGTACCTTTCCTCTGAGTATCCATACCTCTTCACATATCCAGCAAGGATGGCTTGAGCAGGACTCTTCATCCACTTGCCTCCAGTTGTCATTCTCTTTTACCAAGGGTGGGAAAGTGGGCAATTATGGGTTGGCCATGTTTGGCCTACATTTGCTAACTTATTCCTTAGCTATAAATCCCTCTGAAGGACTCAGACTAACACCCACTCCTTGATGCCTTCACAGCCCATTAAAACAAGGCTAATCATCTGTGTACACTTCCTAGGGACAGGTCCTACTTACTCTTATTTTTCTGGCATAACACCTTTATTCTTATGTTTCAAAGCTTCCCCTATTTTCTTAAAAGTGTCACCATTTTGATGATAATTTATCTGATCACCTTAGTCACAAAACTTTTCTTATTGAGTTTATAATTTTCATTCAGGATTTCGTTTCTCCCTAGGTCTTAAGCTCCAGGATAGGAGGGATGCGCCTCTGTTTTCTATTTTGTCCCCATCAAACTAGAAAGGTATAGTTACATAGCAGTTACTCAGTTATTTATACAGAGGACAAGATCACCCATGATATCTCCTCCAAGGGAGACCTTTCCCACTATAGTTTCAGAAAGGGATACCTCTTATGGTGTAGGTCACAGCTTTCACAGGTGGATACAATTGGCCAGTCTTAAAATTGCCTTGAGGAATATTCCCAAACAATTCTGATCCCAGGTACGTGCTTGGCTGGCTATAGTATTCCTAGGGCTCCCTTGAACACCCCCATCTTAATATTATCCAGTTTCATTTCTGTTGCATTTGTCTATCCCCTTCAGATGCAGACAAGAACCTTGACTACCTTGCTTACCCTGTTCCTCTGACTGTTGATGGCCACATATTGTGTGCTTCAGAGATACATATTTTGTATTCTTATTAATACTTGTTTTTAAAGTTGTTTGAGGTTTACAACAAAATGGAGCGGAAAGTATAGAAATTTCCCATGTGTGCTCTGCTCTCACATACACATAACCTCTCCCATTATCAGCATCCCCCACCATAGTTGTATCTTTTTTTGCAACTGATGAGCCTATATTAACACATCATAATTATTCAAAGTCTATGGTTTAAATTAGGATTCACCTGTACTTGTACTTTCTAAGAGTTTGGACAAATGTCTAATGACAGGTATCTATTATTATGGCATATAGAGTATTTTTACTCCCTGAACATTCTCTGTAATCCCTGTTCATCTATCCCCTCATAACCCCTAGCCCCCAACAACCATTGATCTTTTTGCTGTCTTCATAGTTTTGCCTTTTCTAGAATGCCATACAGTTGGAATCATATGGTATGTAGCCCTCCAGATTTGGAAGTGGCTTTCATGTCCTTCACATGGAGGGTTATTTGAAGGAACATAGTCAGCTAGTTTTCCTACTGGGAAGAGAAATAAGAGTTTTACATAGCAGCATGAAGAACTAGCCTAAAACATTAGAAAGATCTAGTTCCATATGAAAATAGTGTATGGAAGGGTATGCAAAATTATTTTCATAGGACCCTTGTGAATGGCAAAGAAATGTTCTGTCAACATATGATTTGTTTACAGAAAATGATGTTACTTATATCTTTCAATAAGTTATTTCTAGAACTAGTCCCCAGACTCAACACTACTTCTGTGTCAGAAAAAGAGAAAATAGGAGATATCACCCTTTTACTGAGTAATTATTCTGTTTCAGGTATTGTTTTTGACAGTTTATTCTTTCAGTTAATATGATCTTCAAACATTTACAATTTTGCTCACACAGTACTTTCTCAGAGGTTAGCCTGATTATAAAGACAGATATGCCCCCATTGGACCCAATGTGAGGAGATATCAAGGACTTCTTGCCCCCTTCTAGCTCTATGGCCACAGACCCTGGTCATGTAGATGAGTCCCCCTGATAATCAGACTATTTGTGATGCTCTCCTAGCTGCCCAGCTCCCTGGCATTGCTCACTTCAGAGGAGGCCTGTATGGCAGGACCAACCACACGACCCAGCACAGAACCTGCACCACAAAATCTGTGGTGTGTGAGAAGGTGTACCTCAGCTCGAGGTCCTGCACTTCATGCCTCGTCCTGTCTGTTTAAACAGCCCACTCGACCAGTCTTACAGATGAGAGAGGAATGGGGCTGACCACTAGGGCTATAGACAATATCTGGTCCTTCTTTTTCTCCATGCCCCATGAGGTCAACAGAATTCCCGTTTAGATATGGGTACCGATTCAGTACATATCAGGGGACTAATATCATGGAGTTTGATTTCATACAAATCCTGGTGACCTCATATAAGCCTGACAATAGCTGTGTTATATTGAGGACATACACACACACACACACACACACACGCACAAACAAACAAACAACAACAAAAAAAAAAACCCACAAAATCTTAGGGACTTAAAACAGCAAGTCTATTTCTCAGCATGAGAAACTACATGTTTCATGAGTCAGTTGTGACCTATGTTTCACTCTGATAGTATCTACAGCCTGGCACCCATGCCCACGGTGCTGACACCACATGTTAGGAATGATAGTAAAAGAAAAAAAGTGGCAGAGACCGCCTGGATGGTCAGACCTCTGTCCATAACTAATGTGCATATTTTCTTTGCCAGAGCAAATCCCATGGCCAAATCATATTCATGTGGAAGGGAAAATAAAAATGTCTTATAGGAAGAGGAAGGAACCACCCTGAGGTTCAAATATTGGTTTTACAACTTAAAGTGTTTTGATATAAGGACATTTGTACAAACAGCCTAGGACAATTTCTTCACTGGGAAGTGCAACTGACATAATCAGTAGCCACCACGTGGGACTGTTGGCATGATAAAATGTAGAGAACTCGCTTGGAAAGTGTAAGTGTGGGAACGATCACTATGTTACATCATGATTGAGAGAACAAGCTCTGAGGATAGATTGATTGGTTCTAACCTGAGCTCCACCACTTATTGGAATCATAAACTTAGAAATTTACCTAGCAATTCAATTTCACTTCATCTTGAATGATAAAAAAAAAATCATGAAATTCTATCTAATTCATAGTGTTTCTGAAAAAAACTAAAAATCAGGGATTTGGTTATTTATTGCAGTGTCTCAGACAAAATAAACATCCAATAGTCCAATATATGTCAACTAATGTTGCCGCTATTATTTGAATTAAGGGAAATAATTTGGATTTAACCCCATGCACTGTGCCTGCAGCACAGTGTGAATAATGATCTCATAGAAAAATAATGTTGTGGCAGTACCTGGTTGGCTCAGTCAGTTTGGTGTCTGCCTTTGGTTCAGGTCATGATCTCAGGGTCTTGGGCTCCAACCCCACATCAGTCTCGCTGCTCAGCTGGAAGCCTGCTTTTCCCTTTGCCACTCTCCTTGCTTGTACTTTCTTTCTCTCTCTCTAATAAATAAATAAATAAATAAATAGAAAAATAATATTGTGATTAGAAATTATTTGAGTTTTCAGCTGGAGATGTGTTTTTATTTTTTATTTTTTGCCATTTTGAAGACATGAGTCTAGTTTAGAATATGATATAAGCATGGACCCTTCCATTTTAAAGAAATCATATAAAGACAAAACATTATATAAACGTTTAGGGTATCTCCCTGTACACTTTTTTCTATCTCAGGGTCACTATTTCAATCAGAAGGAAAGAATGTAGTGACGTACCCTCTCTAACATCATTTCTTTTCTGATCACTGCTATATTGTCTTCGATCCTGGCTTTGGCTCTCTGAATGAGCCACTTTATTCTGAGTTTTTCACTCCTTTGGAAAATAATAGGACTAGAGAGGATGCATAGAACTTTAACAAAAAAAAATACTAAATGATGAATCAGAGAGTTTTTGTTCCAGCAAGAATGTGTTACTTTAAAAAAAAAAAGTGTCATCCAGGATTATTTCTTCCAGAACCTTACAAGTCATATCCTCTCTGCATGGGGCACAGCATACATGATTGACAACAAAGATAACCCAATGCTTAGGTTTCTCTTGAACAGCAAGAAGCAGGAAAGTTCCACCCAGACACACATTTTTTACAAAATCCTATCCTGGTTGCAAGCCAAGAAAGATCTTAATGTATTGAATGGGACCCCTCCAGTGACTTGGTTCTTCATGTTTGTGTGGCACTCTGAGACCTTGGAAAAGATGAGGGAACAGGCAGGCCATCTTTGAGGTCAAGGGTGTCCTTCGTACCATGTGTAGACAGAGCAGCATCTGGGCCCCAGAGGCACTACAAGTTCCTCCTCAGTCAGCCACAGCATGACCTGGAGCCCACAGGGAACCGGTTGAGAATGACATAGAGGGAGTGGGAAGCTTTATAAAAATCCCATGCAAACTGAGAACGTGTCCACCAGATATTGTGTCTGCTTCAGAATGTCATATCCCTTGGAGAGAAAGAGGTTGTTTCACAATAAACTTGTCACAAATCAGCACAAGCATGTGCCTGTCTTGTCCCTTCCACAAGAATTCATGTCAAAGGGAATTAGGCAAGATCCCTCAGAATAAGACAAAGGTTATTTGGAATTCTGATAGTCCTTACCAGTTGTGTGGCTTTGCATTCATTTTCCTTCTCTGAGCATCTCTTCCTTTTCATGTAAAATGAGCATGAGAAATTCTAAGTATTTTCAGGGTCAGAAATAATATGTTAGCAAAGGAGACATAATAAATGCTCAGTAAGTGAGAGCTATTTGCATTAACATTGCCTAGTAAAGGAGAGCAAATTGAAGTAGGCACCTGTGCATTTGCGTTATTTCAAACCAGTTCAAAAGTTATCTCTTTGAACTATTTCCAGAGCCCCATCTTACGAGCAGTGAGTCCTTCCCTTCCCTTTGCTGTCATACTAGTTTGTACCTACTTCTATATATTGAGCAAAGCTCTGTTAAGTCCTAGAAATGCCATATATGAGGTATTTAAAGTAGGCTCCTAGGTAGTCAAGAGTGGAGAGAAAGAGCTCATGGTTTGTAATTACAGAAGCTCATATTCACACGGCAGCCTAGGAAGCATGCATCATTACTTTCATTTAGAGATGAGGATCCTTAAACTCCATATGGTTAAGAAAACTGGTGGACCAGAACTCAAACTCAGCTCTTCATGGAAAGCCTGGCTTACTTATCCATCCATAATGGTGCCGGTTCAGCCCGCTAAAGCCCATTCATCTGCATCCTTTAAGATGTGTGTCAGATGTGTAACATTTCTTCTTCTCATACATTCTTCCTCTTTATTACTTACTATGCCTCATACTCACTGAGCGCTATGTTCTAAGCTCTTTTCTAAATGCTTTTCATGTTTTAACAATTTTCTATTGCCACTATAACAAATTGCCACAAAATTGGAGGCTTAAAACAACACAGATTAATTATCTCGTGCTCTGGAGATCAGAAGTCTAACATTTGTCTCAGTGGGTTAAATTCTGGGAATTAGAGGACTGAATTCTTTCTGGATGCTCTAGGAGAGAATCATCCTCTTTTCCCTCTTGAGAAGCAGTCTACATTACATGGCTTGTGGTCCCTTTGCCCATCTTCAGGATAAGGATGTAACATCTTCCTGTCTCTTTGTCTGACCTCTGCTTTCATCATTCCACATTCTTCTCTGACTCCCACATCACTGCTTTCCTCTTATAATGACCCTTGTGACCACCTTTGGCTCACTCAGATAATCTAGGATACCTTTCCATTTCAAAATCCCTAACTGAATCACATCTGCAAAGTTCCTTTTGCTATGCTAGGTAATGTATCCCCAGGTTCTCGGTAGTAAGAAGTAGAAACTTTTGGGGAGAGCCATGAGCCTATCCAATACTCATGTATTATTTCGTCCAGTCTTTATACCAACCCTCTTAGTTACATATGCTTATTTTCCTGCTGTGCATAGGAAGAGACCGAGACATGGAGATATAAGTAAATGTCCTAAGATGATCTAATCTGCAGGAGTAAGATCCAGCCTGGTTACTGGATTCTTAATAATTGTGCCTTAACGCTTTGCAAAAAGCATTCCATTTGTGGGATTTTTTGGTTATGTTTGTTTTCTACCATATTCCACACTTCTTAGGGAGAAGAACCATGCCTTATTCCTATGCTCTACTGTGGGGATAAATCTTTTAATTAGTGGACAAGGTGGGAAGGGAAGCAAAAAAGAGGAGGAAAACAAACCAAAAGTAACACCCAGACAAAATTCTGTGATTTTAGTTTGCTTTATAAAAGGGTGATGAGCCAGAAACTTCCCCAGAAAGAAGACCAGATGGAAATCTGTCCATTGACTGCCTCAGCAACTTTCCACACACATTTTGTCTTATCATGGTCAAATGAACCAAAAAGACATGGATAGATAATACTTGGGTCTCAGAAGGAACCACACAAAACTTTTAGAAATTCTTTCTTGGTCTACAGTCAGCTGGGGGGAGATGGACACACAACTTGTCCACAGCACATGACTCAGCGCATCACCCCCCATCCTGTCGGTCAGTTATTAGATACAGTCTTTCACATTGCTTTATAGGATTTTCTCTCAAGAGTGCACACATCATCCCAGGTTCTTGGTGTGAAACTCTTTTTCAATAGGTGTTTTTGACACCTTTCCTTTGCCTGTGCAGTATCATGACCAGAACGTATGCAGCCACCTAGTCTCTGACCTAACCTAAAAGAGTCACTTTCAATTATCTACATCATCTCCCTCTTATTAAAATCCAAATAAAATCTGATGAGAAATCTCAGTATGTAAAATATTTACACATTCTTCTGTTGAATTGGAAATAAGAAGTCTGAAGTAAGCCGTGTTCCTTTTGACTCCTTTTGACAAAGCAACTACTCCCTCCCTTCAACCGTATCTCAGTACACGCCATCTTTCCTGGATAACCTGTCATGAAATCTTGCCTTTGCAAGGAGTAGAGTTTGAGAACCACCCATAGGAATCCAATAGCAATCTGGTATTAGCCACTTTGTTACTCATTTACTCAGCCTAAATATAGGCAGCAGCAATAACTCAGGTGCCCAGTTCTGGAACAAAACCCAGTGTAAAATCCAGACAGTCTGCATCATGGCCTCTCTTCTTCAATTCCAACATCTTCTGTTCTCTGCTTGTTCTGCTTCCCCAGCTCTCAGGCCATATACTGCCTTCCATGTTTTCAGGGACAGAATGCAATTAAGTGCATAAGAGAAATTTTCATTGTTCATTTTCCTACTAGAAGGCTGGCACTACATGTAGGAGGTTCTACTTTCTTTTTTCTTTGCCACCTGCTGCTGTGAGCAGCTTCATCAGATTGCTGACTGGCTCAAAAGGTGCTTATAATGAAGAACACATCAGTGAGTGATGGGTATGGCTCTGATTCAGTGAAGGTATGGGGGAGATCATACTAAATGACATCCTACATCTAGAGATGAGGTTAGCAATGTTCTTTCAGGCTTGAGCAGCTGGGAGAGTGTGAGACACTTGATCTATCGTCGTCACTCCAGGCTACTTACCTGGGTGACACCAAGAAACTCTGGAAGTTTCAAGAGGTTGAATTTTAAAAATTAATTAATTAACTCATTTGAAGTTTTCTGGATGGAAGGGACATTGAGAGTTATTATGTGATGTTTTCTGCACTGGCAATCAATTTTGGCCCAAACAAAACATGGCTGGTGCAGGAATGTTTTACATTGCCATAGAGAACAGCGCTCAGTGTGACCTCTGGCCACAAAAGCCTCAGGATAATAAAGGGGAAATGATAAAATGATCTTCAGATTGTTGCCATCTCATCATATAAGACAGCCCATGCAAAATTTCTAAAAATACGTGTATGCTGATTTTCAGTGTATTAATTCATTCTAGCACCCACTGTCTGCTAGATGATAAGCATTGTGCTGGCATTGTAGATCAAAAGTTGAAAAAACTCACATCTTTAAGAAATTACAGTTCCTTTTTTAAGATTTTATTTATTTATTTTTGAGAGACACAATAAGAGAAGCAGAGACATAGGCAGAGGGAGAATCAGGCTCCTTGCAGGGAACCTGATGCTGGACTCGATCCCCGGGCCCCAGGATCACAACCTGAGCCAAAGGCTCAACCACTGAGCCACCCAGGTGATCCAAAAAATTACAGTCCCTTAAAGGAGATAAGGTATAAACCCAAGTAATAGAAATCTAACAAAATGTAAAATTACCACTTTCGAAACAACTCAGATACAGGAAATCATTTTGTATATATATGAAAAAAATCCCACTATAGTTGAATGATTTGTCCAAGATATTATAGGTCATTTGTGCATTAATGCCGTTGCCAAAAGGCTAATTTAATTTTCTCAAAGATATATTATTTCTCTTATTGAACCGTATTAGCCAGAGTGCTTTTGGTGGCAAGTGTCAGAGCCAGATTAAACAAATGCAGCACAAAATGGGCAGATATGGTATCTCATACAACTGAAATGTCACAAATAGCTTCAGGCATGGCTTAATCTAGGTTTACAAACAATATAACTTGGAGACTGTATCTTCATTCTTAGGCAACATTTTTCCAAAATTGGTGGCAGAGGGGGCCACAAGAGGTTCTAGGAGTAAAATCTTTCATACAGAAACAATTCAGAGAAGCAGAAAAAGAGTGGTTTGCTTTCATAGTGCCAGAAAAAACTTTTAGGGATGCTTGTGATTGGTCCAGCTAACACTATGTGGCCAGGAGAATTTCATATTCTGGCTCAAATAGATTATGTGTACACTGCTATGGTGGGTTGACAAGCCAGTCAATTGAGAGTTTTACAAGAGGTGAGGAGTTGGAAAAAGTGCTGAGAAAACTATAACAAGTTGGTGGTTGAACAAAGCAAACCAAAACAACAAACAAAATAGTAGAAAACCAAGAAGTGCCTCACAGGAAAACATTTACACTAACCATGCACTAGCCTGAAAGGAGCCTGAGGTCACCTAAATCGACTCCTCACTTAGTAGTTGAAACTTCTCTTGAAGCCAGAGAGATGGGTGGATGTCCAAGGTCTTGGCTATGGCCAGTGGCTGAGAGTTGATCATGGTTTGGATCTTCAGAATGGTTTTGCCATGCTTCACAGTTTTCCTAGGCATCACTGTTGTTACTGGTCCAATGAATATCCTAGGACATCTGGAATGTACGGTAATGCTCACATTACCAAGTGAAACCTGTCTCTGCTTCTTAATATACTTACTTGCTTTCAGCCTCATGGCTCCACACACCAAGTGTCCAGGCTAAAAAAGAGAATAAAATTATACAATTCCCCTTCAAATTAGTCTATTTCATATTTTCTATCTCAGAATAACCTCATTTCTGCCACTCCTAGGGACTAAAACTAAATCATGTATATGTATGTGTCTTAAGTTACCAGAATCACCAAAGAAAATGATTTATTAATCTCTGAGAAATTCTTCCAGTGAGGAACAATTATCTTTTTTTATTTGTTTGATTTCACTTTAGAGGAAAGTGACAGCTCTTGCAAACTATTAGAGCCAGTGGGAAGTTTCTCGTCCTGAAGTGAGACTGTGAACATGAATTCATTTCACACCTGTCTTTGTCAGGACTACCCTCTGCCTTGTGTTCCCCGGTTATCCTTCCGCACTTGTCATGAGAGCTATCTTTTCTTCCTACATTGCTTCGTGGTATATTATTTCTGCCTATGATTAATTGGCAAGGCTCACACTTCAATGCTTCAAATCCTAATCATAATATCAGTGACATCTTACACATATGTTACATTTAGCACTTAACATAAATTAACTTACTTAATCTTCCCAGCAACCACATGTTATGTTATGTCCCATGTTATAGATATGGAAACTGAAGTACATAGAATTAAATAAGCTGCCCCAAATCACATAGCTAGTAAGTGACAGAGCCAGGATTTAAACCCGAGCAGCAGTGTTAGTGTCCATACTCCTAACTGCTGTGATATACGGTTCCAAATGGCCATAAGATTGCATCTAAGAAATGCACTTAGGAACAAGAATCTGCTGCATTTGGACAGCATTTATCACTGAAAAAAAAAAAGTTTTCATTACCTGCTGCCTCTGTCAGGGAAGAGATTACTTGAAGAAGGAGAATGGTAAAATGGTTAAGAATCCTGACTCTATAGTCAGACATATCTGCATGGGAACCTCACCCTTGTGATTTCTGAGAGAGATTAGGACTAAGTGAGGCTCCACTTCTGAAAAATGCCAAGGATCCTAATGATAATAATACTTCTAGCAGCTATCTCCATTGTAGGATTTTCTGAATGCAATTCCCCTCCCCCTGTGGGCAAATTTTTCATCAGGTGCCATATTTTTGGGAAATAAATTCCTGCCCACCAATCCCCTTTCAATCAAGTCTGCTCATGAAGTCCAGAGCTAGACAGTTCAATTATAGTGTCATATCCGAACCTCATGACAACATTCAAAGATAGGTATCAATATCCCCATTGTTCTGATAAGTAAAATAAAGAGTAAGGAATCTAAAGGATATACTCAAATATTTGTTTTTAATAAGTGACAGTTGTAGGACTCATGTTCATATTTGCTTCTGCCTCTGGAGGCTCTACTTTCTTCATCTGACATCTTGCAGTAACTTCATGGAGTTCCATGTGGGTCCCTTATTGTTATTAACTTACCTTATAACTCTTATCTCAAGGGGTAGGGGGCATCTCTAATTTCTCTAGGAAGGATTAGAGGTTTGATCCTGAATCATGTTACAGATGCCTATTTAGTGTAAATATTGCAACTAGTGTGATTATGATTTTGGGGTTGTGGTGATATTGTAATCATTTGTTTACATGCCTTTCTCACAAATAAAATGTAACATTTTGAGGAACCTGGTTGTATCTTAGTTCATTTCCAGCAAACAACAAAATGTCACTTCCAGCAAATAACAAAATGTGCATCCTGCAATGCATTTTTTTTAGTTGACTAATCACTCATCCTATCAAATAATGTTACTTTAACATATAAAAGCACTTTTAAACTGAGGTAAAGTTGCAGATAACCAGATTTTTTTCAGCAGTATAAAGACAAGTTGCTAGAATAATTGAAACTTTATACCTATGTGTTGTCATGAGTATCAGCTGTAGCATCATGAGGCCCTTAATAAAGTGGCACAAACTAGATGTTCAGTAAAGCCTGATATTAAATTGTATCAAAAAATCACATATTGGCTTGTTAGAGAGATGGGAGTTCAGAAAATTAATCTTTCATCTTATTTTTTTTATATTTGTTATTAACTTGTGGATTTTAAAGATTGATGTGGGGATCCCTGGGTGGCGCAGCGGTTTAGCGCCTGCCTTTGGCTCAGGGCGCGATCCTGGAGACGCGGGATCAAATCCCACGTCGGGCTCCCGGTGCATGGAGCCTGCTTCTCCCTCTGCCTATGTCTCTGCCTCTCTCTCTGTGTGTGTGCCTATCATAAATTAAATAAAATAAAAATTATTAAAAATAAATAAATAAATAAATAAATAAATAAATAAATAAATAAATAAATAAAGATTGATGTGAATGGTTTCACTACCTAATATTAGGCAGTTCCACATAAATAAAATATTTTGGGATATATATTTTAAAGTGACTGTTAGCCAGCATTTGGTTCTCTGCCCTCCTAAGACCCTTGCAAAATTACAGTAAAACTCAATGTTTAAAAAGTAGGATCTCATAAGGTACAAGGTAGTATGGGAGAAGATAATAACATACAAGAAGTTACAGCAAATTTCAAAAGATAAAGCCAGAGACAAAGATATGACATAGAGATGTTGTAGAGATATTCTCTTAAAATATGAAGCAATTTCCCCTGAAAATACTCCAGAGGGAAACCAAGTGCCCTGGAATATGAGGTGGTTTTGAAATGTGGTTGAAAAGTAGAGTAGGAGCCACAGTGATCAGCTGTGATTCTCTGTACGGACTGTATAACCCCCAGGCTCCCAGGCCTGCTCTTCACAGCCAGCATGCACTTGAGCAATTTGATGCTGCATCCTCAGTAGTGATATTGGAGATACTGTTCTCAAAAACTTGAAACAGTCCAGTGAAAAAACGCTGAGATGCTGACATTTGGGGATCCACAAAGAAAGAGGATCAGTGGTCCGATCAACTTTCATTTCAGCCACTGGGAGAAAAGACCTGTCCTGTCTTATGATGACCCAGGACCAAACATTCCACCTCTCCCAAGGTCCAGCAACATACCAGGAGCTGTTGCCAAAAGGGCATACAAGTCTCTTGCTGTTGATAAAATGGTCTCCCACGGAATCGCAGGGACATGTGCTGTGATTTCTCCCCTGGGGGTTGCTACAAGCTCCACACTATCTTTCTCCACTGCTGACTCTGCACCATCACATTCTACTCATTAGAGCGAGCTCTGAGTCTTTATCTCATCAGACTCAGAAAATATAATGTACCAATGCTCACCTGCGAACTGCCAAGTGTTCTGTAACATGCCTGTTCTAGCAACACCAGGGGAGGGAAGCAGGCTCCACTTTTTGAGGGTAGGAATGTCAAAGAGCCATGTACACATTTTAAAACCGCCACACACACCAAAGGGTAAAATCTAAAGCAATGCTTCAGATCTCAGGACTTGTGGTCTAGGTCTGTCCACTGCAAAGAAGAGCATCACCAGGAGATATTTTATCTCACAGTGTGAATTTACCTTGGTTTGAATATGCTGTGAAAAACAAATAATAGAATCAATTGAAAAGCTCCTATCAAGGGTTCATAGAAAGTCTTTCATTTACACTAACAGCTTATACACACACACACATACACACACACAAAATTATGTCGCTATTCTCTCTGCTAGGCCCTAGATTTATTATTCAAGATTCTGTCAATGGGATTTAAGGGAAACTAAACTAATATTTAGAGAATATTAACTTTTAAACCTTAAGTATCCTTCAGCAACTGATAGACTATCTTAGGTAAGTTATCTCAAACTGTATACCAAAGAGAGTAATATGTATCAAAATGGATTGAAATATCTCATTTAACGTATTCAATAAAAAATTCTATAGAAAAGGTAAACATTTTAAAATTCATTTCATAAGTGAAAGGTTTGTCAGAGGCTTTAATATTTTAATTGCGCTTTGAATTTTCATGGACACAGTATAGATCCCACATTTTATGAAATGTACTTGATTCTGGAATCTTATTTTTGTAGAACATTTATTTTTAAAATTTGATAAATTGTGATTTAAGTGTGAGGTAATTATAGATTTGAAAACAATCTGTAGCCTGGTTTATTGGTTTTACTGTGTTTGAATGCCTTTTTGTTGGCTTGCTCTGTGCAGATATCCAAGCTTCTCACCATGGTGACTGTGGACTCTGGACTGCGTGGCTCTTCCAGTTATGGACTGGTCCCTGCAGATATTTTAGTGTACCACACATAATTTATATTTTTCAATAAATAGTTCATGAATATAAGTTTTTCAGGATACCCTATAACATGATTGCAAAATAGCCTCACTTTCAGATAATTCTGTTCTAAAAATGAGCATGACAAAGTAAAAGGAGTGGGAAAAAAACTGGAATTAGAGGGAGGAGTCATAAGTTAGAGACCGATCTCTGTTCTCTATTAGTTTTTGATTGCTTCATTTAGCTTTCTTAGCCTATATTTTTTTTTTCTGGAAATGGTGAGCTCATTAATCTCCAGCCTCCTTATTTTATCAGAATCAATGGAGGTAATGCACAAAAGCTGTGAACTGCTAAGTGTTCTGTATGTGTCCAAAGTTAACAGATGCCTGTTGAGGTAATGCATTGAACAGTTTTTTGCAGTTAGGCAGCATCATTAATAGAACAAGATGTGAAACACAGCTCAAAAGTGGATACAGAACTTCCCACATGGACCAGATCCCCGTGGTGAACTATTTCTTTAGCAATGTCTCTGGCTTAAAGTATTGAAAGATGTATTGGTGGATTTTGTGAAATAAGCTAAGAATTAAATTCCTTCCACTGGGACTGAAGGCAAAGCGGAGTTTGGTATTAGCCTCCTTTTTTGTTTGGATCAAAGGATAATGAGTATCTCTATAGAGAACAGTGAAGAAATCACACACAATTCAATAATTGCCAGTTCTATCCAGATGCCTCTCTGTCAGCTATGACAGCTAAGAAGAGAAGGAAAATTAGTGCTGTATATTAATTCTGATTTTTTTCCCAGAAGAATCTGAAACAGGCCTTAGATTTTTGGGAGAAAACATATCACAAGAGAAGGAGAAATTGACACAGATGTAGACACAAATATAAATATGTTTATAGAAAAATTTTGACTTAAAGAAGGGAAGGATTCTTACCATGGAAAAAAATACTATATGAACTGGATTTAGAGAAACTTAAGTTTGCATATCAAATCTACTATTTATTAGCACTATGAATTTAGATAAATTATTTAACTTTTCAATATCAGTTTCCTTGGGTGTCAAATTGCCTAAAACAATATTAAGCACTCACATGGTTTTCGTGAAGATTAAATGAGATAATACATATGAATTGCCTGACATCCACCTAACACATAGACTCTCTGAAGTCACTGTTAGCATTTATTAGTGGTGGAAGTATTTGTGGTATTGTGTGTACTAATGATTAAAACAGTGCCTTTTGTGTTCAAGGAAATCTCAGACTAAGGGATGCTATGGAGGGAGGACAGATCATCAAATGTATCACAAGGTGTGGTACCATGGAGAGTGAGGGAAATGATGAATCTGGGTGGAGGATCAGGGGAACCTCTTAGTGATGGTAGCATCTGCAGATGGGATTTAAAGGAAGAGAAAGACTTCAGGCAGTGCCTCTGTGTGAATTTGCCTTATTTCCCATGTGGTCTTTTTTAAAGAACATGGAATGTGGATTCAGACAAACATGAGTGACCCTGAGAAGTATATTTTTACTTATTCCACAGATGCTTATTGAGTCAAACACTATGGTAGCCATAGGGGATATAACAATGAAGAGGATGTGACTCATGACTGACCACATGCTCACAATTTAGGGAAAGAAATAGGTCAATATCTATGGCAGGATAAGAGTAGGGGATCATATAATTTATTCTCCAAACCAGCTGCTTTTAAGTATGTTAGTGGATCATTATCAACAATTCTACCCGGACAGCAAACTTATAACAGATTTGAAAATCAGAGAGAATTTGGGCTGACCACATACCCAAACCTTGGAGAAATCCTTGACTTCTCTCTCTGTCATTTACCCCATTTCCCATCCAAAGAGACACTACCACATATAGATAGGCAGACAGGCAAACAGGTAGGTAGGAGATAGATACATATACATAGAATAAAATGTATGCATATTTATATTTCAAATATTATAAAACTTTATAAAATAAATGACTGAATATTACATGTGATCACATCTTTGCATTAAAAATAATATATTCTTGTATTTGATGAATTTTTTTCTTGAAATCTTGAAACACAAATTCTAATTATATGGTGTATATAAAGCATAGGATGCTTTATTTTTCTAGTAAACTGTGTTCCTAATAGAAATAAAGGAAAGTTAGTCTGTTAAAGAGGAGACTATTTTAATTAAGGACAAAGAAAAAGAAGAAGGAAAAGGAGGCAGAGTGGAAAAGGAGAATAATATTTTATATATGTAACAGTTCAATGCATAAAATAGGCATATTTTTAATGTATCACTCAAAACAAACTTCTAGGCAATGATAAAGTTATAAGCAAACTCAGACTCCTATAGTTGGTTATTATCTTACAATTCTTTTGGCATTCTTGAGCTCAATTTGTTTATCATACTTTCTTTTTCTTTTTTTTTTTCCATTTTTTAGAGAGAGAGAGCATATGTGCATGCATGCACATGAGCAGGTGTGAAGGGGCAGAGAAGAATGAGAGAATCTTAAGCAGGCTCCACACCCAACATGGACCCTGACACAAGACTCAATCTCACAACCCTGAGATCATGACCTGAGCCAAAATCAAGAGTCAGATGTTTAACTGACTCCCAGGGACCCCTATCATATTTTATTTTTCAATTGAGGGTCCTGGTTGTTAATATCCTTTTATTTTCATCCTTCTGCATATACATTTGTACTGAAAAAATATAGAGCTTTGATTTATATTGAACAGAATATAATAGTTCCCTCTGACTGACTGACTTATAGGTAGGTAGGTAGCTTCATGCAAATACTGTTGGAGCTGTCATCAATGAAGACACCTCTTTTTCCTCTTTGGAAATACCCTTGGCATTGTTTTATGAGCCATAGAGAAAATCAGTCTGTTTATTTTATTCATATTTTATTTTGACTCTCACTGATAGACTTCTCCTAAATCAGCTGATTGGTATCTAAATGATTTTTAAAGAATTTGAGAATCTAAGATTGTCAAGGCAGAAGGAAACATCTCTTGGGTGGGAAGCTATATACTACAGCATGAACTGTGCCTCTTGTGGGTCATTTTCTGTTAGGGATCCTCTCTCTTTTGATATAGAACTCTCTCTGCTGGCCTCCATGGGAGTATTATGTGGTGTGCAGTACACTAACAGTTTTGACTTATATGGGCTTACCATTATTTTTAGTTGTTTGAAAATATGTAAAGTTTTGAAGCAACAAAGTGTTAATGGAGAGAAGTAGGTTTTTAAGTATTAAAGAGTAGGATCCATAGAAGTTGGTGAAGATTGTAGTATGTATGATTTCAGCTGTCCATAAAAAGACGCCATAAAAAGGCAAATGATGTTTGAGGTGGAAAAAATGTTGAGTTCAAATTGGGTTGCCCTACTCAATTTTTATAAATCTCATGTGGGAATGTTTAGGACCCAGATAGCCCCATTGAAATAAATCTCAGCATATATGATATGAAGATCACTTGTCATGCCTTCTTTCTATAAACAAGCACTTTACAGCTGAGGTCTCTTTCACAGAGGATCTCACACTGATAACTAATTCCAACATATTTGGCATTGACCTGTTTCCAGGAAATTGCCCATGACAGAGCCAAATCCTCTCTCCTCATTTCTTAGGTCATGCTTTATCTTTAGTCCAAAATTTTAGAGTATTTTGGATGTCTTGATTTTGTGATGAGGAAAGAGAAATGGAAACCTAAAGACTGCTATAAATTTGAGACAGAGTCCAAAGAGTGGAAGCAATTGTAAAATCACATGCATGTATTGAAAGTTTTCTACTGATATATTGATGATGGGACTGACCAACAGATGCCAGAGGAAGAGTGGGCTATACATCAAAGGCAGCAAATGCCTGTATGGTGTATCATAGATTTAGTGATCCCATGCCCCATGGGATTAGACTCCCATGCATTAGACTCTCCTGGTTCAAGTTAAGCAAGAGATATTGTCAAAGTCTTTTCAAATGAGAGCCTCCAGATAATAACAGTATACAGCTAAAGTTTGATTTCACACATACTGATCTCCATGGGGCATGATAATGCCAGAGTTAAACAAGTTCCCCATCTACCCTCTGCCTTTAGCATGGTGGGAGAGACCTCTAAAAAGGAAAGTATCTTTGTGTAAGTATTTAATACATGAGTGCCCTAGTGATTTTCTCTGATGTGTCTAAGGAGCTGTCTGATTTCATTATCACACCCTCACTTAGATGTTGAGCTGGAATCAGATGATGAGCTTCTCTTATTGTCCTCTAGTTTTACAGTCTAGCACTTCATTCACAGGGCAAAGAGAGGGGAAGGAGACATAAATATATTCAGGGTCTATAGTGAACAAGGCACTACTTTAATCTTTTTAGTATATGTCTTCTCATTTAAAGTCTAGTAATTAAATTGCAAGAAAAGTCAGCTAAGTTGGTAGAATAGAAAAGTTTTATTTTTTTTTTTTTAGAATAGAAAAGTTTTAATCAGAAGTCCAAGCATTCATGTCTCTGTTGAGTCGATGCTTCATTTCATAGATGATATACCACAATGACCAAGACACAGACATCAGAGCCAAACAGCCTAGATTTGAATGCTTTCATTCCTTTTACTACCTGGGCAGTCTTACACAATTTACTAATTGTCTCTGTATTTCAGTTTCCTCATCTGCAAAATGGGTGATGGTGGTGGTGGTGGTCATGATATTAACTTATCTAATAGGATTATTATATAATTTAAATGAGTAAATGTGTATGAAGTGCTTAGGACAGTGCCTAGCAAGTAGAAAGCACACAACAAAATAAAGATTTACGGGCAGCCCCGGTGGCACAGTGGTTTAGCACCTCCTGCAGCCCAGGGCAAGATCCTGGAGACCTAAGATCGAGTCCCATGTCGGGCTCTCTGCATGGAGTCTGCTTCTCCCTCTGCCTGTGTCTCTGCCTCTCTCTCTCTCTGCATCTCTATGAATAAATAAATAAAATCTTTAAAAAATAAAAAAATATTTGCTATTATTAATACTTAGTTCTATTGGGAAGATAGAGAAACTGAGTTTCAAAGAGGAGTTGTATCTAGGCTGAGGTCATACTATTAGTAGGAAAGTGGTTCAGAGCTGAATCTAACAGGCTCCTGGCCATGACCAAATCAAAAAGACGGAAAATATACAAACAAACAAAAACAAAACCAGCTGCTTTTCTCCTCCCCAATTGCTGAATTGGAGCTTGAAACCATGCCAACAGTAAAATACTGAAGTTAATAGGCACACATCCAATTTAAACTTATTAGTACAATTAGTCATCTATTACCTCAATAGGGAGTGATTATTAAACCTATAGTTAATGAAACAAAACCTTCATTTATAGTCTAAAGATATCTATGGTATCCAAAGTTAAAGGAGCACCTGGCTGCTTTCTGGGGATGAATGCATCCCCGTGTTAAAAATGCAGTGTTTTCATGGACACTCCCTGACCAGCAATAGAAAAGACTGAAAGATACTGAGTTCCTGATATATCAATGTCTGACCCCTGCTTTGATTAGCTGCTCTGTTGTTTTCAGATTCAATCAACTATGTTTTCAGTAAAAAAAGGCTCTGAGGATCACAATATACGGAGTTTAGAAGTATAAAAAGTTTCATGGCTAACCTTTGCAGAATAACTAATATTTTGTGTGTGCTATAATATTTATCCCATGTAACAAGCCACTGTGGGTAATATTTGTTTTAATTACTCCAGTTTTACAAATAAGAAAAATGAAAATTAGAATAATGGGATAATTATCCTTTGGTCATTCAAGGTAAATGACAGCTGGCAATAGGACTTGTGAGTGACTGACAGTAAAATGCATCCTTTAACCAATCCTCTGCACTGCTTCTGGGAACTAACCTTTTAGACTTTACAGTATGTTGACAGCTAGTTTGAATACACATGTGAACAAAGCCACAGTGAAGCTATTAAGGCTCAAATGGAGGATTAATTACCTAATTGATTTATTTAAAAATATTTATGAAATGACAATTATGTACAAGATACTATTCAGCACAATAGATATAAAAGCAATGAATATGGCTGTATGCTACTTGTCATGGAGTTGGCTTCACCTGGAGGGATATGGGTAACAAAGAAATATGTAAAAAAGATTACTTTACGTGCTGATACATGCTTTGAAAGTAAATTTGGTGTTGTGTTACACGGTTAATGTCAAGTGACCTTGGATTGGGTGCCCAGACAAGGTGACATTTAAGTTTAGAAAACTGAATGGCAAGCAGGAGTCTCTAGCAGAGATGGGGGAAGATAATTACAGGGACAGGAAAGAGCTTGTATGCAGTGATCAGCCAAGAGCCCTTCTTTTGTGCCTAAGAAAATAGAAATAAAAACTAAACAAACAAATCCAAAAGCAGCCCTGTGCATGGGCTATAGGGAGATAATTACTGTATGGGAAGGGAAAGACAGCTATACATTATCTTTTTGGACTTTACAGATTTAATTCATCTTTATGAAAATTGAGAAACCTTATACCAAATAAAAGTTACTTTTGTCTATTATATATAGATTTTCTTAATAGGTATTTTAAAGAAATGGGCTTATCCTGTTTCTATTCTAATAATTATATATGTGTATGTATGTGTGTGTGCATGTATGTGCACCTAGGGTGAAGATTGCTTACTTTTGTAGTTCATGGTTTTCTAGAGCATAGTAAACCACATCTAGACCTAACACAAGGCATCTTCACACAGAAACCCTAAACACTGAGTTGGATTTGGTAACTGGGATGAATGTTGGGTCACTTTCTTTATGGAAAGATGATGCAGTGTTCTTTGTTTTGGGAGAAAGATGCAAGTGCATGTTTGGTCAACAGAAGCCTGTACTGAAACAGTAACTGACAGCTTTTGATAGAAACCTATTTCTTCTTCTGGACACAAAGCTAGCTACATAGTCCAGCCTCCCCTGCATTCGGAGGTGGCTTCAGGACCAATTCTAAGCCATCAAAGTTGAACAGTAATGATGGGGTCTGTTTCTGAAATCTTCATACATGCTCCTCTGTGCTCTTAACTGTAGTAGCTGACTTTAATGGATACAAACCTAAAGATGACCTCAAAGTCATGTGATGAAGAGGGCAGGGCTCCATCAGCCTACAGTCAGGAGTATCCCTATCCTGTTAACCTGTTGTTCATCCATATGATGTTTTTGATTATGTTGTTGTTGTGGTTGTTGTTTTTTATTGGAGTTCGATTTGCCAACATATAGCATAACACCAGTGCTCATCCCGTCAAGTGCCCCCCTCAGTGCCCATCACCCAGTCACCCCACTCCCCCACCCACCCACCTCCCTTTCCACTACCCCTTGTTCGTTTCCTAGAGTTAGGAGTCTCTCATGTATATGATGTTTTTATATGAGCTAAAATGAACTGCTACTGTTTTTGCAAAAAAATCTTACGAGGGCTTTATTTATGTATATGTTGGGTTACTAAGTAAGCAAAGTGGAGGAAACTGAGGACTTCTATTCTTTGGCTAGCCTCAGAAAAAAATAGAAATAATAATGGAAAGCTGAAGTATTGGGGGGGGCAGGAGAATGTTGCCCAATATTGCAAGGGTATACATTCCACAAAAGTGGAGCCTGACCCTCTCAGAAGTTACTCAGAGAAGCTTTAGGGAAGCTCTTTGGAGAAAGTGTGTGGGAATACTGATCTTCCTCACATGGTAATGAAGCAAGTATGGGATTCTAGGTAAGTGGAACTAATGTATACAAAAGCATGTGACAGCAGCACAGGGTTCATCAGGTAAATATGAAATTTCTAATTTCAGAAATACAAGTGGAGGTAATATTTAATGGGAGAGAAGCCTCTGGATAAGGTTAGGGTGTGACTATCACAGGATTTTTCATATGAAGCAAGTAATCAAAAACATCTGCACATTTCAAAAGCTCTGCATGTGTTCCAAGCCATAAGAAGGTCTGATCATTTTTGAGGCAGAAATCTGGCCACCTCTAGTTTCTGTAGATTTGGGCTAATTTATGGAGCTCTGTCATCAGGTGACTTCTTCTTCAATAACAGGCATGGATACCCCCTAACAAATATATGAAGAGTCAAAACACAAAGAGACATGTGGGATGCTTTTACCATTATTTCCCCATTGATGAGCTATGTGACTTTTGTAAAGTCACTCCACCTTTTAAACCTCAGATTTCTTGGAACTGGAGGGGTTAGACTGTAAGTTCTATAGGGTATTCCATCTACTGGGGGGCATGGACCAGCATTCTCTTTAGTCCTCAAGTCCTAGCTCAGTGTGTCATCCAGCTCAGGGTCACAAAGGGAGTATATTGAATGAGAGTCTGATGAAAAAGAAAATGAATCAATGCATCTCCTGAAGATCAGACCCTAAGAGAATCTCAATTTTATACCCACACACAAAATGGAAAATCTTCCTTGAAATTGCCGCTGACTGGGTTGAGGCGCCTGATGATTCAGGACAAAAGAAGATAAAATAGGAAAAGTAATTTAGAATATGATAATATACAATAAATATAACCATATCTAAAGCAATTTGGGGCAGGAGTAATCTTGCTGAGATTCAATTGAATTGTACAGAGATGCCCTCCGCATTATGAAAGCGCATATTTACATCTTTTCATTAAATAAGCCCTGTCTGTGCCGACCCTGCCACTCCCGTGTCATATGCGAGGCCCTGAAGAGGCTGGAAGAAAAACAGAATGAGGCAGAAAATGTCAGTCTTGAAGTGGCTTGCAAGTGGGTGGCTTGCTGGCACTTGAGTGACACCCCACTGTACCTGCTGCATGTCTTGCTCATGGGATGTCCCTCTTGCTCCTAGCTTGCTGATGCCTCCCTGCCTTGGGTTGTCTCTTTCTTTTTCCTTTAAATATGTACTTATTTTAGAGAGAGCACAAGCAGGAGGGGCAGAGGGAGAGAGAGAGAATTTCAGACAGACTCCAAGCTGGGAATGGAGCCTGACTCGGGGCTTGATCCCAGTACCCTGAGATCATGACCTGAGCCAAAACCAAGAGTTGGACACTCAACTAACTGTGCCACCCAAGTGCCCTGTGGGGATGGCTCCTATTTTTCTTCCTTTTACATTTATTTACACAGTGCTACTCTTCCTGTCTTCAAGTTAAAATGTTTTTTATAAATTTAAAATATATAAATGAAAACCTAGGAGAGCCTGATTTGATCATCTGGTTTTGCAAATCACCATTTGTGACTTTGATTCACCTTCAAGATTAAGGAGTACTGGCTTAGCTGGATGTCTGGCTCACATTTGAACTCAAAACCTGCTGAATGCATATGTGCATACATATATGAATGAATTTGTCAAAAAAAAAATGAATGAATTTGTCAGTAAATTTGACTTAAGCCAAATGATTATAATATTATCATATATATAATACTGTCATCATCTGGCTTCAAGTTATCTCTCTTCCCTGTATTATGCTCCAGCCACACCAGACAGCCAGTTGTTCTGGAAACCATGGGCATCTAGACAAAAGCTCCCAACTGGAGAAAATATATCTGTAGGATGGCAAGGGATAGCGTGGGTAGCTGATTACAAGAGCTCCCAAATTTTCTCTTTCTTCATACTGACCTACCTGATAAATGGCTTTTGATGGAGTCTTTCCTTCCCCACTGCTCCTTTCACAATTGTCCTTCTTCCATTTCACCTAAGAACTTGTCTCTCACCTACCCAGGCCCTTACTCTCTGGTACATTGCCCTGGGGTGTAGAACCTTCAACAGCATATTGGATTAGTTGAGATATAGTCCCTTGAACACATACCTTCTTGTCAACTTGATCCTGTAGCCTACTGGTCAGACAATTTTTTTTAATGTTGTCATTGACATATAACATATTTGTTTCATGCAACACAACATCACGATTCATTTGTATATATTGTAAAATAATCACCATTTAAGTCTAGTTAACATCCACCATCATACATAATTACAAATTTTTTTCTTGTGATGAGAATTTTTAAGGTCTACTCCCATTGCAAATTTCAAATATGCAATATAGTATCATTAACTATATAGTCACCTGCAGTACATTATACCCCTAGGACTTATTTTTTTTTAATTTTTTTAAATTTATTTATTTATGATAGTCAGAGAGAGAGAGAGAGAGAGAGAGAGAGAGAGAGAGGCAGAGACATAGGCAGAGGGAGAAGCAGGCTCCATGCACCAGGAACCCGATATGGGATTCGATCCCGGGTCTCCAGGATCGCGCCCTGAGCCAAAGGCAGGCGCCAAACTGCTGTGCCACCCAGGGATCCCCTAGGACTTATTTATTTTGTAACTGGTAGTTTGTACATTTTGACCACCTTCACCTATTTGGCCTACTTCTCACCCTCCACTTCCGGCAATCACCAATGTATTTTCTGTATCTATGAGTTTGTTTTTTGTTTTTTTTTTTTTTTTGGTTATTTGGTTTTTGGTTTTGTTGTTGTTTTTAGGTTCCATGTATGAGTAAGATCATACAGTATTTGTCTTTCTCTGGCATTATGCCCTTTATGTCCATCCATGTTGCAAATGGCAGGAATTTTTTTTCTTTTTATGGCAAAATAATATTCTGTGATGTTCTTTTTTTTAAAGATTATATTTATTTATTCATGAGAACAGAGAGAGAGAGAGAGGCAGAGACACAGGCAGAGGGAGAAGCAGGCTCCATGCAGGGAGACTGATGTGGGACTCGATCCCGGTACTCCAGGATTAAGCCCTGGCCTGAAGGCAGGAGCTAAACCACTGACCCACCCAGGGATCCCCCTATTCTGTGATGTTTATGAAGATACTTATATGCATATATATGTGTGCATACACACACACACGCACACACACACATTCATTTCTTGATGAACACTTATGTCGTTTCCATATCTTGACTATTGTAAATAATGCTGTAATGGACACAGAAGTGCAGATACTTTTTCAAGACTCTTATTTAATTTCCTTTGGATATATGCCCAGAAGTGGGATTACTGGATCAAACAGTAGCTCTATTTTTAATTTCTTCAGGGGCCTCCATATTGTTTTCCATAGTGGCTGCACCAATTTACATCTCTAACAGTGTATAATCTCCACATTATCTCCACATTCTTGCCAAAATTTGCTATTTGTCTTTTTGATGATAGTCATTCTAACAGGTGTGAGCTGCTATTTCATTGTTTTTTTTTTTTTTTACTTGAAATTCCCTGATGATTAATGATGTTGAGCATCTTTGCATGTACCTGTTGGCCATTTGCATGTTTTCTATGAAGAAGTATTGATTTGGCTCCTTTGCCCATTCTTTAATTAGGTTGTTTGGGTTTTGTTGTTGAATTTTATGAATTATTTATATTTTTTGGATATTCACTCCCCCCCCAGTTAGATATATGATTTGCAAATATTTTCCCTCATTGGATAGGTTACTTTTCACTTTGTTGATTGTTTCTTTTACTGTGAAGACACTTTCTACTTTGGCCCATTATTTGTTATGTCTGCATTTTCCTAATTTAAATATAAATGGAAAATCTGAAATTCATTAAAGGGACATTAATTAGTAATGTTAGTGTTAATGCAGGCAAGGTTATGACTTTATTAGAAACTAATCATTTAGCAGAACAGGAAGATTGCCATTCTTCCCTTTGAACAAAATAAGGATGGGTTTGACTTGCGTTGTCAGCTAAGGGATTTAAAATATGATGAGAGAGCACTTTGTGATTTGTGACATATAACTTGGTAGAAGTTTAAACAATTAGATGTTGATAGAACAAAACCTCTTCCATTTCCATATACTTATTCTTGTGTACAAAATCTCAGTACTTTGAAGCATAAAAATGAAAAATAGAAAAAGAACTGAAACTGGCACCAGTCTTACTCTGAGAATAAGATATTTTAATTTGCTAATAATATAATTATATTTCATAATTATTTCTTCTCAAATTTTAAAAATATATTATGGTTGTACAAAACATTGCTGTGCTAAAAGTAATCCTAATCATGATAATGAAAAAATCAGTTAAATGTTCTTTTAATTTATTTTATATTATTAGAAACGTGACCAACAAAAATAAAATCATTTTGTTGCAGAGAACTGTATTGATTGATGAAATACTTAAAACATAAAATATTCATTATAAAGAAATTCTGAGAGGGAATTTCAATAGAAACATTTTAGGGGAAAGATGAATATTGCAATATTCTAGACTGTTAAAAGGAGCTTATTTATTGATTGCTATAAATGGATGTTGATGGGTATCAAGTTATTTTAATGCTTAACTTTCATTTGACTCATTATATACTTAAAGTATCCTTTGCAAGTATTTTAAACCAAGATAAAAGATTTTTTTAAAGATAATCTAACCTAAACTATGATAGGGTATACATATTTTTTTCAGAATTTTTTTAGTATGTATGCAAAGAGAAAAAAAAATTACAAAGAAAACAAAGACTCCACCATTCTGCTTTTGCACCTTGTTCCTGCTTTGCCTTCTCAAGCCTAGGGTTATTTACTTAGTATACAATCCCCTCCACCCTGAGCTGTTCATTAGTTACTAGCCACATGTGGCTGCTTAATATAAATTAATTAAATAAAATTAAAAATCAGTTGCCCCATTTCATCAGCCACATTTCAAGTGTTCAATAGTTGCCTGTGGTTAGGGACTATGGTATTGGCAGCACAGCAGACGTAAAACATTTCCACAAACACAGAAAGTTTTACTGGGCGCACTTCTCTGGACAGAATTTATATTGCAGACTTTGCTTTTACTAGAATATAGAATAGAGCTTTCTCTAGGATTGATAGATTCATTTACTTTGTTTTCAATTGTCATATTAGACCCTTACTAATTTTTTTTAATTTTTATTTATTTATGATAGTCACAGAGAGAGAGAGAGAGGCAGAGACACAGGCAGAGGGAGAAGCAGGCTCCATGCACCGGGAGCCCTACATGGGATTCGATCCCGGGTCTCCAGGATCGGGCCCTGGGCCAAAGGCAGGCGCTAAACTGCTGTGTCACCCAGGGTTCCCCCTTACTAATTTTTTAAATTAAATAATAATTTAAATATTAAAATAAATTTGGAGTGCTTGCATAGTTTGGTCAGTTGAGCATCTGACTCTTGATTTCAGCTCGGGTTGTGATCTCAGGATGGTGAGATCCAGCCCTGTGCTGAGTTTTGTACTTGTCAGAGAGTCTGGGACTCTCTCTGTCCCTCTGCCTCTCTCTCCTCCATGCTTGCTCACTTGCTCTCTTTCTCTCTCTCTCAAATAAATAAATCTTGAAAAAATAAATTTACTATAACATAATATAATTAGTGACTCCCACTGACATATGTACTAACAAATCACACTCATACAAACTCCATAAAATCTTCTCTATGATAAAGACCTTGGAAATGATTTAAATATATGACTTTTAAAATATATATATATGTATCACAAACTGCCAAAAATAAATTTTTTGTTTGTAATTCCTTTATTGTACTTGTGGTTAATGAAGAACAGACTACATCACTTGTTTTCTCTTTTCCAAGTGATGAACAAGTGTGATCTCACCTAATATCTATAACATTTCCTAAGGAGGATAAACTGGACAGATAAAGACTCTCAGGAAAGTGAAGCAATTTGCCCAGAGTTTCAGAAAGAAAATTTAAACTCAGATCTATGTAATAGCAGAAACTGTACTCCTAACTTCATGTGAAAAATGCCACATAAAGAAGAAATAACAGTTTGCACAAGTTATTCAGATAATTTGGTGACCAGAATAGAAATCCAAGCTGTGTTTTGATTTTCAGATGGGGAACCCACATACCCCCAGTAAGGGGTAGTATGTGTGCTAGGTTAAGAGGATGATTTGAGAGCTAGGACGCCTGGGTGCATATCTGGACTCTGCCACTTACCAATCATTGCCACCTTATGCCTTTTTAATGATCAGGACTGGGATATTGATACTAATACAATATCGTGTCAATTAATATGCTTAATACAGTATACCAACATTATTCATATTTTCTCCAGTATTACTTATTCTCATATGCATATGTATGCATATTCCTACTATACGAGTATGTGTTCATACTATACAATTTTATCACATATGTAGGCTTGTGTATCCATCACCAGAGTTAAGATATTGAACAGTTTCATTACCATAAGGATCTCACACTTTGCCTATTCGTAACCATTCAGTGGCTTTTCTTTAATCCTTTTCACATGGACATTCACAGAGCAAATAAAAAAAATTATGAAGTCCAATCTTTCCATTTTTTTCCTTTTATAGTATATACTCTTGATATAAAGGATAAAAATCTATTGCCTAAGCACATTCCTCAGATTTTTCCTATTTTTCCTAAAATGTTTAATTTTAGTTTTTGCATTTAAATCTGTAATCCATTTTGTGGTTATTTTATATAAAACATGGGGTTTACTGTAAGGTTCATTTTTATGTCCAGTTGCTCCAGTATCATCTGTTGCAAATACTGTCCTTCTTTCATCAAATTGATTTTGCTTCTCTGTCAAGGATCAGTTCAGTAGATTTATATGGTTCTATTTCTGTGTCTTCTGTTCCATTTATCTATATGTTTATGTCCCCACAAATACCACATTATCTTGATTATGGTAACTATAATGTAAGCCCTTATATTGGAGAGAATTGTACCTTCTACTTCATTCTTCTTTGTCTAGGTGGTTTTGGAGTATCCTGGGCCTGTATCTTTACATATAAATTTTATAATAATATTGTCTGTTTCTACAAAAATCCTTAATGGGATATCGTTAGGAATTACATTTAACCCGAAGATGGATTTGGGTAGAATAACTATCTCTATTATGTTGAGTATTCCGTTCTAGGAATGTGGCATTTCTCTCAATTTATTTGGGTCTTCATTGATTTCTTTCATTATTGTATTTGATAATGTTCAACATATGGATCCTATGTATATCTTTTTAAACATACATCTATATATTCTTTTTTTTTCTCTTCTGGATCAATAGTAAATCATACTTGTGTGTCGAATTTCAGTTTCTTGTGTTTATCAGCATATAGAACTGTGATCGGTTTTTGTGGTCTTGTATTCTGCGGTTTACTGAATGTGTTTATTGTAGAACTTTTTTGTAGATTCCTCAAGATTATCTATGTAAACAACATGTTTTCTGAGAATAGGACCATTTTGTTCCTTCCTTTCTCATCTTTATCTTTTATTTCTATTTTCTTCCCTTATTGAAGTGGCTAGAGCTTCAGTGCTAAACAGAATAAGACTGGTAGAGTGGACATCCTTGTTTGGTTCTTGATCTTAGGGGGAAAGCATCATTCAATCTTCATCATCAAATATGATGTTAATTGTAGAGGGTTGTTTTTTTGGGGTTTGGTTTTTTTTGTTTGGTTGGTTGGTTTTTTTTGTTTGTTTGTTTGTTTGTTTGTTTGTTTTTTTGAGACGCTATTTTATCAAGTTGAGACAATTCTCTGCTGTTCCTGACTGGTTGAGAGTTTTATACCATGAATAACTGGGATTTTGTTATTGGTACATTAATGTACCATTAAGAACCTTTGATTTCGTCAAAGGCTTTCTTAATGTCAATTGATATGATCATATACCACACAGGGCTGGTCTACTTGTGTGAGTTGGGGTTTCAATGATTTTGAGACCCTTTGAAACATTATTTCCACTTTTTCTTTTAAATCTTCTGGTACCTCTGAGAATCCCATTAGTCCCTGCTGGTTCTGCCTGTAAGGGAAGAAAGGCTTTTCTCAACCTTGAGAAAAGCCTCAACCTGTGCTGCCAGTTGTCTATAGATGAGAGAGGGGACTCTCAGGCCCACAATGACAAAGAAATTTTCTGAACTGGATTCATTGTTGCTGCTATTTCTTGTTGGAGAAGGGGAGTCTTGCAGATTTTCTGTGGAGACCATTTCATATATTAAGTTCAATTCTTCCACAAGGTGATCAGAAAGTAGATGAAACTCTGCTCTGCAAAACCAAGTAATTAAAAAAAAAAGTAATTTAACCATATCCATACAGCAATGCAGTGGGTGAAACCAAGGTGGGCATTATCTAGACTATTTAGTAAAGTTACAATTGCATAGTCCATTTTCTATCTCTTTGGTTAATGTTCTTTTGAAATAGAAGTTGATTTTGACTCGATTGATCTATTTGAAATCTACATCTAAAGAATCATAGGATAAATTATAAATCTCTTTTTTGTCTTGTAAATGTACATAGGGTAAAATTGTTGATTGATGCCTTTTTAAAAGATTTTATCTATTTATTATCTATTTATTCATAGAGACATAGGTGAAGCTGGCTCCCTTTGGGAAGCCTGATGCAGAACTTGATCCCAGGAACCCAGGATCACACCCTGAGCTGAAGGCAGACGCTCAACCACTGAGCCACCCAGGTGCCCCTGATTAATTCCTTTTTAAAAGCAAAAATATATTAGGATTTTTTAACTGACTGACCCCTGGATGGGTCAGTCAGTTAAACATCCAACTCTACATTTTGGCTCAGGTCATGACCTCAGGGTCATGGGTTTAAGCCCTACAGCCAGCTCCATCCTCAGTGGGTAGTCTGCTTGAAATTCTCTCCCTCTCCCCCTTTCTCTGCCCCTCCCTCCACTCTCTCTCTCAAATAAATAATTGTTTAAAAAAATAAAAGCATAAAAATTTGAAAAAAATATCTTTATTTATGCAATTTCAATTTTAGCATTTTGTATCTTATGTAGAATAATTAGTACAAGACATGAAAAATTAGACATAACTTAATCAAATAATTATTTAGCACATAAAAAATTTAGAAAAGCGAATTTAAGAATTTGGCTTAATTTCTTTATCATTTCTTAATTCTTATCCTGACAGAAATGATGAAACTTACCGAAACTTTCTTTAATTTTTTTTTTCTTTTTTGGCTTCAGATTTGGCTTTAAAGATAAGGTGTTACAGATAACAATGGAAATCTCTACAATTTTATTCCCCTTCTTTCCACTAACAACCACCATTATGTATGTCTTTCTTTTTTCTCTTTTTGTACATTTCACATGTAGATTTCTACTCACATGCACATGCACATACATAGAGCACACAGTGTGGCTTTATGTGTTTTTGAGCTATTCATAAGATATAGTAAAGTTCTAGATTCTGACCCTTTGCCAGTGTGTGGCTTGTCTTTTGATTTTGTGCATGGGGTCTTTTGTAGTAAAAAGAAATCTTTTGATTCTTTGTTTTCTTTCTAGCTTTTGCTTTTTGTGCCTTGTTCGAGAAAGTCTTCCCTACCTTGAGGCCATAAAGATACTCTCCTGTATTTTCTTCCAAGTTTGTACATTTGTATTTTCACATTTAGATCTTTAATCCCCATATAATTTATTCTTATGTGTTTACCAAAACTTTCTAAGAAAAGTATTCTAGAGTGACTGTTCTCATATTTGACTCTGTAGAAAACTAAACCTGAATATGTTTCTATTAAAAAGGAACATCCCCTGTAAACACTGTTCCATATAATCCTCTCCATTGTATTCATTTTGCACATCAACATAAGAAAGACTGTGAGGACTCTTCCAAAAATGAAATGTATTTGACTTTGCATTTAATGCTATATTTCCAAAATGTATTTTATCATTAAACAATGTATTTTTTATGTGTGGCATTTAGAAATCACTAAAGGAGATAGAAAATAGAATAATTGGGAACTGAAACAAAACAAATAAGCCAAGAACCTTGAAACAGAACAGGAAACCCTGCTTCTTGAAGTTTTCCATTTACCGAGATGCCTTAATGTTTCCCTAAATTGACCTTATTGTAGACAGGCTTCTTCCTTATTCTAGACCCTGAATTCCCCTTTCTTAAGTATTTAGCTTAGAAATCTTGCAAATCGTAAGGGTTTTTTTTCTGCCCTTTTGAGATATAGGTAAATATTTATAAAAGCCTCAGTTTTACTAACCAGGAATATCTTTCTCAGAGCCTTGAGGACCATCCCTTTGAAAGCAATCATTAAATAAATTATCCCTGTCCCATAGTCTCTGCAGGAGGATAGAACCTGAACTTGGGTGGGCATCAATTAGCAAACACAGATGGTCTAATCACAGATTAAAATATCTACAAAATCAGGAGATAATGTGTTAACATACCCCATTGATCAACTTCACTCCTAATGTCCTTCAGCACTTTTCTTTTAGCTCATTACACCCCTTAAGCCCTTCCTGCCCTTTGCTTCAGCAGCTTTGAGTTCGTACTTAGGCTTGGTCTCTCTGTCCTATTGCAATAGTTTTGAATAAAGTCCTCCTCGACTGTTTAACTTTGTCCAGTGAAATTTTTGCTTTGATACTGTTGATCCATTTTTGCCCCAGTTCTAATCCCATGGGTACTTAAGAGATCAATATTAAATAGTTGGGTCCTAGGAGTCAGATTAGGGTAGGACAACAAAGTAAACAAACGATAGAGAACAAATTTGGCAAAGATTTAAGAGAGAACTCGGAGAAGGAGCCATAGAAATAAGCTGTAAATAATTTCTAAGGAACAGGAACCAAGACAGAAGTGAAGAATTAAAGCAGATTAGAAACCAGTAAAAGTAGTCCATAATGATGGTTCAGTATAATAATCTCTCCATTTAGGAAAATAATTTTTAAAAGTCAAATCTAAGAATTTGGTTTCTCTTGGATACAGATACATTCCCTAATATTCCTACCCTCTTATCTTGTTCTCATATACTATTTAGTAATTGTGGCTACTCTGTTACAGCAATCGTGTAAGAGCTGGGAGTGTTGGGATTTCTTGAAAGATGGCAGACGTGCAAATTTATTTTTAAATTTTTGGATGGACACTAAAATATTAGTAACTCACATGGAAGAACTGGCATTTGCTGTGCTATGCAGCATCACTGATATGACCTTTTCTACTGTCTCCTTTTTGTTGTTATCAGAAATTTTCTGCAAAAACAATTGGATTTCAAGCTGAGTCAATGTTTTTTATCAGCAATGCAAAAAGCTAATATTGTCTCCTTATTCCTATACTTAATTTAGCTCTGATTCTATTAAAAAAATACATGAAGTTCTATAATACTGTTTTGTTTTGTTTTGTTTGTTTTTGCTGTATTTTCTGTGTAAAATTGCAAAGGAACATTAAAATTGTTTTTATTTGTTTAATTTTGTTTTGTTTTCTTGTGGCAAGTTCTGAATTTTATTTCTATGCCCTGATTTCCAATGACTTTACACTATTTTAAGATGTTATACAGATTTTCTCAATAATTTCACTGTAAACTTAAATGTGATCAAAAGACCTATCTCATGTCAAAACATATTTAATCATCTTTACTAATTATTAACAAAAATTAAAGGTAGAGTTTTAAATAAAACTGTCATTTCAGCATGAAATGTTGCTTTTATTTCATCATGAACTGGTATTTTTATTTTTTAATTAATTGACATAATACTTTCAGGCATACAACATAATGATTCAATATTTATGTATCAGTAATCAAAAATCTACCAAAAAACAAAGGCCAGGGCCAGATTCTCCATAGGGGAATTCTACCAAACATAATAAGGAAGAGTTAATACCTATTCTTCTCAAACTGTTTCAAAAAAAAAAAAAAGAAAAGAAAAGAAATGGAAGGAAAACTTCCAAACTCATTCTACAAAGCCAGCATTACCTTTCCAAAATCAGACAAAGACCACACAACAAAAGAATTAATTACAGGCCAATATCCCTGATGAACATGGATGCAAAAATTCTCAGCAAAATACTAACAAATTGAATCCAACAGTACATTAAAAGAATCATTCACCATGATCAAGTGGGATTTACTCCCGGGCTGCAAGGTGTTCAATATTCATAAACCAATCAACATGATACATCACATTAATAAAAGAAAGGATATGAGCCTTATAATCCTCTCAATAGATGCAGAAAAAAACATTTGATGGAATACAGCTTCCATTGTTGATAAAAACCCTCAACAAAGTAGGGTTGGAGGGAACATAACATTGTAAAGACCATATATGAAAGACCTACAACTAATATTATCCTCAATGGGGCAAAACTGAGAGCTTTTCCTCTGTCAGGAATAAGACAGGATGTCCACTCTCACCATTGTAATTTAACACAATACTGGAAGTCCTAGCCTCAGCAGTCAGACAGCAAAAAGAAATAAAAGGCATCCAGGTTGGCAAGGAAGAAGTCAAACTTTCATTCAGAGGACTACATAGAGGACAGGATACTCCATGTAGCAAACCCAAAAGATTCCACTAAAACTTTGTTAGAATTGATACAAGAATTCAATAATGTTGCAGAATACAAAATCAATATACAGAAATCAGTTGCATTTTTATACACTGATAATGAAGCAGCAGAAAGAAAAATCAAAGAGTCCATCCCATTTGCAGTTGTACCAAAAATAAGATACCTGGGAATAAACCTAACCAAAGAGGTAAAAGATCTATACTCTGCAAACTATAGAAAACTTAGGAAAGAAATTAAAGAGAAAACAAAGAAATGGTAAAACATTACATGCTCATACATTAGAAAAATAAATATTGTTAAAATGTTTATACTACCCAAAGCAACCTACAGATTTAATGCAATTCCCATCAAAATACCACCAGCATTTTTCACAGAGCTAAAACAAACAATCCAAAAATTTGTATGGAACCACAAAAGACCCCAAATAGCCAAAGCAATATTGAAAAAGAAAAGCAAAGTGAGGCACCTGGGTAACTCAGGGGTTGAGTGTCTGCCTTTGGCTCAGGTTGTGATCCCAGGGTCTTGGGATTGAGTCCCACATTGGGCTCCTGTGGGAAACCTGCTCCTCCCTCTGCCTATGTCTCTGCCTCTCCCTGTGTCTCTCATGAATAAATAAATAAAATCTTTAGAAAAAAAAAAAAGAAAAGCTGAAAGCATCACAATTCCATACTTTTATTAGAGAACTGTAGTGATCAAGATAGTATGGTACTGACACAAAAACAGACACATAGATCAATGGAACAGGATAGAAAACCCAGAAATGGATCCACAACTATATGGTCAAATAATATTTCACAAAGCGAGAAAGAATATCCAATCCAAAAAAGGCAGTGTCTTCAACAAATGGTGTTAGGAAAACTGTACAGCAACAATGCAGAAGAATGAAACTAGACCACTTTCTTACACCATATACAAAGATAAATTCATAATGGTTGAAAGACCTAAATAAGAGACATAAAACCATCAAAATCCTAGAAGAGAACAGAGGCAGCAACCTCTTTGACCTCGGCCACAGCAACTTCTTACTAGACATTTCTCCAAAGGCAAGGACAACAAAAGCAGAAATGAACTATTGGGACTTCATCAAGATAAAGAGCTTCTGCATAGTGAAGGAAACAGTTGACAAAACTAAAAGGTAACCTTCAGAATGGGAGAAGATATTTGCAAATGAAATGTTTGAGGAAGGATTAGTATCCAAAATCCATAAAGTACTTATCAAACTCAATACCCAAAAAACAAATAATCCAGTTAAAAGATAGGCAGAAGAATAGACATTTTTCCAAAGAAGATATGCAGATGGTTAACAGACCCATGAAAATACGCTTGATATTATTCATCACTGGGGAAATCCAAATCAAAACTACCATGAGATACCACCTCACACTTATCAGAATGGCTAAAATTAACATAGTAAAAAAAAAGATGTTGGTGAGGATGTGGAGAAAGGGGAACCCTCTTACACTGTTGATGGGAATGCAAGCTGGTATAGCCACTCTAGAAAACAGTGTGGAGGTTCCTCAAAAGATAAAAAAAAAATAGAGCTACCCTACAATCCAGCAATTGCACCACTATATATTTACCCAAAGGATACCAAAATACTAATTTGCAAGGGTACGTGTGCCTGATGTTTATAGCAGCATTATCAACAATAGCCAAATTATGGAAAGAGCCCAAATGTTCATCAACTGATGAACGGATAAAAAAGTGTGTATGTGTATTTATACATATATGTGAGCATGTGTGTATATATATGTATACAATATATATCTGTATTATACTGTAAAGTGATACATATTATATATAATACAGCTATAATATATAATGCTCAGCCATAAAAAGGAATGAAATCTTGCCATTTGCAATAATGTGGATGGAGCTACAGTGCTAAGTGAAATGTGTCATAGAAAGACAAATACCACATGATTTCATTTCACTCATATGTGGAATTTAAGAAATGAACAGATGAACACAGGGGAAAGAAAAGAAAAGAAAGAGGCAAGCCAGAAAAGAGTTTCTTAACTGTAGAGAACAAACTGAGGGTTACTGGAGGAGAGGTGGGCAGGAGGATGAGCATTAAGGAGGGCACTGGTTGTGATGAGCACTGGATGTTATATGTAAGTGATGAATCACTGAATTCTACCCCTCAAACCAATATTATAGTATATGTTAATTAACTATAATTTAAATAAAAACTTGAAACATTAAAAAATATATATTTGTATTCACTATGAAATAATCACCATAGCAAGTCTAGTTACCATCCATCACCATACAAAGTAACACAAAGATGTTTTTCCCCTTAGTGTGAAAATTTTAAAAATTTATTTTCTTGGTGGCTTTCAAATATATACTACAACATTAATGACTATAGTCATATTGATGTAAATTATATCCATGCTGTTACAAACATCAAGATTTTATCCTCTTTTATGGCTACGTAGTATTTCATTATGTGTATATACACATCTTCTTTATATATATCAAATATATTCTATATCATACATCATATATATCTCACATATATATTATGTATCTCACAAAAATGATATATATCATATCTCACATAACACATATATATTATATATATCATTTATGTGTGTGTGTATGTGTATATCTCACATCTTTATTCATTTATCCATCAATTGACACTTAGATTGTTTCCGTATCTTGACTTTCGTAAATAATGTTGCAGTGAACATGGGGTACATATATCTTTTCAATTTAGTATTTTCATTTTCTTTAGATAAATACCCAGACATGGAATTTCTGGTTCTATTTTTAATTTTTTAAGGAACCTCTATACTGTTTTCCATAATGGCTGCACTGATTTAGATTTCCACCAACAGTGCACAGGGCTTCCTTTTCTCCACATCCTTCCCAACAGTTGTCATTTCTTCTTGTCTTTTTGGATAATAGCTAATCTAACCAGTGTAGTGATATCTCTTTCTGGTTTTGATTTACATTTCCCTGATTAGTGATATCAAACATCTTTTAATGTGTCTATTGACCATCTGTATATCTTCTTTGGGGAAAAAAAATGTCTATTAAGATCCTGTGCCCAATTTTTACATGTATTATTTTGGGTTTTTTTTTTTTTTTTTTTTTTTTTTGCTCTTGTGTTGTATCTGTTCTTTATATATATCTGTTCTTTTATATATATCTGTTCTTTATATATTTTGGGTTTGTTTGTTTTTTTTTTTTTTTGCTCTTGAGTTGTATCTGTTCTTTATATATATTTATATATTTATATATAGATATATCTCTATCTCTTTATATATTTTGAGTTGTATCTTTTATATATATAATATATTAGCCCTTTATCAGATACATGATTTGCAAATGTTTTCTCCCATTCAGTAAACTGACCTTTCATTTTGTCAATGGTTTCTTTTGCTGTACCAAAGCTCTTCATTTAATATAGTCCCTTTGTTTATTTTTGCTTTTATTCCCTTTCTTTTTGAAGTCAGATCCAAAAAATCTCATTGCTAAGACCAATCCCAAGGAACCTACCACTTGTGTTTTCTTCTATGAGTTTTATGCTTTCAGGATTCAAGTCTTTAACCCATTTTGAGTTAGTTTCTGTGTATTGTATCAGAGAATAGTCTAATTTTATTTTTTTTGCATGTGGCTACCCAGTTTTCTTGTCACCATTTATTAAAGACTGTCCTTTCCCCGTTGTATATTCTTATCTCCTTTGTTATAAATTAATTGACCGTATACATGTGAGTTTATTTCTGGGCCCTCTGCTCTGTTCCATTGATCTATGTGTCTGTTTTTATGCCAGTTTCATACTGTTTTGATTACTATGGCTTTGTAATACAGTTTGAAAACAGGGAGCATGGTGCATCTGCTTTATTGTTCCTTCTCAAAATTACTTTGACTATTCAGAGTCTTTTGCTGTTCCATACAAACTTCAGAATGAATTGTTCTATTTATGCAAAAAATGTCATTGGGATTTTGTTGGAGATTGCATTGAATCTGTAGATTGTTTTGGGTAATGTGAATATTTTAACAATATTATTTCTACCAATACATGAGCATGGGATATTTTTCCATTTATTTGTGTCCTCTTCAGTTTCTTTCATGAGTGTTTTAGTTTTCAGTGTACAGGACTTTCACTTCTCTAGTTTTACTTATTTTAAGTATTTTATTCTTTATGATGCCAATGTAAATGAGATTTATAAAATCTCTTGTAAGTGGATAGAGAAAGGCAACAGATTTTATATGTTGGGTTTATACTCTGCAATATTACTGTTTACAGGACTTTTTTTTACTGTTTTCTCAGTATAAAATAATGACATCTGTGAATAGTGATGGTTTTATTTTTTCCTTTTTCATTTGGAGCTTCATTTATTTTTCTTGCCTAATTACTCTGGCTAGGACTTCCAATACTATGTAGAATAAAAGTGATAAGAATGGGCATCCTTGTCTTGTTCCCTTTTTAAGAGGAAAAGCTTGGGGGTTTTCACCATTGATCCACTGGCCCCTCTGTCCTTAGAAAGAGTACCAATAAGCTCCTGCCCTTACGGAAGATACTTTCTGAATAGCAAATGTCCCTCATGAATAGTCTACATGCTTTCAAACTGCTGCTTTTGTGCTGGTCTCTGGGGCAAGCAAGCCCACATGCAAGCCCTTTAAGAGAACTTTCTCAGCTCCCTATGGTCTTTTGGGTGTCCTAGACATGATTTCCAGTGGTTTTTAGAGCCAGATATTTTTGAGGGCTCATCTTTCCATTGATGATCCCAAGGTTTGGTGTGCCTGATATGGGGCATGAACCCCTCCCTCCTCAGGAAGAAGTTCTGGATTTCTGAGATCCTTCCTGATTGTGATCACTCTGCCAGGGGTAGGAATCCTGAAGGAACCAAATTGCTGCCTTTTCCACCTATCCTGATGCCACCCTTCTACTGTTCATTGTGAAGGAACTGTTCATCTGGTTTTCAAGTCCTTTTCAGAGAGAATTGTTGCACGTGACCTGTAGACCTGTAGTGTGTCTATGAGCAGAAATGAGTTGAGGATTTCTCTGTGCCATCATAGTGGACCACCCCCTTCTCCATAAAGCAAAATTAAGATTGTGAATGATCCTAAGATATGATCAGAGTATGTTACTTAAAATGTGTATATAGTTGTATATATATGGTTATATATATTATATAGAGGAAAGGGGACAAACTTCTCACTGGGAGCATGATTTTAGAAAATAATTTCTGCAATAGAAAGAGCTGGCAGGGATCTGTGTGGCCAGATTTGAGAGCCAGTATTATACTGGAGAAAAGATGAAACCATGGGGCTTCTATGATTGATAAAGTGTTACTGCTGGAAGTGGAGGTATAACCAATAAATACTAAAGTGTCTTGGGGATATCATGGTTGGGAATACCTAAGATTATTATTCTTTTCTACCTCCTTTCCTGTCTGTTTGCCTGCCTTGCTCTATCAGTAGTATTTGTTTATTTTATAAAAATTAATCTGTCTAATAAAAATATATTTATTCCATATAAAAGGAATGCCTACTGAATATCTTATTGGTAACTGAGAATAAAATACACCACAAGCTCTGCTTTCAAAGAATTTAGCACTCAGCTGGGGAAATCTGATAAAGAATCAAAGCATGGGATATTTACCATTATCCTTTACAGGATCTGAGGCCCAGGGAGCTCAAGTAACTTGTCCAAAATAACAACAAAATGTAGCAAAGCTTTGGTTTTAACCCAGGTCTCTTATTTAAAATTTAAAGACCTGGCCACATTTAAGGATTTTGATGTTTTATTTTGTGTGACTGAATTGTCAAAAGTGCATATATTTCCTGTTTGTATATACCAAAGTTTGAGAGTGATTCAAGTTGGAAATTATTTGAGAAAATTGACACTTAGATGTAAATTAACAATTTAAATGGACTTAGATTATGTGAAGATTTAGAGAACAATGATTGTTGCTATAAATTGTACTCAATAGATGGCTTGAGTAGTTATTGAGAAGAAACAGAAAATATACTTTTGCCTGATATGTATATATTACCTGAATAATATTTGCACCTTGGGGATTATGATGTGTAAACAGATAGCAACACAGATAGTATTTAAGATAGTGCCCCTCAAAGTGAAAAGTTTGGACGATGATGGATTGGCAAAGATCAACAATGATTAATCAAGAGCTAAGCTAGTGTACAGCATAGGTCACATTATGGATGATGGTGGCAATCATGGAGCAATATTCAGCAAATACCTGATCATTTCCAACATTGTTTCATGGTTTATGGAGTTTTTTCTTCAAAAAATAATGATTAAAGAAGAACTTTTACCTTCCTCCTTATTAATATATGTTTTTCTATATTCAAGGACCATATCACTTTTAATACGCACTAGGCACCTTTCCTTAATATTAAAGCTGACAAGAATCTCTGCTTTCATGGAAGAACTTCTGCATTTATACTCAGAATCAAAATTTAATATTCATTTATTCTTTTTCAATAAATTCACTTACGCAATAAATACTGTTGAGCACAGTACTTTATGCCAGAAGAGTTAGATAAGAAAGGAAGCAGGAGAGAGCATTTCCAATAAAAAAGAGATCATGAACAAAGACTTGGGAACATTGGGTGTCTGCATTGTAGGCTAGGGCAGCAGAGCAGTGTGATTGGGGCAGCTTCTCACATGAAACCCAGAAAGGCTTTGGAGTAAACGTAATGCTTTGTAAAGAAACTGGAACATTTATCTCAGGCAAGACTGAATGTTTATTAAATGGAAACTAAAAGTAAGGCAAATTGGAAATATCCAGAAAGCTTCATGAGGAATGATAGGTTACTTGTTTTAAATAAAACTAGCCTTATTCTGAGAACAGAACACGAATGATTTCAACAACATAGAGGTTTATTCCTTGTTCTAGTACCCAAAAGCAGTCCATAGCTACTACTGTGCCTCTGTAATTATCAGGGACCCAAGGTGCTTCCATATCATTGATCTATTATCCTTAATTCACAGCCTCCTGCTCCCAGGCCAAAATGGCTATCCCATCCCAAGCATCAAGTCTGGATCCTAATCAATAGAGAACAGAACGACAGAGGGAAAATGCACATAGTATATTTTTGTTTGTTTCTCGTGTGTTTGTGTGTGCATGTGTGCATGTGTGTGCATATGTGTATATGTGCACGTGTGTCTACTGGGTTTCAGTCCCAGGCACTTTGTTAGGCCCTTATAATATAAGAATGAGAAATACTGACTCCATATGAACTGACTATATGGCAGGAAGTAATTAGGTTTTATATACATTCACATCCAGATAAATAATCATACATATTTAATACATTTTACATTGGTGGTGAAGCAGAAGGAGATATTATAGATAATATACCTGAGGTGATATATGTGTGTGTGTGTGTGTGTGCATATTTAGTCAATCGTGTGAACAACAGAGACATTAGAAAACCACACTTGGTGGAAATGATCACAAAATTTATTTTGTACATGCTTGTTTGAGGTGATTTCTTATATCTAAGAGAACATTTTAAGTGGTCAGAAGGTAAGAGGAGCAATCAGGGCTACAGACAGAAATGTAAGTGCTGCTGACATAAAGAAAGTAATTAAACCATGCTGATTTATGACAGAGCTTAAAGTGAAACTATGAAGTGAAAAGAAGTGTAGGGACTTGACTGCCTACTCATACTCCGCACACAAAGTTGTCCCACATATACTGGCACCTTTAAATTTAGCGATTAGTAGTATCTCAGTAGAGCAAACCCAGAATTATATACCTCAGCATGCTGGCCTCTGACTCTTTTGTGTCCAGTGACTGGAATATATTAGGTCCTTAATCTTTATTGCCTGGCTTATTAACTTGATTCACTTAAGCACATATTTATGAATAGGTTGTTACAGGTGCAGTACTATGCTATCGATCGGAATAGCAAATTACAGTCTTTGACCCTAAAAAGCTCATAATCGAGAGTGGGGGATTCCCAAAATATACCTAGAGATAAAGCTCAAGATAATCCAAGTTAGACATAATATGTGTATGTGTGAAGCTGCAGGTTTATTTATTTTGGAATGAATCTCTATAAATCAACAAATACCCAAAGGTATCTGCAACTTACCAAATGTTGGCAATTATGTGAGGTTGTCTATGAGAACATAGTACTATGGGAACACAGATTGGAACGCCTTGAGGAACTTTAAAGCTGGGATCATGGGGTTCCTGTGTGGCTTAGTCAGTTGAGCGTCTGGCTCTTGATTTCAGCTCAGGTCATGATCTTGGGGTCATGGGATTGAGCCTCATGTCAGGCTCTGCACTGGGTGTGGAGCCTTCTTGAGATTCTCTTTGTCTCTCCCTCTGCCCCCACCCCAAGCTATCTCTCTTGCACATGCGTTTGCTCTCTCTCTCTCTCTCTCAAAAAAAAAAAAAAAAAAAGGCAGAGATCAGGAAAAGGCTACATGCAAGAGTTGGTACCTGCCTAACTGAAGGAAGTCAATCAAGAAGGAAGAAAATGACTCCCAAAGGAGCAAAGGCACTGATACAGAGCATGCCTGTGGTGAGCTACAAGCACTTCCTTTTAGCCAAGACATAAATCAAAATGAAAATGGTGGGGAATTTAACAGGGGATGAGGGGACAAATGATGGAGGCCCCTGTATGTTATGTTAAGTGTAATGAGACCAACAGAAGACCACTGAAAGACTATGTGTAAATCAGTAAGATAGGCCTGTATAGTATGGAGAATGGATTGAATGAGGTGAGGATGAAGCAAGGTTAGTTGGGATATGGTCATGAAGTGGGGATTTGGCACAACCACCACTCGTGGGGCCACCATGTCCATTTGGTGCCCTTCCAGCAAGTCTGAAGGCAATCACTGAACCACCTGCACATACTACTCTCTCTGCTTTAAGTTTTCAGAGATTAGAACATTTAGTCAAACTGTTGGAATTTATTGAATGAATGAAGTTTGTGTGGGAGACTGTTATTCAGACACACATTTTTAAATGCCAACAGCAACTTAGTCTTCTTACCCAAACATGAAGTAATTCAAGGCCAGAAATTGTTTTTCTCCAGCCTTTTCCTCCTGTAGGTTGCCATGTGACTACAACATGTATTTCTAAAATGACAAATTCCTTCCCAAGTGAAAACAAACCAAGAGTAAAGCTCAAGGAAGGCTGTTCTCTGAAAATTGCGTACTGAAGGATCAAATTGTCCTTTTCTCATGCAAATGAAGTCCTGTTGGAGCAGCAGAGCATTACTCCATAAATCATTCTGCGCTCTTGAGCAAACTTAATGCAGTTCCAAATGTGATGCTATGGGTGTGTTTAATTGAGCACTAACGAAGTGGTACAGCTGGCTGAGCTTAGTGCACACTTGAACTTCTCCCCCGATTAGAGTATGTGTGCTGTGCTGCCACATATTTGCTTAGTTAGGGACTAAAATTCTCTCCACTACATGCTGAGCTACTTGAGGGCAGGAATGAGGGTAGTTCAAAATAATAAACTAATTTTAAATGATAATTGTTAATATTTATTAATGAAACCATATATGTGATACACTTTGAATTCATTATCTTAAATTTCTCATAGCAATCAGTTGTGTTTGATATAGTTCTCTTCATAGTCAAATGGGGAAACGTCTATGAAGAATTTGTGTATCGGATCTCAGTCTCGTGGGTATTGACATATAATGGTAATATTTGAATTGAGGTCATTTGTCGTTAGGCCAGTACATATAAAAACCTGTTTTCCTTGCTCAGAATCAGACACCATGTTTCAATGTCAGTGATAACCCTTACCACCTCTGCGAATGGACAAGGCAGCGATTACTGTATTTTGACAAACCAAAAAGCTGTTAAGATCTCATACTTAAAAGCTGTTTCAGACCTCATACTTAGTGACATATCTGTGCTCCATCTGAAAATAAAGTTGTCTTTTTTTTTTTAGTTTAAAGACTACATCAAAAAAAAATAAAGATTATATCATGTTCAATGGTTTGTATGATAACTGTTATAAAGCAAACAATGATGTTTACATTTTAGGCATCTGTAACCAGAATGCATTGGAGAAAAATTGGTCAGTGTTTACTCAAGGTCAAAGGTGATTTCTCCTGTCAAAGACCCCAGATGTGCATAAACATCCCATCTACCTCCCAGAGGAGAATGCAATGTAGTAACTTATCCACCTCTGTCTATAAACCTTCATACTTGTACACAGCATCCCATCTCCCTCAATCGCACAGTACAAGACACATGATTACCTCTTTTCTCTTCTGTCTCATGCATTTGCTTTATTTGATCTTTCTTAATAGGATTTCATGTACAAAGTTTTTTCCTCATTACTATAAATATAATATGTTTGGAATATATTTCCTGTGGAATGGGAGCAGAGAAATGATACAATACTAAGTAGTTTGAAACATGTGGAAATTTTTGCATGATTTTTCTGCTTCTATTTTATAGAAAAAATTCCAAGTATATTGTATCTTTGCAATTCCATAGGCTCTCCCCATAATCTCTCTTGAGCCTAAGAGGCCCTCAGATCTTTATATTTGAAACTGGGTTTTTATATTTGAAACTATCATTGTTCAGGTTATCAATTACTGCTACTTGCCAAATCCAGTGTTAAATTCTTAGTCATCACACCACTTGACATTTAGCAGCATTTGACACGTTGCTAAGCCTTTCCTTTTTGAAATTCTTTACATAGTTTCAAGGGTCCTCTTCCTTGCTGGCTCTTCTGCTCTCCCATGCTTACTTATTTTCAGTATTCTTTTATGGATCTTTCTCAATTTCATTACTTCTCAAAACACTGTATTGCCTCAGAGCTCAATCCTTTGCTCTTCTCTGTGTCTCTGTCTCTCTCTCTCTCTCTCTCTCTCTATATATATATATATATATATATATATATATATATATATATATGATTTTTCCTGTGGAATCCTACTGAGTATTATGGCTTTATAAAGTCATATCTCCATCTCCATCTCTGATCATCTCTGATTTCTCTCCTGGATTCTAGTCCCATGTTTCTAACTACCTTTATTATTTCCCATGGCTGTCATAACAAATTGCCATAAACTAGGTTGTTCTAAACAAGAAACAGTTATTCCCTGACAATCCTGGATACCAGAACTCTAAAATCTCAGCAGAGCCACCCTCCCCTGGAGTCTCTAGGGGAGAACACTGCTTTTCTCCTTCCAGCTTCCAGTGGCCCCAGGAGCTCCTTGGCTTGTGGCTGTGTAACTGCAGCCTTGGCCTCCACCTTTACATGGCCCTCTATTCTGTTTCTCCCTCAAATTCCCTCTGCCTTTTACTCATAAGGATGTGTGTTATTGGATTGAGTTCCTGCCCAAATGATCCAGGGTGATTTCATCTTGAGGTCCTTAACTTATTTACATCTAAAAGAACTCTTTTTTTTTTTCCCAGACAAGTTAACATTCATAGTTTCTGGGAGTTGGATATATATTGGGGGTGGGGGGGTTTCCTTTAATCCACAATAGTCTGTCCTTTGTCTGCCCCCTCAAATTCTCATCCACCTCCCATGCAGCATACATCACCTCATGCCCGGCATCCAAAAGTCTCAGCTCATTAGATTATTAACTCCAAGCCCAAAGTCCTATGTAAATATAATAAACTAAAAAAGTCCCAAATGTATTCATCAAAATCATTTAAATCAAGTATGGGTAAGATTCTGAGTAGGTTCTATCATGAGCAAAATTTATCTCCATCTAAGGACCTGTGAAACTAGAAACCAGAAATCTACTCCCAAAATGCAGGCCAAGGAGAGAGGTTCTCACTACAAAGAGAAGACAATGAAAATAATAAAGAGGTTACTGGTCTCACGTATGTTCAGACTCAAGCAGGGCAAATACCGTTAGATTTCAAAGCTTGTAAGTAATCCTCTGGCTTCATGCTCTGCTCCCTGGGCCTGTGCTACACTCTCTGAACCACAGTGGCTCCTCCAGCCTCTGAGCCATTATGACAATTTATCACAGCAGATACAAGTAACAAATACACCACTTTCCAATATCTTCACTTAAAGCCATCTTAAACCTAACCTCTGTGAAACAGACCTTGACTTGACTCCTATCTCTTCCTCACCAAACTTGTTTCTCACTGAGCTTTTCCCATGACAGTAAATGACAATAATTCCTATAGTTGCTCCAACCAAAAAAAAAAAAAATCTAAGACTCATCTCTGGCTCCTCGATATCTTTCATATTACACATTAAATCCATCAGCAAATCCTGTCGACTGCCTTCAAAACTCTCTGAATTTGACCATTTTGAGGTATATCTTTGCTATTATACCTGGGATACGAGTTTCCTTTGTTTTTCAGCAACTGGACATTGATTTCCCACACCCACCTCATTACTTTTCCAAATCATACGTTTCTAGTCTGCATTAAGGACATATGGTGAAGATATTTTATAAGCTGCAACACTATGGTTATTTCCACATTCACTGGCTTGATTTAAACTAGGAAAACCTATATAATGTAAAGAAGCAAGAATGTTAATTGGCATCTGAAGTACTTGTTATGAGAATTAATATAAAAACTCATGAGAAGAGATAGCACCCCCTGGTCACCGCATCTATACTTGACCCTCAGAAATCTATCACCAGAAAAGCAAGTAGAGAACTTTTAGAAATCATGTTGCATGATTCTTTCCTTTGTAGTCCTCTAGTGTCATTAGTGGAATATTTTTAGCTAGAAAACATATATTTGCTACTAACAAGTAATAATTTCAAATAAAAAAATATTTTTTGAGTATATGCTAAGTTCTGGCTGGTAATCACTCATCCATTCATAATCATTCATTCCTAATTGTTTAACATCCACTAAATGCCAGGCACTCTAGCAGACATTTGTGATTCAATAAACATGATAAACAATTAGTAAATAAAATATAATGATTTCATTTTAGGATGATTGTAAAGAATTTAAAGCAAATTTAAAGACTGTAAGGGGATTGTGAATTTGATGATGCTGTTTCCACATAAAGTGGAATTGGCCCTAATCTTCCCATATATTATTTTACTTAATCTTTACAACTTTGGAAAATAGGTATTATAATTTACAATTTAAAGATACATTTACTGAGAGATGCCTGGGTGGCTCAGTCGTTTGAGTGTCTGCCTTCTGCTCAAGTCATGATCTCAGGGTCCTGGGATCGATTCCTGCGTCAGGCTCCCTGCTCTGCGGGGAGTCTGCTTCTCCCTCTGCCTCTGTTCTCCACTTATGCTCTCTTGCTCAAATAAATAAATACAATCTTAAATTTTTTTTGAAAAAATAAAGATACATTTATTGAAATTTAGTGAAGTTAGTAATGTGCCCAATACCCTGCATCCAATGAAAGCAGAATCAGCAACTGATGTCTCATTTTTTTTGTTTTATTCTATTTTATTATCTTATTTCTTACAAATATATATACTGCCAAGTCATTCAGAATCCTAAGTGTGCCTTATTTATTCAGGATTTGACAATAGTATATTATCCTTACTTGCCTAAAAAGCTTACAATATTTCTATCTATTATTTATCATAGTTAATATAAGAAAACCACTATTTTTCAGGATCTCTGATCAATTGGCTAATTTTTTTCCATTCAAAGTTATTAGTTCTTGCCAATATTCCTTAAATAACGAAACTTTTACCTTAGTATGTTGATGGCACGACCCAATAAAAAAGGAAAACAGAAATATAAGCAGAGTCCAATGTAAAATAAGCTTGGGATTGAATCTCCACTCGTCAGATGTATGACACTGAGGTATAGTCACATACTCTATTTGTTTCTTAAATAAGAGTTGCACATATGAGTGAAATTATATGGTATTTGTCTTTCTCTGACTGACTTATTTCACTTAGCATTATACTCTCCAGCTCCATCCATGTGTTACAAATAGTAAGAATTCACTCTTTTTATGCCTGAATAATATTCCATTGTATACACCACCTCTTCTTTATCCATTCATCTGTCGTTGGACGCTCGAGCTGCTTCCATAGTTTGGCTACTATAGGTAATGTTGTTATAAACATAGGGGTGCATGTATCCCTTTGAGTTAGTGTTTTTGTATTTGTGGGGATAAATACCCAGTAGTGTGATTCCTGAATGATAGGGTCGTTCTATTTTTAACTTTTTGAGGAAACTCCAAACTGCACTCTATCGGTAACCGAAGTTCTTCATTTGAAAAATGGAGAGGAGAATGCTTACCTCAAGTGCATTTATAATACTTAAATGACACAATAGGTATTCGATGCTTAACAAATAGCAGGTATTCAGTAATTAATAGTTCTTCAACTTTAAATGGGAAAAGTATGTTTCAGTTTCCTTATCTGTGAAATAGGGATAATAATGTCCTCTTTTTGTTTTTGAAAGACTTTATTTATTTATTTGAGAGAGAGAGAAAGAACAAGTGGTATGGAGGACCAGAGGGAGAGAAAGAGAAAGAAGCAGAGTCCTCACTGAGCAGAAAGCCCCAAGGAGGGGCTCCATCCAAGGACCCAGAGATCATGACCTGAGCTGAAGGCAGATGATTAATGGACTGAGTCACACAGGTGCCCCTAATGTCCTCTTCTTAATTGAGCTGTTTTGAAGATAAAGAAGGTAGAACAGGTACTGGGGGTGCCTGGGGGGTCCACTCGGTTAAGCTTCCAACTCTTAGTTTTGGCTTAGGTCATGATCTCAGGGTCATAAGGTTAAGCCCCGTCCTATGTATCATCTGGCTCCACACTCAGCAGGGAGTCTGCTTGGATATTCTCTCCCTCTGCCCCTGCCCCCACTGCTGCACTTACTCTCTCATGCTCTCTCTCTCCCTCCCAAATACATAAATAAATCTTTAAAAAAAGATAGAATATGTACTGTATTTAGAACCTTAAAAATACTAGTAAATATTAAACCCTGGTTTGAGATACTTAGTACTTAGCAGTCACTCTGTTAGCTGCTTATAACTTTTAAAAGAAGTCTGAATTGAGACACTGTCTGATCATCCCATTTTATAGATGAGGGAACTGAGGGATAGAGGGATTGATTCTGTGTCATGTCTCACTGATGACTCCCAAGTTTACACAGATGAGTGATATGGCTACAACTCCAATACAGACAACATGACTCCAGCATTTGCATTTTTAAGGATATTTTTGGCTGTCTTGCAGAGAAGGAAAGTGGCAGCCAGAAGGCCAAATTACCATGTTAGTCTTTGATTTCAGAATTTTTATCTATAAATTGAATGTCAGCAACCAACAGGATTTTTCAAGGAAAATCTTTTTATTTCTATTAAAGTCTATTAAAGTCTAGCTTTTTTGGTTGTTGGTTGTGTTGCATTAAGAAAGAGTGTGAGGGGCGTTTGGGTGACTCAGCCGGGTAAGCATCTACATTCAGCTCAGGTCATGATCTCAGGGTCCTGGGATGGAGCCCCAAGTGAGGTTTCCTTCTCTGCCCCTCCCCCCTGCTCATGCTTTCACTCTCAAGTAAAGAAATTTTTTTTTTAAAGAAAGAATGTGAGAAAAAAAAGAAAGAATATGAGGAATAAAGGCTTAACTATAATCATCAGTTCCTTTAGTTGCCTGAAAAAAAATCCTAATGTAAAAGAAATCTTGTATAACATCAAAGTTTCTGATCCTGTGTAGCATCTTAAGCTCTCAAAAATAGCTTTAGAAATTTAAATCCATTTATATTTTCTTAAGACAAAGGAAAGGAGGATCATCGTACTGTATAAAGTCATATTTAGAGATGAAACCTAAGATTGTATAAAGAGCAATGATGACTTAATGGTACTGAAATTATAAAGTTTCAAGATTCATGGGAGTCATCAATATTGTTGCATGAGGAAATGGGTCTCGGGAAAAAAAAAAGAGTTCCTCTGGGTCTTACAACTAGCCAAGCAGAACAAGGACTTGACTCCATGTCCTATCCCGCTCAACCCTTAATAGGTATACCCTCTTAAATTAAGTTGCTTTGCTTCTCTGAGTCACACCATTTCTTATTTATATAAAGGTCACTATAATGCCTTTTTTATAGTTATTAGAAGGATCCATTGAAATTATGGGCATGATTTTTGTTTTACCTGTGAAATAATAAAGTCAGCCCATAGTCACTGATTTTATTTAAAGCAATCTGGTTATAATGGAGCACACCCGTCCGGTGGTTTCAGTAGCCAGACTGTCTCAAATGAGAACCAGAGGAAGAACTCAAGCAAGTGGTAGACTTATGCAAAGCAACAATGACATAGGGAGACTGAAAAAGTGTGACAGTGACTATAGAACTGAAAAGTAAGATTCAGGCAAAGTCAGGCTTATTGGCACGCTAGGAACAAAGGGCAGGTCTGATGAGGTTAAGAGAGCTGTTAGTGTCCCCAGGCTGTGTTTAACAAAGCAGTATCCATGTTGTGTATAGCACCTAAACTATTTACCAACTAAGAATATACTGGGAACAACAGATGCAAAACTGTGAAAAGGCCGGAGGGAAGCCATACATAAGAGTGAAACACACCAAGTGAGTTGTTACAGCTGCATCTTCAGTGCAGGTAAATGATGTGGTATACACACATTTGACGGGGCATCCTCCAAAATCTCCTGTCTTTGCTCTTTGTAATATTGTATGTTCTTTAGATTTGAAAGAGAATTCATTAATTTTGCCATTGTTACCATAAACACATGATGACACCTTTCTATAATGTATACTGACGTCAATAGACTGATGGAACCTAATTCTGTCCCTGGGACCCTCATCTGTTGGCTCATCTCTATAATCTGGCCATTGTGTTTTATCCCCTGCCCACAGGCAGGCCTCACTGCTGGGCTTATTGTGTCTTCAAAAGACGGAAAACAGTGTCAGAGGCAACTATCAGAAGTTCGGGATATTAAGAAAAATCTCCCAGGAACCAGAATAAAAGTCATTTCTTTAATCATAATGGATTGGAATGTCATTGCCAAAATTCGCCAAGATGTTTATGATACTGATTCAAAGTAATTTACCCCTCTGGATAAATGACAAGGTAATGAGATTATAACTGGCATCCTAACTGGTCTCTCCGCCTCCAGTCTGTGCTGCCTCTGGGCCAGCCTCCTCAGCTCAGCTGCCAGGGAGAAGGCATTAGGATGCCAGTCGAATTGTCCCTTCAGGCTGAAACTCCCCTGAGAGACCCCACAGATTTGTAATAAAGTGTCACCTCTTTAATTTAGCAATTAAATTTATTCATCCTCTATTTTTTTAAACTTTTTTTGTAATTTAATCTCCCCTCAATTAACTACAGATACTCTTTCCCCTGGTTCCTTGGATTCTTCACTTTGGGCCATTCCTTTTCACATGAATTTGTCACCTGCTTAGGGACTTCCTTACCTAGTCCTTCTGGTTCTTCTTGCTCACACAGAAAGGGGAACACCAAGCATCACTTTCTCCTAGGATTTCCTTGTCCTCCTTCAGGTCCTAGCATGAATGCAAACTCTAGCTTCTTCAATGACATGCTAAAGGAGAGCTCAGTGTGTATGCTGAGTGAAGAAGTAAATGAACAAACCAATGAAATCATGGTTCAATAATGTATTGATGTAAAATGTAAGATGTGTCCTGCCCAGCAAGAGAGTATTGGATATAACTACTTCATCTTTTTTTTTATGGGATGAAAGGAAAGGAAGCAGTACAATTTTCAGTGCACAGAGTGGTAGGGAAATATTTTTGACCTAAGAAAAGCGTTTTTGTGGTAAGTCTTACAGAAGATGGGGAATGTTGGGGATGGATTGATGGAGACTCCTACAGTAATATTACTGACAACAAAGAGAAAAAAGACGGTAGTGACTTTAAGATTTATGTTCATTTTACCTCCTTCAATAAATATGTTGGTTTGTCATAGAATGTTAGCTAATAAAAGCTCCTGAAATTTTTATCTTATGACCCCAGAACCTTGGAAAGTATCAGGCAAAAGGGATAAATTTTTGTTGGTTAGGAAATTAATTGAGTGGTTGAATAACTTATATTTTTGAGAAACATATTAAAATTCTGGTCAAGAAAAAAATACAGTGGTGCAGGTACCAGTATACATGAATTCTTTTCATCACTCTGCCTTTCTCTGCATGACCCTGGCTACTTCAGAAATCTCTTTAATTTCTGTGGCCCCCCACCTAAATCTTGAATCTTGTGTTGATCCTTAAAAGTTATCATTTCTTAAGGAACATACATTCTTTCTCCTTATTTCATATAATTTCTCTGAGAAAAATCTCATTACTAACCTCCTTATTTCAATATTTCTTAAATATGTATTTTCAGCCTAGAATTTATGGTCATAATCTACTAAACAACTATTTTTTTTATACTTTCCATGTGCTGGGCACTATGCACTATGTCTAAATATAACACAAATTTGAAATGTTCAAAAGTGATTGAATAATCTTTACCAAAAAAAGTTCCTTTGGCATATATCCTTCTCTGTCTGAGTTAACGATAATGGGACCCAGTTGTCCAAATCAGAAAATTTAGTCTTTTTAAGTTTCCATTTTTCCCGACATTTAATTCATGCTATTTTAATGCCACTTTTTAAACGTCACACAAAACCACCCCTTCTTCTCTAGATTCACTACTACTGACTTAACTCCAATCTCTATAAACACTCCTCAGTATAATGATGTGGATGGAACTACAGGGTATTATGCTAAGCAAAATAAGTCAATCAGAGAAAGACAATTATCATATGATTTCATTCATTTGTGGAATGTAAGAAACAAAACAGAAGATTATAGGGGAAGGGAGGGAAAAATAAAACAAGAGGAAATCAGAGAGAGAGACAAACCATAAGATACTCTTAATCATAGGAAGTAAACTGAAGTTTGCTGAAGAGAAAGAGGGGTGGGGATATGGGGTAACTGGGTGATGGGCACGATGGAGGGCACATGATATGATGAACAATGGGTGTTATATGCAACTGATGAATCACTGACCTCTACCTCTGAAACTAATAATACCTATATGTTAATTAATTAAATTTAAATTAAATAAATAAAATGTGTCTGAAATACAAAACAACAACAAACAACAACAAAAAAACAGTCCTTAAGGTCTCCCTATCTACATTACCATACTATAATCCACCCTCCACACACTTGCCATGGTGTTCTTTAAAAAATTAAAAAGCATACAAACACACATATGGACCATATGATTATGTCCCCTTCTTGCTTAAGATCCACAAGTATCCTCCTACAGTTTTCAGGGTAAACAAACTCCTGAACACAGTATCCAGGGTTCTCTAGGGACTGTCATCCACTTCTTTCTCCAGCAACCATTCGTGTTGCTCCTCAATTCAACCTGCAGAAAAACCTCAGTGTGTTTGAATATACCATGTTGTTTTATACTCCCATGGATTTTCAGACACTCTCACTGCTGATTTAATGTTCTTCTCCCTCTCGTTTTCCTGGTTAATTCCTGCTTATCTTCAAGATCACAGAAGGTAACAATAAGTATCTACAGAATGGAATTGATTTAGAATGTGGAATGGCAGAGTAGACAAAGCACTCTACAAATTATCTTTATGCCAACATATCATTTTCTTCTTTTTTTTTTCATTATAAGAGAAGAATTGAGAAAGTTACCTAACATCTTTGTATTTCCATATTTTCATCCATAAAAGAATATTTTCAGTGTAAGGAGTGGTAATTCCTCTTTCACTGTAAAAATTTTAAGTGTTAATGAAAGTTGAGTGACTCATTTTGATTTCGTCACATGCTCAACAAACAAGTGCTTGAACTAATTCTGAAGCATAGAAATGTCATTTTGTACAAATAAAGATGTAAGGGTCAGTGATCAGTTTTCATTTTTAGAATGTAGGCATTGTGTTTTAATGATTGTTGAGAGCTCTCACAATATATTTTCCAGGTTACAGAAAAAAGAACCACACATTTTTTTCTATAAATATTATTGAAGAATACATACAGCAGACAAAGGTCATTGATAGATGATTAAGTAATTAAACTGCAAGTACATACCAGCATGAAGTTAGACTAGAGAAGGAATATGTGCACCTAAAATCAAGTTTCTATATTTTCAAAACTCTCCTTTTAGGACTTAAAAATCTGTAATTATTTATAACAATACCAGATTGTCTACTATTGGGGAAAACATTTTAGTTTAGACAGAGCAAAGAAAGGAAGATATAAACATTTGTAGCATTGTCTTCTTAAAGGCTGCTCTAGGCCTCCTTCTCTGTTAGAGTGGATAAAACTCTCCTATTTCCCAGCATTGACTGACAGAAAATAAAGGACTCCCTTGGTGATGAAAAGTTATCAGGAAAATTGTAGTCTCCATTCAAATGCAATGTCTTTTATGTTAAGAACTCATGAATGGATGGAATGCTGCTTTTATGTAAAACACATCAATTACAAAAGGGCCTTAGTAACTGCTCCTCTAGTTAAACTAAATTTGACTTTCAGAATTAACTGCATTTGCTCTTTAAATGGATGCTTGGGGGTAAAGTTTTAGTGACCCTTCCAGTGGGGGTGAAAAAAACTCACATGTGAAAAATTGAAATTGAATGAAAATGATATTTGACTTGATATAGTTTGGCTACGCATCCGAAGGAAAAAAAATCATTGACTTGAGTACTACAAAAAAGTAACTGGATTGTACATACATTCATTTATTCATTAGTTAATTTCCGTATTTTTATTTTTTAATTAATTAATTTATGATAGACAGAGAGAGAGAGAGAGAGAGAGAGAGAGAGGCACAGGCAGAGGGAGAGGCAGGCTCCATGGAGGGACCCGACATGGGACTCGATCCCGGGACTCCAGGATCGCGCCCTGGGCCAAAGGCAGGTGCCAAACCACTGAGCCACCCAGGGATCCCCTCATTAGTTAATTTCCTTAGCCAGACATTTTAAAAGATCCAGAGATAAAACTTATGAGAAGGTATCAAAAACTTAAGAACACCCTTAACCCATGCTAATGGTCCCTAACATTCTATTAGGGAGTTCATCAGGTAAAGGCTCTTTTCATAAGAATATTAAGATGTTAATTAACACACTTTTCACTGTGTTGACGTTTGCAAAGATGACTGTACAAGAGCAATGTTAGTAAAACCACTGGTGCCTCAGCATGAATCAAGACAGTGGCACCAAAAGTTACTAGCAGGCATTAGATTTGATGAAGCTGTAGCAGTAAAAACATTAATTTAATTAAACCTCATGTCATCAATATACAGCTTTTTAATATTCTATGTGACACAATAGGAAGTTTGTATAAAGCATTTCCGAAATCTGATGGGTGGCTCCAGAAAAAAAAAAAAGATCAAGTCCTGTCATCATCTTTGATGATCCTCAAGGTTTCTAAACTTGCCAAGTTGGGACATTGTTCTGTTTCATTTAAGTGACAATAGGAAATGTAAGAGAGATCAAGATGGAAATTTAGTTTCAAAATCCTAACTATATGATCCATTTAAACCACCTAACAGCCATGCGAAGTATCTCTGTTTTAAAGATAAATCCTTTTCTTCAATCATTCTAATCAAAAGACAATTGTAGGGAAGGAAGTAGAAAAAAGTTATAAAGAATAAAAACATTTGACCTAGACTATTTGAAAAGAAATTATCTTGCTTTTATAAAAATTGATGTTGTTGGGGTAATGGGTATATTGTTTCTTTGTTGTTAAAGGGTGTATAATTTATAGCCCACTATTTTTTGAGCATATATAGGAATATAGGATATAGGAAGTACATCAGATACATATCCATTGAGCATCTTGTACGACTAAGATGCCACTAGACACTTGTGAGGCTGTGGGAGAATAAATGGTAATGACGCTACCAGGTATCAATTTTGCTTTCAAACATGAGTTGAGGGGCAGCCGTGGTGGCTCAGTGGTTTGGCGCCACCTTCAGTCCAGGGCCTGATCCTGGAGACCCCGGGTAGAGTCCCATGTCAGGCTCCCTGCATGGAGCCTGCTTCTCCCTCTGCCTGTGTCTCTGCCTCTGTCTCTCTCTCTGTGTCTCTCATGAATAAATAAACAAAATCTTAAAAAAAAAAAAAAAAAAAAAAAAACACATGAGTTAGGGAGGGGAGGGGAAAGGCAAGTGATGAAATATGTAGAAAGTGATACCAAATTTGTCAAAGTTTAGTTCAGAGAAAGAATCTACTTAGGCCATTTTAAGCTTAAAGGGATTTATTGCAGGATATTAAATGGATTACAAAGTCATTTTCAGGGCTTTAAAAAAAGACAAAAAGAAAAAAAAATCCTGTAGATTCAGGTTTCAGAAATATCTCCTTAGGCAACATTTGAGAAGAGGGCTACCAAGAGATTTGCCATCTATCCTCCGATCTGCCCATCTGGGATATGGCACTGTCACTGCTTGCTCCAGATTCCACATCCACACCACAGCCCAGAGTCTGTTGCTATTGCTGGCAGGTCTAGAGCTAGGCTGCCATTTCCCTATGGTTTCCTCAGCAGAATGGAAGCCCCACATCCTGCATCTCTACAGCCTGAGGCTAGTGACCAAACACTGGAAGGTGTCAATGCTCCCTTGGGGGTGGCATAGAAAGCTCCAAGATTGAGCTTGTTGAGAGAAAACACAGAAGTCCAGACTTTTCTCACGTCTACCTTCTGAGTCACCTTTGTGTGCATTGGACTGACAAATCACAGTGGCATATGTAGGGCATCCATCATCCCTACTATAGAAAGCACACTAGAGGGAAGAGGCTTGAATGGGTATTGACAGTTGATTCACCATGTCTAAACTTTTATGATAGTAATAATAATTTAAAAACCTATTATTGTTAAGGAATATAGGGATGGGAATAGTAACAGAAGACTATTTCTTCTAGAAATATAGCCATAAAGAAAAAAGAGAAAGGTAAAGCAGTCCTTTGAAAGAAAAACATAATTAAAGGAAAGCTCATATATATTTTTAATTTAACGGGATAATTTGAACAACAAGAGGGAGAGATAAAGGAAGGGGGAGTAGATGGTGCATTTTCAGTAAAATTGGTCAATAATTTTAGTTACTGCAGACTAATAAGCTGTGTAAACATTGACTATTCAATATGCCTCATGGACAACAATGTCTATTTTTCCACAAAGACTTTGATGGTATCGTTTATAGACAACTCATCTATTATTCTTTGAGTTGGTCAGCTGTCTTCCATTTGAAGAAGCTATGTCATTGGTCTCTGGGGTTCTTCCTTTCCCTGTGTCAAAGAAGTGAATATGTTTTTCTTCAGGAGAAAATTATCCTATTGATATTCTGGGCTATGGAAGAAGGACAAATAATAGTTATCCAATAATTAGCCAATTTTCTTAAATCTCATTCCAGAAAATATCAAATGGAAAAAAAAAATCTAGGTTTTGTTCCACAATATGACAGATTTTTGTCCTAGAAAATAGTATATTACACTGGTATCAATCAATAGTCATATGATTCTCAAATGATTCCTTAAGTGTTATTATCATACAATAAATTAAAAGTCATGTCAAATCTAAGCTTTAATAATCTCATAAGAAGAGAAAAAAGACTGTTATTTTCCAGTAAACTCTATAGGGAATTCTTTATATCAGCTTATAGAAACTGTTAAAATTGTATAATTATAACCATCTCTCCACTTGCTCTCCCCTGAAATTTTTTCTTCTCCTTTAAGGGTCATTAATTTATTGTTGAGCATTTTGAACATCCAAAATTCTACATACTATTTTGAAAAAGAAAAAGAGTACATAGTGATCAAATGACAAATACCCTGTGATTGAAAAGAAAATCAAAATAAGAAAAGTCTACTAAAAGTAGACTGCAATTCATAAAGTTCATAGTTATTTCATCAAAGGCCTCCCTTCTGATTAGCGAGGAAATTGTCATCTTCTGACATTCTGAGGAGGATGGGGTGGTGTCAAAGGGACGGAAGAGACTGAGCTTTTAGAGAATTTCATCTAATTTAGAAGAATCCAGAGGCCCCCATCTTAATGAATCGTATTCTACACTTGGAGAAAGAATCAGAGAGGAACCTAGCAGCCCGAAGGAGATGATGCTTACTAAGGATGGGAACTCTGAAAGAGAAAAAGAAACTCTGGTCTTAGAATATCTGCCATTGCCCAGGCCAGAAAAACCTTTTCAAATTTACCCCCCAATATTCTATTCCTTCACTAAATATAAGCTCCAAAACGGCAGAAATTCTTACCTAGGTTTTTCACTTTTGTATCTCCAGAATCTAGAATACTGACTAGAGTATAGTGGGTACACCATCCATGTTTACCATGTTTAGTAAATGAATGGGAATAGTTTCTGAACTTGCCTCTCCTCCTAGTCTCTTCTCTCAACCATATTACTATTAAGACAGTACTCAAAACTTAATATTACAATGACACTCTCATTTCTAATCTCAATAAATCTGCTATTCAAACTGGAGCCCATATCCTCAGGGTACTGGGAAATCTCAATCAAGATTATGTCATTCAATTACTCAGCCATTAGAAACGACAAATACCCACCATTTGCTTCCTCCTGGATGGAACTGGAGGGTATTATGCTGAGTGAACTAAGTCAATCAGAGAAGAACAAACATTATATGGTCTCATTCATTTGGGGAATATAAAAAATAGTGACAGGGAATAAAGGGAAAAGGAGAAAAAATGAGTGGGAAATATCAGAAAGGGAGACAGAACATGAGAGACTCCTAACTGGGAAATGAACTAGGGGTGGGGAAGGGAAGGTGGGCGGGGGTGGGGGTGACTGGGCGATGGGCACTGAGGGGGACACTTGATGGGATGAACACTGGGTGTTATGTTATATGTTGGCAAATTGAACACCAATAAAAAAATTTACAAAAAAAAAGATTATGTCATTCAGTAGATTTTTTTTTAATTAGGCAAAATAGCTCAAGGAGAACTTAAAGGAGTGGTTTTCCCACCAAACTGATAGGCTTGAAACTGTATTTGTATTTGAATAAAAAATTAAAGGCAATATAAAGTTATGTCACCTATACTTCAATCAAAAAAATAAAATTAAGGGGAAATAGTGGAGTAAGTAGGCAAATAAACATCAAACATCAGAATTAAGTTTCAAAATAATTGTGTGGATGATAATCACCACATAGAAGTGATGAGATTTAAATACATTGAAAAGAAAAAAAAAAGATGGTTAACCTTCTGAGAGAAGTGTATTGTCCAAATATCTACCAACATAGACTAAGAAAGAGTGAGATTGTTTGAGATTGAAACTACTCTTTATCCTGAACATTTTTAAAGCGAGAACCAAGCTTAGAAAGCTTATTAGGAACCAGGGAAGACATATTCCTGGATGCCCATTTTAGGGCATCCCTGGGTGGCTCAGCAGTTTAGCACCTGCCTTTGGCCCAGGGTATGATCCTGGAGTCTCAGGATCGAGTCCCACGTCGGGCTCCCGGCATGGAGCCTGCTTCTCCCTCTGCCTGTGTCTCTGCCTCTCTCTCTCTCTCTATCATAAATAAATTTTTAAAAAAATCTTTAAAGCGAGAACCAAGCTAAGAAAGCTTATTAGGAACCAGGGAAGACATATTCCTGGATGCCCATTTTAGATATGGTTAAGGAATCAGATAATAGGAAATGAGTAATTTTTCTGAGCGTGACCAAGAGCCCCAAAGAACAAAGAACAAAGAGATCTATTCCCAGAAAATAAGTGGATTGCAAGTGGAGTTTTCCCCATCCCAAAGGTTGGTAAGAGGGGTATCAGAATTTCTACAGGGTTAAATTTCATCTCTGTTTCCCATAGTTATCTTTCTAGATGGGGTTGTTATCTGTGCTCATTTTCTTTTCTCGTGTTGGGTATTCCTGATAGAGATAACTTTAGTTTGCAGGTCTCCAAAATACAAAGAGCTTCAACTGCACCTGATCTAGAGAGCACCTTCTGATAGGTAGTGTTGATGTCATAAGTGGATATGATATCTGATTACTTCTACTGATAAAAGGGACATGAGTGAGTGTATTTTGTGTGGGGAAGGGAGAGTAAGCCAAAAATTTGATGACTAGAAGAGCAGCTGTATCTAGTGTTGTTAGTGAAGCTGGACTATATGCAAATCCAAAACCTTGTTTACGCTGTCTTTATAACATGGCACACTAAAAATAGTCCCTATATTTCTTGTCTTTACCCCAGTTTCTCTGGGCCTCACCCTGATCTTGCTTGATTCTAATAATTGGGTCCAAAGAGGGTAAATAGAATCTTCAATGTAGAAGGATCAAAGACAACTTTCATTCATCTCAGTGGATGCCATTGATGATATGGTGGCCCATAGCAGAACAACCTCAATGACTCAGACATCATCATTGTCCTGAATCCAACGCCTACATCCCTTGAAGTGAAGAGGACTTGAGCTCCATCTAGAGGCTGGCATGAAGAACTTACATACAAGAAATTGTGCAGAAATCGATGAATCACCATTAATTAGGACTGACAAGATAGAATTTGATCCTAGATTTCCTTTGAAGAATACTACAATTGCTTCTGTTGAAAGTGTGAAGAATTTAGAGGTGCCTGGGTCGTTCAGTCAGTTAAGTGTCTGCCTTGGACTCAGGTCATGATCTCAGGGCTTCTCCCTTTTCCTCTGCCCTTCCCCACAATCATGCCCATGCTCACTTGTGTGCGTGCTCTCACTCTCGTTTTGAAATAAATACATAAAATATTTTTTAATGTGCAGAATTTAATAGAATTAATACCAAGATATTGCTCATAATATTATCTGGCATGTCCTAATCTCTCAAAAATGTTCGGTATTATTGTTGCTATCCCTGAAATTGCCAACTCTATATACATGAAACCAAAATCAGGCTACCAGTAGGTGAGTATTCTATTGCGGCTCTGTTATACATAAATATTAGAAAGTGACAAGTCACAGCATTATAATAAAATTTTAATTTAAAATCTGTCACCAAAATCATCATCAAGCTCATCAAGGTCAAGTATTCTACGAGATTGCTGTTTGGAATCAGATTGTGTAGTTTCTTAAGAGACATATAAGCAAGTGCTAATCATCGTGTAATCACCTTGAATTTGTATTGTAAACACTTACAACTATCAATTTTAAAAAGTTTCCTTGTAAAGCTTAAAATCACATTCACATAATTTCCTCATTGCAGTGCATTTTAATGAAAGTGGAAAAAACACCCTTGGAATTCTTGGAATTGAACTACATGCTGATTCTGTTACTATTTCAGGGTATGTTTGAAATGGGCATATTTTTATAGCTAATCATAAGAGAAGGATTTCAATGACCATAAGTGCTTATTTTTATATCAAGATATCTTTTTTGAGACTAGCAAAAGTCAGAAATAAAAACCATAATACACCAGAGATGAATTCCAATTCCTTTGAAGGTCATACCTCATGTTTTTTGAAATTTTCGCTAGAGTTCAAAATGTCTGTCAAAGGAAATTTATCCAATACTGTGGAATAGGTGTATGCAGGAAGGCTAGTGGATGGATAATGAATGGTGGATGAAAATTTCATAGTGGATGAAAATTAGTAGGACTAAAATCCATTTTGACTCATTTTTCCCTCTGTTTTTACAAATCACAAGTTATTAAAAAGGAAATAACAGTTAAGAATTTTTCTCAGATTATAGAAGAAATTGGACTTTAAGATAAAGTGTATTTAAACATAAACTGAGGCATATCAAAAATTTTAAGAGTTTATCTGAGCAAAAATCAATTCAAGTCGGACAGCATGAAATCTAGCAAATGGAGCTGTGAGGAACTGTACAAAATGAAAGACTTTTATAGGAAGATAGGAGTGGGAACAAGGAAGTTATACTAAGCAAAAAAGGTAAGTTAGTTATAGCAAGATTACTTTCCTGTAGGGGATGACAGGTCAATTGTGTAGATTACCTAACTAGTGCTGATCAGGTAATTACAGATTGACTGATTTAAAATTCCCATTTCTGGGGGAGACAAAACTGTCATTTGGTGATATGAGTTTGGTGATATGGGGCTTACTTAGCATAAGTGACTCTAATGCTAAGGGGCCTGCTGTCTTGTTTTCGACAATTGTAAATATTATAGATATGCCACTTTGTAACATGTGACAATATCCACATCACCATACCTCTCCAAGTTTCAGCATTCTCATCTGCAGGTAATAATAATTTTTATATGGTTGTTGGAGATAATACCAAGAGGGAAAATATGCTTTTCAGTGCAGTTTCTGGGAATGTAGTAAAAGTTCAACCACATTTTACTTAACTATAGACTCTTGGATGAGGAAATGTTCCCAGGCCTAATGATTTGATAGAGGAACCTCATGCGGGGACATGTATCACACAGTTGGACATGCTTTCATGGACAAGCTGCTGTCAAAAAAAAAAAAAAAAAGAGAGAGAAAGAAAGGAAAGAAAGAAAAGAAAGAAAGAAAGAGAAGAAAGAAGAAAGAAAGAAAGAAAGAAAGAAAGAAAGAGAAGAAAGAAAAAGAAAGAAGAAAGAAAGAAAGAAAGAAAGAAAGAAAGAAAGAAAGAAAGAAAGAAAGAAAGAAAGAAAGAAAGAAGAAAAAAGAAAGAAAGAAAGAAAGAAAGAAAGAAAGAAAGAAAGAAAGAAAGAAAGAAAGAGGAATCTAGGGACACCCAGATAAGTATATATAAAACTGGTGAAATCTGAATAAAGTCAATGGATTATATCAATGTCAATTTCTTGATTGTGATATTGTATCATAGTCATGCAAGGTGTTCTCACTGGGGGAAATGTGACGGGTACATAGAATCTCCCTATATATTTCATACAGCTGCATGCGAATCTAAAATCATCTTAAAATAAAAGGGTTTTTTTTAAAAGAAAGGAATCTGAGAATGGTACTAACTGTTATACTAACTTCTGATCGATCTATAAATATAAGGCCAGAGACAAGAACGGTGAATAATAGAAGGTGACCAGGTGTGTGATGGTTCCATTAATGAAATTATAGAGGACAAAAGAAGGTGGATAATTTGTGGATGACTTCTGAAGTTTGTCAACACTTCTAGAGAAAACATCAAGAGGGCATTTGTTTTTTGACAGAGAGGTGGACCCATGTGAATTTAAAGCAATCTGGATGTGAAGCCTTATGCCCTCAACCTAGGAGATGCCGAAAGCTGTAATTTAGTGAGAAGATTCAAGTCAATCACTGTTGCCTGTTCAGTCCCCTGAATTACTGGCCTTGTCTTTATGTATTCATTGTTATTTTGTGGATTCTCAGCAGCCACCTCTATTCATGTTTTCATACATTATTTGTTTGCTTAAAAAAGCAAAGAAGTATCTGAGCTTATGCTGTTAGTTATATGCAAGTTGTGTAGGCACAGAAGGTCAATAATACAGGGTCCCAGTGGCACCTGGGTGGCTCGGTGGTTGAGCATCTGCCTTTGGCTCAGGTGATGATCCAAGGTCTTGGGATCCGGTTGGCATTGGGCTCCCCGCAGGGAGCCTGCTTCTTCCTCTGCCTGTGTCTCTGCCTCTGTGTGTCTCTCATGAATAAATAAATAAAATCTTTTTAAAAATCTTACTAGGGATCCCTGGGTGGTGCAGCGGTTTGGCGCCTGCCTTTGGCCCAGGGCACGATCCTGGAGACCCGGGATCCAATCCCACATCTGGCTCCCGGTGCATGGAGCCTGCTTCTCCCTCTGCCTGTGTCTCTGCCTTTCTCTCTCTCTCTCTCTCTCTCTCTCTCTCTCTCTCTCTCTCTCTCCCTCTCTCTCTCTTTCTCTATCATAAGTAAATAAAAAAAATTTAAAAAAATTAAAAATCTTACTACATGATCCCTGCTTTAAAGCTCTCCCTGATGGAGAGATGGAGAAATAAATTGACAACCAATGCGTGGTGTGATAAATATTAGAACACTCCTGTTACCTCACTTGTATATTCGCCCACACTGTTTTTTAAATTATTTTTTAAATGCCATGCAGTAAATGTACATAGATTCAAAAATCAAGCTGTACCAGAATGATGGGAAGTAAAACAGAATTCCACAGTCCCCTCTACTTCATCCTCAAGTTTTGCTTCACAGAGGAACCACTTACTCTTCCTTAAGGCTGTTAATTCTAGTATTTTCTGCTATATTATAAATCAATAAGCTTACATGATTATTTCCTTATGTTTTAATTTCCTCTATTATTATATAATTTGTACTAATCAGCATAGTCATCTTACATTCTTTATGTACAACTTTTTGTTTTTCCTAGAGTTAGTAATTGCCTCATATCTGTTCTGGGATTTTCCTTTACCTGAATTTAGGAATTCATGTTGCTTCTATTTATCTTAGAGCTTCTGCAGAATCCCACACCTTTTTCTTTCTTGTTTCAATCTCTCATTTTGGTGGAGAACAAATCTCAGGAGATTCTTAACAATAGATGAAAAGATAGTAAATTTTGGAATGCCTTTTCAAAAAAGATCTTCATATTAATTGACAGTTTAGCTAGATAAGGGATTCTAGTTTCTTTATAGTTGCATTATGAAGAAATGTCCATTTTTCATCTTTTCATTTTTTGATTCTACATTTTTAAAGGCCAATCCTTTTTTTTCCCTTTAATATGATTTTGGTTTTGATATTTAGTAATGTTTATATTGGAGTAGAGAGGGAAAATAAGCATATTTATTCAGTTGGTAATTTCTAAGTAAACGAATTCCATTTCTACTCATTTCTTTCCTTTTTTATTTTTCTTCCTCCCTTGTCCTTTGAACCCTTGAGAGACCTGGACTGTCTTCTCTTTGGGGAGTTTTTGCATTTGAACCAGGTCTAGAAAGAGTGAAGTGAAGTATATAAGGAGATATGTAAGGAAAGAGAGCATAGTGTGGGAAACTCTAGACTTTTCCCTTTCTCTCTCTCCTTTTTTATAAGAAAAAAAAAAAAAAGACAATCCATAAAGTCCAGATCAGACTGGGGGAAAGGGATCAAGGAAATGATTTCTTCTGCCCTGTAAAGTTAGGATGCAGATAGCATCTTTATAATTCACACATGATCTGAAAACTTCACAAACGGCCTTTCTCATAGGTTTACTGAGGCATGATTTACATACTATAAAGTTTACCCTTTTCATTGTACAGTCCTAGGAAATTTGACAAATGCATAAAATTGTACAAACATGACCAAAATCAAGATAAAAATAATTCCATCCTCCTCCAAAATTCCCTCATTGTTCTTTGTAGCCAGCCTGTCATCTGACTTCTACTCTTGGCCCCAGGTCTGATTTTAATAAACTGGAACATTTAGATCTGATCAGGATTTCAGTCTTACAGAGTAAGTGATTCTCATTCTATTTTGAATGATAACTAACTTTAGCTTTATAAATAAGCAGAGGAGTCAGAGCGCATTTTGGCATAAGCGATCACATGTGAAAAGACCTCAAGGATGCATAAAATAGCATGATTTATTGAATTATCAGGGCCGAGCAAAGCTGAAACCAAGGCTCTTTGGGGTGAGGCAGAGAGCAAATGGGGCACACGTCTGGAAAGGAAGGCAGAAGCCAAATCACAGCGGGTTAGGGGCAGTATATCAAGGTATTCAAAATTAATGGGAAATCTATTCCATATTTAAACAATGCAGTATGAGAACTTCTCTTTTATTCTTATTTGTGTTGTTTTTAAATTCATCCAATCCTATATGCTAACAAACTACAGGAATAAAAAGATGTCATCCAGGAGCTTTGTGTTAGGAAATAAGTTTTTAAATAATTGCAAGTTTGATCACAAATATCCTTTTTATATGAAGTTGTTTGCATATGAAATGGAATCTGAGGTGGGAAATAAAGTCAGAGAAAAATTGTTAATTTTCATACTACTTACAGCTCATCGACAAGTCATTGAAACAGGCCAGTGACCTTCTTCTAGGGACTCAACTGTCTCCACATTAATACTTTGCTAAGGGCAAAAGGCAATTTTAGCTCAACCCCCTGGACCCTGCAAGTCTACTTTAACATACACAAATGCCTTTGGAAATTTCCTTTGTCTCTACCCCTGCAAGATACATGTTGGCAATCATCCTCCAAGCATATGGCCCACCAATATACATCTGAAGGGTCTCAGGTCTGAAGGTTTACTAAATAATAAATAACCTTTCCCAACAATAGCTTAGCTAGCCCCCTCAGGATCCTGGAAACCTAGTTTCCAAAATATCTAGGAGACTTACACTCTCCCTAACCCCCTCCCAACTTGAAAGTGGGACCCCATTTTCAGACCCCACCAGTGCAGATCTTTCTACCCACAGGTCCTGCCCCTGTGCTTTAATAAAACCACCTTTTCTGCATCAACGACATCTCAAGAATTCTTTCTTGACTGTCGGCTTCTAGCCGTAACATCTTTCCTACATCAAAGTCCAAAAGGAGAAGAGGGAAAACACAGAACGTTAATACTTACCAAGTTGACATCATTTTAAGAATGTTGAGGCTCTACTGGGATAGGCACTATGGGAAATAAAGAGGGACCATGAAATTTACAAAGTAGTTTAGAGACATTTGTTCATAATAATATCGTAATTAATAAATCTGCCATAGACAGAGAAGAAGAAGTATCATGAAAACATCTTATATGTTATTAGGTCTATATGATTATCTTCCTTTTACAGGAAATAAACTGAAACTAAGAGAAATCAAATAACTTCCCAAGTGTCAGAGATAATAAATGGCAAGTAAGGTTTTAACTGATCTCAAGGCCAATGTTCTTTCCGGTATTAATATATTTCCTTCTACAAATCAGGAGACTTGTACTCTTGTCTCACTTATATTCCCTCTTTAACTTGAAACTTGAAACACATACACTTGTCTCAAAATCCCTGTTATCTTTTCAAGAATAGCTCCTTTATTTAACTCCTTTCACTCCTTTCACTCCCAGCACAAGTCTTTCAATTTCTAAATGATGGTTAAGGCCTGTTTCTGCATGAACATGTTCAAGTCTGTTATATGTAAGTAATAATGATAATACTTGTGTATCTGAGTACATAATATGCACATACACATTATACCACTCCACGTCTGACCCCATCTCTCTGTTCCCTTTCACAGCAGAATTTCTCCAATGAATTTTCATGTGCTCCGTCTACATGTTCTCAATTCCAATTCTTTCTTCAATCAATTCCAATCTTTTCAAATTCAAAACTACACAGATTTTTTTTTTCATGATAAACTTAACATGCTTCCAAATCCTCTGCCTTCTGCCCTCAACCACAGGTGCCCCGAAAACCTCTCCATTCAGGGATTTTGCAATCCCACACTAACCTTCCCCATCTTTCCTCCTCATTGATTACTCCCTGGTCTCTTTACTCAGAGACACTTCATTTACTCTTTATGTGCCCTCTTCCCTACCTGACCTCTAAACGTAGGTGTGCCTTTGCATTTTTGTCCTGGAACCCACCCCATGCATCTCCTTTGTTATATTCTTTCTACAGGTGATTTCATCAGCCTCCTAGATTTTATCAATGTCTATGCATTAATGATTCCAAACTATTCGTTTAAGCTTCTTACTCTTTCTGAGCTCCAAACCCCATATGTCTAAACACCACTTTGGCTTTTCTATTTGCATGTCTAAAGAGACCTCAGAGTGAATATCTTTAAAGAGAGCTCTTGATTGCCCATTATACCTGATTCTCTCTTAGCCTTCACCGGGGGATGTGAGTTGCTGCAGCATGAACTATTTTGTTGCTAAGGCAAAAATCATGGGAGTCATCTTCATATTTCTTTTTCTCCTCCCCATCCCCACACACTTTATTTCCAAATCCATTAATTCAGTCTCAAAATATAGTCAGTCTCTGCCTTGTTTTCCTTTTTCACAAGCCTTCACTGTGGCCCAAGGCAGAATTATCCTTCAGCTGGATCACAGTATAGGCTTCTAATTGGTCTCCTTGGATTTCAAGCTTTCCCCTCCCCAGACCATTTTCCACATATCCCACAAGTGGTTGCTCCAAAATGTAAATTATACCATTTCATTTTCCTCCTTAAAACTCTTCAGTATCTCCCTATTAAATCTGAACCAGGGGCACCTGGGTGGCTCAGCAGTTAAAATTGCCTACCTTCAGCTCAGGGCGTGATCCTAGAGTCCCGGGATTGAGTCCCACACCGGGTTCCCTGCAGGGAGCCTGCTTCTCCCTCTGCCTGTGTCTCTGCCTCTTTCTCTGTGTCTCTCATGAATAAATAAATAAAATCTTAGAAAAAAGAAATCTGAACCAAAATTCAAAAATGTAACTATGGACAATGAGGATAAATAACCTTATCCTTAGTAATTTATCTCACGTTTGCACTTAGAATTCTGTCTGCATAGGGCTGGCTGGTTTTGTGTGAGACCTCAGAGAGGACTATATTGTTAACCCTAACTGAAATAACCAACTTCAGTTAGTCTTTGTATTATAATCCTGTTTAATTTTGTCAGTACAATTAGAAAAATTTCTAATGATATTATTCTTTGGTTGCACATTCATTGTCTATTCCACTAAAATATCATCTCTATGAAGATAGATTCATCTCTCTATTAGGCACTCTGTCCCCAGGATACAGCAGTACTTGGTACCTGTTAGGTGTTCATTAATATTTCAATGAGTTAATACATATAAAATTCTCAGACCAGTGCCTGATATACTGTGAGCAATAAATAAATAAATAAATATATGTTAGCTGTTGATGTGATTTCTGTCAATATTTTTATTAGTTGAATAATTAAATGAAAGAATAGAATAACTGATTATTTCCAGTTCCTTCATTTGAATGCGAAAGACATGAACTAAATACTCCTTGACACCCCAAATGTACGATTAAATTATAATTTAAAATCACATGGTGAGAATTTTCAAACACTTGCCCATTTTCCATCTGCTTCCTGTAATGAATATTAATTTATGGCAGCTCACTCGATCTAAGGTAGAGAGTGAATAATGGTTAAAAAAAAAGATATTGCTTGAGTTTATTAATTACTCTGGTTCTTAAACTTAAAAGTTTAAGATATTGCTTGAGTTTATTAATTACTCAGGTTCTTAAACTTAAAAGTGAGTAGATAATTAGCCCCAAGTCATTGGGTTGCTGTAAAATTTAGATGGGAGAGCTGATGTTTGGGGAATGCTGAATCATTTGCTGTGGATATAGAGTCAGTGGAATGTAGACGTCTTACAGTTTCTGAACATGGGAAGTCTTGTATGTTATCTAGAGAAGACCATGGAAGTTGCTAATCTACTGCTGGAAAAAAAAGAACATGTTCAACTCTTTTCCAGGATAAATATGGATTCCTGTAATCAGGAATGGATAGGAGGGGAGGTGGGGAGAAAGGTGAAAAAATATTTTTATGTATTTTAATATTTTAAAATAGAATAGGTATCCAAGTGTCACAGTAATTCCTATTGTAACTATTTGGTGAGACACTGGAGAGCATAATGGGAAGTTAGAGGATGAGGATGATCTGTTACGAAGCTATTCCTGAAAAAAAAATAATCTCTATGAATTAATAGTTGTCAAATGATTTAAAATTAGTGAACATGTTTCTGTTGGCTTATTTCTCTGAGCTGTAGTCTCTTTATTTGTGAAATGGCACTGATAAATCCTAAAATGTGAGCATGTCCAACACTGTTCCCAAATGATACTTAATAATTGATGGTTTATTTTCCTTTCCTCAACATTGGCCGGCATCTAAACCAAGTGTCTGTTCAACAGATTCTCTTGTCACAAGTGATACAATCTAACAAAATGCACATATTTACACACAAGGGAGATAGTCTGAGAAATAATCCCTTCTGGTTTAGAGATGACAAAGTTCTATTGATTTCTTCCCTTTAGATCTTATGTGTAACAGCTTGTTCACAAGACAGGGAACCATATATATAATTTTCTGATTGGAGGACAAAGAGTTCAAAGAAAACCCCTCAAGATGAACCATTCAAATATGGGTCTTCCAGAGTCTTTGTGGAATTCAGTCATTGTGGAGTTTAATTGCATTATTGGCAACTGGCATCTGCGTTACACAGAAAACTTATAAAATTATAGAAATATTTTTGCTGATTAATCAGCAAGAATGTGCTCCGCCTTCCTACAAAAATGATACATAGTCATTAAACTCCTTAAATATAAGTTCTCTTCTTATTTATCTTTATGTCTTTTATATTTAATACAGAACTTGATGTACAATTATATGCAATACATGTTCATTGAATCAAATGTACAAGTGCCTGAATGGAATATTTTTACACAGATTTTTAAACATTAAAATCTAATGATTCCTTCTTGAGCATTTTCAGTGCAAGGGATGAAAAAATTAAAGAGAGAACTTCTTTCCTACAACAGCTTATGGTTAACAGGCAAAGGTGCTTACCTAAAAAAGATCCTAATATAAAACTTCCTGTGATTACTGCTATGATAAAAGTAAATTTATACAAGAGTATACTGAAAGGAAATATTAAATGCAGTTGGAAATAATTTGAAAATATATGGAGCAAAAGGGGGTTTAATAAATCAGTCTTTCTTCTTTCTTTCTTTCTTTCTTTCATTCTTTCTTTCTTTCTCTTTCTTTTTTCTTTCTTTCTTTCTTTCTTTCTTTCTTTCTTTCTTTCTTTCTTTCTTTCTTTCTTTCTTTTCTTTCCCCTTCCTTCTTTCCTCCCTTCCTCCCTTCCCTTCTTTCCTTCCATCCTTCCTTTTTCTCTTCTTTCCTTCCTTCCTTCTATCCTTCCTTTTTTTCTTCCTTCCTTCCCTCCATCCTTCAGTGAGTTTGATTTTAGGAATAAGCAAAAGAAGAAAATGGGAGAGATAGGGTGTTCTATGAAATGGTGGAAAAGCTGGAGTTTCTAAAGATCATGTGTCTTGTACAGAAGTGAGAAGGGAAGTATCTAGCACACCAGCTTGGTCGGGGTGGGGGGGGGAGATAATACCAAGGATATAATGCTAGACAAGCATGGCAACTGTAGCTTTGAACAGTGCCAATGTAGTATGTCCCAAGCCTAGGAAGAAGTGAGACAACCCAAGGCAATATTCTTTAAGGGACTTTCCTCCCACGGTACCAAAACTCTTGACTATGAGTGAGCTGTTCAACCAGGGAAAGATCCATTTATAGAAAAGTTCTTCAAATTGGTCTTCTTTGCACCATCTGGAGCTCACAGCAGGGTTTGTTGAGTACATAGTGCATGTTCTGCAGTAATAACCAGAAAGATTATCTGGTAAATCTAGTAATTAAAAAACACTATCAAAGCTCTATTCAATTTCTTCTCCACCCAGGAGGCAATAACTCATAATAACTCTATGACTAAGGAAATAGTAGACTACGGTGTTCCTCTAGGTCTCAAAAACTGCCACGTTCAACCAAAGCTACTCTTGTCCTAATATCTCTACACTGGAACTTTTCTTCTTCCTCTTACTTAAGTTCCTACTTCAATAATCACAAATATTTTTGTTGTCGTTTAAGAAGCACCTCAAGTGGGAAGACTGGGTGGCTCAGTTGGTTGAATATCCAACTTCTTCTTTTTTTTTTTTTAAGATTTTTATTTACTTGAGAGAGAGCACAAGCAGGATGAGGGGTAGAGGGAGAGAGAAGCAGACTCCCAGCTGAGCAGGGAGCCCACGGTGAGGCTTGATCCCAAGACAGACACTCAAGCAACTGAGCCACCCAGCTGCCCTGAGCATCCAATTCTTTTTTTTTTTTTTTATAAATTAATTTTTATTGGTGTTCAATTTACCAACATACAGAATAACACCCAGTGCTCATCCAGTCAAGTGTACCCCTCAGTGCCCATCACCCATTCACCCCCACCCCCCGCCCTCCTCCCCCTCCACCACCCCTAGTTCATTTCCCAGAGTTAGAAGTCTTTATGTTCTGTCTCCCTTTCTGATATTTCTCACACATTTCTTCTCCCTTCCCTTATATTCCCTTTCACTATTATTCATATTCCCCAAATGAATGAGAACATACACTGTTTGTCCTTCTCCGGTTACTGTGGCCAAGTTCAAAAAGGGTGTTGCCTGAGTTCTCCTCTGGGATTTTGATGGAATCTTGTCTCACATTTAGATCTTTCATCTATTTTGAGTTTATCTTTGTGTATGGTGCAAGAGAGTGGTTCCCGAGGGCGCCGAAAGGGCCAGAGGGCCAGAATATGTATTTGAACAAATCCTAGCTGAAAACTTTCCCAATCTGGGAAGGGAAACAGGCATTCAGATCCAGGAAATAGAGAGATCCCCCCCTAAAATCAATAAAAACCGTTCAACACCTCGACATTTAATAGTGAAGCTTGCAAATTCCAAAGATAAAGAGAAGATCCTTAAAGCAGCAAGAGACAAGAAGTCCCTGAGCATCCAATTCTTGATTTCAGCTCAGGTCGTGATCTTGGTGTCCTGAGATCAAGCTCTACATTGGATCCTGCAATCAGCACAGAGTCTGCTTGTCCCTGCTCCTCCTCCTGCTCATGCATACCCTTTCTCTCAAATAAACAGAATCTTAAAAAAAAAAGAAGCATCTCAAGTTACAGTATTTTTAAATGCCAAATACTTTACAATAGATTTTCACAATTTTACCTTATTATTTTGTTGTGCATCAAAGTGACGCTGCCCGTTGTAGTACATATAGAAATTACCAAAAACTGACAGAAGCAGAAACAAAATCACCTACATTCAGATCATTGAGATAATGAATGAAAAAAAATTTCACTTTCAGAGTTGCTTCTAAAACGTTTTCTTTACTGACTAGAGCTCATATTCTATAATTATTATTTTATTCTATACTTTTTTCCTAACATTCTACCACAAGCTTTTACCATAATATTAAAAATTATGTAAAGGTTCTATCATTGGTTATATACTAATTCTACTTTTCTGACTTTTCCTAAGATAAATTATTAAAAGTGGAGCTATTGAATACATTTGCATAAAATTCAGTAAAATCTCTTTATATCCCATGCCAAAATTTCCTTCAGCTTCTGGTATAATTGATTTATGATGATACTCTGCTTTATTTATCCTTTCACATATATTTATGGCTATTTCAAAATGAGATTAGTGGAGTCCCTATTGTGTACTCATCTTATTCTAAATCTGAACATTTAAGCACCATGTATAGGAACTCTTTTGAATTAATAATTATATAACATGGGCAAAGAACTTAAAGAAATAATTAAAAAATAAGAACAAATGGCAAATACACATAGAAATACCTTATCAGTGCTCGTTAATAATAGTGTAAAAGTACACTAGCTATTTATTTGAAATAGCTGCTCTATTTCACTCACTAGATTTTAAAAATGTATCTTTTTACAATAGATTTGATTTTTTTAGTTTTCTATATACTATTTTATTATTATCAAATTTTGTATGTTTTTCCTTAAATATATTTTATATAGAATTATCACTTTTATAAGGCCATGCTATAATATGTTTAATTATTTTCAATTTTTGGATATTTTTATTGTTCATATTTTGCCTCCCAATAATTAAAGTATAGCTAATATCTTTTTACTACATATTTGTATATTTTTTTGAATATAATATTTTTAGAATGAAATATTCTTTGCTGCTTAGGATGAAAGTGAGTTAAAATCTCATACCACAGCTTTGACTTTCTAAATATTTTGATATGATTTAAATACTTGAACTTTCCAATATTCTTATTGGGTTTTTACAGTTTAGGGCAATTATGTACTCATTGTAGCTTATTAATCTTGTCAATATATTAAAGTTCTTCTTAGTCCATGTTTTATTTTAAATTTTATTTTGATATTAATAAAATCTCACATGTATACAAACACATCATATATTTGCCTTTTCTTATATTTAGCTGTTATATTTTAGTGGGACATTTATACAATATGTGTATTTGAATTTTGTTTTGACATAAGAAAATGATTTTTATTAGTTGAATCATTTATATTTGTTTCTATAACCCCCATTCTTGGTTTTCTTTTTTTCAAATTATTTTCTAAATGCTAAGTGGTTTTTTTTTTTTAGTTTCTTTTTATTTTTCAAGTTTTTTATTTAAATTCCAGTTAGTTAACATATAATGTAATATTAGTTTCAGATGTAGAATTTAGTGATTTTTTTTTTAAATCCATGAGTTTCGCTTAATAATTTAAGTGTTATTTGCTTTGAATCTACTGGGAAATAATACATCAATTTATTAATTTGACTAATATCTGCCTTTGAATTTTCTGATACATTTGATCCACTGGTTTCTGATTATGCATCTCAGAAAGAAAAAAAAGTATCTTTGAGTAACATATTGAATTTATCAAAAATCTACTTTCATGAATTTTTTCTCTGTCCATGTATTTTCCCCTTGAGTTAAATCACCAAGATTTTCAACTGTAGGTGTTTATCAGTAAAATATCTGTTTCATTACATGTGTTATTTGTATTTCTTTTTTTGTCCAATTCCATCTCTTGATTTATTTCTCAAAACTATTTTTAAAATTTTTTGTTTACATATTTGTGAGAGACACAGAAAGAGAGAAGCAGACACAGGCAGAGGGAGAAGCAGGCTCCATGCAGGGAGCCCAAAGTGGAACTTGATCCCAGAACTCCAGGATCATGACCTGAGCCAAAGGTAGATGCTCAACCACTGAGCTACCCAGGCATCCCTCAAAACTATTTCTTATATTGGCATGAGTATATACATATTTATATACATATAGTTATACATCCATATACAAATAAGTTTACTTAAAATTATTTTATTACACTCTTTACACTGCTTTTATAAACTGTTTTCCCTTTTCTGAAGAGCTAACATCTGAGTAACTACAATATATATACATGCCTGTCAGTATATATATATATATATATATATATATATATATATATATATGCACATGTATATACATATACACATGCACATGCATTATATTTATATATAAAATGAATATACACACATACACACACACGTCTTTTGAGGAAAGGCATGTGAACAATCCAGAGCAGCTACGTTGCGCTGCTCTAGGAGACTACCTATAGTGTATTCTATGTGAACAGTTCTGCTTGGAGTTAATGATGCATGTAGTAGATATTGGTAGTATAGTATGCTTTCAGAGCCCTGCTTATTTGAAAATATTTCATTGACACCTTAATGACCACTTGTCTAAGAATATACTTAGGGTCCCCACACACTGTTAGTTGGTATCTTTTTTTTTTTTAATTTTTAATTTTTTATTTATTTATGATAGTCACACAAAGGGAGAGAGAGAGAGGCAGAGACACAGGCAGAGGGAGAAGCAGGCTCCATGCACTGGGAGTCCGATGTGGGATTCGATCCCGGGTCTCCAGGATCGCGCCCTGGGCCAAAGGCAGGCGCCAAACCGCTGCGCCACCCAGGGATCCCTAGTTGGTATCTTTGATGTTTAATGTTCAAGATGCTGCTAGTGTAAAGCCAGGCTATCTATTCCCCCTTCCCCATTGTTAACCTGTTTATCATTTCTAGGACAATGTTGCCAAACTTTAATTTAAAAAATTCACAGAATTATATAATAAGATTGTGTTCATTTTATTTATGTTTGGTTGAGATGTGTTTACTTCCCAGGTTTAGGTCTTAATAATTGTCTATGTAGTTTTAAGGGTAACTTCACAGAGGCATGATTTATATATTTATATTAAAAATAATCCACTTAACGGGTATCTGGTGGCACAGTCAGTTAAGTGTCCAGCTCTTGGTTTTGGCTCAGGTTGTGATCTTAGGGTTGTGAAATCGAGCCCCAAGTGGGGCTCCATGTTCAGCATGGAGTCCACTTGAGGGGTTCTTTCCCTCTCTCTCTGCCTTTCCTTCCCACACTCTCACTGTCTTTCTCTTTCAAATAAATAAATAAATAAATAAATAAATAATCTATATCTATACAGTTTTCTGAGTTTGACGAATATAAACACTCATTTTATACCACTGTGATTAAATTACAGAATATTTCCATCACTCTAAAAAGTCACTTATTTTTCTTTCCAAATTGCCCCCACATCTGACTCCTTTACTAAAGCTTAATTTTACCTGTTACCGAACATATGGGATCACAAAATATATTCTCCTTTATATCTGGCTTCTTTCACTTGCCATAATGCTTTTGTGCTTTACCTGTGCTATTGCATGTATCAGTAATTTGTTCTTTTTATTTCTTCAGTAGTATTCTGCTAAATAAATATATTTATCCTTTTACCCATTGATTCTTGTTTGTTTGGACTGTCTTCAGTTTCCTGTTATTGTGAATAAAGCTACTCTATGCACCATCCTTGTATGGGCATGCATGCGTAATTCTTTTAGATAAGTACATAAAATCAGTTACTAGGTTATAATATAAATGTTCGCTTGAGGGTCATGTGGGGGGCTCCATCAGATAAGCATCTGACTCTTTATTTTGGCTCAGGTCATGATCTCAGGGTCCTAGGATGAGCCCTACGGGGCTCTACGCTCATGGGAAGTTGCTTGAGATTCTCTCCCTCTCCCTTTGCTGCTTCCCACCCCACCCCTGCTCGTGCTTACACACTTTTTTCTCAAATAAATAAACCTTAAGAAAAGTCTAACTAAATGTTTGCTTGACTCTATAAAAACTGCTAAACTGTCTTGCCAAAACAGTGTACCATTTCCCATGCTCAACTCAACAGTGTAAGAGTGCTCCAACTATTCCACAAACCCACCAACATCTGGTGTTTACAGTCTTTGCAAATTTAACCATTCAGTGCTTGTACACTGGTATCTTGCTGTGATTTTAATTTGCATTCCCTAATGGCTGATGTTTATATATATATATATATATATATATATATATATATATATATATATAGACTTCTATCATGACACCCAGTGATCTCCACCTTTTGTTATTCACAATTCATGCCCTGTTGTTATAGGCCCCTTCCATTGAGTGTGGGCTGGTTAGGACTTTTTCCAATCGATAGAATAGAGCAAAGGTTATATGATGTCATTTCTGCGATTAAGTTACCAAAGGTTATAATTTCCACCTTGTTAGCAGAGGCTTTCTGTGCCGCCTTGTTGGAGGGGCACTCCCTGGAAGAGATTATGGGTGGCCAGCAGGGAATCCAGGTCCTCAATCCAACAACCCATAAGGAACTGAATGCTGCCAAAACCTTCTTAGCTGGGAGGAACATCTTTTCCCAGTTGAGCCTTGAGATGAGACTCCAGCTCTGGCCAACACTTTGCAATCTCAGAGTACCCTGAAGTAGAGAAACAAATTAAGCCGTGCCCAGATTACCGATCCATAAAACCTGTGAAAGAATAAAAGTTTGCTTTTTCAACTGCTAAGTTTGGGAGAAATTGGTTCCACAGAAATAGATACTATAAGTACATTTTCCTTTAGTTCTTCAAGCATATTCAGATTAGCTTACTTAAAGCCTATGCTAAATTCAACCTCTGGCCATCTCAGGATTGTTTCCTCCCCTGTGCTTTTTCTAGTATATGCTTTAACTTTTCTTTGATTGTTTCCTAATATTTGATTATATGAGGATATTATGATTGATACACTATAGATACTCTAGATTCTATTGCTATCCCTTGCAGGCTTTGATATTTTTCCTAGAAGGCAGTTTAATTATTGAGTGATCACCGCAGACTTGTGAAGGTTTAGTTTTATGGTTTGTTAAGAAGACCTCTGGAAGCCCAGCGTGACTCCCCATTTCTGCCTTCACATTCTATCTTTCTTGCAGATCATGGCTTTGTTTTGAGCTTAATTAGGGCATGTCTAGAGAACACCTTGCTCTAAAGTCTTGCTATTACTTTTAAGACCGGATTTCTGATGTCTCAGTTCGATATTTAGAAGTTAAAAATTCTTGCACTGTACCTTAGTCAGAATCTGAGCATTTTCCCGAGCTGCTCAAACCCTAGTATTTCTCTTCTGCTCTCAACTCTACAGCTTTTATCCAGATAAACTTGTATATCCTTGACTACATCTTCAGCCTGCCCTCCAACCCAAGACTCCTGGGGAATCACACATGGACTTGGATCCCTTTGTATGACTTCCTTGCCTCTGGTGTTTTGTCTTGGAAATTCCAATTAGTTTAGCTGTCCTAAATTCTGCTTTCTGCCCCTTCAGCTCAAGGAAACTAGCCTGCTTTTCTTGGACAAAAGCTTACAGTGTGATAATCGAGAAATCATTGAAAGTAAAGGCAGGCTGCGCTGGTCATGGGCATCACATCATGAGATCCCCCACTTTTAAAAATCATGGATGTCTTCCAGTGTCTATAAACTGTTGCCTCGTATAGTTTTCCCTAGTTTTATGGCTGTTTACATTTGGGCAGACAGTCCAGGACCAGTTACTCTGTCAAAACCCCAATAAAGTTTTATTCTATGGGTTTCAATCAGTGCTTCTGTTTTGTGTACTCTGTTATCTTTGTTATGTTATGCCCTAATTCTTTTATTAATGCCTCACATTCTTTCTTACAACCTTTTCAATTCTGTAGCAGGTTTTACTGTTATGTTTGGTAGAAAATTGAGAATTTGACTTCTCTTGTTGTTAAATTTTTTAAAGGCTTCAGCATAACAATTTTTTTTCTTCTATAATCTTAAAGATTTAAAATGTTTCACCTGGTTGTGAAGCTAATATGTCTTTCTTGATTTAAAATAATTTCATTTTAATAACTACTTTCTTTCTTTTCATTGAAGCAATGTCTTCTGTAATTTCTATTGGGAGTTCCACTTCACTTTTAAAATCAGTTTCTATATATATATATATATATATATATTTAATCTTTTGGAGAATAAAACATTGTTTTGAGTTTCCAAAGAGCTTAGCTTCTATAGAATTGCAGTTCTAAATTATGGTTTTCTAGATTTGGTGATTTTTCTTTATTTTCTAAATTTGGTACTCAATCTAGACATTTAAAAATAGATTCTACCAACTATATTTTTAAAGATTTTTATTTATTTATTCATGAGAGACCGAGAGAGAGAGAGAGAGGCAGAGACATAGGCAGAGGGAGAGGCAGGCTCCCTGCAGGGAGCCCGATGCGGGACTCGATCCCAAGACCCCGGGATCACAACCCCAGCTGAAGGCAGATGCTCAACCACTGAGCCACCCAGGCATCCCTCTACCATTATTACAGGAGTAGGTGCTATTCTCTTTATGATTGGATTGTTTAAGCATATTCTTAATGTGATGTAGAAGTCCAGAACTATATCAGCCTATGTAAGTTGAGAGATACTTGGAATCACACATTTTCTGCAGTACAATTTGCCTCTGCTTTCCTTTGTTGTATTTAATGAAGTCCAGTCATCCGTGTCCAAGATAAGTCAAACATGTTTGCTATCTACTGAGTACTCCCGTTCACTGTCCTTGTTTTCTGTTTGCTCTTTTCATCCCATCACACATTCCTCCTCTGCAACCACATACATCAAGCATGATCCCTAGACCTTGCTCTAGGCAGGTGGGAGGGAATTGGCTCTCCAAACATCTTACCTCCCACCTTTTCTCTAAGTGAGAGTTGTAAAATGGTTTTTCCTGGGTCACTGCCATTTCCTGCTTTGGCATATTGTCCTTTCTCAGTAGTAAGTTGGAACGTTATAACTTCCTCCCAAGCAATGTAATCACCCATTTAGCTTAGAAATTAGTGGTACTTTCAATTGCTTTGATAACATCCCCAAGATTTATATACAGCAAGCTTCCCCAAAACACATTGAAATTGGAATGGGAGAAGGAAGCATAGGTAGCTGAGCTCATTGTCATCGTACCCAGGAAGTAAAGTGAATGTGACCTGGTACTAGATGTACTAACATGAAAGCTCATTATCCAACCCAGTGAAGGATCAAGGAAACCACAACAATGTAAATCCATAGAATGGAGCTATTGTACTGGACTACATAGAACCCCCCAATAATATGAGGACACACTGGAGTACTGGGTATTAAGCTAGCACATATCTTTGCAGGAAGAAAGTGCCAGCAGGTAACTATTAGAGCAGCCATTTATGTGAGGCCAAGTTGTAGTTCTGACAGCCCAATTATAAAAAGTGACATATTTACAAGATGTCAATCTGTCAAATAAATGGAGACTAAATTGGCTCTGGAATAATATCTTGTAATTCTTTCTGCCATTTTCTTTGACTGATGTGCTTAACTTTGGCCTTTTTTTTTTCCTTCACATACTTGAGCTGATTTGTTGGCCTAGGAACTGGTAGGTACATCTATAGACCAGGGCAAAGGGGGAAGCAACTCATATTTACTGTTCACTTATGATCAGATTCGGTGTTAATTACAAGGATGACCTCTGTTAATCATCGTAACACCTTATGAGGTCGGTATTCTTCTCATTAAAGAATCACAAACCCATGGTATCCAGCAACTAGCCTAAAGTTACACGGCAAAAAGGGAAAGAACATGCACCTTTGGTGACTTCTTTCTCTGACATATCATTCTGCTTTAATGCAGATATTTAATATTGCCTTTACTTCTCCCCCTTGCAGACATTAGTCACCTTTATTCCCTAATAGAACTGAGGGCAGACACTGTCTTCTCTATTCATTTCTTACTTAGAAATTTAGCACAGTGGGAATCAGAAAACATTGATTTCATTCCAAAACCCATAGAATCACAAGATGGACAAATTTACTTGGAGATTGAGATTTAAGTTATAATCTACTTTCTATCTCTTAATTGTTCTGATTCCTTATCTATACTATGGGTCTAATGCCTGACATTTAGGGACATTGTAAAGATTGGGAAATGCAACAACACAACAATACAATACAAAGGAGCAAACATCAGTGTGTATAATACATGGATAGGCTACAACTATGGCTCCTCCTATGATCAATACTCTCCAAACCTAATGTAAACACACATATATGCATACACTAAAATACAGTATCAATGGGAAGTTATAGAAGGGGGATTTTAGTGCTGCTAGGGTCAACATTTTAAAAGTTATATCGTGTCTTATTTTATGGATTTATCATAATATGTTTAAACATTCCCTTACTGTTTTTCAATATTATCTATTATGCATTATGCTGTAATCAAGATACTTATACAGAAGCCTTCACTTCAAAAGTGTTTTTATTTGGATTGGATTCTGAGAATAAACATTACAAAATTAAGGATAAAAATCTGATTATGCAACTAGTGTGGTTTCTAAGCAGTTTGCAGAGATCTGTTCTTTTACTACCAAAGTACCAGTGCTGACACAGGATAGCTTTCTAAAAATCAAGACTCTCCTTTGATTAAATAGTTCATGTGATTACACAAGATCAAATCTTTAAGTATGGGTTAGTCATTTGTATATTTTATTGGGTGAATTTTTTTAGATGAATTATTTCTTTACGTAATTTGATCCAATTTTCAAAGTGATCCTTCTGATACCTTGACAACTGAGCCAAGTAAAACATCCTTAACCCTAAAATTCACTGTGGATATTTAGGTGAATATATTTAGGTGACAGGTAAAATCTGAGACAGTTCATTTTAACACTTTGTAAGTAAATCGTTCTTATGCCTATTTGTCTTTGCTTGGATAGTTATCAACTTTTAGTGAATTGTTATAAACAAAAATGTTTAATTAGTTAATTAATTCAAAAATATGTATCAGACATTTGCAAAGCACATGACAGTGTATTACACACATTAATCCTCTATAATGTGTAGGAAAGCTGAGTGTGAACATTGCCTTCACAGAGTTATGTCCCGTTGGATATACAGACAAAGTGCAGAAAAATTAGAGGATTTGCTGGGGAGCGGGGAGGATGGGGAGGGGAGATTGAACAGAACCAATTAAATGCTCTGATTTCCACCTTTTAGGGAGGCCTGACCCCTCACCTCAAACTTAAGAGGACTTCATGGAGAGATAAAGTATCTGACCCATCAGTTGGGAGGCTTGGTGTGTGGGAGGCAAACTACTGCCCATGAAATCCTTAAGATAAGAGAGGGATTAACTACCTGATGGGTAAGCCAACAGGGTTGTATATGTGTTGAGCTCTACCTTTATTCCCGGGTGTGTTCTTTGTGGGAATGGAAGGAATTACCATGCACTATGGATTAGAGCTCCAACAGTGCTGTCTGTGTCCTGTCCTATAGAACTGCCAAGGGGATTAAAGACTCTAAAGGTGAACACTCATTTCTTAGCTCCTCTGAAAAGATGTGCAAGAGATTTCTTGGAGTAGTGATCCATCTACCCAGGGCAAAGAAACTTTATGTCAGAGAGAAAGAGCAATTTCCAGCTACAGCCCATCAGAGAAAAACCTTTCACCTATCCTAAGAAAGAACCCATCATGAGATCATCCAGTAAGAACTGGATCTCCCTCTTCCCCATCCCCCTTGCCTATGCACAACAACTTCAAGAGCATCAGTTAGAGTAGCAGGAGAGAAGGAAGAAGGTGCGCCATGCAAGGCTATCAGGGCATTGACAGGACTGGCTATGTTGAAGCTAGTCTAGATTTTTGCTTCTTACAAAGAGTTAGGCATTGTAATTACTTGAATAAGGGTGTTTTGTGATGTGAAGTGGCTTTAAGACAAAGGATTGACCAAGAATGAGCAGAAAAGTCATAAGGTCTGTCCATTTATTTTTTTCAATTGATGTAAGAAAAAAAGCTTTCATTTCTGAATGATTTTAAGGGGATAGTAGTGGGATAATAAAAATGCTTTTAATTTCATTCCAATAATGTACCTGAAAGACATTTGGCTTACAGATGAAATTATAACATCCGTGGTTAAAACAATGATGGGGAAATTCCACGCATTTGGAGAACATGTTAAAAGGACATCTGAAATGGGAGCAAGTCGTCAAGCAACAGTTAAATATGAAAGTTGTATAGGAGTAGGAAGCTGTAGTAGGATGGGAGATTATTTCAGGTAAGCGTGACATCCAGGTGTGAAGGTAGAGAGTGTCCTCCTATGTCTTTTTATGTGGGTGAGTGTGTGTTTAATGTTGCTTTGTGTTCACTTGTTTTCTAGTGTGCTTTATCTAAATTATAGAGATAGAAAAATGTGACTTGATAAAATCATGTAGCCCATGAGAGAGCCAAGGTTAGAAGTTAGGTCTTCTCCAGTTTTCATGTGATTCCTATACACATGTAGCCCTTATCAAAATGAATAATAAGATTGGTTATTGCTGAGGTAACATGTTTAGTACTTTAAAAAGGGATTTTAGCTTTCTTGTAGTAACATAATCGCTTTTTAAGTACCTGGGTTTTGTTTTAATTAGGTGAGGTAAGACACAGAAATGACCGTCATGAAGGAAATTCCCAGAAGCAAGAGGCATGGCTCACTGTGAAGGGTGCATTAGGGTCAGTCAGGAGGCAGAAGGAGTGACAGGAAAATGTGGACAAGAGCCTTTACTGTGGTTTCCTGGGAAAGAATGGTCAAAGCAGGGTCATCAGGCTTGGCATGACTAGTTTGAATGGTATGAGGGGATCTTGGAGTGTAAGAGCTGCCCTGAGTTGTCTGATGCCTGTGGTACAGGAGGCAGGCTGTGGGTATATGCTCTGGATTGGTTGGTGAGCCTGAGAACCTTGCATTCCCAGGGAAGTTATTTGTGGTTTTTAATAATTGATTAGCCCTTGAGGGGAAGCCTCCCCCAGTCCCAGTCAGCAAGGCCCCACATGCCAGACCATCAATATAGAAAGTAAGAAAACAGGGCGTTTGGGTGGTTCAGTGGTTGAGCATCTGCCTTTGGCTCAGGTCAGGTCATGATCTCAGGATCCTGGGATCAAGTCCCTCATCGGGCTTCCCGCAGGAACCCTGCTTCTCCCTCTGCCTGTGCCTTTGCCTCTCTCTCTGTATCTCTCATGAATAAATAAAATCTTAAGAAAAGAAAGAGAGAAAGAAAGAAGGAAAACACAGTTAATACAATATTTAATAAAAATAATGAAGTTTTCAGGCTGAGATTTCACATAAGTTCGCTTAAATTCCTCTCCAGACAGGTATCTCCTGCTTTTCAAAAGTTCACATTAGGGCATTTCATTTTTATGACCTGTTTTTGGTAACCCAGAGGAATCCCCAGAGGGCTTTCTTTATGACAAAAAGATGAAAAGGGCAAGTAGCATGGAGCACCTGTTTGGCAGCAAGCCTTTGCAGGGACAGCGCACCCCTAACAGCGGGAACGGCGCCACCCAGCGCCTCCTCTGGGAACGACACCCAGCATCTGGGCCTCAAGCCGCCTGAGCTGTGAGCTGTGTGAGCATCTGCGCTTCTTCTTTGTTTATTTTGTGCATCCACTGGCAAGATGTGTCCTAATGTATCAGAAAAAACCCAAGAGAGGCTATTCTTTGGGTCTGGGAATACAGACCCCAGGTTCGCTTACAACCATTTCAGCTTACGAAAGAAGTCCTAGGAATAGATACTTTTAGATGGGGGGCGAGGAGGGGAACTGTATTTCTCAATCCAGATTATGTGATGCTCAAATGAGGAACGGTGTTTAGCTAATATGAAACTTACTGGCTTTGTATTGGGAACCTCATTGTCTTTGACCCCATTTGAAGATTACCAGATAAAATACGGGGTGTATAGTTAAATTCGAATTTAAGATAAACAATTGATTTTAAGTGTGTGTCCTAAATATTGCACGGAACACATTTATACCTTAAAAAAAAAAAAGAAACCTGTTTATCTAAAATTCAGATTTAATTTGGAGTTCTTTATTTTTATTTGCTGAATCTGGCTACCTAATTTCATACCAAAATAAGAGCTGTAAGGCCTGCCCCACTGGTTACTTCAGATTACTGTAACAGCTCATCTCTTCCTGGCCTATTGAACAGAACTGATTTAAATAAACTTTTGCACTGTGCCTATTTTAGCTTTCATTGAGGATAAATCTTAAATGAGTTGCAATTAATGTGTCTTTTCTTCCTTCCCCCAAATATAATAAGAGGCATATATTTTCCTTGATAACGTGTGTAACATCCACATTTTCTTTTTAATATCTATATATCTGCAACAGGCCATTCATAATACATTTCTAATTAACATCTAATTTGGACTAATTTCCTTTTTCTTCCTTTGGGGTTTTCTAATGAGACAATAAGCTACGTTTGCAAAGGGCCTATATTAACCATACTTGCTTGATTGCAACACCTTGTGGGTAGTTATCATATAATTGTCTTTTTTAAATTATTATTTCTATTTGTTAGATATTGGTTGCTGCTCATTCTACTGCTAAATGTGTCACAGTCTCACCAAAGGAAGCAAGTTTTTCTTATATTATTTATCAGATTTCCCTGTGGAGCTTTTATGGAAGTTTTGGTTAAATATATATATATATATATATATATATATATATATATATATATATATATATATATGTTAACATTTACAGAAGCCACTGGAATTAATGGCTAAGCGTCCTGGGAGTTACATATAATTGGGATCAAGGGCCAGGGTTCAAGTCTCTGTTTTACTCTGAACCACTGGGTGACTAGCCATTAAATTTTCCTGGCCTCAGTTCCCCCTTATGTTTTAAAAGGAAGAATAAAACCCACAAAAAATGATGTAAAGATAAGAAGAGATGCTGAAGTTGAAAGAAAGCTTTCTGTAAGTTGTAAAGAGCTATACACAGAAGTGATCATAGTGATTTTTTTCCTCCACTGTGAAAAGTACCAATGAAATAAAAGGAGTGACTATCTCCACATTTTGTTTCAATTCTATAAATGCTTATTAAGTTCCTTTAATAGTCGAACCCCTGTCGTGGAAAGTATGAGATGCAGAATTTAAACAAGTCAACCAAACAAAGCTCTTACCCAAGCTCACAGAGTAGTAGAAGCAATGACAATGCTCTGCTTCATTCGATAAACACTTAAAACAGGCTTATTTGGGGGCAGGGATCATGTCGATTTAGGGGATAGAAGTAGGATGGGAGGTTCAGGGGTATGTTTTCTGGGTCCCTGTCATTGTTGACAAAGACGTGCTTGTCAAAAAGAGAAGTTAGGCAATGCATTGCATTCTTTAGCAATGGCCCCCCACAGGGCAACATACTAGAATAAAATAAGGAGCTCTTAAAAATTGGTACCCAGGCTGCACTAGGGATGAATTAAATTAGACTATCTGGAGTGCTTCCTAATAGTTCCTAGGCGATTCCAATGTGCAGGCCAAGTTTGAGAACCATTGCCCTAAAATAGCCTGCAGTTATCTGTGATTCACATCCTGTCTCCGGGGCCTGGTCAGGTTGACTAATTCGGTTTCAATTTGCCCCCCTGACACTGCACCTTTCCCTTGTCCCTCTCCTTGTAGCCCCTTGTAATCAAGGTTGGGGTAGGACTGAGGTCACTTCTTTACCCTTGGGCTCTCAGGCTTTTTCCTTTTTTTATGACCATCTCTCCCCGCAAGGGGGCGCTTCAAGAGAACCACTTGCAGAAAACCTTGGGTCCTATTTTCCATACTGGAGGCTGCAAGTCCACAAGAGATGAGGAGAGAATGGGATGACTACACTTCAGGCAGTGCTGAGCAGGAAATGGGGGAATGGCATAGCCAGGCATGAGGCATGAGGCATGAGGGCTGCGATATTGTGATTTATAAGAAAAATGCTTCTTTGGTTATTCAGGCAACCAGAATATTCTTCATATATACTTGGTCTTTGTTCAAGGCTTCTCCTTCTCAGCTTCCCAGATCTTTGGAATTTCCTGTGTTGGAAGATATAAATGTCTCTTGTATTATGTTGATGAGGTGACTTTTGGAATGCCCCTCGGTAGGTCCACTAAGGATGCCACTAAGGTTGCCAGTGGAGACAACCTGGTGATTGGATAACCTAGAATTTTCTTTTCTTTTTAATTTTTATTTATTTATGATAGTCACACACACAGAGAGAGAGAGAGGCAGAGACATAGGCAGAGGGAGAAGCAGGCTCCATGCACCGGGAGCCCAACGTAGGATTCGATCCTGGGTCTCCAGGATCGCGCCCTGGGCCAAAGGCAGGCGCTAAACCGCTGCGCCACCCAGGGATCCCGGATAACCTAGAATTTTCAATCCTACCCCGGCCCCACCTCCTTGGTGGGGAGAGGGGCTGGAGATGGCGTTCAGTCTCCAGGTGTCAATGATTTAGTGAGTCATGTCTATGTAATGAATTGGGCTCCATAAAGCCCAAAAGAACTGAATTTTGAGAACTTCTGGGTTGGTGAAGACATGTAGGTTCATCAAGAAAGGTGGACTCTGAGAGGACTTGAAACCTCCACATAAAAAAAAAAAAAAAAAAGAAAGAAAGAAAGAAAGAAAGAAAGAAAGAAAGAAAGAAAGAAAGAAAGAAAGAAACCTCCACATCCTTTTCCCATGCCCTGCCCTAACATCTTGTCCCTTTGGCTATTCCTGAGTTATGTCCTCTTGTAATGAACAGATGATCTAGTAAGTAAAATGTTCCTCTGTGTTCTGGAAGTAGTTCTAGTAAATTAAAAATTAAAAAAAAAATAAGGAAGAGGTCATGGGAACCTCGTATAGCCTGTAGCATGTGAGAAGCACAATAGGTAGCCATAGGTAACAGGGCTGAGGAGGGGTCAGGGGGCAGTCCTGAAGGTCAAGGCTTTCACCTGTGGAATCTCATGCTGCCTCTGGGTGGAAAGTGTCAAAATGGAGTTGAATTAGAGAACTGGATGTGGAGAACAAAGACAAAAGGAAATGTAGATAAAATTAAATCTCCTTACAACTTGCAGCCCAATGGAGACAGGCAGGGTATGGCATTCCTCCAGGAACTCCCAACTGTCTTAGTGTTAATGCTTTGCTAGAGGCAAAAAGCAACCTTACCTTGACAATAGCTAGACCTGCACTGTCCTGTAAGTCTTCTTAAAGATAGAAAAATCTTTTGGAAAACTTCCTTTGTCTCTACCTCCTCCCTCCCCACCCCCAATTTAAAAGTCTATAATCAATTGCTCCTCACAATCCCAAGGCATCTCTTTCTGGCCCTTGGATCCTGTCCCTCTGCTTTAGTAAAACCACCTTTTTTGCACTCAAAATGTCTCAAAAATTCTTTCTTGATTGTTTGCTCCAGGACCCTCACATCAAATCACATTAGGACCTTGCTGGTGTTCTGAGAATTGTTGGTGTAAAGAACCCACCCCACACTGGAACTGGGTCCAGAAACCCAAAAAAGTTGAAACTGAACTGAATGTAACTAACTACTGGAAAACATACAAAAGGATTGTACTAGAATGCAATGTTGTGGGATGGAAATGGGAAATTCTAAAGAAAATGGTTGAAAGTATTGATTGAAAAAATAAAATAAAATAAAATAAACAAAATAAAATAAAATAAAATAAAATAAAATAAAATAAAATAAAATAAAATAAAATAAAATAAAATAAAATAAAATAATAAAATTCTGTGATGGAACACTGCCAGGTTTTAACTTTTCAAAAAACTGGTGACCCGAGACTGTCTACCATGAAAATTAAAGGAAACACCACTTAGAATGGAGTTGGGAGGCCAGCAGGGGGAGCTCTCATGCCCTACAACTCCTCAATTGCAGCCCTAACTGGAAAAGAGGGACCTTGGCAGGAATACTAACTTAGCACTCCATTGGGAAGGAGGAAGGCTTTCCTCCTCCCCAGGAGACAGCCCAGCCAGTGAGAGACTCAGGACTCAGCCACTGGAAAGCCACTATGCTTCCATCTCCAGGCTTACTCTCATGGACTTTGAGTTTACAACAGCCCTTCCCAAATCCCCCTTGCCTCCATTAAAGAGCATTCCTCTCCTTTGTTCTCTGGAGTTGCCTATCATTTTGCCATAGCTTGTTTGTGCCAGGTCGCTGTTCTCAACTATTCCCAAATAAACCCACTTTTGCTGGTAAAATAACTAGCAGTTTTATGTTTAAGGTTAATACTACCCTAGGGAAGTTCAGAGTCTGGATGGGAAAGCAAGACATATAAATAAGTAAACACTGCAAGGTTTAAGAGGAGTTGTGCTAGAAATCTCTGGAATCTAATGAAACATAAAATATGGATGCAGCAAATTTTATAGGGGAAATGGATTGGAAAAGAATTCAATGAACAAGTATTCTTTACAAGAACAGTGATCATTGAGCAGAATAAGAAAGACAGTCCTTCCAGAAACAGACAAAGGGAAGCTTTGAGAAAAACTTGGGACTTTTTCTTAATGAGATAAATTTAGAACAATATGGCTAATTAATGGTAATTAAAATTGGAATGTAAAAGGGGAATTGTCTAAGTGCCATGGGAATGACAATGCTTCAAATATTCTCTAAGTTCTGGGTTTGAATATTGAAACAAAAGATATTAAAATGTTTGACCTTGTGATCTGTATTATTATTTAATTTACTCTATAACATGTAATTGAGGTAGACATTGGCAATGCTTTTTATAGATGAGAAAAGTGAATTTAGGAGAGCTACATTAACTTGCCAGAGATCAAACAATTATTGTAGAATTGGAATTTGATCTTGTGTATCTTCATCTGAGCATTTTAACTATTCTTAGTTAAAACAAGTTAATTTGGGCATTTATTCTTAAGGCAAATGTCCTTAAATTATTCAGTTAAGGTAAATCTATCTGATTCCAGCTTTGTAGTAAAGTTAAGATTATGTTTAAATTTTATTTCCGCCAGTCATTAGCTGTTGTGGATTGATTGCGTTAATTGCTCCAATTAATAACTTTCTTATATCTGTTGTTTTCCCTATAAGTTTATAACTTTCTCCCATCCTGACGTGGTGCTCTGACCTGGCCCTATGACCCTTGCTTTGGCCAGGGAGTTGTTAACAGATGGGACATAAGCAGAGTCTTAAAATCTGTGTGTGCATTTCTGCTTCTTCTCTATTACACTGGGGTCGCTTTCTCTTCCTTTTCCTCAACTGTCAGTCTTCAAGAGGGATTTAAAAGACATGTTCTGGTAGAGTCAAAATGCCTACAGTTTCTTTGTTGTACCTTCTATCAAAAGCTGGAGTCTGTTTCACCTTCTTTTGCATGTGACCTGGCCTTGTGACTTGCTCTTCCCAGAATACTGTGGAAGTGGAAGAAGAGCTTATGACTTCCAAACCTAGACTTCAAGAGACTTGGCAGCATTCACTTTTACTTTCTTGCAGCACAATGTCTTCTATCTCAAGAAGCCTAAACTAGCCTCTCTGAGTTTGAGAGAGCATTTAGGGAGAGAAGAATCATTACAGTCAGCACCAACTGCAAGATGTATGAATAAGGCCACTTTAAACTATGTGGATCTAACTGAGCCAAGTAAGCTTTTGGGTAAACTCGAATAAGACTGCCTGAGCATAGCCCACATTACTGATCCACAAAATCAGCATGACATAAGATGGATGTTGTTTTAATCTTCTAAATTCTAGACGGTTCATTGCAAAGAAAAAGATAATTGATGTAAATGCGGAGGAGAGCCCAGCTGCATAATCCAGAGTCACCCTAGAATAGCCAACCCCCAGCTAAACAGCCAGCTCACCATAGATAACGTGAGCAAGCCCAGCTGCGGTCAGCTGATTTGGGGCCAAATTAGCGGTGCCAACAGCTAGCCTATATGTTCAAGAGAAAGGATGGATTTTGTTTTTGTTTTGGTGTGTTTTGTTATAGAGCAAATAGCTCACTGATATAAAATCCTTACCAGAAGGATTTAATGCTCTCATTAAAAAAAAGGGGGGGGGCATTGGCTTTGAAATTGGGTGGTGGGCAGAGGCAGAGATAACAAGGCGAGTTGCTATAGTAGAAGATAGAGAAACAGAATATTAGTTGTGGATTTTGAGAAAGTGGTTTGGAAGTTATAGGAGAGCATAAAAATGACAATCCATGTTATGTGACAGAAAACATTTGATAAAAGCATCTGCAGTCATTAGTTGGAATTTGGGACAACTTATCAAGTGGAATTTTGGATTTGAGCAATAGGATTTCCAAGCACATTGTTACAGGAGTCCACAAGTTACCTAGACTGTATAGGATCAGAAATCATAAGAAAGAGATGAGTTAAAGAACAAATTAACACACTTGCAAGTGTAACTTAGAGTGAATATATTTGGGAAAGAGATCACTGATGTTTAGAAAAATTAAAATGGCTTATCACCTCTAGCCTTTTAAGCTGGTAAAATACAAAGCACAGAGTGTTATTCAGCATAGAAGTAAAGTCAGGGTCATAGCTTTGGTAAAGGCCCTTCTTTATTAAGCCTTCTGGATGAGTTAAGAGAGCATGTATTCGATATCTCTTCTAGACAAAATAATTTCAAGGAATCCCATGGGTTTTTCTCCCAAACAGCAAGATGTTCCCGAAATAGAAGTGATTCAGCCTAGACAGAGAGACATGTCTTGGGTGTGGCTTTTATCAAATGGATTTCTAAGTGACTAAAAACCTATAGCATTATCAAAGTGAGTTCACAGCAAGCCCACAAAATTTTTAAGAGAATTGTACCAGTGAAGGTGCCATAGGCTGGAATAAAAATAACTGGGACTGGTTAATTTTTAAAAGAACTCTGGGTCTCCAGCTCTCTGCAGGGAGGAAGCAGGCTGAAAACTTCACTCAGTGGCATATTTCCAATGTCTCCTTCATCAATGAATATGGAGGACAATGGAAGAGGAAAGTTCTTTCAGAAGGTAGAGTCATGATCCTTGGGGAACTCACCCAAAAAGACATCCAGGAAGCATGATCAGGGCACAATCAAATAATTGTTCTACCCCTGAAATTGGGAGCTTTGTAACATTTGCCTAAATGGAGTTTGAATTTACTGTTTAGCAGTGTTTGCTGTGGCCCTATTTTCCCCTTTTGTGGAAGTAAATGATAGTTGAAATTTCCTGTCTCCACCACACCATTTAAAATGAGTGTGTAGAGTCAGGTATACTTCATTGTTCAGTTCCTAGATTTGTGAAGTCATATCAGATCTGATGTATATAATAAGACCCTGGAATTTGAGACTGAATCCCAATGAGTAGTGTACCTATAAGACCCTTATTAAGACCTCTGAAGGTATCAGGAATGTGTAGTCAGCCTTCGCATCTAGACAAAACCACTTCTCAGGGAAATGACTTAAGCCATAGATTTTTGTTGGTTTTCCTGACAATATCATTTAAAATAGAGAAAGTAAGTTTATTAAAAAATGGTGCTGATGTGGAAGTCACGGTCAAAGTCTCAGATGGGAATTTAGTTTTAGGAAGTCCTTCCTTTTCTGGCCTTGCATGAGGAGGGAAGTTAGGGTGTGCAGAGTAAACAGAGGAGAAAGATAGGAAGGGAAAAGTGGACTTATGTCTTATATCAGTATTTTTCCTCCAACGGAGACAGTGTCTTCATCTAAACATTTTGGCGGCGACAGTTGGCAATTTCAGGACACCAGAATGGGAAAGAGTCCAGAGGAATCGCTAAAAGGTCAAATGTTTAGCAAGAGGGTTTGTCTCAAGATGAAATTCAGATATTAGCATGGGCTATCCCACCATTTGGAATAGTTTCTAATGTGGGAATGGACATGGAAGGAAAATAAGGAAACAAAATAGAAGAAATGCAATGGCAGGAAGTTATTTTCACTTAAGAAAAAATTGGGCTGTGTCTTGTCTTATTTTCTCTGTGGGAAGTCCTTTTTTTTTCTTTCTTTTTCTTCTTTTTCTTTTTCTTTTTCCCTTTAAAGAAAAAGAAGACCGTTCTTGAATATAATGTCATCAAAGAGATAAACAAAACCCCTTCCTGGCATGGGTTGATTTGGGGATTAAAGTAGGGATTGTATAAGAAATCACCTATAATGGACCCTGGCATATAGTAAATACACAGTGTGTGTAGGTAGCTACCTCTTTTTCTCTCTCCTTTCTCTTTTCCTTTCTGTCTCTACTCTCTCCCCAGCTTACTCCTTACTTCCTTTGTTCATTTGTGTTCATTCCTTTCTTTCTTTTCTCTTTTCCTTCCTTCCAATGTGCTTTCCTCTCTTACCCTTTTTTTTATCTTCTCTTTTTGTACTCATACTCAAGAATATCTATACACTCGCTTTATTTTGCAGTATGTGATGTTTTATATCATTGTTTTATTTTTAAACATTGATCATGTTATCAATTTGTGCACACTCACTGTACACCATTTGAATTTTTCAACTAATATGAATTGATCACATCAAAGAGATGATCTGTTTATGTAGAAGTGGTCTATCAAGAAATGATATTTCAGGGGTGCCCAGCTGACTCAGTCAGTGGAGTGAGGGACTCTTGATCTCATGGTTGTGAGTTCAAACCCCACATTGGGTAAGAGATTATTGAAAAAATCATTTTAAAAATTGATAATTCATGTGAATGAAGTATCAGAAACAGTCCAGTGAATAAACTTGTTTATATATTTAAATTACTAACCCACCTTTTAAGAGGATTTTTAATCATTAATTTTGTTCAAACTTAATCATTCTGTAGATTTCAGCACTGCAGATTGGATCAAAAGTTTCAGTGACTAATCAGGAAAGTGAGATCACTGTTGTGTACTAGAAAAAAAAAAGACAATTTTAATCAAACTGCTAAGAGAAGTCATTAGGAGAGAGAATCTTGTATAGGATGAGATTTATGTTATCAACCACGGTGCAGTCTGGGTTCTTTCAATGAAGATAAATGAATAACTCTATCATCTCAATGTGTAGTCTCTTTAACCAACACACTGTCTGCTCTATGATTTGTGATGGTTTTACACAGGAAAAACTAACTGAGATATATCATGGCTGTCAAATCTTGGTATTCCTGTGGGCTTTCCGAACAGACAATCGTACCGCTTTCATTATCTTTGTGTTACAGATAATGGATAATAAACCAGCTTATGGTACCCAAAGGAGAGCTTCTTGGACCCTAGAAAAGTCTTCAAACACACTGTATACACATTAAACTTTTCTTGCCCTCTGAAGATGCCTTTGAATCACATAAAAATCGCTTTACTTTCAAAATCAAGAATCAATTTTCCAGAGTCCCCTGGTTGAAGAGGATACTTTTATCTGTGGTCTCATCTGATTCTTGAGAAATTTAATTCTCCATTTTTCAAAATTTTGTTGGGAGTGCTCTAGGATTCACCTGGGGCTCATTTTCTAACCCAGATTGCCTCCCAAAGCCCTTCCTTCTTCTTCATTTTAGATTCCATATATGTAGCCTTCTGTTCTCTTGCTCTGGGTCAACCTGCCCTCATCTGCCCTTTGGGGTTTCTTTAGTCCAAAATCAGGCTTCAAAGTAAGATGTGATATATCTCTCTGTCTCTCCATCTATCCTACACCAGAAGGCAAGCGTTTATTTAATCATTTACTCATTTTGGTTGTACATAGTTAATTCGTGCATGCACTAATTAAATAAATGAGCTTTCTCTCTTTCTCTCTCTTTTTTTAACACCAACTAAATTAGGACATTGTTCTTGGGCCCTAGGGTTCCATATAAATGAAATATAACTCTTTCTCTTCTTTAACTCACAAGCTTTTGGAATCTTTGCCTCTTTCTGTTGCACTTTTATTATCATTGAAGAGGAACAGGAAAAGATGCAATATATACAAATATATGAGAAACCTGAGGGAGTTTTGGAAGCTTAAGGAATCATAAAGCACTCTTAGTTTAGGGCTTTTGTTTTATAGTTTCTGACTCCCCTTCTTGGAAAGTTCCTGAAATCTCCTGCCTGTATTCCTTTCCTTATTATGTAATAGTGTTGATTTAATCCAGTAGATCTCTCTTGATCTCAGACTCTTCACAAATCCATGCTGATATCTTCTTAAAATACTTCACATTGCCAATTTCCAAAAGAATGGAATTATTTGCAACTGGTGGCTCATGTAGGCTTGTCTTACATGCATTCTATATACTGATACAGAACTTTAAAAGGACTTGGAATATTTCTTTGAAAAGCAAACACAGATAGTTCATCAACCTAATGACCATTTCACTGATGACCAAATTATAAAGTGACCAACTTTCTACAAATACAAAGTTTTACAAATATATCATGAAATTTAAATTATATGGTTTTAACAATTGGGGGCTGTTTTTGCTGCTTCTGAAAATTTTTGCACAGATATAGTTGAGTAGATTTTATTTTGTTGTTATTGGGATATTTTTAAAATATTTAATTGATGCTTGGGTGCTTGTGCTTGGATGATTCAGTCAGTAGAGCATACAACTCTTGATCTTGAGGTTATAAGTTCAAGTCCCACATTGGGTGAAGAGGTTACTTAAAATGCTTTAAAAAAATAATAATTGACATAAGTTAAGGGGCTATGGAGTGATTATCTTGTTCTGGGTGTACTAATATTAAGAAAATAGTACTTCATTACAAGCACCCAAAAGTCAGCATTTACTATGCAGTTTTTCAGTTTATATTGATTCCTTTTGTCCTTTTGATTCTTTTTTTTTTTTTGGAAAATTATTTCAATTTTTGTCCACATTTTTAAAGAGTTCTTTCACTACTATATAATAATGTTAGTTTATTATGCTTAGATTTGGAAAACTATGCCACTGCTACTATCATTTCTTGATTTATGTCTATGGTTTTTGAAATATTTTAAAATATTCCATTATAATTTCATATTTATGATCAATGGCTAATCCAATCACGAAGTCCATTATAACAATTCATTCCTGACATTCTTCCTTTCTACTGTTCTGCAGACTTTTACTTCACATATTAGATCTTTCAGTAAATGGCTGCCAAGTTGATGTATCCCAATTGCTTCTTGTTAGATACCAAAATTACAGAATTTTATTACTGTTTGGACTGTTTTGGTTACTTCCTATTTTTTTAAAGTTTTTTGTTTCCCTTTAAAGTTCAATTATTTTGAATATACTTTCACTGGTTTTGCAAAAGTCATATTAAACTTGATTTTGTTGGTTTATCGTTCATATTTTTAAATTTCAGATTTTATTTGGTAACAAGGTTGCTCAGCCTCTGTGAATATGCCTACATTCTTCAAATGTTAAATATTGCTAATCTTTAGGTGATTTTTAGTTTTGATTCACTAATCACTCAATTCTGCATCAAGCTTAATCCTTGATTCTTAGCTATTAGTAACTAAAATATTAACCTTCCATATTTTTTTCAGAATTATTCCCAACATACTGTATTTATGGTGAAAGTGTTTCAGATGTAGGGTCCTATTTCATCCTGGTATTTTGGTTACTGATTAAATATATTTTCCTAAATATTAAATATTTTGTTAAAAACAAGTGCAGGTTTACTTATGACTCTTGGTTTTGAAGAAATGATCCATTGCTTAAATTTTTCTTGTATAAAGACAAATTAAAAACAAATCAAGAATGTCACCCCAAGACAAAACTAATCAAAAATTGCTAAAATTATCCTGATCAATAATATAATTCCTTGTGAACTTCATAAATACTTAACATTAATTAAGTTTTAATGAATCAATCACTTGATAAAATAAATAATTTGGTCATTTAAAACTGCCATTCAGACAATTGATTTTTCAGTGAATTGAACCACAGCCTTATGCATAATGGTGGTACTGTTGTGCACTTCTGGCCTCAGGAGAGTTTCTCTGTTTCCTTTCCCCCTTCATCCCATTCTACCCTTCCTCTTTCTAACCTCTTTATCCGTAATGGTTAAATTTTTATTCTCACACATAAAGAGCTTACTTAACATGCTACTGTGCGGTACTCTATACTAAAGCAAAGAGATGTGTTCATCAATCATCAGTTATCATAAAACTTACAACTAAGAAGAATTCTGATAAATCATTTGGTTCAGGTTCCCACCCACAAACAGGAAAGATAAACACATACACACACAAACACACAGAAGATCCACAGTATATGCTTGAACCACTGAGGCATAAGGGAGTTACTGGACCTTTCCAAGTTCATAAAACCATAAAGCAAAGCCTGTCTGCTTAAATATCTCATTAAAGAGAATAGTGGGAAAAAATAGACTGTAAACCATGACTACCACCGTGTAACAAACAAGATTAATCGATAAGCAATGATTATATTACTATAGTGAAATTTCAAGTGATTCTTTGGTCTTCTGGGTTTTGAATCTATAATTTTATTATAAGATTTAATAAAAACTAAAATGTAATTAATTAACTAAGTAAAAGAAACCCAATTTTTTATAGGACACACATTTAAATGCTGATTTCCTCTCAGCAGATTAAGAAATAAAATTATTGGAGATACCTCTATGACAAAAGTCAGGAGAGTGAAGATATTCTGTTCTCTCAGTGTCCCTGGAAGAGGTGTGCTTGGGCCACGTTGATCTGCTGACCATGCTGCATGAATTTTCTTTCATGGCAAAGACTCTGAACTTCCCATAATATACCAGCACTCTTACAAGCAAATGTGAGAACAATTTTATCAGTGAAGATACAGCTAAACTTCTGGGTAACTACTATAGGAATTGCCTGTGGATGCTTGATGCCCAGTAGCTGGAAGTCTGGGGACCAATGAGATATTACACAGTAGGGAGGAACACACCTGTACTAAGGGAAACTGTGTCCTGGCCGAGATAGTAGGGGTGATCCTAGAAATCCAGAGTGAGTACCAGGGTTACTGGAAAATCCCACTTCCTGCATCACAGGGAATTTCAATTATAAGAGGAATGACACAAGAAAAGAGAAAGAGAACTGAAGTTTATTCATTCCTTAACAAGACCATTGAGCACTTGCTATAGTAAAGTCCCTTACTTTCACATATACACATATATCATATTGTTTGTATATATATGTGTATACACATACACATACATATATACATATAATGTCAAGAGTTAATTTATATATATATATATATATATATATATATATATATATATACACACACTTCTTGCTCTGTCTAGTAAGTCAATGAGTCTTCCTGATACTTGCCAGGTTTATATGGTATAGTCTTACTACTGCAAATCTCCAGCACAAGTTTGTAAATTCTGAACTAGGACCATGTCTGTATTATATTGTCAGCACCTAGTCCAGCACTTGTTACTTGTAGAATAATGCACATTAAGTTCTTCTCTACTCTTTGGCCTTCTCTTAACTTCTGCAATTTAATATAAATGTGACTCAAATTGCATCAACCTCAAACTCCCATAGTTTTTTTTTTGCATGTGTGTTTTCCACTCTTGCTACATTAATGTGATTCAGATTCTATTACACTATATGCTAAATATGTTTAGATGATGCATATGATGGTACTTCGGGACTGTTTCTTATATAAAAGTAGTCTATTTTCCTTAAAAAGGAGTTCTGCATCAATGATGTCTTTTACTGCCAAATAAAATATATATTTATGCTTTTACTACTGTAGAATAATTGTCAAGTTCTCTTCTATTAATATAAAATTAGATACTAAAACCCTCTTATTTAAGACCTATGAGTTCAGATAACAGCCCAGGCAGTGATCAAGGTCCATTGCTTTTAGAAATTTAATTAAAAATAAGTGGACATCACTTGGTCCATCTCCTACCTCCATACTTTTTAATATGGGTTAATTAAATCACTAGGTCATCTTGGGAATTACATCATTTTAAAAACAACATTAAAATTGTCATCTGCAAGCTTTTTCCCAAACTCAGCTATCTCTTTTCAACATCCAGTGCTTTTGTATGTATTGCTAGTAGGTTAGCCAAAACAACCCATAGGAGACAAGAAGAACACACCATAATTCTTGTGATATTTGGCTTGTGGCTATACTTGGAGGAAAAAATAAAGAATGAAGAAATGTTATAGGTATTTCAAAGCATGATGCAAATCCCTTCATAGATTAATCCAGAGGAAAATGACTCTGACAGTGGGGAATGAATTCACTCTCCTGACTCCACCACCAAGGAGATGATAAGTGTCTCTCTTTGGACCTCAATTTCTCTTCACGAGTGATAGTTATAGAGCAGGATAGTTGTTCCCAATCTTCTCCTTATTTAAAAATTATATGAATATATATTTATTTCTATGCATTCAGAATCAACGTTCTGAAGCTACTAAGTGCCAAACTGCATTAACTTGTAGCTTCTGTGGCTTTATGATGGACATTTACCCATTTTACCCTAGATTGTTTGATATATACAAAACAGCTCATTGTTAAATTTGACAACCATAGGTTGAAAACCACTTAGCTAGATGATCTGCAAAAACATACAGGACTTGATTACCCTACCTGGAAAAAAAAGGATAAGGCATATGTAAATAGTCTTTTTGTAAATTAATAAAGCTTGCAGAAATGCAGATGATAAAATATTATATGCCATCATACAACTAAGGTTATTCTAAAACATCAAATAAATTTTTCTGAATAATTTGGAGGAATTATCTAGGTGCTTGCATATATGTGACATCTATTTAATTTGATTCATTCATTCTTTTTTTATTTGTCGATTCCATTTTTCACCCATATACTAATGCACTAATGCAACAAGTAATGACTTTGTGGATGACACTAGGCTGTATTATGGACATGGGAGCAACAAATGAAACACAGGATCCAAATAGAAGAATAGAGGAGGCACAGGTTAACAAGTAAACAGCATATTTTAATAGTGTGATAAATAGTATTATACAACTAGCAAAGATGCTATAGAAGAGTCAATGCCCACATACTGTAGGCAGGGACGGGGGTTTCAGGAAAGAGGTGACAGCAGAGAGACTTTTGAGGAATGAGTAGGCATCCATGCACAGGAGAAAGGCGGTTTACTTAATGTCTTTAGTTCACTCAGACAGTGTTTTATGATTATGGTTTTTCACAGTTTTGACAATCCTCAAAAAAAAAGTCTCATGGATTTTTTTTGTGAACTGAGTCATTGGTCATTGATACCTAAAATATCAGTTGAGTTTTTAATTATGGGGAAAGCACAGTTTGAAAGAAGATAAAATTTAGGTTGGTTTATGATAGGGGAAAATATATATATATATATATATATATATATATATATATATATATATATATTCCTCCAAATCTGTCTTTCATATTGTTCCATTATTTAAGTATATGTTGAAAGATTCACTCCACCTTGGTATTCTATATCCTACCTTCTTCACTGATTTATACATATTAACTGAATTTTTACTACATGCCAACTGATACTCTTCCATGAAGATGACAGGGAGATAGCAAATTAGAGAGAGGAGAAATTATATTAGTCAAAAATAATACTGTCAATGAGATTTGCAGCCTCCTATCATTTAATTTACCTACATCATATCATTGGATTGTCACATGAAAGTATTTTGTTCACATCATTTTACATGTGACAAGTAAAGTGTCATGCTGCCCAATTTTAAATATTCAAGTTGAGGATGAACCCAGGGAATTTGTCTTCCTATTTCAAGAAATAACCATCAGTTACAGTGGCTGGAGAAGATTTCATGGGTGATCTCTGGGTGACTCAACGTTTTGGACCCTGCCTTCGGCCCAGGGCGTGATCCTGGAGTCCTGGGATCAAGTTCCACATCAGGCTCCCTGCATGGAGACTGCTTCTCCCTCTGCCTGTGTCTCTGCGTCTCTCTCTCTCTCTGTGTCTCTCATGAATAAATAAAATCTTAAAAAAAAAAAACTTCATGGATGAAATGGAAGTTCAGAGACTTAGGAAGAGTTGTTTGGGGTATTTATAGGCGAATTTAAGAAGAACCAGACTTTCACAAAAGGGGAATAATTTTTGCAACGTGAGTCAGCATTAGAAATGCATGTTTTATATCCAGGAGAGAATGAGTTACACTATTTTGACTTGAGAAGCTATCTCAGCTAGACAAGTGACAAATAATCCAAAAAAAAAAAATGTAGACTGCAGAAACACTCAACTATCAGACTAAAGACTACAGTCTATCCTGTAGGCAAAGGGAAGCCACAGAAAATATCTCCCTTCATAATTCTGCCTTGAGCAAGCCCTGGGTTTGGGCAGAGAAGTGAAACTTCTGACGAGAGTTTCAATTTTTCAACTTTGAGCTCATTTTCTACCCACTGCATTGACGTTCTCTTGGCTCTCTCTCTCTCTCTCTCTCTCTCTCTCTCTCTCTCTCTTTGTATTTTTGTGAGCTGAATGCTCTGAATTTCTGAGTAGATGCTGGTGCAGGGGTGGTTGTTTAGAGGACTTTCCATGGTTATTGTTGCCATGGTGACTGCCTTCTTGATATTCACTTGTTCCTCACATCTGTTGGTGTTTTGTTTATGACCATTGGAGAGAAGCATCTCTGCGTGAGGCTAGCAGGAAAAGTGGGACTCTCACTACACTCAGAGAAAGCAGTATTTATACAACCCATAGGAAAGCATTTTGCAATATCCCTTTTCTGCCTTTTCACACAAACTGGGATCTGTTGTAAATGGAAGATGCCAATGGTTTGGTATTAAAGGTGGAAATGTAAAGAAAATGGAAATATGAAAGAGTTGGGGGACATATGTAAAGAATTTCTGATTTGAGTTTGTGTGACTCTCAGTGGGATATCAGAAGTGAAATATTTTTATTCTTCACAGCATGTCTAAGGCCAGTGTTTATTAATGTGCACTTTCTGGTGTACAGAACATTCAAGGGTTGGAAAAGGAGGATGGAGGGGTTTTGGTCTTGATAAAGGTAGGATTGGTAAGAAATTAACCAGTTTTAATAATGAGCCTTCATAACACAGAGGCTTACAATAAAATGACCTCGTCCAGAAGGGTAGAGTAATCATATCCCACCCAGGCCAAAGGCATTGATTTTGAGAGAATAAATTATGAAGACAAATTCTCGGATAAGGACTTACAGACACTCAAGCACTTCTGTGGGAGATAGGATCTAATGTAGAAAATTATTCACCAGGATAAAATATATTACTAGCTATCTTGGCAGGCCTGTCTAGGCTATATGAGGCTTCTGGAACCTATAAAAGGAATCCAGCTTTTAAGCCATGGATTTGTGGTATAGTAGCCACTTTCTATCTCGCTGGAAAATAGAAGAGAACCAGGAATCAAGGAAGAAAGACATTCATATGGATTGACTACAAGTTTTGGGAGTGAGAAGGTCGGTAGGTGCACACTGCAAAGAAAGACACAGGCACACTGTACTGAAATGCAGTGGAGAAGAGTGTCCACTGGGACACTGGAATTAGGGACAGTAGTTGGGTAAGCAAGGGCTAGAAATGTCACATGTTTAAAACTAAGCCAGACTATTGGTGTCACCGCAAGGGACCAAGACAGTATCTTAATCGTTGTATCTCCAGCATGTACAACAGTGTTTGATGTGTAGTAACACACAGATGGGTGAGTGAATGAGGAATATATGAATGATGACCTTACAGTAGGGATGGGGTGAGAGAAAAAGGGGGAGATACTAATGAAGGTGGGGCCACACTAGATGTATAACCAGTAGAAATTAGGGGCTACATTGTCAAGATTTTAAAAAGTGAAATTACTACTTATTATCCAACAAAATGTCATTTCATAATTATCAGGAAAGATTTACAAAGACATTGCCAGTAGGGGAGCTATTCTGAAAAGCCCACATAAGCAAGCAGGGGCATCTTCATGATCATCTGGAGGTGGACAGTGGCCAAGCAGCATGGCAGGCATAACCTCCAACACCAGTGTACCTGAAACCCCACCTGTCTCTCTAGGGAGTGCTCTGTCATCTGTTCAACGCAGGCTCTAGCATCAGACTGACTCAACTCGAAGACCAACCCTGACACTGAATTGCTGTATAAACTTGGAAAAGTTATTTCCCCTCTATAGCTCACCTTCTATGGCTCTATAACATTTGAGGTTGTTATGAGGATAAAATAATAATACTACCGAACATGTATTATTTAGTAAATGCTAGTCATGTTGTTATTTCCCTTCTATTTTGCACGCACCTCTTTTATCCTCACAACAAAATCTTGAAATAAGTGCTATTATGATCTATCCAAAGATAGGCACAGGAGGATTCATCCAAAGCCTCTTAGTGAGCGAGTGACACAGATGGGGTACAGATCTCAGTAATGGGGCTCCAGGTTCCATCATCTAACTGCTTCTTAATTCTTTCTCTCTAGGTATTTAATACATATAAAGTGATAAATATACAGTCAGTGTCAACTATTAATATTTCTATAAATTTTTCCTATGCTACTGATGATTAATTGCAGTCTAGTAAATAAGGTTAAATGATAACGTGGTTGCTGCTAATACTACTACTAAGAATAATCATGCCTGCTACAATTTGTTTACTCTGTACCAGGCACTGTGCTATTTTACTGGTACTCTCATTTTAGTACATGGTATCTAGTGTAGTATAATACTTCATTTAAATAGTAACAATAAAAATGTAAGTCATAATGAGCCAGCACCAAGGACTTCGTTTACTTGTATTATAATTTTTTGTATAGTGGTAGCTCAGTTATTCCTCTTAAAGACCCTTGCAAGGAGGCACTTTTACTCGCCACTCTTTACAAATGAAAAACTGAGACATAGAAATGTTATGTGATTAACCTGACATCATGAAGCTAATGAGTGGCAGAGATGGGTTTGGGACACAAGCAGTTACATCAGAGTGCATCCTCTTAATCAGCATCTGGGATTGAGGAGAAACTGAGCTCTGGGCAGGTTGTGGCAAGTCAGGATTTCCCTGCGTCAGTATTGGATGCGTTTAAAGCTAGCACCTGTTGTTTAGAGGAGGAATTGGATTCATTAGTACCTCATTTGGCCACGCTGTCCTGAATTAAGAAATGCAGGTAAGAGCAACACCGTCGTCCGTACACTTCATTATCTACTTAGCAGATACTCTGTGAACACCGCTGTGGGCCATGCACTGGGCTTGCTGCAGCAGATCCAGCAGCAAGCAAGACAGATCCTGCCCCTGCTCCATTTGTCCCACGAATATTCTCCGAGTGGTCCAGCTTCAATGATAGCCACAAACGGCTGTGCACAAGCTGCTCTGGGATATACAGCAGGCGACTGGATCTATTTAGGGATCCAGAAAGTCCAGCTTAAAGAGGGCATGTTGATAGGAGCCCTTCAGAGTGAGATCTTTATATACAGATGAAATATGGATACATATGTTAAAATTTAACTTTGGGAAAAGGAAGTGGGACATCTCTATAAATGTAAAGAAATATGGTTGCCAAAGACAGTATTTTTCTGGCTGCATACAGTGAAGAGATAATAAAATGCAAAGACTGGAACATTCATCCTCCTGCCACTTTTAAATTAGTTAAGTAATTATCCCAGAAAATAATCTGTTTCAATGGGTTTATTTTATTATTGAAATAATATGGTTGCTTAATGCGATTACTACAACCAGGTCATATAACTCACTGTGATTCCTAATCCAATTGAGTATAACATCTTATTTGCACAGGGATATATTTGTGGGCCTTAAAACATTCTCTGTCCGTTTACCTCCTGGGTCCTTCTCATAGATTATATATGTGTATATATGTATTATGCATTTAGGGAGTAATATCAGATCCCTCGCCATGTATGCAGAATGGACTGAAGGAGTCGAGCTCAGGTTTCATGTAGGCAGACCAGGTGGAGGAAACATTGTAGAACCTCGATGTGAGGGAAGAAGGAGGAGGATGAGGACCAGTGGAAGCAGAGATCAGGCCATTGCTTAGCTATGCTTAACAGAAATTACGGACTGATTAGACATGACATGGGGAAACAAGGGCGATCAAGAAGGGAGAACCTAGGGCAGCCCAGGTGGCTCAGGGATTTAGCCTGCCTTTGGCCCAGGGTGTGATCCTGGAGGCCCGGGATCAAGTCCCACGTCGGGCTCCCTGCATGGAACCGGCTTCTCCCTCTGCCTGTGTCTCTGCCTCTCTCTGTGTATCTCTCATGAATAAATAAATAAAATCTTAAAAAAAAAAAAAGGGAGAACCTAGGATGGATCTCAGAATTTGAAATGTACTAACTGTGAATCAAATTATATTTTTCTTTTAGCTTCTAATTCCCTCCTTTTTTGTAAACTCCTATGGCATTTTATCTTCACCTCTTTTTAGCACATACAACTTTTCACAGACTCACATACATTTGCGTGCACACACACACACACGCCACGTATGTGTGGTTATTGTGACATTCAGACTGTGCATACCCCAGGGTAAAATATCTCTATCTGCTTTTCTCTTCTCTTGTCTCCAAAACTCAGAACCAGCAGTGCCTGCTGCAAAAGAGACTAACTTTTCCTAAATACTGTCTACTATGCTCAGTTTCTTTCATCCACTATTTATTATTATTATTATTAGTAGTAGTAGTAGTAGTATCACAACAATTCTAATGAATACGGTAATCCCTTTGTTTTGTCAATGGACTAACCCAGATGATTCATCATTAAGTACCTTTCCCAAGGTCACAGTTACCAATAGTAGAGTGAGGATTTGAACCTAGAATTGTCTGAGTTCAAATACTTGATCCTCTATACTCCAGCAGGATGTCTTCCCTTATTTCCCTTGTATTTCCTACTTCCAGTCGGTGTCATTCTCTGTCATGCTATGTCTCTTCCATCATTCTTGAACAGAGATGCAAATAATGTTCGCTTATATGTTTCTCATCTTTTTCTTAAAGGCTGTGTTGCCTCCCTTCTTGTACTCCCCCCTGGGGGTGAGGTAGGGGAATCCCAATCATTACCTTGGAAATCTCACATATTTCAACAGTAGCAGTATAGGGTAAGTCACTGTCGACTCATGTATCCCATTCTTACTATCAATTTCTATGTAGCAGTCAATAAGTTCATTGTTTTAGAACTGAAAGTCCTTCCTAAGAGAAAGATGACTCATGTACCAACGAACAAAGGAGTATTTTACGGAGCTGAAGTAATTGAACACAAATTGGATACATACTGAATGTTGACCTTTAAATGACAAAGCAAGACCACACATAGTCACCAAGCCACACAGGGACAAGAAAATCACCTTAAAAGATTTAAAAGCCACGATCAATCACATGGCATATGCCGGGAAATATATAGAATCTCTTAGGAGAAAATGCATCCTTCTCAATAAAACTTCATCTGGTTTGCCAGAAGCTATTCTAGGTCATTTTTGTTCATCCTATCCCAAAGTACACAACTTGATAAGGCTTGCATCTGAGCCTCACAGAGAGATCTGGGGCTTATAATAAAGGACCTCTGTGTAGATGCTGATGGCCACAAAAATGTAACAAACATTCCCATTAAACCACTGTTCTGTTTCCTCATATTGTCCCCACCTATCTATTTCTCAGAGCAACAGCTTCTGAGGTCTGTTAAAACTACAAGCAAAGAGAATTTTCATTTATTTATTTATTTATTTATTTATTTATTTATTTATTTATTTTTAATTTTCTTTTTTTCCTTTTGAAACATTCTGCATTTCACACCAGGCTCAGAAACTACTCTTCAAGTGGTGCTAGTTGATGGAAGTCAACATTCAAAGAATTCTGACATGTCTCCTCAAGACCAGGTGGGCAGACAAAAGAGAAAGTCTAATTCCTGTGTCACTTTTTAGGGAGGCTTAACCAAATAGTATCAAGTTGAACATTTTTCTTGTCTCTCTGAACAGGAAAGCAAATCTCCAAGGCTGTCTCCATTGTACATTTCTTGATTTTCTTGGACAGATGTTTGAATGCTCTTTGCGCAAAAATTATTTAAGTATTGCACAAACGTTCTCTAGAACTTATTCTTTTTGCATAATTGAGACTTTATGCTCATTGATAATCAACATGAAATGTAGATTTATTTTCCAAGCTATAGATTTATAGTAACTTGATATGTGAATTTATGGATTTACTAGAGGGGCAATATCATGTAAGTGAAAAGAGTAGAGTTTCATGACATCTTAAGATGATTGATTGATTGATTGATTGATTGATTTTTATTCTTTAAGATGTTTTAAATTCTGGGTTTGACACTTTCTACTTACGTGATCCTAGGAAAGCTGCGTAAGGTCTGTAAATCAGCTTTGTCTATGATACCTTCCAATTCTTATATTCCATGCTGCAATGAAGAAGTCAATTGATATATTTTTAAAAGTATTTAAGTATTCAGCTACATGTCTAACATAATAGAAAGAGACATTTAGCCAACACTTGGATTTTTTAAACTCATGTTTTATTTCTAACTTTTGTTTAATTGGGATACAGATATGCATGTCTTTATAACACCAAATACTGAAATCTCACAGATATAGTGAGGCATAGTATAAGATTGGATTTTAGATACAAACTACCAAAAATATGAATTCTAAATTCTTAATTTAGCATCTAAGTGAGCTGGGGAAAGACAGCTAAATACTTTAGGGCCTGTTTTTTTCTGATTTGCAAAGAAATGATGCCAAGACCAATCTTACTTGACATTGTGGAACTAAAGTTTGTGTGTTCCATGAGAATCGCCAATTTGCTCTTTACACTGATGTAACTAACCTCCAGAATTTAGGGCAAAGCAGGAATTCAAATATTTATAAAATCTTGAATGATTAAATGAGACAATATATAAGTACCAACTGACACATAATAATCTCCATAACACTATTTTCTCCTTAAGTCTATAAAGGAAAAGCACCATTAATCATCTTAAACAAGGCATCTTAATAAACGGCAAAGATGGACATCTTTTTTGTAGTAATAAATGACTTGGAAAGTCTGATCATACCAGCCGATTTTGGAATTTCTGTTAATCTAAACCATCTGTTTGCCTTATATACACACTCTTTATTCCAGACACCCTTTTACTCCCACCTATCACCTTTGCCTGCTTAATATTTTATCATAGTGTGTATTGCTTTCTACCATACTAAATAATTTACTTCTCTCTCTCTCTCTCTCTCTCTCTCTCTCTCTCCCCCTTTGTTTAAAAGCAGGGTATTTGTTTTTTTTTTTTTTTCCTACTGCTTTACCTCCAGGAAATGGACCACAGTAGGTGCTCAAAAAATATTTGCTGAAGGAAATATAGTCAAAGAATATTGGTATTCCTTAAAAAAGGTTATTCAAATCCCTTACATATTTTTCTAGTGCACATTTCCCATCATCAGGATTAGGGAGCTCTAGGTACATGTTCCATCATTTTCGTCCCATGTCCAAGGCAGGTGCTATTAATTGGCCAGTGCTCTTTCCTTCAGGATATGACCACACATCCTTTGCAGCCCTTTCAGTGCTCGAGGCAGCCACTTCCCATAGATTAGACTATCCCCTTAAGATGGAAACACCAGTGCCTCCCAAAGTCTTACTCTCTCTCCTTCCTTTATACTTTTTTTCTTCTTACCATTTGTTTTACTTCTGATTTTTCTTAGGAGTTAGGTTATTAAGTTTATATAGCCTAAAATTAGGCAGAGGGCATGGCAGTGCAGTAGGAAGGGAACTTCTGAATCAACTCTGACTAGGTCACCACTTTGCTTTAAGACACAGAAAACCAAAAGGCTCACACCTCATCACATGTGAGACAGCATTCTGAGCTAACAGTTTCTTAAATATCGAGAAGCTCAAGGTGGATGTGGTATTTGAGTGAAGTAAAATGAGACAAAACAGAGACCAAAACAAGTTGCTTGTTACAAATATCATTAGAAGTATTAATATCCAGGATATGTAAAGAATTACTAAAATTCAAAAACACAGAGACAAAACCCCTAATTTTTAAAATGTACAAATAAATGGAAAAGGCTTTTAAAAGAAAAAGAAAAAAATGTGGCAATAAACATGTGGGGGTAAAAAGATCAACCTCATTAGTAATCTTTTAACTACAAGGAGACATAATTTCCCACCCCTCTGACTGGCAAGGGTCCATAATTTCAAGTGACTATTAGGATGCAGAGAGAAAAAAGTAGTGCTGATAGGAATGAAAATTGGTTTAAAAACTTTGCAAAGGAAGTCTGCATTATAAAAAAAAAAAAAAAGGAAGTTTGCATTATCTAGTAGCATAGAAAGTGACCAGCAATTCCGCTGCTGAAAAGTGTAGAGATATTCTTGCCTCGATGCCCCCAGGAAACATGTTTAAGTATGTTCACATATAACAAATAGAGAACAAAGCCAAACAAAAACCTACAAAGGTGAGAAGAGTTGATGCTTAAGGAGATAAATTAGGATAGTTACACAATAGAATACTACATAGATGTAAGAAAGAGGGTACTGCTCATGACATGGCCCTTCTCAGACATGATGTTGCATGGAAACAGTAAGCTGTAGAAGAAAACATGCTTATGGTCCTTTTATATAGAATTCTACAACATGAACAACTAAAAAAAAAAACTTTGCACACATTGCAAATATTTCTAGAGAAGAAAGAAGAAAGAAAGAAAGAGAAAAAAGAAAGAAAGAGAAGAAAAAGAAAGGAAGAAAGAGAATGAAAAAAGAAAAGAAAGAAAGAAAGAAAGAAAGAAAGAAAGAAAGAAGAAAGAGAAAGGAAGAAAGAAAGAGAAAGAAAGAAGAAAGAAGAAAGAAGAAGAGAAAGGAAGAAAGAGAAAAGAAAGAAGAAAGAAAGAAAGAAGAAAGAGAAAGGAAGAAAGAAAGAGAAAGAAAGAAAGAAAAAGAAAGAAAGAAAGAAAAGAAAGAAAGAAGAAAGAAAGAAAGAAAAAGAAAGAAAGAAAGAAAGAAAGAAAGAAAGAAAGAAAGAAAGAAAGAAAGAAAGAAAGAAAGAAAGGATGGGAGGAAAGGGAGTGGTGTGCTGGGTGGCTCAGTGGGTTGTGTCTCACCCAATTTTGGCTCAACCATGATCTCAGGGATGATAGTTTCCAGTTGACCAAATTCTTAAGCATAGTTTTTGTAATTAACCTAAATCCCTCATGAGAGGGCAGTATGGGTGACCCTGACCTCCTTTGAGGCAGGAACATTGAAATCTAAGGAGCTTAAATTTGTAGACATTAGCTGCTGAGCTGGACAAGAGGTCACATCAGCTGATCCTTGAACAAGGTTTGGAGTACCAAACCCTACATGGGTGTTCAAAATCATGTATAAAATCATGTTCAAAATCAGGCAAAATCATGTATAATTTTTGCCTTCGCCAAAGCTTAACTATTAATGAGCTTACTGTTGACTGAAGCCTTACCAATAACAAACACATTAACACATATTTCATATTCTGTATGTAATATTACTGTATTCTTACAATCAAGTAAACTAGAGAAAAGAAAATGTTCCTTAAAAAATCATAAAGAAGAGAAAATACATTTACAGGACCGAATGTATTAAAAAATATCCACATATAAATGGACCCACACTATTCCAACCTGTGTTGAGAGTCAACTGGAAAAAAAGTCAAATGTTCTTTTCATCTTTTCGTATTCTTCATAAATTCATCTCAATGACTTTTTCCCCCGTGGATTTAAACTAATGTTCATTATATGCTTACAAGGATTTACTAAATTTATGTGGAATTGAGAACAGCTTAATGGTGTTAAAAATTCTATTGCATTTGCTAATTATATTAATATGTGTTAGTGAGGAAAGAAGCATGTGAATATTCACAAAGAAGAGAAAGATAACGTGAAGAAGCTAACGATGCATTTGGGGGTTTGCTCAATCTCAGTTTCCAACACTGGTGTTGGTGTCAGTATATTCTGGTTCAAATTAACTCAGCTCATGCACAATTGCTGAAAGAATGGGTTGCACTGCTGGGTTTAATAGAGACATAATGACTTGCATTTGGGGTGGCTATTTTGAAATCAAATGTGAAAAGAGACTTTGTTTGCCTTTCTCAGTTTTGCCCCAGTGTGAGGCCACAGGTCATCATCATTTGTTATTTTCGCTCCGCTGGTTTAATCGGCATTCAACAACAGTAGCAACTAACTTCTTTCAGCATTATTTTCTCAGTGGCTCTGCAGCAAGCATTTGGATTTCTAAAATGTTGTGTTCCCTAAATTCTTTGAAAAGGACACATTATATCTCGTATGTTACTATGCAAAGGTGAGCAAGGTGTGACTCCTGCTCTGGAGATTAATGGGAATGCAAAGGCAGATCAGGGCTGGAATGAGGTATGAGAGGTGGGGAACAGGCTGCTGTGCCTAATTATTACTGCGAGAGGTCAGGTTAGGCACATGGTAAGTCCTTGAAATGTGTTAGTAAGAGCAAAAAGTACCTCTTTGTGGTGGATATTTTCATCAGTTTCAGGAAACTGGAACTGAGAGAGGGTGAATTGTATTGCCCAGGTCACACATTGTTAATAACCAGCAGAAACGGATCATGAACTCTAGCAGTTTCCTTGGTGTTTATATGTTATCCCTGTGAAACTGAAAGCACATTGTCTCTATTTTGTTGCGCGTGATTTACCTTAAACTTAAGACTGTCAAATGCACAGTAGAGATTTTATGAATATTTGTTCTATAAATGAATGAATGAATGAGTCCACAACCTCTGTAGATGGTACCCTGCAAAGTTGACTTGGCCCTCTTAAAAACCTCTTGGACATCTGTTTGCACCTTCTTGCCAATAATCCCATCGGGGACAGGAAAGCACAACCAGCCTTCCTTATATGCCTTCTTAACCCAAGCCCTATTCTGCTGCAGGTGGATTGAGCTTAAATCTAGATGGTAGTATTATTTGACAAATTCAACAAGTTTTCATTGATTACCTCCAATGTGCTGAGGACTTTGACAGGAACTATGGACACAACAGGAACTGTTGACATATTGGATCAGAAAGATAAACTAGGAAAACATCTCTGTAAAATGATACTCATGCCAGAAACCAGGAGCAGTATCCTTAAGATGAGGAGGGCAGAAAGAACCTCAAAGGAGGGAGTCCAACCAGTCATCAGAATTCCTTCTTAATTTTTTCAGTGCACTTAAGCCTTCCTCTTTCTGGTTGTTTTGCACTGTCCATAGCTTTGTTCCATTTCTGGATAAACGTTTCTGCCTCTTGGAGAAGCCCTTAAATCCCTTTGCCTTTCCCAAATTTACCTTGATTTGCCTCCCTGGTTCCTAACCTTAGACTACGGTGACTGTGACTAAACACGAAACAGAAAAACTAACACAAGGAATTCCCATATCCCCATCACACAGTCCCACATCATCAACATTTTGTCAATCTTGCTTTATCTATCCCCTCTCTAAGTTCCCACCCCTTGACTATTTTTAAAAACAAATCACAAATATCACACTATTTCAATTGTGAATACTGTGGTATATGTATCACTGTCATTAAGATCTCCCCCCCCCCTTTTGTTTTTATCACTTACTCATCTCAGATTTTTGGTATAAGTCCTTGTAACAAAGGCTGGGAATTAAGCAAACCTATGTCAGCTCACAATTGGCAGGCTCAAAAATCACTTCTCATTCATTGTCTTTGGAATAAACCCTCTCTTTTGGTGTGAGATTTTTCCCAGGAGGTTGGCCTTATTCTTTCATAGAAATCTTTTGTTGGACTGACTCTTTATTCCATATTTCCCAGTCATTTACTGAATCCTTGAAGAAACATATCTCTCCTGAAACTGGGAATTCTTAAACTGAGAATTCTGTGTCATAAGAATTTAATGGAATGATGTACCCACTAGGGTTTCTGTGGTTAGAAACAGTCCTGGGAAAGAGGTAGACCTAGTATTTCTTGAAAGTGACATCAGGCAAATGGAAAATTGTCATCAATTGTGATATGCTGAATATTTACATATAATAAAGATCCTACTTCACCTGGTGGGTGGAGCCAAGCTGAGAGGGCTGTCTGAGGCAAACATTTGAAAGAATCATTCAAGACTGCTGCCTATCCAGGATTTCTGACCCATGGCCTACAAGTGGCAATCTGATGTGGCATAAATATTAGATGGTGACAAATAACACTGACATTTTGTCAGAAGCAAAGACATGACTCAGACCCAGCAACTTGGCAGAGATGAGTGCCGGCACTTGGTGACAAATAGTTTGAATCTGACAGCATGCTTCACTGCATGGACTTTCATCCATCACAGAGATTTTTTTTTAAAAAATCACAGAGTACAAAACACGCAACACTCACAACTGGGTGACAGGAAGTGGAGGCTGAGAAAAAGGCAAGTCAGAGGCAGTGCCGGAGACAGTCTGGATTGCCTAACAGCCACTCTCACTCTATTTTAAGACTTCCATTTTTCACCATTCTCACACTTCATAATTCAGAAGTGTATTTATTTGTCCTTTGCTTAACATCACAAAACCGAAGAGTGTTGGGGGGAATGAGTGGTTGAAGTGGTGACCTAAGCCCCAAACCTGATCATCAAAGGGGTTAAGACTTGACATAGGCATTTTGGAGGTAAATATATACAGATATTTACATATATGGCATATGTATGTAAACAAATATTATGTATAAATGTACACAAATTATACATACATATATACATATAAATGGTATATAAATATACATCCAAATATATAAAGATGTCATACAGCTCAGTAGCAAAAAAGCAATATGTTTAAAACAATCTGATTAAAATCTGCCCAGAAGAACTGAATAGATATCCTTTTTTTAAAAAGATTTTATTATTTATTTGAAAGAGAGAAAGCACATGCATGAGTGAGGGGGAGGAAGGTGGCGGGGGTGGTGGTGGTGGCAAGCAGACTCTGCAGTGAGCATGGACCCCAGTGCGAGGCTTCATCCCAAGACCCTGGGATCATGACCTGAGCTGAAACCAAGCATTGGATGCTTAAGCAACTGTGCCACCCAGGTACCCAATGAATAGACATTTTTCTAAAGGCAGCATACAAATAGCCAAAAGATACATTAGAAGGTGCTCAACATAACTAATCATTAAGGAAATGCAAATGAAAACCATGCTAAAGGGGATCCGTGGGTGGCTCAGTGGTTTAGCGCCTGCCTTCGGCCCAAGGCATGATCCTGGAGTCTCAGGATCGAGTCCCACATTGGGGTCCCTGCATGGAGCCTGCTTCTCCCTCTGCCTCTCTCTCTCTCTCTCTCTCTCTCTGTGTGTGTGTGTCTCTCATGAATAAATAAATAAAATCTTAAAAAAAAACATGCTAAGGTATCACCTCATGACAATTAGAATGGCTATCAACAAGAGGACAAGTGACAAGAAGTGTTGGCTAGAATGTGAAGAAAAGGGAACTCTCGTGTATTCTCAGTAGGAATATAAATTGGTGCAGCCTCTATGGACAGTAATATTAAAAGTAGAACTACCGTAAATTCCAGCAACCTCACTTCTAGGTGTATATCTGAAGGAAACTAAATCACTATCTTAGACATTTGCACCTTTGTGTTCATCATAACATTATTTACAATAGACAAGGAATGTAAATAACCTAAATGTCCACTGATGGATGAATGGAAAGAAAAGGTGGAGTGTATATATATATATTATTCAACCATAAAGAAGAAAATCCTGCCATTTGCAACATGGTGGATTGACCTTGGAGGCATTATGCTGGGTGAGACCAGGCATTCAGAGAAAGACAAATATTGCATCTTCTCCCTTATATGTGGAATCTAAACAAATAAACAAACTCATAGATACAAAGAAAAGATTGATGATTGCCTGAGGTATGGGGTACAGGCATGGGGGGTGGGAGGGAACAGGTAAAGGTGGTTAAAAGGTACAAAAGAGACTTGATCTAGATGTTGTTTGTAAATATGTATATATTTACATGTATATGCAAATATATACTTTTTCATAAAGGCATATTATATGTTGTATAAGATGATCTGCTAACCTGATAGCACGATCTGCTGATCTTGCAGCTTAATAGAAGTTAGTCATGATGCAGTGAGATGCACATTGGTCTTCGCCTTAGAAAGCCCTAGTTTGTGTCACACATCAGCTGTGGGATTAGCCTCTTTCCCTAATCCTTGGTTTTCTCACTTGTTCATTCATATATCAAATATTTATTGAGCACTCTTAGTGTGGTATCCACCATCCTTGTTGCTAATAATACAGTGGTAAACATGAGAAGGATGGCCTCTGCTCTAGTAAGATTCCAGCGGCGTCACACGAGACATGAGCAAGTCAAAAAATAAAAATTCAAGGTAAGTTTGTGCTCTCCACTCTGTGGACACTAATATAAGGTAAACTGAAAATAATCAGACCATATTGAGGAATCTACTTCAGATTGGCTGGATGAGAAGTCCCTGAAGGGGTGATGGTTTTGCCTAAACTTTGACAATCAGAATTCCCAACCATGAGAAGACAAGAAGAAAGGAAATTCCATGCTAGAGGAAAGGTTCCTTAGAGAACATGTAGCATCAATGAAATAAAGGGAAGGCTAATACCTGCTGGAAAACATTCTCAAAATGAGATTCCTGGGAACACAGAGTTAATAAGTATGAGAGCGTTACTCCCTTGTGCAGTGAGTGCCCCTTAAAGGAATGCCTTCAATACACATGTGAAAGAAATCTAATCAGCATGCAAATTTATCATTTACCAATAAGTTAAGTCCTAAATAGTTGGAGCCCACCGTGAAATGGCACAGCGCTGAGAACTTTTACTGAGCCATTCCTTTCATCAGTAACCTGGGAGGTCTTGGTGTTGGTTCTTGTCCGGATACAAACCCTTTCAGGAGCGAGTTGCTTTTAGGTGCATCCTAGGGGAAAGGAGACATGCATTAGATTGTGAATCTGAAGATTTTTTTTTCAACGTTGATAAGCATTTGATTTTTCTGTTACTGTTGCAGGTATTGATCCTAGGATTAGAAAGAATCAAACTCTAATCCTCTGAGGCATGTTACACAACCCAAGTGTTGTATATCCTCAGAAGTGCTGAGACTCAATATTGGTGTTATTACTGAAGGCATATTTACTCTAGACTTACACGTGTCCCTTAACCCTCTTCTCCAATTTAAACCATGCTTTACATAGACACCACAATGCATTTCCAAAGACCACGTTTAAATCATACCCTTTTTGGGGAACCTGGGTGGCTCAGTGCTTAAGGGACTGCCTCTGACTCAGGTTGTGATCCCAGGGTCTTGGGATCAAATCCTGCAATCAGCTCCCCACAGGGAGCCTACTTCTCCTTCTGTCTGTGTCTCTGCCTCTCTCTGTGCCTCTCATGAATAAATAAAATCTTTAAAAATAAATAAATTATATCTTTTTCTGTTTCATGTCAAAATCTTTCAAAGGCTTCATAATTTTGTAGATAGAATTCATTCAACACTTAATTAAAAAAAAAAAAAACACTGTTCTAAGTATATAAGGACCAAACACTGTAGTTGATTTTAATGATGCATCAATGAATAAGCTGAATACTGTCCCTGTCATCAAGGAGCTTTTATTCCTGTGGAATAGATGTTAAACCAAGCAGCAACATCATAATAATTACAATAAATAATAGTAAATGACAATAAATGAACATTGTATCAAAAGTAACATCAAACCTCCTCTAAAACAAACTATAATAAATGTAGAAAATACATAAATGTAGAACACATTCAGAACTTAACATGGTAAGGGAGTTTATGGTGGTGGAGAGTTATTTCTGCCAAACGCTGGCTGTTACTGTCTCCTGTTATATAAAAAGCCATCAGTGATGTGATGGCTTAAAACAATTTATTTGTTCATAGTTATTGGGATCAGCGATTAGGGCTGAACTCAGTTGGTCAGTTCTCCTCTTGACCTTGTCTGGAGTCCCTCATGAGACTGCAAATATCTAGCAGCTCAGATCAAACCTGGAGAATCTCAGGTATACTCATGCATGCATACCTTGCAATTGGAGCTGGTGTGAAGGTTATAGGTAAAGTAACATCACTTCTGCAGCTTTAAGCAAGTCACAAATTCAGTCCAGTTTCAAGGAGTGGGGAAATAGATTTAACTTCTTGATGGAAGGAGAAAGCATGTTTGGCCATGTGTAATCTACTTTAGAAAAGGGCTTTATTCTTCCTGTAACTTAACTTACTCAACTGTAGTGTGAAGAAATAATATCTGCTTCTCAAGATACTTATTATGATCAGATGATGTAAAGAGTGCAAAGCACTGGATATATATAGTATGCATTCAAAAAATGATAGCAAGATATTTCATATCTATTTTATACTCAGAAAATAATATGTCACTCTCTACCCACTCCCATCTACTGAGAAACTATTGTGTGTAACTGTGAGGAATTCTATGAAGAAGAAAATAAGATCCCTTTCCTTAAGAATCTCTTAACTAAATGACGTTCAGATATCATTCACTGGTAAACGACATGGGAAAAGATTATAATTAACAAATTGCATGTGCGATCAAATTTTCTTGTTGCATGTTTTATTACTTTGATTTCTGATATGTGTCTGTGATCCAGTTCATCATTTTATACAATCAGATCTTTTCAAGAAGTGAACCTATATTTCATAGCATCATTTATTTAGCATTTATTGATTTTCTTACTGATTCCTGTAGCAAAATTTTACTAAGCATACATCTGGTGAAATGGTGCAAAGGGCTGGTGATAGAGGGATGAGTCAAATAGATCAGTGACCTTAAAGGAAAACCTGATTTTCAATAGGGAGGCAGGGGAGGAGTAAGAAATGATAGCACGGGTTGGAAAGGGTTATAATAGAAGAATGCAAGTGTTATTCTTGACCCATCCCAAAGAGATAGCACCTGGATTAACTATTGGAGGATTTTAGTTGAGCAAAAAAAAAGGGGGGGGGGGTTTGGTAAAAATCCTATTATGCAGCAGTAAGTGCAAGAAAATAGCAATCTGAGAACTAATGGTTGTACAATGAGGACCACCAGTTCAGTTAAGTGGCAGGATAAGGGACTGATGAACCAGAGTAGGGGTAGCAAAGTGTGAGAGCAGAGTCTAGAAGAGGAAGTATGAGCCACACAACTTTGAATGCCCCATGAAGGCATGTCGTGGATTTCATCTTGAGATAAGAGTTTTAAGTTTTTGTCCCCTCATCTACTGAAATTCCTTTCAAAAATCTTTTATGAGGCCAAAGATCAACATTAAAAAAAAAGATTTTATTTATTCATGGGAGACACAGAGAGGCAGAGACTTAGGCAGAGGGAGAAGCAGTCTTCCTGCAAGGAGCCTGATGTGGGACTCAATCCCAATATCCCCGGGATCACACCCTGAGCCAAAGGCAGTTGCTCAACCACTGAGCCATCCAGGCATCCCAAAGATCAACATTTTCATTCATCCTCATAATAACACGAGGGTTCCAAAAAAAAAAAAAAAAAGAGAGAGAGAGAGTTCCTCAGGAAATTTCCTTCCCTCCTTCTTTCCTTCCTTCCTTCCTTCCTTCCTTCCTTCCTTCCTTCCTTCCTTCCTTCCTTTTCTTCCTTCCCTCCTTCCTTTTTCTTTCTTCTTTCTTTCTTTCTTTCTTTTTCTTTCTTTCTTTCTTTCTTTCTTTCTTTCTTTCTTTCTTTTTCTTTCTTTCTTTCTTTCTTTCTTTCTTTCTTCTTTCTTTCTTTCTTTCTTTCTTTCTTTCTTTCTTTCTTTCTTTCTTTTTTTTTAGTAGACTTCATGTCTAGTATGAAGCCTAATGTGGGGCTTGAACTCATAACCCTGAGATCAAGACCTGAGCTAAAATCAAAAGTCAGATGCTTAACTAACTAAGCCATCTAGATACCTCCCCCTGCCTCTGGAAATTCTGATAAAACTGAATTTTATATATAGTGCATTCATCTCCCCCTCTTTATCTTGTATTCCATTGTACCCTCTTCTTTCTACATCATCCCATCCCACAAACATTTATTGAATTCAGGCACCATGCAATGGACTTTTAAATACAACTTCTTGATATGCATCTGGGGCTCTTGTCTTCCAAATCAAGCCAGCTCTTTCAAATGTTTTACTTTTGCATATGAAGTTCTGTCAGAGATGATATTTGCCTTTTTCCACACTAAGTCATCTTACTCAAGACTCAGTTCAAACTTTATTTTGTTCTATGACTATTTCTCTGGGGCTCCAGAAAGTTAATCCCACCTCACATCTCACTACATCTGCAGCTGTATTACCACATTGTCTGGAAACTATTCTGGCAAAGGGCATATACTTGTTCAGACAAGTACCCTGACATGCACACCCACACACCAGCATACAGATGGCACAAAGATCAAGTGCCCTCAGTTACTGTGAGATCTTGTTGAACCATATGTGTACTTGGAATGTCAGTGTTTTCATCTACAGAGGGGGAGATGTTGAAATGGTGAGCTTTTTATCCTCAACACCAGGATCCTGTAAGTGAGACGTCGTGTGACATGTTCTTTACACTATATACATATGGAGCATACGCTCATCTGATATATTCAAAGTGATTAATATTCCTATTCAAGGGTACTAAAAGGAAAAATAATCGGAGAAGACCAAAATATCTACCAGACCCAGTTGTGTGGCAGGTGACCACTACATAGGGAGAAATTGTTGTCTTTGAGGTGTTGTGCCAGTTTCAGAAAGTGATTAACATGAAGGTTGAGAGACATGGCACACTAATTAGAATGCCCTCTGCTTGGCTAATTCTCTTTTGTTCTTTCTTTTTCCCACGTAAGAATCTACTTAGGAAAAGCTGCTAAGAACTTGGCTGTAAGTTTGACTGGCACATAACTTTATTATTCTGAATGGTGGCTAATTGAGAGATACACTGCTTCAGACAGCTTGTGGCAATTACTGCCTCTCTTGCTCATCTCCTTCTGACATCTGATGTTTTATGAAAATTTGGGGGTCTCAGAGAACATATGTTAGTGTTTATTTTTTTTCAGGTGAGCTTTTTTAAATTTAAGGAGACACCTTAAGGTGGGCGACCTTGCCAGCAGTCTGGCCATGTTGATCATTTTGAAACCATTCAATACACTATGACAGCTTCAGTTTGATGGGTCTTCTAGGATATAAAGAGAGAGAGAGAGAGAGAGAGAGAGAGAGACTTTTGGAGTCACTCGGCCAAGAGTTTAAATCTCCTTTCCATTGTTTACCAATTCTTTTAACCTTGGGAAAATTTCAAATACTTCTGGTCTCTATTGTCTACATCTATACAATGAAGATTCTAATATTTACCATGGAGATTTATTATGAAAATGAAATGAGAGATGGATGTGATACATTTATTATATCATCTAGCGCGCAGTTGCCTCTCATAGACACCTTCCCTTTAGAATCCATGTTGCCTTACAGACATATTAGTAATTAAATTCCTCAGTAACAGAAATCATATTATCAATTAATGACATACCTAATAATATATACATTAGCATGAACTAGAACAGCGAACATCAGAGCTGTTTTTTTGTTCATTCAATTGTTGTTTGTTTGAATGCAATTTAGGATAAGGTAGTGCATGAATGCCAAATTCTTTATTTAAAAAATCATAATTTGTAAAAACAGTGAGGATGGGTGACTTCATAGCTAATCAAGGACAAGGGCGCAGGAATCCTGACCATTCATCCAGAATCCTTCAATTTTGCTGCAGTGGCACTGATACTTCAGATTAAGCAAACCCAGGGCCAAAATGGGAGAAAAGCCTGGAAATTGAGCAAAAGCCAGGGAGTAGCAGGCCTCTACAAGGAAGGGAAGAAACTGCTACTTGAGCCTTATTCTTGGGTCTCACTCCCATAGCCTCAGCATCCTCACCCTTAAGCTTCCTCTGCATCTCAGTCTCCATTGTTGGAGGTGTTGGCAGTCCTCTGTTGTACATATGGTAGCACCCGTCCTAATTCGCTTGACCAAACAGGGCAGTTGACCTGATAACTAATATAGGAAATCACTCATTCCATTGTATTTCATGCCTTGTTCTATTATAGAACCCACTAGACTGAATAATATTTGTCCATTTCTATGTCCCCGTCTTCCACCTCACTGTGGTCTCCTCAACATGAAAAATATGTTTTGGGATCCCTGGGTGGCTCAGCGGTTTAGCGCCTGCCTTTGGCCCAGAGCGCAATCCTGGGGTCCTGGGATGGAGTCCTGCATCAGGTTCGTGGCATGGACCCTGCTTCTTCCTCTGCCTGTGTCTCTGCCTCTCTCTCTCTCTCTCTCTCTCTCTCTCTCTCTCTATCTCTCTTTCTCTCTCGCTGTCTATCATGAATAAATAAATAATAATCTTAAAAAAAAAGAAAAAGAAAAATGTGTTTTATCTTTGGCCACATGTGGCTTCCAACTTGTGGTAGGAGCCCAATTATGTTTGTCAAATGAATAAATAAAAATAAGTGGATGGAAAAGTGCATTAAGAGCCATGACATGCTCTCTAAGGAAATTTCAACCTCTGATTTTTCATAATTCTACTATGCCCTCTTTATTTTATTTTATTTTTTTATAAATTTATTTTTTATTGGTGTTCAATTTGACAACATATAGCATAAAACCCAGTGCTCATCCATCAAGTGCCTCCTCAGTGCCTGCCACCCAGTCACCCCCACCCCTCGCCCACCTCCCTTTCTACCACCCCTATTTACCCTTTATTCCCTTTCACTATTTTTATATTCCCCAAATGAATGAGACCATGTAATGTTTGTCCTTCTCCGATTGACTTACTTCACTCAGCATAATACCCTCCAGTTCCATCCACATCGAAGGAAATGGTGGGTATCTGTCGTTTCTAATGGCTGAGGAATATTCCATTGTATACATAAACCACATCTTCTTTATCCATTCATCTTTCGATGGACACCGAGGCTCCTTCCAGAGTTTGGCTATTGTGGACATTGCTGCTAGAAACATCGGGGTGCAGGTGTCCCAGCGTTTCACTGCATCTATATCTTTGGGGTAAATCCCCAGCAGTGCAATGGCTGGGTTGTAGGGCAGGTCTATTTTTAACTCTTTGAGGAACCTCCACACAGTTTTCCAGAGTGGCTGCACCAGGTCACATTCCCACCAACAGTGTAAGAGGGTTCCCTTTTCTCCGCATCCTGTCCAACATTTGTTGTTTCCTGCCTTGTTAATTTTCCCCATTCTCACTGGTGTGAGGTGGGATCTCATTATGGCTTTGATTTGTATTTCCCTGATGGCCAGTGATGCGGAGCATTTCCTCATGTGCTTGTTGGCCATGTCTATGTCTTCCTCCGTGAGATTTCTGTTCATGTCTTTTTAGATATATGTATAAAATTTGGTGGGGAACCAATCATTATTCACTGAGGGCCAGTATGTAGAACAAAATCTGGTTGAATTTTCTTCTGATCTGAAGAGTTAGGTAGTTTCATTCTTGTTTTGCCTAGAAGGAAAAGAAAACTCAGAAAAAAAAATGGACACAGGGTTAACTTCAGAAAATCTACCTGTTTCCAATGTTTGTGCCAGTAATGATGGAATATCCTTGATTTGTTTGCAATTTGTGGAGCTATTTTGCAAGGCGATTCCTGATACTCCAATGATATGGATAGCTTGCCATCCATGTGATAGCACTAGCACAAAAGATCAATAATTTCAAAATGTTATGCTTCCATTTTATGTTTTCATTTTGAAAGAGGATTTTTTTTCCCCTTCACCTCTGACTTTCTTTTTATCTTCTGGGAAAATTCTTATCCTTCTTACCAACTGAGGGTAGTTTACTTCTTAGCTGAAGAAGTCTTGAATAGAAGCTTATGGCCACTAGCAAGGAAGATAAAATCAAAAGCAAATAAATTCACAGGTAAATACAGAGATAACTACTTTAGTTTCACATCATAGTTTATGTTAATTCCCTTGACAGCACCCTCTTCCCCGCTGGGGCTCAACTACCACCCTTTGTCTTGTGTGGCTACTTCAACACAGACTATTTCTTCTGCTTAGAATGCCCACATTCTATATTGCTTCTTCTCATTTATGGTAATGATCCTTATTCATTTAGCCTTAGCTTTATCTATTCTACAAAGTATTTTCTATCATCTCCTTGCCTGATTTAGTTCTCCCCCTCTGCATGTCTTTGCATTTCTCTGTCTTTACCTTTACATTTGGCACACTATGTTATAATTATGAGTCTGTATCCACTAATAGAATGATAATTCTGAAAAAGTGTGGACCTATTCTTGCCTTTATCCTCGATGACAGTCATAGTGCTCAGCACACATCAGGTATTACAGAAATGTGAGGGACAAGGAAAAGTAGGAGAGAAGAAAGTAAACAAATAGGAAAAATAAGTCACAGAATGAAGGCACAATACCTAAGATAATAGGGAATGCATGTCTCAGCAGCCAATCCCATTGCCTTGGTGCTTTGACGGAAGTCCCCTTGTAATTTGAAACACAGTCCATCTCCTTCAAAAATGGACACTTTAGTCCTCGTTCTATCTCTTAACTATTTGATTACAGATATTAAGAAAACAATGTTGACTTTCTGAATTTCCCCTCCCTAAGCCAACTCTTATACCTCCAAGTTCTTAAACATTTGCTAATATGAAAAAAGACACATATGTCAGAAATTAGTATTTCCCTAGAACACACTGATATATGAAAACTCATAGAAAGGAGGATCAGTATTGAGAATATACTGTGACCCAGTGATACAAACCTCATGGTGAAACATGCATTTGTCATTACCAGTTGTGATACTGGAAAGATTTTTTTATGTCAATCAGCCTTAGAATCAGAAAATTCCTTTCTCATTTATAAAGTCAGAAAACAAACAAACAAACCCTGTTTTATGTACAGATAAAATAAGATAAAATTTGATTTACTTTGTATAGTTCTTGACAAGTACACTTACAGATGTCTCCTGGAGCTAGAGCTATGTAAAGTTCTGTGTGTGTGTGTGTGTGTGTGTGTGTGTGTGTGCACGCGCACACGCATACTAAGAAAGTTACTTTCTGAATTAAACTGATGCAGAGGCTTGGGATATTTCTACAGTACATGAAAACATGGACATTGCATCCTACATTAGGTTACTTGTAGTAAAATGATCTCTGAACTGGGGACTAGGAAATGTGAACTTCAGTCTGTTTCGCTACCATCCAACTGCATGATTTGGGAGAAATCATGACCTTCTAAATGACTACATTTTCCACATATTTTTAATAGGAAGAAACCAGGCCAAATAATTTATATGATTTCCTCAAAGTATTATTATAATCAAAAGTCATTCTAGGGCAGAAACAAACTAGTAAAACGCCAATGAAATATCAAAAGTGCTGGGAAAACAATCTATAAGGGATAAAGAGGATAGTATCATATCTGGGCAGTTAAAATCATGAGTATTTTAAGTGCAGCTCTTACCCCCCCTCCTCCTGACCCCAACAATTCATGAAACATGCTCTCATTGACTTCAGAAAGATACTATTAGCGTAGGATACATGACAGTCATGATAGGAAATCTTCCCAAATCACTCCAGACAACCGTTCTTTGCATCTCTAGTAACTTGGTGAAGTACAGAATGGCATCCTTCATACCTAATTCAAGTCATATCCAGTAGTCCGTCAGTATGGAGAGCATGAGGCATACACATTGAGATTTAATTTAAGTAGTAATGAACACAAGTTTGCCTCTAGGAATTGGGACATAGTATTAAAATAGATGTCTAGTTTCCTCTCCAAGACTAGTAAAATGGTTCTATAATAAACACATGGAGGAAAGCTGTGTGTTTTGGATGAATGTCTACTCCATTTGATTCAAGAAGCATCCACTAAGCATCTACCACGTGCTCTACATTGTACTCAGCAAATAAAGACAGTGCTAAAATAAACAAGGCCTTGCCTTTGATGAAGAATGATCACCTCCTCAGTGCCTCTCTTCCCGAACCATCTAAATCAGTGTCAGAGTTAACCAATGAGTTAAATGATCATACACTGACCTTGGAAATGAACATCTTATACTTTAGTCCTCAAAAATATCCATTGAAAGGATGAACATAAAATATAAACATATTTAATGAATGCCTGAGTATACTGGTGTAACTGCAGTATTTTGAGAGAGGTATATAATGTCTGAAACTGATATTGTCATCACTCTACTAAATTACTGTAACTGTAAAAAAAGACACCACCATTTTTTTTTTTTTTGTAAATTGTACAAATCCAAATTCATGAGAGACACACACACAGAGAGGGAGGTAGGGACACAGGCAGAGGGAGAAGCAGGCTCCATGCAGGGAGCCCGATGTGGGACTTGATCCTGGGACTCCAGGATCACACCCTGGGCTGGAGGCAGGCGCCAAACCACTGAGCCACCCAGGAATCCCAAAAGACACCCTTATCTTTCATTTTTACAATTTTTATTTACAGTATTTTGCATATACATGCACTTAAAATGGTTTTCATCTGTTCATCCAAATAAATACTGGGTTGTAGGCAGAGCAGGGACTTTGCTTCTGTGGAAACTGGGCTTCCCCAAGTCAATTGCTGCAGGTCACCAATGCCAGTACATAGCAGAAATAGGTTTTATCTGTAGCACTTTTCAGTTTTGTTCTCCTGGTTGAAAAATTGTTCTACTTCAGAATTTGAGTTACTCTGAGGGAGTTATGTCAAATGTGGCAAATGTGTGGGGAAAAAAAAAAACATTCGGGCAGACTCCCATTCCTCCTCCCACTATCATGTGAAGATGATGGCTCTGCCCCCTCTTAGCTGTAGCTGGAAGAGAAGCAGCCTATCTAAGTGGTCAAGAGTGCAAAATCTAGAACCAGACTGCCTGGACCCAATCCTAACGCTGCCACTCACTAGTTATATGCTCTTTGACAGTTGGTTTAGTCAATGCATGTCTCAGATCTTCACCTGTGAAGTGAAAGGGGTAATTGTCCCTACCTAGAGGGTTGTTGTGGAGATGACATGAGATATTAGATAAAAGGGTTTAGAAGACTGGCACATAATTAGCACGATATCAAGTGTTTGTTAAGAATGACTTTTAGGGGCACCTGAGTGGCTCAGTGAGTTAAGTGTTTAACTCTTGGTTTTGGCTCAGGTCATGATCTTAGAGTCCTGAGGTGGAGCCCTGAGTTGGGCTCCATGCTCAGCATGGAGTCTGCTTGACAGATTCTCTCTCTCCCTCTGCCTCCTCCCCACTTACTCTCTCTTTCTCTAAAATAAATAAATCAAGTCTTAAAAAAAAAAAGAGTGAGTTTTTAAGAAGACTGAGTTCTGATGTTTATGATCTAAACTAAATTGAAAGGAGTAGTTGAAAGATAATGGAACCTAGGAGCCTAGACAATAATTCTAGTTCCACCACTACTAAGACATTGATCTTTATCATTCACTCCTTCCCTAGACCCCGCCCCCTTCCCCATGAGAAAAAAGTAACAGGCCTGGACAGAATGTCATCTGGGGGAACTGAGACATAGAGGCTGAGAGCATGGGCTGTAGAGTCAGACAGATTCAGATGTCAACCTCAACTCAACAGTATACTAGCCATTTGAACTTGAGCATTGATCTCATTCAACAGAGTAAAAAGAGAAGTGCCTGCTCAGAGTTGGGCGGTTTGATTTAATAGGATCATCCAATTAAAGCAGTTATTATGCCTAATGTTATTTAATAAATGTGAGTTATTATTATTGACATTGGCCAAAGATCTCTTACATCAGTAAAATTATGTGATGCCAAGAACTGTAATTTTTTTGTAAAGTGCCAAGTAAATTCTGTATTCAAAAGAGAAAAGAGAAATGCCTGGGTGGCTCAGTTGGTTAAGCATCTGCCTTTGGTCCAGGTCATCATCCCAGGGTCTCAGGATGATGCCTCATGTCTGGCTCCCTGCTCAGCGGGGAGTCTGCTTCTCCCTCTTCCTCATCCACTCCCCCTCCTCCTTCTCTCTCTCTCAAATAAATAAATAAAATCTTTAAAAAAGAGAAAGAGAAAAGAAACGAATGTAAATTGTACAAATCCAAATTCCACACGAACAAAATTTATTTTGATGTGTCCTACTCTTAAACACCTTTATGTGAATGTCTACATTGCTCATTGTGCTTTTCTAAGGGATCTGGGTAAATGCAATGAAGAGATGGAAGGAACAGGTAATTAAAAAAAAAAGTCTTCATGGTTTTATTTTGAGAATGTCCCCCTGATCATCTCAAGAAGTCAGAAGGTGAGTTCTCTTTAGAGTTATGCAAATCATATACAGGAGTGGCTACATATTGATGTTATATGTTTAGAGACGTGCTTGAGCTTCAGACATAACTGGTAGACTCTAAATACACAACAAAGATAGAAACACTTCAGCCGAAAAAAATAAATAAAATAAAATTTCAAAATAAATAAATAAATAAATAAATAAATAAATAAATAAATAATGAGAAACACTTCAGCCATTTTTGGACCTCCTTTTGGAAGTGGAATTCAGAACTGCTTTTAAGAAGTACACAAGGAAAATGTGATTCAGTGTCAGCCAATGTTCTTCCATTAGATTATCTATGGAGATTATCGTATTTAATCCAGTCTTCAAATGCTCTAATCAATCTCTCAATCACTTTAATCACTACTCTCCATCTCTCACATTTTCAGCCCTTGCTACAACCTTTCCTATCTTTGATCCTTAGCTGTTCTATTTAGAATGCCTTCCACTCATCTGCACTATTGCTCATTGCCCTTTGCACTATCTTTCTGCTGGAGAAAATAATGCAAATAAATACCATCTACAGCACTCAGGTTGAAATTGTGTCAGTGAAGTATCAAGAGACAAATTTGGCCTGATAATGACTAGTTTCCAGAGAGTCTAACTGTAGTGCTTTTTGCTGTTTTTTTTTTTCCCAAAAACCAACCACTGTTGCTAACAGATATCCTCCAAGATTTCTTTATATTTGATTTTTAAAATGAGAAATAAAAAGTACTTGTACTCTCTTTTCCTCTTACATCATATGTATGAGATTCTATGGATATACATATTATGTACACATCATATATGATTACATTTCTCCATTATTTACCATGTTCCAAGCCCTGAGCTAGGTTGTAGAGATGAGGGTAAGCAAACAGACATGTCTGTGTTTACAATGTACACAATTATACAATTGCACACTTCATAAATGCTATGGGGGAACTATAATGGAGTATGGAAAATGTGTAAGAAAGACTTACTTTAGCTGGGAGGGCTATTTTAAATACATGCTATTTGGTTTGAGATCTGAAGGATGAATTAGAATTAGTCCGAAATAGGAGAAAGAAGTAAGGTTAAGTTTATCTTTCCAAAGATAAGTGCATAATTCCAAGAATGTGGAACCTAGAATAAACTGAGAGGAAGCCAGATGCCGTCAAGGAAGTGGGCAAAGTTGAGCCCCTCTAGAGCCATATAGGCCATGCTAAGTGATCTTGTCATCTTGCTTACCTATTAGGAAATACTATTTGGTGCTAACTCATCCTGAAAAACTCACAGAAAATGAATCTTGTTCAGAATCAAATGACTTCTGGGAGCACATTCAAGCTGTCCTATGGTTGCAGGCAGTAGCTCTCAAGACATTTAAAATTTTTTTCCAGGCCAAAATTGTGTCAGCCAGTGTTTTATTTGTGAAACTGTGATGGCTCAAATGGACAAAGGAGAAAATTCTCGAAAGGAGAAGATTCACTTTGTTCCCATTGAAAGGCACACTGTGCCCCAACCCTTAGAGAGGTGAATCAGTAGTTCATTCACATGTGAGCACAGATGAGTCTGAATATGTCAACTTTTCCATCGTGTCTAGTTTAAAGTATTTGGCTCATTTATGGCACATTTACTGTGTACCGAACAATTCCCTATGTCCTGAGGAAAAGAAAACTGAAACAAAAATAATGTAGTCACTGCTGACTTTATCAACATTAAAAATGTTTGTTCTTCAAAAGTGAAGAAATGAATACAACTGACAGAAATTTGTAAAACATTTATTTGATAAAAGGCGTTCACAGAATATATAATAAACTCTCATGACTCAATAATAATAACACAAATTCCGGTTTAAAAATATGGGCAAAAGATCTGAACAGACATTTCATTAAAGAAAATGCATAAAGGGTAAATATGCAAATAAAAATACTTGATGCCATTATTCATTGGGAAAATATAATTAAAACTGCAGGGAGATACTAATACCTGTTAGAATGGCTAAAACTAAACAAGATTATTAGTTCCAGCATTGTTAAGCATGCTGATTAATTGCAGCTCCTACTGTATTGAAGATGGGAATGCAAAATGAGACACTTCTTTGGAAAACAGTTTGATGGTGTCTGCAAAGCTAAATATACGTTTACCACATGAATCCACAATTCTACTTCTAGGTCAGGATAAATGAAAAGTATGTGTCCACACAAAGACTTATCCTCAAATGATCGTAGCAGCTTTATTCATAATTGTCAAAGATGGCAAACAATCCAAATGTCCATTAACTGGTGATAGGATAAAAAAATTGTGATTTATCCATACCATGGAATACTACTCACTTATAAAAGAGAAAATAAAATTTGAAACATATAACCACATAGGTGAATCTCACAAGCATTGTGAATAAATGAAATAAAATAAGCCAGAAACAAAGAAAGATGTACTGTGTGATTCCATGTGTATGAAATTCTATAGCAGCAATGTCCACAATAGCCAAACTGTGGAAAGAGCCTCGGTGGCCATCGAAAGATGAATGGATAAAGAAGATGTGGTCTATGTATACAATGGAATATTCCTCAGCTATCAGAAACGACAAATACCCACCATTTGCTTCAACCTGGATAGAACTGGAGGGTATGATGCTGAGTGAAGTAAGTCAATCGGAGAAGGACAAACAGTGTATGGTCTCATTCATTTGGGGAATATAAATAATAGTGAAAGGGAATAAAGGGGAAAGGAGAAAAAATGAGTGGGAAATATCAGAAAGGGAGACAGAACATGAAAGACTCCTAACTCTGGGAAACGAACTAGGGGTGGTGGAAGGGGAGGTGGGCCGGGGGTGGGGGTGACCGGGTGACAGGCACTGAGGTGGGCACTTGATGAGATGAGCACTGGGTGTTATTCTGTATGTTGGCAAATTGAACACCAATAAAAAATAAATTTATTAAAAAAAAGAAATTCTAGAAAAGGTAACATGATATGGAAAGAAACAAACTAATGTTTGCCAGGAACTTTTTAAGGTAATGGAATGTTCTGTACCATGTTTGTGGTGATAGACTATTATATATGTGTATAAAAACTCGCAGAAGTGTACAGTAAAATTGATAAATCTTGAATATAAATCATACTTTAGTAAAGCTGACTGAAACAACATGAATGATTAATCCATTCCCATGTACTATTTGTGTATATTATTGGCATATTGGAGGAAGTTTTATGAAAATAAATTCATTAATATGATACAGTGCGCTACATGCGATAGCAAAAGAATCCACAGAACACCAGCTGAACACATAATGTGGAATGGCAAGACAGTCAGGGAATGTTTCCCAGAGCTTGACTCGTAGTCTGAACATCTATGATGGGCAGCATTAAGCCTTGCAAGGAGGACAATCACACATCCAGAAGATGAGGTGGCCTGTGTAAGAAAAATGACTGAGAAGCACTAAGGAAATGACATTTGGGGGGAATTAAATGACAAGCAGTGAATCTTATCAAAGCACGAAACTCCACTGGCAAGATTTGAGACTGTTGAAGCAAGAGGGAACCACATCTTGCAATGTATGAATTAGCAGACATATTGAGGGTGTGTCTTTTGAAGGTTCTGACTTTATTCTCAGCACAAGAGGGGAATATTGAAATGCACATTAGCAGGACAACATCTTAAAAAAAAACACATCTCTTACAAGAATAAATAATTTATATTCTGTTCAGCATATATATTTTTTATTCTTACATTACCCGATCACTGATTCTTTCTTAATTCAGTAAGCTTGTGTGTTCATACTTTGTGTCTAACACTATCCTAGTCCCTGAAGACACAAAATTAATATTGTACTCTCCCCATTCTCTACAGGCTCAGCCTACTGAGCGAGAGGCATAGGGAAAGAATCACATCTCATTGCTGAACCAGGTTCTACTGTGGTATCCTGCTTGGGTTCTAGGATTACTGAGGCTGGAGCAGGCATTGGTGTGGAATCTTGCCCTAAGGAGTAGGGGTATCTTGTCAGGTGGAAAGGATGAAATGAGGAGGGGGATTTCCAGTAGATTCAAGGAAGTGAAGGACAGCGAAGCAAGTATTAGGAAGGGTTTTAGATACTCTCAGTAATTTTGACACACCTATAGTAGAGTTGGTCTGAAACTGGGAAAATATTTTCCACACTGAGGATGAAGTTTTGGGGAGGTGACTATTTTCACTATGAAGCCAAGCAGTCACAGCCATCTGGAGACAGAATCAACCATCCAGGACAAGCAGGGAAAGATCCGGGGGCATGTTCATAAAAAGTCAGGTGTAAAAAAAAAAAAAAAAAAAAAGTCAGGTGTGCATGTGGCTGGATGATTTTAAGGATGAGCATGCAGGGCATCTACTATGCGAGTGCTTAGGATAAGTCCCAAAGCATAGCAAGCACAATGTATGAAAAAATGGTTGGCAAAAGTTGAAGGTGGAAAAGTGATCAGAGGCCAGATCCTGAAGGATTTCATATCCTGTGATGAGAAGTTGAGATTGTAAACGATAGGTCTGCACGACTTCGTGTTTTCCGTTGGCATGGCTCTAAAGACAGAGAAAAGAGAGCATGTGGCAATCTGGGACCCAGCACAAAGCAGCCTGGCCTAAGTTCAAACTTCTTTGAACTGTGTTGTTTCATCTTTAAAATCTAAGTGTATATTGTGACCTATGATATATTGGTGCTCACCTTGATATGATCTGTTTCTCCTAAATTCTTTTTAAGAATTTATTTACTTATTTGAGAGAGAGAGAGAGAAAGAGAGAGAGAGAGAGGAAAAGAGTGTGCCAGAATGAGAGACAGAGAGAAGCCCTGATGTGGGGCTCAGTTCCACAGCCATGAGATCATATCCTGAGCTGAAAACCAAGAGTCGGATGCTTAACTGACTGAGTCATTCAGGTGCCCCTCTCCCAAATCTTTAGGCAGAATTGAAACCCCAGACATTCATCCTGTGTTTAGCAGTGTCTGGCTTGTTATTCCTCTAACACCCATCCCATCACGCTGGGATGTGGATGTTACATTATTCAATGGAAACAGAGAAGAAGGGACACATACCCTGTTTGAGGATCATGATATGGGTGGTTTGGGTGATGACAACCCACAGAATGGTGTTATGCTCTAAGAGTATTACAAGGCATCACCCTGTCCTTTATGAGAGAATCAGTGTGCCTTGTGAGGTTATGTAATGTTATGGAATAAGCCATAAATGCACCCAAAGTTCACTAGGCTCTAATCCCCGAAGCTCCACATTTAAATTAGCTCTGAACTTACTATTAAATTAAAAGGGTCTGCATATTTTATGCTCTCCAGTGATTTTAATGCTCACTAGAGAGTTGCCATATTAAAAAGCACCAAAATTACTTCTATCAATTAACGATATTATACTTAAAGTCTAGCTAAATTATGGAGTAGTGTTTGGAACTACTGTGGGGAAAGTCTGCATTCAATAAGAAAATGTGCCAATGCCCCTGCCTTATGGAGTAAGAGAGTCAGTTCACATGTCTGTAATAAATCATAGTGATAAAGATGGTAATGATAATGGTGAAAATGAAGATATTTCAGGTACTTTAGGAGATATTGAGGATACAGAGCTCAAAGATAAAACACCTGGCCTCACATTGGTGTGATAGATAAATTAACTCCAAATTGTGATACAGTAGTGTGTACAGAAAGGTTGAATTCGGCATGCCATTGGCATGGAGACAAGGATGCCCCAGTGCAGACATGGGGACAATGAAAATTTCTCCAAGAGTGAGATGCTTGACCTGAGTCTCAAAGCCTGTTGGAAATTACTTATCTGAGAAGGTGTTGAGGATCTGTACAAACAAGCTTCGAAATATGGCATCACAACAAAGAAATCAAAGTTCAGTACAAGACCAGCATTTGGTTTTGTTTGACTAGGATTCATAGTATAGAAGAGAGAATGGCAGGTGGTACAAGGTATTATATAATATGCCTGGGAACTTAGCACCCACCTGCAAGTGTGGCAGACAAGATGAGTCTGACACCTCTTTGGGATGTTAAATGCATGAATCACCCACATGAAGGGGCGGCTGGGAATATAATTTCATTTGAGCTCTATAAGCCAAGCCAAGCTTTATGTCCTAAGTCTGGCACTTAAAGCAATTTTTTGGGGGGTGGGGAATACAAAGTTTCCATGTGTTTACTAAGCCATGTGTCTGCGGGGCTTGTCCTCCTGGAGGTGTGCCTTTTAAAAATCTGGACAAAAGACACAGGTTTAACAGGAATCAGTAGAGGAGTCAACAAGATGTGAAGAATATGGCAGATGTGTGCTTTAGAAAGAAGGTTCTGGTAGCTGTGTGAAACATGGGATAGATGGGAGTTCACCAGAAGAAGAGAGAAGAAATAGCTGGCCACTGCAATTACCCACACAGGCTGTGATACGTTAATCAATGGAAACAGAGAAGGGACACATTTTCCAAACATCTTTATCACAGTCTTTACCCATAATGGCCTGCAATGTGTGATTGATTCTTCTGGGTTAAACATGGATATTAAAGCCCTTTCTTTCCTACTCTTTATATTAAGAAACTCACTGGCCATTGTTGTCTCCATGTGAGTATATTTAGCATATATGTAACAAAATGTGTGACAGTTGAGTCACCTTCTGCTGAGAAAAATGATGTGCCTAAGCGTCTTCTAATCAGTAGTAGAGTTCAGACTTTTAGGTGCTAAAAGTTTGGTGGTGAATCTGGGGGGAGCCTGTTTAGAGAAAAGATATAAAATATAAATAAAAAAGTAAGGTATGAAACTGAATATTGAATTAGGATGATGAAATCACTCAAAAGTAACAAATTTAAGAAGCTAACATATATCACGATATCTATAAAAATAACTGAATATTTGTATTAATTAGCTGCCTGACAAAAATCTGTAGTAACTCTCTTCATTTTGACTTGTGCATTTTGTATTGTATCTTCATTTAATAGTGATTTTATGATATATTTTCTTTGGAGAAAATAGTTAACTGAGTCATTTTTCTCTAACATTATTGCTCATTTTATTTATTGGTGATCATTCATTGATTGTTTGGAAATGTTTTCCTGTCGATTCCGGCACCAGCTGTAAGATGGGGATTGTCACTTGTTTTTTTCCTTTGAAAAACAGGGCTGATGCTTTATCTTTCACAAGATTACCTGTGGCTATGCATGAAGAATAGAACTCCAAATGTGATGTTTCTCTCTGTTTCCCTTCTTTCTTTGAACTAAGAGAGAGGTATGCCAGTTTGTAAAAATTCATAGCACAGCCTACCTGCTAAGGCCATGGGTTCTTCTAATTCCGAATACACTAAAGCAAAGGCCTGGGACAATCCAGCATTCATAAGCAGGTGCAGATTGCCAAGATTTTCACCTCCTTGGCCAGCCTCTGCAGTGGGAAGGACTAGAACAGCATGCTACCTTCGTCCACCGCAAAACAGAGGGAGAGGCTGTTGTCACATGTGACCCATCAGCACTAAATAAGCAAAGAAGCCAGGATGCACAGTGATCCCAGAGGGAGTCTCATGCTGGCAGAAATATGATGTTTGAGATGTTTCCCTTCTGGGAGAACAGCTGGGTTGCCTGGTTGCAAATCTCTTCTAGGGTTTTCTCTAGAGCAGACGAAGCGATCTGAGAAGTGAGCCAATCATTGGGATGCTTTAATTAAACAGTAGAATCCAAGAACTACTGGAACATTTATTTGTGAAACCCTGAAAAACAGACTTATGTGTAGGATTACTCTGAAAAATAACTGAACCTTTTCAAAGCTCCATTTTTAATGCAAGTGACCAAAATAAATGCCCTAATTCAATCTTTGCAGCAACATTCCCAATTCACAGGCGAGAAGGCTGAGTGTCAGAAAGGTTACATTTCTTGCCCAAGGTCACACTGATTAGAGTTGACAGTTGAATCTAGAGTTTGACTCTGAGAAAGGAAGACAAAAAGTTGTCTCTGATATCTGGAATATGGCCATGAGCTCACATCCTAGCCATATTATTCTTCTGTTGGATATACATCATCTCTCAGAATGCCAGCCTCAGATGAGGTTAATCTGACACCATAATACAATGAGTAAGGTCACTTCATAATTTTGTATAAGCACAGACAATAACAATGTCAATATGTCACCCACCAAATACCAAATACACTTGATCTGTAGGGCAAAATGAGTGATTCCGACTTGTTTCCCAATTACATTTATTTTCATTCTAGCCTGCCTTCCCTGGAGATAAGATTTCCAACTTCTTCAACCACAGGTTTGCCCTTTGTATTTTTGGCCAGAGAATTCGACAATTGGCTCCCCTGTTTCAAGATCCAAAGACCTTGGTGGGTGATGTGGTGAAAAGGAAAGTAGGTATGAGAAGATATAAGTCCTCATGTCAAGTTTGGGAAGTGCTAGGCCCTGTGTGTGCATGTGGACAAGTCCCAGGACAAGTCTGGGACCATGAAGTTCCTAACATAGAAAATATAGGGTTAGACAGCTGGATCTCCAGGGCCCCTCTTGGTCTAAGGCTGTGATTCCTTCAATGACCTTTATGCTTTTGATACCTGTTCACAAGGCCAGGTTAAATTTTAGTATTTGTCTTTGACAAAAGAGAGTAATGAGGTGCAGAAAACCTAAATGGTAGGTCTTATATTCAACAACCAGATTCTTGGTAGTCCTAAAAATGAAGTGAAAGCTAATTTCCAAGCTCAGAGCACAATTCTACATACTTTAGTATCTATGATGATAACAATTAACAGATGGAGTACTTGTGTCATTTGTCAATCCTCTTGCAACCCTCTTTGTCAGATACGACTTATTAGACATTGCTATTATCTCTTTTCCATGTGACACACTGACACACAGAGAGGTTAAGGACTTTGGTGATGTTGACAGTTGATGAGTGACAAAACACAGATATGAACCTGGACAGGAGGGTCCAGGTTGATGCTCCTCACTCTGCACTTTGCTACCTTTTAACCACAACATGATTCAGGCAAAGGATGAGAACATTGCCTCACATTCTGTAGATTTTCAGTTAATGTTAGCTTTGTTACCATTTCATTTAAATATCCCCGCACACTTATGATCTAATTACTATTGATATTTCTAGTTTATGGATGAGAAAACACAGAGTCATTAAATAACTCACCCAATGTCACAGATAGTATGTGGCAGACCTAAGATTTGGATCAAAGTAGTAAGTATAAATATTCCACCTCTAATTGTCATTATGCATTTATTTCATCTATAATCTATTAGGGACTGTATGATTGATAATATGATACATGCCTTATCCCCCTTAATTCTTATAGCGAGAGTCGCACATGGGTACTATCATTATCTTAATTTCACAGATCAAGAAACTGAGGCAAACATATGTCAGCTAATCTGCTCAAGACTATACATCATGTGTTGGAGTCTAGAATTTGGATGATTTTTTCCATTGAAATATCATTCAAAATCACTTCCATTCAAATATCATTCTCTTAATTACCACACCATTCTGCTCCAAAGCTATCTTGCTTCTGACTTTTAATGTCTTAAATTTCATATTTGACTAAAGCCTCTTTGATTCTAAAAAAAAAAAAAAAAGATAATTACATTTCAGAAATTGGTGAATTTCTATATATTTATGGAATAAGAGAGCATATTATGAACAAATTATTATATGTGATAAACATCACTTTAGATGAATCACCTATTCTAAGAAACCAAGTAATATTTGTTTTAACAAAAACAATATAATAATTACAATTTTTGTGTTAAAATAGGTTTAAAAAGACCCCTTGTCTTAGTAATTTATTGAAACCTATTTCAAATAAATAAGAGATTTTTAAAAATCCTTCTTTAAAAACAATAATTCAGGATATCTTGCTCTCCTGTCATCCCAACTGAACCTTTACATTTATATAATTATCAATTGTGGAAAGGTTACACTTATTTATAGTTGTATTCATTAAAAAAAAAAAAAGGAACATCCATGCTATCCCAGCCACTTGGTATTCTCAGTAGCTCCAAGGAAACTCTGACTCAAAAAACTCAATAACTTGCCTGAGGCCATTTAAATCCTGGTCTTTTAACTCTAAGTCATTAACACACTGAATCACATATGAATTATAAAATGTTTTCTCAATAAACTTTCTACTGGAGAAATTTCTTGCTAATATTTTGTGGACACAAAATGAATTGACTTTACATAAATTCTTTATTTATTTATTTATTTATTTATTTATTTATTTATTTACTTACTTATTTATTTATTTAACAGAGAGAGAGAGAGCACCAAGTTAGGGGAGGGACAGAGGGAGAGGGAGATGCAGACTTCCCACTGAGCAGGGAGCCCAATGATGTGAAGCTCTATCCCAGGACCCTGAGATCATGACCTGAGCCAAAAGGCAGATCCTTAACCAACTGAGCCACACAGGTGCCCTGACTTTGTGTAAATTCTTCTGCTCAAATTCTGGCATGACCTTTTCAAGCTGTAAGACTTGGAGTGACGTAAAGTCTTCGACCTTAAGTTTCTTCATTTAAAATATGAAGGTAATAATATATACTGTGCAGGATAAAAGGAAAATATTTAACATTTTGGCACAGAACTAGGCACATGCATTAATAATTAAAAAGGTGGTAACCATTTTTATAAAATTTAAGTGTTGCCTTAAAAATCAATGTGTTTCTTAATAATGTTTCTGTTTTTATAAGCAGTTCATCATATTTTCAGTTTTTCTAGTCAGGAACTTAGTTTTGATTACATTGTGTGCTAGTGCTAGCATAAGCCTCAATAAATATGTGTGGGTAATTGTTGAAGCTTACCCAACTGATTTTTACAACTAAAATTTTAGTGAAAAGTTATCTTTAGGGTTTCTAATAAGCCTCGAGGCTGAACAATAAAATAGAAGTTGAGAAGAGAAGATTTTTGGTTTCCTCTTAGTTTTTGGTCTCTCAGAACCTAGCATAGTCCTTTAGGCTGAATGAAAATGACATCCATTGGAAACTTGGACCTACACAGTAGTACATAGAGCACTGGAAATGTATAATATGTGTGAAACTATAATATATTTCCTCTTTCTCAATTTCTTGAAGAGACAATTGATTCTTTAAAAACAAAAATGGAAAGGATGCATTATAATGTTTGCTACATAAGTAGAAGTAAGTATATGAGAACAATAGAACAAAGGACTGGAATTATACAAATGTCTATGTGCTTCTGTAAAGTCCTTTTAGCACACAAGAAGTGACATATTAATTTATGGAAGATGATGGCAAGCTAAGAATGCCTATTGTAATCCATGTAATGTCCACTAAATAAAGGAAACTATAAAATCAATAGTCATTAAAAAACAAAGGGGAAATAAAAAGGAATAGATGGATAGATAGATAAAATTTGATTCACCCAAAATAATGCAGGAGAGGAAAGAAAAAAATGAATTAAACAAATTAATAACAGATAACAATACAATAGACTTAAAACCAACCACGCCAATGTAGTAAATGTAAATTGACTAAGAATTCCAATTGAAAGTAGAGCCTCTCAGACTGGACAAAAAAATAAAACATGTTATTTGCCTTTTATAAGAGATATTTTTAAAATATAAATAAACAGATTAAATAAATAGGAAATATAATAAAAGACTATATTAATACACTATATTAATTCTGGACAAAGTAAATTTCAAGGTGAGAAGTGTTACCTGAGATAAACATGACATTTTCACAATGATGGAAGAAACAGTTCATTAAGAAGACTTAGCAGTCCTAAATGGACACTCAATAACAAAGCTTAGGGCATCTGGGTAGCTTAGTTGGTTAAGCCACTGACTTCTGATTTTGGCTCAGGTCATTATCTCTGGGGTCATGTGATTGAGCCCTGTGTCGGGCTCCACAGTCAGCACAGAGTCTGCTTATCCCTTCTCTCCTCCCCTGCATGCTCTCTCTCTTTCTTAAATAAATAAATAAATAAATAAACAAATAAATAAAATTTTTAAAAAAATAACAAAGCTTAATAATTCAGGAAGTACCATACAATAAAGGCAACTAAATGAGAATCATGTGAGGTGAAGAATGCATTAACTATTATTATTGTGATAAGCATTTCATGATATACATATGTATCAAATCATGACCCTGTACACCTGAAACTACACAATGTTATATGGCAATTATATCTCAATAAGGTGAGGAATTGCATGATGTATTTCACAGACAGAATTAACAGAAGAAATAGACAATTTTATGATAATATTTGAAGATTTTAACTCTTTAGCAGATAACAAAATCATAAGAAAATTATCAACTCAAAATTATTAAATAAAATAGCATTAACTGACATTTATAGACATTACATACCACAACAGCAAAATGCACATCATTTTCAAATGCACATGGAACAGTAAAGAAGATGCATATTGGAACATAAAACAGTTCTCAATACATGTTAAAAATTAAAATCATGTGGTAAATGTTCTCTGATTAAAAAGCAAAAGATAAAATTAAATTAAAAATCAATAACAGGGATTCCTGGGTGGCTCAGTTGGATAAGCGTCTGCCTTTGCCTCAGGTCATGATCCCAGGGTCCTGGGTTCGAGCCCCAGAGTCAGGCTCTCTGCTTGGAGGGGAGCCTGCTTCTCCCTCTCCCTCTGCCTGCCAGTCTGCCTAGTTGTGCTTCTCTCTCTCCATCAAATAAATAAATAAGATCTTAAAAAAAATCAATAACAAAATGATATCTGGAAACTCTCCCAAGAGTTTGTATTTATACACAACATACTTCCAAATAATTCATAGGGTAAAGAAGAAATGGTGAGGGAGGCCAGAAATTATTTTTAACCGAGCAATAATGAAGCCACAAAATATCAAAATCTGTGCAGTCTACAGCTCAAGAAGTGCTTAGGAGAGACTTTAACTGTTTATATTAGAAAATAATGAAGAGGTTAAATAAATGATACAAACTTACAATTTGAAAGAAGCTAAGAAAGAGGGACAAGTAAACCCAAAATATTTAAACAGAGGGACATGAAAAAAATTAGCTAATACACTGATAAAATGAAAAAAGAAAACTAGTCAAATATATATGTGTATAAATATATATGTCTATAGTCTCAGAGAGATTGATCAATAAAAAGCGTATTAGCAATATCAGTAATGATAAAGAAAACATTGCTGCCATCTAAGGACATTAAAAAAACCATAAGGGTGTATTGTGATCAGACTTATACCAATGAATTAAACAACGTAGATGTAGTAGGCAAACTCCTTTGAAAACACAGGAGATAGAAACCAACAAAGAAATAGGAACTCATACAGCAATTTGGCAGTGTGGCAGGATACAAAATCAATGCCCAGAAGTCAGTGGCATTTCTATACACTCACAATGAGACTGAAGAAAGAGAAATTAAGGAGTTAATCCCATTTACAATTGCACACAAAGCATAAGATAGATACCTAGGAATAAACCTAACCAAAGAGGTAAAGGATCTATACCCTAAAAACTACAGAACACTTCTGAAAGAGATTGAGGAAGACACAAAGAGATGGAAAAATATTCCATGCTCATGGATTGGCAGAATTAACATTGTGAAAATGTCACTGTTACCCAGGGCAATTTACACATTTAATGCAATCCCTATCAAAATACCATGGACTTCCTTCAGAGAGCTAGAACAAATTATTTTAAGATTTGTGTGGAACCAGAAAAGACCCCGAATAGCCAGGGGAATTTTAAAAAAGAAAACCATAGCTGGGGGCATCACAATGCCAGATTTCAGGTTGTACTACAAAGCTGTGGTCAAGACAGTGTGGTACTGGCACAAAAACAGACACATAGATCAACGGAACAGAATAGAGAACCCAGAAGTGGACCCTGAACTTTATGGTCAACTAATATTTGATAAAGGAGGAAAGACTATGCACTGGAAGAAAGAGTCTCTTCAATAAATGGTGCTGGGAAAATTGGACATCCACATGCAGAAGAATGAAACTAGACCACTCTCTTTCCCCATACACAAAGATAAACTCAAAATGGATGAAAGATCTAAATGTGAGACAAGATTCCATCAAATCCTAGAGGAGAACACAGGCAACACCCTTTTTGAACTCAGCCACAGTAACTTCTTGCAAGATACACCCACGAAGACAAAAGAAACAAAAGCAAAAATGAACTATTGGGACTTCATCAAGATAAGAAGCTTTTGCACAGCAAAGGATACAGTCAACAAAACTCAAAGACAACCTACAGAATGGGAGAAGATATTTGCAAATGACATATCAGATAAAGGGCTAGTTTCCAAGACCTATAAAGAACTTCTTAAACTCAACACCAAAGAAACAAACAATCCAATCATGAAATGGGCAAAAGACATGAACAAAAATCTCACAGAGGAAGACATAGACATGGTCAACAGGCACATGAGGAAATGCTCTGCATCACATGCCATCAGGGAAATACAAATCAAAATCACAATGAGATCCCACCTCACACCAGTGAGAATGGGGAAAATTAACAAGGCAGTAAACCACAAATGTTGGAGAGGATGCGGAGAAAAGGGAACCCTCTTACACTGTTGGTGGGAATGTGAACTGGTGCAGCCACTCTGGAAAACTGTGTGGAGGTTCCTCAAAGAGTTAAAAATAGACCTGCCCTACGACCCAGCAACTGCACTGCTGGGGATTTACCCCAAAGATTCAGATGCAGTGAAATGCCGGGACCCCTGCACCCCGATGTTTATAGCAGCAATGTCCACAATAGCCAAACTGTGGAAGGAGCCTCGGTGTCCATCGAAAGATGAATGGATAGAGAAGCTGTGGTCTATGTATATAATGGAATATTCCTCAGCCATTAGAAAGGACAAATACCCACCATTTGCTTGGGTGGAACTGGAGGGTATTATGCTGAGTGAAATAAGTCAATCGGAGAAGGACAAACATTATATGGGAAATCATTCATTTGGGGAATATAAATAATAGTGAAAGGGAATAGAAGGGAAGGGATAAGAAATGGGTAGGATATATCAGAAAGGGAGACAGAACATGAAGACTCCTAACTCTGGGAAACGAACTAGGGGTGGTGGAAGGGGAGGAGCGGGGGTGGGAGTGACTGGGTGATGGGCACTGAGGGGGGCACTTGATGGGATGAGCACTGGGTGTTATTCTGTATGTTGGCAAATTGAACACCAATAAAAAATAAATTTATTATTTAAAAAAAAAGAAATAGGAAATATGAAACATGAAAACAAGCTTCTCCAGAGGAAAGCTCCAAATGGAAATGGCCTTATTGCTAAATTCTATCACTAATTATGAAAGAAATAATATAAATTTTACTCAAACTCAGGAAACAGAGGATGAGGAAAGACCCCTCAACTCATTCTATGAGACCAAGACATCCATAACACCAAAGACAGACAACACGTTGCAAGAAAATAAAATCATAGGCCAATAGCCCTCAAGAAAATAGGTTCAAATATCCCAAACAACATAGTAGTAAATCAAATTCAGCAATAGATGAGAAGGAATAATATTTCTAGACTAAATGGGGTTCATCCTGGTATGGTTTAAGTTTCCAAGGCCAATCAGAGGGATCAACCACAGTAACAGCTTATACAATCCTAAGGGGTTGGGGCAGGATTGAGATTTGATTTCAAAGAGTCGTAAAGTTTCTTTTGAAAGGAAGAAATTATTTTGCATCTTTTTTTTTTTTTAAGATTTTATTCATTTATTCATTCAGAGAGAGAGAGAGAGAGAGAGGCAGAGACACAGGCAGAGGGAGAAGCAGGCTCCATGCAGGGAGTCCGACATGGACTCGATCCCGAGACTCCAGGGCCACGCCCTGAGCCGAAGGCAGGCACCAAACGGCCGAGCCATTCAGGGATCCCCCATTTTGCATCTTAATAGGGGGTATGCAGTATATGGGTGCGTGGGTTTCAAAAAACTCTTCAAACTATAAGCTTAAGGCCCTGTGTTCACCATATATAAATTACGCTTTAATAATCAGATCTATTTATCAATATATGTTGCTACATATTCTTTCATACTATGATGAACACTCAATTTCACAAAATCCTGAGACAACCTGTTTTCTCTGTATAATAAATGAGTGATTTCCCCCCAAAATTTGTTAATATCTCTCTTTATAGAGGGACCATATCCAACCATATCCAACATATGATCTCTAGAAGAGATTGTATGTCTGGATGGAGATGCAGACTCCAGGGCTCCAGCTCCAGCTCTGCAAACTCTCCAGCCAGGCCTCTGGGAATGTGACCTCACAACCAGGAATCTCAGTAAACCCATGTGTGAAATAGGAAGTTGGATCAGATACTCTCTAAGCTGAGCTGTCTTTCAACTCTGAGATTTTACTGTTTTACTAGCCCCTGGGGAACTTTTTACACCTGGCTGTCAAGAAGCACATTGGAGCCCAGGAAGACTGTCAGGGCTATTAAAGTCTCCTCAATGGCTAATTCTTCCCCAAGGGAACTGTAGGCTCGGGGGCAGCCAGAGTGCCCAGGGATAACTTCAGGGATGGAAATGGATCAAGGTACCTGCCGTGCTCATCAGGACAAAAATGGCCATCCTTCTGACCTTGAGAATCATATATGCCTATTATTTGAAATCAGTAATAAAAGTTTATTCCAATTTAATCTTCCACACTGGCCTTCTTAGAGAAACTAATTTACTTAACAAAGGGAATTAACAGTTTTAGAAAAGAATAGACTTTTTTTCCCAGCATGGACAGATGCCCAAATTTGGAAGTTGAAGGGAGAGACAGACCTCTATTTGGCAGAAATGAGTGGAAAAGAACCTAGACAGATGATAAGTTTGTGTGATTTGTGACATATACAACTAACGTAATGTGGTGCTGAAAAGTAGTCATCTTTTCTTATTACGGCCTCCTACCTAGTACATGAAGGAGCATCGCCCCCGCAGATGTTTAGGAGCTGGAAACCATGGCTGAATCAGGAAAATAGGCAGTCTGACGCAGTGAAAGAAGCCTAGAACAGAACAGCCAGAGAACAGAATAAGGATAATTTGATAAGAATCTTTAGGTTTTAAGAATTTACCCTTCCCCCAGCAAAGTCACATTCATAAACACACATTCACAGGTAGAAAACTGACATTTGTAATACTGCCTCAAATCTGACTTTACCTGATAATTCCATATTATCTTGATTGTTCAGCATTGAGCTTTCTTTTTTTTTTTTTTTAAGATTTTATGTATTCATTTGAGAGAGAGCGAGAGAGCGCATGAGTAAGGGGAGGGGCAGAAGGAGAAAGAGGAGTAGACTCCCCACTGAGCATGGAGCCCAATGTGGGGCTCAATCCCAGGACCCCGGGATCATGACCTGAACCAAAGGCAGATGCTTCACCCACTGAGCCACCCAGAAGCCCCAGTACTGAGCTTTCTTTCATTCAGTGCTATGCTGGAACCATCTCACTGGCTCACGAATGTCAGTTGTTAAATTTTCTGGAATTTGCAAATTGGTTTTTAAACATAGCCATTATTAAAATTAAATTATAACCTATCAAAAATTTTTTTCTGCATCTATTAAGAGGATCATATGGTTCTTACCCTTTCTTTTATTAATGTGGTGTATCACATTGATTGATTTGCAGATATTTTTTTTTTTTAATTTTTTTTTTTATTTATTTATGATAGTCACAGAGAGAGAGAGAGAGACGCAGAGACATAGGCAGAGGGAGAAGCAGGCTCCATGCACCGGGAGCCCGATGTGGGATTCGATCCTGGGTCTCCAGGATCGCGCCCTGGGCCAAAGGCAGGCGCCAAACCGCTGCGCCACCCAGGGATCCCTGATTTGCAGATATTGAACCACCCCTGCAGCCCAGGAATAAATCACACTTGGTCATGGTGAATAATCCTTTTAATGCAACTGTTGGATCTGATTAGCTAGTTTCTTGTTGTGAATTTTTGCCTCCATGTTCATATTGGCCTGTAATTTTCCTTATTTCAGTGGGGTCTTTGTCTGGTTTCGGGAACAAAGTAATGCTGGCCTCATAGAAAGAGTTTAGAAGTTTTCCTTCCATTTCTATTTTTTGGGAAAGCTTCAGGAGAATAGGTATTAATACTTCTTCAAGTGTTTGGATTAATTTGCCTGGAAAGCCATCTGGCCCTGCATTCTTGTTTATAGAGAGATTTTTGATTACTCATTCAATTTCTTTGCTGGTAATGGGTCTTTTCAGATTTTCTATTTCTTCCTGTTTCAGTTTTGGTAGTATATATATTTCTAGAAATGTATTTATTTCTTCCAGATTGCCTAATTTGTTGGTATATGATTGCTCATAATATTCTCTTATAATTGTTTGTATTTCTGCAGGAACGGGGCACCTGCACCCCGATGTTTATAGCAGCGATGTCCACAATATCCAAACTATAGGAAGAGCTTAGACGTCGTCCATTGATAGATGAATGGATAAATAATATGTGAAATATACAATGGAATATTACTCAGTCTTCAAAAAGAATTAAATCTTGCCATTTGCAATGATGTGGAACTAGAGGGTATTATGCTAAGTGAAATAAGTCAGAGAAAGACAAATACCACATGATTTCACCCATATGTGGAATTTAGGAAACAAAACAGACGAACATAGGGGAAGGGAAGGAAAAATAAAATAAGAGAAACAATGAGAGTGGTAAACCATGAAGAATCTTAACCATAGGGAACAAACTGAGGTTTACTGGAGGGGAGGTAGGGGGATGGGGTAACTGGGTGAGGGGTGTTAAGAAGGGCACTTGATGGAATGAGCACTGGATGTTACATGCAACTGATGGATCACTAAATGCCACCTCTGAAACTAATAGCATGCTTTATGTTAACTAACTTGAATTAAATAATATCTAAAAACATTAAATTATATAGACAAACTTACATAACTTTTCATATGTTATGTTAAAAACAGAGATCAGTGTAGGAACTCATTGCTTCCTAAGTACTTTACTGCATTTCAATATTTTTTACACCATTGAGTATCTATATGATAGAAATATTATATGATGGTGACTATGGTGACTATGGTGACCCTATTCTGGGATATTATATGGTAGCTTGAAATAGGCCATGGTGGGGATATTTACACCACAGAAACTGGAAAATGCTACAGATCAGAGCTTGATGTATTGGCCTGTTGATCTTTTGGATTTAAGTGCTGGATTAAATGTGAATAATACAGATTAAATAAAGTGTGTCATGTTTGTAACTGTTACATTGTGAATAGCACAGAGTACTGAGGAAGTATTCGTTTGGTTTAGACAATTCTTAATTAAACAAAGAAGCTGCTCACATCATTAACTGATCAGCAAGTGAAATTATTATATATATGTTTGGCTTTTGTTTAGAGATTTAATGTTTTTTATTTATTTTTAAAGATTTTATTTATTCATGAGAGACAGAGAGAGACAGAGAGAGGCAGAGACACAGGCAGAGGGAGAAGCAGGCTCCATGCAGGGAGCCCGATGTGGGACTCCATCCCAGGTCTCCAGAATCACGCCCTGGGCTGAAGGTGGCACTAAACCTCTGAGCCACCGGGGCTGCCCTATACCTTTGTTTTTCAGTTTTGTTTGACCTATAATATAAATAAAAACACTAACCAGAATTTATGTTGGAAATACATTGTTTTGTCGATGATATGAGCAAAGTATTTGTTTACATGGATAGTAAACATTTATTCATGAACTTGGTTCTGTGACACTACTGTTGGCAATAAAATTATAAAAGCTTTATGGTAGAATTTGCAAGAAATAGCAGGTCATGCTGAAGTTATTGGTGTATGGAATTTATAATATATATTGTTATATATTTTATTATTTTAAATTCAGCACAGCACATTCTTTGTATCTACTGCATTTAAGATAAATGAATGTATTTTTTTTTCCCGGAAAGCCAGTTACCCTGACACCACTGCTATACTTTTATTCCTACTCCTGTCTTCTCCAGTCTTTCCATTCCAACAATTTAACTCAACACAACTCTTTCCCATAACTGGATTTGTTTAATCCCACTCTTCCAAATTCAACCATGCACCCACTATTTTTTTTTGTATCTACCACTATTTGTTTTCTCTCCATGCCAAGTACAGCTCTCTGGTTTGGGACACACAGTCTCTCAACTGGGTACCTGCAGTGCTGCCTACGCAGGGTTCTATCTCTGATCTTGCCCTCTAACACATCCTCCATCTTGCAGCCTGAATGATCTTTCTAAGTTCTTTCCAAGATCTTTCTAAATACTGTCATAACCTCCTTTGTTTCAATCTCCTAAAGATCCCCTCTTTGAGGCAATGCCCATATACTCAACATGGCACTTTTCTCTGCAGGTGTATTGCCAGGCACACCTTGTCTTCCAATAATGTGCCCAAGGGCTTCTTTGGTCCTTTCAAGGAAATGACTTGGAGGTAAGACTCAGGGCCTTTCTGTTACTCTGCATCAGCTATTTTCTGGATCCCTCCTTACTGTAAGGAAACAATATCATCTCTCTATATCTGGTTATCTTTATCTCTTCGATCAAAATGATCAAAACTAGCTGCCTCCTTTTTTGGAATTTATTGTCTGCCAATGGTGCATTTCTATTCATATCTCGGCTCTCTTTCTCTTGCATGATGTGAGCACACAGAGTGGGTGATGAGTCATAGAGAATGAAGTAAAACTGCTTATCTAATATGCCGTGGATTTTATCCTGCTCCTCTCCCCAGGCTGATTTATAGATGAGCTGCTCATTAATCCTGGGACCTCTGCTCCTTGGTTGTAATATAGGTGGTAGAGAGGCCAGTAGCTGGCAAATCTCGCACAGTTTGAGCAATGTATTCTGGATGAGTGGAAAAGTGGCTAGCTGGATGTGAAGGAGAGAGGCATGAGGTGATTTAGTGAGAGCAGAGACCACTAGAGGGAGAGTCAACAGATAACTAACCCCCCAACTCTACTTTCAGACCCTATGATCATAGGTGAGATAATGACAGTGGCTTCAGTTCCCTAGTGTATAGCATTGAACTTTAAATTCCTGCCCAAGTAACTTAACATCTTGAAAAATTACTTTGCTTTAGCTTCGTAACAGTAACAGAACAACAGCAATGGCGACAGATCGAGACTTACGGATGCCCATGGTCTACACAATTTTCTAAGTGTTTTATGTGTATTATCTCACTTAACTCTTGTAACGAACCCATAAACAGCTGCTGTTTTCCACTGGTGTTTTCCCAGAGGATGTCACTACGAGTCGGGGGAGTTAAACACATCAACCATATTAGCAGAGCCAGTGCTGGGGGAGATTGAATCAAGCCAACTGATTTAAATCACTAGCCCTCTACTCCAAATATTAAGACATACTTATTGACACATTCACATCTAATAATTCTTATCTTTTAGGACTCCCTTTAGATATCACCTCAAGCAAAACTTCTTCGGACATTTATGGGTTACCTATACCATGTGTGAAAATGTTCTCTGGTAAGTCTTCCTGAGTCCCTTACAATGGAAAGACCCACATCTCTGTGGACCATCACACACCTTGTGTTTACTGCTTTCATAGAAGGCATTTGATACATGCTTTTATAATTGTGTGTTTACTCGACCTCATTTGGGGGGAAGCTTGAGTCTTTCCTCTTCACCCCCAACCCTGTCGCCTAACCCAGTGCACAGCTCTCTGTATTATTTCTATAAACCTGTGATTGAATGAATTCAGATCTCTTTTGAGTCAAGGGGTAATTAGGCAAGTGATAACAAGTGATGTTCTCACACTGTCTTCCCCAGAGTCTGGAATCTAGTCCGCCTTGGGTTAAGGCAATCTCTCTTCAGGAGGCAGCTGCTTAACATGCAAAGTGTTACCTGTCTGGGCTTTTATGTGAAGTCATTAGAAACTATTAACACCTTAACAAACATTAGTGTCTTACAGCCGGATACTTCAGGACCTCAAGGAGAAAGGCATTCAGGAAGCTTTAGACAAAACTAAGGCTAGAAGTGGTTTCAAAGAAACTGGAATTGAAAAAAAAAATACATGTATTCTGATGTTCATAAAGCCCTGCCTTTGTTGTCTGTTCTCAGTGACATCACAGACAGATACAGCGCTAGTCACTGAGGACAAAGAGATAGAGCCAGTGTGTTGAGTTGGTAGTCCAGTAAGAGATGGACAAGATGCTCAATGCTTGTAATGCACTATAATAATATGTGTTCCAGAAAAGTCTATTATGGGAACACAGGGTGGGAGGGAGAATGACTTAGATTGGTAATGATGTCAGGAAAGAATGTACAAATTGGTGAAGAAGTGTGCTGGTTTGAGAAGGACAAAAAGACAATCCTGACCCTGGGAAGTTCATGTTCATGAGTGGTAGAGGGATTTAATGAAGTTATGCATGTGAAAGACCTGGCAAACTTCATACATGCTGAGAAGTAATAATACCCCTTAACTATGGCCTACGAATTCGTCCTCAGTGCACTCATTGTAAAATAGGAATGACACCCCTGCTCGGGTCATTATGGGATAACAGGTAGGAAAACATTTTGTAAGCAGTGTGATACAAGGTAAAGTAGGTCAGTTTTCACAGTGGGAATGCCCAGAAAAAAAGTGTCAAATCCCTTAACTGTACTGAGCCCTGCAGGATCCTGCCCCCACCCCTCACTGCCTGACCCTCCCTGCCTTGTTCTGTTGCCCTTGTACCGAAAAGGTTTCTCTTTTCATTCTTTACACTTGTTTTTCCTTCTTCCCATTTCATTCTCTTTCCCCTTTCACTACCCTCTGATATTTCCCTGCTAATTTTCCTTTACATTATTCAGATCCACCCGGAATACCACCTCCTCTTCAGGTGACCTTCCATGACCATCGTAGCCAAAGATGCAGGAGAGCCACTCAGACTCATCCTGCTGTTCCATTTTCTTCACCCCTAAATTCACCTTACTTGTCAGTTTCCCTAGAAATTTGACACCCCTCCGAATGGGGGAAGAAACTCTGAAAGCACCGAGGTTTTGTTTCCTTTGGTAACGTCTGTCTTCCTAACACATCTAACATGAAGTCTGTATCCCAGGACACATCACATGAATCAATGAATGAATAAGCGATAGTGTTCACATAATCTTTGTGACTATTCGAAGAGTCCACTGAGTGAGCAGGATGCTCAAGAAAGGGCTCCCAGCTGTCTGCAGATAAAGGTACAATGTCTTGTTGTATGGGTTAAAAATTCTAAAAAGCTCCACATAAACATGGAGTCATTTGAGGTTTGGGTTGACTAGTGCCTTAAGATTACGTGACACTTCTTCATTTTTTCTCAGCAACAGAAACACTAGCATTTGAAATGCTTGCCTTAGCAAAACACTTTAATCTGTTCCAGGAGCCGTGGTCAGAAACATAATTATTCTTTAGTTACATTTTCTTTTTCTTTTAAAGGCAAGTCGTTTGCCTCTTTCCTTCTAAAAGGAGGAACTAATCTCATAGGCAAAACCTTTTTTTTTTCCTCTAGGTATCTATTTTTTTAGTCTTCACTGTGGTTAGATTATTCTTGCTTTTAGCAAACATTCTTTCTATGATCTATTTAATGCATTCGTCTTTGTCAGGATGCAGAGACCTGATAACCAATTCTCCAAACCTCACGCAATGTAGCATCTAATTTGCCTTCCCTCGAATTGTCAGCCGTGCTCCTGTTTGTTCATTCCCCCATAGTACTCCCTTCTCCACTCAAATGTCAGATCAAATCCATTGCAAAAGATAGTTTTCAAGATTTATTACACTTTTCTAACTCATTTATTTCTTCTTTCTGATGGCATCCTGCTCAGGGTGCTAGGGGTGCTGGCTCTTTATGCACTGCTTCAGTAATTGAACAGGCTACAGACAACCTACAGTGTTCTCCTCATGGTCTTCCCAGGAGTCTGGGTACCTGATTAGCAGGAAGGGGTACCATCAGTCTCAAAGCGTGGAGGAAGTCGAATGGGCACACTGATAGAGATTACTGTAAAGCAGAGAGGAAACCTTATACAGATTCACTAATTCATAATACATATCCATGCTGTGATAATAGCAGTACTTACTGCTCTTACTACTCTGTACAGTTGTACAAGGCAATTTCACTCCTTACTGTAAAAAGAGCCATATGTCCTCAAGGGCATAGTGCAGTCGGCCCCCATGTATTCCCAGAACTGAAGATTTACAGTGATTTGTCTCCCGGCTTCCAGATGGGAACATTGTCCAGAGACTTTTTTTTTTTTTGTTATGTACCTTGGTTCTTGCAATAGCTTTGTACAGCTATGTGATCTCCATTTTATAAATTAAAACAGAAGCAAAAGTAAATCTTAGACACAGGAAGGGACTGGCTTATGTTTGCATAACCAGGCAATGGCAGGACAGTGATTCAAAATGATTGCTTTTACCAGAGCCCAGGGACAGTTTTTCTTCAAACTATGGCATTCGGTCCTTGTCCTATTTTTAGAACAACATAGAGGAGGTCTTTCTTCTTAAAGGAAACGTGAATGGCTTCGTGTAAAGAAGAAAAAGAAGTCCACAAGTTAACATTTGATTTGATTTGAGAAGGCAGCACGGGCATCTCCTGTCATCCTGGAGAGCTGACAGTCTACTGGGGGAGATGGCCTTTAATTAAATAATTATTTACATAGAAAAGTCACTTAAAATTACTGCACATAGAGGATGTCCAGTTGCTAAAGGAGAGTGATGGCGCCAAGGGCTTTTATTTCCTTTGGGAAGTGGGTGGAGGGATGCTTGCAGAGGTCCAGAAAAAAGTGAGTATTTGAAGTGAAGCTGAAGTCTGCACAATAAAGGAGAGTCAGGGGAGCCCCTCAGCAGGGAACAGAGGAAGCCCTGAGGTCCCATGTCCTGGTGGGGGGGGGGAGGGGGGCATGGCAGCATCTGGCCCCCAGTGCCTAGAGTAGAGGCACCATGAAAATGTTTTAATATCTTTAAAAATCAGAAGAATAAAAGGAATGAAATCCAGCCTGGATAATATTAGACTTCATACAGATTCAGTCATAGAATATAATTTTTAATATTTCTGTGGAAGAAGGGGCCCAGGAAGGCAAATGTGGCCATCACATGGCTGGCCTGAAGTGGGGGAAACAAAAAGCTCAGGTGTTTGAGTGACAGGGGTGAAGCTGGTGTTGCTGGAGCGCAGCGTCTTCTGTTTGTTGCCTTCCCTTTTTTCGGATGATCTTGAAAAAAACATGCAAGAATAAAGTGGAAGATTCCTTTATTCCTTCCCTTGACTTCTGAGGGTGGAATGCCCCAGCAGTGCTTTGATTATTACCCACCCTTCTGCCCTGAGGCATCCTTGGTCCCAACCCAGTCCAATCGAGTCTACTGAAACTGTCAATCAAGGTGGGGGTGGAGGGGGGAAAAGAATTATATTGGAACATGATAAGGGCTGGACACGTTGTTGAATTAATGAGTGACTGGTGACTGAAAACAAAATAGTGTCAAACTAGATGGGGCTGACAAGTGCCAACCCAGTTCAGACAAAGGGCTCTTCCTCTGTGATTCGTTTCACCAGCATTGCTTTCCCAGCTACCTCTTGTGTTGTGCTGAGTCCTGAGAACAGAAATGTGAATGGGCCGCATTCCTCTTCACAAGGAGGGCCCAATCTCTGGGATGGAGGCAGGTGTGTGTTTACTTTCCCACAATTCACTGAGGATGGCTCTAAAAACAGAATAACCAAGAAGCCATGGGAAGCTCTCAAGGAAGCAATATATATTCCATGCCCTGGGAAGGAATGGGGTAAGGAAATGTAGGGAATGTGGGGACTTGCAGTCAGAGGAAATAAAACAGAAATGTCATGTGGCTGGACATGGGGAATGTGTCAGGGATGGTAGTGTACACTGAAAAGTTGGGGTGTGGACAGTTCCAAAGGTACTGGTCTTTCCTTAGTCTGATCTCATCATATGTGGACAGTGGGATATTGAAACAAAATAGGCAAATATTAACAGAGACTGACGTTATCATTATTTTTTGCTATCCACATTACCAAATTTATATAAGACTTTCCATTTTATATCAAGCTATACACAAATGGTCTTGGAAGTAGTAATATGAGATCAGGGCGATCAAAGACCGGTTGGTAAACAGAGTCTGAAAAGGACAAGAGAAAGAAGCGTCCTCAGAAGCAAATGTTTGCACCAAAGGGGACAATGACTTGTATGCAAAAGTGCCCCGTGTGGGCAGCCCGGGTGGCTCAGTGGTTTAGCTCCACCTTCAGCCCAGGGTGTGATCCTGGAGACCTGGGATCGAGTCCCACGTGGGGCTCCCTGCATGGAGCCTGCTTCTCCCTCTGCCTGTGTCTCTGCCTCTGTGTGTGTCTCTCTCTCATGAATAAATAAATAAAATCTTTAAAAAGAATCCCCCTTGTGTAATTAAAGAGCATTCACATTGTGATCAGTATATTTAGTGTCATGTGGAGGAGGGGTAGTAACCTACAATCTGAAAGGATTTCTTTCAAAACGCTGTTTCTAAAATATAACTGAAAAGACATGCTTCCCTTATTTAAGAAATTTACTTAACTTGAACCTCCTGTTTCCTTAAATTTTGATGTAAATAGTACATTACTTTCCTCTTTGCTGTGATTTATTTTATGTGGATTATAAAAGAAAGGATATCATGCTTCTACTATTCTTTCCCCTGCCTGCAGACTTTGCTAAAGTGGCCATAATTTGTACTTGAGTCCCAGTGCTGCATGTTTTATTTTAGCAAATATACAACTGTATGAGCTTCAGCATCAGAACATTTTGTATGTAATCATTAAAACACCAAATCGCTGTCTGGAGCCAAGGATCATTATTTTTCCATTTATTCAAATCCTGGCACTCAAAATGATTCAACGTGATTCTCAGTCCTGGGATTATCTTGCTTGCAAGTCAATATTCAGTAGAAAACTTCCCATAGGCAAAGACAAAGTCAGAGTGTTTAAGACAGTTTCGTCTGGAGAATGCATGAGTCACACTTTTGCATCCATCACAGCATTAACCAAATGCGTGGCACACTGCCCACCCGACTCAGCTTAGCTATACCACACAAGTCACTCAGTCCCTGAATATTGTTACTAATATATCATGATCTCTCAATGCTTGGGAGATACAAACACCAGCAATTTTATGTCTCCCCTACTTGTACCAATGCCTCTTTTCCTTCCGAGATAGTGAGGGTGATCTGTTTCAATGAAAAGATCCAAAAAAGGGTTGGAGCAGGTAATGAAGTGATAGTAGCTTATATTTTTTTCAGAACTAGCGCCGTAGACATAATTTTGAAAAAGCATAAAGAATCTGTAAGAGGAATGAATATGTAAGTAAATATATATACATAAAAAATAACTCCTCACAACATGATCCTCATAGAGAAACCATAGAACACAAAATGACAAAAGTAAAATTTTAAGAAGCCAAAGGGAAGAGGAAGGAAAAACAACGTGCGTACCCAAATGGGCAATTAGAATGTCAGTTAACTTTTCAAAAGCAATATTAGAAGAGCAATAGAACAAAATAAATTATACATACATAAAATATCTTTTTATAATGAAAGAATAAAGATATTTTCAGATAAACAAAAACCTCATTGATGGTTTTTCTTTGTTCCTTCTCTTTTATTAGCAGACTTACACCAAAGGGAATTCTAAATGATGTATTTTGGGAGGATATTTCAGATGGGATGTTGAATTTGCAAGAAGGAATGAAAAACAAAGGATGTTGTACATATGCAATAAAACCCAAAGAACAATGTCCTCATACCCCTGAGAGTTCAGAGCTTGTAACTCTGGTTATGGATCTGGAGTGCCTTGAAGAGAGTAATTATCAACCCCTTACCAGGTGCTTCCAAGACATTAGAAAGTTCTCAAGTAAGAGGAAGAGGGGCTGGACTGGAGGTCTCTGTGAGATTTGCAGCTTTGGGTAGTCAGACTCTTTGTAATCCATATAAAACACATTTAAAATTTCTGGGATCCCTGGGTGGCGCAGCGGTTTAGCGCCTGCCTTTGGCCCAGGGCGTGATCCTGGAGACCCGAGATCAAATCCCACGTCGGGCTCCTGGTGCATGGAGCCTGCTTCTCCCTCTGCCTGTGTCTCTGCCTCTCTTTCTCTCTGTGTGTGTGACTATCATAAATAAATAAAAATTTAAAAAAAAATCTTTAAAATTTTTAAGGTCATCCCCCCCACCCCCCGCCAATTAATGCCCTCAAGCCCACTAAAGAGACCTTTGTTTTAACTGTGAACTCTGTATGTGCCAGATGCTGTGGATGTCCTCTCAGATTCTCTTGACTCACAACATTAGGGTGCTCATTAGCTGTCTTCCGGGTAACAGCAGCTGTATTCTTTGTCAGAACTTTGTCTGGTGGCAGGAATCCACTCTGGTGAGAAATACAGAGAATGAAACCCTCTCAACTCCCAGTAATCATTTACCAATGGCTGACTGCTGCTCATCTATGAATGTGCCTCACTGCTGGAGGTGGGAAGGAGGACCCCAGTGGCCTGCTCTGCATTGACCCCCTGAATTTCCTGGCAAGATGAAGCTCCAGGTACCCACAGCAGGACCTCCTGCTTGAGTGTACACTCTATACTGGCCACCTTGCCTTTCCAGTCTCAGCTGTCCACTCCTCTACTGATATTCCCTAGGATCACACCTAAATGAGCTACCTGTACTGGCATATTTGTTCACCATTTGTCTCTTAAGAAAGATGAAGTGTCACAGGATCCAACTCTGGGGAAACACTGACACGATTAGGACTGTTGTAGAAGCCCTCCAGATCTCTGATGTAGCCTTAAGAAAAGATATTTAAGCCTCAAGTTTGTTGCTCCAGTGTGATCTGGGTTAGAATTCTACCCATACGGGTGCCTGGGTGGTACAGTCAGGTAAGCATCCAACTCTTGGTTTCTGCTCAGGTTGTGATCTCAGGGTTGTGAGATCAAGCCCTGCGCCTGGCTCTGCAACTCAGTGCAGTCTGCTTGGGATTCTCTCTCTCTCTCTCCCTCTCCATCAACCCCTCCCCATTGCTCTGTCTCTTCCTTGCTCTCAAATAAATAAATATTAAAAAAAGGGAAAAAAAAAGGAAAAGAATTCTAGCCATAGGCTTTATAGCCCTTATTTTTTTTTCATATTGTTGTATTTCAACAGTAGCCTGGTGTCCCGAATTCTTGTCTACAGTAGATATTTCATCTTGGGTGAGTAAGGTGAGAATTCAACTTATTCTTACTCATGGATACAGTATTTTTTTTTATTTATTCATGAGAAACAGGAGAGAAAGGCAGAGACACAGGCAGAGGGAGAAGCAGGCTCCATGCAGGGAGCCCGACGTGGGACTCGATCCCAGGTTTCCAGGATCAGGCCCCGGGCAGAAGACAGCGCTAAACCATTGAGCCACCCGGGCTGCCCCTGGATACAGTATTGAATTACCCAGTGTCGTGAGTTTACTATTTCAGATTGAACCAAGACAAATAGCTTACCACATATTCCCCTGTATGAAGGTATGTTTCACACAACAAATTTCTGTGCTAAATACTCAAGTAAAGGTCTGTGGGGAAAAAGAAAGCACTTGAAGTATTTCAAAAAGGAAATAATTTAAGTAAAGGGAAATAGAGGCTTATAAAAACTCTAAGAGAACTGGATTGCTGAACATAGAAGAAGCTGCTAGCTTTTCAGAGATTAGGAGTCATAAATAGCAAACATTTTAAGACACCACTGCCAATTCCCTCAGTGGCATAACACTCACTGAAGAGTAGTTTGTAGGAAGTTGCTTGAAAACCACTGAAGCGGGAGAGTGAGGCTCTTGTCTCATGGAGTCGAAGAATGAATCTTGTGGACAAAGAGTGAGTAAAGCAGTATCAGGGATACAGAGACAGCTCTCACGAGTGAAAGGGGATCCAACAGGGTTGCCAACGTGGGCCTCCACTGACAGTCTTGTATTTGGAACTGACCAGGGAGCTTGTGGCCTTATCATTCTTGTGATATCTGAGTTTGAGTAAGGACTGGTGATACCATTTTAATGGCTTCCTTTTGGGTCTGGTTATTCTTTGTTGTTCCCAGGTGACTGTTCTAAAAAAAAAAAGTCTTCCCCACCCATACCTAGGGCAGGGTGGTGTGGTTTCTTCCCTTATCTCTGGTTTCCTTACATCTTAGCATTTGGGGGGATTTTGTTTTGTGAGCCTGATTTCATGACCCCCCTACCTGTCTCTTCCTACCTGAGCCTGCTTGTCCCTTACTCACCACTTTCACAACCTCATGTCTTCCTTCTGCCAAAAACCACATACCTGCCTTCCCCACAACCAGGCCCATAATCCTGCCAGCATAATGATGGTGTCTGCCTCTTGAATGCCTTGCAACGCTACTTGAGTTTCCTCCCAAGGGTGGAATAAATTTAAACTGTGGCTTTGCTGGTACATGAGCCCCAAAGAAATGTGGTTTTAAGGTGTCCACCTTCAGCCCAAGTAAGGGAGGCAGAAAAGGGGGTAAGGCTTATAAGAGATGCACACAGACCATCTATGACAACAAAATCATGGCATGGAATGATAACATTTGTGAGATTACATAAATACAACATAAGTAAATACAGCAGAATTAAAAGACAACCATATTAATGGAAGTCTGAGGGACAGAATGAAAAAGTATTCTGAAGATAGTACAGTTTGGATATAATGGTACCAAATTAGCTACACATGTTTTAATTTCTTAGAGAATGTGAAAATGTTCACAAGACAGCATGTAAACTAAACACGACCAGAGGGAGAAGTGAAGTGATAATGAAAACATGAATACAAAGACAAAAAGAGAGAGTCATGGAACATGTAAGACAAGTTGGAAGTACAGAAGAAGTTGATAAATTGAAATTGAAATGCGCACATAATCATTTTAAGTCTCAGAGGATTAAATGCTCCATTCAAAACTATGAAGATTGCCAAGTTAGATAGCACAAGAACAACAACCACAGAAATGGAATTCAATTACACGTTTTGTTTTTATTTTTTTTAGAAAAGACATCTAAAATATAAGCATACAAAAAGACTGAAAATGAAACGATAGAAAGATATATTTTATGCAAATACTACCCCACACAATGCAAATGATGATTTTGATTATTATACTTGAGCTCCATAGCACAGATTTGCTTCTTTATTCAAAAAAGAAGTGTAGGCAAAATACTCTTGGACAGCTGATGGTATCATTTTTTTTTTTTTTTTTGCTCCTCCACTTTCCAGAAGGTCACATTTGCATAATAGTTCAGATTGCCTGTTCATCCAATAAAGGGCAATTTCAGGGCAGGTGGATTTCTACATACTTGATATAGAGAATCTGAGAACATCTTAGAAAAATATTATCTAGGCAGATTTATGTAGCCACTACAAAATGGCAGCAATATTTATTACTTACACTATAATGGATACATCATATGACTGGTAATTCCTGGAGCCACTGTAATACGATCACTTTAGTAGGTGCTTCCTTCATGCCATAAAGCACAGAGGCAAACAGCGTAAGAAGAATTAAAATAGGGTCATATGTATTTAGAGGTTCTTTGAATTAATCATCAGAGAAAACCATTGGCTAATGATGTGCCCTCTCTGACTGTGTTTCTATTAATGAAGGTCAGGTTAAGCCCAGAATGTATGTCATGTATATGGTATGAAGAGAGATAAGAGGCTTTTTGTTCTCTCCCTGTCTTGGTGGAGCTAAAATCAATCCAATCATTGGGATCAGAATATTAAATATTATGTTATAAAGAATAATTATAAGAGCTAGATGCATTCAGCAAACATTTATTGAATTGCTCCCTGCAGACACTGTGCTAGGCACTACGGACATACAGATGAATAAATCATGGCTGTGGGCCTCAGGACCTCTAAATGCTCTGTAGACACGTGTATGGCTTGGTCTGTCACTTCCTCTAGACAGAGCACTTTGGATTCTGCTCAAGTGCCATCCTTTTGGGACCAACCTCCTCCCCAGCCACCGCGGGCACTCCCAGTTCTTTTTACCCTTCCCCAGAGCATTTACATCTTCTCAAATATTATGCAATTGTTAACTTAATGACCATCTTCTGGAAAAATATAAACTCCATGAAAACAAGGACTTTGCTATGACAATTGTTTATCTTGTGTCTAAATTATTATCAAAACACAATGAGTGGCCAGTAATATGTATCAAATAATTAAATGCTGCAGAAATTTAAAAACATAACCGGAACATAAAGGGATAAATATTATTAAAAAAAAAAAACTATTGTCACAGATGATTGACATCAAACACGGAGTCAGAGAAAAGAAGATGGAACATAGAGATACAGTTCAGTGGGAATGACATTTTCAGCCCATGCAGAAAGAGTAAAGTTTTGATTACATTGATAGAACAGTGACATCGAATGTGGTTTCTAATGTGGTTTGCATGAGGGCATCTATTTTTTCATTTGAAGCTTTCACATTAACTTTGTTATGTGTTTAGGATAAAATGAGCAAAGACTGAGTGGAAGGGCTTGTGAGTTGGACCTTCACTTTGTCAATCAGCAAACGCACATCAAGCAGCTATTCCTTAACAGCCCTAAGCTACACACAGAAACACTAGGAGTGATAAGTTACCATCCTTAGTTTACACTGAAGTTTCTCATAGTCCGGTTGTAGATCTGTCAAGTCTCATCATTGTAGCACGTGACTTCATTAAGATTTTTGAGAATAGGAAGCAGATTCATTACAAAGGACGTGGCGTATGATGGCTTCACTCTTCATTTCTTTTTTCTCTTTCCTAACAGAGCTCTAATGCTTTCCACATATCCATCCCTGTTTCCTATAGCCCATGTGACTTAGGATTTGATCCCATTTCCAAAATGGGTCTTGTTGTTATAATGAACATTGCATCCTTTGTATTATAATTTGAGCCAAATGAGAGGAGCGAGGTTTCGGAGGCTTCTGGGTTTGTTCCCATTTTTCTGAAAGAGCATCCATCCTTCTCTCACTGGATATGAGGAGCAATGTGCCCCATTTGCAACTAGCAGCAAAAATATGATTTCAGTGACGGTATAATTTATCATCTGTCATTTCTGAGACAACAGGAGAGCTGTTCATGATTATCTTGTGGAAAAGGTACAAACTGAATCTTTCCCAGCAAACCAGGTTGTGTGGTCATTCTATTATAATTCTAGGAATCAAGTTTAGGAGGAAGCAGACACTCAAGGCAGCACATCAAAGACAGAGAAAGAAGCTGAGATCATAGCTGTGTTAAGGAGCTGCTTGGACTTCCTGTTGTGAATGTATCAAATTGCTTTACTGATTGGGCTTCTTGAGTCCAGTCTGTTGCTTGCAATTGAGAGCATCTTAAATCAAAGATTCAGTAGCATTTTTTTTTTTGGTTATTTATTGACATCTTTTAGTCATATGAGGGGTGTATAACTATTGTGGAATTAAAGAGATGTAACTAGAACAATGATAGAGAAGATGTAGGTCCAGGAATGGACCAGGATCAAACCTATAATTTGATCTGACTTCAAAGATAAGTGCAGGAAATAATCTGGATTAGCATGTGGTTGAATATATGGTTCTGCTGAGAAGCCAGTGGTTTTCATTCTAGCAGCACCTTAAAGACACACTCCTCCCTCTCACAAAGGGATAAGAGCCTGTACCAAAAGTCTAGGTAATTCATTTTTGCTTCCTGTTGCAACACTATGTAGTTGAGGGCCTTGGACCAGCTGTGTTCTCTGTGCCTTCTGTTCCTTGTAACAGTACTCATCATTTCCTTTTTCTCCCATCTTTCTGCTTTGCATCAAGGGAAGAGCCATGGCTTGCATCTTCCAAATAATTTAATTGCTAAACCTATTTTAAATTTGTAAGACACACACACACCTCTTTATATAGGAGGCTTTCTATGAATAATTGTCAAACTGTTCATTATCTCCCTCATCTCTGTGCTGCGGCCTGGCCTTTTTGTCCACAAAGTGCTTTAACAACCATTGTCTTAATTATTGGGATTATCAAATCCACTCCTTTTTGGGGTATTGGAAGGAGGGTGGAAGGGGTGGCTTGGGATTTGGAATTGTGTAGTGTCATCTGCGTTGGTGGGTTTGGGGAGCACAGAGAGAGACAGTGCTGTATAGCCAAGTGAGAAATAAGTTGTATGAGATCAAATAGTGTTCTTCCAAATCATCAAGATCAAAGGGTGAGAATCAAAACTATAGTCTCTAAACATAGAAATACCCAATAATAAGGGACCGGGTTCTATTTCAATAACAATAAAAAATGCCAGATTTGTTTCTGAAGAAGTGACATGTGATATATATGACCACAGCATACATATGTGATCATGGTGTGAATGTGGTCAAAGACCAGAGAAAGGAGGGGTCACAGGTGATGTAATAACATAGGAAGGATAGAGATTATCACCAGCCTTCAGAATAAAGAGGTGAGCAGCCTGCCCAAAGTCACATAACCATTATGTAGAAGAACCGGATATGCTCACACCTTTCGCAAATGCCAAGTCCTTTTGTCTTCCTAGGCTTCAGCCATACTTTTTCTTTCCCATAAAATTTGTTTACCACCAGCCAGATTGATATCTCAGTAAGAAAGAAAAAATCAGCAGTGTTGCCCTAGAGTAATGAGCATTAACGATTAGAATGTTATCCAAGCAGGTCATAAACAATCACTGCTGAGACATTAGAAGGCAGGAGTGTTATCATTAAAGAAGATGACCAAGCAATGGCCCGTAAACATCTCCAATGATCCAAAACCACAGTCCTCCAGTATCTGGTACTACATTGAGTTGCAAGATTTTATATCTAAAATTGTCTCTTAGAAGAAGAGTTATTGAAGACTTTCTCAGCCATTAAATCCATTGCCTCTATGAAGTAATTAGTTCCCCCATAGAAATAGCCTATCTGAACTACATAGCATGCATTTTATGAATAAATGAGAATGTGACAGTTAATTTTGCAAATTTTCTATGCTACCACATTCAAGGCATGCTCCTACAACCTTTGGTCTGTCAATATCTGTTACGTTCATCTGGATTGGAGTATTGTAATTCTAATATAATTGACAAGGTTGCTGTTGTTATAAATTGTAAGGGGTGAAATAAGTGGATATGGTCATTTATTTTTGAACAGGACATCAATGATTAAAGTGGAAAGGACTTTAATCATTTTCTTCTTCAGTTAGGACAGTTTCTCAAATTAGAGAAAGTTATGTAATTTTATGGTTGGAGGAAAAAAGTAAGAAATAAAATCTCTCTATGATGGCAAACATTTTAATTGACATCCTTTGCATATGTGGTCTCTTGGGTCCAGGTCACCCATAATTAATCAAATAAGATTGCTCACCATTAGCCTCTGCTTATCTTGACTCCTCCCAGATGAATTATTTGATGTTTTTCTTCCCTAGGATTATCTTTATCTAATTACTGAGCCAGACCACCAGGGTCTGGGGCTTGGAATCAGGCTGGCTTGTTATTTCCATGCTTTTCAAGTACCCATGGTGAGTACAGGGGGCATCACTGAGCCTACAGGGTCACAGCATTCAACAGTCATCCTTTCCTTGACCCCAGTGATCTTGACTCCATCCATAGAAATAGGCTTCTGGATACATTGTTCTAAAAATTTCTCAAGTTCTCCACTGGAAACGTAGCTTCCATAACCCAACTCACTCAAATGTCCCTACCAGTGTCTGATGTCCATATTGCTGTACACATGACATAGAGTTTGTTTCTCACTCGTGGACTGCCTGCTTTAGAGTTACTGCCCAGGACAGTCACTGGACAGGGTTATTATGTAAATTTCAGATTGCCACCATTTTGGATAATCTTTCTTACTGCCCCTAACAGATGGGCCCTCCTTAGATACTAATAAAAGGGTATTCAATATAATTATTATGACATTTTGGTCAGCATTAAAGTCCCCAAAGTGAAATAAGGTACTGTTATGACTAATTAAAGTATTTATTATTCCTCATATGTAAACATGACCAATAGTAAACATTTCTTAACATATTATAAGAATGAAATGAAATGGGCAGCCCGGGTGGCTCAGCGGTTTAGCACCGACTTTGGCCCCGGATGTGATCCTGGGGACCCAGGATCGAGTCCCATGTCAGGCTCCCTGGTGGAGCCTGCTTCTCTCTGCCTGTGTCTCTGCTTCTCTCTTTCTCTCTCTCATGAATAAATAAATAAAATCTTAAAAAAAAGAATTAAATGAAATGTACCTGTAAAGGACAGATTATTATTACAATCCTCAGTCATCATCATTGTCAACACATTTAAAATTTTAGTAGAGTTGGATATACTATGCTACAGATTCTTAGTGCAAGACGAGATTCTGATCCATATGGTATTTACTGTCTGATTAAATATAAGCTATTTATATACCAAGACAATCATTAACAATGTACGAAAACTTAGACCACAAAATTGGTAGCGTCATGCTTTATCCATTTGAAAAGTGAATGCCAGGATAAACCTTCAGGTGCTTTTGTTTTTTTTCTGTAATATGATTTATTTCCCCCAAACCATTATCCAGCTTAACCTAATTTTCCATCCTTCTTATCAGCTTGTGTTGTGGATTTTCTCAGAATGCTTTCACTCAAGTCTTCTCTTGAAGCACCTGTTTAGAGAACCATATCTCTGTTATAAGGGTAATTAAGCTCTGTGAGGCAGGAGACCAGTCCATTTCTTGTCTTTTTTATCAATGCATACAGAGTGCTGTTAGTAGTAAATAAGTTAACACTTAGGAAAAGAGAGTAGGAAATGAGGAAGGAAGGAAGCTTTCTCCGTGGTCCTTCTCTTGAGGCTCTGTTCTCAGTATACCTTACTGACATATTTCTCTCGAATCTTACTGTATACAAGAAGAAATATTTCCTCATAAGCATATTGACCTATTTTCTGCACCACCCTCCACCTTATGCCCAGCAGGGAATCTATTTTATTTTGTCTTTAGTTGCTGCTAACCCCTTGCCTGAGTGATGACTTTCTCCTCTCTTCTCTGATCATTACACTGAAGATTTCTCTGATTCTGTTTTCATTCCTGTATACTTTTTGTATATTTATTGATTCTGTAGTTTGCTACTCAGGGGTCTATCCTGCCCTCATTCAGACACCTACTGCTTTTGGAAACTGGGATTTGAAATAATATGCCAGCTCAAACTTGCCCAGGAAGGCAGTGCAGAGTGTCTAATATTTACCACCCTGTCCTTCTCCCTTTATATTAGTGAATAAGATCATCGGAGGCTAGGGTTACTTATTCTTACCGCAGATATGGAATTCCAAAAGTGCAGATTATGACCACATCATTTTAAATTGTTGTATTATATTCCCTATTTTAATCAATCCCTATTGTTGGCATTTTTAGGCCTGTACTAGCTCTATTTAAGTAAAAAACTTTAGGGGTGCCCTGGTGGCTCAGTCAGTTAAGTGTCTGATTCTCAATTTCAGCTCAGGTCATGATCTCAAGATCCTGAGATTGAGCCCTGCATCTTGATCTGCACTCAGCAGGGAGTCTGCTTGGGGATTTTTCACTCCCTCAGCCCTCCACCTTCCCACCCTGCCCTGTGTGCATTCTCTCCCTCTCTCTAAAATAAGGAAATAGGTTTTAAAATAAATAAATACATGTGAAATCATGACAATAGTATGTGACCGATTTCCCCCAAATTTAGGATTATCCTTTCAGGACACAGTAATGAAAGTGGATTCAGTAAGACAGAGGCATATAATTTTTAAAGTTTCTGTTGAAATATTGCCACATTTATTGTTCCTTCATATGCTGTTATAGCGATATATGAGCTCATCAGCTCAATTCTATCTGTTCTTGGATTGGGCACTGCTATTTCTTTTTAAAATTCAGTCATTTGTGTTATAGCATTGGGAAAATAAAAAAGTCACTCTTCATAAAAGGCATACTGGAGAAGAGAAATCACTGGCCTTATTTATTTATCCAATAAATACTAGTGGGCACTTACAATGCGTTATTGTTCTAAGTACGGAAGATACAGAAGAAATAAAACAAGTGTGGTCCTCAATCTCTTTGAACTTTAATGGACCATAATCTATTAAAAAATGAAAAGCATGTTGGTATTTTGGGTGAGTTTAAAGAATTTTGTAAAACAATTTTTTTTTCCCTTGAGCAGATCAAATTCCAAACATACAAATAGAGATCCCATCTTATACTGAGAAGAGTTGTTTGTTTTGTTTTGTTTTAAATTGACAGAAGCCTGAACAATTGATGGTCATCATTTTAATGGCTTCTGCAAAGCCAACCTCCTTTTCTGCTTTTTTGTTGTTGTTGTTGGTCAAGTCAAGGGCAGCTGAGCTGAGCAATCAGGTGGCTCCTCTGCTTCTTTATGATGAGCACCAGTGAAGAAAACAATGCAGCTGGTGGCGTATTTCTTGTGCCAACTAACTCATCAGAGGAAACTAAAATTATTTCAATGAGCCAGTTTGATAAATGTGAAAGATTTTCTTCCCATAATGTAATGCGTTAAAATTAGAAACTCATTTTTTTTGCCAACTCTTTAATTCAACCTTTTGTTTCCCAGGCCAGACCCAAGAGGAGGCAAATATTAGGGGCAGAAAATATAATGCAAATGGTGGCTAAAATAGTCTTTGCTGTGCACACCTGCAGAATAGAATCCTTCATTTTAAGGTAAGATTCTTAGTGTAGCCCTTATACCCATCAATGTCTTTTACCACCACCAAGTTGTCTACGTAATTGTTAAAGACATTGGAGTGCATGGTTCCTCCAATGGTTACTATCCTTATTAACCAATGATGATCTTTCAGATTGAAAGGAAAAAAAAAGTATCAAATCCCTACTAACCCTGTATATCGGTCAAACATTGGCTTAAAATTTTTTTGTCCTTTTATATAATCCATAAGAACCCAGTAAACCAGGCATCACACTGACCAAATGTATTTCTCATTTATATTTGCTTTTTGTTCCTGGTTCCTCATTTACAACTCCTAAAATCCTTGGAATTTCCTGTGATAAGAGCAATAAAGGTGTCTTTTGTTATTAATGAGATGACTTTGGGAAAGCCCTTAGGTAACCTCAGAGTGGGGGCTGGTGTCAGGACAACCAAACCCGTGATTAGAGGATTGACACTTTCAATCCCAACCCCCACCCCCACCCCTACCTCTATGAAGGGGAGAGGAGTGGGAGATGGAGTTGAATCTCTACTGATTAGTGCTTTGATCAAACATGATTATATAATGAAGCCTCCATAAAAAAAACAAAAGGACTAGGATTGGTGAGCTTTCGGGTTGGTGAACAAGTGGAGATTTGGGGATGATGGTAGGCTCTGAGAGAGCATTGAAGCTCCATGTCCTTTCCCCATGCCTTGTCCTGTGTGTCACTTCTATCTGGCTGTTTTTTGAGTTATATCCTTTTATAATAAACCGGTGATCTAGGAAGTATAATATTTTTTTGAGTTCTGTGAGTCGCTCCAGCAAATTAATCAACCCCCAGGAGTGAGTCATGGGAACCTCTGTTTTATAGCCAGTTGGTCAGAAGTACAGTTAACTACCTTGTCTTGCAACTGGTGGCTGGAGGGAGGGTGGGGGGGAAGGGGGTAGTTTTGTAGAATCAAACCCTTAACTTATGAAATCTGATGCTGTCTCTGGCTAGATGGCTTCAGCATTCAGTTGAATTGAGCTGAATTGTAGGACACCTCAAGTTGCATTGCTTGTTGAAGTTATAGGGAAAACCCCCACCCCCATTCCAATACATGTGATGGAACTGTTGACCAGAGCACCTTATTTAGGCACTATTCTTTTCATTTTGTGAATCAAGAAACTGAGATTCACAGAGGTTAGGTAATTTACCCAAGGTAAATCCTAATAAGTAATGGAGGCTAGAAGGAAAGCCAGGGGCTTCTTGACTCCAAGACCATGCAGTTCATTACAGGGCACCCCCCTTCATGCTAGAGGAGGGGGAAAGAGTTTTGTGACTATGCAAGTGGACATAAAACGGACAAAGCAGACAGGCTTACGTGACTTAAAATAGTTCAGATTTTGTGTTTGTGGCTGTGGGGTCCATTACTAATATCCTAGTGATTGTCTGACTAATGATCTCCTCGGCATCTTGAGATGGACGAGGTCACTCCCAGGAAATATACAACCCTGTAATGAAAGGGAAAATGATGTAGCAAATCCTTTATGACTTTTTCCTCCCACAAAAAGGGGACAACAAGCCTCAGGTTAATGTCATATAAATATTCAATGATAAATACGGCTTCTTTGTTCTTGTTTATCACCTTGTAACTTCACCTTCAAATTATTATCCTATCAAAGTATGTTATACTATATTTATGGTCCGTTATAACATATTACAATTATTGATTAATGATTCTGACCTTATTTTTTTTGTGTGTGAAGTTTTTGATGATGAAAAGCATGCTTTGTGTTTGTATTCCCTTTGCCTGACATAATGCATGGTCCAAATAAGCTGTTAACAATTTCCTATAGAACTGAATTCTTTTAGAGAACTTATTCATCTCTCTATCTATGTATCTTTCCATTATCTACCTATCTCCATAATAGATAGCTGTGGTTATATCAGTTTATATCCCACATATATAACCTCAGAGATTATGATTGTAATGAAATAAAAAGGCATGCTTACTTGGGTTTATGTCCTAATTTCCTCATTGATTAAGTGAAAGTGGACACAGCTCAGTATTCCTCAAAACCACCTTTTCTTAGCTAAAAAATACCCACATTACCAAACTCATAAGTAATTAGAAGTCTAAATGATATTGCAGGTGAATGTATTTTAAAAGTTCACCCTAGCTATTTTTTTCCACTGAGTAGTTCCAAATGCAAGTGATTCTGAATCACTTGTGGGAGCTTTTAAAATAGGAACATACCTGACTCCAGGAAACCTGAATTTCAGGGAGTGTGTTCCAGCAGTTTTGAAATCTTACCAAGTTACTCTGTTTTGAAGACCCAAGTAAGAACTCTACTAATCCAAGGTGAGTGTTAGGAAAAGGGCCTTGAATGAATGATACTCTTATTCAGCTCATTAAGCAGTAGACTGAGAAAAATGCTGGTTGCCTTTAACGAGGCAAACTTCTATGTATTGTGTGAATATATTAGTCAACAAGTGGATTTTTATGTAGGAGAATTCCATTTGAAACATACTTTAAGATAAATAGTGTATTATTAGGATAAACTGTATTTAGATTTTCTGAGAAGAGTACAACACATTGTTTGTTTTAGAAGTTGGCCTTCCTTCAGGATCCATTCCCAAAAGTCAAGCACTCTTAAATTTCATCCAAGGTTTGTGGGTTTTTACTTGGCCTCTTTTCATAATTCCTATAAATATTATTTCCTATGAGGAAGGATTGACTCTATTATTATCCTTCAAATTTGATTAAAACTACAGTGAAAATAAGTAAGCGTGGCACATAATCCAGAAAGTGGGTGTGTATTACTGACCTATAATGTTTTCTGATTTCTGGGTATTTCAAATACCTACCAACTGTGTCTCCCTCAAAGAAGATGATCACAGATCAGAGAAGAGAGGCTCTCATTATTTGTGCAGGCATATGTGATAATTTAGTAAATCTTGAAATTTTAAGATTAGCAACAATAAAAATTGTTATAGACCTTTGTGGAGACATTTCAAAGGAAGAGAACTGCCTCATGCTTTTGTTAAAATCAGAGGGGAGATTATACCTGTTCAGCCAAATTCTTGGTTTGACACGGAATACAAGTAGGTCAGACCCTTAAAATAGTACTCCATTAGATGAAAAGCTGGTAATTAAAGGCTGAAATGTATGATTCTATAAAAGAGGTTTATGTACTTTGCTTGAATCCTGAGCAGACTGTGAACCCCTTGGGAACAAAGATTTGGACTCACTCACCCTTGTGTCCCTTTCACACAAGATGGAGTGTCATGCAGAATCAACCCCTAGTAATATCTGTTAACTAGATGCAGGAGTAGAAAAATATAATTCAGATGGTGTGGCCTAGTTTCAGGAAAACTTACATATTAAAAATTATGATATAAATGCCTTTGCAGGTTGATTACTTCCATTTGGCAGAAGGTTGTAGCAATGAAAAGGATTTATTTGACTTTTATATCTAGACCAATCCAATAATGCTAAATATTGCCAATCTATATGGATTCTGAGGCTACCTTTCTTTCAGCCTCAGGGCAGGGGTGACCCCTGTAAGTTAATTTTAGAGTACATAAAACTGATAGCAACTCAAGAAACAGAATAGGTCTCCACAAAATGCATGTCCTCTTCAATTTCATAGAATATTATTGATTTTTTTTTACATTGCTGATAAACCACAGAAATTCTAAAAGTATCATGGAATCTGAATAAGCCCCATTCACACTTCCTAATACTAAATCCATCCAAAGGTTGACTATTCCATAATAGCTTGAAATAGCAAGTCTTCTCCTGGCTGATTTTTCATCTTTTTTTGTGTTTGGAAAACATATTTATTTATTACATTTTTCAGGGTGGTAAATTTGGACAATCTTATTTTAAAGTTCTTCTTGTTTGAATTCTCAGAAGCATTAAATACTGCTGAATATTCCTACATTACTGAAACATTTTTTCCCCGATTTTAGTAACATCACATATGCTTGGTTTTCACCACCTGCTCTGACTGCTTATTTTTCTCTAATGTACTTTAAATGTTACAGTTCTTGAAGGTTTTGTGTCGGTTCCCTTCTCTTTTCTCATAATTGAAACTAGATCATACACTCAGTCACAACTGTAATTATTATCCTTATCTTGATGACTCTCAGTATTGTATATATATAAACTCAGTGTGCTCATATCTAAATTTCAGTGACACACTATTGCATTGGTTCTTCTCCATTTGCTGCCGCTTCTGTTGTTTTGGCTAATGGCGAAAGCATATACATGGCTGATCATAAATTCTTGAAGTTTTGCTCCCCCTTTGTCTCCTGGCCATACTCAATTAATGTCCATTTAAATGATCATAAACAATTAATCTCTAAGTCATGTTGAAGCTACCTTTGTAATTGTCTCAATGGGATGATTCTTTTTATCCCAACTTTATCGTCCTCATCTCATTTTGAGTTAGCTTCCTCATCAGGAACTTGCTCTTCATAGATCCATTATTCATAATGCTGGAAAGTAATTAATTTCTACATACTTCAATATATCATTCCCTTGCTTAAAAGCAACCATTTTCATCTGCCCCTAGAATCTAAATAGAATATCAGTGCCTTACTTGCTTTCTGACCCTAACTTCCTTTCTACCTTCATCATGAGTCTATCTCTCACTATTCCTGCTCCAATCATATCTCACTAAACTTACTAATTAAAGCCTCCCATTCTTACTCACCTCAAATTCCTTTACACATGGAACTATCTGCCCCTGAAATACTTGCCTTCCCACTTCTCTATCTTATTCTTCTGTATATAAAACTCGACACAAGGGGATTCCAATTCCGGCCATCATGGAGTTAACAAATATCTTACTTCCTATATTCCCATAAACTTGGACAAAATGTGTTAACTCTCACTTTTTCAAAATAGACTTTATTTTTAGAGCACAATGTACAGAGATTTCCCATATTCTGTTCCTGCCCATGTACAGCCTCCTCCATTATCAGCATCTAGGACCAGACAGGGTACATTCATTACATTTGGTGTATCTACACTGGCGCATCACTATCACCCAGAGTGAACAGTCTACATTAGTTTTCACTCTTGGTGCTGTATGGTCTGTGGGTTTTGACAAACGTGTAATGACATGTATTCACCATTTTCATATCATACAGACGAGTTTCACTGCCCTAAAATCCTCTGGGAATCTACATGTTCACCCGTCTGTTCCCCAAACTCTTGGCAACCCTTGTTTATTTGGTTTATCATTTGCTTAACTTTGTTTTCCTGTCAAAACTATTTGCCATAGTTTTGTTTCTCTAATCTGTCACATAGTCGGAATAATATAGTGTGTAGCCTTTTCAGATTGGCTTCCTTCATTTGATGATATGCATTAAGGTTCCTCCATGTCTTTCCATGCTTGATAATTCATTTTTTTTAGTGCTAAATAGTATTCCATTGTCTAAATGTACCACAGTTTATATATACACATACTCAAAGACATCATGGTTGCTTCCAAGATTTTGTAATTAGGAATTAAGCTGCTATAAATATGTGCAGATTTCGTGAGGATAGAGGTTTTCTACTCATTTGGGTAAAATACCGAGGAGCATGGTTGCTGGATTATATGGTAAGAGTATATTTAGTTTTTTGCTTTCTTTTTAAAAACTGCCAGACTGTCCTCCAAAGTGACTATACCATTTTGCCTGCCCACAGCCAATAAATGAGAATATTTATTGCTCTATAGCTTGCTGGTATTTGGTGATGTCTCCTGTGTTGCCTTCTGGTAGTTTCATAGTTTGCATTTTACACTTAGGTCTGTAATCCATGTTGAATTATTTTTTATGAAGAGTGTTAAGATCTGTGTCTACATTTATTTTTATTTTATTTTACATTTATTTATTTATTTATGTATTTATTTATTTATTTATTTATTTATTTATTTTAAAGATTTTATTTGGGGCACTGGGTGGCTCAGTGGTTGAACATCTGCCTTTGACTTAGGTCGTTATTCCAAGGTCCTGAAATCGACTCCCACATTAGGCTTCCCACAAGGAGTCTGCTTCTCCCTCTGCCTTTGTCTCTGCCTCTCCCTCTGTGTCTTTCATGAATAAATAAATAAAATCCCCCCAAAAAAAATCCTTTTTAAAAATATTTTATTTATTTATTTGAGAGAGAGAGAGAGAGCATGGGCAGGGCGGTGGGGGAGTGGCAGAGGAAGAGGGAGAAGCAGACTCTTTACTGAGCTGGGAGTCTGATGCTGGGCTCAATCCTAGGACCCTGAGATCATGACCTGAGCCAACCTAAAGGCAGAAGCTTAATTGACTGAGCCACCCAGGCACCCCTGTGTCTCAATTTATTTATATTTCTGTGGAAGTTCAGTTGTTCCAGCACCATTTATTGAAAAGACTATTTTTCCTCCATTATATTATGTTTGCTTCTTTGTCAAAGATCAGTTGACTGTATGTATATAAGTCTATTTATGAACTCTCTATTCTGTGTTTTTTGTTTGTTTGTTTGTTTTTTTACCTATGTATCTGTTCTTTTACCAATACTAGATTGTCTTGTTCACTGTAAATTTTTTTTTTTTCACTGTCAGTTTATAGTAAGTCTTGAGGTCAGGTAATGTCAGTCTTCTAACTTTGTTCTCCTTTATTTTTTACTTTTTATATTTTTAAGATTTTATTTATTCACTCATGAGAAACAAAGAAAGAGAGAAGAAGAGGCAGGGACACAGGCAGAGGGAGAAGTAGGCCCCATGCAGGGAGCCCAACATGGGACCCGACCCCAGGTCTCCAGGATCATGCCCTTGGCTGAAGGCGGCACCAAACCGCTGAGCCACCCAGGCTGCCCTTTTGTTCTCCTTTAATATTGAGTGGGCTCCTCTGAGTCTTTTGCCTCTCCATAAAAACTTGGGAATCAGTTCGTTGATTTCCACAAAATAGCTTACTGGATTTTGATTAGAATTGCATTGACTCGTTAGATCAATTTGGGAAGATTTTGCATCTTGACAATATTGAGTTCTATCCATGAATATGGAATATCTCTCCATTTATTTAGTTCCACTTTGATTTCTTCATCAAAGTTTTGTAAGTTTTCACATATGTATCTTGTACATATTTTGTTAGATTGATGCTTAAGTATTTCATTTTTGGGGGGTGTTCATGCAAATGATATTGTCGCATTTAATTTCAAGTTCCACTTTTTCATTGCTGGCAAATAAGAAAGTGTTTGACTTTCATATGTTAAGCTTGTATTCTGAAACTTTTTGCAATCACTTGTTAGTTCATGGATGTTGTTTTGTTTTGTTTTGTTTTGTTGGCTTTTGTGAATGTTCTGCATAGACAATCATGTCCTCACCAAACACAGTTGTTTTATTTCTTCCTTTTCAACCTATATGCTTTTTATTTACTTTTTGTGTCTTATTGTATTAACCAGGACTTCCAGTACAAAAAGAAGTTGAAAAGCTATAGTGAGAAAGGATATCTTTGCCTTGTTTCCGATGTTGGTGGGAAAGCTTAGAATTTCTCACCATTAAGTATGATGTTGGCTTTAGATTTTTGTAGAGTTTCTTTAAGCTGAGGAAGTTCTTCTTCATTCCCAACTGACAATCTTTGTCATAAATGGGTGTTGAATTCTGTCAAATGTTTTTTCTTTACCTACTGTTATGATCACATGATTTTTTTATTAGTCTATTGATGTGAAAGATTAGAGTAATTGATTTTAAATGTCGAACTAGCCTTGCATACTGGAATAAACCTGACTTGGTCATGTTTAATAACTCCTTTTATACATGGCTGGATTTGATTTGCTAATATTTTCTTGAAGATTTTGACATTGTATTGTTCATGAGAGATAATTGTCTATGGTTATCTTTTTTGGTAGTGTCTTGGTTTTGATATAGTACTGAACCCATAGAAAGAGTTAAGAAGTATTCCTTATGCTTCTATTTCTGGTAAAGGTTATAGAGCGTAAGATAATTTCTTCATTACATGTTTGGTAGAATTTGCCAGTGAACACACTTGAGCCTGGATCTTTCTATTTTGAAAGGTTATTATTGATTCAACTTCACTAATAGATATAGGCCTATTCAAATTCTATTTATTCTTGTGTGAATTTTGACAGACTGTGTTTTTCAACGAATTGGTTCATTTCATCTTGGTTATCAGATTTATGAGCATGGAGTTAGTTGTTTATAGTATTTTTTTTATTGTCCTTTTGATCTTGATGGTATCTGTAGTAATGTCCCCTCTTTTGCTTCTGATATTAGCAACCTGTGTCTTCTCACTTTTTTCTTAGTAAGTGTAGCTGGAGGCTTACCTTTTTTTTTTTTAATCTTTTTAAGGAATTTGGTTTTATTGATTTTCTCTATTGATTTCCTTTTTAAAAAGCTTTCATTTTATTTCTTTTTTTTTTTTTAAGATTTTATTTTTAAGTCATCTCTATACCCAATGTGGGGCTCAAACTCACAACCCTGAGATAGAGAGTTGCATGCTTTTTCAACTGAATCAGCCAGGTGCCCCTCATTAATTTCTGTTTTGGATTTAATTTGCTCTTCTTATTTCTTTTGATGGAAACTAGGATTATTGTTTTTAAATATTTTCTCTTTTTAATAGATTCATTCAATTCTATAAATTTTCCTCTAAGCACTGCTTTTGCTGCATCCCACACATTTTGTTAAATTATATATTTCATTGTAATATAGCTAAAAGTACTTTTTAATTTCTCTTGAGATTTCCCTTTGACTCATGTGTTATTTAGAAATGTGTTGTTTAATCTCCAATTACTTGGGGATTTTCCAATGTTCTTTTTGTTGTTTGAGTTCTAGTTTAATTCTTTATGGTCAGAGAGCAGACACATATCATTATATTATTTCTCTCTTCTCTCTCTCTTTCTCTCTCTTTTTACATTTGTTAGTACATTTTTTATGGCTCAGAATGTGGTATATCTTGAATGTACCACGTGAGCCTGAGAGAAGCAGGCTCTTACATTCTGCTGTTGTTGCATGATGTAGTCTATAGATGTCAGTCATATCCAGTTGACTGATAATGCCTTTGAATTCAACTGATATCTTCACTGATTTCCTGCCTTCTGGACCTCTCTTTTTCGATAGAGGGGTGTTGAAGTTTCCAACTATAAGTAACTCTTTCTAAACAATGTAAAACTATGATCCTTGAAAGGAAAGACACAAGTGAGCTCCACATCCTATTTGATTTTCTTCCATAGGCCAGAAATAGTCCACACTTATATCACCAATTGATTTAAAAAACAAACAAACAAACAACACCAAGCAATTCCATGGGAAAAAAAGTCTTTTCAGCAAATGGCACTGGAACATTTGGATATCATATTGGGAAACAAATATATGACTCTTTCTTGCATCAAACAATTTCAAAAAACATGTTGATATCAGGTAAATCATAAACCAAGGGTAAAAGCTAGCTTATTGCAGAAACCATTGGGAATTATCTGTGCAAACTTGGCATGTAGAAAGATTTTTTAGAGAAGATAGACTGTATTGAAATCACAAAAAAATATAAAAATAAATATGAATTGACCATCAAACTTAAAATTTCTGTTCATCAAAAGTCACTGCTAATGGGCAGCCCAGGTGGCTTAGCAGTTTAGCGCTGCCTTAAGCCCAGAGCTGATCCTGGAGACCCACGTCGCGCTCCCTGCATGGAGCCTGCTTCTCCCTCTGCCTGTGTCTCTGCCTCTCTCTCTGTGTGTCTCTCATGAATAAACAAATAAAATCTTTTAAAAAAAAGTCACTGCTAAGAAAATGAATAGTCAAACCACACACAGGAATAAACTATTCATTATACATATATATTTCAAAGGACTGGCACCCCAAAAAATACAAAGAACTCCAACATCTAAATAGTATAAAAGGAATATCACCCATTTTTTTTAATGGGCAAAATATTTGAACAAAAATTTCACAAAAATACCTATGGCCAAAAAACACATGTAAAAGTGTTTAATATCCCTATTACCAGGGAAATACTAAGCTAAACTATCTGTGATATCACCATACTGTCCACCAGAATGGACATATTTATAGATACTGGCAACAATAAATATTGGCAAGGCATGAAACACCTAGAATTCTTAAACATTTTTGGTAGATATATAAAATGGTATAACCATTTTGGGAAATTGTTAGCAGTTTCTTATAAAGGTAAATATATACTTTATTTGTGAGCAATTACACTCTTAGCTGTGTCTAGACCAAGATACATGTGAGTATAATCCCAGTAGCTTTATTCATAATAGGTTATAAGTTGAAGCAACAAATATCCATCAACAGGAGAATTGATTTTTTTTGAGAATTGATTAACATTATTGTATATTTGGACAATACAAGACTATCAACAAGAAGGAATTCAACTGATGATAACTGATATAAAATAAATGAATTTAAAAATCATTATGCTTTTGAAAAAAAATTGTGATCTACTAAGCATTTCTAAAACAGTTTAATGAAATATGTGGTGATATAAATCAGAAGCATGGTTACCTCTGGAATCCAAATGAGGATGATCTGGGCAGGCAGAGGAAGGGATTTTGAGACAAATGTCTTATTTTTTGATAGCAGTATAGGTTAAGCAAGTGTATATGATTTTCAAAACTCTGCAATTTCTACTCTTAAATCTTGGGCATTTCCTTATATATACATCATATCTCAATTTTCTAAAATGAAACACAAAGAAATTACCCTGTTGGAAATGTATCTTGGAGGAGATTGTTTTCGTTTAATGTATTATATGCCTATCTGTATACTGTCTGTGATATTTGCAAACATTTGTGAAATGTTCTTTCTACATTTCTTGATATTTTGCAATCTCTTAGGCTTACAGACTCAGTGGTTCAGTGTTGGGATGGAAAGTGTATATGATTTGGTGACAGGCATGTCTGTGTATAGCTGGTTCTACTAGTTCTGGTAGTGTTAACAGGAGCACATTTCCCCTGACCTCCACGGTGCTACCTCCTCACCTGAAACATGGAATTTTAATAGAGTTATTGTGAGGACAAGAGAAAATCTACATAATTATTAGGTAAATGATAGTTGCTCAGTAATGCATCAGATCTATATTTTTAATAGTATATATACATGGGATTTTTTTAATCAAGTTTGTATACATGTGAGGAAATTTCCTAACAACTTTACTTGCCTTATCTTGATCTTTATAAGAGTCTTATGAGTTAGAGTTATCATTATCCCTCTATTAAAGATTAAGATTTTTTTAAAGATTTTATTTATTTATTCATAAGAGACACAGCAAGAAAGAAAGGTAGAGACACAGGCAGAGGGAGAAGCAGGCTCCATGTAGGAAGCATGATGTGAGACTTGACCCCAGAACTCTGGGGTCACACCCTGAGCCAAAGGCAGATGCTCAATCCCTGAGCCACCCAGGCCTCCCAAAGATTAAGATTTTTGAACTGAGGTATATACTTTGCTTAATATTACACAGCACCAAATGGCCTAGCCAATTTTTTATCTGTGGGGGTTGTACTTGAGGCTGCCTTTTCAGTATTACTTTATCAATTGCCTCCCATAAATGCTGATTATCATTATTATCATTGTCATTACCCATCTATGTTGATTTTCCCATAAATCTTACCTCCACATCCTTAAGCAGATGAGTAGCTTGACTGAATGTAACCCCTTTAGCATCAAGGAATGCATATGTCCAGGGACATCTCCAGTATTTAAAATTATTGTTTTTATCTTAAATTGAAATTGACTTGTTGGACTTGATGCATCCCATGTGAGCTTGCTGAACTAATCTACTCTCTTTTAAAATGGCAACATATAAAACACAAGAGGCCACCTATTACAACTGATTCAGTCCTTTATCTTAACTTGAATTGTGACAAGGGATGTATTCTTTGCATGATACTGAGGGACTCAACACATGACCCCAGAAGGATCATGCCAGACATCTGGGCTGTATGACTTTGTGCCCAGTGCTGACAGCAGCCTGGTGGAGCTTGGCTTACCTGAATCCCTAGTTCCATGTAGAGGCTCTAACGCTTAGGTGACATTCATAAAATACAACTCATTTCACTCCTCCTGCTCCTGGTCTGCTTTCTCCACTTCTCTTGAAAGCAAATGGAGACTTCTGCTTTAGAAATTTAGTTACTGGTAGGGTAAGTGATAATGGTAAGATTTAACTAATTTTCTTTCTTTCTTTCTTTCTTTCTTTCTTCTTCTTTCTTCTCTTTCTTTCTTTCTTTCTTTCTTTCTTTCTTTCTTTCTTCTTCTTCTTTCTTTCTTCTTTCTTCCTTTCTTCTCTTTCTTTCAGAGTGCATGCTCACACTTGGCTGAGCAGTAGGGAAGGGACAGAGGGAAAGGGAGAGAGAGAATCCCAAGCAGGCCCCTGATGTGAGGCTTGATCCTGAGTCATGACCTCAGCTGAAATCAAGAGTCAGATGCTTAACTAATTGACTGAGCCCCCCAGGGGCCCCAAGATTTGACTAACATATTAAAATATGCCTTTCTACTTAAATGGGAATGCTAAATGTACAGATTTTAATAGTGAACTTTAATCCATTGTCTTTGTACTGGTACAGATGTGACTAAAGATAGTGTCTGGTCCAGGTAGGAACTAGAGCTAGACATGCCAAAATCTCAGCAATCAAGATCAGTCTGAAAGCTCATGCAAAGAAATGCATGATGAATAATATATCAAAATTTTAAACAATTTCGGATCAGTTTGGTGTTCTATGTACATATTTACCAAGCAGCTCTCCTATAATGAAAATTGCCATTCTGAATCTTGAACATATTGGAACATATTGGTTTTAAAAGAAAATCTGCAAATGGAAGTGGAAGATCTGTAGGAATAGTGGGCAGCAAAAATAGAGAGCTTAGTGGTGCTTGAGAGTTGAACCTTTGAGTGGGGTATTAACTCAGAGAGGTTGAGACCTCAGGGATATCTATGATACTAGCAGAGTGAGTCAGTCAAGAGAGGAGAGACTGCACTACAAATTTTGATCCTCTATGTCTATGAATATAATTTTTAGGAGAGTGAGGAACTTGGTACTAATAACATTTATTTAACCTAAAAAGTAGAATTTAAAAGGAAACTCCCCTTTTGAGTACAAGCCAGCTGCAAAAGCTTGAATGAGGTTTGGTGTGTTCACTGATGGGAGTAATTGTAGTTTCTATTTCATAGAGTTGCTGTAGGAATAGCATTAAAGACTATTTACAATGTATATTTACAGGATTATCACAATAAACTGTGCCACATGCTGTACTATGATTACACTTCTAATATACAGTTGACCTTTGAAAAACACGAGGATTAGGGGTGCTCTCCACCCTGTGCAGTTGAAAATCCCTGAATGACTTTTGACTCCCCCAAAACTTAACTGCTAATAGCCTACTGTTGACTGGAAGCCTTCCTGAAACACAATCAATTAACACGTATTTTCTATGTATACGTATTATATGCTATATTCTTAAGATAAATTATGCTGGAGAAGGAAAATGCTATTAAGAAAATCATAAGGAAAAGAAAATACATTTGCAGTACTGCACTGTACAAAATCTGCATATAAGTGGACTGGTGTGGTTCAAACCCATATTGTAGGGTGAACTGTAATTTAAACTAATCTTCCTAGAGTTTTTGGTTTTTTGTTTGCCAGTTTTCTTTTCAATGTTTTGGTCACTAATCTTGCTCATGTTCCATGGTGGAACCCTCAAACTCCTCTCACTAGCTCTTCACAGGATGTAATCTGACAACACCCACTCTGTCTTTGTAATGCCCCTGCAGACCCTGGGACCTGCTCCTGAATGCCAGCAGGCATTTTTTTTTGTTTTTGTTTTTGTTTTTTTGAGGCTGACAGTCTTGCTGTAATTGGGAGAAAATGGGCTGCAGCGCATTTGGCAGTTTGAGAGTCACCAGCAGCCAAAGGTGGGGTTGTGCAGGCAGCTGAGGGGCTCAGGGACCCCTGCCTCACGTAGTGGAGAGAGGAAGAAGAGAGAGGTCAAATTCTTTTTTTTTTAAATAAATTAATTTTTATTGGTGTTCAATTTACCAACATACAGAATAACACCCAGTGCTCATCCCATCAAGTGCCCCCCTCAGTGCCCGTCACCCATTCACCCCCACCCCCCACCCTCCTCCCCTTCCACCACCCCTAGTTCGTTTCCCAGAGTTAGGAGTCTTTATGTTCTGTCTCCCTTTCTGATATTTCCCACACATTTCTTCTCCCTTCCTTTATATTCCCTTTCACTATTATTCATATTCCCCAAATGAATGAGAACATACACTGTTTGTCCTTCTCCGATTGACTTACTTCACTCAGCATAATACCCTCCAGTTCCATCCACATTGAAGCAAATGGTGGGTATTTGTCGTTTCTAATGGCTGAGGAATATTCCATTATATACATAGACCACAGCTTCTCTATCCATTCATCTTTCGATGGACACTGAGGCTCCTTCCACAGTTTGGCTATTGTGGACATTGCTGCTAGAAACATCGGGGTGCAGGTGTCCCGGCGTTTCATTGCATCTGAATCTTTGGGGTAAATCCCCAACAGTGCAATTGCTGGGTCGTAGGGCAGGTCTATTTTTAACTCTTTGAGGAACCTCCACACAGTTTTCCAGAGTGGCTGCACCAGTTCACATTCCCACCAACAGTGTAAGAGGGTTCCCTTTTCTCCGCATCCTCTCCAACATTTGTTGTTTCCTGCCTTGCTAATTTTCCCCATTCTCACTGGTGTGAGGTGGTATCTCATTGTGGTTTTGATTTGTATTTCCCTGATGGCAAGTGATGCAGAGCATTTTCTCATGTGCATGTTGGCCATGTCTATGTCTTCCTCTGTGAGATTTCTCTTCATGTCTTTTGCCCATTTCATGATTAGATTGTTTGTTTCTTTGCTGTTGAGTTTAAGAAGTTCTTATAGATCTTGGAAACTAGCCCTTTATCTGATATGTCATTTGCAAATATCTTCTCCCATTCTGTAGGTTGTCTTTGAGTTTTGTTGACTGTATCCTTTGCTGTGCAAAAGCTTCTTATCTTGATGAAGTCCCAATAGTTCATTTTTGCTTTTGTTTCTTTTGCTTTCGTGGATGTATCTTGCAAGAAGTTACTGTGGCCAAGTTCAAAAAGGGTGTTGCCTGTGTTCTCCTCTAGGATTTTGATGGAATCTTGTTCTAACCTAGATGGGAAAGTTGGTCCTGGGGCAGTTTCACTTCCTCTCCTCACTCTCAGGAAGGGGAAGGGCATCATCTCCCCTTGGTGCCAAAGTTTCTTTTGGAAGAGGTTGGGGGGTTTCTAAAAATCTCCTACCTAGTGGAGACAACCTCCCCTACCGGCTCCCCAGTTGGCCTCTGCTCCCTTCCAGCCACTTCACAGCAGAGTACACATCCAGAACTGTGTGTGTTCTGGAATTCCTTCTTCCTCCTCGTATTTGATCTGTAATCTCTGTTTCCCACCTTTCAGGACATTCTTAGATTGTTTACCCTTCTTAGGGCAATGTATACCCTAAGTGTGAATGAAACTGTGTAATAAGCAATTCCTTGTAGCTTTTCGCTTTTCCCACTGGGTTGATATTTTGATTATGAATGTACATGTTTATGCCAGATATAAGCTTCCTTCTGAATTTCAAAGACATCACTCGATTGACTTCCACTTTCTAGTGTTACTGTTGAGAAGGTTGATGCCATCTTGACCCTCTAGTATATGAAACATATTTTTAAAACTCCTTTCCATAAAAGCTTATTTGTTTTATTTTTTATTTGTTTGTATGTTTGTTTATTTGTTTATTTATGTAGGTTCTATGCCCAACATGTGGCTTGAACTCATGACCTTGAGATAGTCACTTGATCTACCAGCAGAGCCAGGCAGATGCCTCAAAGGTTTATTTAGTTTTTTAAAATATATATTTTTTTTAGTCGAGGTCCATTCCTGCTTTATGTCCTATATTATTTTTGAGTTATTTCGAACATGTTCACTTATTAACTGCAATATTTATTTTTCGTGATTTTAAATCCCCAAGTCCTAGTTCTCCAATTGGTTGAATTTCTATATTTTTAGCATTTTAGAGGTACTGTGTCTTAAAATTGCTTACAGTTATAATTCTGTACAAGTTTTCAGCAGTGGTTATTTTACATGTGAGGGATCTCTGGACGCTCCTCCTTTGTGAATGAGTTCTTTCAAAGCACTGCCATCCTTTATTTGTTCAAGTCTCTTAAGTTTTCAAAGTTACTAGATCAGTTCCCATTTCTGGATGTGGGGTTATGACACGTTGCTTAGAGTAGTCAATATAGATTTAAACCACTACCTATTTCTGGTATAGAACTGCTGCTATAACTTACTTATTCTTGGTAGTGTTTTGTCTGAAATACTTGGTTCCTTTCCTCCTGTAGGTTATTACAATCCCAAAGCCCCATCCCTGAGGCCTGTGTCTTTATTTTAAAATTCCATGAATTGCTGCAATATCATTACTTGTTTATCAATATTTTTAATATTTTATTTAATTCGTGGCATCTATAGCTTCGTTCTTTTGAACCCAGCCATACATTTGGGAGGAGGGAGAGGGTTGGTGTCTATTTATAGCTATTTATATTTCTCTAATCATTTATATCTATATATTTATATTTATATTATCATTTATATTTATATAATCATTCTCATCAAATCATTGTGCCCTATTACTTGAGGTTGGATCTGTTCTTTAAGACTATGCTTAAATTTCTGAAGTTCCACAGAAACTTTTGTGCCATTTTAGAATTCTCACTAGAATTTCTCACTAGAATTCGCCACATATTCATATGTCCCATGCAACCACACATCTGATTACATATTGTTCCCAAGGGTAATTACACATAACTATTTTTTTTTCTAAAACCTATAAATTGCTTTAAAAAAGGATATGCCCTAATCTTAAATCCAATGTGACAATGAGCCAGTCTCAAACAGGAGACTTTTTTTCCTAATCAAGGAAGCTGGAAAAAAACCTGTAAATTTCTAATCTAAAAATAAAGCTTTACATCATACAGTGCATTCCAGTATATGAAACACATTCATCTTCACAATAAGCTTTCTGAGACAGATTTCCCCATTTAACTTTACATATTAAGCAAGTAAGCCTCAGGGAGGCATAGGTCCAAGGTCATGCAGTCATTTCTTCTGCTCAATATCTTTGCTATTTCACATTCCCCAGGCAGTTTCCTTGTTTATAAATTGGGGCTGTTGTGAAAACCCAAAGAGGCAATGCATGCTCAGTTATTTTGTAAAGTGTCGAGTACTATATAGCTGTGAAAACCAATGGTAGTAATAATCTAGAATATCAGAGCCCCACCTAGCCACAGAAACCAGGTCTTTTGTCTTTTGTAACTTGCTTATAAATCATTGTCTCAAAAAAAAATAAAATAAAATAAATCATTGTCTCATGTTAGTTAATTACCGTAGTGACTGACTTGACCAGGGAACTCTAATAGGATTTTTATGGACGGTCAAAGCATTTTGAAGAGCGTGGCCTAAGGTGATCTCTCTCAGTTTTTCTTATTTATCAGAAAGGGGGAAAATGACATCATTTCTTTGGCTCTTAGCTCATTTGTTCCCCTAGTCAGGGATATGTCTTGTCCTGCCAGTCTTGATCCCTGTGTGAGTTTATAGCTCTTTATTCTTGATTCTCTGCTGCCTTTGTTATGATTCTCCTTCTAGCTAGGTCTCTACTGTGACAATGAATGGGTGAATTGAGGTTATTAGTAAGTTCATTTCAGGCAGAAATATCTCCACTATACTTGCCAGGGATAGCTATATAAGCCCTTTCTGTATCGTTAGAAAAGCAGAAAACCATTTCAAATTAAAGTGCAATTAGAGTCAATATACTTCAAAGCAAGTATATTTACATGTAGGCTAATTAAAGAAATCTTTAAAGATCTCAACATTACAGATGGTACACAGAGGAAAAATGTATATTTGGATATACCTCCCTTTCTCTCTTTTTCTCTCAATGCAAAATTGTACAATAAACACATCTTCATTTATAGAACTGTCTCGAGTTGTTATGGCAACTGGAATTTGGGGTCAAGCAGAGAATGAATTGTTACCATTGTTCCCTGAGCCTAGAGAAATAGTTTTAACATCTGATATGAGCTTTGAACATCATTGAAAAAGGGAAAGTGTACTTTTAGTGCCCTGGATTCCATGTCTATAGACTTTCTTCTCGACAAACTTTACTGCACTTTAAAACCTCAGCCTCTTCTCAATCAAGCTTGCTCCGCAAAAAGAACCAACAGCAGCTGATTTATACTTAATGTGTTTGTGTTGAAGTCATGTTTGCTATTTCTGGGGAACATTCATTTACTTGCCACTTATGTAGGTAATCTTTAATGATCTTGGAGGTAAAAAAAAATGATCTTGGAGATATTTCAGACAGTTTCTACATCTATAAAATGGGTCTGACAAAACATGACCCCTGAGAAAGACTAGAATAATAAAAGTACACAATGCAAAAGCAAGTTTTTGGAGAATAACAATGAATATAAAGATGTACTCCATGTATAATTTTTAATCTTTTATGTATTTATTCTGAAAATACAGATGATATATTTAATATGTGCCAAGGCATACTAGAATACAAAAAAATATTGAGATTTAGTGTTTGTTCACAAGAGCTCAGGGTCCAGCTAAAAAAATTAGTATATTATCAAAGTATGTGCAGAGTACTCTGTTCACAGAGAAGAGTGTCTTACCCTCTGAAAAAAAGAGGTATCTGCTTCCTCTTTTGAATCTGCTCATGTTGTCTTGGTCTCAGCTCTGGTTCTAGATGAGCTTTGGCTGTGGTATGCAACTCCACGCTGGGTTGGCTCACAGAGCTTCCCTTTTCAAGCCTACAATGTGTTCTTCCCTCTAGGACTTTCTGCCCTAGAGTGTTTCTGATACCATAGCTTGAGAGTAGCCAGAATCCTGTTCAGACAAATTTGCACACACAGCCAGAGTTCAGGGGAGTTAACACACCTCAGGGCAACCCCCCCAAAGGAGTCAGGAGCAGATAGATAAATTGTTAGGCAAATCACCTCCCTCCTGTTCTCTGGCATCTACTTTCAGATGTAAACCACACCTATACATATATTTACTCAGGCTCTGCTTACAGAAAGAATCAGAGCTAAGGCAGTCAGTCCTAGGAATCAACCCAAAAAGTCTATTCCCAAGGGGGATCCTGCAACTAGATCAATCATCGGTGAGATGACAATAAATATTGTGTTGTTTAAATAAGTGGGGTAGTGATAACCTCCCTTGCATATTTTCACATCCGATCACAAAGATTCTCATTTGTGGCAGTATTAGGATGTGCTCCAGGTGGAAGGCAGAAGGGTTGGTTATGTAGTAGTTCCATCCTTTCAACTATATGCGGCACTGATAATCATTAGGCTTTGAGGTTGTCCAGCCTGGGTGTGCTGTTTTGAAAGCTTGCAAAGAAGAAATGACAGGTCGAGGTCAAGTAAGTGTCCTCTCAGTACACCCTGTAAAACCACATGGTCTATTAAGTACTGTTTAAAGATCATTTTCATGTAAAGAGTTCTTATCTCCTGCAGTCACAGGGAGAAAAATGCGGTTAAAATAAAAAGTAACTTCCAATTAATAATGGTGGAATGAATTTTGAAAGCTTTAGCTAAACGTCAGCCTGGGAATTATCTCCTGCAAAAGTTGTATCTGCCCTACAAGATGGAGTACAGACAGCAAGCCAATAGCGGTCCTAGAACTCTGTCTCCCTCTCAGATGGAATGGATGGATGTGTTCCCAAGGGGCCAGAATAGCATTAGCCTGCTCCCTCAGCACTTTTCAGTAACCAGTAGAAGTCTGTTATTCTTCCGGATAACCTTAGGCTCTGTTGGTTTAGAAATCTTTGTTCTGATAGGTGAATTTCCATGAGAGGACACAACAAAGGTTCCTCTACATTTGGGGCTACACACAAGTATCAGGTCATTTGGAATTCCTCAGGCCTGTGAAATACCTAATAAAGTATTACACTGAAGTGGGTAATTGAAACAACTGCAGGAGTGAACTACATGATGCCACAGAAGTGTATGTCTGCAGCCAAGAGGTGTTCTTTGTTGACAAATGGTAAATGAGCAATTGCTGCAATTACGACCAGCAAGAGCAAGGCAACCAAGATATTAGTCCATCAGGAATGGTTCAGCCATCAGTCCTGTAACCTAGAGAAGCTGAAAGGTGAAAGAAATATAAGGTGGGTTTTAACAGCAAGATAATGAATTTTAATTATAGCCTTCATCAGTGGAGATGGTAGCTTGTTTCATTAACCTGCCTGTATTAAAGTCATTTTTACAGATTTGCTGCTGTCACCACCTGGATGACTCAGTGAATAGTAGACTGAGAGTAGGGCACACATGAGCAGAGTCAGGGTGGACTATATGAGATACCTCTTCTGCATCATGCCACACCCTCCTCTGGGCCTCACAGTGCTTCATTTGTGGTCATAGCAAATGATTCTGTACAGGCTTTGAACCACATTTCACGGGCCCTGTTCAGCCTCCAGCCCGGGCCGGGCTACCCATCTGCTACTCCCTTCCTGGATCTCCTCTGCCATCACAGCATTGGGCATCAGTGCCACAGGCTTGGCATTCAAGCACTTATAGCCAAAACATATGGAGAAGTGAATGGCTCCAGAAGGAATCCTTGTAGTTGGTCTCAAGAAACAGTAAAGGCCTCTCCCTGTCTTTTCCTGGATATGCCAGTTGGGGAAAGATTCCATATGTTACTCAGGAGACGTTGCTCAGACCAAGCTTCTCAGATAATAGCAGTGACCTTCTCATTAATATGTTCTTAAACTGTGTTTTTGTTTTGTTTTCCTTTAAAAAATATTTATTTAAATTCATTTTGCTAACATATCGTATAACACCCAATATAACATCCAGTGCCCTCCTTAGTGCCCATCACCCAGTTACCCCATCCCCCACCTACCTCCTTGTTTTGTTTTGTTTTTTTTCATTAGTCAGTGGACTCCTACTTTCTATGATTACTTCCCAAATAAACTACCTGCATAAAAGACTTTGTCATAGGCTCTGCTTCATGGGAAATGAAGATCAAAATTATCACTAAATAGTGATAATCACTCCTGAGAAATGGAGAAAAGAATGTCCAAGTTCTTGACCAAAAATGAAGTGCAACAAAGCAGTTGGGACATTAGAAGCAGACCTAGGAATAAAGGAGCTTATCTATTCACTGTTCAAAAAATTAAGTCATCAGTAATGGAGAAATGCAAATCACACACTGTTGGAGCCAAGTCCTCACATATGCTTAAGAGTGAATCACTGGATTTGTTTCACAATGCATGCATTAGATTAGTTTTTCATTATCCCAGAAGGCATTGTTCCCATGATATGGCTCAGCAGATTTTAGATCAGTGTCATCAAATAGAATTCATTTAAGGGCCAGGTTGGTAATACAAATAGTTGTTTTGTCGAGTTGGAGATTCTAAAACATGGAAGGTCACATGTCATTCTGAAGTGGGCAGCATTGTGTAGCTAAAGCTGACAGTTGCCCCATGGGAAAGGAGGCAGATATTTCAGATCTGTAAGGTTCTTTTCTGATGTTGTTTTTAAATTGCTCTAATTTGATGTGGAAATTCAAGTTTATTTACAGGTTGATCTTTGACTACCTCTCTTTTTAAAGAAGTCATTATGACAAAAAGAAAAGACAACCAACAACATGTGTATGTGGAACATCTCGCCCTGCCTTTGTGTCTTCTTGTTCAGCCATTGTTGTCTTTGCATTTTACATATCCTGCTGTCCTCGGCAGCTTTGACATTTGGGATTGTGGAATCAGCACCAAATGTAGATTTAAAAAAAAAAAATTAAAATTTGGGATCCCTGAGTGGCGCAGCGGTTGGGCGCCTGCCTTTGGCTCAGGGCGTGATCCTGGAGACCCAGGTCGGGCTCCCAGTGCATGGAGCCTGCTTCTCCCTCTGCCTGTGTCTCTGCCTCTCTCTCTCTCTCTCTCTATGTATGACTATCATAAATAAAAAAAAAAAGAAAAAAAAATTAAAATTTATTCATGAGAGACACAGAGAGAGAGAGGCAGAGAGAGAAGCAGACTCCCCACAGGGAGCCCGATGAGGAACCTGATCCCCGAACTGGGATCATGCCCTGAGCCGAAGGCAGACGCTCAACCACTGAGCCACCCAGGTGTTACGAAACATGGATTTAGAAGACTGAAGCCAAGTCTCAACTATCCCTGTCTTTTTGTGAGTCTAAGACATTGTATATCTCTGAATCACAGCTTGCTGTCTTTTATATCATACTCCAACAACTTTTTTTTCCAACAACTTTTTTTTTACAGTTTCGTTGAAAATTAGATAAAATAATAAATCTCACTTACCTTAAAGGTAGAAATAAATAAGCCGCATTACTTTGATAATTCCTTGGGTCTAGATATAGGCTGAAATGGAAAGATACTTTTCAGTCCTGAGTTTAGATCCTAACTATAAAGTAAATATATGTGAAAGATACAAATATAAAGTAAATATAAAATTAATCTACACTAAGCTTCAAATTCATAACATGGATTCAATGACTTACATAAATTCCCTGGCATAGCTCTTGGTACAATAGTGGTAGTTATTATTATTATTCACATTTAAGGAATTATTAATTGATACTCTTATTTCAACTCAATCCCAGGATTGATTAATTTGACCACCAATTTTAGTTATTTCACAAAACTTTATTGAGGCCCATCATGTAAATATGCATTCATCATGAATTTAGACAAATGATCACAGTTACCTTCCATCACTCCTTTCCTCCTGCCCTCTGCATGGCACAGCTCTCTAGTTTCTAGTTCTGAGAAGAAACACTGCTCGCAGTGCTATCCTAGGAGGGAGTGTTCTTATAAGTGCAAAATAATGAACATTTTTGTATTAGGTAAGTTTGTATCGGCTGCCACAAGCATATCAGGAGAGATGCACTGAGAAGCTCTGCATTGTCCATTTTCTGTCTTTTAGTGATAGCCATATCCAGGAGGTTCCAGAAGGTAATATTTCACCTGCGAGTTTGGAATCAGGGGCTGTTGGTGAGACGTTTCAGTAGCAGGGGCAGATAATTCAGTGACACTTGCAGTCTTATTAAATTGCTATCAGCTTAGAAGAATAAGCTTAATTAGCAGACTAAATTAACTGTAAAACCTTAACCTGTGAGCCTCGAGCATTTCTTTCACTTCAATATTAGTTAGAGTCTTCTTTACATACAGAGCTATAGAGAGACACTAGCCAGGCTTCCATGAGATCCCGCTTACTTTAAGACTTTGTTTGTTTTGCTTTTTTAGTCAACTCCCTTTAAACATGAGGGGCACGCATGTCCAATATATTTATGGAATAATTTAATCTGGTTCAAAATAAGTATATGGTTTCACATTATCAGGTTCTCGAATTAACACAATGTTGAGTTAACTCTTTAGTTGATGATAAAAGACAATGAATGACATCTTCTTGGGAATTGTTCCAAATTTCAACTGCACTCATTTAGTAGAGTAGTATGTTGGTATTTTTAAATATAAAAAAAGTAAAATAACAGTTATTGTTTTTAAATTGGTGAATATGCCTTTGACAATCAAAATAAACGTGATATGATTATTGTCTCTCAATAATCCAAGGAGGCAGTTTCCCTCCTCCTACCTGAAACAACCTGTTTGTGTCTTCGATCATGCTTTCCTTGGCCTGGAGTTCCCATCTCTGGTATTCATTTCATCATCCTGCAGCAGCCAGAAAATCTTTTAGCTCCCACCAAGTTCTCAGCATCATGCTCAGTACTGGAGAATCAAAGATGAGTAAGGTTTTATTGTCAGAGAACAGTCTTGCTGATGGAACAAATATATATTAAAGAATTTTGTATTAATATCTTCACTTCAAATATGCATATGTAAAGGAGAATGTTAGAGTGCCTGGGCACCTGGGTGGCTCCTTGGTTGAGCATCTGTCTTTAGGGCTCAAGGTCCTGAGATCCAGTTCTATAACAGGCTCCCCACAGGGAGCCCACTTCTCCCTCTGCCTGTGTCTCTGCCTCTCTCTGTGTGTGTCTCATGAATAAATAAATAAAATCTTTAAAAAAGAGAGAAAGAGAGAATGTTAGAGTGCCAAAATATTACTTGGAGACAGGGTGAAGCTTTCACAAAAACTTGGATGTTGCGTATTGGGAGAAACCCTTGAGTTCATTATGTGAATGCAGTAGTTATGAAAGTTTGGACAGGAAGTAACCACATAAGTCTACTGAGAGCTTAAATACTTCCATCACCTGAAGACACTGGAACTTTAGAAATTTTGATACACTTTCCAGGAGCCAACAATAGTGGAAACAGTGGAAAGTATGTGCTTTGCTGATGAGCTCGATTCTGAAAGCATTGAGAGCCACTGAAAATATTAAACACTGGAATTCCATGATTAGATTTGCAGTTCAGCCTTAGCAGTCTCCTATTAATATGGGATATGGACACCAGAACTGTGAGAACTGAGATGGGGTATCACAAA